>NC_092176.1:17355708-18694042 GCF_045791955.1 Oncorhynchus clarkii lewisi
AAAGATTTGAATGGGTTACAGTTCAAGGAAATCTGTCAACTGAAATAAATTCATTAGGCCATAATCTATGGATTTCACATGACTGTGAATACAAATATGCATTTGTTGGTCACATAAACTTTAAAAAAAGGTAGGGGCGTGGATCAGAAAATCAGTCAGTCTCTGGTGTTGTGGGGTGACCGGTCTAAATATCTCCAGATGCTCATTGGCCAATGGGAGCTTTATGGACGGGAGCTTTAAGGACGCGACCTTGGTGTCAGAGCTGTGCATCTCCACACAACCCCTCTCCATTCCCATGGATGCCAGAGCATTGAATGGACTCTCTATTGGCAGGGTCACTCCCAGTACGGTTCCCATCAACCTGCGAGTGTCAGATAACCACAGTGAGTCCATGCAGTTTCTGCTCATTGAGTCTCCAGATGCTCATTGGCCAATGGGAGCTTTATGGACGGGAGCTTTAAGGACGCGACCTTGGTGTCAGAGCTGTGCATCTCCACACAACCCCTCTCCATTCCCATGGATGCCAGAGCATTGAATGGACTCTCTATTGGCAGGGTCACTCCCAGTACGGTTCCCATCAACCTGCGAGTGTCAGATAACCACAGTGAGTCCATGCAGTTTCTGCTCATTGAGTCTCCTCATGTGCACGTGGTTTTGGGATTGTAATGGCTCCAGAGGCACAACCCCATGATCAACTGGGCTATGGGTTCTATTCTGGGTTGGAGCCCGTTCTGTCATGCACATTGTCTCAAGGCAGCGCAGCCTGCCCTTGCACGTCCTCCTGCGGGCTTGGGAAAAGCCTCAGATCTCTCAGCCATTCCCACGGAGTACCAGGACCTCCGAGAGGTTTTCAACTAGGTCAGCGCCACATCTCTTCCTCCGCATCAACCCTACGACTGCGCCATTGACCTCCTCCCGGGGACTACAACGCCTTGGGGGCGGCTTTATTCCCTGTCTGGTCTGGAGACCAAGACCATGGAAGGGTACATTGAGGACTCTCTGGCTGCAGGGTTAATTTGTCCTTCTGCCTCCCCTCCTCATGGAGTTAATCTATACCAGCTGATACAAATACAGTAGGTATCCTATATTAGGTAGGCCAACTACTACTTGGATAGATAGGTGGAGGTTGCAAGCATAGAGGCAGATGTCTACAGTATCTAACTCTATGGTTGCAAGTCATTACAAGTCATTACTTTGCACTGATTCTCCTCATGGGCAGTACCAATATGAGTTTGACCTAAAGTCATGTTACTGCGTGAATTGCATTCTGATTCTTCACCCTTTTCCAAAAGTGTGCACACTTTCTTTCATGGATTTAGCAATGCTGGAAACTCCCTCCTGCCAATGCTTACACACCTATTCTATGCTTTTAAATCCATGATGAAGAGTGTGCAAGTGCACACTTCAGGAGAAGGGTGGAGAAGTGGGACATAGCTATTGTGTGCTCTCTCAACCATTTCTAAGTCTACAGCATTATTCCAATTGAAGTAATACTTTCTACAGCATGGTAGGGTTCACGGTAGAGTTAAAATTATTGAATTAGATTCTTATTGTAATCCTATCCCCCACCACTGAGTTCTTGTGAGTTATTGTAAGTGACATTTTGTTTGTTTCTGTAAGGGCGTTCGTCTGTAGGAGGAAGAGAAGCGGACCAAAGCGCAGCGTGGTGGTTATTCATGTTTTAATAAATCACTATACATGAACAAACTAACAAAAACAAGAAATGTGAAAACGCAAAACAGTCCTATCCTGTGACAACAAACACAGTGACAGGAACAATCACCCACAAACACACAGTGAAACCCAGGCTACCTAAGTATGATTCTCAATCAGAGACAACTAATGACACCTGCCTCTGATTGAGAACCATACTAGGCCGAAAACATAGAAATGCCCCAAAACATAGAAAAACAAACATAGACTGCCCACCCAACTCACGCCCTGACCATACTAAATAAATACAAAACAACAGAAATAGAGGTCAGAACGTGACAGTACCCCCCCCCAAAGGTGCGGACTCCGGCCGCAAAACCTTGACCTATAGGGGAGGGTCTGGGTGGGCGTCTGTCCGCGGTGGCGGCTCTGGCGCGGGACGCGGACCCCACTTCACCATTGTCTTAGTCCGCCTTATTGTCCGCCTCCCTGGCTTACTCACCATGACCACCCCTCTCAATGACCCCACTGGACAGAGGGGCTGCTCGGGACAGAGGGGCAGCTCGGGACAGAGGTGAAGCAGCTGCTCGGGACAGAGGGACAACTGCTCGGGACAGAGGGACAACTGCTCGGGACAGAGGGGCGATAGCAGCTCGGGACAGAGGGGCGATAGCAGCTCGGGACAGAGGGGCGGCAGCAGCTCGGGACAGAGGGGCGGCAGCAGCTTGGGACAGAGGGGCGACAGCTGCTCTGGACAGAGGGGCAGCTGCTCGGGCGGCCCCTGGCTGACTGACGGCACTGGCGGCCCCTGGCTTACTTGCGGCCCCTGGCTGACTGGCGGCCCCTGGCTTACTGGCGGCACTGGCGGCCCCTGGCTGACTGGCGGCACTGGCGGCCCCTGGCTGACTGGCGGCACTGGCGGCCCCTGGCTGACTGGCGGCACTGGCGGCCCCTGGCTGACTGGCGGCACTGGCGGCCCCTGGCTGACTGGCGGCACTGGCGGCCCCTGGCTGACTGGCGGCACTGGCGGCCCCTGGCTGACTGGCGGCACTGGCGGCCCCTGGCTGACTGGCGGCACTGGCGGCCCCTGGCTGACTGGCGGCACTGGCGGCCCCTGGCTGACGGGCGGCACTGGCGGCCCCTGGCTGACGGGCGGCACTGGCGGCCCCTGGCTGACGGGCGGCACTGGCGGCGCTGGGCAGACGGGCGGCACTGGCGGCGCTGGGCAGACGGGCGGCACTGGCGGCGCTGGGCAGACGGGCGGCGCTGGCGGCGCTGGGCAGACGGACGGCGTTGGCGGCGCTGGGCAGACGGACGGCGTTGGCGGCGCTGGGCAGACGGGAAGCTCAGCTGGCGCTGGGCAGGCGAGGCGCACTGTAGGCCTGATGCGTGGTGCTGGCACTGGTGGTACTGGGCCGAGGACACGCACAGGAAGCCTTGTGCGGGGAGCTGCTACCGGAGGGCTGGGGTGTGGAGGTGGTGACGGATAGACCGGGCCGTGAAGGCGTACTGGAGATCTTGAAAGCAGGGCTGGCACCAACCGCCCTGGCTGGATCTTCACCCTAGCCCGGCAGATGTGGGGAGCTGGGATGTAGCGCACCGGGCTAAGCACGCGTACTGGGGACACCGTGCGCACAACTGCATAACACGGTGCCTGACCAGCACCACGCCCGCCACAGTTAGCACTGCTAGGAGCACTGTAGTGCTGAGATGGCACAGGACGTGCAAGGCTAGGGAGATGCACAGGAGGCCTGGTGCGTGAGGCTGGCACAGTCTTCACCAGACCCCTCGCACGCACCTCAGGATGAGTATGGAGAGCTGACCCCGGTGCCATTAAATCCCTGACACGCTCCGTCGGGCGAATGTCGTGCCTCATGCACCAAACCAGCAAGTCCCTCATATCACTCTCCTCCAATTCCCCCATTAACTCCTTCACAGTCTCTGCTTCGCTCACCTCCAACACCAGCTCTGGTTCTGAGCTCCTCCTTGGCTCCTCACGATAAACGGGGAGAGTTGGCTCAGGTCTGACTCCTGACTCTGCCACACTCCCCCTGTGCCCCCCCCCCCCAAGACATTTTTGGGGGTGACTCTCGGGCTTCCGTCCGCGCCGCCGTGCTTGCTTCTCAGAATGCCGCCTCTCTGCTTTTGCTGCCTCCAGCTCGGCCTTGGGGCGGCAATATTCTCCTGGCTTAGCCCAGGGTCCTTTCCCGTCGAGGATTTCCTCCCATGTCCAGAATTCCTTACTACGTATCTCCTGCAGCCGCTGTTGCTTCTCCTGCTGCTCCTGCCTGTTGACACGCTGCTTGGTCCTGTTGTGGTGGGTGATTCTGTAAGGGCGTTCGTCTGTAGGAGGAAGAGAAGCGGACCAAAGCGCAGCGTGGTGGTTATTCATGTTTTAATAAATCACTATACATGAACAAACTAACAAAAACAAGAAATGTGAAAACGCAAAACAGTCCTATCCTGTGACAACAAACACAGTGACAGGAACAATCACCCACAAACACACAGTGAAACCCAGGCTACCTAAGTATGATTCTCAATCAGAGACAACTAATGACACCTGCCTCTGATTGAGAACCATACTAGGCCGAAAACATAGAAATGCCCCAAAACATAGAAAAACAAACATAGACTGCCCACCCAACTCACGCCCTGACCATACTAAATAAATACAAAACAACAGAAATAGAGGTCAGAACGTGACAGTTTCGGTTTGCATACAGTAGTAAATATTGTCAACGCTATAGTAGTTTTATTAGAACCGCATGGGACAGTACCAGAGACTCTGTAAGTGGGCTGATTATCTATGATATGGACTGGAATCATTCTGATTCTTCTGAGTTCCTGTTGTCTGACTCTGAAAGGTACAACAATATTTTTTGGAGGTCAAGCCTTTCCTATATTAGCGTATTTGCTCCAGTCCAGACCTGTCATTGTGCCTTTCAACTAATCTATTTTGTGTTCCAACCCTTAGGAAACTATGATAAGAGAGTGGTTCAGCTGACTAATGTCATTGATGTCTGCAGGCAACCCCAGCAGCTGCTCCAGCAGACGGCCCCCTCCTGCCTTCCAGATGCTACTGACCAAGCAACCCTCCATCAGCCAGGTGAGGATGCTCTCCCATGGGAAGCTAGGGCTGAAAAATTACTTGGTGCCCTTAACCATCTTCTTCCAATGATCTGCACTTGTTAAACCCCCTTTGTGGATTTAAGGCAATGGATTGCTACCACCATGGTTGGGGGGATTTCTGCCATATTCCTTACACTACCAGTTCATTCCTTTTCAAGCCCATGAGGAGGATTATATGAATGCATACTTCGGTTTAGGGGTAGTGGGTCGGCTTGGTCCTGATTCTTTACCCTTCCTCCCAAAGTGTGCACTAGTTCAGTGGTCCTCATTCTTGGCGCTGAAAGGCAGCAGTGTGTAAATTGTCATCCCTACCTGTGCTATAACAAACACCTAATTGAACTACAATAAGACCATACTTGGGTAAATTTTGTGAATTAATGGTTGGTTGTGACAACATGTATTAAACCCAAGCATACAGTTATTGTGAACAATAAAAAAAACAGTAATCGAATTGTGACTTGTGCACTTATTGTTTGTTGTACATTGTTCATCTGTGTCATGTTTCCACTCATGTTAACCTTTTTGCATAATTTGTGCTCTTTTTTCACAGGTGGTTCTGGCTGATGACCTGTCTCCATAGCTGAGAAGAGCCGATGAGGAATATCACTTCGTCCCCAATAATACTACTAACATTTAGAACTGTACCGATGTGAAAGAGGAGGGCAGACTTATCCATTGTCACTGAACTGTGTTCAGTCAAGTTTACAGTGCCAATTTGTTACCAGGCACTAGTCGCATGTTTAACAAGGTATTCTGCGAATAGAATTACAATACAGAAATGTTCTTGCTCTTTAGTGAAATTCTACCAATGTTATGTTGGAAACCGTTATCAAGGAAGACGAGTTATCAAGGAAATTGTAACCTGTTTCTTGAACACCATTGATTCTAAGGACAATAAGTGGTACCTGTAGAACAATTTCTGTATCACAGGTCTCCATATTTACAGTAGGTGTATATCCTTAATAAAATAATTTGTGATGGCTAATTGTGCAGACTGATTGCCATGGCATGGACATGACAAATCAGTTAATTCAACACTTATCTGCTTTATGCTTCTGATTTTCAAGTCGACATAAGCAACAAAAAAACTCTATACCATGCCTGGAAAATTATTTTCCATAGAGGGCCACATTAGAATATATTTTTGCCATCGTAAGCCGGAATCATATTACAGGATTATACATCATGTGTATGACTGTTTTGGCAGATGTATATACTGTTGAAGTCGGAAGTTTACATACACTTAAGTCGAAGTTATTAAAACTTGTTTTTCAACCAATCCACAATTTTTTTGTTAACTGTAGTTTGGCAAGTCGGTTAGGACATCTACTTTGTGCATGACACAAGTATTTTTTCCAACAATTGTATACAGACAGATTATTTCACATAATTCACTGTATCACAAATCCAGTGGGACAGAAGTTTACATACACTACTGTGCCTTTAAACAGCTTGGAAAATTCCAGAAAATTATGTCATGGCTTTAGAAGCTTCTGATAGCCTAATTGACATCATTTGAGTCAATTGAAGGTGTACCTATGGATGTATTTCAAGGCCTACCTTCAAACTCAGTGTCACTTTGCTTGACATCATCTGAAAATTAAAAGAAATCAGCCAAGACCTCAGAAAAACAATTGTAGACCTCCACAAGTCTAGGTCATCCTTGGGAGCAATTTCCAAACGCTTGAAGGTACCACGTTCATCTGTACAAACATAGTACGAAAGTATAAACACCACGCAGCTGTCATACCGCTCAGGAAGGTGATGCGTTCTGTCTCCTAGAAATGAACGTACTTCGGTGCGAAAAGTGCAAATTAACCTTGTGAAGATGCTGGAGGAAACAGGTACAAAAGTATCTTTATCCACAGTAAAACGAGTCCTATATCGACATAACCTGAAAGGCCGCTCAGCAAGGAAGAAGCCACTGCTCCAAAACCACCATGAAAAAACAGACTACGGTTTGCAACTGCACATGAGGACAAAGATCATACTTTTTGGAGAAATGTCCTCTGGGCTGATGAAACAAAAATAGAACTGTTTGGTTATAATGACCATCGTTATGTTTGGAGGAAAGGGGAGGATGCTTGCAAGCCGAAGAACACCATCCCAACCGTGAAGCACAGGGGTGGCAGCATCATGTGGTGGGGCGCTTTGCTGCAGGAGGGACTGGTACACTTCACAAAATAGATGGCACGATGAGGAAGAAAAATTATGTGGATATATTGAAGCAACATCTCTAGACATCAGTCAGGAAGTTAAAGCTTGGTCGCAAATGGGTCTTCCAAATGGACAACGACCCCAAGCATACTTCCAAAGTTGTGGCAAAATGGCTTAAGGACAACACAGTCATGGTATTGGAGTGGCCATCACAAAGCCCTAACCTCAATCCTATAGAAGATTTGTGGGCAGAACTGAAAAAGTGTGTGCGAGCAAGGAGGCCTACAAATCTGACTCAGTTACACCAGCTCTGTCAGGAGGAATGGGCCAAAATTCACACAACTTATTGTGGGAAGCTTGTGGAAGGCTACCTGAAATGTTTGACCAAAGTTAAACAATTTATAGGCAATGCTACCAAATACTAATTGAGTGTATGTACATTTCTGACCCACTGGGAATGTGATGAAATAAATAAAAGCTGGAATAAATCATTCTCTACTATTATTCTGACATTTCACATTCTTAAAATAAAGTGGTGATCCTAACTGACCTACGACAGGGTTTTTTACTAGAATTAAATGTCAGGAATTGTGAAAAACTGAGTTTAAATGTACTTCGCTAAGGTGTATGCAAACTTCCGACTTCAACTGTATATACAAGTGGGGAGAACAAGTATTTGATACACTGACGATTTTGCAGGTTTTGCAGGTTTTCTTACATACAAAGCATGTAGAGGTATGTAATTGTTATCATAGGTACACTTCAACTGTGAGAGACGGAATCTAAAATAAAAATGCAGAAAATCACATTGTATGATTTTTAAGTAATTCATTTGCATTTTATTGCATGACATAAGTATTTGATCACCTACCAACCGTAAGAGTTCTGGCTCTCACAGACCGGTTAGTTTTTCTTTAAGAAGCCCTCCTGTTCTCCACTCATTACCTGTATTAACTGCGCCTGCTTGAACTCGTTACCTCTATAAAAGACACCTGTCCACACACTCAATCAAACAGACTCCAACCTCTCCACAATGGCCAAGACCAGAGAGCTGTGTAAGGACATCAGGGATAAAACTGTAGAACTGCACAAGGCTGGGATGGGCTACAGGACAATAGGCAAGCAGCTTGGTGAGAAGGCAACAACAGTTGGCGCAATTATTAGAAAATGGAAGAAGTTCAAGATGACGGTCAATCACCCTCGGTCTGGGGCTCCCATGCAAGATCTCCCCTCGTGGGGCATCAATGATCATGAGGAAGGTGAGGGCTCAGCCCAGAACTACACGGCAGGACCTGGTCAATGACCTGAAGAGAGCTGGGACCACAGTCTCAAAGAAAACCATTAGTAACACATTACGCCGTCATGGATTAAAATCCTGCAGCGCACACAAGGTCCCCGTGCTCAAGCCAGCGCATGTCCAGGCACGTCTGAAGTTTGCCAATGACCATCTGGATGATCCAGAGGAGGAATGGGAGAAGGTCATGTGGTCTGATGAGACAGAAATAGAGCTTTTTGGTCTAAACTCCACTTGCCATGTTTGGAGGAAGAAGAAGGATGAGTACAACCCCAAGAACACCATCCCAACCGTGAAGCATGGAGGTGGAAACATCATTCTTTGGGGATGCTTTTCTGCAAAGGGGACAGGACGACTGCACTGTATTGAGGGGAGGATGGATGGGGCCATGTATCGCGAGACCTTGGCCAACAACCTCCTTCCCTCAGTAAGAGCATTGAAGATGGGTCGTGGCTGTGTCTTCCAGCATGACAACGACCCGAAACACACAGCCAGGGCAACTAAGGAGTGGCTCTGTAAGAAGCATCTCAAGGTCCTGGAGTGGCCTAGCCAGTCTCCAGACCTGAACCCAATAGAGAATCTTTGGAGGGAGCTGAAAGTCCGTATTGCCCAGCTACAGCCCCGAAACCTGAAGGATCTGGAGGAGGTCTGTATGGAGGAGTGGGCCAAAATCCCTGCTGCAGTGTGTGCAAACCTGGTCAAGAACTACAGGAAACGTATGATCTCTGTAACTACAAACAAAGATTTCTGTACCAAATATTAAGTTCTGCTTTTCTGATGTATCAAATACTTATGTCATGCAATAAAATGCAAAGAAATTACTTAACAATGTGATGTTCTGTATTTTTGTCTCTCACAGTTGAAGTGTACCTATGATAACAATTACAGACCTCTACATGCTTTGTAAGTAGGAAAACCTGCAAAATCGGCAGTGTATCAAATACTTGTTCTCCCCACTGTATATGCTGTAAATCACGTCCAGACACCCTACTTATTTTACTGTTTTAACATGCACAAAAATAAACCACATCCATGTTCTCCTTTTGGTAGGTATTTTCATTATTAAACATGCAATGAACTACACGGAAGGAAAAGTACACTGTGCATTCAACACCACGGACAGAACTCTTGTTAAAGGGTATGCACAAAAACACAAGAAAAATAGAGAGCTCAACATGACATTTAAACTACTCAATCAATGTGAGGACTGAAGTCTCTGATGGGCATTGACTACAGCAGTGAAGTCAAGTATAGTTTCTGATGTCGCTATGCGCAGGATTGCTGAGAGGTGAGAGTCAGGAAGAGATGATCTGTGCCTTGACTTGTTATATTTCATCACTGAAAATGTCTGTTCCCCAAACAGTACAAACATCTTCTGAGCATGACTCCTAATCTTTGGAAAGTTTTGTTCATCGAGAGATGCATAGAACCTCATCAGTGACATTGTTTTGAATAGTTCTCCAATCACTGCAGACTGAAGATCGATACGCTCAAGTTGCAGGTCAGTGAGAGCGTTATCCACATTGAAGGTGAAAGAAGAGGAAACCAACAACATGTCATTTTCCAACACTTAGAAATCCTCAAAACGATGAGAAAACTCACCGTTCAAAGCACGCACCAGCGATGTCTACTTCTCCCACTGGTCGTCTGATAGGGAACAGATTAGTAGTGTCGGAAGGTGGGGGAGATGGTTGGCTTCTACTTGGCGGGTCAGGAGGAGTAATTTACCCTTGAAGGCTTTGACAAGGCTGTACATCTGACGTGCAAAAAGGCCCTTCCCTTGTAGGGGAATATAATCCAGTTCAATCATAAGGACCATGATGTCCACGTTGAAGGCAAAATCAGCCAACTATTCTTTATCTTGCAGTTGAGGGAAATCCACATATTTTACATTCATTTGCAAAAACTCAGCAATCACCAACTTCAGGTCCCACACTCTAGTGACTCCCCATCCCGCATGCGGGAGCGTAATCATCGCATGACACTAATTAGCATAACGCAACGGATATAAATATCCCTAGAAAATATTCCTATTCATGAAAGTCACAAATGAAATATATTGAGACAGCTTAGCCTTTTGTTAATCACCCTGTCATCTCAGATTTTCTAAATATGCTTTACAGCCAAAGCTAGACAAGCATTTGTGTAAGTTTATCGATAGCCTAGCATAGCATGTAGTCCAGCTAGCAGCAGGTAACTTGGTCACGGAAATCAGAAAAGCAATCAAATTAAATTGTTTACCTTTGATGAGCTTCGGATGTTTTCACTCACGAGACTCCCAGTTAGATAGCAAATGTTCCTTTTTTCCAAAAGATAATTTTTGTAGGTGAAATAGCTCCTTTTGTTCTTCACGTTTGGCTGAGAAATCGCCTGGAAATTGCAGTCACGAAAACTGCGAAAAATATTCCAAACTAGCTCCATAATATGGACAGAAACATGGCAAACGTTGTTTATAATCAATCCTCAAGGTGTTTTTCAAATATCTATTCGATAATATATCCATCAGGACAATTTGTTTTTCAGTAGGACCGATTGGAGTAATGGCTACCTCTGTATTTTACGCAAGAATCTCTCTGGCAGCATCAGGTGACCACTTGCGCAATGTAGCCGCTTACAGGTATTCTTCAACATAAATGCGTAAAATTCGGGAATATGGAGAAAGAGTAATCTGGTTGATAGCCCATTCACTGCTCAATAGGGACTCATTGGAACGCAGCGCTTTCAAAACATGGGGCACTTCCGAATTGGATTTTTCTCAGGCTTTCGCTTGCAATATCAGTTCTGTTATACTCACAGACAATATTTTTACAGTTTTGGAAACGTTAGAGTGTTTTCTATCCTAAGCTGTCAATTATATGCATATTCTAGCATCTTGTCCTGACAAAATATCCTGTTTATTACGGGAACGTTTTTTTTCCAAAAATGAAAATACTGCCCCCTAGTCACAATTTAAGCACCTTCCCCAAATTCAGCCATCTCACATTTGTGTGGTAGGAGAGATCTGCATGACCCGTCTCTGTCTCTTCCAACAGTGAGACAAACTGCCTGTGGTTTAAAGATTTTGCTCTTATGAAGTGTACCATTTTAGTGACTGTATCCACAACATGGCTCATTTTCAGAACACATTTACAGAGCACCTCCTGATGAATAATGCAATGCAGGAAAATAATTTTCTGATCTGGATTCAGCTCAGCTACCTGATCTTGTATCTTTTTCAAAAGGCCAATGTTTTGGGCACCCATCAGTGGTCACACTGGATAACTTTTAAAAACCCAGTCCCAGCTTTGCCACACATTTATTAACCTCTTCCAATAAATATTTCCCTGTGGTTGTGCTCTTCATTGACTGCACTGAAGCAAGCTCCTCTGTCATTTCAAAGTCTGGGGTTATACCTCATAAGAATATCAACAACTGCGATGTGTCACGTGCATCACTGCTCTCATCCAGGGCCAAGGAGTAATAGGTGAAATCCTTTACCTTGTCTTTCAACTGTTGATCCATATTCTCTGCAATGTCCTCAACACGCCGTGTCACTGTTCGTCTTGACAGGGAAACATTTTCAAACAGCTCTTCCTTGTCAACTAAACATTCTTTAATGAATTTGCCCTCAGCGAATGGCTTGCTGTGTTTAGCAATTCTGTTGGACAGTACATAGCTAGCTCTCACAATTCCGTTGTTTGCTGATCTCCAGGAGCTAGGGGTTCTGCTCAACACCCAGACGTGGATCCACATGATGTCCTTCACTACCAACCACCCTCCAACTTTTCATTACACCATCTACAGCTACTGTTGTTGTCATTACCCGCTAAGAAAGTTTTGAAATGAATGAATGAATGGATGAAAAGAACGTCTTTTTGGCTGTTATGATCTCCAAATTTCTAATCCTTAGGTCATCACACTGTTGATATAGCAAAGGACGCTAATAGTTCATCGAATTCCATTGTGACGTGGAGGGGGACACTGTTTGGCCGAGGGACACTATTTGTCATGACAAGCCCTCAGATCCTCAAAACGTTCTACAGCTGCACCATTGAGAGCATCTTGACTGGCTGCATCACCACTTGGTATGGCAAATGCTTGGCACCCAACTACAAGGCGCTACATAAGGTAGTGCGTACGGCCTAGTACATCCCTGGGGCTAAGCTCCCTGCCATCCAGGACCTCTATACCAGGCAGTGTCAGAAGGAAGGCCCTAAAAATTGTCAAAGACTCCAGCCACCCAAGTCATAGACTGTTCTCTCTGCTACCGCATGGCAAGCATTACCGATGCTCCAAGTCGGGACAACAAGACCCTAAACAGCTTCTAAACCCAAGCCATAAGACTGCTAAATAGTTAGTTAAATAGTTAACCAAATAGCTATCCGGACTATCTGCATTTACCCTTTGTGCACTAACTTATTTGACTCATCACATACAATACGCAGTTGCTACTGTTTATTATCTATCCTGTTGCCTAGTCACTAGTTATATGTACATATTTACCTCAATTACCTTGTACCCCTGCACAATGACTCGGTACTGGTACCCCGTGTATAAAGCCAAGTTATCTTTACTCATTGTGTATTTATTATTACGTGTTATTACTTTTCTAATATTTATATTTTCTTTCTCTCTGAAGGCAGCGAAAGCAAAGGTCAGAGTAACATAACCAAAGATAGAAAAAAATAATTGATTAAGAGGGAAGCACTTTTGAAAAGGTTTCATTAAAAAAATAGTGCATTCATTTATGTTTCATACCGAGGTCAATTTTGTTTTAGATTCTGTATATATTCTTTCGCCAGTAGCTATTGAACCAAGAATGCCATAACTATGAATATGGTATGTTCTGAATCAGGGGTGGATGGAGAAAAATAAATGTTTATTTAACCTTTGTTTAACTAGGCAAGTCAGTTAAAAACAAATTCGTATTTACAATGACGGTCTACCCCGGCCAAACCTGGACGATGCTGGGCCAATTGTGCGCCGCCCTATGGGACTGCAGTGACGCCTCTTGCACGAGATGCAGTGCCTTAGACCGATTTGTCTCTATCTGATTCAGAATATACCATCTTCATAGTCATGGTACGCTTGGTTCAATAGCTATTGACGAGAGAAAACTGAATATATTTTTTTTTTTGACTCGGTATAATACTTTTGTTTTTTCCTTTCAAAATGATTTCCTTGCGATATTATTTATTTAGCTCTCAAAGGTTTGAGGTTATTCATGTTTTGCTTTCAACATCATTATTTTTGTTTGCAATACTAAGAATGTTGTTCTCAATTTCAAAATGTTTGTATTAAAGGCACAAAAGTAATTCCATACAGTGAGCTCTGTGTTTGGTCGATCCCTGAGTCCAGGTTGCAGCGAGTGATCATAAAATCGAATTCAAATTCCAGGACCAGAACCATATGGACTCACAGTGCCACACCATGGCAGTCATAGCAACGTGTAACTGGTAAGTCCAGTCGTCACATTATGTTTGAAATAGTCTACAGTTTTATGAGGTAGTTATACTAGTTGATTGCTTATTTTAGACATGATCTTTGAAGTTTGGGCATAACCTTAATCATTATATGTCACATAGGCCTACAGTAGCCTAGCTGAGTCTGTCTTTACAGTAGAATGTGAGCCAAAAGATACAGCAGCTAAATCGACTAGCCTAGGTTTGGAATGGGATTTTCTGGAGATTTGGGGTGGACCACGGTTTTGTAATGAATGGGTTTTTTGTTTGTGCGCGTGCCTCTATAAAAAGCTACGTAGGTGACTGGAGGTAGTTATTTGACGCTGCGTGGCGGAGGCTGGAGCTGCTGTTGACGGTACAGACAGACTCAAAGCCCACCAGTGTCTTCCGACACACAGTGATGATACGTTTATTATTTTTACCAAGTGGATTTTTCTGGTGTCTTGAGCGGCTGGTCGCCTATATTTAATCCACTACATTTAACATTGCTGCGAAGATGAAGTTCAAACCAGGCTACGGTCAGGGAGGCTACGGTCAGGTTCAAGCTTCATCCCATGGAGCCCTCTTCTTCTCGGTCTCAAACATCGGTCAATCCGATGCACCACTTCCTTATGTTGCGGTAAGGATAGGCCAATGGGTTAGTAACCTATAATTATAGGCTGTAATTATCGAATACTTTGGCATGCACCTCAATAACACAAAATGGCACAATAAGGAATCTCTGGGTGTTACATAACGTAATGCAGTGGATCTGAATGACCAGTGACTCGGCTTGGTGGAAAACGCTTTCGTAGCAACCTGGGTGAATGTTATTAGCTAAATCCTTCTTAAATTGAACGTATGGTGAGTTCTTGGAGCGGCTATATCCTATTGTAAAGACGCTATCATATGATCTATATGGCTATGTTATCCATTGAACGACATCCTCTGAAATCATGTGGATTTGGGGCTATGATCTATCAAACTTAGGCTACTAGTTATGACAGTCTGGTTTGCATCTAAAGCTACTTAACTAAATGGTCATAGGCTCAAATATACTAAATGCATAGTATAACTAAATAAATACGGCATTCTTCCCTGCAGATAAGATAGGCTAGTGCTAGACTTGCATATTTTATGCCATAGCCTGCCTGACGGACAGTTGGTGGCCCCGGCATTAGACAACGTCAGGTCAGGTCTTGCTGATTGATGACGGGACTATCGGTATTTGCTAAACGCAGTCTGCTTCAGACCGTGGCCAACATGCCAAACGAGAGAGAATGACATTGGACTAAGGAATATATTCTGCCAAAACAGTAGCATGATCTTCAGTGATCCGGTAAACTGGCAATCCACCCCTGACTTCAGTGTTCGCCGACGTCCAAGATCCCCGCCTTCTCCCATTCTGTAACTTAATGTTGGAGCTATTTCATATGAATTGGCGTGCATTTTGAGATAGCCACTATGAGACGATCCAATTATAGCCCTATATTGGAACTCAACCCACAGAGACCAAAAATACCTACACAGCAGTATACACTCGAATTTGGTCGAAACTCAAATGTCATCAGTTTCGCGTGCTCATTGTGAAAAAGAGTAACATTGTTGCAACTCATCGTTCCGGAGGTTGACTGGGTGTGCCTTTTTATAAATGAATATCAAGAGGCAGATAGGAAGGACAACTGGTATGTTTTAATAATTGGCTTTCATTCACATGTGAAATTCTAATTTCCCACGGTATAGGGGCTGGCTTGGTATGCTATGCTATTTTGTTGCCTGATGGTGCAGTCTGGCTGAGTCTTGACACATTGTTTACATTTTTGCGCGTGGCTGTCAGTCTACTAGGGTTCCCCAATCGATAGCCTGCGGACCAAATTCGGTTTTCTGACCATAACAAATAATGTATAGCCTACTAAATATATATATTAAAAAATTATTCCCACACATTAATAGATAGGCATATGTGATCGTATCCCAATGTAAATCAAAGTTAGAAAGTATTCTGTTTTTGTCAAATACTATAGGCTACCTATTTGGGATTCTTGCAGTCTAGTAGCCTACAAATTATAACGATGTTCCGGCCCCCGAACATCCGCTCAATGAAAAATCGGCCCACGGCTGAATGTAATTGGGGACCCCTGGTAAAGCTTATTCAGTTGCCATTACGATAGGTCTATGTTCTGTCAATCTATTGCCCATTGCATGGGTGGTAGCAGGGTATGACATAGAAGCAAATCTGGTTCCCTTGGAAACTGAATAACGAGATCAGCAACCACCATTTTCGAGACGTGAGGTGAGGAAAAATAACAATTTCCTATGTTTACCAATTCTCTCAATTTTATTTAGTCAGTGCAGCCTTATTTGTAGATGGAAGATGTCTGTCTGTCAACTTACGTTCTACACCACCATTTTATTGGATCCTACACTGACCTATGGTTAGATCGTTTTCTAGGCTTGCTAAGAAGCTCTTAGACACTGCAAGGGAGGAATGCTTATATATGACTGATGGTGTACATTAATCAGAAGACAGATGTTGGTGTGAGTATTTTTGTTTAAAAAAAAACACAATTATTGTGCATTGCCAAGCCTATTGGTAAGTCCATGGTTGAATTTACTGAATGACATGCTTTGGTTTCAAGCATTTTATACAGGACTGTGATTTCAGCTGGATCCTTGCATAATGGCACTCCTTGCGGTCTGTTTTATTTGATCAAAGATGTATCTTATGGGGTAACAATATGAATCATATACAATTTTGTTATGTTGAAAATGGCTTATGTTGGAGAGAGATTGTGATGCTATTACACCTTGTCCAGGTAAATGTAATGTCCTTTCCTGTCAGTAAAACTTGATATTTTAATCTGTATAAAATGACAAGACTCAGATCCTGCCTGAGTGTAACCAAAATGAAGGACAAATTGGGTTAGCAGTCTGTGCTTAATTTCAGGAACACACCCTACTTGACTTCCAGAACTCTGAAATCTCCAGGACGTCTGTTAAAATAGAAGAGTAAGGAATGTCAGGGACCTTCTGAATTGGCACAGGCACTCAGCCAGGCAGCAACATTTTGAATGCAGTCACTTGACAGACCATCGATAGCACTGTATACAGTGTGAGCAATGCAGATGAAGCAGAGTCCGGGCTTATTGCAATATTGATCCTTCATGCTGTAGTGATCAGAAGGAAGAATTCATTGACGGGGTCAGAGGGGTCGTGAGGAAGTGTAGTGTTTTGAACAAGCTCCTCAGTACATTTGATATTTGATCTCCAGTTTGATTGTTTTTGCATTGTCGAGAGGTTAACCTGTAAATAAGCATTTCAATGCACCGTGTACTACACATATATCATCTGTATATAATTAATAAACAAACTTGAACTTCATCCTTTGGATTTTGATCAAACTCTGCTTTTCTCTGCCCTGACAGGCCCCAGTTGATGGATTCTGACATGGACTATGAGAGGCCAAACGTTGAGACTATCAAGTGTGTGGTGGTAGGGGACAACGCTGTTGGGAAGACCCGCCTTATCTGTGCCCGGGCCTGTAATGCAACACTGACTCAGTACCAACTGCTTGCTACGCATGTACCCACTGTCTGGGCCATAGACCAGTACAGAGTTTGCCAGGAAGTGAGTAGTGGAGTAATCTTTTTTGATTGTTATTTAATGAAAATCTTTATCTATTTGTCTGTTTTTTATAACATGTCTATGTTTTAGATAATGAACTTGCTGAGGAAAGGTGCAGCTGCATAGAGTCTGAAATTAAGTGTTTAATCCACCAGCCAACTTGACAGTGAAGGAAAATATTACTGAAATCCTCTATTTTAAGTGCTACAGTTGTGTAAAACCTTGTTGCACTTTGATTAACCCGCAACACACAATGTTTACCTTGGACTTAGCGCATTAGACTGGTGATCAGGTGTTAGTTTCACACCCTGCTGGTGGTAATGTACATGGATGTCATGGGTGTGTCTCTCTGGTCAGGTTCTGGAGCGATCTAGGGATGTGGTGGATGAGGTCAGCGTGTCGTTGCGACTCTGGGACACGTTCGGGGACCATCACAAGGACCGACGCTTTGCATATGGAAGGTGAGATCAGCTGACCTCGTTGTTCACTCATACAAATCATGGAAATGGTGCAGTGTAAACCTAGTGGACATTTCCTCTCTGTCCCTCCCGTAACACCACTCATCACTTGCAGGTCGGATGTGGTGGTTCTATGTTTCTCCATCGCCAACCCCAACTCCCTGTACCATGTGAAGACCATGTGGTACCCTGAGATCAAGCACTTCTGCCCCCGGGCTCCAGTCATCTTGGTGGGCTGCCAGCTGGACCTGCGCTATGCTGACCTGGAGGCAGTCAACAGGGCACGACGGCCACTAGCAAGGTGCCCTACATACAACTACGAAGTCCAGTGCTTTCAATCTCAAACAGTGCTTTTCATCTCAAGCATCTCAATTGAAATTTGCTAGCTTGTGATTTATATATTGATTGTGTCACCATTAGAAATGTAGGGTCCACATTTTACTAAGATTTGTAAACGATATACACTGTTATTTACCCTCAGGTTGATGCTGCTCTGAATCTTGTTAATTTTTGACCTTTTTATGGTCATCTTTCAGACCGATTAAATCCAATGAGATTTTGCCTCCAGAGAAGGGCCATGAGGTGGCCAAAGAGCTGGGAGTGCCATACTACGAGACCAGTGTTGTGGCTCAGTTTGGAGTAAAGGACGTATTTGATAATGCCATCCGAGCTGCCCTAATCTCACGGCGCCACCTGCAGTTCTGGAAGTCTCACCTGCGCAATGTGCAGCGGCCCCTCCTCCAGGCCCCCTTCCTGCCTCCCAAACCCCCCCCTCCCATCATCACTGTACCACCTCCCCCCACCACCACTGAGGAGCATCCTGGCCGTCTTCTAGAGGACCCCCTGTGTTCCGATGTCATCCTGGTCCTACAGGAGAAGCAGAGAATCTTCGCTCACAAGATCTACTTGGCCACGTCCTCCTCCAAGTTCTATGACCTCTTCATCCTGGATGCCCGACCTGAGGAGTCTGAGCGGCCCACGCGCGCCACCGCTCTGTCTGGCCGCGAGATGCTGATGCGTGCTGCAAGCTTCGATGTGTGTGAGAGCACTGACGAGGGCGACAGGGCCAACCTGCGGGCCTGCACCAGTGATGGAACCCTGAGAGACTCTGAGGGAGGCCGGAGGGGCAGACTGCTGTCTACCTTGAGCAGAGCTTTTGTCAGCATCCAGGAGGAGCTGGTGGATGACCCAGTGACCTACAACCCCAGGCCTATGACCGTGGTGTACATGGACCAGTCCATGCAGCTGGGGCCCTTCCGCGCTGTGCTGCGATACCTGTACACAGGCCAGCTGGACGAGCACGAGAAGGAGCTGATGCACATTGCACACATTGCTGAGCTGTTGGAGGTCTTTGACCTGCGCATGATGGTGGCCAATATTCTTAACAACGAGGCCTTCATGAACCAGGAAATCACCAAAGCCTTCCATGTACGACGAACCAACAGAGTCAAAGACTGCCTGGCCAAAGGTACCTTCTCTGGTGAGAGCACATCATGTAATTCTGAGAGATTTTGTACACTCTGTGCTAAGTGTTTCTGCTCTGGGATACAGAGGTCTGGAGATGGGAAAGAACATGCTTTTCAAAAACAAGATCAACCTTTGACAGGACTTAGTGAATAATAGAGAAAGAAGAAGGTAATGGCAGTATGATTTCTCTTTGTGTTCCAGATGTAGCGTTCAAGCTGGACGATGGAACGATCATGGCCCATAAGCCCCTGCTCATCTCCAGCTGTGACTGGATGGCAGCTATGTTTGGGGGGCCCTTTGTGGAGAGCTGCACCAAAGAGGTAAGACAATCCTTTTCACCCTCTCACTGGAGCTACAGTGTGTTCCACTGTTTTCTTTTCTTAAACCTTGGTCTTGATCATGTGCACAATATCAAGACCTACTGCAAGTCCCCTAAATAACCAGATAAACACACATTACAATACAATTCACTAGTGACTAGGGAAGGAAAACCTGATGTTGATCTGTGCCTGTTGTCTCAGGTGCTGTTTCCCAACACAACTCGCAGCTGTATGAGGGCTGTGCTGGAGTACCTCTACACTGGGCGCTTCTGTTCCCGCACTGACCTGGATGCCATGGAGCTCATTGTTCTCGCCAACCGTCTTTGCCTCCCACACCTGGTTGCACTAACAGGTCTCTAGTTGTTTTTGCGCACACCCTCTTAAACAAAGCCACATCTGTTGGCAAGACCTGCACTCACTTTGTAGACACACAGAGTATAACATGCACTTACTCTCTCTTCTCTTCAAAAAGTGTCTATTAGGCTAGTATGTGTGTTCAGAGAGCTGTCTGTTCCTAATATTTCTGTTACTTGGCATAAGTCTGTTGTGAGATAGATTTGGCAATATAATTCTGTTGATCTAGGTGATCTCCTGTGTGTTATGCCTCTGTTACAGAACTCTACACAGTGACAGTATTAATGGAGGCTGCTATGATGGGGGCTGATATTGATGGAGATGTGCTGGTGTACCTGGAGATGGCTCAGGTAAGATTGTTCATTGTTGCAATTATATAGGTGTATATATACTTAATACTGTTTTTCTCCAATCTCACAAGATTTTCTAATGCTCATTTTTTTAACAAGTGTTGCACTTTTAAATGTAAACTTATCATGTGCCGGAATAAGGTATTCTATAATGTCTTGTCTCTCTGGCAGTTCCACTGTGCCCAACAGCTAAGTGGCTGGTGCCTTCACCACATCTGCACCAACTATAATAGTGTGTGTCGCAAGTTTCCTCGAGACATGAAGGCCAAATCTACAAGTAACGCAAATACTAGCTAAAGATATGTGCATGAAACTACAACTTTCATTTAAATCTCCCATTGACATCAATGCAGGATATTTTGAGAAGTTATCATTATCTTAATCATTTGTGTCTGCATTTAATCTTGCTAACGTTGTGGCGCCATGCCTCTTGCAGACAACCAGGACTACTTTGAGAAGCACCGCTGGCCACCAGTGTGGTTCCTGAAGGAGGACGACCACTATCAAAGAGCACGGAAGGAGCGGGACAAGGAGGACTTCCTGTACCAGAGGAGGCAGTGTAAACGCAAGTGGCTCTTCTGGAACCTTCCCTCTTCTCCCTCTGCCAACTCTTCCTCTTCTGGTTCCAATGCTGTCATCTGATTGGCTCTCAGGGTACAGGCAAGGCCCCCTGTGGGGATGATTTGGGAAAGTGGAGCATCAGCACTGTTGGCCAGACACTAGGCCCCCTCATTAAGGCCCTCCCGCCCGCCCTCCTTCATTTCTCTTTTTGCATCTGCAGCCAAGCTATACTCTCCCGGGTTTGCAGGGTCAGCTAAATCAAAAATGAACGAAATTAGCCTCTTTTGCTTTTTGTGTTAGCATATCCTGTCACATTGCAGTGCAGAGACCATGAAGCTAAAACCTTAAAGCTCAGTGACTTCAACCTTATGAACAAGGCAAGGTAAATACAGGTGCAGGTGACTGCTCAATATGGTGTTGATATTCCTGCATACACCACCAGAAGGAGAACTGAGAAAGTTATGAGAGGGATTTGCATCAGGTTACAGAACTGTGATCCTAAGCTCATGATAACCATTGACTGACTTGAATTGACAACCAAGTGCTTATCAGCTGCAACAGACAAATAGCAAAGACCAATGACCAGCAAAGCAACACAGAAATCAAGTCTCAGTGATACAACACTTTGCCCTTAAGTGTTTGTACAATCTACCAAACCAGGATGTGTACAGTACAATTATAACCACTCCTCAAGCAGAAATATCAACAAAATGCATTACGTCTACATTACGATGAATCTATTAATGTCATGTAGGACATTGTCTTAGACCATCTTCCTATTGGAAACCACTTTCTGTGCAGAATTATGTTTTAAATAGCGGCGGTTTGACTCCTTTACAGTTATTGCATATTTGAATGTTTGTATACAACTTGCACAGCTGACGTTGATATGAGTGTATACATGACCACAGTGTTCTTGTGACGCAGGGGTTAAAGTGCTCTGTCACTATGACGGGTTTCCGTCATATGGATGACTCATGAGGTTTGATAAATGTATATGTACAGTACCAGTCAAAAATTTGGACACCTACTCATTCCTGTTTTTTTCTTTATTTTTACTATTTTCTATATTGTAGAATAATAGTGAAGGCATCAAAACTATGAAATAGCACATATGGGAATCATGTAGTAACCAAAAAAGTCTTAAACAAATCCAAATATATTTGTCACGTGCGCACCCTCTCCGGCCTCTAGGTCCCCAGGCTGCTCATTATGGCGCATACCTGTCACCAGCATTACGCGCATAATGACACTCACCTAGACTCCATCACCTTCTTGATTACCTACTCTATATATGTCAATCCCTTTGGTTTCTTCCCCAGTCGTCATTGTTCCTGTTTCATGTCGGTGCACTGTTCGTGTTTAGTGTTTCTTGTTTTGTTCATTTATTTATTAAATGTAGTCACACACTGAACTTGCTTCCCAACTCTCAGTGTACATCGTTACAGAATGACGACTCAACAAAGAGAAGAATGAGGGAGTGTTTATTTAGTTTGTTTTGGTATTGGAGGTGATGTCGGGTCCGGGTGTCCGAACCGGCGCTACATGGGAAGCCTCAACCAGTTTGTCAGGTTCCCCTGACTCAGCTGGCCTGACGGGTTCCCATGCCTCAGCGGGCTCGACAGGCTCCCATGCCTCAGCGGGCTCGACAGGCTCCCATGCCTCAGCGGGTTCAACATGTTCCCATGCCTAGACCGAGGCAATCGGGTAGGTCTCAGCCGGTTCTTCAGGTTTCTGCACCTCAGCGGAGGTGACCGGTCCGCTCCAGATCCCAGGGATCGTCTCTTTGGTTGGCGTCCTGTGGCTGAAACCGAACGCACCGGGGAGGGGTACTGTCACGTATGCTCTCTCTCCAGCACTCTAGGACGTCATGCTCCCGCACCTCAGCCGGATCGTCAGGTTCCCGCGCCTTAGCAACCGCTCCGCTCCTGATCCCCGGGATCATCATCTTGGGCGGCGTCCTGCGGCTGGAGCTGAGGATTGGGGAGGGGCTACTGTCCCGTGTGCTCCCTCTCCGGCCTCTAGGTCACCAGGCTGCTCGTTATGGCGCACACCTGTCACCAGCGTCATGCGCATAATGACCCTCACCTAGACTCCATCACCTCCTTGATTTCCTGCCCTATATATGTCACTCCCTTTGGTTACTTCCCCAGTCGTCATTGTTCCTGTTTCATGTCGGTGCACTGTTCGTGTTTCTTGTTTTGTTCATTTATTAATTAAATGTATTCACTCCCTGACTCTCAGCGTACAACGCTACAATATTTGACATTCTTCAAAGTAGCCACCCTTTGCTTTGATGACAGCTTTGCACACTCTTGGCATTCTCTCAACCAGCTTCACCTGGGATGCTTTTCCAACAGTCTTGAAGGAGTTCCCACATATGCCGAGCACTTGTTTGCTGCTTTTCCTTCAGTCTGCGGTCCAACTCATCCTAAACCATCTCAATTGGGCTGAGGTTGGGTGATTGTGAAGACCAGGTCATCTGATGCAGCATTCCATCACCCTCCTTCTTGGCTAAATAGCCCTTACACAGCCTGGAGGTGTGTTGGGTCATTGTCCTGTTGAAAACAAATGATAGTCCCACTAAGCACAAACCAGATGGGATTGTGTATCGCTGCAGAAAGCTGTGGCAGGCATGCAGGTTAAGTGTGCCTTGAATTCTAAATAAATCACTGACAGTGTCACCAGCAAAGCACCCCCACACCATCACACCTCCTCCTCCATGCTTCATGGTGGGAACAATGCATGCAGATATCATCCATTCACCTACTCTGCCTCTCACAAAGACACGGCAGTTGGAACCAAAAATCTCAAATTTGGACAAATCAGACCAAAGGACAGATTTCCACCGGTCTAATGTCCGTTGCTCGTGTTTTTTGGCCCAAGCAAGTCTCTTCTTCTTGTTGGTGTCGTTTAGTAGTGGGTTCTTTGCAGCAATTCAACCATGAAGGCCTGATTCACAGTCTCCTCTGAACAGTTGATGTTAAGTTGTGTCTGTCACTTGAACTCTGAAGCATTTATTTGGGCTGCATTTTCTGAGGCTGGTAACTGTAGTGAACTTGTCCTCTGCTGCAGAGGTAACTCTGGGTCTTCCTTTCCTGTGGCGGTCCTCATGAGGGCCAGTTTCATCATAGCGCTTAATAGTTTTTGAGACTGCACCAGAAGAAACTTTAAAAGTTATTGAAATTTTCCGCATTTACTGACCTTCATGTCTTTAAGTAAAGATGGACTGTCGTTTCTCATTGCTTATTTGAGCTGTTCTTGCCATAATATGGACTTAGACCTATTTGGTAAAAGACCATCTTCTGTATACCAACCCTACCTTGTCAAAACACAACTGATTGCCTCAAATGCATTAAGAAGGAAAAAAAATCCATAAATGTACTTTTAACAAGAAAAACCTGTTAATTTAAATGCATTCCAGGTGACTACCTCATGAAGCTGGTTGAGAGAATGCCAAGAGTGTGCAAAGCTGTCATCAAGGCAAAGGGTGGCTGCTTTGAAGAATGTCAAATATAAAATATATTTTGATTTGTTTAGCACTTTTGTTTACTACATGATTCCATATGTGTAATTTCATAGTTTGTATTCACTATTATTCTACAATGTAGAAAATAGTAAAAATAAAGAGAAACCTGGAATGTGTAGGTGTTTCCAAACCTTTGACTGGTACAATGTGCATGTATATATCTCAGCATAAAAAGAAACGTCCTCTCACTGTCAACTGCGTTTATATTCGTATGAACATAACAAGACTCAACAACTGAGACACAAACTGAACAAATTCCACAGACTTGTGACTAACAGAAATTGAATAATGTGTCCCTGAACAAAGGGGGGGTCAAAATCAAAAGTAACAGTCAGTATCTGGTGTGGCCACCAGCTGTATTAAGTACTCCTCCTCATGGACTGCACCAGATTTGCCAGCTCTTGCTGTGAGATGTTACCCCACTCTTCCACCAAGACATCTGCAAGTTCCCGGACATTTCTGGGGGGAATGGCCCTAGCCCTCACCCTCCGATCCAACAGGTCCCAGACGTGCTCAATGGGATTGAGATCCGGGCTCTTTGCTGGCAATGACAGAACACTGACATTCCTGTCTTGCAGGAAATCATGCACAGAATGAGCAGTATGGCTGGTGGCACTGTCATGCTGGAGGGTCATGTCAGGATGAGCCTGCAGGAAGGGTACCACGTGAGGGAGGAGGATGTCTTCCCTGTAACGCATAGCGTTGAGATTGCCTGCAATGACAACAAGCTCAGTTTGATGATGCTGTGACACACCGCCCCAGACCATGACGGACGGACCTTCCACCTCAATCGATCCCGCTCCAGAGTACAGGCCTTGGTGTAACGCTCATTCCTTCAACGATAAACGTGAATCCGCGAATGAGACAAAACCGCGACTCATCAGTGAAGAGGACTTTTTGCCAGCCCTGTCTGGTCCAGCGATGGTGGGTTTGTGCCCATAGACGACGTTGTTGCCGGTGATGTACCGGTCCTGTGCAGGTGTTACACGTGGTCTGCCACTGCGAGGATGATCAGCTGTCCGTCCTGTCTCCCTGTAGCGCTGTCTGAAGCGTCTCATAGTACGGA
The DNA here is from genome assembly GCF_045791955.1 of Oncorhynchus clarkii lewisi. Classification (NCBI taxonomy): domain Eukaryota; kingdom Metazoa; phylum Chordata; class Actinopteri; order Salmoniformes; family Salmonidae; genus Oncorhynchus; species Oncorhynchus clarkii. The sequence goes on from NC_092176.1 coordinate 17,381,094, forward strand.
CATTGCAAAATGTATTGCCCTGGTCACATCTGAAGTCCTCATGCCTCCTTGCAGCATGCCTAAGGCACGTTCACGCAGATGAGCAGGGACCCTGAGCATCTTTCTTTTGGTGTTTTTCAGAGTCAGTAGAAAGGCCTCTTTAGTGTCCTAAGTTTTCACAACTGTGACCTTAATTGCCTACCGTCTGTAAGCTATTAGTGTCTTAACGACCGTTCCACAGGTGCATGTTCATTAATTGTTTATGGTTCATTGAACAAGCATCGGAAACAGTGTTTAAACCCTGTACAATGAAGATCTGTGAAGGTATTTGGATTTTTACGAATTATCTTTTTAAAGACAGGGTCCTGAAAAAGGCGCGTTTATTTTTTTGCTGAGTTTATGTATGTGTTGAAGTCGTACGTTTACATACACCTTAGCCAAATTCATTTAAACTCAGTTTTTCACAATTCCTGACATTTAATCCTTGTAAAAAATGTCCTGTCTTAGGTCAGTTAGGATCACCACTTTATTTTAAGAATGTTAAATGTCAGAATAATAGTAGAGAGAATGATTTATTTAATATTTTTTTCTTTCATCACATTCCCAGTGGGTCAGAAGTTGACATACACTCAATTAGTATTTTGGCCGATTCCTCCTGACAGAGCTGGTGTAGCACAAAGCCCTGACCTCAATCCCATAGAAAATATGTGGGCAAAACTGAAAAAATGTGTGTGTGAGCAAGGAGGCCTACAAACCTGACTCAGTTACACCAGCTCTGTCAGGGGGAATGGGCCAAAATTCACCCATCTTATTGTGGGAAGCTTGTGGAAGGCTAACAGAAACGTTTGACCCAAGTTTAACCATTTTAAAGCAATGCTACCAAATACTAATTGAGTGTATGTGAACTTCTGACCCACTGGAAATGTGATGAAAGAAATAAAAGCTGAAATAAAGCATTCTCTCTACTATTATTCTGACATTTCACATTCTTAAAAGAAAGTGGTGATTCTAACTGACCTAAAACATGGAATTTTTTTCTGGGATTAAATGTCAGGAATTGTGAATAACTGAGTTTAAATGTATTTGGCTAAGGTGTATGTAAACTTCCGACTTCAACTGTATGTATAGGACAGGGGGGAATTCATATTTTGGCTGGGGAAAAAAACACTCCAGGCCACACTTGAATGTCTAAAACTAGATAGAAAGCATGTAGAAATTATAATGGACATTTAAGAAAATATTTAACTGCCCTTTTTCTGGCCCACAAATAGATTTTGACAAACAAATTGGTAATTAAAAAACGGTGCAGCCCTCTGTTGAATTTCGAAATCCCGATGTAGCCTTCGGGCCAAAATGTTTTCCTGCCCATCTGAGTTCAATTTAAGTTTCAGTCATGTGATTTTTTGTTGTTGTTGCTTTAATCCAAGTGTGATGTCCTCTTGTGATGTGTGGCTAATTGCCAGAAAAGGGCTTTCTTTTACACATTCAACATCTTTTGACAAGACACAAGAGAACCTCAGTCACAGAGTATCGTTTAGCATTTACTTTTGGACACGCCATCAAACACAAACGAAGCTCACCACTAGCTATTTGTTGCAACAATGGAATGGCTTTGCACTACCAAGTTGTCTGCATCCTGATGAGAAGAGCACCGAGGCCACTACAGTACAGTACACAGGTGTCTAACATGTGCTGCAAACAATCTACATGTGATTGGAGAGCTCATTGGATGAGAATAATAGCAGCACTTCAAGACAAGTTTGAGAGGAAGATGAGTTGAAATTCTTAGAGCAGGGGTGTCAAACATACAGCCAGCGAGGGAGTCCAATCCAACCCAGGGCAAAATGAGTTTGACACACCTGCCTTAATGTACACTGAAGAGATATGTGAAGATATCTGAAGTGTAGGTTTATCTCCCTGTTGTCATTTCACCGAAGACAACCCACAGTATTGTTTTGATTTATAAGCATGGTGCTCATTGAATATTGAGTATTTACAGCAGGTATGTGTATATATATTAAAAAAAATACAAAAATACAAAAAAACTTTCCATGAAGTTGTCTCCATTACATAACAGTGCCCTTGAATTACTATAGAATGATGGTGGTAACTGACTGGAAATAATATGTATGTATAACAAAACTTGACTTGTTTCATACACAGTTATGAATGCTGCTAATTTATTATCAAAGACATTTAAAATCCATGTTTGTGCTATTTTGGCAACTTAATGTAGTGTGATAGTCTACTAGATTTCTGTTTGTTTTATGGATAGTTATTTGTAATTTTCAAATTTCTCCAAATGCTTGTGCTGACCTCTGGTTACATGTATGGTATGCAGGCAAACTGCTTTGAGTCAAAAGAAGTGGCACTACAGCTTGGGTATGAACATATAACCTGGAGCACCCTCCCAGCTAATATACAGTAGGCTACTGGGAAGCATTTCGTTGTGAAATAATACAATCAAATAATTATAGATACTAGACAGGGCTTTTTGTAGGATATTGTAGGATAATTGTAGGATATTGTTCTCCTCCATGCATTTAGAAATTATAATCCCTTATGACACCCTCAAAATGAGCTTTCCAGTCATTTAAATGCCATGAATCCACTTACAAAGCTAACATTATATCTCAAAATGTTGCTTAAATGTTCATTTAATGCAATTTGACTGCATGTACATGGCTGATCCGTATAATCTGTCATTTAAGGAGTAGATAATGGAAGTATAGGTATGAGCAAAAGCCAATAGCTTTACATGTTTAGATAAAGTTCATATGTGATGTTTTGCTCTAATCTATAATTGAAAAAGGCAGGTTTGACATATTTACCTAGTGAAAGGATAAGTCACTTGGCATACCATCCCAACTCATAACCATTTGAATCATCCTGTATTGTACTGTACATCAGAGTACGTAGTCTTGATTGTGGTCAATGTTCTGTTTTGTCAAATAGTGAAATTATTCATTGTTGTAATTGTTGGACTGAAAAATGGTTCATCGTGTTAAAATTGTTGAACGTCCTCTATTTTTTTGACTGGTAAATGTTGCATCAATTAACCACTGTCTCACTCTGAAATATTGTATAAATCATATGTTTTATAGAATGTACACTTAGATCATTTGACGTTTTGATTCGGGTAGTAGTTTAATCCATTCCACTTGACAATTGACATTTACATGCTGTGGTTGAAATGCATTTGAGTTGATTTCTCAATGTATCCTCTTCTGCTGATGCACTGCATCCAAGAAGACACCTCATGCCTTAATGTATAGTGTGTGTGTGAGACATTGAATGTAGATAGTGTTACTGTGGTCTCTAGTTTGTGTGTACTAAAGATGTCAACGTACCATGGTACTGAAGGCTTTGTGTATATGTAATTGTACATATCTGAGTATGGAATCAATGTGTGTACACTTGAGAGAATCGTGAGCTGTGCTCTTGTTAGTTTAGTTAGTGTTTACGTTTATTATTGTCATGCTCTGAATGGAATGTTTAGTAGTAAACCATCTTTCACCATTCTAAGATCCCACTAATAGAGTAACACAATGACAAGCCCACTAGAAAACACACTCATCGGTTGGAAAATTCATCACACCCCCATCAAATGAATGCAGAGAATACCAATTCTAATTTGTTTTCTGATCATGAACTCCACTGTGGAGAAATACCAGTATTATCATTTCAATGGATGGTATTGACTTGGTGTGGGCATTAAAAGTTGGATTATAAATCAAAAGCATAGATAATGGCCAATTCTTTTTAGACTGCCTGTTACAATATGGCCGAGAAAATAAAACAAGCTTTTAGCTGTACATATTTCAGCATAGATAATAGCTGATTTTGTGCATTATGCGGGACATAGTGTCGTTAAACCCATAAATGCACACTTCATTATGTAGACTGATAGCCTTCTTCAATTTTCACTGAATTACATTATGGGGCTATGACATGTAGACCTACACAGCTCATATGCGTAGATGAGTAGACGACATCAGGTGTTAAAAAATGCAAATATATTATGACTAGATTAAAAGAAAAGCTATAACTCAGAACTTTTGAAACTCTTTTCCATAGGTGCTATATTACTGCTGCAGAGAAGCATCAACCAAAGGGAGCTTGTAGCAGCACCAGGACAAGAATCTGCTGCACAATCACAATTGCATAGATATAAAGAAGCCTTGTATTGGAATGTTTTTTCAGTGTTAATAGCCTGGTCTGACATTTTCCCTCGTCAACAGGGATTTGTTTTTGTTGTTCTGGAGAGTTACAGGTGTTTGTATTGTTTGTTAAGAGCTGTAAACCTGGAGTTCTGTCGCATGTGTCCTTGAAATGTGTAAATAGTGTTATAATAAATCTAAAGTAGCAGCTTGCACATGGATGTCCCCGTTTATGACGTTGTATATTGAAACTTGTCCATTAACCAAGCAGGACGTGAGTGAACGATCTCAACTGACACGTCTCCAGTCATTTGTTGTTGCTGACAGGCTATGATGCTGCATGTGGTCCAAGGTATTCAAACTCTCTGGCTGCTGGGCTTTCTGAGGTGCATCAGGGATCAGGCCAGACTCTGACAAGAGCCCATTGGATGCTTCTTTGTGCAAGTAACCACTACCTTTTTGGGGTGATCTAATGTGAAAATGCCATGCCCTTTACCAATGCAGACGTTCTATAATCCTGCATTACTCAGGGATGAGATTGGAAGATTACTGCCTTGTGTAAGTAAACAACTGTCCCGTTTCTTCACTGGGGGGTTAGAAGTAACTGATCGTCCCTGGGGATCGTCAACTCGGATTGAAGATTAGCAAAGAACAGGGTTCTCCATAGATAAAATACAACTACCTAGCCAGCGCTGAGAAAGGTGAGAGGAATCTATAATGCATCTGATTCCAAAATATAATTTGAATTAACTTCGTTATTTTAACACTAGAGTGCACTAAAGCACATAGACGTACAAGTCAAATTGTTATAATAATTATTCAGGCCTCAGTCAGTGAATGCAGTGATGATGAGCAATTTTGTCGTCTTCGGTGTGTACAATAAACATATTCATCAAACTTTTTAATTAATGAAACAACATTGGGCTTGTCACTATTTTTCACTCTGGTTTGTGTCTCTGAGGCCTTCACGTTCTTCTCCTTTGCCAGTGTTGTTATAACCAATGTTGACCAGAGGGTGGTGCAAGCACCCTATATTTTACACAAATGTTTCTTAGCCTAAATGCTGAAAATGCATTGTGATTTGAAATCTCATCTTTTATATAGATTTGATGCGTTATATACAAACTTACGTTACTGATGATTAAATGTTGATTCTTTTTTAAATGAAGTTTTAATCTAAATCGTAGAGCCAATAATGAAATAAAGTTTTCAGTTATCTGTTGTTTCTACTCACTACAGTACAATAGGCAAATAAATTGATCACTGTATTATTCGGTTTTTTGTGATAGATACAGGTTATTTAGTAATTCAATCATAGAGCATTTTTATTTTACTGGGAATAAAATCAGTGGAATATACAGTATGATTCACTAAATCACTAAGATCTGGTATAATATGCTTTGAAATGGTAGAGACTGGTGTATGTAACAGCATACATTCATTTATTACTGTATTATCAGTATGGATTTGACTCAGAGTTGCAAAATGCGCATAGAAAATCTGCAGATTTTCAAGATACAATGTGGAAATAATACTTTTTAATTTTATATACTGGCAAACTATGGAATAATCGTACTGTCATTTATCATGTTACAAAAGGTGACACCACCAGCACATCCCTTGATAAGCATTAGCCTACTCATATTTTAAATGCATTCGGCATTAGCACCAAAGATGAAGACATGATGTGATAGGGAACAAAATACAGTTTATCAATAGCTCTTAATGTCACAGTAAAAAGGAACACTGGTTTGAACAGGTGTGAAGACCTGCAGGTGTACCGATGAGCAATGCATTACTTTTGTAATGGACCCAATGGCAAGTGTGGTTCAGTTTGAGAGATGGAGTTAAATCTAGAGCCCCTTGTGAAACTAAAGATGAAACAAAATCAACTCTGACAATATCTCATATCTTTAAATCAAAAACTAAAATTGAAAGCCACCTCAATTTAGGAGGTAGTTTATAAATTCCAGAGCTAAGCAGTCTAGCTTGAACATGATCTATTGCCCTTATGTCGGCCAAACTCCAATTGATGTATGGTCGTATTATCTATAATGCTGTCTTACATGATTCCCTTTTGGTAGAAGACAGCAAAACAGATTACATGTTATATCAAATCAATACAAACTTTATTTACTGGGCTTTGAAATGTAATTCCCTTTTTCCCTGACACTTTTAAAAACACATACAGTACTAGCTGAGGCTTGAGCAGGAGGGTTCATGGAGGTTGTATACTACTGTACTGCACACACGTGTTTATTCTGCGGTAGGTAGGTGGGTAGGTCTACAGCCAGTCTGCTTGCTGTCACTGTAGTTAGGGACCGTTACAGCAGCCAGTGGCTGAGGAAAAGAACGGAGCTCCAGAGCAGCGGTCAGTCACTGTCAGGCCCGCCCACTGTGACACCCTCTTCATTACCCCGATGCTAGCCTGCTGAGTAATTGTAATGGAGCAGAATGGGCAGAAGCCCAGCCAACCATGCCTCCAAATAGGCTTTTATTACCAGAAACAAAAGCAAAGGCACACAGAAACAATATATTTCCTTGTCCTGGGCTATAAAGTAATGATTCACCCAATAACTTGAACTTAGTTTCCCATTCGGAAAGGCTGTCTATATATTTTTGCAATGCATTTTGAAATTACTAATTGAGCCGTAAATCACCATAAGCATCTATTATGTGGGTCTGAAGTAGTAATGATATAACATGATGAGATGAAATGCTTGTTGATAACACAAGGAGTTTGTTTCAGTTGGCTGTAGATTTAAAAACCTAAGTGCTGTGACACATTTCTTTATATTTAACTTTTTTGAGGTCATAAAGTTTTAATGACTTTAAGGTGGCAGGTAGCCTCATGATTAGCGCTTTGGACTAGTAACTGAAAGGTTGCAAGACCACATCCCCGAGCTGACTAGGTATAATTCTGTTGTTATGCCCCTGAACAAAGCAGTGAACCCACTGTTCCTAGGCCATCATTGAAAATAAGAATTTGTTCTTTTAACTGACTTGCCTAGTTAAATAAAGGTTTAAAAAATCAAATGAGGGTCAAGAGTGGACTATGGCCAAACTCCTTAGGAGTGATTGAAGTTATGTTTATCACTTAATGATAACCAAATGGGGAATATATTAGAATCACAGAGGTCCCCTTGGGAATGGTATACTTCAATCTATTCCACAGAATGCTAGTCTTTATAACACCATGGCCATTAAACACACACAACAAGTGTTTTGCTGTTATGTGGATGACATTCACCATCTATTGCTACAATGGAAAACATTTGTTGGCTCACCACCATAAATCCATTAGAAGTGGTTAAGACTTGTTGCCGTCTCTTGTGCAGCTACACTACTTGATCTTGTGAGCTTTGCATTAAGGTATCCGTTGTGTATCAACTTACAGTAACTGTAAGATTGTAAATACATTTCTTCAGCTTTTCTTAAGCAAATCTTCCCACTGGAGTTCTCTTCACTTCTTTGGTATTCTAAAATGTAAGTCAGTTGTGGAGTTTGTTTTTTGAGGAGGGCCCAGAGCCACAGGGCACAGTCTTAGGCATGGGGGATTTTAGTTATTGTGGAGACTTTCTCGCATCTGGTGGAGGGTATGAGAGCTTAAACCATTACTACGATTAGAAGTGCCTCACTATGATCTCTTGAGCTTGCTTACTGCTGCTAATATCTTTTTCTCTCTCTTTCTCTGTCTCACTCTGTGTGAATGATTTGTTACGCTTGGCTAAACCATGTGGGGGCGTTAAGAGAGGATTTAAATGTGACGATCCCCCCTCCTCTTTTCTTGGTGAATCTCAGTGTTCTTTTCTGCAAGCCTCTGATGACGACAGGGCAGCATTAAGCCTGGCAGTGCCCACGACAGGCTGCCGTCTCAGTGCTAGCTGCCCACTCTCAACAGCCTTGGCATGGTGGAGAACGCGAGGGTGGGGTTCCTCTCCAACAGACCCTGTCATTCCCAGGAAAGCCTACACGTCCACCCATGCAGGATTCCTGAAAGATCTTCCTGTTGGGGATGTGAGAGAGACGGGGATTTTAATTTCTGTAGGCGATTGTCCTCATTCAGCGGAAGAGTCAGGGATGTATATTTAGACGTCTAAAGACACTTTGCATACTATTAGTTATCATTACATGAGACCCAAGGTCTGCAAATGAAACGTGATGTCTGTCTAGTTGTAAATCCAGTGTCATCGGGTGGGTGTAGTTGGCTGGTAGGATTACACCAGCTCATTTAGCCAAGATTCAGGGTGTTTATTTCCCTAGCTAATGTTCCAGTTTATCATAATAACAACCCTGTTAAGCTGACCCGTGACCCAATTTATTCAGTCATCGTCCATTCTTACGCAACATGTATGATTCATGCGAGGTTCTGAAGAGTAAAGAATTACAACCTCTCTTACCAGAAGCGCAGGATTGATTATGCATAATCAGTTGAATGTTGAGAGTCAATAAGCCACATAATCCGAGTTTCCACAAAGATGAATGATTTACATGTTGTGTCAAATGTAAATTCTGTACAGCCCCCCATTCTACAAAGCCCAGATAGGTTAACACAGGCTGCCATGCTATGAAGTTTGCCCTTGGTGAGTGGGCCACTGTGTTGGGTTGAGGTGAGGTGTGCACTGTGGTAATGCTCCAACCTGCTCATTTACCCCTCTTGACCTCTCTGTATTCTTCTCTCTCTCTCCACTCCTCTCTTTATCTCTCTCGTTTTCTATCACTCACTCACACACTCACCCACTCAATCATTATGACTTGTCCTGTTGATATATTACTGCCAGTATCCTCTCTATTCTTTATTTATCTTTCTTTCTCATTCCCTCTCTTTTGCGTAGTGATAGGAGCTCATGTAGTAAAACAGTATTACACAGTGGATTTGAGTAAAATATGATTTCAATTACCATGGAGTTGTGTTTTATCACCATGAGGGGATAAGGAAAGATCAGGGGAATACCCATGTGGTGTGAATGGCTAAGCCCAGGTTAGTGTGCAAGCAGCAGTATTAGAGGGGAAAGTCATGTGAAAGTGATACTTGATACACAACATGTTGTAAATCCTGGACTAAATGGAATATTGTCCAAATGTTGGCTGCTATCAAACCCTGTTCATGCCTTTTCATAATGATCAGTTTTGCTTAATTTTGGTGGGGAAAACAGAAATAATCAAGAGCAAAGACAACTGATAGAGGAGCATGAAAAGACAGTCAGTACTCAACCTGTGGTCTCTGTCAATATTATTCAAATGGAAGTGCCATCTTTCCGTTTCAGTCAGTTCATATACATTGACTCTCATATCTGTTTGAACAGAGATTCATAATCTGCACAGGAAAGTGCATTTGCTGCTGTGGATGCTAGGACAAACATACAAGATTAAATGTCTATTTATATGAGGGCACAGAAACCATCTAGCGTAGCTAGACTACAGCAGCAACCTCAGCCACCTTCAGTAATTAGCGCTAATGTTAACGATGTAAGGATTCTGTCACCTTCAGTCTGGCGTTAGGATCATGAAATGTGCCCAAAAATGTCACATAAATTCAAGATGTTTTTAGTTAGTTGTCTGTGGCCTCACTGAGCAATGCTGTGAAATCCAACAATGACATTTCAAATCATGCTTGTTTTATTCAGACTCTTCCATGCTAGTGCCTCCTTTTGTCTTATACTGTACCTTTCTCCAGGGCTTCTCTTCTCTATACAGACAGAATTATTGGATTTAAACTTTCCCTTTGAGTGTTACTCACATTTCTGAGTGATGATAGAGTTAAAGAATATAAAGTTAACAGCCTACGAGGAAGCTTTGGCTCTGTGGAACTTTTCCAAAATTGTAATGTGCTTCTCATCCGTAGTCCAGCTTTAGGTTTAGTTACAGTTCTGTCCCAATCCCCTGATTCACCTTCTTTAAGAACGTCCTCATCTCCCCTGGTGATGTTGTTGTGAACTCCGTTCTGTGGGTTCTTCATTTTCCCGAAACACAGTATTTGTTTTTATCTGCTGTGGAGTATCTTTTTACTACAATTTACCAGTGTTTGCTAGTGTAGACTTCATCCGAAATGTAGAATAAAGTTGTTATTTATGTTCAAATAGTTTTTAATAGCAATTTTGAACCCAATTCATTTTGGAAACAAGTGGATGTTTTGAAAGCAGACTAACTCGTTCTCTTTTAGAGACGTTCGTTTATGAAATGATAACCACAGTGCTTACATGAAAGGTGGATGAAATGTATTTGAGTGAAATGAGGGCAAAAAACTCTCGACTCAACTTGCTATTCACCTGCCTCAAATGGGGTTGTAATTGCTGTATTGTGTTCATGTACTGCACTGTACGGAAAGTTAGAGTTTGTAGAGCGAGAAGATTTGTCTAATTGAAATAAGAACATCTCTTTCCCTTGTCCAATTAAGGAGGTAGCTTTGATAGACAATAAACAGATAAATATTGGCCTATCTGTTCCGTGAGTGGTGACCAAGACATGATTATGTTAAATGAATCCATCACTGATTTAAAAGCAAACTCTGATTGATCTGAGCTGGCTTTGCTCCTCTCCAGAGAATGCAGTTGGTGATACGACTTAGCAGCCATCACCTTCTTGTCATTCCTCTGATCCTGTGGTTTGGAAGCAGTGGAAAGGGTATGCAAATTATTTGTTAATCCCTTTACATTATTTTTGTTCCATTTCTCCCTTTCATTTTCACACTCAACAATTTTGAGTTCAGTTTCTATGTTTAACAGAATGGCAAACTGACAGGCAGACACCTTCTCAGTTCCACAATTCCTCTGATAGAAAAGGATTGACAATAAATCATGTGTTGGGAACATACCTGATCACCTGATTGAATTTGATATATCTCAGTAATAAATGGAAAACATGATTTTGATTTTGATAAGCCAAAATCATTGCCAGGGAAACCAATCAACCAATGAAAACATACATGTAAATCCAATGTTTATTGATATAGTTGTAGTGAATTTACCAGATTTCAAAACTATAGAAATATGGCACATACTCTGACCTGGATAATACTTTCATCTAAAGTATCATCAAAGTTTAAGCTACTAAGTGTGACAGGATAATACTTTTATCTAAAGTATGATTAAAAGTATCTAAAGCTTCATTAAGCTACTAAGGGATCTTTCCATATTCCTTTCACCGTACCTACTTTGATATCTCTCATACTTTTACCAATAGATTATGAACCCTTTGAAAATACCAACATTTCATGGTCAAAATTGAAACCATATATTGGCACAGGCAGGATAAGACAAGACAACCAAATCAAATTCAAGAGTAGCATAACGGAGATATGAGATTGTGACCTGTGTTTTGTTGTCCTAAGGGTTGGTGTTAAAATAATAAGAAAGAAGTGGGATGGTCTTATATCCAAGAAGCTTAAAATGCAAAATCTCGAATAAGCCTAATTTTCCTCAGCCAATGGCATGAGATTTTGGAGGGTTCGTGTTGATCATCTGAACTGACGCACACACCTCCCCTCCCTAAATAAAAACACCAGAGCGGTTTATGTGGCTTTAAAAAAAACATGTATCTAGACATTTATCCAGTTTAATCTTCTTAACATATTAAAGTGATTTGCATTACCCTGAAGTGGCTAAAGCTGTATCGAGATCATCCCCTTTAATGCACTGAGACCTGGAAGGCATTGTGGACATTGTGGACTCTTCAATAAAACAGAGGTGGGCAAGAGTCAACTTTCTCAGCCGTGGAGATTTGGCTCTGTTGATAACTGTTGCACTCTCAGTCGGTGTCGTTCTGCACGTGTCTCTGCCAGAACTGCCCACACTGTAAGGTGGAGGGTTGAAGCTCTCAGCTTTTGAGCTGCACTGAAAGAACTTTCTCATAAAGTAGGTGTTGGCGAGCGCTTTGAGGTCTTTTGTTCGGTAAATGTTATGATAAGTTATATCAATAGTTAGAGTACTGAGGCATAACCACAGTGCAGGCATGATTTCTCTGTATGCCAGCGCACATCTGTCAATAGGTTTTGGCACTTCTCAAGTGGAGGATGTTCTTAACCTTTTCTCCAGGCAGGGTAATAGCTCTGGGCCGGAATCGGTAGTGACAGCTACAATGTGGTCTTTTCAATCTCGGCTCCACTGTCTGGACACTTGGGAAGCCTTGATCACAACACAGTAACTGATCCAAAACTGAGCCCTTATGTGCTGCGATGTGCTACGTCCAGGCTTTGCTGCCAGGCATTTCCTCATCAGCTAGTGACTATCCCATGTTGCATTCCCCATTTATTGTCATAATTTCATCTGATAGTGTTAGCATCAAAGTCACTTCACAGTGTAATAGATGTTGAGATCTTCATAGCAAATTAGGGATTTTTTTCTTCTCATGCTCTTATCAAAAAGCTCTGATGTCACTGTCAGTAAAAAAAAAATGTGTTTCTCGAAAGCTGTTAAAAGGAAATTATCGTTCTTAATTGCATCAATTTACTCTTTATTTTCTAGGGTGCATTGGGTTTATTGGCTATATCAAATTAAGCTGATGATACTGTCAGAGTGAATCTGAAAAATACTTGTTCTAACCTTAGTTAATTAATGCATGTCCCTAGTAGAATGCAGTGATCACATCATGAGAACTGTCATTCTTCATTTCAGGGTGTTTTCACATATAGTCCTCTTTAAAAGAACCCATCTCAGTCCTCTTTAAAGTGAACTCTGGGCTGGAAAAAAAGCCCAAAACCTTGGTTCTCTTTGTATTCACACTGCCCTTGAATTTGAATGAGGACTCAACTCTTTTGCCAGTTCACTTCATCTATTTTGTGGTCCGAGTCCTCTTTGCATTTACATTGTTATGTTTAGAAAGGAACCAAGATCTTTTTCCAATATTCACTCAATGCACGCTGGGTTTTAACAAAGTGCAGGACCTGCCATTCTATCAGAACATATTATGAGACAGCTAGATATACCTACTTACATTTTGGAAGCAATAGGTTGCATTTAGTTAAAAGATGAGACATAATAATTATAATCAGAAGTGAATATTAACATGTAAATATTATTGGTAACATAATAAATATCAGAAGAATAACTGCAGAACAAATAATGCTGTAATTGAAAATTGTACACCCAATATAGGCTACTGCCACTTTAAGAGCAAGCATTGATTTTGTACCCTATGCTGTGACCAAATCATATTTGTTGTCTTCTCACACTATTCAAACCCACAATTGAATAAGCAGCTTATGAATCTCTCTTAGCCTAAATATCACATATTGCAAACAAATAACCTGAACATTGTGTCAGTACAAAACTACACACATATTTTGTAATGTCTGTGCGTCCTTGACAATTGCTAATCAATATCCAAAAACAGCACACATTTTTTATGGCAGGGGAAACAGTGTTGCAGTAATCTAGTGTGTGGTGTGGGAATAATGACAAGTGATCCTGGGGAGCTTTGTGTTCACATTGCCCTAAAAAAGGGAACCGGATTAAAGTGAACTGAACCTCTAGATGGTCTCAGTTCGGTTCTCTTCGGGGACTCTTTTGAGCGTCTGAGTTCCTTTGGAGTGTTCACACTACACACAAAAATAAGTGAACTGCACTGAGTTCCCAAGAATTGGCTGAAAGGGACCAAGTGTGAAAACACTCTCATTATTTTCCTATTTTAAACCTTTAACTGCTGTTGTATGTTGTGGACATGTTCCGTCAAATATTATCTCCAATTGCTCTCCTGTTCATAATGTAGCTATTCCTCCACAACACTTGTCAGCCAGCTCTTTGCTGTGTTAAAATGTTGGCCTCTTACTCTAGTACTGTACTTCGTCTAGGACACTGAGAGATGGTAGAAGAGCAGCTGTTTGTAGCAATCCACACAGGATCTTCATCTCAGTCAACATGGCTAAGTTACACACTTCACACAAACCACCAGTGGTTGCTCCTTTTCATATTGTATAGAATTGGGGAAATTATTGAAACTGGAAGACAGTTTTTCTTCTTTTCATATTGTATAGAATTGGGGAAATTATTGAAACTGGAAGACAGTTTTTCTTCTTTTCATATTGTATAGAATTGGGGAAATTATTGAAACTGGAAGACAGTTTTTCTTCTTTTCCTCAGTCAACCATGACTACCTAGATAGTTTTTTTTTCTGGCTTTGTTTTTATTTCTTCATTCAAATCCTATTGAGTGATGCTTTAGGTTCTTCCTTGAGTAAAAAGTTGATATTGAAGAGGAAGAAAGGACTTGTGCTGGAATGTGGATTTCTCCCTCCCGTGAAATCCTAATTGTGCCTTGGAGGGCTGGTAGTATGTAGGGTATCTCTGCTCAGCTCAACAGGATTTGTGTCTGTGTATGTTGGAGTGTCTTTCAGCCTGGATGTGGATATAACCCTAAGTGGTTGATTCCTCGTATTTGCCACTAGGCTGATCCTGTGCATCTGTGCAGCTTTGTGCTGAACACACTGGACCTTATTTTTTGGGTTGCTACTGTTTAAAAAAGGACAGATTTTTGTCATGTACAGAGTAGAGACTGAGAACTGGGCATAATTTCAGTTCAGTACATTACATTATCAGGTAGTCGTCTCTTGACAACATAAGACAGCTAAGCTCTTGTCAGTATGGTTAATAGCCAGAGTGGACCATTAGATAGCAGCAGAGCAGACATCAGGTCAAGACTCAGGCCACTGGTTGACCCCAGAATTATTGCTTTGCATTTATCTATGTAAATCCAGGATAAGATGACTTCTGCCTGCAGCTACCGACTCCCCAGGGTCAAGCATGCCTGGGTCTGTCAGAGGTAGACAGGTTATGGATGACAGTCAAACAAGGATGAAAAGGACACATCTGCTAAGATTATGTGCTTTGGTTGTTAATTGTGTTCTGAATGGGGTTCAGACCTTCAGATCAGTGTCAGTTCGATAATCTATCTGTTATGCCTGTTTTCATGTACTTATCTTAGAATTTTGTAAAATATGCTTTATTCAAATGAATGGAGGAGGTTAAAGGAGATTCTGCTTGTGGAGTGTTCAGTAGGATGATATATGACCCCTGTGGGGAGAGGCCAGAATGGAGCTGTGTGTGGAGCTGCTTTGTTTGTTGTGTCTTTATCAGTGTGTCAGGCAGGCGGAGAGGGAGAGCATTCTCTGTATGAATGGACCCTTGAACCATAAACCTGCATCTCGTCTGATAACATTTTCAGTATTGTGAAATCTGTGTCATTCTGCCCTGTGTCTTCCTCTCAGGGCTTAGGGCTTTACATATATTTGTTTAAATGTTTTTATTTAACCTTTATTTAACAAGGCAAGTCAGTTAAGAACAAATTCTTACTTACAATGACGGTCTACCCCTTGCCAAACCCTAACCTGGACGACACTGGGCCAATTGTGCACCACCCTATGGGACTCCTAATCACGGCTGGTTGTGATACAGCCGGGAATCGAACCAGGGTCTGTAGTGATGCCTCTAGCACTAATATGCAGTACCTTAGACCGCTGTGCCACTCGGAAGCCCTGATATATCAACACTTACTAAATGAATGTCATGCCACGGGGAGGATCATTTTGAGCCTGTCCTCCGAACTAAGGCTTTCCGTTCTTCTCTCAATAGTTTTATTTCTTTTTGAGGTTGAGATTGAAGAGGTTAAAAAAAACAAGAGAGATAACCTCTCAGTCTTTTCGTGTTTTACCCATTTACTGTTGTGTTCATTTATTACAGTGTTTACATTTTGTTTTTACTCAGCCATGACTTCAGTCATGCCATGACATCTTAGCTCTCTACCTCCTGTTAGGTGAGATGAGTGCTCCTTGAACTACTCAGCGCCTTTCTGATCACATGGCCCTGATTGTCAGACTGGTGGGCTGGTGATACAGTATATGAACACAGACTGTACTTGTCTGGTTTGAATACGTCAAGCTTCCAAGCCCTGGTCACTCCTCTCTCCCAGTCTCCCAACACCCAGCATCGCCCACTGAAACCAGAGACTCCCAGAGACATACTGAAAAATCAGTCCCTGTGAACTGGCAGGCTGGGCCTGGTTCAGGCCACACACACAGGCACAGACTGCACTGCCCCTCCTCTGATAGACACTAAGCTCCGCCACCCTACAGTACACTCTAAGACAGTATGTAGATGTCTTCTGGTGGCTGTCCATGAATGGTGTCAATGGCATCTTCCTACACAGACATGAGTAAACAGAGGGCACAAGCAAATGTGGGAATAATTGACACTTTCCCACTGTATAGTGCATCAGAAGCATTCATGAATCATGATATAGAGAACGTGGAAGGCGTCCAGGCTGGTGAAGCACACAGTGCCTGTGAACAGCTCTGACACCTCTGATAGGCAAACAGAAGGGGGTTTTGGGAAAGAAAAGTCTTGGGGAGTTTTCCAGACTATTTACTTAGTTATAGACACAGTATGTACTAATTACTCATGACTCACTTTTTTTCCTGTCTAAAGCAGCAAGACTGTGTTAATTATTGTCATTATTATAAGGGGCTACAGACATACAGGTGGGGCGGGGGCTGAATTCTGACATTAATTGTCCAGAGATCACGTTGAGATCACACTGATTTGTTTCAGCAGTGTAAATGTAAAAGACATGGTGGTGTTCCACACTGCCCCCCCCCCCCCCTCCCTTATTATCACAAATGAAAAAAGGGTTGCCATAGGAACCATATACCTGCCTGGAGTCAAACTAAAAACCCATTTCCAATATATGTTTATATTTAGAATTTCCCTCTCAGAGGGATGGATATCAGACAGCTCTCAGAGACCTTATTTAATTGTCTTCAGGCAGTTTTAGCTTTGAAATATAATCTTTCCCGATATTGTGACTTTTGGAGGACTAGCTGTTTTGAGTGCACTTGTACCAAGTGTATTTCTTTGCTGCAAAAATCCTGGCACTGTGTACATAGAGATTTTATTCATCGCTGGATTAAAATGATATGGTGTCTTAAATAGATACGCTTCTTTTTTTCTCTCTTTCAATGATGCATTTCTCCAAATGTTTTTTTGCATAATGTATAGGCCTACATGTATTCATTTTGTATCTACATTTTCCTCCTCAAAATGAATGTCTACTGAGACTTTTAGCGGCACTCACATTCCCTGTTGGTGTGCTCCTCCACAATCCAACCAAATGGCAGCGCAACACTATAACCTTTCGTATAAAGTAAGCATGATAAAAATAGTAATTATGGATTTCAGTCCTGTGTTGGTATTTACCTCATTCTGTATGTTGAGCTCCTTGTACTGCAGAGCTACACGTCAAAAAGATTTCTCTTTTCTCCATTTACCATATGTTTTTTCTTTGTCTGAGGTGTTGAATATGCTTGTGCCTGTTACATACAAGTACCTGTTAATGCCAGTTACTGTGCGTGAGCATGTGCATTTGCAAAAATGCTTTCATGGTGGTGAGTAGGTGTGTGTGTGTGTAGAGCTACCAGAAGAAAGTGTTGAAAGCCCCAGCTAGCAAGGGTGACTAACAAGCTTAGAATGAGCTTGACTGTTTTCGCAAGCATTGGTATGGTGAAAAGAGTCCTCAACATTGAGAGAAATGCAGGAATCATACTCTAGGCTTCTACTAATTCCATACCCCCCCCCCCAAGCCTCAGTCAGACTGAACCATACTACACCTGGTTAGCTGATGCTACAGTATGCTGTTGGAAACCAAAGAAATACACTTCCACCAGGAAAAACAAACAAGCGGTTGATTTTAGGACATTAGGATTTGAACATTTACAGAGATTGCTGTTCTTATTTGTTTTGTTTAGGGTTTGGAGTCCTTTTTTCAATTATTATTATTATTATTTTTTTTACAGTGGTTAAGAGTGAGTGGATAATTCCTATATAATAGCTTCAGATGTTATATAGGAATTACATACATCTAGGAGTTATATACAACTCTGAAATACCAGTTGTTTAGTATTGGTAAATCTGTAAGCTGTAATTGACATGGTTCCCATGTTTTTAATTTTTTTATTTCACCTTTATTTAACCAGGTAGGCTAGTTGAGAAAAAGTTCTCAATTGCAACTGCGACCTGGCCAAGATAAAGCAAAGCAGTTCGACACATACAACACAGAGTTACACATGGAATAAACAAACATACAATCAATAATACAGTAGAATAAGGGATATGGGAAAGTTATGATGATCATATGTTGACTCTATGATCTTTCATGTCCCTATGAATTATGGTGACACGACGATGCACAAAATCAACAAAAGAGACTGGAGCTCAGTGTAGTGTATAACTAGATAGCTGTCTGCAGAGCATGTTAAAGTCTGGTTGTGGTTAGGTGAGTGCAATGAAAAGAAAGGCGTTAATGTGATTAAATATTCATGTAAACTGGTGTTTCCCATTCCTCTGTGATATAACTCTTGAACTGGTGCCTCTTCATACTTAGTGCTCTCGAGTTGTTGACTTTGGCTGTTGTGTTGTGTCCTAGTTGATGCATCATAGTGCCAGATCTGTTTTTTCTTTGGCCATGTGGCTCCTGGAGCTGTGGTTCCACGAGCCACTCCACCCTCCTCTTCTGTGTAGGAGGCAGGCTGAGTTAAAAATAGGCATGTTTGGAGGTAGTGGGCAGTCCTTTTCAGAGTGGGAAACTAGCGGAGTATTGGATTTCATTGGTACAAACTCTCTGGCAACTTGCTCAATTTGGATCAAAATGATCATGAAACAGTTCATCAATTATCAATCAAAAAAAAAAAAAAAAAAGCTATACTTGCTATACTGTAATTAGCGTATTACCCTTTAGGCCCTCTGCATTTAGATGTTCTAGCATTATTCGGGCAGTGAGCTGATGCAGAGCTCTGAATGGCAGGGAAGCTGAGTCTGCTAATTGCACCAGTGGAGAGTTAAGCACACTGCCCAATGATAACAATGGCCAGGGAATTACAGCATATGTCACTTCTTGTTTTCACCAAATGGCTCTAATGGCATTTATATGCATTGTGTACGTGTTGTAGAGCAAGTCTCACTCCCTCATCCTCCACTCGTATCCTTTTGGCATCCAATAGACCGCTACTTTGGTGATGGAGGTCAGATCCAACTCCAGCAGAGTTAAGCATTGACTCACTTGAGCATTGTATCTATTAGTGGCAATTTTTGCATGTAAATCTTGGTGGGGCAAACTAAAAAAAAAAGTATGCATGCCAGCAAAGCCACTACACAACACAACACAACACTAAACAATACATTAATTGCACTATAACGGTGACAAACGGTGCCCACAAACTGTTAGGGCTTACATAAAGCTGTCCCAACAGCAGAGTCCCAACACCGTAACCATCGCAACATCTGGCTATCAGCAGAGCCTTGTTTGGCAGCGAAACAGTTCATTCAGCCTCATTTACTACCTTTTAAAAACCATAGCTGGTATGGAAATGTGGTTTCTACTGACAATTGGGATGTACAAACTATGGAATAAGGGGACGATTAAGACATTGATGAGCGAGCTAAGACGGACGTAGTCAATATAACTATTTGTTCAAAACTTTTGAAATGTACAGCGACAGAATTCAGAACATGGGTCGTTCTTACAGTATTTTCCCTCTGCACCAAGTCAGAACCATAGGATAAATAAAGGGGGCATATAGAGGACAATGAAAGCTCTTACAATATTCAATAATGACATGTGTCTAAAACAGGCTATAGGCTACATGTGCACCACCAAGTCAGAACAGTAGGCTAAGTTATGAGGGGAAAAGGGACCAAATTATTAGGGTGAGGCACATGGGCTACTAACAGCATACTACACAACATACACTAAGCATTACTTTCTTAGCTACAGTATACATATCTCCCTGACATATTACATAATTTATGCAGCAGCATACTATACATTTTTGGAAGCACCTTGTTGTGCTGTACTCACTTGAACAGGATTTTGTCATCAAAGTCTGGCATTCTCTGGATTGATGGTGCTTTCAAGACAACTGGGAACTCTGAAAAAAACTTGGTCAAATTCTGATGTCAGTGACTTCAGGTTGGAGCTCTAGAAAGAGACCCGAGTTCCCAACTTGCAATTCTGAGTTGGATGACCGTTCAAAACGTATTTTCCCAGATTGAGCTAATTTATTTCAGAGTTCCCAGTTGTCTTGAACTCACTGAAGTCTAAGATTTCCCAGTTCCAAGTTCCCAGTTGTTTTGAAAGTAGCAGAAGTCATGCTGGATTGACAGCATGGCCAGTGTTGAATATTTATCCTTTTAAGCTTAGAAGAGAGACCCTTAAACCCAGACTTGGATCACACACCCACCCAACTGAATAGCAGGCTAGTGATTGCTTTGCAATGCTTGCAGTTAGCCACTGATTCCTTCCAAACCACTCATTGTTGAATTTGTGATTTCCAACTTGTTGTGTAATGTTTAAGTCCAATGGCCGATGTGCACCGATACGTTTTATCTATAATTTCTCTTCATTATTTATCTTCATATAACAAGGATTGAAAATTATTTGCCAGTAGATTGTAGCCTTGATTCATGATGATAACTGCTAGCTTGCAAGCTAAGTCCAATCAAAGCTACGGTAGATATAATGTGATTTGACATCAATTTATCTGTGGCCAATGACCTTGAGCCTTCTTGGATGGCCACTTCTAAGGTAACTCTATGGCAGCACCCAAGGGGCTTTAATTTTTGAGCTCTTCCCATATATTTTGCGGTGACATACAGTAAGTAGTGTCCCCGTGAGTGACAGAACACTGAGCCAATCACGGCGCACCTAGAAAGCATTACCAACTCCTACTATTTTCTGCTGCCTGCCTTACCACCAGAGAAAGCACTGAGCTAGGCTGAAACACCTGCATTTTGGAGCTGCCTTACTCAAGAAAGCAAATAAAAGACCAAGTTTCTATGAGTCTTTATTAACTCAATGTTTTTTGTGGTTTTTTTTTTACATTGTTTGCAAACTGATATGTGACACGTATTAATGCCAAAATAACATGCAAACAGGCATCAAATGTTTTAATTTTTAAATGTTATTTCGCTACTGCTCTCAATGCTCTCTTTTCTGCCTGAGCTTTTCATTTTCTCTGAGATGTGGCCAAACAGTGGGACAAGTTGTGTGCAAGGTGAATCATTCATTTGTCCAAGTCTTGTGATATGTCATCCTCCTGCACTCTGATCCATATAGCACAATCATCAAGAAGATGATTAAGGGTCGATGTCTCATATCATGCTAAATATAAAGTGGCTTATTAGTCATTCAAAAGAACCAGTTCAAGAAACCATTTAAAGAAGAATTTAGAGTTTCAGTTGGAGAAGAGATGGGTTTTCATGGGAAGGACTGTTAGAATATTTCTCTGAGTGGTTTCCTGCACCCAATTCATCTTGTCCAGATTACTGTGCTGCCCTTTGTGACTGGCAGAAAGGGGGGTTGTGTACTGGCAGTTGTGAAGGGGAAGAACGAGGTTACGAAGTCTCTGCGCATGTGAGGGGAGCTGTTATTAATGACAATAAGGCCCCCCACCCCCCCCCCCACCCCTAAGGTTGGTGACCTCTAGGTGAGTTCCAGCCAGAAACTGCACACAACCATGTCCTTTCAACATGGCCACTGTCCCGCTTCTATCTCCATCTCATCTATGGGCCCCTTGCTCCCACCACTCCCTGGACAGAATTCAATTACTGCTGGAGTCCTGACCTCTGACCTGTCTCCCCCAGGATGAACCTCATCCTCTGACCCTGATAGAACAAGTGGCCTAGACCACAGTTAACCTTCCCCATGGCTCCCTCCCTCCCACCTCCCCTGTTCCGTCTCTCTCTCTCTCTCTCTCTCTCACCACCAATCTCCAGACCTGTTAGGCTTCCCTTCCTACTGCCTAATGTGTTGATGTGTGACAGCTGAAATGATTGCTGTGTGCCTCTCATCTGTTTGTCCAGGTGTGTATGGCTTAATAAGTATATGTTGGATGTCTTTGGTTGAGTACAATTTAATCTGTTTTGCAGTTGTTGCTTAGTCTTAATTAGATGTTTTAAGATTGCAGTATTATTTCATGTATCTGAAGGAGTATTTATCACATTAACATTAAAACCCCTATTTTTCCAGGGCTTTTCAAGGGGAAGAATTTTCTGTATTTACAGATCGATCCATCAACCTTGTTCTAAGCTGCAGTCGATGCTTGTTAAGCCATCACCGTCTCTTAATCACAACACAGATACCTGTTAATTACCAAAAGAGTTCAAGTGTTTTTGCTATTTAAAGAGGGATTTGAGATCGATGCGTTGCTTTGCTCTGGGTCGAGCGGTGAGCACAGTTGACCGTTTAATGAAACATTGTGGGTTCTGCCAGCCTCTGCTGAAGGAGAGGAAGAACACAGAGAATAAGGCAATGAGGATATTAATAGGCAGCTGCATGGACGACACCGTTTCCTATTGGGTCAGGGATAAACCATGAACTTGTAAACTCACAGAGGGGCCTCTCTCTTCCAACTCCCTTCCCTCCATCTCTCTCCCACCCTCTATAGTGTCATCAGTAAGCAGAGAGCTGAGCTCAATAGCCCATGCAGCTCTGCGAGAGCAGCGATTAGACATCTATCAGATTCTCAGCCCCAGTAGAGTTCACTCAAAGGTAAGCCAGTAGTTTACACCCTCTGAGACAATGGGCTTTCTCAGCTTTTGTTCTTCCCCATCCTCTGTGTTGCATGTACTGTACCTCTGCATTTGATGGATATCTATAAGAGAACCATTGTGTGTCTTGGCTTTGTCTCCCATTGGTAGATTCCTGTATTCATATATGAGTCAAAAAATTATGCATTTGACATAAAAGTATGGACATTAGCACTAGCAGTAGTAGACAATGTACCCTTCATCCTCCTTCACTTAATCTCCACTTTGAGAAATATGAATATGAAGATATACTTCCTTCTTCCTTCCATAGGAGAGTCCACCAGACCCAGCCCACACCTACACCCAGCCCAAACCCAGCCCAATCCAGACCCAGCTCAGACCCAGACCCAGCCCAGACACAGACCACGCCCAGACCACACCCAGACCACACCCAGCGCATAACAGACTCAGCCCAAAACCAGCCCGCACCCAGCCCATACCCAGCCCACACCCAGCCCAACCCAGCCCACATCTAGCCTACACCCAGCCCAACCCAGACCCAGCCCACACCCAGACCAGACCCAGTCGGCTGCAGGGCTAATTAAAGCCGCCCTGTGTCCAAGACACAGTCCCAGAGGGCCGTTTTGCTGTGATCACAGCAGGCAGTGGGAGGTTAATCCCAAGAGACTGCAGGCTCAATCTCCCCGCCTTCAGCCTGTACCCCAGGCTAGCACACTCCCATTTCTGTCTAATGGCCCATTGGAACAGCATTGCCTGGGGCTCACACCTACCCTGATTTTCCCTGGCTCCATCGCTCTCGGCCCAGCTTGTTAGGACACTGTGAGGTTCCATGGACAATGTCAGAGTGGACAGTCAACCCCTGTCACCTCCCACAGCCATCTGAATATGCCAGCCATCACTTACTGGGGCTATGGATCACAGAACATAATCTGCTTCAACACAGAACGGAGAATCTACTCTATGCTAATGAAAGAAATGTGAGGGATAATAGATGAAATGACCATCAACAATAACCTTTGTTTGCCACAATATTCATCTGAAAAGTGGAGCTACAGACAACTTTTAATGGTTCAACCCTGAGACATCTATTGAGATCAGTTCACACACATTGCCCTCCTATACCGTGGGTAGTGAATGGTTTAAATAGGACAATGGGTTGAGAATTAAAGTGAAATAATTGTTTGAGGGACAATAGTCTCTATGTGTGTGTAATCTGTGTGTGTATGTGCACTTAAACACTTAATTGGTATTAAAACATGAAATTGTATATTTTTTATATGCTGTATTTATTTATTTTTTTGCACCCATAGTTTTTATTTTATTTCAGAAGGCAGGAAATATGCATCTGCTTTTCCCTGGAGTCTTTTATGCATATCTGTGTGTAATTAATGTGGATTTTGACAGATGGAAGAAAAAAACTGTCCCTGTAAGAGAGAAGGAAGGGTACATGCCACAATGTGTGAAGTGCAGACATGGAGGGAGTCTCTTTTTCTCCAGAGTGCCAGCTGGACTAGCCAGCTCCTTACAGGTAGCTACACACACACACACACACACACACACACACACACACACACACACACACACACACACACACACACACACACACACACACACACACACACACACACACACTTGAGTTTTGCTGACCATTATAGCTGGGTTTTTGTCTTGCATGAGAGTTGAGATTAGTACTGTGTATATTATTGTTGTATTCGTTTTCCCCTTTCTATCCCAGATAACATGAGGTGCTGTAGTTAATTTTGTTGTCGTATGAGGTGCTGCTAGAGCTTTAAAGATCAAATTTGACCAAGATAGTCCTAATCCACTACTTAAATTGCATTAAATTGTGTATATACAGTGCTGTTTGAAGGAGTGCTATTTTTTAAACTCATCTTTGTATAATTTAAGTATTAATGTAGCTACATTATCGCGCTGTCTTTGCCTGGTAGCAAAAACAAATGAGGATTACAACGGTTGAGAAGGCAACAGGTCATGGTTGGTAAGCTGCCCAGGGGGGTCAACGATGGAGTCTGTCTCTGACAGGCTGTGGAGGAGGCTCCATTGTTGTTGGTATGTTTAGGTATTACCTGGAGGCACTATCGCTGAGACTACAGCATTATCCTATTATTAGGCTTAGTTGTTTACGCTTATTGCTGCTTGTCAGGTAGGTAAAAGTATCCCACTGAAGATTTGTATTTCCAAAAATGTTTATTTCCATGACTACAGTCTTGTCTCATTCAGGTACACCGGCTTACGATAATAATAATAATTTTCTGAGGTCTTAAGAATCTCTAGATGGGACACAACAACCAGATTGTGAAAGCAAGTGTGAACATCATGTTATCTTGTATAAAGTGACAGTGGTGGTCTTCACTGCACCTCCAAAACAGGGTCTGAAATGTGATTGGCTGTTACTGTCAGAGCAACCTATTTCTGCTGTACCTGCTCATGCCCCAGCAGCACATATAGCACCGTGCTCATGTCTCCTGTCTTAATTACTGCATGGAGACCTTGTGAGTTGGGACTAGTCTTGATTGATGCCTCTGTTTGCAGGAAAAGTGAACATAATAAAAAAAAATCCCATCATATGGTCTGACAGATTTTGGGCACAGAACCAGGGATGACAAATGTGCTCTAGCAATAATTCAATCTGCTCACATAATTCTCTAACTTTGAGGGACAGAGTGGAATATTTTGTGCAATTAAAACGCCAAGTTATCGTCCAGTGACTGTGATCAAGTGTTTACTTGAGATGGTTTTTCACAAGAATTACCCACTGACAGATTGAAGGGAGTAAAGATACACCAGAAGGGACAGAATGAAAGCATGAATATGTTCACAACTACTTAGTTAATGTAACCTCCAACACTCCATTGTTGATAACTGACAGGCTAGCCACAGCAGTATCAGATCCAAAACCTCATTAAATGAATGTTGGAAGCCACTTTTTATAAAATAGTGTCTATCATTTTTGTTTTCAGGGGAAAGGTCATGTTTCAATGATGTTTGACCCTGACGCTCCCAGCTGTAGTAAACCAACTTGCTCTCATTGGAGGCGCTACCTGGTGATGGACAGAAAGGTAAGCAGACGAATAAAGTGGGTATGCTTTTTTCAACACTTACTGGACAGGACATCCAAACCGGATACAACATTTAAATTCAAGGTCTGTCAATAATATTCAGCCTGTATCAAATACAGAATGTCACTGTTGTAGTTAAATATGCCATTCTGTGATACCTGTAAGATTTTGTTTCCTGAATTGGAGACTCGGTTGCAAGGCTTAAATCGTATGAATGGTAGAGATTTTAAGCCCACCATGTTAAAAAGGGGAAGTACTTTTTCATATCATGCATCTTGTGCAATAAATGCCTGTGACAAAAGTGTGGGAGTAAGTCACACTAAATGACGGGGAAAGTTTGTGAGGCCCTGTCAGCAGCAATTTCCCTCTGCTGCTGATCGAGAGTCTGGGACGTGTCAATGCAAGCGTGCGAGACTGTGATTGAGGAGAGCAGCATGCGTGGCGAGTAGAGGAGCAGGCTCTATAGAGCTGTGGGCCTTCAGCTCCCCCTCCAGTGGAGAGATCTTGGCAGAACATCCTCCCTTCATCTGTTCCCCGAGGCAGAGCAGCTCCTCCAATGATCCACACTTCTCCATATTTTACACCCCCGAAATGGGCACTGTTCCGATCCCCCTATTTCTCTTCATGTTTTGCTCATCTTCCTCCATCCATTTGTTTTCACGTTCCTGCATTCTCACGCCAAATGTGTGTTAAGTTGTTGATTGCCTCAAATATTGTGAGGTTTTGCAGACATTTTTGAATTCCACTGCAACCCAGTGATTAACCTAGTTGATTAGCACTAGTGACTTGAAGAGCAGCCATACAAGCAACAGAGAAGGTTTGACACATTTTGCTTCTCTTTGTTATCATAGAGGCTTAATGAAATCTATACAAATGTGATATGACTGGGAATTTTTGCGAGGATTATAATCAATAATGTTCACGAAATGAAATTGAAAACTCAATATTGTGATTCATTAGGCTGTTCAATTGCGTCGCATCGTACTGTGTTTTGAAAGTTCTATATCTTGAAAACTTGATTGCTGACACGCCAAACATTTTAGAGCTGTATCAACAGTGGACGAATGAAACAAATACTAAATATAGTTTTGAGTGGTAGGTATTTTTTTGCCTTTAAGCTTTGGAGACACAACCATGTTCTTGCTTGATTTTCAAAAAATGTCCTAGTATTGGTAATGAATCATTATATATAACGATGACAAGTTCACTAACTGTTACAGTCCACTTCGTTACAGAGCAGTGACCTAATTTAGATGAGTTCTCATACAGTGCCTTCAGAAAGTATTCACACCCCTTGACTTTAATTAAAAAGGAAAAGCTGAAATGTCTTGAGTCAATAATTATTCAACCCTTTTGTTTTGCCAAGCCTAAATAAGTTCAGGAATGAAAAAGTGCTTAATAAGTCACATAATAAGTTCCATGGACTCACTCTGTGTGCAATAATAGTGTTTAACATGATCTGTAAGATCCCTCAGTCGAACAGTGAATTTCAAGTACAATTTCAACCACAAAGATCAGGGAGGTTTTTCAATGCTGAATACAAAGTGTTGTTTGGGGCAAATCCAACACAACACATCACTGAGTTCCACTTTTCATATTTTCAAGCATGGTGGTGGCTGCATCCTGTTATGAGTATGCTTGTCATCGGCAAGGACTAGAGAAGCAACATCCTAGAGGAAAACCTGCTTCAGTCTGCTTTCCAACAGACACTGGGAGACAAATTCACCTTTCAGCGGGACAATTCCCTAAAACACAAGGTCAAATATAAACTGGAGTTGCTTACCAAAACGACATTGAATGTTCCTGAGTGGCCTAGTTACAATTTTGACTTAAATCGGAAAATTGCTGTCTAGCAATGATCAACAACCAATTTGACATATCTTTTTTTTTTTTATAATGAATTATATTGTACGACCAGAAGTGCAAAGCTCTAAGACACTTACCCAGAAAGACTCACAGTTGTAATCACTGCCAAAGGTGATTCTAATATGCATTGCCTCAGGGAGTTGAATACTTATCTATTCAAGATATATCTGTTGTATTTTCATCAATACATTTTTTTAATACATTTTTCTTCTACTTTGACATTACTGAGTATTTCCTGTAGATAAAAAATGACAATTAAATCTATTTTAATCCCACTTTGTAACACAACAAAATATGGAAAAAGTCAAGGAGTGTGAATACTTCCTGAAGGCACTGTAGCTGACAATATCATACTCCACCATTAACTTACAGTACACCTCCCTTTGCTCTTTTTTTAAAGGTCCTTACTGTCTGGCCACTTGACCAGTTGAGAATAAACAAATGTATTTTAGGTGCGCTGACAGACAACTTCTCTGCCAGCAATTCAATTTCCTGTCACTTGTGTGGGCGTTGACATGGATTACCTGCGTGGTGATTGGCCAGTGTGGCAGGATGTTTGGGTGATGGTGGCTGGTGGTTGGTCAGGGGGGTTAAGGAGGATTCTGAGTGATGCCTACCCTCAGTGGGAGGTGTTTAATTGCTGGGAATGACTAGGTGACATCATATAACCTCCATTTAGTTATAACAATTGTGGTTGTAAATGTGTTGAATTATTTCAAAATACCTTTGGGGGTTTACACTAATATAGTGTCTTCAGAAAGTACACCTATAATTTTCCACATTTTTTGTGTTACAAAGTGGGATTAAAATGTATTTTTATTGTCATTTTTGGTCAAAGATCTACACAAAATACTCTGTAATGTCAAAATTATAGCATTTATAACATTTATGAAAAATGAAACACTAATATAGTATCTTGATTAGATAAGTATTCACTCCCTGAAATAATACACCTTTGGCAGCGATTACAACTGTGGGTCAGTTTGGGTTCGTCTTTAAGAGCTTTGCACACCTGGATTGTACAATATTTACCCATTATTCTTTTTAAAATTTTTCAAGCTCTGTCAAGTTGGTTGTTGATCATTGGTAGAAAGCCATTTTCCAGTCTTGCCATAGATTTTAAAGCTGATTTAAGTCACAAATTGTAACTAGGCCACTCGAGAATATTCAATGTCTTCTTGGTAAGCAACTCCAGTGTAGATTTGGCCTTGTGTTTTAGGTTATTGTCCTGCTGAAAGGTGAATGCATCTCCCAGTATTTGTTGGAAAGGAGACTGAACCAGGTTTACGAAGCTGTATTTCATTTCCTTTTATCCTGAAAAAACTCAAGACATTTTAGCTTTTCATTTTTTATTCATTTCAACAACGTTCTACAAATAAGGTATTGTGTGTAGGCCAGTGACACAAAATCTCAATTGAATCCATTTTAAATTCAGGCTGTAACACAACAAAATGTGGAAGGCAATGTATGTACAGGTAATGTTCAAATGAATAACCCTTGTATTTTTACTTTCTTTAGGATATTTTTTTTCAGAAGAATCTGACCCTCTGACCCTTTATTGAATATAATATTTGTTTTTCAAATTTTGCAAGTAAAGTTAAAACCAAGATAGCGGTAGCAATATGTTCTTGAAAATGTAAATGAGGTCATTATTTGTCTGCTGCTTTTTTCAGGTATTTTTTTAAAGTAAGACCATGGGTTACCACTGGTCATGCCATGCTGTTAGCTATCATCAACATTACAACACATTAAAGTTATTCACTCAATGAAATTGGCAATTCGTTTTTTTTTTACCCCTTTTGATTTGTGTCAGTTATTCAATATGCATGGGGGTAGAGGTGAATGTGGAATCGGGGGTAAGGTCAGAGGTAAAACTGTTTGAAAATGAATATGCTCATTCCCAATAGTTAGTTAGTAGCCATACTCCATATACAGTCAATTCCAAAATTATTGGCACCCTTGATCGAAAGGAGCAAAAATAATCTAAATGAAATAATACAAATACAGAGACATATTAAATGGGACAATTGGATGATGTTATACTAATATGATTGCTCAAAGAACAAGTAAACAAGTAAAACAAATCATCTAAAAAGATACGTGTCAAAAAGATTGGCACCCCAAAAGATTCTTGTAAATAAAATCAAACAAAATTGAATCTGCATCAACATTCTACTTTTGTAAATGAATCTCAGTTTAAGAAATGGTATTGTGGCCTTTTATGGCTTCCTGTTTAACTTGGGTATAAAAATTAGGTAACAAGCATGTGAAGTCCCATTGTCACCATGGGGAAAGGCAAAGAACTCACAAATGGAAAGAGACAAATGGTTGTTGACTTTCAGATAATCGGTACAAACAAACTACTGAAAAAACAAATATACCACTTACCACTAATAGGGCAACAACTAAGAAGTTTAAAACTCTGGAACAGTGGTAAACTTGTCTGTATCTTGTCCCCACACACATTGTGGGGACAAGATAAACCCTTATTCTAAAATGTATTAAAACATGTAAAAATTACTATCAATCTACACACGATAGCCCATAATGACAAAAGCAAAAACAGGTTTTTAGAAATTTTTGCAAATGTATAAAACATACAAAACGGAAAAATCACAATTAAAATCTAATTTTATTTGTCAAATACACATATTTAGCAGATGTTATTGCGGGTGTAGCCGAAATGCTTGTGTTCCTAGTTCCCAACAGTGCAGTAGTATCTAAAAACTCTTCACCACAATACACACAAATCTAAAAGTAAAAGAATGGAATGAATTAATATAGAGTTGAAGTCAGAAGTTTACATACACCTTAGCCAAATACATTCAAACTCAGTTTTTGACAATTCCTGACATTTAATCCTCGTAAAAATTCCCTGTCTTAGGTCAGTTTGGATCACCACTTTATTTTAAGAATGTGAAATGTCAGAATAATAGTAGAGAGAATGATTTATTTCAGATTTTAATTCTTTCATCACATTCCCTGTGGGTCTGTCACATCCTGACCTTAGTTCCTTTTTTTATGTCTCTATTTTAGGTTGGTGAGTTGGGGTGGGCATTCTATGTTTGTATTTCTATGTGTTTGGCCTGGTATGGTTCCCAATCAGATGCAGCTGTCAATCGTTGTCTCTGATTGAGAACCATACTTAGGCAGCCTGGTTTCGCCCTTGAGTTGTGGGTAGTTGTTTTCTGTTTCGTATCTGTACTAGACAGAACTGTTTTGGTTTCGTTCGTTCACGTTGTTGGTTTTTTCAGTATTCTATTAAAATAATTCTGAACAAGTACCACGCTGCACCTTGGTCCTCACCTTCTTCCACCTACGACAGCCGTTACAGGGTCAGAAGTTTACATACACTCAATTTGTATTTGGTAGCTTTGCCTTTAAATTGTTTAACTTGGTCAGGGCTTTGTAATGGCCACTCCAATACCTTGATTTTGTTCTCCTTAAGCCATTTTGCAACAACTTTGGAAGTATGCTTGGAATCATTGTCCATTTGGAAGACCCATTTGCAACCAAGCTTTAACTTCCTGACTGATGTCTTGAGCTTCAATATATCCACATAATTTCCTTCCTCATGATGACTTCTATTTTGTGAAGTGCACCACCCCCGTGCCTCACGGTTGGGATGGTGTTCTTCGGCTTGCAAACCTCCCCATTTTTCCTCCAAACATAACGATGGTCATTATGGCCAAACAGTTCCATCAGACCAGAGGACATTTCTCCAAAAAGTATGATCTTTGTCACCATGTGCAGTTGCAAACCGTAGTGTGGTTTTTTGTTATGGTGGTTTTGGAGCAGTGGCTTCTTCCTTGCTGGGTGGCCTTTCAAGTTATGTTGATATAGGTCTCGTTTTACTGTAGATATGGATACTTTTATACCGGTTTCCTCCAGCATCTTCATAAGGTCCTTTGCTGTTGTTCTGGGATTGATTTGCACTTGACGCACCAAAGTGCGTTCATCTCTAGGAAACGCGTCT
Source organism: Oncorhynchus clarkii lewisi (assembly GCF_045791955.1). Classification (NCBI taxonomy): domain Eukaryota; kingdom Metazoa; phylum Chordata; class Actinopteri; order Salmoniformes; family Salmonidae; genus Oncorhynchus; species Oncorhynchus clarkii. The sequence goes on from NC_092176.1 coordinate 17,412,684, forward strand.
CCTTCCTGAGCGGTATGACTGCTGCGTGGTCCCATTGTGTTTCTACTTGCGTACTATTGTTTGTACAGATGAACGTGGTACCTTCACGCGTTTGGAAATTGCTCCCAGGGATGAACAAGACTTGTGGAGGTCTACAAATATTTTTCTGAGGTCTTGGCTGATTTCTTTTTATTTTCCCATGATGTCAAGCAAAGAGGCATTGAGTTTGAAGGTAGGCCTTGAAATACATCCACAGGTACACCTCCAATTGACTGAAATTATGTCAATTAACCTATCAGAAGCTTCTAAGGCCATGACATAATTTTCTGGAATTTTCCAAGCTGTTTAAAGGCACAGTCAACTTAGTGTATGTAAACTTCTGACCCACTAGAATTGTGATACAGTGAATTATATGTGAAATAATCTGTCTGTAAACAATTTTGGGGAAAATTACTTGCGTCATGCACAAAGTAGATGTCCTAATCGACTTGCCAAAACTACAGTTTGTTAACAAGACATTTGTGGAGTGGTTGAAAAATGAGTTTTAATGACTCCAACCTAAGTGTATGTAAACTTCCGACTTCAATTGTATAAATATTATATTGAGCAATGTCGGAGTGGCATAGACTAAAATAACATAGAATATAATACAGTATATGCTTGAGCTGAGTAAAGCAGTATGTCAAAATTATTTAAACATTATTAAAGTGACTGGTGTTCCATTATTAAAGTGGCCAGTGATTCCAAGTCTATGTATATAGGGCAGCAGCCTCTAAGGTGCAGGGTTGCATAACCGGTTGGAAGTTGTCTAGTGATCGCTATTTAACAGTCTGATGACCTTAAGATAGAAGCTATTTTTCAGTCCCTCGGTCCCAGCTTTGATGCACCTGTACTGACCTCACCTTCTGGATGGTAACGGGGTGAACAGGCCATGGCTCAGGTGGTTTATATTCTTGATGATCTTTTTGGCCTTCCTGTGACATCGAGTGCTGTAGGTGTCCTGGCGGGCAGGTAGTTTGCCCCCAGTGATGCGTTGGGCAGACCGCACCACCCTCTGGGTACATAAGTATTCAGACCCTTTACTCAGTACTTTGTTGAAGCACCTTTGGTAGCAATTACAGCCTTGAGTCTTCTTGGGTATGACGCTACAAGCTTGGCACACCTGTGTTTGGGGAGTTTATCCCATTCTTCTCTGCTGATCCTTTCAATCTCTCTCAGGTTGGATGGGGAGCACCACTGCACAGCTATTTTCAGGTCTCTCCAGAGATGTTTGATCGGGTTCAAGTCCGGGCTCTGGCTGGGCCACTCAAGGACATTCAGAGACTTGTCCCAAAGACACTCCTGCGTTGTCTTGGCTGTGTTCTTAGTGTTGTTGTCCTGTTGGAAGGTGAACCTTTACACTCTGGAACAGGTTTTCATCAAGGATCTCACTCTACTTTGCTTTGTTCCTCTTTCTCTTGATACTGACTAGTCTCTCAGTCCCTGCCGCTGAAAAACATCCTCAAAGCATGAGGCTGCCACCACAATGCTTCACTGTAGGGAGGGCGTCAGGTTTCCTCCAAACGTGATGCTTGGCATTCAGTCCAAAGAGTTCAATCTTGGTTTCATCAGACAAGAAAATCTTGTATCTCATGTTTTGAGAGTCCTTAACAGTGGGGAGAACAAGCATTTGATACACTGCCTATTTTGCAGGTTTTCCTACTTACAAAGCATGAAGAGGTCTGTAATTTTTATCATAGGTACACTTCAACTGTGAGAGGCGGAATCTAAAACTTAAATCCAGAAAATCACATTGTATGATTTTTAAGTAATTAATTTGCATTTTATTGCATGACATAAGTATTTGATACATCAGAAAAGCAGATCTTAATATTTGGTACAGAAACCTTTGTTTGCAATTACAGAGATCATACGTTTCCTGTAGTTCTTGACCAGGTTTGCACACACTGCAGCAGGGATTTTGGCCCACTCCTCCATACAGGCCTTCTCCAATCCTTCAGAGATGGGGCAATATGGACTTTCAGCTCCCTCCAAAGATTTTCTATTGGGTTCAGGTCTGGAGACTGGCTAGGCCACTCCAGGACCTTGAGATGCTTCTTACGGAGCAACGACCCATCTTCAATGCTCTTACTGAGGGAAGGAGGTTGTTGGTCAAGATCTCGCGATACATGGCCCCATCCATCCTTGCCTCAATACGGTGCAGTCGTCCTGTCCCCTTTGCAGAAAAGCATCCCCAAAGAATGATGTTTCCACCTCCATGCTTCACGGTTGGGATGGTGTCCTTGGGGTTGTACTCATCCTTCTTCTTCCTCCAAACACGGCAAGTGGAGTTTAGACCAAAAAGCTCTATTTCTGTCTCATCAGACCCCATGACCTTCTCCCATTCCTCCTCTGGATCATCCAGATGGTCATTGGCAAACTTCAGACGGGCCTGGACATGCGCTGGCTTGAGCAGGGGGACCTTGCATGCGCTGCAGGATTTTAATCCATGATGGTGTAGTGTGTTACTAATGGTTTTCTTTGAGATGATGGTCCCAGCTCTCTTCAGGTCATTGACCAGGTCCTGCCGTGTAGTTCTGGGCTGATCCCTCACCTTCCTCATGATCATTGATGCCCCACGAGGTGAGATCTTGCATGGAGCCCCAGACTGAGGGTGATTGACCGTCATCTTGAACTTCTTCCATTTTCTAATAATTGCACCAACAGTTGTTGCCTTCTCACCAAGCTGCTTGCCTATTGTCCTGTAGCCCATCCCAGCCTTGTGCAGGTCTACAGTTTTATCCCGATGTCCTTACACAGCTCTCTGGTCTTGGCCATTGTGGAGAGGTTGGAGTCTGTTTGATTGAGTGTGTGGACAGGTGTCTTTTATACAGGTAACGAGTTCAAACAGGTGCAGTTAATACAGGTAATGAGTGGAGAACAGGAGGGCTTCTTAAAGAAAACCTAGCAGGTCTGTGAGAGCCGGAATTCTTACTGGTTGGTAGGTGATCAAATACTTATGTCATGCAATAAATTGCAAATGAATTACTTAAAAATCATACAATGTGATTTTCTGGATTTTTGTTTTAGATTCCGTCGCTCACAGTTGAAGTGTACCTATGATAAAAATTACAGACCTCTCCATGCTTAGTAAGTAGGAAAACCTGCAAAATTGGCAGTGTATCAAATACTTGTTCTCCCCACTGTACGTGCCTTTTGGCAAACTTCACGCGGGCTGTCATGTGCCTTTTACTTAGGAGTGGCTTCCGTCTACCACTCTACCATAAAGGTCTGATTGGTGGAGAGCTACAGAAATGGTTGTCCTTCTGGAAATGTCTCCCATCGCCACAGAGGAATTCTGGAGCTCTTTCAGAGTGACCATTGGGTTCTTGGTCACCTCCCTGACCAAGGCCCTTCTCCAAAGATTGTTCAGTTTGGCCGGGCGGCCAGCTCTAGAAAGAGTCTTGGTGGTTCCAAATTTCTTCCATTTAAGAATGATGTGTCCACTGTGTTCTTGGAGAACTTCAATGCTGCAGAAATGTTTTGGTACCCTTCCCCAGATCTGTGCCCAATCCTGTCTCGGAGCTCTGCGGACAAGTCCTTCGACCTCATGGCTTGGTTTTTGCATGCACTGTCAACTATGGGACCTTATATAGACAGGTGTTGGCCTTTCCAAATCATGTCCAAACAATTGAATTTACCACAGGTGAACTCCAATCAAGTTGTAGAAACAAGGATGGTCAATAGAAACAGGATGTACCTGAGCTCAATTTTGAGTCTCATAGCAAAGGGTCTGAATACTTAAGTAAATAAGGTATTTGTGTTTTTAATTTTTAATACGTTCTGAAAATCTTTTTTTGCTTTGACATTATGGGGTGTTGTTTGTAAATTAATGAGGAATATGTTTATTTAATCCAAAAAGTCAAATACTTTCCGAAGGCACTGTATGGTCAGATGAGACGAAAATATAGCTCTTTGGCCACGCACACTAGTGGAGGGTTTGGCCTCGAAAGAAGGATGCATATGCAGAAAATATCCTAATACCCATTGTAAAATATGGTGGTGTATCTTAGATGTTGTGGGGCTCTTTAATTTCCACTGGACCTGGGGCCCTTGTTAACGTCTACGGCGTAAACTCTACCAAGTACCAGGAGATTTTAGCCAAAAACCTGGTTGCCTCTGCCAGGAAGCTTAAACTTGGCCGCAAGTGGATCTTCCTGCAAGACAATGACCCCAAGAAAACATCAAAATCCACAAAGAAATTGTTAATTGACAACAAAATCAAGATTTTGCAATGGCCATCTCAGTCTCCAGACTTGAACCCCATTAAAATCCTGGGGATTTGAATTGAAGAGGGCAGTACATAAGCGCAGACTAATGGATATTAAGTATCTGGAAGGAGGTATGGAGGAATGATCTTCTTAACTGAGGCCTCATTAGAGAAAGCATGCTAACAGAGCAAGGACATGCTGGCTCACTCAAAGGGCTGAGTCTTTACTGTATCTAAAGAACCAGTTTTTCCCTCTCACTAGCACATCTGCTGATAGAATGTCTCTTCATCCTGTGCCAGCTCCCATGCCAAAATCCACTTGTATTTCAGAGGGCTACTTTAAATGTCGACATACTTTATTAATTTGAAACAACACAGTTGAGTTAACATTTCTGTCGCTCTCTGTTTTCATTGTCTTTCCTTGTCCATTGAGACAATGAAGAAAATACATGTAAAGCTTCTTGATGATGTTTGATATTTATCAACTATTGTTACCCTACAACCGTTATTAGCTGGTGCTGCCTGTTACCATACAACCGTTAATAACTCATGTGATGGAGCTGTGTAATTGCTGCTTAAACCTCTTATCTTTGAAGTGGAATCATGAAATGTACATCTCAGGGTTCTGTGATTCTCTTGGCTCAGGTCTCTGTGCTCTTTCACTCAGCCCTCTGTGTCTGTGGAGGCTCCTTCTCTCAGCTCCAAATGTCTCAGCATTGTGTATCACTGTGTCTCTCATCTTTAATTGCTCCCTACAGCTCCCTTCCTCTCTGTCCTCTTAGCTGTTGTTTCTTTATGCAAGCTGATCTGAATTGCATCAATTCATATTTCGGATTCGTTTTTCAGGAGTGAAAAACTATTAGACTTCAATATATATAGTCAATTGCTCTTCTGCTCTGACAATGCAGGGTATGCTGAGTAGATCATTTCAAATTAGTATTTTATTTTTCAGTGATGTTTTATGAGTACATAAAGCTGAATTACATTTTGAAAATAGGGTTCTCACCGTATTGTGTATCAACTTGCAGTAAAGATGTGATTTGGTTAGAGCAGATGGTGAATGGGTTAATAGCTGTATATTTGATAAGCTGAAATACCCCCCAGTTTATGCTCACTCCTATTGACCTCTTAAGCTAAATGAAATTTAGGATACCCTAAACAGTTTGTGGTGTTTTGCATCAATTATGGACAATCCTCAACAGCTTGTTCTCTCTGTGACTAACTTGGCTTCCAGATTGTGTGCCTCTCACTCCCTCTCTCTCCTCTCCCAGAGTCTTAATCAATGCTGATGTTCTTGTATTGTCTTGCAGCGATAATTAACAAGCAAGTCATTAGTATCTAAAAAGAGCCTGCTTATGTAAATACACTGTTGTTGGATGTAACAGTTTTTTTTTGGTTTTTAACCCTCATCCTCCAGCTACAGTTTGCACTTTACACAGCAGTATACAGAAACTTAGAAAAAACTGTTGTTTATTATTGTTTATGTGGTATACAGCACCCTTTTGAGTCTAAGCCTTTGGAGAGGGGGGGTTCTACTAAGCTAACATATGGAATTGTTTTAAGATGATTATACCTTAGATCGTTTAGCAATTTGATATATTTTTTAATGATTTGATGAAATAGCCTTACTGCTATTAGCCCATAGAAACACATTGAATAACACGTTCATACATGGCAAAACAGATCATCGAAAAATAAAATGGAAGCATGTTTTGATGTGTCTGTCCTATATCTTAGAGATATAAGAAAGCTCTTTTTGGGGGGGACCCATATTTAACCCCTTTGTTTTTGGCACATTCTACCCCCTATTAACTTTTGTTCATTTTGGCCACCCAGTACTCGGTTACCTTAAGAAGACTCTTGTGAAGCTTATGGGGGTCGTAGAGGAAAACAGCTAACGTTCGTGAGAGTCTCAGCTTTCGATGGTGGGGTCATATTCATTTTTGTAGCCCAAACTGTTCAGCTTTAACAAACGATTTTGCTAGAAGACCTGTTTAGAGTGGGGAAGTCGGTGTCACTGACTTGAGACGACTCCCGTGAAGCTTCTGGGCGTCGTAGAGAAAAACAGTTTGGACTTCACAGACGTTTTCGTGAGAAGTAACTTTTCGGCATCCTCTCTTGTCTGGAAAACACAGATTTCTGAACCGCCTGTCTACCGTATAGTCAAATGGCTGACACCGGTGGATTCAATGGATTTCTACACAGCCCAGTCTCTAGCGTGAACACTCAGGGTTTTTAAAAATAAAATGTGATGATATCACCAATTTCCACACGGGCGATAGACCTCAGAGGGTTTTAATGGATTGCAGATATTGTGATAGTATGCAACCTGAAGATAATAATGCACTATTTATATGCAGCACCAAGCCAATCTCTGTACACATAGTGACTGTTACCTTCCATGGGAGAATCCAAGGGTCCAGACCCAGACCTCTGGCATGACTTACATAATCAGGGGTAAAGGACATGGCTGACAGACAGACTAACTGACCCATGTGAATCTGTTTAGGCTCCTCTAGGACATACAAATACAAACAGTGAAGTATTGTGATGGTGTTAGACCAGGTGCTGTTGTGTTTGTGTACTCTGTTGTAGCCTGTAGGGATGCTGCACTCCGCCCCTCAAGATGTCCTTTGACTAACGATAGGATAATATTTTCCCCCTAAAGGACAGTGCTTTTCAAGAAGTCAGCGTGTCAAGTACACTAATGTACTCGTCTTAGTTGGACTGTGCTGTGGCTGTCAAGGAGGAATTTCTGCCTCTTAATCGTTTGACCCAAGGAAGATACTGTAGGAGTTTGTTTTGTTAGGTCTCTATGAAAGTAAACTGAGGTCTTTTCAATTCAATTGTATACATTTGTTGAGACCTCCTTTATAACCTCTGCTATAGTTAGCAAAATATTTTTCTGGGAAATATTTTTGTGGTTTATTTCATGTAATTATCCAGATTGCACTTTAATTTAAAAAAAATATTTGATAGACAACTCCCTCCCAGAAAGACGCCCTAAAAATATTTAGCCAAAGGCCAAGCAAACCTTGCTTTAGCACCAGCCTGAGAACAAAGAACCATTGCTATTATTCCTAATTCAACTGTTATTGTGCTCTCTGCTGAATTTTCGATTCTTCTACCTCTCTGCTGCGCTCTCGCTCCTTCTCCCTCTCTGTGCTTTGCACCTCATGGTGGGAACATCTGTCTGGCATCAGTGTGGAGCCTAGCTGTGCAGATTGGAGCAGGTAGTGGAGCACATTGAAGCCCAGCTAATGATGAGAGTGTCTGCCCTCTCTCTTGGAGGAAACGCAAGCTGCTGCTTCACGCTCACTCACTCCACTCATACGCCCAGGGAAACAGATTTCCAAACATATGCAGTATGTTTTTAATCCAGTAGAGCACTTCAGTTCCCAACAAACACAAATAACCTTACGGGACATCCATATCCTATGACAAAGGAATTTAAAAATTATATTTTTTCTGTATGTGATTTCTTTTTTCAAAAAGTTGCTAAACACACCTAAGTTAGCCGTTTGTGTGTGTAAGGTTTTCAAAAAATTTGAGAGAATTACTCGTCAATGCCAAGTCATACAAATAAAAACTTAATGTCTACTTTTCCAGTTTAAACATGTTTATACACATGTTGTAATTCCTATGTTACCTCTGTTATTCCTTGAAAACATTCTTTGGATTTTAGACGTGGTAAAATTGTTAGAATAGCATTCCTCAGTTGAGTAAGCATCTGGTTTTTATATCTTCGATACAGAGATTGATGTGTCTTTCAGAACACTCACTGTAACATAGGAGGTTGATGGCACCATAATTGGAGAGGACGGGCTCATAGTAATGGCTGGTACGGGATTAATGGAATGGTATCGAACTTATCAAACCCACGATTTCCATGTTTGATACCATTCCATTTACTCCATTCCAGTCATTATTATGAGCCATCCTCCCCTCAGCAGCTTCCTGTGCATTGTAACACTCTAAGGCTAATGTGCTAAAATGAAATGCACTCTCATATGAAGCCAATGCTTAGTATTGTATTGATGGTTAGTATGAATCAAACCCAGACAGAAATTGTTCTTGTGTTGAGCACTTACTTTTTGATTTGGAAGTATTTGACACTTCCCTTGGTGTCAGTCAACAATAGCCCCTATTGTTGAGGGGGTTTCCATCCTGCTGTTCTCTCTGGCCAGACAAATGTCAGAGGTGCTGTTAACTGAAAGTCATCATGAGGAAGTCATCGCCTCACCAAACTCACACAGCCACTCCCTCCTTCCACACACCCACCCATTCAGAGGCCATTATTAAGTGTAGTGCATGATCGTTTTTGTGTGCGTGCATGCGTGTGAGTGATTTGGTGAATGAGGTGTGCGTGCAGGACTGTGTGGGTGGGAGGGCGGGCACACGCCCCCACCTACCAGCCTAATGTGGGTTCATAATCATGCATGGTAAAATCACGCAGGTAAAAATGTCAATCTTGGTATGAGGTCTACAATTAAAAAGTGCACAGGTTAAATGCAATAATCATACTATGGCTCCTACAAGCAGCTTGTCCTTGTTGTAAGCATATTAACAAACAGGTTATGCTGCAGTGTGGGCTGCCGTTCGCTGCTGCAGTTCGCTCTGTGCTACCTAAAGGGGGCATTACATAAGAATCCTCCGCTCCCTTGTCAGATTCATCCCCCGTCCACACACACAGTACTTGTGTTGGTAACCTTTGCATCCTCTCCATCACTATAACAACTGGCCTCCCAGCAGCGCCTGCTCTGGTTTGCTGTTGCGAGGTGACTGAGAAGGTTTCGCTGCAGAAGGAATGAGAGCAGCTTTGCCTTTGAGTTCCTGTGAGAGACTTGTTATGATCATGAAGGATGAGAAAGGAGCTGGGAATAGGCATCTGTGAATCTGAAGGTTTTAGGCGTTTTTTGTCTAGTTGAGTCTCTGAGTAGTTTTGTTGTGACGTGATATTTTTGGTCTCTGCATTTTGTAGTTGGTCTTTATCACTGTGCATCGTTTTAGAAGATTTGAAATAGTAGTTATTTCATCCCTGATACTGTAGTATATCAGTGTGTTATCTCAATTTCGCCAAGCACATTGTCCTGGATGTATTAAAGTAACTCTCTAAGAACAAAAAGGACAGCCCTAAAAGCACTCTCTAATCCAGTCTGTCATAATGTAGACAGTTGAAAAACAGATTGGACCATCTCCATGCAAACGACTGTTTAAAACCACTAGCTTCATACATAAAGACGCTTCTTTTAATATGTGCCCCCTTTCTTCACACCCACAATCATTGTGTATAAAATCCTGTTTTTCCTGAAAAGATTTCGACTCACAGCCACAGACAATGTTCCCCCACACAAGCTGTTGTATTTGTCATCCCCCTCCCCCCTTAGTCAGTAAAGCAGGATCTTTGGCAGTCGTCAGTGTGTGAGCACTGTATCCAGGGAACAGGTGGAGGCTCAATGAAGCCTGCCTACCTGTTCTTGTGTAAGCTGGTCAATCTCCACAGATATGGAGAGCAGGAGAAAGGGAAACGAAGGAGGGATAGAGTGAATGAATGGCGGAGTTAAAGGGAGGCAGAGGCCACAGAGGAAAGCCCATTCTGTGAGGGGGAGCACTGTGACTCCTCTTAGGGTGAGGTGAAGAGGAGGGAGGAAGGCATGCTGATACAAAAACCTCACCAACAACCATCACCTAAAATAGCACTCACTGAAGTGGATGCTTGCTGGTCAATTATATACTTAAAAACCTAAGCCTTCCCAAAATATCCACAAACCTCTTAGAAACCTCTTAGAATATGTTTTTTGTATACATTTTGCAAATGTATACAAAAATAAAAATACTTTTTTATAGAAGTATTCAGACCCTTTGCTATGAGACCCGAAATCAAGCCCAGGTGCATCCTGTTTCCTTTGATCATCCTTGAGATGATCTGGGGAAGGGTACCAAAACATTTCTGCAGCATTGAAGGTCCCAAAGAACACAGTGGCCTCCATCATTCTTAAATGGAAGAAGTTTGTAACCACCAAGACTCTTCCTAGATCTGGCCGCCCGGCCAAACTAAGCAATCGGGGGAGAAGGGCCTTGATCAGGGAGATGACCAAGGACCCGATTGCCACTCTGACAAAGCTCCAGAGTTCCTCTGTCGAGATGGGAGAACCTTCCAGAAGGACAACCATCTCAACAGCACTCCACCAATCAGGCCTTTATTGTAGAGTGGCCAGACGGAAGCCACTTCTCAGCAAAAGGCACATGACAGCCTGCTTGGATTTTGCTAAAAGGCACCTAAAGACTCTCAGACCTTGAGAAACAAGATTCTCTGATCTGATGAAACCAAGATGTAACTATTTGGCCTGAATGCCAAGCGTCACGTCTGGAGGAAACCTGGCACCATCCCTACGGTGAAGCATGGTGGTGGCAGCATCATGCTGTGGGGATGTTTTTCAGTGGCAGGTACTGGGAGACTAGTCAGGATCGAGGGAAAGCTGTATGGAGCAAAGTACAGAGAGATCCTTGATGAAATCCTGCTGCAGAGCACTCAGGACCTCAGACTGGGTCCTTCCAACAGCACAACCAACCTAAGCACACAGCCAAGACAACGGAGTGGAGTGGCTTCGGGACAAGTTTCTGAATGTCCTTGAGTGGCCCAGCCCGAGCCTGAACTTGAACTCAATCTAACATCTCCGAAGAGACCTGAAAATAGCTGTGCAGCGACGCTCCCCATCCAATCTGACAGAGCTTGAGAGGATCTGCAGAGAAGAATGCGATAAACTGTAGCGTCATACCCAAGAAGACTCGAAGCTATAATCACTGCCAAATGTGCTTCAACAAAGTACTGAGTAAAGGGTCTGAATACTTATGGAAATGTATTATTTAATTCATTTTAGAATAACGCTGTAATGTAACTGTCACGTTCTGACCATCGTTCGTGTGTGTTTTCCTTGTTTTAGTGTTGGTCAGGACGTGAGCTGGGTGGGCATTCTATGTTGGATGTCTTGGTTGTCTATTTCTATGTCTGGCCTGATATGGTTCTCAATCAGAGGCAGGTGTTACTCGTTGTCTCTGATTGGGAACCATATTTAGGTAGCCTGGGTTTCACTGTGTGTTTGTGGGTGATTGTCCTTAGTGTCCGTGTTCTGTGTGTATGTGCACGAGTATTAGGCTGTTTTCGGTTTTCGTTACGTTTATTGTTTTGTAGTGTTTGTATTTAGATTCGTGTTGCTATTGTTTGATTAACATGGATCGCAATCTACACGCCGCATTTTGGTCCGACTCTCTTTCACATAAAGAAAACCGTTACAGTAACAAAATGTGGAAAAGTAAAGGGGTCTGCATACTTTAGGAATGCACTGTATATGAAAATACTCAAACAAAAAGTGGTCAAGTTTCCATAGCCTACATGCAAAGATGCACAAAGGGGGATTTCGTATATTTTGTTGATGATAGTTAATTTGCAGTTAACACAACATTTCATAATGTTGACATGTTTGTTAGTGAACAGGGCTTGTATTAGAATGTTAGCCAATTAGAATGAAAATGTACATATTTTTTACTTAAATATGTCTCTAAAATTTAAAGATGTAGAACAAGTCAATCTCGTCAGTAAAATGTTTACTGTGAGTTATACAAAAAATTGCTTCAAAATGTTATTTACTTTTTCTAGGTTTGAGGTTATACAGTGGGGCAAAAAAGTATTTAGTCAGCCACCAATTATGCAAGTTCTCCCACTTAAAAAGATGAGAGAGGCCTGTAATTTTCATCATAGGTACACTTCAACTATGACAGTCAAAATGAGAAAAAAAATAGGATTTTTTATGAATTTATTTGCAAATTATGGTGGAAAATAAGTATTTGGTCAATAACAAAAGTTTATAAATACTAAACACTTTTTTGCCCCACTGTATAGTCTGAAAGATGTTTTTTTTTTAAATAGAATCCAAAAGATTATATTAGTGGCTCTCGCACATTTTTTATTTAGGTAATTTGACCTTTGTTGTTTTCAGAGTGTTAGTGCTAGCACTTACTGCAGCATAGTATACGCCTTTATTAGTAAATGAAAAGCTTGGCCTCAGATAGTGAGCAGTGAGTCAACAGATCAGCAGATCATGGATCTGTTCACAGCAGATTGCCTTGCCTTGGCGGCTGTGAAACCCCAGCCTGTCCGTTCTGTCCTGTCCCTACCAGCCAACTGTCCCCTGACTCCCTCCATGGGGTTTAGTCACAACACTGTTTTAGCTGTCTCAGGAAGGAAGTGCAGTTCTGGTAGGTCCGTGAGGACACATAAAGCAGGTGTAGAGGCCTCTATAATGCCATGTAAAGTATATGGATAACAGCTCCCTTGGTGTTATGCATAAAAGGCACATAATGTGTGCAGTTAAATAGAAGACGTCCATCAGGTTATGAAATACTGTTTATTGTTTAGTAGTCTGGTATATAATACATGCAGTCATATAGATTTGACATAATGATGTACAAACCTTTTTTTAATCAATACATTATAGCTCTACCGACTGTAAAATCTGCAAAGACCTCTGATCTGTACTATTGACCATTATCATAGCCAAGAGGTTTCTTTGTTACAATGGTGTATTTTTATGCTACAGTTCGTGGAAGAACCTGTTTACATTCCAGGGTAATGTAGTTCACTTCTCTCTGCAGCTCTGTGAGGTTCCAAAGGACTGTATAGATTTCTTTCAGCTGATGAAATTAAAAAGACAGCACAGTGTGTGTGGTGTGCCTTGCAGCAACACGATTTGCCTGCGAGTTCATGATATGGGTTGAGAGGGGAGTTCCTTTGGGGGGGATTAAATAGCTCCCTCTCTTCCTTCCCTCCTCCCCTGCCCGCCATCCTTGCAGAACACAAACTGCTCGCAGGGCTGTGCAGTAAGAGAGTACAACATGTTCACCACTGTGCTGCTCACAGGTAACAATAAGCACGGGTCAAAGGTTAAGAGGGATCGTGGAGCACTGAATCTTGTGTGTTCCTCTGGTAAAGCTGTGCAGTGGACTATGCACATACAAGGCATTATGTGCAGGCTATATGGAAACAATGCATACAGCGTTGCTTGGAGAGAATGTCGGTGGAGAGAGAGGCTATTGTTATCCCGATCAGTGTACTTTCAATGGTAGGAAGATAATCCATTTCAGCTCTTAATCGTGGATACTGTTTACGTACATATCGTGTTAGCTGGACCCAGGCCTAACACCTTTGTATCCATCGCAGGTATGTATCATATCTAGTAATTCCACTCGTCTTCATCATTCAGTCTAGCCTAGCTGCCCCACTATAATAACCTAGCCCTGCACAGTAAATGGGATTGAGGAAATATGCATACTTTTTAACAATGTTGTGAAAAATGACCCATTTTACCTGAAATGTATTCAAAGCAGACATAGTGGTTGCATCACCTACTGTACAATGTGCATTGTATGTTTTCAGATATTTTTTTGAATTAATGAAGACATATTTCAGCATGTAATTGCCATTCAAACAATTATGTACTTAATTTCTTCCAATAAATGCATTCCACATCATTGTTATGCTTCAGATAGCAAAGCACCCAAAAGACTAAAACCTTTAATTCCAGCAAAGGCCGTTTTTGGTCACCGTCAATAAAAGCATAAAAGCATTTATTTCCCACGTTTGTCAAATGAACAGCATACTCCATCTCCCATAGGAACTGTGTGGTTCATTAACCTCTTTGTGAAGTGGGACAGATTTCCAGCAGTTACCATAACCTCTGTTCTGTTCCTAGCTCAATTATAATAGAAGAATTAAACATCCAGTGATTCAAAACAGTAATGCTGCCTCTTAAATCCCTTTGTAGCAGCTCTTAACTGGTAATGACTAAAGAACCGTGAATGAGGTACGCAGCAGAGATAAACAGAAATAACCACGGGAACCCAACACAACCAAATGTTATCTTTTGACTTTTGTGATTATACAGTGCTAGATTGTTGTATTTTTTGTATTTTCAGAGATATACTGTGTAGCATGTGGCAGCACCATTTGCGTCACTGTTATAACTATAAAATTTGTAAAAAAATTAAGTAATAAGCATCTAACAGAGAACACAATCTCTATTTGTGTTGATATGTAATACCATAGTAGATGATATCATAGTGTAGAATCCTCCTAACCTTGTACAAATACCGTACATAGAGGTACTTGTAGTAAAAACACTACTATCTCCGCCATTATCTGCCTTGTCCACCTCTTCCTCCTTCCCCTCCACATTCAGGCCCAACATGTTTCTTTAATCGTTTTTTTCCCCATGTAATGTGCAGTATATCATGAATTTAATTGTACACTCTTTGTTCTCTAATGAGAATGAGCTTTGTCCTACACCTCCTCCTCCACCCCATCTCCCCCCCCACCCCCTCTCCATTCCTCCTCCTCTTCTTCTATTTTATCCACACAGTTTTATATGATCTAAACATCGCAAGTAGGAAGTACCTGTAACTGGGTCATGTTACAGCTAGGCCTGCAGTTAGATGCAGACTTATACCCTAGGTTGTAGGGTGCAGGCAGTAACCATGTAGTGGTTGCCCAGCCCTGTGTGTGCTGTGATGTGGTTGCTCCTGGTACTGAAAGCAGAGAGAGCCGGGGATTTTCCACAGCCACCCCCAGCAGTAGGAAGCCCTGTGTGGGGACATGTCAGCTCCCTGTTTGCTTGTTGTGCTGATGAAGCTGGGGGTGGGGCGAGTGTGCAGCTGAGTGCGTTCCAGGATTCCCTCCAAATGAGTCAGCCAGCCCCCAGTCTAACTGATTGTTATCTTGGGAACTCAGGCTGGGGGCTTCCCTAATCAGCACTGCACTACAGACTCATCGCTAGCTAGCAGAGACTAAAGAGTTCAAGAGGAAGACATGGAGGTGAATTATCATCACTGAATTAACATTAAATTACACCCCTGGGCCCATCACCTCTCTAGTAATAAGGTATGCGCAAAATGATGGGAGTTTTACTTACTCAAACATATCCTCAGGGCAGAAATGATTATGACTGGTAGTATCAGGCAACCAATGTGTCACGCTGGTGTAAAGGATTTGGAGACAGGCACAGGAATACGTGTGTTTTTAATACATGGGATGTACCCAAACAAAAGAGCGAGGATACACCTTGTAGAACGACACGGGACGAGACCCGTAATACACAATGCACAAAACACGCAGCACAGGCTGAGACAATGCATGCGTACTCACACGACCAACAGACAATAATCATCAGCCCAATGGGGAAACAAAGGGCACATATATACAAACACAATCAGTGAGGAATTGGAACCAGGTGTGCGTAATGACACAGTTCAGTGCAGCCTAGAAGGCCGATGACGTCGACCTCCGGAACTGGTGAACAGAATGAGCAGCAGTACCAGGGGGGATCCGTGACACAATGACAATGGAGAGGAGGTGGGAGGAGTCAGGAATACCAAACAGAGCAGGCAGGGGAGTAGACGTTTCACATCACAGGATTCAAAAATATTTTAGGGAAAAAAGTGAGGGAAGAAGAGGAGGACAAAGTTCTGCAGGAACGAGCAGCAAGAAGTTAAGTTATATATAGCTACCAAGTTCTTAATTTAGCAAATTCATGTCCTGTTTTCTAGCTAGTCTAAATAATTGATTAAATGTGATGCAAGCTAAAGTTATTTTTTTTAAATACAACCAACTAATTGCAGCAAGTGGAAGGGGGGAAAAAGTAATGAACTTGCCTGTCAGCCCTGCATTAAAGACCAAAATTGGTTAAATAAAATTGTGATAATGACCAAAATAATTGGCAGCTGTGCCATATAGATTGCAAAATAGTTAGGAAGAGATTTGCGATGTACCAATTCCATGGCAGATGGTTTATGAACTATACGCAAAACGACGCCTGATTCAAAACCTAGAATTGTTTTATTTAAATTATTATACAAAATTCTTGCAACCAATAGAAAATTATATACACAGTGCATTCGGAAAGCATTCAGAGCCCTTTTCCACATTTTGTTACGTTACAGCCTTATTCTAAAATAGATTCAATCATTTTTTCCCCTCATCAATTTACACACAATACCCCATAATGACAAAGCACATTTTTTTACTTCCAAAAAATAAATTAACTGAAATAATAAAATGTTATTTGTCACATGCGCTGAATACAACACCTTACAGTGAAATGCTTACTTACAAGCCCTTAACTAACAACACAAATATCACATTTATATAAGTAGGTACGTAGCTAAAGCTAACCAACTAGGTTCAATGTTAGCTAGCTATCAGTATGCTTTAACTTGCAATGAAAAAGATTGACAAAATTAGAAACGTGTAATATCAGAAAATGTAGCTAGACTTTTACCCGCATACATGGATGGACGCTTCATGGCAGGCTGGAAGGCTTTTAACAACGTTTTTTTGCTTGTACAGCTTGTTTGGCCCGCATTGTGTCAAGTCACTCTGGTTCACACTGACTTTGTACAAAAAGTAGTCCGTCACAACTTTCTCCCACTGATCTTTGTCGATATTGCCTGCTAAATTCAGGGCAGCAATGTTGTTGAGAGCAGTATCAACATTTTGCAGTTCTCCATGGCTAACATTATATTTTTACAAAAAGCCGTGGTAGCAAGGATTATCTACACATACTGAGCAGCTCATTGTATAGGCAGAAGAATGCTACATGGCAGACCAATACAAACGTATCTCACCATGTCCAGCCCATCCATTATCTCAGCCAAACATGGCTAAACCAACTAGGCTTGTAGTTTACCAATTTTATTCATATATGGCGTAGAAGTTTGATAAGCATTTTGCTACACCAGCAATAACATCTGCTAAATATGTGTGACCAATCAAATTTGATTTGATTTGTTATGGCACATGAAAGTTGTTCCAGAATGCAAAAAACACATTTTGACGGAGAAAAAAAACAGGAAAACAATGTTCAAATCAAATTTTATAGGTCACATACACATTTTTTCAGATGTTATTGCGGGTGTAGCAAAATGCTTGTGTTCCTAGCGCCGACAGTGTTCTAACACTTCACAACAATACATACATCTAAAAGTAAAAGAATGGAATTAAGAAATATATAAATATTAGAACAAGCAATCTTGGCGTGGCATTGACTAAAATACAGTAGAATATAATAAAGTATATAAAATAAAGAAATGCCCCTTTTTCAGGACCCTTTCTTTCAAATATAATTCTTAAAAATCCAAATAACTTCACAGATCTTCATTGTAAAGGGTTTAAACACTGTTTCCCATGCTTGTTCAATGAACCATAAACAATTAATGAACATGCACCTATGGAACGGTCGTTAATTAAGGTCACAGTTATGAAAACCTAGGACACTGAAGAGGCCTTTCTACTGACTCTGAAAAACACCAAAAGAAAGATGCCCAGGGTCCCTGCTCATCTGTGTGAACGTGTTTTAGGCATGTTGCAAGGAGGCATGAGGACTGCAGATGTGGCCAAATATTTTACTAGCAAGCCAGCTAGCTAACATTAGGCTAAAACTGATGAGCTAGCTAGCTGCCTAGCTATTCCAAATTTTGGCTAGCTAACATTCACAAACAATGTAAAGAAATATGTTTTAACTAACTTTAGCTTGCATCACATTTAGTATTTAATACATTATTTAGACTAGCTGGAAACAGGACATTTATGTGAAAAAATGAAGAACTTGCTAGTTAGTTTCAACTTAGCTTGTTTTGCTTTTTGCTGCTCGCTCCTGAACTTTGTTCTTCTTCCCTCACGTTTTCCCCTCAAATATTTTCGAATCCTGTCATGTGACACGTCTACTCCCGTCTGCTCTGTTTGGTATTCCCGCCGCCTCTGCATTTTCATTGGTTGCCTGACGCATACATTTATTTAGATTAAACAAATAAAAATTGGGATATAAAGTATATTGAAAGCAGGTGCTTCCACACAGGTGTGGTTCCTGAGGCAATTGGTTGCCTGACGCATAAGATGTGAGCTCTGGCAATATAAAGTAGCCTCATTGACAAAGTCCACTAATCTAAGTCATATTTGGGCTGCTAATGTATGCAGTTTAGATTTAATAGATTAGTGTAATATTGAGTTTGATCAGTAGTTTTTTAAGTCAGTGGTTTGAGTACCATGGTGGTAGTGCTAATGAGAATCTCCAGACTGAGGTTATGTGGGGTTTGGTACATTAACCAGTGTGTCAGCTAGTGTCAGTAGTGATGGAGTTGAGTTCACTTAATAACTGAATTGTTTGTGTTCCTAACCCAGCTCATTACCATGGCCAAATGAGTTTCTTTAACAAAACCCATTAGTCCAACTGAGGACATGTTAAGGGGGGTTAATTTCTATAATTGATGATGCATTGCAGCAGATTTGGAGCGACTCCCCCACTGTCTCCCTTTCACCTCTGTCCTGTCGAAGCCATTCCTCTGCAGTGCCAAAGGATTGCCTCTTGATCAATTTTATTAGCTGTGTGATTTCAGGAAATAAATTATCTCTTGGAAATGTTTTATTCTCCAATTCCATATGTATCTTTTTCTTTTTCTTGTTTTTTCTTTTTTTCTTTTTGCTTGTGATTCTCCATGTTCTTATTGGTTATCCAAAAGAAATGAAGGCTCACGACCTTGTTCAAATCTTTGAGTAAATTATGCCAGAGTAACCTTACCCCCCCATTTGATACCCAAATGGAAGAATTGGTTCTTACCGTATTAGCAAAGAGACAAATATTGAATGAAGTTTATACTTGCTGATTGATGTGGTGATTCTTTAAATGATTTACCATTCTCAAAACAAATATTGAATGAAGACTATACTTGCTGATTGATGTGGTACCGTTCTCAAAATAATAATGTATCAGAAATTCTGTTTAATCTCTATTATTGAGGTAATCAAATACATGTCATTTTCTGTGATTTATTCAGATTATGTAATCGGTTTTTCTACATTTCACTTGTAAATAAGCTAGTTTGGAACAATAATTGAATTTGCAAACTGTGATCCTCCGAGTGAGACACTGAATACTAATTCACAATAACCCTGCGATGAATGGGGTTGTAGAGAGAGAGAGAGAGAGAGAGAGAGAGAGAGAGAGAGAGAGAGAGAGAGAGAGAGAGAGAGAGAGAGAGAGAGAGAGAGAGAGAGAGAGAGAGAGAGGTGAAGATAAGGAGTCAGTAATGGGCTTGGGTTGAGTGGGATAGGGGGAAGGCGGAGGGGTGGTGGTGGTGGTGGCGGTACAAGTCCAGCCTTAGAAATAGAGCTGTGAACACCATCTGTCATGCTCTCTCTCCCCGTCTGTTAGCCTGACTGCAAGTAAAAGGAAGAATGTTGCCCTCATAAGTGCATTAGAAGGACGTGGGTGCTCATTGTCGTAGGTGTGGATTTGCAGGGCGCGCGAGCGAGGGGGAGGAAGAGGTGGTGGATTTTGCAGGGAGGGGGGCAGGCAGAGCATGAGTAACTCTTGCTGACAAAGGGAAGCACTCACCCACACAGACAAGGAGAGGGGAGGTTTGGCAAGTGGGTATTCCTGATCACCCCCTCCATCGTAAACCCACCCAGCCTCCTACCTGATGTGTCCTGTCAGAGGATTCCTCTCCATACCTTTTCTTCACATTAGGAGCACAGAGCCAGGTCATACTCAGAGAACATCTACCTGAGGTATAAACTGACTTTACACCTTTTTAACGAGCCATGACTACAGTGGTGTCGAAATGATTGACACCCTTGATAAAGATGAGTAATTAATGACTGTATAAAATGTAATAATTCAAATACTGAGCTATATTGTATGCTCAATTATTTTACAATATTATTTTATATGAATACAATTGCCCAAAGAAAGATATTTTGTTTAACAAATAATATATATTTTTTGTCAAAAAGGTAGGGGTCAAAATTATTGATACCCCTAAAGATTATTTTAGAAATAAAGTACCCAAAAGTTTAGTATTTGGTCCCATATTCCTAGCACGCAATGACTACATCAAGCTTTGATGGATTTGCAGTTAGTTTTGGTAGTGTTTCAGATTATTTTCTGCCCAATTGAAATGAATGGTGAATAATGCATTGTGTCATTTTGGAGTCACTTTTATTGTAATTAAGAATATAATATGTTTCTAAACACTTCTACATTATTGTGGATGCTACCATGATTGCAGATACTCCTAAATTATTTGTGAATAATGATGAGTGAGAATGTTACAGAGGGTCAAAGATCATACCCCCAAGACATGCTTACCTCCTGTGTTATTAGTAATAGATTTTCAAGAGTTTCAAGTAGTGTAATGCCTTTCTTTCAACAATGCAGTAATCAATATCAATGTAATACAAAAAAATTGCATAAGGTAGAACAAAAACACACAATAAATAAAAATAAGAAATAAGATGAACACGAGAAAGTAAGAAGCTAAATGCAGGATCAGTTCCAATAGCATATGGGTCTTCCTTTGTTATCCGTAATGGATCTGACATGTGACGGGCATCGGATTCTGTGTAATATGATTAAACTTTATTCCTATATTGTCATTTGGCTCGTTTGACGACTGTGGACGTCATAGCGGGACTTTTTGGTTTTGTCCTCAGCCATATCTTCAGGGCTGTCTGCGATGGCCCTGTGTGCGGTAGCCCTGTCCTTTAGCTTAGCTCCAACCTCAGTGTTAATCCAGGGCTTTTGATTGGGGAAGCAGTGAACCTTCACTGTGGGGACAATGTCGCCGATGCATTTCCTTATGAAGCCGGTGACGGGGGTGGTTTGCTCGTTGATGTTATCGGCTGAGTTTCAGAATATATTCCAATCAGCACTAGCAAAGCAGTCCTGTAGCATAATGATTCTGATTACCCTTTCTCAACAGAGTGAGTCACGAGTACTTCCTGTTTTGAGCTTTTGCTTGTAAAACAGAATGCAGGAGTACGGAGTCATGATCTGATTTGCCAAATGGCGGATGAGAGAGGAGAGAGGGCCTTGCATGCTTGCTTGTGGACAGAGTAACAGTGGTATAAGACTCTATCATCCCTAGTGGTGAAGGATTGAAGTTGGCAATCACATGTCATAATGACAATTGCTGACAGAAGGCAGCCTCCGGATATACGTTTTCCTGCTTGTTTATAGCCTCGTGCAGTTCGTTAAGTGCCAGGTGGAATGTATACGTGCAGTCCCTCGGAAGGTAGAAGGGTTGGCATTTGACCATCAGCTATTCCAAGACGTGTGAACAATGGGTCGAGACTACCACTGTGCTCGAGTCACGCCATTTGTTGTTTTTATATTTATTAGGGATCCCCATTAGCTCCCCACTACTCCCAGGAAGAGTAGCTGCTGCCAAGGCAGCTACTCTTCCTGGGGTCCAAACACATTAAGGCACATAACATTAACATTAAGGCACATTACACATAAAGCAAAAGACAAAACAATACATCATATAGCATTATTACACTACTACATACAGTATCTACAGTACAAAATGTATAATAATGTATGTATAATACCAGCATACAACAATATTGCAATGTTCGTGTGTGTAGAGTGTGTGAGCTTGTGTTTGTGTGCGTATACGTGTTTCTCTACCTGTGTGTGTGTTTCTTGCATCAGTTACCTGATGTGGAATTGAGTTCCATGTAGTCATGGTTCTATGTAGTACTGTGTGTCTCCCATAGTCTGTTCTGGACTTTGGGACTGTGAAGAAACCTCTGGTGGCATGTCTTGTGGGCTATGCATGGGTGTTCCAGCTGTGTGTTTGTAGCTTAAACAGATCGGGGCATTCAGCTTGTCAACACTTTTTACAAAAACAAGTTGTGATGAAGTCAATCTCTCCTCCACTTTGAGCCATGAGAGATTGACATGCATATCATTAATGTTTAATGCTCCCTGTGTACATTTAAGGGCCAGCTGTGTTCCCTCTGTGGCACCTGAACACATGACAGACACATGAACAGTAGTCCAAGTGCGACAAACTAGGGCCTGTAGGACCTGCCTGGTTTACAGTGTTGTCAAGAAGGCAGAGCATCGATTTATTATGGACAGACCTCTCCCCATCTTAGCTACCGTTGTATCAATATATTTTGACCATGACAACTTGCTCAATTTCCACATTATTCATTACAAGACTTAGTTGAGGTTTGGGGTTTAGCAAATGATTTGTCCCAAATACAATGCTTTTAGTTTTTTAAATATTTATGACCAACTTATTCCTTGCCACCCATTCTGAAACGAACTGCAGCTCTTTGTTATAAGTGTTGCGGTCATTTCAGTCGCTGTAGTAGCTGACGGGTATAGTGTTGAGTCATCCGCAAACATAGACAAACTGGCTTTACTCCTCCACAATATAGCAGGGGGTGTAAAGCCATAACACACACGTTTTCCAGCAGCAAACTAGGATTGATAATGTCAAAGCTGCTACAATATTTTAATCATCAATTTCTTTCAGCCAATCATCCATCATTGATGAAGAGGCACACCCCTTCCCCTCTCAATTTCCCTGGCTCTACTGTCCTGTCCGCTCGGTGAATCCATCGAGTTGGATAGCCATCAAGTTGGATAGCCATATGTGGTATCTAAAAGCCATGTTTCAGAAAAGCTGAGAACATTGCAGTTAAGAGAGTCCCGTTGGTAGCAAATCCTTGACCGAAGGTCATCCATCCATCTTATTATTATTGGGCCAATAGAATAGAGGGAAGAGGTGGCTGGTTTTCCTTTTGCCTTAATCTCGCCAGGATTCCCCCTCTCTTGCCTCTGTAACACCGGCGTTTCCTGTTGGGTACCCCGAAAAATAGGTCAGAATTATAAAAATAGCTCAGGGCTGATGAGTTGAAGTTGATGCCGGAATTGGAGTAAGTAACTGCTGATCTGATGTTCAAAAGTTCTTGTCGGTTATAAGAAATGATAGCGGATACATTTTGTGAAAATAAAGTAAAAATAAACGCCAAAATAATCACAAAATAGCAACGTTGGGTTGGAGCTCGCAAAACGTTGGCCATCCAGTACGGCGACATATTAGGTCATAATAGTGAGAGGTTAGCATTATCTTTGACCCTCTGTAACTTTCCCACCCACCCATTATTTCCGATTCATTCAAGATTACCCATAATCATGGTTGCATCCACATTAATGTTGGGACCTAATACTAAACTTTTGACTACTTTATTTATAAGAATCTTTAGGGGTGGCAATCATTTTGAACCCTACCCTTTTCTTTTTTTTAACAAGTTAAACAAAATCTCTTTCTCTGAGCAATTGTGTTAGTATAAAATAAAATAATGTCCCAATTATTTTAGCATATAATGTAGCTCAGTATTTTAATTATTTATTTTATACAGTCATTATTGCTCGTCTTTATCAAAGGTGTCAATAATTTCGGACCCAGCTGTACTTACACATGCAAAATCTGCACAGCAGGGCAAATCACTTCAGATCAGTATAATCATATGCACATCCATGTCATTTATAGGCCTACTGGGCGAGAAAATTGGGAAAGAAGATGCAAAAGAGGTTATATGACTATCATACATTGGCAAAACAATGTCATGACCCTTGAGCTGTATGCAATCTGCTTCTTTGAAAGTATCAGGCAGTTTTTGTGTCTCTAGAAGGAAGTACTTAGACTCCCCAGATAAAAAGCCAAGAGTTCTGAATAATACTTTGTTCAAGTATGTTTTATGGCTAATATGCATATATTTTCATCAGGGTGTCGATAGTTTTGCACTGATCCAACTTGATATATCTCTATCTTGTACTCTCTTTTATTTTATTTTACAGGTGCTCTGTATAAACTGTATGAGATGCAGAATGCTTTTCTCTTTGTATAAAGCTGTTTTAGTCCCATCACTTATCCTGTCACGTCATACTATACACACACTATACACAGTGCAATACATTGTTCCTTATAAAGGGTGCTATGCCTCTTGGTAAGACTGCATCTGCTTCTTCATCAATGTCAGATGTGTAGCTCTTTAACCATGTGTTGCCAGCCACTTGTGACATCAACTCTCTGTTTTGATATTTGTTTTTGTTTACATGAATTACTGTTTTGTATGTTTGAGCCTTTTTATGGCATATTGTTATTATCGTTTTATCGCCAACCCCAGAGCTTTTAAAGTGTTTTGAACTAATAAATGATTTATTTGTTCAAATGTTCTTACCTGGAGCTTGAATACTCGTCATTTGATGTCCTTGATAGAAGATGAGCTCCATAAACGCGGTATGTGACATTTCAATCCCCTTTACAACACTGTCATTTATGTACTATAGGATAACCTTTTTCTATACAGTACACCACATACATGCCTCTGTGATACTAATGACAATGACACTGAAGAAATTGATCAAATGTGGGTGGTGGGTGAGGGGATTTAAGGTGAGAATAAGGCATAATAATAATACATTATTATTTCTATAATAAGATAAATTAAGTATCACTTTTCATCTCTCAGTGGTGCTCCTCTTCTTGACATGAAAATAATTAACATAGCAAGGTGTCAGTCAATCAGTGACCAAGCCTTTTCACATGTTCTGCCACGCCCACGCACTAGGTCCCCATAGGGAGGCTGGCCCAGCATGTGAGAATGTCATGCATATAGGTGTTAGTCCCCAATAGGTCTAGGTTGACCTCACCACTCTGCTGTGCCACTCCCAACCATCTACAGTGCCTTGCGAAAGTATTCGGCCCCCTTGAACTTTGCGACCTTTTGCCACATTTCAGGCTTCAAACATAAAGATATAAAACTGTATTTTTTTGTGAAGAATCAACAACAAGTGGGACACAATCATGAAGTGGAACGACATTTATTGGATATTTAAAACTTTTTTAACAAATCAAAAACTGAAAAATTGGGCGTGCAAAATTATTCAGCCCCCTTAAGTTAATACTTTGTAGCGCCACCTTTTGCTGCGATTACAGCTGTAAGTCGCTTGGGGTATGTCTCTATCAGTTTTGCACATTGAGAGACTGACATTTTTTCCCATTCCTCCTTGCAAAACAGCTCGAGCTCAGTGAGGTTAGATGGAGAGCATTTGTGAACAGCAGTTTTCAGTTCTTTCCACAGATTCTCGATTGGATTCAGGTCTGGACTTTGACTTGGCCATTCTAACACCTGGATATGTTTATTTTTGAACCATTCCATTGTAGATTTTGCTTTATGTTTTGGATCATTGTCTTGTTGGTAGACAAATCTCTGTCCCAGTCTCAGGTCTTTTGCAGACTCCATCAGGTTTTCTTCCAGAATGGTCCTGTATTTGGCTCCATCCATATTCCCATCAATTTTAACCATCTTCCCTGTCCCTGCTGAAGAAAAGCAGGCCCAAACCATGATACTGCCACCACCATGTTTGACAGTGGGGATGGTGTGTTCAGCTGTGTTGCTTTTACGCCAAACATAACGTTTTGCATTGTTGCCAAAAAGTTCAATTTTGGTTTCATCTGACCAGAGCACCTTCTTCCACATGTTTGGTGTGTCTCCCAGGTGGCTTGTGGCAAACTTTAAACAACACTTTTTATGGATATCTTTAAGAAATGGCTTTCTTCTTGCCACTCTTCCATAAAGGCCAGATTTGTGCAATATACGACTGATTGTTGTCCTATGGACAGATTCTCCCACCTCAGCTGTAGATCTATGCAGTTCATCCAGAGTGATCATGGGCCTCTTGGCTGCATCTCTGATCAGTCTTCTCCTTGTATGAGCTGAAAGTTTAGAGGGACGGCCAGGTCTTGGTAGATTTGCAGTGGTCTGATACTCCTTCCATTTCAATATTATCGCTTGCACAGTGCTCCTTGGGATGTTTAAAGCTTGGGAAATCTTTTTGTATCCAAATCCGGCTTTAAACTTCTTCACAACAGTATCTCGGACCTGCCTGGTGTGTTCCTTGTTCTTCATGATGCTTTCTGCGCTTTTAACGGACCTCTGAGACTATCACAGTGCAGGTGCATTTATACAGAGACTTGATTACACACAGGTGGATTGTATTTATCATCATTAGTCATTTAGGTCAACATTGGATCATTCAGAGATCCTCACTGAACTTCTGGAGAGAGTTTGCTGCACTGAAAGTATAGGGGCTGAATAATTTTGCACGCCCAATTTTTCAGTTTTTGATTTGTTAAAAAAGTTTGAAATATCCAATAAATGTTGTTCCACTTCATGATTGTGTCCCACTTGTTGTTGATTCTTCACAAAAAAATACAGTTTTATATCTTTATGTTTGAAGCCTGAAATGTGGCAAAAGGTCGCAAAGTTCAAGGGGGCCGAATACTTTCGCAAGGCACTGTATGCTCTGACATCAAAAAAGTTATGGAGAGTAAATTAAACCACTGAATATCTGAGTATTATACATATCAGCATCAGTTGGTTAAATAGCCTATGCATCCCCGTATGCGTAGTGCATACTTTGACCACAGTCACATACTGTATTTTACCATGAAAAAGATGATGGTATTTGACTTTGTATTATGGCACCTTGCTTGTGTATCATAGTTCAAACTGTTTTATGTTAATTTCATGCTCCTTGTGCAGATAAAGGTCAGTGAGTTGTTCTATCGAGGGTGAGTAAGAACATAGCATGAAGAACAAGTGGGAAACTGTGAGTTGCGCTCTCAAATGTTGACTACCTGTTGCTATGGCAATGAGTTTGGATCCAGCAGGCTTTGGAACTCAGTCTTTGGCTATTCTAAATAAAGCTTTTCTCGCTGATCAGTGGATGAAGCTACAAGTACTCATGTTTGAAACGAATCAAAAGAAACCGTTTCTTATCAGCCTGTGGGCACCAGCCCTGTATAGGGGCTGTAATTCCTTTCCAGAAAAGAAAAACAGTACAACACTGATCATGATTTCATGTCAAAATATGCTATAACTATTTGATTAGTTTACATGTGTCATTTTTAAATATGGCTTAGGCTAATTAGTTTGGCTTTCAATAACGAGTCAACGGAAGTCTTGAATAGATCATTTCAGTTTGTAACTCTGTCATGGTCATGTTAGCATAGCCTGCTGTATGTGTCAGAACAAAATCTCAATACACAATTGTTTTCTTATTGTTATTTCTAAAAAAGTATATTTCATTTCAGTTCAATTGATGTATTTTACTGTGTATATTCAGTCAATTGATGTATTTTACCGTGTATATTCAGTCAATTGATGTATTTTACCGTGTATATTCAGTCAATTGATGTATTTACCGTGTATATTCAGTCAATTGATGTATTTTACCGTGTATATTCAGTCAATTGATGTATTTTACCGTGTATATTCAGTCAATTGATGTATTTTACCGTGTATATTCAGTCAATTGATGTATTTTACCGTGTATATTCAGTCAATTGATGTATTTTACCGTGTATATTCAGTCAATTGATGTATTTTACAGTGTATATTCAGACAATTGTCTCAGCTCTAAAAATGCACATTAACTTGATATACATTGATTTACTGTTGATCATATTGCACAAAAAATAAAGACATTAAAATGTTATCTTGATTCTAGTTGGTGACGCAACTGAGCATATGCTTTGATGAAATGATCGAAGTAGGCACATACTGCACAGCAAAGTACTGTACAGCGGTACTGTTAATTGAAGTAAGCATTACACCTGTTGTTTACGAAGCATGTGACAAGTAACATTTGATTTGATTTGGTTTCACTTTTCTAAATAGGAAATTAGAACGTGATATATCGTACTGCACATTAAGCAGCTGATGATCTGCATCCACATAAATCTACTGCACTTATTTCTGACCAACCAAGCTAAACCATTAGCATCTAATCTAACTCTCCCTCTTTCCACTGTCTCTGTGCCATAATCATATGTATACACTGCCACTATTAAGATACCAGTGCCACGGAGCTCAGGTCAGAGCCATTGGTCCTCCCATCCAGTATTTCTCGTATGTTGACGTTGATTGTCATGAATCTTGTCCTGGAGGCAGAACTGAGCGATTTCCCCTTAGGTAGGCCAACTGCAAAGTTAAAATTGGCTACATTGTAAAAATTCCTGAAAACAAAAATGTGCTTTTTGGTTTTATTTTAGTTTAGGGTTAGGCATTAGGGTTAGCAGTGTGGTAAAGGTTAGCGTTAAGGTTGTGGTTAGGTTTAAAATCAGATTGTATGACTTTGTGGCTGTTCCAGCTAGTGACCACTCTGCCTCCAGAACAAGATTCATGATGAAAAATGCAAACCTGCATATTTCATAGGCTGCTGATCTGCAATCAGAGGGGTGCCCTGGCCCTTTCAGAGCAGGGTGGTGGAGCCCTCCCCTGATTGTCCTGGGTCCTCTGGTTAATGAAGCATGCAATCAGTGTGTGGGGAAGCAGGGTGGCTACGTGCTGTCTTCTGGCAGCTACGTTACTGCGTCAAATGCTAAAAAGATCTACCCCCATGATGAAAAGAATAGATGGTTAAATAAATATATGGATATAGAAATTCAAATCAGATCAGGTCATGAGTAAAACATGTCGCCTCAGGCTTTCCTGGTGTAGATTTAGTATCATTCTTTGATATCTGAGAGAATAAATGCATTTGGCTAAAACATACACTTAAGATTTATAGTAACTTTAAGCCTTTTGTTTCGCAGTATGACTTTTTCTTTCAACAAGATTATTGAATACATTCATTTTCTCTTTTCTGTTAGCTGGCACAATGAAAATCAAAATGAGGAGGGATCCATGTTGTACACCAGAAAATATTGTTATTTCTGAATATACATGCATGAATTATATGTCCACTGACATTGGGTGAGAACAGTGTGCTGTCTTTTAGTGTTATACCCTTAATAACCTGTGGGGGGAGCCTGTGTGTATTGAACAGTAGACAAGACAGAACAGGAGAGAATTGAAGCAAAACTTGAAGAGTATGATGGGGACTTCCATCCTCACCTCAAGTGGGTTTTAGCCACTTTCAGAAACAACATATTTACACCTATACCTCCCACACAAGCATGCAGCATTACAACAGTAAGAAACCTGTTTTATTAAGCAAGTATTCATTTAGTGCAATTTGCGGTAAATTGTCTGAACACGTGGTTCTTGAGGATATGGGAGGATAACCAGAAAAATATAGAACATACATGCTTATGTCAATAAATGCTCAGTTCATTTCAGTCTGAATGCACTCCGGTTTCTAGGCAACAAGAAGCTAATATACAATTAATAATATGGGAATTTGCTTTCCTGAAATCCAATCACAGGCTTAATTTGCCTGGGAATTGTCTTAATATCCAGATATTAAATATTGCAGATCCCAAATGTAGTGTGCATTGACACATTTAAGCCCAGATCTAGTAAAGATAGGAGCCTGGTGAACAATTGAGTCTTAAATCCAGTTTCCTACAAGCTGGCATCTTCAGCCCTCTGGTGACAAATTATGGGCGTCTCACAATCACTCCCTTGGCCCTGCTGTTATAATGTAACCTTACATTCACCAAACCCCTTGTATCACATAGTCTAATGTGTAGTATTACCACCCCCAAGACACTGACCATATCTTTTCCTGAACTCACATGGAAACGGACTGAAGAGAGGGGTTTTAAAGAGAGAAAATTGCCTGGTAAGATTTTTTATATTACATTTTGATTGACTTCAAGTAGTCCTAATGTCTACTTATTGTAGAGCCATCATACAGTATGGCTAGCCACTATTGATTACCATATAGAGTACTTGTTGTAATGCATTGCTTGTATTTCAAATCAATCCCCACTTACAGTATTATGATGTATAATGCATAGGCAGTACAGTGGGGGTTCAGCCATGTGATGTTCTCCTAATCAGTAGTCTCTGCGCACCATGGCCTCAGTGTCCAATAAGATCACTCAGGTTAATGATGGGGCACGTAGCGAGCTGATGTGGTTGGTCAACCTGCTCAAGGCTGTCACTTGTCTTATCGTCCCCCCTCTCAACCCCCATCTTCCCCTCACTGGTCACATAGATGTTCACCCAGTCATTCCCTGCAATGCAAAGAAAGGGGGATACCTAGTCAGTTGTACAACTGAATGCCTGAATCAGAGAGGTGGGGGGGCTGCCTTGATCAACATCTGTGTCTTCAGCACCCGGAGAACAGTGGGTTAACTGCCTTGCTCAGGGGGCAGAATAACAGATTTTTACATTGTCACCTCTGGGATTCAATCCAGCAACCTTTTAGTTACTGGTCCAAGACTCTAACCACTAGGCTACCTAACAGAGCTCAACAGGCAATGCTTCAGACAGTTTCATTGAGAGCTTCAAAGACATGATATTATAGCCCATGGAAAAGA
The DNA here is from genome assembly GCF_045791955.1 of Oncorhynchus clarkii lewisi. Taxonomy (NCBI): domain Eukaryota; kingdom Metazoa; phylum Chordata; class Actinopteri; order Salmoniformes; family Salmonidae; genus Oncorhynchus; species Oncorhynchus clarkii. The sequence continues at coordinate 17,443,093 of NC_092176.1, forward strand.
ATGAAAGTGAAAGAAAAGGCAAATAATTTGTTGAGTTACTTCGAGCAAATACTTTTTATGCATACTAACAATTATTAAGAATCAAATCAAATCAAATCAAAGTTATTCATATAGCCCTTCGTACATCAGCTGATATCTCAAAGTGCTGTACAGAAACCCAGCCTAAAACCCCAAACAGCAAGCAATGCAGGTGTAGAAGCATGGAAGAAGAATGAAATGGGTGATAAATGGGTGATCATATGGCATCGTGTCTTCTATGTCATATTGTCTTCTACGTCATATTTTATCTGTCTTTGTCTATTTTTTTTACATCAAAAGTGATTATTTATTTTCCTTCCCTACCCCCCAGAAAACTATGGTCTACATCGCTGCTGTTGGAGTAGCCGTCAGACATAACCCTCCCACTCACCAAAGAGGAGAAGTCCTCCCTAGGTAAACACTCCATTCACACTTGTTTTATCCTTCAATACTTCAGCTGCCCACTTTAGTAGTGTAATTCTGTATAATAACAACACTACTGAACAGACTATCAGGGCAATATGCATAACCCTGCCATTGCAGACCTTGTCTCTGTGTTCTCCATTCACTTATACTTTATAACTTCACGTCCCTAAATATGTTAGTTCAAGTGACTGTACACCTCTGAGCTCCAAATTCCATCTTAAACATTTAGATCAAAACAACAATAACATTTTCCCTAGCCATTAAATGTTTTATCATGATTCTCTGCTGTTTCCTGCTCTGGGCTGTCTGCTGTCAAGGGTATAATAACTAGCTTCACAAATAAAAATGAGCGCTCAATCAAAGCATTTTGAGACAGTTTCCGAAGACTATTTTCTCAAAGTGCTTGAACTTAATAAGGAAAATGCTAATGAGGTTAGTGAGTCATTGTGTTGTAGCTAGTGCTGCTGCGGGGGTCAGGCTGAGTGCTGTGGGATCCCACGCACACCTGCATGCATTGGCTTCTGTCTTCTGCCCAGTCCTCCTCCTGACCAGCTCTCTAGCTATTGCCTCTCTCATCTCTGAGAGAGGCCATGCTGAAATGTTGGTAATACTGGTCATTTTGATAGTAATGAATCTATAGTTTAGCCTACTCAATAATATGAATAGCTACAGTATTTTTGCAAGTGTAGCCTGTCTCCTTAGTACCATTGCTGTCTCTCAGTAGGCTTGTTGGGGGTAAACACTGCAGTTAATACTAATTATTTATTCAAGTATCTTTCAAAAAAGGCCATGAGTTGCTGCTGCCAGAAGAGCTTTGTTATTTGTATACGTTTTCATTCTTTTCTTATCAAAAAATGATTGCGCTTGGATACATCTCACAGGGGGTGTGTCCAGCTGTCTGCTCTGCTCAGGGGCGCGCTGAGTGATTTAAGGAGAGATCAGGGTGGTTTGAGACTTCAAGGATGGCGGCCTGAATGAGCGGAGCATCCAGTCTCTGCTCTGTTTGAAGTCTTGACAGCTTTGTCAGCAAGCAATCACGACACTTTAGAGTGAAGATTGTTTGATGTACAGTAGAACCGCAGGAAGAATTCTAAAAGTAGATGCACTTTTGAGCACTTTCTTTATTTAACTTGCATTTGGGGAGGTTGAGTTGAAAATCTTTCATATTATCAAGGTAGTCACTGTGTCAATGAATTGTGATGAGTGGTTTGAATAATACTCTACTATTTAGAATATTTCAAGAAAATAACTGCATTTTGTGAGGGATTGACTTCATTATTGTAACAATATAGTCAATACTAATGGCTAACAAAGGGTCATGGATAAGTGTTCATACAGTGAGAACTGCATAAGTAAAAGAATTCCTTACTGTGATAACTAAAGAGTGATGAAGCTGGAGCTCTCTGTTGTATTTGTATTTATTTCAATGGAAGATGGAGCTCTGATTGATTTCTATGAGTTGGCTCAATGTGATCGGGATAAGGTTTTCGTTACTAGCCAGTTGTAGTAGCTACCATTTCCCATGAACATACAACATTCAGTGATCCAATTCAGCGGTGAGACTGGATCCACCCATCATTAATCCCCATATGATTCTGATTCCCTCCAAGACATTTCCTCTCTGCAACTCTGCTCTCCTTCCAAAGGAAATGAAATTAGCGAATTAATGCTCCACTGTGATATGATCAAATATGTCATCTGAATGCACAGGGAAAACATGGCAGAAATATGAGCACATAATACACAGAGTATAAAAGTCTCATCTTCTAACAGTTGGCTAGAGTTGGCTGAATACTAGACATGGAATCACTATCTGCCTGTCTTTTCTCTAGGAAAGCCTACCTGACCTGTGGTGAGTATTATAGGCCTACAGTATAAACATGGATCATGAGGATGGTACTCCACACAGACAGACATGAGAAGCAGGGGGAATCCCATCTATCCCCTCCACCCCCGAGAAGTATGTTCTCCGATGATCGTCTGTCCTCACTCCATGTGGTATGACACAGAGAGCATTTCTCATAGCCCATGACATTAATTGATGTGATTTGTGGAGGGAAAACATTCAGCCGTGGGTGGGAGACTCCTAATGATCATTTTCCATTTCCAGTGTCTCAATCCTTGACTCAATTTCATTGCAAATCAGTTGTCATTTTGTTTTAATCTATGACTGCCACTTAAAGTAATAGGGGGCCTGAGTGGTAAAAGGTGAAGCAGATCTGGTCGTGAGGAACCACGGGAGTCTGCTGTGCCGCCTGTGTGTAGGTTAGGAAATGTGGGTCAGTCGATGGATTGAGACAGCTGGTTGTTACACAAGTAGCTGAGGGGGAATCGGCTCCTTGCACTAGACACAGGGGGCGTGATGCTGGGGAATCCCCATCTCTTTGGCTGTTCCTGTCTGAATGTTCCCTCATGCCAGGGGTTTCACAAGCCAGGGGCGAGGGCAGGCGTGGGCAGACAGGGCCTGGTGTCACTTTGCAGCCAGTTGGCAAAGCCTCAACATGTTACTGTTCAAGACCAGTCTGTCAGTTTGGGGTGATACTATAACAATGCTGTAGAGGAAACTGGAGTGGACCTTTGAGGGGGGAATCATTGTCCACCGCTCTTTTCACTTCCACAGAGACTTTCAACAGGAAAAGTGCTTTATCTTCCTGATTTTGTTTTGTACACTGTACAATTTTAATTTTACCAACACTTTTTCATATTTTATTGGTATTTTGACTTCAAATTCCTTTCAAATTTGATTATTGCCTTTGCTTACGCTGTCTTCCCTCCTCCATCAGCGTTGTTTAGTGAAGGAGTTGTGGCGGAGCATCACATTGTGTGAACGAGGGGTTCTCTGGTCTTCACAGAGCTGATGGATGGTGCATGATGGTTCTCATTCTCACTCCTAGTACTCCTCTTACTGCCAGCGCAGCACACTCCACAGTAATTGAAGCCATTTGCAACGTTGTAGTGTAGTAATGGGCAGATCTGTGTCTCCCACCCACCCACAGCCTCTGTCATTAATCAGAGCCCTGCAGTCAGGAGAGCCAGGGAGCTGAAGTTGCACCAGGCCTGAGCTGCTGGAGTCACGAATCTTCCGTTTTCAGCTGCCTTGAGCTTGAGCATTGCGGTATCCACAGCAAGGTCCTTAACAAAACATAGCATTTAGAGACCATGCAGATGGCTAAGTGGGTGAATAGTTTTGAAACGAGGCCGGTCAGAGGCGCATGTGGATCGGCAATGTTTTGATGAGTAATGGCATTAACCACACAAGAAATCCCCTTTGAAGCTTCCTCTGTTAAATGCTGCGCTGCCTGTTCTCTGATGCAGGGTGCATGCTAGGTCATAGGGTTCAACACTTACTTTAAAAAGTTAACAAGGGCGCACCACCCACACTGCTACCTCTCTCAGTCTCCCTCTGGGCTGTAATTTGTATTTTTGTACTTGTTTCAACTAATTATTATTATTAAGTAACTCGTTCCACAACCTTTTTTTAGTTTACTCAACTTTTCGATCAAAGTGTTACCTGAGCTTAACAGGTTTAGTTGCCCAAACTTACTTCTAACTCGAGAAAACTTACAATGATGTTCATTCAACTAGAAGTAATTTTTTGGACTTCACAAAAAAAGAGCTGTGGAACACACAGTGCTTTTGACATAAAATGTATTAAACTCAGAAAATTGACACACATGATTCTATTGTACAGTAATTATTATTCAACGTTTTCTTACCTTGGATTTGAACTCACAATTTCTTGGTTGTCCGCAGACCGATCTTCCTGCTACGCCAACATGTCTGTGTCAATGACTGATTTCACTTGTATTGCTACACTTTGCACTCTAAAGTAAATCTCATCTCTGTTAAAAGTACACTCAAGTGACAGATCAACATTTACTTGTAGGGAGAGGTGATAAAAAATAGGGGAGAGTTGTCAAACTTTTTTTTGCTTTTGGGGGGTGTCAGTGTTTTTTTCTTGAGCACAGGGAAGGGTTGTGCGTTTTTTCCCTGGTTTACGTTCACTCTTCTGCTCATATTTTCCCTGTAAACAATGGCTTGACTTACTTTACCCTAATAAAGTTTACACATGTTTGGGAAGGTTTGGTATGGAGTGGCTATTATTCATCTTTAGCTACTGCAGGCCTATAATATGAAGGTAGTGCACCCGCGCCAACTGACTCCAACAGTTGAACTTGATGTGAGGAAGTCTGTTTCAGGCCTACCAGAGTTACTCTTGTAATCTAACAATACAATGCTTATCTTTATACACTGAACAAAAATATGAACTCAACATGTAAAGTGTTGGCCCCATGTTTCTTGAGCTGAAATAAAAGATCCCAGCGTATTTCTCTCAAATGTTGTGCACAAATTTGTTGACATCCCTGTTAGTGGGCATTTCTCCTTTTCTAAGATAATCCATCCACCTGACAGGTGTGGCATATCAAGAAGCTGATTAAACAGCATGATCATTACACAGGTGTACCTTGTGCTGAGAACAATAAAAGGCCACTCTCAAATGTGCAGTTTTGTCACAGAACACAATGCCACAGATGTCTCAAGTTTTTAGAGTGTGTGGATTTGGCATGCTGACTGCAGGAATGTCCACCAGAACTGACTGCAGGAATGTTAATTTGTCTACCATCGTCGTTTTAGATCATTTGGCAGTACGTCCAACTGCAGACCACATGTATGGTGTCATGTAGGCGGGTGGTTTGCTGATGTCAACGTTGTGAACAGAGTGCCCCATGGTGGGGTTATGGTATGGGCAGGCCTAAGCTATGGACAATGAACAAAATTGCATTTTTTCAATGGCAGTATGAATGCATAGAGATACCTTAATGAGATCCTGAGCTCTATTGTCGTGACATTCATTCGCAGCCATCCCCTCATGTTTCAGCATGAAAATGCATGGCCCCATGTACACAATTCCTGGAAGTTAAAAATGTCCCGGTTTGTCCATGGCCTGCATACTCACCAGACATGTCACCCACTGAGCATGTTTGGGATGCTCTGGATAGACGTGTACGACAGCGTGTTCCAGTTCCCGCCAATATCAAGCAACTTCGCACAGCCATTGAAGAGGAGCCTGATTAACTCTATGCGAAGAAGCTGTGTTGCGCATGAGGCAAATGGTGGTCACACCAGATACTGACTGGTTTTCTGATCCACACCCCTACCTTTTTTTTAAGTATCTGTGACCAATCATTTGGTCATGTGAAATCCATAGATTAGGGCCTAATACATTTATTTCAATTGACTGACTGATGTCCTTAAATTAACTGTAACTCAGTAAAATCATCGAAATTGTTTCATGTTGCGTTCCAATTTTTGTTCATTATACAAAATATTCGGATTGAGAATTAGCAAATTATCTGTATAGCAGATGCAGTAGCCATCTGACATAAAGAAATGCATGTCGGTGTCGTGCATGCCACAGCATATCTCTATCTCTCTTGATGTCTCTGGAGAAAGGCTTTAAGCCACAAGCTACATATACAGTTGAAGTCGGAAGTTTACATACACCTTAGCCAAATACATTTAAACTCAGTTTTTCACAATTCCTGACATTTAATCCTAGTAAAAATTCCCTGTCTTAGGTCAGTTAGGATCACCACTTTATTTTAAGAATGTGAAATGTCAGAATAATAGTAGAGAGAATGATTTATTTCAGCTTTTATTTCTGTCATCCCATTCCCAGTGGGAAGTTTACATACACTCAATTAGTATTTGGTAGTATTGCCTTTAAATGGTTTAACTTGGGTCAAATGTTTTGGGTAGCCTTCCACAAGCTTCCCACAATAAATTGGGTGAATTTTGGCCCATTCCTCCTGACAGAGCTGGTGTAACTGAGTCAGGTTTGTAGGACTCCTTGCTCGCACACGCTTTTTCAGTTCTGCCCACACATTTTTCATAGGATTGAGGTCAGGGCTTTGTGATGGCCACTCCAATACCTTGACTTTGTTGTCCTTAAGCCATTTTGCCACAACTTTGGAAGTATGCTTGGGTTCATTGTCCATATGGAAGACCCATTTGCGACCAAGCTTTAACTTCCTGACTGATGTCTTGAGATGTTGCTTCAATATATCCACATCATTTTTCTTCCAAATTATGCCATCTATTTTGTGAAGTGCACCAGTCCCTCCTGCAGCAAAGCACCCCCACAACTTGATGCTGCCACCCCCGTGCTTCACGGTTGGGATGGTGTTCTTCGGCTTGCAAGCATCCCCCTTTCTCCTCCAAACATAACGATGGTCATTATGGCCAAACTGTTCTATTTTTGTTTCATCAGACCAGAGGACATTTCTCCAAACAGTATGATCTTTGTGCAGTTGCAAACCGTAGTCTGGTTTTTTTATGGCAGTTTTGGAGCAGTGGCTTCTTCCTTGCTGAGCAACCTTTCAGGTTATGTTGATATAGGACTCGTTTTACTGTGGATATAGATACTTTTGTACCCGTTTCCTTCAGCATCTTCACAAGGTCCTTTGCTGCTGTTCTGGGATTGATTTTCAATTATTGCACCAAAGTATGTTTATCTAGGAGACAGAACACGTCTCCTTCCTGCGCAGTATGATGGCTACGTGGTCCCCTGGTGTTTATACCTGCATACTATTGTTTGTACAGATTAACGTGGTACCTTCATGCGTTTGGAAATTGCTTCCAAGGATGAACCAGACTTGGAGGTCTTCAATTTTTTCCTGAGGTCTTGGCTGATTTCTTTTGATTTTCCCATGATGTCAAGCAAAGAGGCACTGGGTTTGAAGGTAGGCCTTGAAATACATCCACAGGTATACCTCCAATTTACTCAAATTATGTCAATTAGTCTATCAGAAGCTTCTAAAACCATGACATCATTTTCTGGAATTTTCCAAGCTGTTTAAAGGCACAGTCATCTAAGTGTATGTAAACTTCTCACCCACTGGAATTGTGATACAGTGAATTATAAGTGAAATAATCTGTCTGTAAACAATTGCTGGGAAAATGACTTGTGTCATGCACAAAGTAGATGTCCTAACCGACTTGCCAAAACTAAAATTTGTTAACAAGGGTATATCTACAAAGGCGTACAGCATCCTGGAGTCGCTCCAAAGCCGGAATGACTCTGGCAGCTCCTGACTGACGGGCGGCTCTGGCAGCTCAGGACAGATGGGCGGCTCTGGCAGCTCAGGACAGATGGGCGGCTCTGGCAGCTCAGGACAGACGGGCGGCTCTGGAAGCTCAGGACAGACGGGCGTCTCTGGCCTGGAGAGAGAACCTGGAGGGAGATGGAGAGACAGCCTGGTGTGTGGGGCTGCCACAGGACCCACCAGGCTGGGGAGACCTACAGGAGGCTTGGTGCGTGGAGGAGGCGCCGGATGGACCGGGCTGTGGGGGAGCACTGGAGCTCTGGTGCGCAGCCTTGACACCACTCCTCCAGGCTGGATGACCACTTTAGCCCGGACCATCCAGAGTGCAGGCACAGGTTGAACCGAGCTGTGGGTGAGCACTGGAGATCTGGTGCATACTACTCGCACCTCGCCCTTAGGCTCAATGCCCACAGTCACCCGGCACGGGCAGAGCACAGGCATAGGACACACTGCACCCTCCAAGCACCCCGGATACCCTGGGCCGAAACGGCGTACCGGAGACCAGACTCGCTGAGCCGGCACAACACGCCCTGGCTGGATGCCCACTCTCGCATGGTACTTGCGGGGGCTGGCCTATAGCGCTCTGGGCTATGAGCGCGTACCGGCGACACCGTGCGCTCCCCCGCATAACACGGTGCCTGACCAGTACAACGCTGCATTCGGTAAGCACGGGGAGTGGGCTCAGGTCTCCAACCCGACTCTGCCACACTCCCCGTGTGCCCCCCCCAAAACAATTTGGGGGCTGCCTCTCGTGCCTGTCGCGCTGCCGTGCTACCTCCTCATATCGCCGCCGCTCAGCTTTCGCTGCCTCCAGTTCTTCCTTGGGGCGGCTATGTTCCCCAGCCTGTGCCCAGGGTCCCTTTCCATCCAAAATCTCCTCCCAAGTCCAGAAGTCCAGAACCCTGTGCTCCTGGTTACCACGCTGCTTGGTCCTTCTTTGGTGGGTGATTCTGTAACGCTTCTCGTTGGTGGAAGGAGAGGAGGACCAAGCGTGGTACGTGTTCGTCATGTTTTAATTGAACAAACTGAACACTACACAAAATAATAACGAAGAGAAAACTAAACAGTTCTGCCAGGTGAACAGACACTAAACAGAAATTAATCATCCACAACCAAAATGGGGAAAACAGGCTACCTAAGTATGATTCTCAATCAGAGACAATGATCGACAGCTACCTCTGATTGAGAACCATACCAGGCCAAACACAGAAATACAACATAGATAAAAGAACATAGACTACCCACCCCAACTCACGCCCCTGGCCAAACTAACACAAAGACATAAAAAAGTTTTCTCAAGTTGGAGCCAAGTTTGGGCCAACTAAAAGTTTTATGTTCAGGTAACACTGACTGAAAGTTTGAGTGAACTAAAAAAGGCTGTACTTATTAATAATTAGTTGAAACAACTAGAATGTGGCTAGCTCTCTGAAACCTTCTGCCACCCGACACAGCCCTGCACTTCCTGCATCACACAAACAAGATGGCCAGAAAGAGATTGGAGGGGGAGGGGGAAAACAGAGTAGCGTCGCCCACAGGTCCTATCTGTCCTTTCCATGAGCAGGCAGATTGGGGAGGTGGAAAGATGTCGCTGCCCTGAAATGAGCAGAAACAGACACCAAACTATTTAAAGGTCATGTGTAAATTTGGGTGGTTAGCAGGAAGCCAACCCTGCCTGCATGACAACACAAGCTATTGTCATTTGTGTTTCATATCTGTGCCCAATGAAAGAATGAGGCACAGCTGTAGACAGTTCTGGCCTTGTAAAAAGGTAGACTTCACAAGCCCTACTTCGTATTGATTCTCAAAATGTGATGTTCATACTGACATGCAGTGTTTCTCAAGTCTCACTTCAATATACTCTTAAAACAAGAAAACACTGCCTCACCACATGGGAGCATCCTCTGTTTGACTTAGCAGAAGCGAGTGTGTTTTGTGCACAAAGAAAGGCTATACCATACTACTAGACTTTGCTGTTAAAGTTACTTTATTCACCCATCACTTCCATCGTAGTATATAAAACCAACAGTTTATTTCTATTGCATATTCACTTTAAGTGTGTGGTTCCGTGGGGTGTGGGTCTGTGGGACTGGGTACAGGTCAGCTAGGCCAGGGTCGGGATCTGCAGAGGCGGCACATTATCTCCAGTGGTGCTTAGGCCATAGGGGCCGCTGGGCCCATGTCACATCATAACTGCAGGTCACTTAACTCCTATTACCCTCACTCAATTACAGAGGCCCTGTTCCCATGCACAGAGTGGACCTGGAAAGACTCAGCGACTAATCCTGCCTCCAGTTATTATTCACCGTCTCCACCAGCTGAGCTCAGAAACTGTCATCATCCGACAGGGCCTCAGACACAGTGTCAGGCTTCCCTCCCTCAATGCCCGGAGACAGAAGGAACCACATCACAATACAGTAGGTGGATCAGATTTATTCACACCATTCTGTACTTTTACTTATAGACTTGATAATTGATAATAACAGTTACACTCTATACTGGAGGTGTGTGGTGGCCTGACGCAGGAACCAGTCGACAGAGAGAAAGTACAGCTCCAGTGTGAGAGGTCAGCAGGACTGATGTTTGTAACCGAGCCCGGTTGTGTTGATCCATCCAGGTACAGTAAGACCCCTCAATGGATAAAACTCTAAAAGCTTTCTCTCAACTGATTGGGAGAATTTGAATATTTGGCTCTAATTTAAAAAAAATGTTATTTCCCTATTTCTGTTATAGCAGCTGCTTAAGTTGCTATACTGTACAGTGAAATACCAGAGCATGGGAGGAAATGATTCAGCTTAACGATGAGCTGAACTACCTTTCATAGAATGAAGAGGTTGTGGTTGTTCTCAAGCTCTGTCTTTCAAACACACAAAGAAACGTGAGTACACATACAAATACACACATACAATACACACAACGATGCAAGCATGCATACACACACATGCACATCACTGCACATGCACGCACACACACTCTCACACACATACACACACAGCGGCTTTTTCCAGGATGTGGTGAGCTTTGCAACTTTGAAGCTGACAGGGTTTCCCTCCAATTGAAAACGCAGAGCTAGCTATCTCTATCTATTTACTTAGGCCTTATTTCTTCAATATTATTTTCCTTCGTATCAAATATGTCAGGCCTACACAGATGATAGAAATAGAAATGATACAATTATAGAGTGTGTACTTTACCAGTGAAAGTAAAGGCTTCAATTACAATACACTGTCCATTAAAGCTATCTTATTCAGTTATTATTATAAATGTAGTACCCAGCGCTCTTATTAAAATACAGTTGAAGTCGGAAGTTTACATACACTTAGGTTGGAGTCATTAAAACTCGTTTTTTCAACCACTCCACAAATTTCTTGTTAACAAACTATAGTTTTGGAAAGTCGGTGAGGACATCTACTTTGTGCATGACACAAGTCATTTTTCCAACAATTGTTTACAGACAGATTATTTCACTTATAATTCACTTTATCACAATTCCAGTGGGTGAGAAGTTTACATACACTAAGTTGACTGTGCCTTTTAACAGCTTGGAAAATTCCAGAAAATGATGTCATGGTTTTAGAAGCTTCTGATAGACTAATTGACATAATTTCAGTCAATTGGAGGTGTACCTGTGGATGTATTTCAAGGCCGACCTTCAAACTCAGTGCCTCTTTACTTGACATTGGAAAATCTAAAGAAATCAGCCAAGACCTCAGAAACATATTTGTAGACCTCCACAAGCCTGGGTCATCCATAGGAGCAATTTCCAAACGTATGAAGGTACCACGTTAATCTGTACAAACAATAGTACGCAAGTATAAACCCCAGGGGACCATGCAGCCGTCATAATGCTCAGGAAGGAGACACGTTCTGTCCCCTGGAGATGAACGTACTTTGGTGCAAAAAGTGCAAATCAATCACAGAACAACAGCAAAGGACATTGTGAAGATGCTGGAGGATCTATACCACAGTAAAAAGAGTCCTATATCGACATAACCTGAAAGGCAGCCAGGAAGAAGCCACTGCTCCAAAACTGTCATAAAAAATGCCAGACTACGGTTTGCAACTGCACATGGGGACAAAGATCATACTGTTTGGAGAAATGTCCTCTGGTCTGATGAAACAAAAATAGAACTGTTTGGCCATAATGACCATCGTTATGTTTGGAGGAGAAAGGGGGAGGCTTGCAAGCTGAAGAACACCATCCCAACCGTGAAGCACAGAGGGTGGCAGCATCATGTTGTAGGGGTGCTTTGCTTCAGGAGGGACTGGTGCACTTCACAAAATAGATGGCATCATTTGGAAGAAAAATGATGTGGATATATTGAAGCAACATCTCAAGACATCAGTCAGGAAGTTAAAGCTTGGTCGCAAATGGGTCTTCCATATGGACAATGAACCCAAGCATACTTCCAAACTTGTGGCAAAATGGCTTAAGGACAACAAAGTCAAGGTATTGGAGTGGTCATCACACAGCCCTGACCTCAATCCTATGGAAAATGTGTGGGCAGAACTGAAAAAGCGTGTGCGAGCAAGGAGGCCTACAAACCTGACTCAGTTACAACAGCTGTGTCAGGAGGAATGGGCCAAAATTCACCCAACTTATTGTGGGAAGCTTGTGGAAGGCTACCCAAAACATTTGACCCAAGTTAAACCATTTAAAGACAAAACTACCAATTACTAATTGAGTGTATGTAAACTTCCCACTGGGAATGTGATGAAAGAAATAAAAGCTGAAATAAAGCATTCTCTCTACTATTACTCTGACATTTCACATTCTTAAAATAAAGTGGTGATCCTAACTGACCTAAGACGGGGAATTTTTACTAGTATTAAATGTCAGGAATTGTGAAAAACGGAGTTTAAATGTATTTTGCTAAGGTGTATGTAAACTTCTGACTTCAACTGTAGCTGTCAATACAATCCAATCCCTTCATCAGACCCCAAAGCTTTGTTTGCTTAGAAAAAGTTCAACCAAAACTAAGGTTTAGATTCAGTCAGATCAAGCGTTACCCTCCCATAGCCGACACCCGTGTCTGAGATACAACTGCATTAGAGATGTCAAATCGGTGAGCAGCTGCTCGTGGTCCTTGTCACGAAACTACAGCCATCCCTGAGTTCTGAAAGGATTTCTATCAGCCTAATCGAGGTGTAGATTAGGCTAGCCTACATCTCACATTCCAGTGTTCGAACTTGTAAACAAGGCTGCATGGGAGTTCTCTTAACCCAACGGAAATGTTCGCTTTAGGTATAATACTGGGTACCGCTTGTTGATTTGACAGCTTTATCGCAGTTCCGCCCAAGTTAATGTGTATTATTAATATCATGATTTTGGCATCCTATTTATAGGGCTAATGGTAAATACAGTACTTCTAAACTTCCAAACATCCAATCAAACATGGAGGAATGATAGAATACCTTGCTACACTTTGAAATTATGGTGTCTTTTGTTGGGCAAATCAGATGTCAATGTAGCCTACATAAACCCAACCTCACTCTGAATTTACATTCACATACAGCTTGTGTAAGAAAAGTTAGAGAAGTTACTTTCAACTATTCAATGTTATTTAGGTAGTCTACACGAACGAGTATGGAAGCTAATCAATGTCCAAATGTGTTGGCATGATAGCTCTGCTGAAATGAACACAGGACACATAGAGATAGGTATCTGGATTGTAGACTTGAGCTCACTGAAGTGCATTACCCCTCATATACCAGTAGGAGTCACTGTTCAGACAGAAATCATTGGACTGTGTTTTCACATTTGATTTAAATATACTCTTTATTTATTTATTTATTTAGGTTGATAGCATGACGTTGATAGCATGACGTTGAAACACGGATGCTGTTCAAACAAACCATTTTACTATCAACACTGAAACAAGGTCATATACACTACAGGGCCAAAAGTATGTCGAAACCTGCTCGTCGAACATCTCATTCCAAAATCATGGGCATTAATATAGAGTTGGTCCCCCTTTTGCTGCTATAACAGCCATCCCTTTTCTGGGAAGGCTTTCCACTAGATGTTGGAACATTGCTGGGGGGACTTGCTTGAATTCAGCAACAAGAGCAGTTGGCGTTCCAATTAATTTGAAAGGTGTTCGATGGGGTTGAGGTCAAGTCTCTGTGCAGGCCAGTCAAGTTCTTCACAACGATCTCGAGAAACGATTCCTGTATAGACCTCACTTTCCACATGGGGGTAATGTCATGCTGAAACAGGAAAGGGCCTTCCCCAAACTGTTGCCACAACGTTGGAATCACAGAATCGTCTAGAATGTCATTGTATGCTGTAGCGTTAAGATTTTCAATCACTGGAGCTAAGGGGCATAGCCCGAACCATGAAAAACAGCCACAGACCATTATTCCGTCTCCCCCGAACCTTACAGTTGGCACTTTGCATTCGGGCAGGTAGCGTTCTCCTGGCATCTGCCAAACCCAGATTCGTCAGTCGGACTGCCAGATAGTGAAGCGTGATTCATCACTCCAGAGAACGCGTTTCCACTGCTCCAGACTCCAATGGCGGCAAGCTTTACACCAACTCAGCTGATGCTTGGCATTGCACATGATGATCTAAGGCTTGTGTGCGGCTGCTCGGCCATGGAAACCCATTTCATGAAGCTCCCAACGAACAGTTATTGTGCTGACTTTGCTTCCAGAAGCAGTTTGGAACACAGTAGTGAGTGTTGCAACAGAGGACAGACGATTTTAACTCGTTACGCATTTCAGCACTCACTCTGTGAGCTTGTGTGGCCTACCACTTCACGGCTGAGCCATTGTTGCTCCTAGGAGTTTCCACTTCACAATAACAGCGCTTACAGTTGCCCAGGGCAGCTCTTGCAGGGCAGAAATTTGACAAACTGACATGTTGGAAAAGTTGCATCCTATGACGGTGCCACATTGAAAGTCAATGAGCTCTTCAGTACAGGACATTCTAAAGCCAATGTTTGTTTATGGAGATTGCGTGACTGTGCGCTCGATTTTATACACCTGTCAGCAACGGGTGTGACTGAAATAATAGAATCCATTAATTTGAAGGGTTGTCCACATACTTTTGGACATGTAGTGTAAATCATGTCTAATCAAATCTACAATTCAGCATAATTTCAACCACCCAACTGAATATAGGATGACAAATATTTTTTACATTTCTATGTTGAATTTTCAAATGTAACGTTTTCATAGTTCTGATGATTATGTTAAAATTAGATTGATGTAACTTGTTAGTCAGGTTAAGTCAATGTATTTAAATTTAAGTTTTCCCCTAATTTCAATGTTTACAACGCTGATTGAAATGAGATGAGAATAGGTACTGGTTGATGACTTTTTTCAAATCCAGCGTGTTTTACGTCCCAATACGACGACAAATTACGTTGAAACAATGTTGATTTAACCAGTGTGTACCCAGTGGGTTGCCCTTAAAGTAGAAACTAAGAGCAGTTCGTTGTCTTGGAATCCTGCTTTGTGTAGGGAGGCAGAGCTGGTGGGAATGAGGTGGTTGTCAAAATCCATGAAGTGATATTGTCATACCAGCCGGACTGCCGTCTGGTGTTTGTTTTAAAGGGGAGGGGAAAAACATATCAATCATATCTTCTTGCCAAAAAGTCCTTGCGTTCCCACCTCCAGCATTACAGCAACATGTTTTATTTTCAGCTGTGTTGTTCTCAGTGACTCACATCCCAGAGACAAGTGCTGCACTGTTAGAAAGTGGCCATTAAGGATGCACATTCTTGGAAACTACTCAAGTCAAGCTTTCGCTCTTTCACTCAGTGTACTAAATAAAGCCGTATTTGGTTGAAAGTACAGTATGTGATAGGTAGGCCATCTAATCAGTAATTAACATGTAATTACTATACTTTGACAACGTTTACAGTTAATGCCATGAAGATTGTGTTCTATGATTTGATCTTTTGTTGTGGAACATATCTGATATGAAAGTGTTTTTTCTCCTATCATCTCTTGACCCAGGCAAATGGAACCATCCGGCTTTCATCAAACGATCTGGTCTGAGAAAGGGGATACCTAGTCAGTTGTACAACTGAATGGCTTCACCCGAAATGTGTCTTCCGCATTTAACCCAACCCGTCTGAATCAGAGAGGTGCGGAGGGCTGCCTTAGTCCACATCCACCGTGCCCGAGAAACAGTGGGTTAACTGCCTTGCTCAGGGTAAGAAAGACAGATTTTTACCTTGTCAGCTCTGGGATTTGATCCAACGCTCTAGGCTACACGCTCTAACCACCACTAGGCTACCTGCCGCCCCAAGGCCTATGGCTACAGTTCCTCACCCAAAACCACATGAACTAGAGTTAGACACAACCTGACTTTCCTCACCTTGCATCTTCTTGATCCATAAGGTGCATGTCACATGAAGAGTGGACTGTTTTACTAGAATGATTGATCATGAATTGTCTGCTTATGCATTAAGTACCTTCAAATTGCAATTTGAACGTACTTTATCCACTGACAAAATGCAATTTTATAATGTCAAAATGGCATACTGAATAACCATAGGTATAATTGAACAGTTAATATTGCTTTAAATAGAAATGTAATGTTAAAATTATTGGAATGTAATAGGTTGCATCATTGATTTCTAGGTACAGTAAATCTAATATCAAATTCCCCTTTGTGTGTGATGCACTATATAAGCAGATGTTGATGCAGTCAGAGTTTTCTGTCACCCGATTTGGGGTTGAAGGAAGTTGGAAATTGAAGGAAATTGACTATCTGATGGGGGGTTTCATATTAGTTTCCAAACCCTGTTGAAAAGAGAGGGAAGACAACCTGATATCAGGACTGAGTGTGAAAACAGTGGAAAGAAAGATTCTAATTCAGGGAGGAAATACGTCAGGGCCAAAAAAGGAAGTGGGAGGTGAAACCGAGACCGCAACACAGCCGGAAGCCACAGTGGAACTTGAACCAAAATACTCTTCAGCACTATTTAGCCATGTAGCAGACATTGACAGAGTGACAGGACAGGGGAGGAGCTGCTGTTTTTTTCTGTTGTTTTGTGGTGAATGGAACATTCTGTTTGTGAATGTGTTTATCATATTTCCATTGACCACTTATCACTCGTGTGAAAGATGCTGAGATAATATGCAGCAATTACCATCAGCTGGAAGACTATATAAAGGCCATGGTGCATTTTTATGTGTTCTTGAATTTAACTTTAAAATTGTGAACCCATTTTAAACTTTGGACAGGCCCACCTGGCATGTCTTTAGAGGACAGTGTGGATAAACTTTTCAACCCTTTGACTACTGAGCTACACTTTTCAGACTTCCACAGGTCTTTGTAGAGGGTGGGCCAGAGTACCCCCCGTAAGGAATATTGGCATCTGACCAGCACCCCTCCTCCAGGGATAGGGTTGTATTAATACCCCAGATGTCTGAAAAAGGGTGGATTTACATGAGGGACTTTGATGTTCTGATGATCAATGTTTTGTTGGTGGTTTCATTGACCCTATTTTGGTGTCTCATCAGTGGGCTAGGCTGAAGTAGGTAATAGAGGTTTTTGTTCCTTTGGTGGTTAAGCCAGCCTTGGTAAACCTCTATGTGCCCTCTCAATGAACTCTGGGAGATCATTGATCAATTGTCCTGTATTTGCTTTGTTTATCTCTCAGACTTAGTATTCAGAGCAGTCCAGTCCACAAACAACACAGCCAAAACAATGCAAAATGCACAAAGCACAGCACAATTCATTCTATATGATCTCAGTATACCTTGATCAATTGCAACCTTTTTTGTGTGTTATTCATGTTCATAAATATATTCACTGAGTGTACCAAACATTAGGGACACCTTCTTAATATTGAGTTGCACCCCACTGCCCTCCCCCTTTTGCCCTCAGAACAGTCTCAATTTGTCGGGGCATGGACTCTACAAGGTGTCGAAAGCAGTGGCGGTCAGTGCCGTTTAAGATGGGGGAGGACACATTTTTTTTATGAGCATGGCTTTATTTCTATTACAGCATATTGGATGACTCTCATTCATATTCCATTCACCCAGTTCAATGTAACAGCAAAAGGTTTAGACTACTACATGATACTTACATTTCCCCTATACACATCATAAGGTTGCTACAACCTAGCCTATTAATGAAAGTTTACAATATAGGTGCACACAGGTCGAGAGACAAATTTGTAATCAAGGCGACTGGCTTGCACACTCTTGCCTGCATCTAGCTTATATAGGGTGTAATCATTAGTCCAACAGTTGCAAACAAGAGTTTCTATTGGACAAATTCATGTACTGTACGTTTATCCCCGTTTGCTTCTGTTTAAGAAACGTTTTTCAACACAATTGGCGGAATGAATACACTCCTGATCACGCGTAAACAGAGTTCTCTTTCATAGCGGCAACGTTGTATTCCTTGTCTTCCTTTCGCTTGTGGACTTCAATGCACAACACATCAGTTGTACGTTACCAGGCGGAAAACCATTCCAAGCCAAACCATATCATAACCGCTACACACAGCCTGCATCGTTGTCACCATATTAGATCAAGTAACATCATAGTCAGCATAGCTAATTGAACTAACGCGTTAGGAAACCCGCTACAATCATGCAGTAACGTTAGTGCACAGGCAGTAAGCAGTTACACCGGCGGGCCCCGGTGGCAATACATTAGTAATACCAAAAGCTTCCCTTGACTTGGAAGAGTTCCAGTGCTGTGTTGGAAAGTCATAGCCAGCTAGCTAACATAACGTCCTTCTGTTTGAGCAGGGTGTTTTAGTAGGCTAAACTAGCTAGCTGCATTTTCTAGCTAAGTAAGTGAAACTGAAAGTTTAAAAAAATGACCATCTCCTTATCTATTTCTCTCTTGCATCTCCTTCATTTTAGAAGAAAATACTTTGTTCAACTATTGTCTTTCTCTCTCTTTGAGTCAACTACTTACCACATGTTATATACTGCAGTGCTAGCTAGCTGTAGCTTATGCTTTCAGTACAAGATACATTCTCTGATCCTTTGATTGGGTGGAAAACATGTCAATTCTGCTGCATGTCAAGACATGCTGCAAGAGCTCTGATAGGTTGGAGGATGTCCTTTGGAAGTTGTCATAATTACTGTGTAAGGCTATGGAAGGGGGTGAGAATAATGAGCCTAGTAGGCTTTACATTGAAGTCAATGTACCCAGAAGAGGATGGAAGCTAGCTGTCCTCTGGCTACGCCATTGTGCTACCCTACAGAGTGCTGTTGAGGCCACTATAGACCTTATTTGCAAAATAGTGGGTTTTAATCAGTTACATTGGTAACTGATTAAAACATGCTTGGCATTGTTGGTGACGTGATTATATTTAGTATAGTTTTATCTAAAAAATCTAACTTTTTAAATGTTTTACTATTTACATTTTTATGAAATTCATTGAGTAGGATGGTCCTCCCCTTCCTCCTCTGGGGAGCCTCGACTGGTTGAAAGCGTTCCACCGGGATGCTTGCCCATGTTGTCTCAAATGCTTCCCACAGTTGTGTCAAGTTGGCTGGATGTCCTTTGGGTGGTGGACCATTCTTGATACACACGGGAAACTGTTGAGCGTGAAAAACCCAGCAGCATCGCAGTTCTTGACACAAACCTGGTGCGCCTGGCACCTATTACCATACCCGGTTCAAAGGCACTTAAATCTTTTGTCTTGCCCATTCACCCTCTGAATGGCACACATACAGAATCCAAGTCTCAATTGTCTCAAGGCTTAAAAATCCTTCTTTAACCTGTCGCTCCCTTTCATCTACACTGATTGAAGTGGATTTAACAAGTGACATCAATAATGGATCATAGCTTTCATCTGGTGTTCTTAAATGTACTCAGTGTATGTGATTAAGCAATACAATATAATTCGCACAGCTCATAGGTTAAATATTCCCCATACAGAGTTCTAACTTCTAATCATTATACGTCTAGTCTAGTCCAGTGTAAGGTGCAGTCTGATTACATGGAACAGCCATTTCTTCCACATTCAGCTTACAACTAAAAGCTGGATTCTGACACTCAGCTTCACTGTATGCCAACAAATATGTTTATTCAGCTTCAATTATCAGGAGGGTTAACATATTATGATTAAGAAAAAGTGACAGCTGTAGTTCAGTATCAGGATGTGCAATATATTGCATTTTCAGAAAAAAAAGCTCTCACATCCCTTGATAATATGGAAAAATAATTTAATAACTGCTTAATATATTCAAACTTACATTAATTAAAAGGAATTTGCATAATCAATTCAATTGCCTAACCGTAGCAAGTGATCTAATATGCATAATGATTTGAATGAGTCTCCATTTCTCTCTTCTTTTGGTAAACTGTGAGACCTGCAAAAGATTTCTCACTTGGGATTCTACTCCAGCTCATTACTTTATTGCTAAGGAGGAGTGGTAAGAATGTGAGATGCTGTACCATCTGTTTCACGTATGTCAAGAGTCAAGTCTTCTCAACTCTACACATTGACATGTCACCTTAGCAGGCTGGCCCAGTCCTCCAGCCCCATTGGACTATGAGAGGAGGCTTCTGTCTGTCTGTCTGTCCTCAGACAGATGGTTTGTGCTATTAACCTGGACATCTTCCAACTCATGTTAATTTAGAAGAGGGATTTACAGTGACACGTACTGTAGCCTACATGCTGTCACTGGCCATCTCTGGGATAAGTCAATAGTATTATTCTTCTGTAGTCAAAAAACACATTTAATATGTGACAATCACACATACTTTATTTCTATGTGGGAAGAATATTATTTTTGACTCATCACAGAAACCTTGGGGCTGTAGGTGTGTGTATTTCAAGGCATGGCATTTCAGACTGCTTGCTGTGGTTATTGGTCATAACTATAAGTGACGAAAGTTTACAATAGATGTCAAACCTCTATCCTCTGATATCATATAGGGTTTCTTGTATCAAATCTAGCCATCCATCCTCACCATGGACTGTGAAATTAGATTAGGCCCAAAGTGGACATTGTTATACAACTTTTGAGGAACCTTGCTGTTTTGTTTTTACAAGGCTGTAGCCTTTTCCCTATGATTTATTTTTTATTTATTTTTATTTCACCTTTATTTAACCAGCTAGGCAAGTTGAGAACAAGTTCTCATTTACAATTGCTACCTGGCCAAGATAAAGCAAAGCAGTTCGACACATACAACAACACAGAGTTATGCATAGAGTAAAACAAACATACAGTCAATAATACAGTAGAAAAAAAAGTCTATATACGATGTGAGCAAATGAGGTGAGATAAGGGAGGTAAAGGCAAAAAGAAGGCCATGGTGGTGAAGTAAATACAATATAGCAAGTAAAACACTGGAATGGTAGATTTGCAGGGGAAGAATGTGCAAAGTAGAAATAAAAATAATGGGGTGCAAAGGAGCAAAATAAATAAATAAATACAGTAGGGGAAGAGGTAGTTGTTTGGGCTAAATTATAGATGGGCTATGTACAGGTGCAGTAATCTGTGAGCTGCTCTGACAGCTGGTGCTTAAAGCTAGTAAGGGAGATGTGTTTCCAGTTTCCGAGATGTTTGTAGTTCGTTCCAGTCATTGGCAGCAGAGAACTGGAAGGAGAGGCGGCCAAAGGAAGAATTGGTTTTGTGAGTGACCAGAGAGATATACCTGCTGGAGCGCGTGCTACAAGTGGGTGCTGCTATAGTGATCAGCGAGCTGAGATAAGGGGGGACTTTACCTAGCAGGGTCTTGTAGATGACCTGGAGCCAGTGGGTTTGGCGACGAGTATGAAGCGAGGGCCAGCCAACGAGAGCGTACAGGTCACAGTGGTGGGTAGTATATGGGGCTTTGTGATAGTTTATGTGGCACTGTGATAGACTGCATCCAATTTATTGAGTAAGGTATTGGAGGCTATTTTGTAAATGACATCGCCAAAGTCGAGGATTGGTAGGTTAGTCAATTTTAGAGTAGTGATGCTGGATGGGCGGGCAGGTGCAGGCAGCGATCGGTTGAATAGCATGCATTTAGTTTTACTTGGATTTAAGAGCAGTTGGAGACTACGGAAGGAGAGTTGTAATGGCATTGAAGCTTGTCTTATGATACCAATGTATGCAAATCATATTATTTTAGCAATATGAGCTATCATACCCAGCAACACAATGTATACATGTCAGTATTAGAACCCATATGATAAGACAAAGATATGGTATTTGGCAACTTTCATTGTTGTTTCATAACTTGTATAAATCATCTTCTTCTTGTAAGGGATAAGTAAGCTATACTGTTCATTGGATACAACGAGGAACAGACATTTGAATTGGCCCCCATGAAGATGGAAAAAAGTGAACTAATTAGATTATATATCCATTGTGGCACTGTATTCAAATGAGCTAGATAACCATCTTGGACAAGCCGGTGCTTCCACGGAATCCCCATATGCAAACCAGACAGGGAGCTTTGATCCAGGTGATGTAACGAATCACTTCCACCATGCATACTGCTTCCCTTACTGTGACACCTCATGTACCTGGACGTCTAGGAAATACAACAGGCAGCTATTTCCGGCCCAGTTTCCTCTCTCCACCCCATACAAAGGGTTCCCCAGAGGAAAGGCGTTGGAGGCGCAAGGAATCAGGACCTCTTGGTGTTCTAGTTCAAAGGGAATACACTCACTGGTTTTTATCCATAAAATAACCGTCAAGGGTTAGTCATTAACTAGAGGGAGGTGCAATGACACTGCTTTCCACCTGCGTTATTACTGGACACTCCCACCTTGACTACTAGACGCGTACATCTTTGTGGGCCTCTGCTAAAGGCCTATGAACTATCAGCTGGGAGATTGCCTTTGGTAAATACAGTATTCAATCATATATTCCCATTCACATCTGGATTATAAAACACCTTTTGCCCGATTCATCTCCTTTCACATGAATTTTCAGACTCAGACTTTTTTCTCCAAGTTGAAGGAAAAGGAAATCCAAACAGATAATAACCATAATATCCCTGATCTTACTGTATTTCCAGTACAGTGAGGACACTCTAAATAATGCACACAGAGCTGGTTCCAGGCATAAGCGACATAAGCGAAAGGAAATAGGAAATCAGTCAGGGTCTCAACTTACTGTTGCGATTTAGAATAGTAGAATATAGAAGGTGCCATTTCGAAATTTGGTTGTGCATCAGCAGTTTTTCCGCTTATGTCAGTCATTGTCAGTCCCTCAATTAACCCATGTCAGCAAAAATAATTATGTATATTGGTGAGTTATCACAGCTACCTAAACTTAGTAGTAATCATTGTCGAATTAGTGACTGGGCACACAGGGCACGTGCCCAGGCGACCTGACATTCAGGGGACCCACATTGACTTTGTTAGTCACTCTCACTCAGATGTCATATTACAATGGCATAAGTCGTGGCAAAATTAGTAGAATTGCATGAAATGAGTCATAAAACCACAACATTTTCTCTACAACACATGGCAAAATGTGTAGAATTGCATGAAATGAACTCTAAAACGTCAAATGTATCTCTCTGCCAACTAGAAGGTGGGCACCAAAATGTTTTGCCCTTAGGGTGGGGGGTCCCCCAACAAAATTTTACTTAGGACCCCCAAAAGGCTAGAGTCAGCCCTGAATCCACAAATGGCAATTTGAACTTATCACCCTCATGGCTCACCTACACACTGACTGTTCCACATAGCCCTTAGAGGGATCAGACACAGGACTTCCTTGTGCGTTCTGTTAGTAAAAGCCCCCCAAACACTGAGTATGATTCAGACTTTCTCCCACACATCCTATTTTCCATTTATTAAGGGAGTCTGTGAGCTAATACTAGACTGTTTAATATCTCATTCTTAAATATTCAAGGCCAGAAATGGCATACTACATTTAAAAAATTCAAACGAATGTGATTATTTCTACCACTCAGAATTGTTTGAAAGTTTAGAATTATTTTCATATGAGCCCCATATTGCCACATATGGCCAGTTATGTTTGTGTGACCATATTGTTATCATCATTAGTGAATAGTGAGTGGTAGTATAGCGGTAATAGCTTGTAGTAGCTTAGTAATAACCTAACAGTCAGTGTCTTATAGTGGTGAGTTCACAAGCCTGCTAAGCCCACACTGCCATATGGACACTTCCTAAGAATCCTGACAGTTCTTTACAGTAGGCCATACACAACACTGTCATCAAAGGAAGCACATCACAAACAAGGGAGGGTCTATTAATTGGGTAAGAAACACTTTTTAAAACGTTTCTCAGGTTCCTCAAATTGTTGAATTATGACCCATGACGTTGTGTCATCTGTGGTTCAGATCTCTTTTCCACTTACCAGTGGCTTCACCGGAACATTACTAACCAAATACAGACTTCGAGGGGCGGTGCCGGATCAATGCCTTATTTGGAGTTTCCACTTCAGTCAAAGCAAGCCTGTGGATTCACAGAGCGCTTGCAATATTTACAAGCGATTAACTCTGACAATTACTGTCTTTGTAAACCAATGTTGGTGCATGAAAAGGGTTTTAGAGTGTAGAAGGACAATTAAACCCCATGCGTTATGTTGTGCAAGTTAGTTGTTTCATGATGCACTGTGTGGGGATGATTATTTATTTTTTGCACATAAAGTGAGAACGAGTTCAAGCAGGACTACTCTACTGTATAGGCTACAGCTCAACGTCAAGAAGCCAGTGTGGTGCAACATTATGACAAGAGACACACAAGTTGGGGTCATTGAGCCCACTGTAATCAAAAGTCTGAATTGGAGTGCGCATCCATAAAACTGTATTTGCCTCGTATGGATTTTGTAGGCTATAAAGCCATTATTTAACTACAATGTGTAATGATGCAATACATGCGTATAATACTATACATGTACATACATTTAAGATGTGAATATAGTATTCATGACTTAAATCACGCTAAAACATTTTCAAGAGGAGAGTTGACATGCCTTCTTCAAAATGTTACGCACAGTTGTCTCCGGCGGGTATATTGTGTATGGATTCAACTGGTTCAGTAGGTAGGCTATAGCATAGCTTAGCTTTACAATGTTCACTAGCCTATATGTTGAAAGCTGAAAACTGTCACCCATGCAAATGTGCAATAACCCGTTGTCTAGCCAAATTTTTATATTTTCATTTTTATATCACAACGAATAATTGCGATGATTTGGCAAAAACAGCTTTACACATTAATGGATATGATGATTCTAATGGCATTTTGACCAGAATGATTATGATTTGTGGTTCAGTTGTCAGTGTTCCAATATGACAAAGGATAAAAGTGTAATGTGTTCTCAAGGACAACACGAATAGCTCCTATCAAACAACATGCTTCATTACCAAGCTATGCCAATTGGTTGAAAACTTTATAAAATGTGAGTTCGTCTACAGGTAGCACAGTAGACCAAAACAGGCTTCGCTCCACGGAACTCATCCGTCGCTTGAAACTGTCTTACTGCAACAGACTTTAATGTTTCCACTATGAGGTGCTTCCATTGGTGACGTGTTATGTACGGTCTGGCTTTGTGTATCCATAAATGGTCATCTACGTCACATAAATGTTCCGTCCCCCTATTTAATACCAGCAAGCGCTGGAGTTCCCTATACGAGCAATACAGATCAGCGCTACACTTGTGCAACCACCACGGTTTCATTGATTCACAGACTTTAAACTCCCAACAAGCAAAAAAACAGGAATCATTGTAGATTAGATTAATAACAATTGCCTGTGACTATTCAGTTCGACTGTATCTCAACGGAGAGATATCAACGCTGTCTCTGAAAGGAACTTGGATAGCCTACAACATCTAGGATTTTTTCCCTCCTCTCTCTAATCCTTATAGATCATCATCTACTGTGTTTTCTATTTGAAAACACTGTTCGTGATCTATTCGGACACCTGCACCTTGCCATTTATGTCAGACTAAATAACTGCTATGACAGGGAAACTAGCGGACAAGCTCCCTCTTACCATGAGCAGTTTAATAAACACGATTCCTGACAGTCTTTACCCAGAAGAGGACATTCCGACGTCTATGAACATTTTCACCAATACGGATTCTATAAACCACTACTCGCAAATGAATACAGGTAAGAATAGTTTACTTTGTTTGTGATGTGATTGGGTTCTGTTCTATCAAGGCTCTGTTTTAACTACAGCGCGTCTCAGCTGTGGAGAGCACCCAGGCACCGCAACAGTTGTCTTGGAGCTCGCGCGCGGCGAACATCTTCTAGGCACCTGTTTGCGCTTCGGGCTGTTACGCACTGACTCGATCTCATTTGAATCGAGTCTGATCTAGTTTTTGTTAGCATATTTCACAAAGGTTAGATACTACTATTTTGATGACATGTAAAACAAGTGCTGTTAGTGTTAACCATATGAGAGGCAAGCATTTATGCCAGAAATATGATGCGTAGTTTAACGATGTCCAAGCCTATGAGTTAACCGTCACGATTTCACAACCTGCAATTTACATGTAAGGTCAAACAGTAATTAATAGTATCATGAACTTATCTGCTCTGGTGAAAACTTACACAAAATGATTGGCATGCCTTTAAAGTGAAAGTAAGTATACAAACGTCCGAATTAGCGTAAGATTCATAGATAGATAAAGATTCATAGATAAAAAAAGATCATACATCTAAGCCTATTCACCAAAACAAAAGCATAAATTGACCTGGTATGAAAGGCCTAGATAGTTTTTGTTAAATTAAACTGAAGCCATCGTTTTGTTGATTGATCGACCATAAATAAATGTGCCACTGTAACCAAAACGACAGTTGCATACATTCATTATGTCTAGTCAACATTAAATTACTCAATTCATTAATAATTGTTTGTATATTTGTCGACAATTTAGATATTGTTTTTGGATTGGGCTAAGGTGGCATGGCCATCCCCTATACAGTGGGCGTTCGACCGGCGCTGCATTTCAAGCTTTCCCATGCCTAGCCTCCCGAGTATGCTAGGCTATAAGCCTTATAGCATTCTATACGAACATAATGATTAGGCTACATATACAAATGTATTTCTAGGTTCTCACTGGAATGCAAGTCTCCAGAGGACAGCAGCTTTCATTTTCAGAGATGTGTGACATAACATGATAATGTCTTCTGTTAAAATTGAATGCAAGTGTTTGTCCATTCTAAAGTGAAGTATAGAAGAACATGTTGGCCTACTTTAATATGATAATTGAAACGAATCTTAATAGCAGCACATACATGTTTTCAGATCAAATATGCTTCAGACACACCAACATATTTTATTCAAATTTAGAGCCAGAAGTACCATATAGCACATTTCAATTGGACCTCGGAACTGTATATCAACACACGAGGAATTTTATGGTACCCTGTTGAAAGTGTGTCCCTCAAAAATGAATGTATTTGACAATAAATAGGCCTAATTGTTGTTAGAGTTGTGGTTAGCCGCAAGCTAAAGATAAAGGCCTATACAGTCTTTAATAACTTAATTAAATATAATGCGTAGTGTAACTATTTCACTACAGAATTATATAGCCATCTGTAGTGTCAGTATTGTTTATAAGTTCATCAATGAATACTTACAATTGTCCAAATATAATCGATATTGATTATCAAATATCTATGGATATTTGTTATTTGTCAATATGTTAGACCTATTACTTTGCAAAGTAATTGTAGGCAAAATTGTAGATAACCTTTACAAATATATGACTGAAGACACAGAACCAACCACGTCTAATTCTAATATTGATATATGTTCTATCATTACCCGTCCCGGTGCCCTAGTACAGTAGCAAAATGACATTTGCTCTGATATAAGTAGGCCTATCACCTCTCGCTACTAAGAGATACAGCATTGTTCTTAGAACTAATCGGAAATAAATACGATTTTTGAAAAACGTAATGGAGATGAAAACCCTTTGACATGCCTCACACCTTAGGTTAGCCAAGAGTTTGCCAGGTAGCCATCGATGTATGATAATCTAACATGTTCATGTCAGATCATATCCGACTGGATATTTTCATTCAAATCACACACATTGTGATAGCTATTCCCTATGATGAGCAACCTTTTGAAATACCTAGATCCAGGTGTTAGGTCCCTTGTGCAAGTGGTGTTCTCTCACAATATTTACCCCAAAGTTATAACACCAGCTCAATTTAGAGCAACATCTGTGACACTGCTTACATTTTATTTTAACTCAAACAAATCAAAATATTGAGGAAGATTACAGCAAGATAGTGTCTGCCTTGTATTCCAATAGCCTACATGATGAAACACACTCCTAAGCATTGGCTATTTTTTTAGGCTTGTTTTCTTCTACTTCATCTCCACAACAATTCAAATATAACCTCATGTGTTGAATAGTTGTGCGAAATGTATGTAATTTTGGTTTTGTTTGCTTCATCATGCTTTGCCCTTAGCCAAATTCTGGTAAACAGACAGTAATTACTGGGACTGAATATATAAGCACCCCTGTGTATAATTTATTGTGACGTGAATGATTGGCTGATTTATCTCTGTTGATGTATGAATTCTGTTACATTTTCTGCACAAAACTGTGCAAAAACTGCATTCATTTGGATGTTTTCATTGCAAGTGTCTGATTTGATATTATATAATACCTAAGACAGACTACTACAGTACTAGTGAAAAACACACTGACAAAAGAGCAAGAAAGTTAGTGTGGACATAACATTTAGCTAGATGGCCAAATGTGCATTGCTATGACCAGATGTGCATAGCTGACCCAATGATCTGAGTAGGATGTATACTTTACAGTTGAATTCTCATTTTGAGTAGATATCTCGTTCTGCTAAAACCCACGCAGCTACATTGAACATGCATGCATCTGTGAAAATGCTAGCAGTGGTGTCTGGCTTGCACCCTATTGTGTGGAAATCAGATCTTGCCATTCAGTGTGGCTGTCCTCCTGTGAGACATATAATGACTGGATCAAAGGGGGTGTTTAGGTCTTGATTTATGAGAGCTTGTGGGATCTGAGAGAGAGAACACTGTCTCAGATGCACAAGTCAGTGGATAAACTTGCAGGTCTGACAGCACCGCTCACTTTTTCCTATGAACTGTATTGGGCTGCTTTGTTTTATGATATTTTCTTGGCAGACTATATGCAGAGATATGCAGAGAAGCTGAATTTCGGACTAATCGAGGGCTCTGACTGAAATCAAGCAAGTTCATATTTAGAGTAGACTAGCGTAGTAGCTTCTAGACTTTATAAAAAGTTTTCTGCACTAGTTGTACTGCACAGTTTCATGTATGTTTTTTCTAACAGGTTCTGCTTTTAGTTGTATTTCATTTTCATGTTATAACAGCTGGGTGAACTATTCATTAAAATGTATTTCATTTGTTTCCCTGTCATCCAGATAATATCATGGATCTGGGGATGGGAAGTGATAAGGGAACTGCAGAGATCCAGTATGGCTCCAGCTTCCAGTCAAACCGCAGTGGGCAGACCGTCACCTATCTGGGGAAGTTTGCCTTCGACACTCCTCCGTCGGGTGGAATCGGGGGCTCCGGCTGGTGTTCAGACAACAATATCATTAGTTTAGTAAGTGCTGGCATCCTGGGTGTCTCCCCGTCGCCTGGCAATATCACCACACAGACGTCGTCCTCTGGGGCCAGCATGGGCGGCCAGTCCTCAGACATGGAGCAAGTGTACGGTCCACCACTGCCCGCCTATTCCACCTGCAGCGAGCTGTACCAGGACCAGGTCTCCTTCCACCACAGCCCTGCCACCAGCACTGCCCTCGGCTACCCCGGCAATGACTATCACACCACCTCCAAGCCCTCCATGGACGGGAGCCTTTTCTCTATGATCCCAGATTACAACCTCTTCCATCATCAGGGTGAGGTTGGTGTGATGGAGCACAAGCCCTTCCAGTCCATGGACCCAATTAGAGTCAACCCCCCACCTATCACACCACTTGAGACCATTCGAGCATTCAAAGACAAGCAGCAGATTCATCCAGGTTTCATTGGCGGGCAGCAGCTTGCTCCTCAACACCACCAGCCACCACAGACGCTAACACTCAAACCAATCCGACCACGGAAGTACCCAAACAGACCCAGCAAAACCCCTGTGCATGAGCGGCCACATGCCTGCCCAGCAGAAAACTGTGACAGACGCTTCTCCCGTTCAGATGAACTGACACGCCACCTCCGCATCCACACGGGTCACAAACCCTTCCAGTGCCGCATATGCATGCGCTCCTTCAGCCGAAGTGACCACCTGACCACCCACATCCGCACGCACACGGGCGAGAAGCCCTTCTCCTGTGAGTTCTGTGGACGCAAGTTTGCCCGGAGTGATGAGCGCAAGAGACATGCCAAAGTTCACCTCAAGCAGAAAGACAAGAAGCCGGCTGACAAGGGGAGTGGGGCAGCTGGCAGCCACAGCTCACCCCCCAGTTCCTGTGGTGGCAGTGGAGGGCCCAGCGGTGGCAACATCATGACTGTCACTACCTGTGCTTAGGATGGATCATCACCCTGCTCTAACATAAGACTGAGGAAAGGTCCTATCCACAATGAGAAAAATAGATGACTCTTTCTCTCACTTTTTCTCTTACATTCTCCTAATTTTTGATTCCAGGTAATATTTCCCTCCTCTATTTGGAGATGGGCTTGTTTTGTTGTAAGAGTAGGGTAAGGAGAGGACATAGACGGGGCGGCCAACAACTGTGTGAATGCCAGCAAGCAGATGGGCATCATGGCACCGGCTGTCCAAGAGGACATGGCATATCATTGAGAATTCAATTCAAGTTTCTGAAGTCATATTATGTCTTGTGTTTTCTGAGAAATTCACCAAGAATCTTGACTGAGGAGGGATTCAAACATTTTTGTACAATTGGGTTGAGACTGAATTACAACTAGGCGTAGAATAAGGTGAGCTATGTTTGGGATGTATGCATTTATTTCATCTGGTTGTTAAAAGTGCAATTGGTTGTATTTGTGTACTGTTGTTGATACCTTATTTACTGCACTTTCGATTGCCTGTCTTTTTGTTGAAAAAGTATTTAATTATATTGTTTTTTTAAATTGTTTCTCAACAGAATGTGCCAAACATATGGGGATAATAATGACTATGTTTGTTTTCTTAATTGTGCCTGTGATTAACCAAACATTACAAAGACATAAACTATGTTTCCGACATTGATTTTAGGCAGATTGGTAGCCGCAAAATACTCAAAAATAGTTTTGATTTTAGTAGCATTTTTTGCAATTATTTGCATCACAGTTACAGTTCAATGGTTCAAAAGTATTTTGCTATAAGCTCACAACATGAGCGTTAAAAAGCCCAGGGATCGTTGGCTTTGTCCATCCAAACATGATCCTGTGGTCAATGGACCAGTATTTGGTGGTAAACTATTGTGGTCTGATGTACACTCAGTGAACTGGATTGCAACATTAATGGTAAATAATCATGAACCAATGTGTCATTGAACCAATTACACATTTTCAACATGTTCACTACAAATTACACACATCCATGAAAGATAGCCTATTAAGATGTCCAAGATAAACATATATATATATATATTTCTTTTTAAGTTAATATATATATTTTAAGTAAGAGTTTTTTATGTAGCTTTCGTCTATCTTCCGAAGACTCCTCTTGGTCATATTTAGAAGTGCATTTAAGACACATTCGACCAATCTTGAAATAAAATGTTGAGAGCGTAGAGAAAAATACTGAAACATTGAAATGCCTGCCTCTGTAAGCTATTGCAAGCCGACGACACATCTGGATAAAAGCAGAGATGAATTAGAGGGTCTTTTATCTGCGCTTTCACTGACAGAGACCTGCCAGCTACATGCATGTAATTAGAGATATTGTCAAATGAAAGGGACGCAAATGTTTTGCATATTGTTACGATGAGCAACACCTGTAAGAACTACCATAGAATATACATGATATTTCCATGTTTACACCTCCTACTGTTTTGAGAGATTCTGAATTTAGAAATTAGGGATTTTTTTTTTTCTACAGTGAGAGATGTATACAGGTATATTACTTAAACTTGTGTACTCAGATTGTGGAAACTTCAGTATTAAATTGTGCATTTGTGTGCAATTGTATTTAGATGTACACTATATAAAAATGCACACATTTCTAACTGATTGAATGCTTGTGCAGAAGGTGTCTTAAAATGCTCCCTCTAAAGTAATGATACTGCAGGATGTTCTGTGAAAACAAGTCATTGCTAAAGACTTTGGAGCATTGAGACAGTGCCAAATTGGGTGCCTTATCTTCCATTTCAAAACAATCTAATATTATTTGTACCTACTGTAGGGTTGTAAGTGGGGAGTGGTTTGAGGAAACACTAATGTGTTCTTAATAAGAGAAATAAACAAAAAAACATTTTTGAACAAAAATCGTGTGTATTTCAATTGCAAACAAACCTGTAATGTATCGGATTCCAAAGTTCAGTCAAATATATGAAAAAAGATAAGTATGCAAAACAAATCATCATTTTTATTTGATCAGTAAAGCAATATACAATTTTACAAATGCCAAGTCTGGCATTGACTGAAGGCTATACACTACTTGATTGGCTCTAGATTCAGAAAATGAATTTCTTAGGTCATACTGATTAAAAAATGTGCTCAAATGCGTCAAATCTATAAAGCCATTAAACAACTAGTTTCACTAATTATAACACTGTATAGGTATAGCTAATAATGGATAATACAAGTCATTGCAGGGATGTGAATCCAAACTGTTTGGTAATTGATCCACTACATTAGATTGTTGTCTTCACTGTGCTCAATGCTCTTGTCAGCTGTGGTCTTGATGTTTTTCTAGGATGTCTTTCCCCTGAAAGGACAGTTATTTCCCCTCCTGTCCCATCAGGCCCCGTGTGAAATCATTTCTGCACCACAGTCGAATGTGTTCTCTGTGTGTTTGATATGGATTACTTATTGTCATAGATGTGCCTGATAGTAAACACCTTCAGAAATCTTGATTGAAAATGTCAACAATGAGAATTTACAAATGCATTGTTCTCAGAGAACACAAAATTCTCCGATGTGCTTCCAAGGCCATATTCCCTCTTTCCTGTACAAAACTGTTTTCATTGCTAGGCTTCCTGGCGAGTGTCCACTTATTTTCCAATTAATTTGGCCCCAGAGAGTCTTTCTCCAGTTCATCTACTGTAAATGGGTAAATTAGCAGACTCCTTGCATTGTCTGAAAGTGTTGGCGAGTTCACACATACAGTATCATCTCACTTATTATGTAAA
This sequence comes from Oncorhynchus clarkii lewisi, assembly GCF_045791955.1. Taxonomy (NCBI): domain Eukaryota; kingdom Metazoa; phylum Chordata; class Actinopteri; order Salmoniformes; family Salmonidae; genus Oncorhynchus; species Oncorhynchus clarkii. The sequence goes on from NC_092176.1 coordinate 17,475,810, forward strand.
TCAATGGCTTTATTGAAGTGCATTTTAGGACACTTGTATTCTTGGTGACAATTATTATTATTTCCTGGACTTTGCTTGAGCTAGTTCGATGTATGGAAGGAATTTAAAAAGGATTGATAACTGTTCATGAATAAAGTGGAAAAATAAAGGATATAGAAGTGGAATGTAGATGATTACAGTCTATCTATAATGACACTCAAATAACACTGATCTCTATTGAATCAAAACTGTATCAATTGAAGTGTGATTTTCCATAAGCTAAGTGAAGTCTAAAAAACTGTATGGATTGGAACCCTTGAATTTCTTCATTCAGTTCTTGCCTTTAATGTTGAAAGTGTGTACACAAGCAAGTGAACCGATCTTAACTTTTCTGGGTGATTGAGGGGATATAATTCTCAACAGCTGAAACATAAGCTATATCAGTGAACACCGAACGTCTCCAAGGATTTGGTGTAGACATAATTTGGTGGTTTTAAATGTTGTTTAAGCATCTTGTGCTTAAGAATGATGTCTTCATTCTTTTAAGGGTACATGGTATGTAAAAACCATAGAGAATGAGCAAAATACCTTCTGAATTATTCTGTACTTTTTAATTCAGCAAGCCTTTCAGTAAGGGTAGAATAACAAAGACAGTTTTCACAGATCATATAGCAGCCCTGTGGATTTGATGGTTGTCTCTGAAGGTTCAAATGTTGAGTTTCTGGTATTGGATGAGATTTGGTTTTAAAGAATACTGTGTTTATCTAGATCTCGGTGAGAAGAGTGGAAGTTGTGCTCGGAAGAGAGGAGAATACGCCAACATATTTCTATCTGTCACCCAAAGACATGTAATTACAACATTGTAAACTGGATGTCATCTGTCACATTTCTAATTAATGCAAATTGCACAGTGTAAAAGCATGGTCTATATTACATATAACAATTGAACATTTTTATTTCACATTACTGTTAAATATCAAACCACTGTCAAAAGATCTGAAAGTAAAAACTGTCCTCATGAATCATGATTCAATACTGCTTTGTTTGTCCCCCATGATCTGAACAAAGTACTTTCAGTAGTCGACATTACCATGTCAATTAGGGCTGAACTATTTCTAGACTGATTTCCTTTTTGTTTTTGTCTTGCTCTGGTATGATTTGAGAGGATACGTTAAGTGTGTAAGAGATTAAAATAAGAGAGCTCCCTTCATATCTTCTCCTCATCATCCTGATGGTTCTGGGCTCACTCTTGGACCCAAGCCAACCTTAACAGTCATGTTTGTGCCAAATTAGGTTGCATGGTTGGGTGATTAGGAACAATATGCAATGAGAACTCCACAGAAGCAACAAACGTAAATGTGACCTCAGTCAGCTTACGACTCAAGATGGCCCTGTGCTGATGTCTGTGTTTACTTACTTTTAATTTACTACAAAGCTGCCTTTGTGCAAGAATATTAAAGACTGAAAGTAAACGTTCCAAACAAAACCTCCATGGCCACTCTTGTACTAGGATAAATGACTGGCAGCGCTTCTCATCTTAATGACCCAAAAATGCTGCAACTGTTGAAGTTGATGATAGATTGCTATCCTAAACGCTTATTTTGAGGATGGTTCCAAAAATTGTCAATGTGGTCCATATTAAGTAGAGTAGGTTAACCTTTGGCAGATGGCACTCAAATGTTTTGGGGAAAATTGTATTTGTTATCTCCTGTTTCCTTTTCATTATATCTTCATGTTTGCATGTGCACGAAAAGGTTCCAAACATGTTTAGAGCGACCCTAAGGTTCTAAAGGTGGTGCTCAATTATTTTATTTTTATTATGCATGGAAATAATTATTACAATAAAAACATTAAACGTTAGTAAAATGGGGCAAACTGCGGAAATACAAATATGGACATTTTGGAAAATCACACTAGGATTTGAGAACTGTTTTTTGTTGGCTTCTTTTCAAAGAAAACAAGAGGTCTTGTTGAAAAATTTGTGGATGTTTTTACTTCATGTTTTTCTATTACCTTATAATAAGGTTTTAATATAAATTCTGAATATTGTAATGACATGTATTATCCTTTTGTGGTGGGGAGATGTACTCCCCTCATTGTTAACTTGGCACTTCAGTTTGTTGTAACGCAATTGTTTTTGTTATTTCTATGTAAAGTACTTGAATAAAGAAAATGAAACTGTGTGCGTACCATTTTCAGTATTATATATATATATATGTATATATATATATTTTTTAAAGATAACATTCTTATTTAAAACATTTCAGAATGTACACAGACTCAAATTATCTTTGATTTGGTGGAGGAATAGGCCTGAAACATTATGTTATATGCCTATCAACAGATGTAGACTACTATGGAATTACCATTTTGTTAGGCACACAGGTTTTAAAGAACGTTGAAAATGGGATCTGCCTACATCCACTGGCATGGCATCATACTTCCATCCATATTATCTCCATGCTTCCACATCTGGGCTGAAATCAACAGAGACCAGGACGAAATCCTCAAGGTCCAGGATCTCTTTTATTTCTGATCTTTCCTTGATATGAGCTAATCTATCAGAAGCATAATTTATTTTCTAAACTATAATATAACATTTAAAACTCTAAAAAATGACATTCTGAAGAGACAATCCCACAGAAATAGTTTTATCTCGGTCGATCTCTATTTTATATCCAATGGTACCCAGTGTGCCGTGCAGGCCTTTCTGCTTTCCGTAGTTAAAATCCCCTTGACCCCCACGTGAACACAAACTACCGTAGCCACTTCCTGATTACTTAATCTATTATTTTGTGTGAAAGGGGATGAGGTTTGCTGAGAGAATAGCTGCCCATTGAAACTGGATTAGAAATTCAGACAAAATGAGCTGGTATGTATTTCGATAAAACAGCTATTTTAATGAAAGACGAATTCACCTTCAAGCTAACAGTTTGCCTCGACAAGTGACATTGTGGGGTTTAGCGACAGCTCAATTGTTAGCAACAAAAATAAAAATAAAAAAGCTAAATTGTTAGCCAGCGAATTTAGGCTGTGGCTTAGCTTTCAGTAAAGTAATATAGAACTGATCAAGCTTTTTACAAATATATTATACAAATTAGCTATGTGGCTAATGTCGTAATAGATATAGCGAATAGTATTGGTCCAGTTGCCTTACAAAATCGTCAACTCATTTTCAAACGCTAGCATAAGCGCACCTAGCTAGGGACCTAATGTTAGCTATCTATTTACATTAGCAATCTAGCTACCTTAGCAAGCTAGCTGTTGGCTTGCTTACTTCAGCTTGTTAGATTAAGTAAGCAGCCAACTAACTATTAAATAATTTAGCTAACCTACCATCTAGTTAGCAGATATCGTTTCGTGCAAGTACTAAGAAACGTTAGCTAGCTAAGGAATTTAAATCCAATGTTTACATTGTCAACTTTGGAGTTACATTCTTAGCAAACGTTACCAGCTAGGCAGGAGGAACTTGCTTGACAGCCAACATTTCACCGTAGCCTAAATGTGTGGATACCCTTACAGGCTATACAGAACAGTACATTTTCCATACACATTAGCTAGCCCCCACCCCTTCAGACCTGTCTTTGATATATGTAGGGGACTTATTGGGTGGAGATCTTCGGTCGTTTCTTGTGCTTCTGTGACTGCCCCCCATTTGCATGGCTAAAATGTGCCAGTGATGAAATAATCAAGATAGCGTCACACAGCTGAGGCTGAGGATCAATAGCTGGCAGGCCACGCTTCCATCAGACGGCACAGCCAAGCATAAGGTCCTGTCCAGTGAAAGAGTCCTTTATGGACTTTGCTGACTGATGCATTCCTGTCAGGCCCTCACTCCAGCTTCTATGACGTGAGTGATTTGACTCAGGGTTCATCAGAACAATCACACTCCTAATGTCCTCAACCAGTCTTCTGTACTCCTTGCAATAGCCCCAGTTAATTGTATCCCCTTGCCGATGGCGTACACATTTGTAGTTCCAACTTATTCATTTGTTCTAGCTGTAGCAGCATAATTTCTGTATTTGAATCATGCAGAGCCAATAGCTGTGATGGTAAATAAGACTGTTGTTTCCCTGGGCATGCATACGTCTAGACTAGACTAGAGTGACGTCTGTAAGGAAACAGCTTAGTCCTTGATTCTTGAAGAATATAATTTATAAATGCCTAATTAGCTTAGTTCAACTGTCCTACCACCCCAGAATCCAACATATAAGCTTGCTTTAATCCAATGTTTGTAAACAATGTAAACACTGTATAGAAACACACAGTTATAACTATAATTCTGATATCATGGTTGGGCAGTCCTTGCATCTGTAGCTCGGCCTAAATTTGAGTTGTTACGTTTCTCCAGCCCTATCCCTCAGCTTTTTACCAAAATAGTGGTGGGGTGCCTGCTTTATTGTTTCACCTGCAGTTTGCCCTTTTAAGCAAAAGGCCTACACCTAGCCAGGACAAACATATTATCACGATTTTACTAATCACAACATTTTAAAAAATCAGTAGTTTTTACCTGATAAAGTAGAATCCTGTTGGAAAATGTTAAGTACCATTTATATTCCCAAAACATACATTGAGATTTATACTGTTGCTGCTTCCTGTTGTCATGGCCTTTTGATGTAAAACACCGGTTTTATATGTCCAAATACATAATAATGCTACACTAAGTGTATTTCTTCCTACTTTAACATGGAGAGAGTTAAAAAATGCTCCTAAGCAAAATATAACCAGGCACCCTAGACTAGACGGTCCATAGGGTCTGTGCAGCAGGCTGAACATTTGACATCCCTACTACACCATCAGCCATATTGTCGTGTGGACCACCGCAGAACTCTGGGAAAATTGGGACTATTGTGCTTCATTTTAAAAGAAAAAGTTAGGGCTATAATTGTGTAAGGACATTTAGGCTAAATATAAAAAATGAAGGGCTAAGACTTTGTCTTTAAATTGGCCCTTGCCTACTCCTTGATTAATGAAGTCAAAGTATGCCGTATACGTTTATTGACCTATAGGCTAAGCACTGTATTGCTGTTTTGAATTCAAGTATTGGAACATGTCCAAAGATGATCATTTTTGACCTGATATTTATTCTATAGAATAATCCCCCAAAACATGCCATCTTATTTCTCAGTTGTTGAACCTGAAATCTAGGCCTAACCTATTGTAGTTTGAGCACAATGTTGTGCTGTTGTTGTGCTTGGCTTGCTGTAATCACTGTGCAGTGTTCACTTAGACTAATAAGCTGCAAGTCTGTCCATAAGAGAGAAGGTTGTGCTCTCTAGTTAGCCTACCTAATGTAGCTCTGTGCAAGCTGTGTCATTCCTGCCCTTTGAGTAGGTCATGGGATCAGGGCTTATTGCTAACCAAAGTTTCTAAATGTACAGGCCTCTACTAAAATGGCACAGTGTGTGAAGAAACATAACAAACGATTCCCACAGCATACACCATCCTCCTTCCTCTACCCCTCTATATAGCCTCCCGTTCTCTGGATCGCTTTGGGAATTTGAGCAAATAAGGCAGTGTCCACATAGACTGCTGTTGTTAATAAGTATACTTAGCCTATGGCCTATTGTGTTACAGTGGGCTAGATTGCATGTTCTACTTGGCCAAGATCTTTTGTATTGAAGGGTTAAAGATATAGCCTAAGCTACAGTCAGGGTGTTTTGCAAGAGCTCTAGCAGGCCTTGTTGCCTTAATGATCTTCCCTTCTTTATTGGAAAGTTACTGCATGTTTAAACAAACAGTTGACATAGCATAATAGTCCTTGCAAAGTCTCCAGATTGTTGCTCAGATAGTTAGGCCTAGTTACTGCCATAGTGGACTGGTGATGCGTTGCATGTAGTAAGATGAGTCACCCTGTGGACCACAGGAATTTCAGTGGGTGACAACACCATGATGGTGTTGGCTCATCAGAAGTATGACATAGGTGAACGTATGTTTTCCTCCTGAAATCAGCCATTTCAACCTTAGAATTTGGACTTGATCTGATATGACACAGTGGTTTATGAATGGGATACATTCTTTTTTTTCTTAACATTGCTTTACTCTGGCAGTCAGAAAGGGAATCAAAATCATCTTTCTCCTAGAGCTTTACCAGGGTTAGTTTGACAGGGACTTAATACTCCCTCCTGCCTCTTGGCTGTATTGCGATTTCTGATTGAGCCGTCATCTAAGGGAACTGCCACACACACATCAGTGGCGTTTCCTGGTTGCACAACGCTGCCCTACCTCACACCCTCTCCTTTCCATCTCATTAGTCTACACACCTTTCTTTTGATGCAGCTGCTGCCTCACTGAGCCTGTCAACGGCAACCGTCCATCTTGTGCCTTGGATGTTGTTAGTGTCACGTCAATGACATCCTACAGCCATGTGCAGTGGCTATATAAAGACAAAGTTTTCTTCCTCGTGGATTCTCCATCATTCTGGTGATTTAAGTAACAACTTATGTAGCGCGACATGGTTTAGAAAGTTGGTTTCAGGTGGATAAAAAACTAATGTCCTTAAGAAAAGATGCCGTTACCTATCAAAACTAGCATCAGATCAGATGCCTATTTTACGTATCAGCATTTCCCCTATGATTTTTTTCAGCAGTGGTGGCAAGGGTAGGGGGATGCATTAGAGGTTAACACGGGTGTGTGAAAAGCCGTTCCTGTCTCTTCTTATCCTGTCAAAATGTTTCCCTTACTTTTTCAAAAGTTATATAACCCCAGAACTTTCGGGTCCCATCCTGATAAAAATCATTCCCGCCCGTGTTCATTTTTACGCACAGAAATCAGAAATAACTTCCTCCGTTAGCCGCTCGTCTCTGTCCCGCGCTCTGTGTGTGAGTAGCCATAGCAACTGCTCCATTTGGCAACTGCTCAACGCTCACGAGACAGTGCCTGCCCTACACACACAGCTGAGAACAACCACATTACGAGATTTTGGCAATGAAGGCAGACCTTATACTTACCCAGAGTCAGATGAACGCAATTCCTCTCTTGCAAGCTTCGTCAATCACTGACCTATGTTGGCATCTGAGATAAAGTAGTGACTGTGCAGTGATGTGTTAGAGTGTGAGCTGATGATAGGGAATGGGATAAATCACCATTATATATTTTATAAATTTTTATTAAGTAAACTATATTAGGGCTACATTATTTTTTAAATTTTCATCAAATTGTATTGGTCACATACACATATTAAGCAGATGTTATTGCGGGTGTAGTGAAATGCTTGTAAGAATAATAACTATTTATGTGCTGTTCGTTCCTGTGGACTGTCGATCTTGTCCCGTACTGTCCCGAACTTGACTCTAGAACTTGACTCCCATTCCTGCCGGAATCCCGTGGGATCTGCGGGAATCCCGTTCCCGTGTCAACCTCTAGTGTGCATTGCTATTAGTGTTAGCGCAATGACATGCTCGCTGTTCCCATAGACTTCCAGTCATTTGAGCCAACGACTCCATATAAAAGCTTGTCTCGGACTTAAATATATATCAATATTTTTTAAATTACATAATTTTTTGGCAGCAGTGGCATGAATTTAATTAATATAGAGGAAAATTGCATATGGATGTAGCCTAATGCTTAATCTAACCACTACACCATTAATACAATTTGGGAATCTTGAAATCTTCTATCAAACGATGAGGAGGCTAACCTTGGATCTTGTCATCATACTGGCGTTTAAGTTTTTAATAAACCATAGGCTTAGGCTGTAGACTGACTGGGGGCTGTAAGGAGTGCAGAGTGATTCATTGTGAGCTGCCTCTGCAGTCTCAAATCACAGCAATCTGTAAGGCTATGCCCATTATCTCAAATCAAATCAAATCAATTGTGGGCCTGTGTTTGATGTGGGCCTGTGTTTGATTGATTGGTTGGGGGGGGGGGGGGGGGGGGGGGGGTGCAGGAAAGTCACTAGGAGCAGAGGGAACTGCAACTTCTAATTAGTGATATCCGCTAGCAATGGAAGCCAGATGTGGTGACAGGAAGTCAAGGCACAGGGCTCCTGAAACGCACTCCACAAGGCCAGGGGTTAACAGAATTGCATTTGGCTGGCTGTGACTTAGCCATAGGATACACTTGTTCACTTGGTCCCACTTCACAACACATTATTACCTACCAGTCAGAGTACCTGCTGTGGTCTGCCAGCCCTTTAAAAATGCCTCTCATTTCAGTTAAATGTCTGTGTTTGGATGTGTTAGATTGTCTTTGTGATGTGCAGAATGTGGTTGTACATGTATGTGTCTGTCCCACCAATTGATCATTTTGTCTGCTTCTAGGATGCCCTTCAAGATTGGACAACCAAAAAAGCAGATTGTTTCCAAAACAGTAAGTGTTCAGTATTCTCTCTTCTCCCTGTCCCTAATTTACAAAAATGATCTAACATGCCAACATAAGAGCTTCCATTAGTGTTGCACCTTCAACACCAATGAAACCAGACAATAGATAATGAAATCATGTATAATTTCGCTAGACACTCGCTACCAGGCTTTATTTAGCTTGTTGTTGTATAGAGGCATACTGGGATCTTACAACAACTCTCTGTTTTACTGATGCGTGAGAGACTTTCAGACTGCAACAATCCAAGCTTGATATTTGTACCTCTTTAATGGGCTAAGGCTAGGCACTCTGGCCGAACCAATTAAAAATAGTAATTTGCATTTTGCTGTTAGAAATGTATGCTGTGTGTTTTAAATATGAGTGTCCTTCTGACAAAGACTGAAATGCTGTGGTGGCTCTGGAAGAGGATCAACATTTTCTTCTGGAAGACAAATTCAGGTTTTAAACTATGGATTTAGCTTTGAGGGAGAGCACCCCTATCCACACACTGTACTGGGCAGTGAAGGAGTTAGGCTTAATTCGTGTCTATGTGGCCTGTCGAGTGACTCCATAAACCTCACACAATGTTTCAGGTCCCACAGAATTTAATGGAGATCAGTTACCCAGCTTCTTCTTCCAATTATTGATTCTCCAAAGGAGCCTATAATCAGCACATTCAGAAATTAAAATGTGGAGGAAACCCAAATAAAGTCCCTCATCCTGACCAACTACATTTTTCACTTGTTACCCTTGGATTTTCAGAAATATCTTGATATTGTATAAGGCGTATGAGTCTAGGTTCACAAAATGAGCATAGTGTACTAGAGGTAACCATCAGCAAATTGTCAGACAAGTTCAATGAACCTGGGCAAGTGAGTCTGTGGGGTGTCAATTTGTCCAAGCCATATGATGGGGCTGAGGTTGCTGCCAGTGAGTGGGCACCCTCCTTAGGGGAAAACCACTTCCACAGTAATTTGTCTGACTGTGGCCCAGCAGCGGCAGACAGTAAGAACAGGCTCCTGGGCAGCTTCCTGTGACATCCCAGGCCAGACCCAGGGAGTGGGCTAGAGTACAGGGAGCCCTGTGGACAGCCCTCCCTCCGGTGACAGACGGGCAGCTGCCTGTTTATCCAGAAGCCCACAGAACCACAAAAAAGGGACCCCTGCTACCTCCATAATCAGCGCTGGCCTGTTCAATCAGTCTAGTCTGATCTGAGGCAGAGGAGGGTGTGGGCTTTCAACCAGACCTCGAGAACTAAAAACATGAAACAAATTAGAGGAACTGGAGTGACTTATAATTGTCCAAGGACAAGGGGGAGCCAGTCTGCTCAGATTACGGGTTTATTGTTGGGCATTTCCATCGAAAAGGACCCATGAGCACAAGTTCCATATCAAATTGGGTGTCAAATGAAAGCCAAGAGTAGGGTTGCAAAGGGAGGGTATATTACTGGAAACCTTTGAAGTTTACCAGTAAACCACCACAATATTGGTGTCTTTCAAGGATTTTAAGGAATCTATCACAAGACATCTAGTGGCCCTTTTGGGTACTTCAGATTATCACAGGTGTCTGTAATTATCTCTGGCCCTCTGTGTGGCCTTATCACATATAAAATGTCTGAAATAAATAAAATAAAATTGAATGAGAGCTGTAAAATATTATCCTAAATATAAACCATCAACTTAAATGAATACCATTGGTGTTTAAATTAGGGTTTCATCAAATATCCTTAATATTTGTTTTACAAACTTATTTATTTTACTATGTATTTGTTGTCAATGTTTTGGCGTCAATCTCGTGGCAGTTGCGAAAAATGTCCAAAGTTGGAAGAGTTGCAGAGTTAATAGAAAATAATGCCATTGTTGATTTGGTGCTTTTTTTTTCATTAATATGGCTATTTTCTCTTGAATAATATGGTCTATCTACTAGAAACTCATAGACAATATAAACACAGATATAAAAAAATGAATGCTTCTGTATATATTAATCATTTAAAAAAGCTATTCAAGTATAAATTACCAAAGTTACAGTAGATTGCCTTTCTGTTAATTACCAGAATTACTGAAGATTCCGGTAACTTTAGTAAATTACCACTAGCTTTTCAACCATAGCTAAGAGCCTATATTTTTGGGAAATTAAGGAATAGTATGCTCTGTGATTTCCAAACTTGCGGAACATGAGGAGATTGACTTTCATATACAGTACCAGTCAAAAGTTTGACACAGCTTCTCATTCAAGGGTTTCTCTTTATTTAGACTATTTTCTACATTGTAGAATAATAGTGAAGACATCAAACTATGAAATAACATACATGGAATCATGTAGTAACCAAAATCTAAATACATTTTATATTTGAGATTCTGAGTCAAAGCGTAATTCTGTTACTGTGTAATTGGCCTGTCTCTCCAATAGCAGGGATATTTAGTATTTGGTAAGCACGTGTTAGGACTATAATGGAACAACATTGACTGAACAGACATGAACACAAAGATGATAATGTTGTATCTAACAATGAGTTTCAATGTGTTTTTACAGGTTGAAAGAGACTTTGAACGAGAATATGACAAGCTCCAAAAGTAAGTTTGTTAAAGATTTAATTTGTGCTCTGTTTCCCATATGTATTGACTGTGCGTCAATATTGCAGCAAAAAAAAACATTGCAGACGAACACTGAACTGACACAGACCACAAAGCATTATGACTGCTATTTTAAGTGCAAATATTCCATTGATTTGTGGAGGTGAACACACATGCGTGTTATCACAGGGTTTTTAGGCTTCCACATCAACATTTAAATAATTGTTTTCAACAGGAAAGACAATGTTAGACCCAATCTTTCACATCTCTCTTTTCAGACCCATGCAGAACTGAGTTGGGTTACACAATATAGTGTTTATACACAATATAGATTGTTTGTGTGAAACCAAGTAGAGAAGTGTTCAAAGCATTCTGTTGTCCATGACCTTCCGTGAGCTAGCACATAGGAGGCCCTCCCCTGCTGTGTGTCTTAGGTTAAAGAGACTCCCCGATGGGCCTGCAGACTGAGTGGGAGCGCTTCAAGGTTTCGTTGAGTAGGAGACGTGGCACCACAATATACCTTACACATGATGAGTAAGAGGAGCAGGCATATACAGACGTCTTGGCACTCCCTTCAGATCCATATCAGGAACTCTTACTGAACGTAATTCTGCCATCTAGCTCTTTGAACTGTTGTTGAATTCAATATTTCTATTAATCTGACTGGAAATATAACCCGTGTCATTTTAAAGACCTCTCGGGGTCCAATTTGGCAAATTATTTTATCATCCAATGCCTTCCACGTTAAGTCTTGCATCTCTAATCCCAGAGCAGTATTTGTATTTTTTACCTGAGATCAGCTGCTTATTCCATACTCTTATGGCATTATACCATAGCAGCAGGGAGTGTAGAGAGGCTGGCTGTTGGCGGCAGTAGAGGGCAAACTGTTGGGGCACCAAGCAGTGAGTAGCAGCAGCTGCTTCAGCAGGCATCCATTAACACCTTGTAGGAACAGACCTCTGGCACACCTGGCCGAGATCCAGAAGAGCCCTCCTCAGCCTTCACACTCTCCTGCCTCCTGTCAGATAACACCGATTGGACAAGGAAATGGGAAAAGCGTTGTTGTTTTTTCAGTCCCCCTCCCTTAATGAATCCCTGAAAACTAATGTGACAGCAGTCTCCTGGGAGTTGCTAAACAGTCCCTCGTTTCCCTTAATTGATATAATGAACGACACACGATACAGCCTCCGTACTCTCATAATTGCTATTTTAACACCCATCATTTGAACGAATGAGGAGGGATGATTGAAGACATAAATGCTTATATGCCAGAATTTAGTTGACCGAAACATGGAGCAATCCTAGTATTTTTAATTAGCTAAAGGGATGTCATAATAGTGTGTTTTATATCAAATCAATGCAATTTGTAATCGTATTGAATGTCCCAGTTCATACAGTGCCTTCTGAAAGTATTCAGACCACTTGACTTTTTCTGAATTTTGTTACGTTACAGCTAGTGCTGCACCAATATTACATTTTTGGCCAATACCGATATCCAATATTTTCCTTGCCCAAAAAAACTAAACGGTACCGATAATCGATATTAAACATTTTAGCGGCCTTTTAAGCATTCTAGTACAGTTAAATAATTAACACACTCACATGGACTCAGCGGTCTAAGGCTCTGTGCAAGATGCATCACTACAGTCCCTGGTTCAAATCCAGGCTATATCACATCCGGCCGTGATTGTGAGTCCCATAGAGCAGGGCACAATTGGCCCAGCGTCGTCCGGGTTTGGCCAGGATAGTCTTGTCATTGTAAATAAGAATTTGTTCTTAACTGACTTGTCTAGTTAAATAAAGGTTACACAAACACATCACACGGACTAAAAAGTTATTTTGTCTGCAGTTACGTATGTCCCCATTACCAGTAAAACATAATCAAAACCTATTTCTTTCACTTGCTGTGTGGTTTCATTATTCAGTCGTTTAATTCTCAACCTGGATTTCTATGGAACGCCGTTTGGGTCTTTGCGTGTCAAAAAAGAAAACAATGACCAGTAGATAACACCCTTTGACATGTCAAATAAGCTTGTTGACCAATCAGGACCTGAATATGACTGCACGTCACATAATTTAACGTGTTCATACATTTTTTACATAGTGTAATCAATGTGTAATAACTATTACTTGTATTTCATGCCACAACGATTCATCAGTACGTATGCTACGATGCTGGTAAAGTTGTCTCTCGCACCTAGAGTGCTGGTCATTAAAAAAAAAGATAGCTAGCTCATGTATGCAAACAATGTTCTTCCCCAAAAACATAGCAAAGCAACAATCTGTTTCAGTAGCTATAGTTAGCTAGCTAACTATATAGCTAGGTGTCATCATCTAAAATAACCCTAATTTATAAGACCAGTTTTTATGTGATTAATGGTGGTCGGACCCATCTATGTGAAGCTAGCCACAATAGGGATTAGCCGCAATAGTGGACTTTGCGGTTAGCCTTCAAAATAAAAGTATGGCATAACTCTACTATTTGTATTCATTTGCATCTCTGTCAATGATTTTGAAGGCAAACCTCAAAGTCCACTATCGAGACTCACTAGGCAGATGAAGCTAGCTGACTGCTTATAATGTTAGCTTTTGGCAACACAGTTAAGTAGCTGGCTAGCTATTTATTTGAATGAACTGAAGTTCAATTTCAATAGGCGAACAACAAGTGGCAACCTAGCTAATACTTGCTCACAAGGATTCCTAAATCATTGCTAAGAATAATGAAAATGACTGCAGTTTCTACTGGTCATTGTTTTCAGGCTGGTTGTATTGGTGCTAGCTAGGTACCAAGCTAAAGCTAGCTAGCCCAGAAGTTGTGGTCAAACAAATGATGCTTTATTACCAACGCGGTATTGTAAACGCATCGTTCGTGGCCTCTGTTTGCTTGTTTGCAGACTTTTTCTGTAAAGCTTTGACAGTGCTACTGTATCTTTTTTGACACGCAAAGACCCAAACAGCGTTCCATAGTATGTATGTCTTGAAGCTAACAGCAGTGACGCTATTACTGTGTAACTCCGCTAGGGCAACATCTGACAAATAGCGCACTTGGTAGTGTGTACCAGTGCTCGACCAGTTGGCGAAAGCCAACATCCCTCACGACAGAGAACGGTTGATTGTCAAGGGCAATGAATTCCATTATCTTGGCTTTAATGGATTTAATGGACGCCTTTTGAGTTCTCTCGCTGAAATTTTCTTACTCTTTCAAATGACTGCTCGACTTCTTGACTGCTCGACCCACACAGCAGATATTGTGAGCTAGGTAATGAATGCTGTGTTGCACGTCAGCTTCAACATCGGCGTTAAAATAGACATCTAGTTCACCGATAAATCATGCATCCCTAGTTACAGCCTTATTCTAAAATGTATGAAATATTTTTTCCCCTCATCAATCTACACACACTATCCCATAATGACAAAGTGAAAACAGGTTTTTAGAAATGCCTTATTTGAGCTCACGTGCATCCTGTTTTCATTGATCATCCTTGAGATGTTTCTTCAACTTGATTGAAGATAAATTCAATTGTCGGACATGATTTGGAAAGGCACACACCTGTCTATATAAGGTCCCATAGTTGACAGTTCATGTCAGTGCAAAAACCAAGCCATGAAGTCGAAGGAATTGAGCTCAGAGACAGGATTGTGTTGAGGCACAGATTTGGGGAAGGATACCAAAACATTTCTGCAGCATTGAAGGTCCCCAAGAACTCAGTGGCCTCCATAATTCTTAAATGGAAGAAGTTTGAAACCACCAAGACTCTTCCTAGAGCTGTCCGGCCGTCCAAACTGAGCAATCAGGGAGAAGGGCCTTGGTCAGGGAGGTGACCAAGAACTCGATGGGTCACTCTGACAGAGCTTCAGAGTTCCTCCGTGGAGATGGGATAACCACCTCTCCAGCACTCCACCAATCAGGCCTTTATGGTAGAGTGGCCAGATGGAAGCCACTCCTCAGTAAAAGGGGCATGACAGCCCGCTTGGAGTTTGCCAAAAGCCACCTAAGGAACTCTCAGACCATGAGAAACAAGATTCTCTGGTCTGATGAAACCAAGATTCAACTCTTTGGCCTGAATGTCAAGCGTCACGTCTGGAGGAAACCTGATACCATCCCTACGGTGAAGTAAGGTGGTGGCAGCATCAGGCTGTGGGGATGTTTTTCAGTGGCAGGGACTGGGAGATTAGTCAGGCTCGAGGGAAAGATCCCGGAGCAAAGTGCAGAGAGATCCTTGATGAAAACCTGCTCAAGACCTCAGACTGATGCGAAGGTTCACCTTCCAACAGAACAATGACCCCTAAGCAACAGCCAAGACAACTCAGCAGTGGCTTCGGGACAAGACTCTGATTGTCCTTCAGTGGCCCAACCAGAGCCCGGACTTGAACCCAATCGACATCTCTGGAGAGACCTGAAAATAGCTGTGCAGCGACGCTCCCCATCCAACCCGACAGAGCTTGAGAGGATCTGCAGAGACAAATTGGAGAAACTCCCCAAAAACAGGTGTGCTGAGCTTGTAGCGTCATACCCAAGTAGACTCAAGGCTATAATCGCTCCCAAAGGCGCTTCAACAAAGTATTGAATAAAGAGTCTGAATCCTTGTGTAAATGGGATATTTCAGTTAATTTTTTTATTTTTAATACAGTTGCAAAAGATTCTAAAAACCTGTTTTTGCTTTCTCATTATGGGGTATTCTGTATAGATTGATGAGAAAAAAAACAATTCAATCAGTTTTAGAATAAGGCTATAACGTAACATAATTTGGAAAAAGTCAAGGGGTCTGAATCATTTCCGAATGTATTGTAGGTTATTTTGTAGGTGTTTATTTGTGGCATTCTTGTTGGACTGAGATCCCAGTAAGACTGTCAGTGAGCTCTGTATAGGCATTAGTGATTTGATCAGGCTGCACACAGTGGACCCTTTTTCTGTACTGCCCTCTGCCTACCCTAACTGCTTAATGCAAACACATGATCCTACTGTCAGTTTGCTCTGTAGATGCTTAATTATACTTGGACTGTTACTAACCAAATGTTATATGCTGTATTATTGTGATATCCAAGAATCTGAACTGAAAAAACTACGTTTCCCTTATTTTACAGGTTGGAAGATCAGACAAAGAAGCTCCACAAAGACATGAAGAAAAGCACAGAGGCTGATATAGGTGTGTTGTTGACACAGTGTTCATATTTTGATCAGTCTCTGGAAAAAACATTCCCACTGATCATGTTTTCTTTCATGTACAAATCTTCTTTAAATCATTAGCTTTCTCTCATTCAATTAATCTCCTTCACACTCTCGGCATACATTTACTGACACCTTAATTGTTGTTGCCTGTCAGGTTTTTCAGGGACAATGTCTCTTGTGCAATTTTGGAAAATGAGGTTACCCTAATTTCAGTAGCCCTTAAAAATAAGCAATGTTTCTCACACTCTTCCTACTCATAGCTTTCAGCTTACATTCTGTTTTACATTTCTACTACTAAGAAAGATATTTATTTTTTGTTGGAGCTTTTGGAAATGGAAATGGGTATCTTTGGGAGGAGCAGTAGCAGAAATTGCCCCTGGTAGCGTTCTACTCTGAGGGTGGAGAGGGGAAGGATGGGGGAGTGAGGGGCTTCTTCATTTCCTCTGCTTTGTGCTCTGGAATATGGGATGATACCTCATCAAAGTATCAGAGCTGTCAACATCTTGTTATAATTAATGGATTCCATCTGTTGCACAGGTCCTTTCTCCACCAACTGCCACCAAACAACAAAGAGTGGACCTGCCTGCACAGCACAGTGTGCTCCACACAGCGTTTCATAATGGCAATCATTTGTCTAGTCTATTTAAAGTAAGACGATGAAATTGTGGGCTCTTCTGGGGCAAGTCCACAAGTCATTAGAGATGAATCTTTATAGAGTCAGGCTATCACTGGCCACAAGCCATTTATACCATTGGCAACACAAATCTTTATTACCTAACTAAAAATAGAACACACTATGGAATTAAAATTGAACTGTCCAGTGAAAATCACACTTTTAAAAGTTCATATTCTCATACCTAAATAATGTTGCTGATTCATTCTATACTCTTATTTGTGGCCAAAGTATACATTGGAGAAACAAACACTTAAAAAACCCACCTCAAACTTGCATCTCAAACAGACAATTTAAAAAAAAGCTTGCTATTTAAGCAATAAGGCACGGAGGGTGTTGTAAATGGCCAATATACCACGGCTAAGGGCTGTTCATATGCGCAACGCAGAGTGCCTGGATACAGCACTTAGCCGTGGTATATTGGCCATATACCACAAACCCCCGAGATGCCTTATTGCTATTATGAACTGGTTACCAAAGTAATTAGAGCAGTAAAAATAAATGTTTTGTCATACCAGTGGTATATGGTCTGATACACCACAGATGTCAGCCAAACCACCCAGTTTATAATTCCTTATAGAACATGATGTCATGTTGGCTCATTGGCTGAGTTTGCCAATCAGCAGTCTACTCACATTAATATTTCTAATGATCGGTGTGCGGCCACACCATTTTGTTGTTGAGGTACACAGAAAAGCTGCTTTTTTTTTAACATACTTAATTAAAAAAAATTGTAATGTGTCTTTACCCGATCCTCAGAGCTCAGAGGCCTCAGTTGAGTTTGATGTGGGGTTTTCTATTTTACTTTACGTCTTATCAACTTCTCTGTATGTCCCCAGTGCAGCTAATTTATTTTGACAGTGATGCGGTGATCCGATATGTGCTCTGTGTCTAAGATAAAGTGTCAGGAGTGCAGATTAACTGTAATTGGCGTTGGCACTATAGAAACATTTGCACACATTCCCAGTGCTTTTGTGAATATTCATCACAGCAGCCAAGCCCACCACCCCCTCGACTCTCTCCAACTGATGCTGCTAATTCTCTATCCTACTTTTCCTTTTCGCTTATTTAACTTTTGTGTCTGTCAAATGCCCACAGTGTCAGTCCTGGCACGGGTACTCACCTCTGCTGCTAGCCATGCCCATCAAGCATGTCTGTGCCAAATAGCCAAACCAGGCCAAACATGAATAATACCGTTTGTACATGTAACTGCCAAAATAATGGAAACACTTGAGTAAGTTATATATTTGCAAAGTATATTGAAAGCAGGTGCTTTCACACAGGTGTGGTTCCATCCCATCATGCTCAGGGAAGGCTCATGTATAACATTTCTGCGCAGGCAATTATTTTGGCTACCATGGCTATAGGATTATACAATGCCCCCATCCACAGGGCATGAGTGGTCTCTGAATGGTTTGATGAGCATGAAAATGATGTAAACTAAATAACATGGCCATATCAGTCACTAGATCTCAACCAAACTGAACACTTATGTGAGATTCTGGAGCGACGCATGAGACAGCTTTTACTACCACCATCAACAAAACACCAAATTATGGAATTTCTCATAGAAGAATGGTGTTGCATCCCTTCAATAGTTTCAGACACTTGTAGAATCTATGTCAAGATGCAGTGAAGCTGTTCCGGCTTGTGGTGACCCAATGACACTTTATTTAGTTGTTTCCTTTATTTTAGCAGTTACCTGTATGTTTCTCCATTCCTCCATTCTCTATTCGGTTATGGCTTTTTTTCTTTCTCTCTATATCTCTCTCCTTCCCTCCCTTCCCATTTCCCTCTTTTTCAGGACCAGTTTTACCATTTGAATACTAATATTCTCTGCCTGTTTTATGTCTTTCAGCGATGTCCAAGGCAGCAGTGAAGATCTCAGGTGACCTGCTCAGTAACCCGCTGTGTGAACAGGACCAGGCCTTCCTGGAGTCCATGACGGCTCTGGACACAGCCATGAAGAGGATGGACTCCTTTAACCAGGAGAAGGTCAGTGTCAGGACCTGTCCGTGCTTCTCTCACACTGCCTCACACCACAGCCGAGTCATTCTCCTAGATTGTATTCTAAGTGGGGTGCATCGAAATTGTCTATTGAAACCAAAATAAACTATATACTCTTTTAGGCAGGGAGGCCTGTACAGTGGTAGAAGAAACCCTCCCCCAGCCTAGCTTTCACAGCTCTACCTATGGGCATTTTATTCAGTATTCTGACAGATATGCCTCATACGCTCCCCTCTCTTCAAACACTCAAAGGGCAGAAACCAAAAGGGTTTGATTGGCCTAAGTGTATTTTCATCATTGTCAATATTGCGTAACTGTGTGAACGAGAAAAAAATCATCTCACTCAAGATCTCTTCTCGTCTTTTGAAAGCGCCTCCAGCAGCACACTGGTCTATTAGCTGCTCATCTTTGTCAAATATCAGAGAGCTGTAGATCGGATGCATTTGTGACTCACTAGTGTTTAAAATAACTTGTACTATGGAATAGCTTCACTTGGGAATGTCACAGGCTGTTTTAATGGGATCTGTTCTCTGCATGATCTTCCCCAGTCCCTCTCTGTGAGCAATTCTACTTCTGCTCTTAGCTCCTTTATGTTATTTGCCATGTGTGCTTCACATATTGGATTAAAATCATCGCTGCAGGTAATTGCTAAGGAAATCATAGGGTTGGCATTGCATGTGTTTCTACAGGGCATTGCACTGTGAGAGGCATCTCTGTTAAGGTAGAGAAGTCAGTCACACAGGGAATCACACTGATCATCAAGAATGCAGAAGAAAATAAATAGTACGAGACCTGATTATACTATATCTTCAGAAGAGTGCTTTTGCCTTTGACTAGTATTCCCAGCATCCTTTTATTTGCTGGTGGCTTTACCTTGAGTGACCAATGTTCAGCTCTGTACATATTCTGAAGATCTCTGTGAATTCCTTTCAAGCGCTCAACAACAAGGCATTCTTCAAGAAAAGACTAGAGACATACACCACATAAACTGTGCTCAGATGTAATCAAGATATACAGTAGCCATTTGAAATGACTGGACAAAGTTAAGTGTGGTGACTGCTTGAGGTTCACAGCTTGTGACCTATGGTGGGTTGCTTCTTAGTGGTCTGCCAAGAAGAACAGTCCTTCAATTTTGACTGTATTTAATATGGAATGTCTTCTGAAGATTGGAAATGAGTAACATTTTCATACATTTTAACATCAAAATCCTTTCAGCTCAAATTCTGGAATCTTTACAAAAGCAGAAGCATTGCCAATATTTTCTACCCAACTGTTATGAAATGTAGGCAATTAAGAGTATCCATTTTCAGTCTGCTTTTCTCTTTCCTTCTCCACTTCCCTCTTAGTTAAACAGTGTCAAGACCCTAAAGGGTAGTTAACATCTCTTACTGGTTTCCTCTGAGCCCTCTTCCCTTTGACTACGCTAATAACCTTCATCACCTTCACACAACCTGGGAGGCCAGCTTTGCACTACACAGCATTCATCTTGTTGGACTATTTGAGCTTTCCAAATCATCTCGAATTGGTTTTGAGCTACTTTGAGTCATACGGTCAGGAACAGCTAGATGTCAATGCGGTATTGTATTTAAAAAAAAAAAAAAAAATATTTTATTTTTTACATCCCAGGTCAATAACAAAAGGTGCAGGTTTGCTCTACAGTGTGTAGGAGTGGAGGCGTTGGCTGGCTCCATAGGGTGTAATTTCCTTCCTTGACTTCATGGCCATGGTCTGCTGGACAGGGCTCCAGCCAGGCAGCATGGAGCCAAATACACCTTCTGACTTCTGGAGGCGAAGCAGTTAGAAAATAATACAAAATACATGATTCTCCATCATATCCAGCCTGCTTGTTTTTTTTCTTCGTGATTTTTAAGTGGCCTTCAGAGAGAGTTTTTGACATGCAACCCTTCTGTTATCACAAAATGGTACTTGAGTTTAGGGGCCTCCTTTTTCAGCCAGTCTCAGTCAGCAAGATGTTTAACATGACCGTGTTCTGCTACGGTATGTTTCTCTGTGCCGCTTAGCTTGGCATTCGTTAAACTGGTTGAAACCTGACGGCAAAGCTTTTTTAGGCCCTTGGTTGGTCAGTTGGTTCAATATTTGGAATATCACCTCAGGAGTCCAGAGTTGTTAAAGCCCAGCGCAGCTCACCAGAATCATACTCCACCAGCTCTCCCTCCAAGCTGGCTGTTCTTCCTTCTGACGGCACCGCCAACGACTCAACTGCTCAAGCAAAACAGACACCGAAGCAAACATTCTTTGCTCGCCTTGGTGTTGAGACGAGATGATTCGCCGCGGGGGCTGCGATTGAGCGAGCGGATAAAACGTGCAGGGATAATGAAGGCAGCAGTGGCCCAGGCCTGTGTGTTTATTTCTGGGGCTGAGGAGGGCGCGGAGCCCCCCCGGCATACTGCTGCTGAAGTCAAGCCCTAGTGAAAATGGCGGCTGAGCAGTAGCGGATGCTCCGTTTGGAGGGGTATTGATTTCCTCCGCGATCTGCATGTATTTTTGGGAGGCCTGTGTGCCGGGATGGCCTCTGCCCCGTGACTCACTCACAGAGACTGCTGCTAGAGCTCCGGCCTCAGGCACTGCTGGGCCTCAGCTGAATAGTCCTGCCCCCCTCTCTGTGGGAAAGGGCAGAGGGTAGAGGGCACCAGCATGCTTAAGCAAATGTGCTGGTGTTGTTCTCCCCGCTTACTGCATGCACTCACCTCGGCAGCAGCGCAGCTCCAGCCTTTTCACTCTCCCAGGGAGGGGGAGATGGTGTGAATATGTAAAACAGAGGAAAATGTGAATTCCCATGTACTTATTTGTTATTGGTTCTCTCAAACTACATTCATTCGCATTATGTATTTGGAAAGATGCCTTGCGATTGTTTGTGTGTGGGTGTATATTCTCAGAGACTGTCAGGGCATTCACAAAGCTTTGCTGTTGTACAGTATTTGCTTCTTAAGTTCTGTGATTGACTATCCTTCCAATAACTAGTGAATGATTGATTAGTTGTACTAGGCTCATTGTTCTCATGGAGCTGTCACTTCATGGAGTTGTCTTGCCACTTTTATTCCTCATTGAAATTATTTGAACGATACTCTTCACTGGAGATGTTTGCCGGGTTAACTTAGCATTCTGTCAGAGACGTAGATCTACGAGTCATTTTGAATCTGCAATGTAAATGACTTTGTAAACTTTATTAAATGTTTGCCAACTTCTGTCGATGAGACTTTGGCACCCGGGCTGGAGGCCTCGAGATGAGATGTTCATTTACTTCCACTTAACAAAGCCCCCCCCCCCCCCTCCCCTGTCGGCTCCGAGAAGGAGAATGCAGGAAAATATAAACTGTTATTGTTAAAATGTTTGTTTGCAAAGAACTTTCATCTTGTAAGGCAGCCCACCCTCCGCAGGATTTGAAATCAGTGGGGCTTAGCTTTCATGTCCGTCCCCTGACAGTTGCATCCTTTTGTATTGTTCAGCTCTATGAATATTCAGGTGTTTCTCCTCGGGGCTTGTGTACAATAAAAGAGTCAACGTCACAAAAGTTTCTTGCAACCCGCCTCACCTCCCTCCCCTCTATTGTCTTGAGTGCTCTGTTTGAAAATACACAATTGTTGATATTTTTTTTATCATGCTGTTAATGAGGGGGACTATTTTGTATTTTGTTCAACTTAAAGTAATTAACTTTGACAACAAATTTCAAGTAATAAAGACATTCCCTTTCAATTTAAGAGAAGTACTGGACTTTTTAAATGAATGTTTGACCCGTGTTTGTTCGTCCATAGGTGAACCAGATCTCAAAGACGGTGATCGATCCTCTGAAAAAGTAAGTGTCTATCTGGACCTGCACCTCTCCTATTGTCTGCATATTTTTAATACATCACAAGCAGCAGCTGCTGTGTCTTAAAAGCTGCTCTGTCTGTAGAGTGGGAAGGAGCACACACTTAAGGGGAGCTTAGCACTAGCTCCAGAAGGCTCTGTAATAAAGCATAGTTGATAGTAAAACTGGACTGGACTGGGGAGTGAATGGGGCTGCTGTGGTGGTGTGTCTGGAAGAAAGTTTACTTGGTTCCCCTTCCCTACTCTCGCCCCCGTCCGTCCAAGCACCACACTATACGCACACTATACACACACACACACACACACACACACACACACACACACACACACACACACACACACACACACACACACACACAGTGCAGAGGCGGTAGAGGGAGTGGCCAGGCCGGGAGCAAGGATCCCACCCATCTTCCGTAGTGCTTGTTAAGGTCCTACTTCCTCCTGCTGACCCCTCCCCGGAGGCTGTTTTTTGGAGCGGGGTGTGTGTGTGTGTTTGAAAAAGAGAGACTTGGTGCGCTTGCCAGTGAATTTGTGTGTTTAACTTTTGTTTATAACCACAAATCGGTCTGAAATCCCTGATCTTTTCATATCAAACCCTTCACAAATTGAACTTTGATCGAACATAAGAATGCTATGAGTTAGTGTATGTGTGCATGTGCTATTGGCCTCTTCCTCTTGTGTTCTGGTGCCGGAGCTGTGACAGGATGGAATGGTTCTAATTTCCTCTTCCTGGTGGGCGGCAGGCGGACGTGTGGGCAGGCCCTGAATATGGCAGAGGGCCCAGCTTCCTGGGCCAAGGGCAGGAGATTGGCTGGAGAGCAGGATTTGTCTCAGGACAGTACACACATACCGCATTGGACAAACACATTGTGGGGAGTCACTATACTAACAGGATGGGCTCTGAGGCCAGATGAAGTTAGCCTCTCACTTATATGAGATTGAAATAGGTCAGGAAGTAGTAGATTTAGTCCTGCATGCATAAACAATGTTTTAAGATGGGGAATACAAGCCGCCAGCCCTTTTGCTGTATATGGCGTTGAAGCACAGCGTAATGTAATTAATCATCGAGGTATAGAGGACTGATCTATTAAGCCACCATACATTAAGCTTCCATTAGTCCACCAGTAACTGAATGTTGACCATTGTTTCTGAAGTCTCAGTACTCTTTTGATGTTTTTGTGTCGATCTGTAAGAACATGTGTGGAATCTTAAATGGAGCAGAGAATGGTCCGAGCCTGGAAAGTCTCTTAATGGAGGGTTTTATTTGTCCCTTCAATGGGCTGTGTGTGTACGTGCCGGCCGGTGTGTATTCACATTTAGGCCACACTTAGTTGGGTCATTAACACTCACTGTATTAACACATCCAGGAAATAATGAGCTCAGAAAGGTCAGTCTTTCTCCTCACCCCTCTCCCTTCCTCTCCCTTTCTCTCTCTCTCTCTCTCTCTCTCTCTCCCCCTTTCTCTCTCTCCCTCTCTTTATCTGTCTCCCTCTCCCTCAGTCTCTCCCTTTATCTGTCTCTCTCCCTGTCTCCATACCTCTAACTCTTTCTCTCTCCCCGTTTTTCTTTCTCTCTGTCTCTCTCCATCCATTCAGCGGGATCAGTGAATGACATCAGTCTGTTTATGTGGAGGGAGGGGGAGTGTGTGGGCATGAGTCGTTGCTGTTATCTGGGCCTCCTAGCCGAACCCGTTCTGCTCCATTGCTCTTTTGGGTAAGACTGAAGGCAGCTCTGTCGTAAAGACGTGCTCTGGTCCAAGCAGTGGCAGGGCAAACCAGCACTGCTCATTTAAGCTAGCAAGGCTGGGAAATGGACTTCCCCAACACTCTGGTTAATTTAGCCTGCTTTGGGAGTTAAGTTGGATTTCTGTTGTTGTGAAATAGTAGCAATTAGATGTGTTTAAGGGGGTGACTCAAAATGACGTAGCCTATAAACTAGCCTACGTTTTAATCACAGAAATGTTTTTTATTTGTATGTTTTTATGTTCAGTCTAGACTCAAGCCAACCCCCCCCCCCCCCCCCCCCCCCCGCCCCCTGCTGCCTTATCTGGGGGGTTTTCTGCTCTTGCCTTTTTATATCTGGTGGATCAGGTATCTAGCTTGCGTTAGTCCTCTCACTTTCCATTACCCGAGTCAAAGCATAAGGCATGTTGCGGCAGAGCAAACCTACCCTCTATAAAAACGGAGGTTCTGCTGGCACATATTCAACATACTCTGTCTTTACCCTTTTTACACTTAGCCTAGCCTACACAACAAACGGCAAAAACATAAACGCATGCAACAATTTCAAAGATTTTAATTCAAATCAAATGTTATTTGTCACATACACATGGTTAGCAGATGTTAATGCGAGTGTAGCGAAATGCTTGTGCTTCTAGTTCCGACAAGGCAGTAATAACCAACGAGTAATCTAACTTAACAATTTCACAACAGCTACAAGTTATGCCAGCAGCATACCACCCTGCATACCACTGCTGGCTTGCTTCTGAAGCAGAGGAGTGTTAACCCCGGTGTCCTGGCTAAATTTCCAATCTGGCCCTCAAACCATCACGGTCACCTAATAAACCCCAGTTTACAATTGGCTCATTCAACCCCCTCCTCTCCCCTGTAACTATTCCCCAGGTCGTTGCTGCAAATGAGAACGTGTTCTTAGTCAACTTACCTGGTAAAATAACATAAATAAAATAAGTGTAAAGGGATGAAGAATATGTACATAAAGATATGTGAATGAGTGATGGTACAGAACGGCATAGGCAAGATGCAGTAAATGGTATCGAGTACATTGGACTGAGCTTGTTGTCATTGCAGGCAATCAACACTATACTATACTGTACTCAAAGCGAGCAAGGAAGTTGTTTAGTCTGTCTGGGAACAAGACATCCTGGTCCGTGACGGGGCTAGTTTTCATTTTGTAATCCGTGATAGACTGTAGACCCTGCCACATACCTCTTGTGTCTGAGCCGTTGAATTGCGACTCTACTTTGTCTCTATACTGACACTTAGCTTGTTTAATTGCCTTGCGGAGGGAATAGCTACACTGTTTGTATTCGGTCATGTTTCCGGTCAACTTGCCCTGGTTAAAAGCAGTGGTTTGCGCGAATTCTGCCATCAATCCACGGTTTCTGGTTTGGGAATGTTTTTAATAGTTGCTGTTGGTATGACATCGCCAATGCACTTGCTAATGAACTCACCGAATCAGCGTATTCGTCAATGTTGTTGTTTGACGCAATGTGGAACATATCCCCCAATCCACGATGTGTCTGCTTGGGGGGGAATATATGTGGCTGTGATTATAATCAAAGAGAATTCTCTTGGTAGATAATGCGGTCGACATTTGATTGTGAGGAATTCCAAGTCAGGTGAACAGAAGGACCCCCCCGCCCTCTTCTTACCAGAAAGATGTTTGTTTCTGTCGGCGCGATGCGTGAAGAAACCAGCTGGCTGTACCGACTCCGATAGCCTGTCTCAAGTGAGCCATGATGTCTCTCTGGAAGGCTACCCTTGCTCGGATTTCATCAACCTTGTTGTCAAGCAACTGGACATTGGCGAGTAGTATGCTCGGGAGCGGTGCGCGATGTGCCCGTCTCCGGAGCCTGGCCAGAAGACCGCTTCGTCTGCCCCTTTTACGGAGTCGTTGTATTGGATCGCCGGCTGGGATCCGATCCATTGTCCCGGGTGGTGGGCAAAACACAGGATCCGCTTCGGGAAAGTCGTATTTATGGTCGTAATGATGGTGAGTTGACGTTGCTTTATGTCCAGTAGTTCCTCCCGACTGTATGTAATAAAACCTACGATTACCTGGGGTACCAGAAGAAAACCGTAACAGAATCACCCACCACAACAGGACCAAGCGGCGTGGTGACAGGCAGCAGGAGCAGCGAAGTATGGAACATACGACTTGGGAGGAAATAGACAGGTGGGCGGTCGACCCAGGGAGAGTGCCGGAGCCCGCCTGGGATTCGCTGGAGCAGTGCGAGGAAGGTTATAGGAGAATGGAGTTGGAGAGACGAACACGGCGACGCGGATGGAAGCCCGAGAGTCAGCCCCAAAAATGTCACGCCCTGGTCTTAGTTTTTTGTGTTTTCTGTATTATTTTGGTCAGGCCAGGGTGTGACATGGGTTAATTATGTGGTGTGTTTTGTCTTGGGGTTTTTGTAGGTTATGGGATTGTGGTATAGTAGAGTAGTCTAGGAAAGTCTATGGTTGCCTGGAGTGGTTCTCAATCAGAGGCAGGTGTTTATCGTTGTCTCTGATTGGGAACCATATTTAGGCAGCCATATTCTTTGAGTGGGGCTGTTCCGGTTTTTCACGTTACGTTTAGTGTTTTTGTATTGTTCGGTATTATCTTCATTAAAGATGTATCAAGATAACCACGCTGCATTTTGGTCCTCCTTTCCTTCGACGGAAGAAAACCGTAACAGCGACACATCTCCTTTGCCTAGAGTTGATGCGGCTGTTGATTGTGGCCTGTGGAATGTTGTCCCACTCATCTTCAATGGCTGTGTAAAGTTGCTGGATATTGGCAAGAACTGGAATACGCTGTCATACACGTTAATACAGAGCATCCCAAACGTGCTCAATGGGTGACATGTCTGGTGAGTGCAGGCCATGGAAGAGCTTGGACATTTTTAGCTTCCAGGAATTGTGTACAGATGTGAGCATCTGCCCACTGAAGTCGGTTACATCGCCAAACTTCAGTCAAGTCAAGACTCTGCTGAGGACGACGAGCATGCAGATGAGTTTCCCTGAGAGAGTTTCTGGCAGTTTGTGCAGAAATTCTTCAGTTGTGCCAACCTACAGTTTCATCAGCAGTCCGGGTGACTGGTCTCAGACGATCCTGCAGGTGAATAAGCTGGATGTGGAGGTCCTGGGCATGCATGGTTATACGTGGTCTGCGGTTGTGAGGCCGGTTGGACGTACTGCCAAATTCCCTAAAACAACGGCTTATGGTAGAGAAATTAACATTCAATTCTCTGGCAACGACTCTGGTTCATATTCCTGGAGTCAGCATGCCAATTGCACGCTCCCTCAAAACTTGAGACATCTGTTGCATTGTCTTTTATTGTCCCCAGCACAAGGTGCGCCTGTGTAATGATCATGCTGTTTAATCAGTTTCTTGATATGCCACACCAGTCAGGTGGATGTATTATCTTGGCAAAGGAGAAATTCTCACTAACAGGGATATAAACAAATTTGTACACAACATTTTAGAGAAATAAGCTTTTTGTACGTATGGAAAATATTTTATTTCAGTTCATGAAACATGGGGCCAACACTTTACATGTTGCATTTATATTTTTGTTCAGAATACTTTGTATTTTCATTACTCAATCACAAAATATGCATAATTTATGAGTAATCTTGGCTTTCAATGTTAGTCCCTCATTTCATAGTGAGATATGGGAGGTCAACATATTCTTAGAGATACCTTTTTGTTATTTTAGTAATGTGAAATTGACGGTGTTAAGTGGAGCGGTCAGTGAGCCTGCCAGACTAAGGTTCCTCTGAGGTCTCTGGTCAGCTCCAGCTGGGCTGGTTGGTCCAGACTGGGGCTTGGCTGACTGTCGGGTTGTTTCGGTCCAGCTATGGATCAGCTTGTCATAAACAAGCTCTGTCGACCAGTTGCTATTTTCGTCCACCTGCTATTTTCAGCCAGCCACCACACCCTAAATGACCAGTCACACAGACGGTGGTAGTGCGCCCTTGGTCCAGCAGAGCCTGGGCTAGACACGGCTGGAGTAAATATAGGCTGGTCTGGAGCTGACCGGTCAGTATGTGGACGTCAGTCCAGAGACATCTAGGGAAATGTCCAACCCAGCCAGCGATCTAGCCCAAACTATCATTACGCAGCGTGTACAGTGACCTTCAAACCCAGCCTCTGTCACTCCATTACATGTCTGAGTTACAGTTGAGTCAGACAGGCTCCCACAGGGCTCTTCTTTAGACAGTCTGAGCACAACACGGACACATTGGCATCCTCTCGGAGCTCTACCTCTAGGTATAAAAGCATTGGGACAGTGAGGAGATCATTAGTGTGGAAGGACGGGATCAACTTCTTATATCGGCTCACACAGGTGTTCTCTCAGTCACATCATTAAGAGGAAGGACTGACTGTCGCCACTACCAGATACCGCCTACCTACAATGTGATCATGTGTGAGGGTGACTAAGTGACCTAAATGCTGTCATTACTACTCTTTTGCGTTGCTGTAGTCATCAGACATCATGGCACCTCATGACACCATGCAGAGGTGGTGTGAGGTGATGTGCTCTGGTGGAGGAGAATGCGGTCAGCCTTTGTGCCTTTTTAGTGAGCCAGTGTGGTGTGTAATGTCATGGACTAATGGAATTGTTTCAGAGTGCACTCGTGCCTAGAGGGTGGTTGCATAATCCCCTGGCACTCGAAGTATGTGAACACTACACTGGAGCAAGAGGCAGATAGTAAACTACTAGAGGAAGGCATCCACTCTGCGCTGCCTGCTGTTAACTGAGCCAAAGTGATGTTTTATAAATGGAGGGAGAGCGTGGGCTGTGGGGCTGGGCTCTGTGACGTCGCCAAAACGATACAAGGCCGCTCCCTTCTCAACTTCCTGTGGGAAACAATCCACAGCTTGTCTGAGGCCCAGGTCACGTCACACTGCCCTCCTCCCAACGGCCCACCCCTTCACAGGGCTTACTCTACTCGGTGTTGAGGAAGACTGGATTTCACAACCTTTTGTCAGGTCCATTGTCAATTCCCTTCACCTGTTGCATAGTAAGTAGTGGGAAAGGAAGATTGGCTCATTGTTTGAGGAAAAAGTGAATCACTGGCACACTTTACGCTAGTGAGAGTAGCATACCAAGGAACTACGCTATAGCTATCTGCAGCATGTATGAAATCATCTCAGATGATTAATAGAAAATCAAAGCAATGTCATCAGGTTATGAAACTTGCATTAGACCTGTGTAATTAAACATGCATGGTGAATATGACACCTGTCTTACTGTGCCTGTATATAATCACACAATATATTAAAGTGCTCTCAAATGTGCGACACTTGGTTAGATTTTCTGACTAAACAGGTTGGCAACCATTTTTGTTTTGTAGTTTGGAAAATGTTAATCTCTTGCAAATGAAGTGGCGTAGCTGCACTTCTGCACTGTATTTCCCAATAAAAGCAGAACGCACAGAACCAGTGTGTTGGAGCAAAGTAAGTCCCAGGATGAGGCACGGACTCCTGTTGCTAAGTTACAGATGAGTGTTTCCTATTTTTAGTACCTAAGACAAGGATTCTCTCTGAAAGAATGTATTTTCATTTTGAATAACCTAATTGAAACCGAATGAATTGTTTCATGCCATTTGCACTAGAGTAATTCAATATTAACAACCAAGGACAGTGTCTCCAGTCTACACTAAGAGGTCTCCTACTTGAGGGCGCTTTTCTGTGTTACATGCATATCGATCCAGGTGACCTCACACAAGCACACCTG
Organism: Oncorhynchus clarkii lewisi; assembly: GCF_045791955.1. Classification (NCBI taxonomy): domain Eukaryota; kingdom Metazoa; phylum Chordata; class Actinopteri; order Salmoniformes; family Salmonidae; genus Oncorhynchus; species Oncorhynchus clarkii. The sequence continues at coordinate 17,505,812 of NC_092176.1, forward strand.
TAAACCCCAATTCAAAAAGTTCTCAATGGTTCAGAAAAAGCATCGATTTTTTCTTTTACAGTCTTTCAATCTTAAAGTGCAGTTTTCTATGCACATTTTTATTATTTCAAGACAACATTTAGGGTTCAGTTGGCATGATTGGTTTAGATCTATTAATCTGAATTGAAGGCACATTGCATTAAGTAGGAAGAATCAGTCGGATTGTTTGTTAATAGGCAGTTGTTCCTCTGACAGGGCTCTTGCATGTCTATGTTCACAAAACAGTATCGTTTCTCGTTAGGCCTATGTCCACGTATATCTCCGGTACAAAGCAGTGTCACTTTGTCTCCATGATGTGGTCCAGCAGTATCTCTGTCGGTCTCTGCGCCTAGATCTCATTCTCTGTGTCTCTGTGTGTCTCAGGTACAGCAGTGTGTTCCCCAGCCTCAACATGGCCGTGAAACGAAGGGAGCAAGCTCTACAGGACTACAAGAGGTTACAGTCCAAGGTAGAGAAGTATGAAGAGAAGGAGAAGACAGGTCCCATCATGGTCAAACTACACCAGGTACACTATATATGTAACAGAACTGTGCTAAAAGCGGCTGCTGGCACGTGTGTTGTCCACTTGAAATCTGTCTGTTGAGCAACCGAAGTCAGCCTTTAAGCTCTTGCCTTGCATGGTGTCAGTGTTTTGAATACAATCAATAAGTGAACAAGGTACAAATGCTGACTGGATATGAACAAACTGGACATGTGCACTCTTTTCACCCACACAAGCGACCAGGCTGTCAAGTATTGCCTTTTGAAAAGGCACTGCTGCACATAAACGGGCACGTCATTTAGTATTGTAGACACATTCGCTGAGACCTCTAGGGCAGCATTCACAGATATCAATGCAGCGCTGCCTGGGCTCACACACCCTCACATGGGTGGCCACCCACACACATTGAGAAAAGCATTGTCAGTGGCACAAAGAGTCAAGAGGCCCCCTATGTCCCTGGCCTTTGAATCTCACAGCTCTTAGAGAAATGATCCTGACCAAACACTAACATGCCATTTAAAGACTCACAAAGGACAGACACACAGGGGAGTTACTTAAGATAAATATTACTTCACACAGGTGATTCTGTTCTACATATGTTATATCCCCTCTCGAGCACACACACATTGCGCACTCTATATCATTGCCTATTCATTGAGATATCATCTCTTTCTTAATGCCCACCAGACTACCCACTAATACATTACACACGTTCCTGATCAGCAGTGGCGTGGTCTGCACACAGCCAACTCTTCCCACATAACCCACTCCTCCTCACTTGTGATCGTGATTAGGCTTTTTCTTTTTTTCTCTGTTCTTCTCAGTGGGAAGACATTTTCATTCTCCTGTTGTTTTTCACTGTTGTTGACGGATTACATTTCTGAGAACGTAGCTGATATGTTATGGTTGAGCCCCAGTAGTGATTATGAGGTATGCATAGGGCTGTTACGGTGACCGTATTACCGCCACACTGGCGGTCACGAGTTATGACGGCAGTTAAATTCCACGTGACCGTTTAGTCACGGAAATTAGACTTCTCCAAGCTCTGATGCTGCTGACGGTCATTAGTAGCCTACCAAACTTGCTAACTGCCTGGTACTCTGCCCTCTATTGTCCCTCTAATCACTCTGACATCAATGCAAATGTAATTGAAAATCTAATCAAACACTTCATGACAGTCCATGAGCTCATGTTGCGCAACATTTCTATATGCTATGTGCTTTTGCTGTTCGTTAGGCCTACTCATCTTGTTGGCTGCTGAAAAAGAAAATGTGGACAGTTCTTCCAATACCTTAAACATGCACCTTCGATAAGGACGTGTGCAGTTGCGTCCCTGATGTGTCTGTCTTCACTTGTAGCCTGTGAGAAAGACTCAATCATGTGACGGGCATTGGCTAATAAGAATGTAGCTATCTGATAGAACCGTGGAGGTGAGAGGTGCTTTGGAGCACACAGCCAGGAGAAGGGAATTATAATTATTATTTTCAGCCCAAGGGCACAACGGTCACTGGTCGCAAAAGACATGTATTTTTTTAGGGTGCATTATGGCCACGCAAAGGGGATGAGGCTGGGAAATTCAAGAAATTATCAAGTGCTTGTCAAATTGTGAATGAAAGACTGATGAAGTGTGTACAGCTTGTGCAAGAAACAAAGCAGAGCTCATGCAACTTTTTCAAATCATCATTAGTCTCATCATATAGCCTTAGAATGTACAAAAAGATTTGCAACATAGCCCAATGTTTGTATCGCAACTAAAGATGCATAAATAACTCTGAATGAAGCATATAGGAGGACCTGTTTCTTTGTTAACCGCCCAACACAGAATGGGAACACTCATGTGTACACTCCCTCAAATCATTTGGAGAAAATATCCTTTCTATTTTTTTCAGCCATGTTAATTTGTATTCTTCATACAACAAAATAATATAAAATAATGACACGGAATTCTAAGCAAATCTTGTCTGCTAAATGAACTAGTGTAGCCAACATCCATATTGCATAACCAGATCAGGGCCTAACATAAGGACAACTCAAGAGTATGCTATTCTGTTCTTCTGAAATAAACTAAATTATCTTCATACCATATTTATTTAGACCAGTCTCTAAAACAAATAATGGATTTATTGTGATGGTGTGGGCTATATAACATGGATGGATTTATTAGACTTTTTAAAATAAAAAAAGAAACGTCCTCACTGTCAACTGCGTTTATTTTCAACAAACTTAACATATATAAATATTTGTATGAACATAAGACTCAACAACTGAGACATGAAACATTTTCACAGAAATTGAATAATGTGTCCCTGAACAAAGGGGGAGGGTCAAAATAAAAAGTAACAGTCAGTATCTGGTGTGGCCACCAGCTGCATTAAGTACTGCAGTGCATCTCCTCCTCGTGGACTGCACCAGATTTGCCAGTTCTTGCTGTGAGATGTTACCCCACTCTTCCACCAAGGCACCTGCAAGTTCCCAGACATTTCTGGGGGGAATGGCCCTAGCCCTCACCCTCGGATCCAACACGTCCCAGACGTGCTCAATGGGTTTGAGATCCGGGCTCTCCGCTGGCCATGGCAGAACACTGACATTTCTGTCTTGCAGGAAATCACGCACAGAACGAACGAAGTATGTCTGGTGGCATTCTCATGCTGGAGGGTCATGTCAGGATAAGCCTGCAGGAAGAGTACCACATGAGGGAGGAGGATGTCTTCCCTGTAACGCACAGTGTTGATTGCCTGCAATGACAACAAGCTCAGTCCAATGATGCTGTGACACACCGCCCCAGACCATGACGGACCCTCCACCTCCAAATCGGTCCCGCTCCAGAGTACAGGCCTCTGTGTAACCCTCATTCTTTCGACGTTAAACGTGAATACGACCATCACCCCTGGTGAGACAAAACTGTGACTTGTCAGTGAAGAGCACTTTTTGCCAGTCCTGTCTGGTCCAGCGACGGTGGGTTTGTGCCCATAGGCAACGTTGTTGCCGGTGATGTCTGGTGAGGACCTGCCTTACAACAGGCCTACAAGCCCTCAGTCCAGCCTCTGTCCGCAATAGGCTGAGAGACTGAGCACTGATGGAGGAATTGTGCATTCCTGGTGTAACTCAGGCAGTTGTTATTGCCATCCTGTACCTGTCCCGCAGGTGTGATGTTCGGATGTACCGATTCTGTGCAGGTGTTGTTACATGTGGTCTGTCACTGCGACGATAAGCTGTCCGTCCTGTCTCCCTGTAGCGTTGTCTTAGGCGTCTCACAGTACGGACATTGCAATTTATTTCCCTGGCCACATCTGCAGTCCTCATGCCTCCTTGCAGCATGCCTAAGGCACGTTCACGCAGATGAGCAGGGACCCTGGGCATCTTTCTTTTGTTGTTTTTCAGAGTCAGTAGAAAGGCCTCTTTAGTGTCCTATGTTTTCATAACTGTGACCTTAATTGCCTACCGTCTTTAAGCTGTTAGTGTCTTAAGGACCGTTCCACTGGTGCATGTTCATTAATTGTTTATGGTTCATTGAACAAGCATGGGAAACCGTGTTTAAACCCTTTACAATGAAGATATTTGGATTTTTACAAATTATCTTTGAAAGACAGGGTTCTGAAAAAGGGACGTTTCTTTTTTTGCTGAGTTTAGATGTTCCAAATGTCTACATCAGTGGCTTGTAGGCCATGTGTGCTAAATATGTTTGCCAATTACTGTGAGACCGGCAGTTATTTGCTTGACAATCACCGGCTGACATGACCGCCACAGTCCTAGGTATGTATGCTAAAGTTTCAACTGGTCTTCTGTTTGCCCTAATCTGTCCAGGCCAGGGAGGAGCTGAGACCAGTCAGGGAGGACTTTGAATCCAAGAACAAGCAGCTGTTGGATGAGATGCCCAAGTTCTACCACAGCCGCATCGACTACTTTCAGCCCAGCTTTGAGGCACTCATCCGGGCACAGGTGAGCTATAGATAGTGTATGATTGGGTGCACACTTGTGACCGACCCAGTTTAACTCTGGTGAGCCATCTTTATAATGCATACATGCACAATTATGAATTATAAGGCATTCAGTTGACACAAACCTGTTCACAACTTTCCAATCCCAGTTCAAATAGTTTCCAATGGGTTTTATTTGAGTCGTTTTAATAGATTGTTTATTTGGGTGTAGTGTAGCCCCTAGCTGTCTGTTGACCAGCATCAGAGCAAGAGAGAGTGGTAGTGTAGAAGAGAGTGTGTGTAATCCTCCCTGTCTCCCCCACCCAGTCTTAATGTGATTAACCCCAGTGACGGCCCCACGCCTTCCTAATTAGCCCAGGTCTGTCTGTCTGTCCGTCTTGCTCCAGCCTCTTTCTAACCTAGGAGCCCGGTCAGCCCGCCTCGCTATAACCAGCCCAGCAGCTGAGTCGAGTGCCCGCCACAGTCGCCCACCCTCCCCACCCCCCGCCATGTCATTTCCTCTTATGGTTAAAGACTGACACACGCCTAATCAGATTGAGAAGTGGCCACGTCACTAGGCCAGGCTGGCACCCCGCCCCCAAAAACATCAGACTCAGCAGACATGTCAATGATACTGCCAGGCAAGCCCAGAGGGGGTTCAAAGGATATGTCTGCCCTTTGATCAATCCAAAGTGATGTCTTCTGTGACACAGAGTTCTGTACGTTCCTATGATAGCAGAGCAGGTGGGTAGGTTTGTGTGTGATGACTGTTACTAGTAGACTAAGTGAATGGAGCCCTCCTGGGTATAACAGCAGCGGAGCCTAATCTTCACTGGACTTGGTAGCTGCCATTAGGTCTCTGGTAATCTTGTTAGCTGATCAGGATTATCTCCTTCATAGTAGCGCTGTAATTTAACAATGGACATCACTGTGTCATTATCTCTTCCTAGAATGGTGATTATACAAGCATAATCATTCCCTATAAGATTTGGATTTAATAGAGACTGGTTGTGGATGAAAATTAATGGGTACAGACTTTGGGCCTTCCCACTGTTACATTGTCCCTGTTTCAGTGCTCTGTCCTCTATGGACACTGGAGCAAGCCTGTACTACTCAGTCATTTGCAAACAGACTAACTCACTGCTGAAGCAGCTTCAAACAGTAATGAGGGCCCTCTGATGGAGGCAGAGCGCTGATGACTCGAACATGCTCAGATAGCTCATCTCTAACCCTAGCAGTGTGAATTAGTGGGGTTGGGTCAGAGGGACAGACTCCAGAGCTGGGCTGGCGTACACAGCCACTCCTCCAGTACAGCCGCTACTGGGTGGTCAGTCAGTCAGCACAGCACAGCAGCCCAGTGGACCTCGGGTCCGGGCCAGCCCCCCTCAGCTGGCCCTGCAAGCACAGTCTGGACTCCCACTCCCCCTCTCTCTCCCCCGGACATGCTGCATGGCTCCCAGAGCACCCTCACAATGCCTCTCTTTGTTCTTAGGCTCGAACACCACTAGTTCCATAAAACGGCTGTGAATGGGAAGCAATGCTCTGCTCTGCTGTGATCGGATGTGCCTGTCCACCTGTACAGATGCTGGATAATTGAGCCATTGTCTGAGTGTGGATTCCCGGTGGTTGTTCTTGGTTACGGTGTTCTGTACAAACTGAAAGAAATGATGTTCTTTTGACACACGCTACTGTCATAATGATTGAGTTATTTTGCACCTGAGCCCATTGATAGACTAGATTGATAGAGATGGGCTCATATTGGATGCCAAATTTCTATGACTTTTTCTCCCAATTGAAATATTGATAGCGAAATAATCAGAGTTGAGGTCTGATGAGCCGGTGTAGCTCTCTGTCTATATCAATATTTAGTCAATCGGGGCTAGGGTGAGGCCAAGGGTGTGTATTTGGGCGTTTGTTCAAAAATAAGTCACCGAGGTCATACAAATAATAGTCTGAATTTGGCTTCTTTTCATATGTGGTCCATGTAGACTTACTGGGATAATTGTAGAGACTGGATGACAAGAAGGATGTTCACGCCGGACCAGACACAGTGATCATGTGTGCATTATCACTGACATGTATTCCATAGCTTTTTCACCAAGCCACTTTTCAAATGAAAAATATCCACTTTACCCCCACATACACCGGTAACTTAATACTCATGGCCCACTGATGTGGTCTAGGTGGCAGAGTTCGCTATAAACACACAGAGTTAATATAACTTTTGCTGCCACTGGCACACACATCATGTGGATAAGACATTTGGACTGAATTAAATGTCCTTTGATCAGATGTAATTAGTTGAAAATGGCTACATATTGTCATTTCTCTAGCAGCATGCATCCTGTGACAAAGCTCTTATAGTAGCATGTGGTTAACAGTCTTCTCCCTCGTCTACCCAGGAAAGATCTTCATTTTCCTATCTGAAATGGCCTCTATTTATTTTCTGTTATGGCCTACAGCCCATCAACGCCCATAATCGGCCAGCAGCAGCTATTATTTTATTCCAACCTCTATATAGAACAGAACAAACGTGCACATTTGCAAAAAAATCAGAAATGCCCCCTTAAGTGTACTGTAGCATATGCATCGCTGCATGAATAAATATTGAAATGTGTGTGGGTTTCAAGGGGTTGTATTTCCCAGTACTTTCATTCTCGGCCCACTCTTCTGGAGTCTTGTAATGTGATTAAAGTCTATTAATCATCAAAGTATCTCTCCTGGGATTCTGACTCATGAACTGGGGGAAGAAGCAGGGGTGGGATGTGTCAGGAAAGCTTTCAGTGAACACTCTCTATCTCATGTTGCGATTGGAAGAGAAAAGGCAGGGTCACTACCCACTGAAGTTCTGGGGTTTGTTTTAGTTCTCCGCGCTCACTCCTTTACTTTGAATGGCTTTTCATTAGTGGAGGTGAAGGGCTGTAGGACCAGGACCAGCCTCTCTGCATGTTGTAAGTAAACTGTAAACGTAAGACCCTTTCCCTAACCATTCCATTCTTTCCTTATCTCTTTCAGGTGGTGTACTTCACAGAGATGCACAATATCTTCAGTGAGTTGACGGATCAGATCGACCAGGCAGGGCTGACTGATGAGCAGAGGGAGAGGGAGAACGAGGCCAAGCTGAATGAGCTGCGTGCTCTGTCCATTGTCGCTGATGACTGAGAGAACACCAAGAAGGGGAAGGGCTCCCTCTAAACCTCTGGCCTTGCCTCCTTTCACACCTCAGTGAATGGATTTATCTTTTTCAGGATCCTTCTGTGAAAATGGACCGCTTTGGTCATAGCCTAATCATTAATAGCTTTCTTGCACTAATCTCCTCTCGCTCTCTCCTGACATCGAAAGAAACAGAGCAACTCAAAGCATTTTAACTGCCACATTTACCAAGCCATCAGCCAATATGTATATATTTTTTAAATCATGTAATGAAACCGTTCTAAGAACTAACTTGTGGTTTACACCATAGAATTACAAATAGTACTATAGATTTATAAGATCCCTGCGGGTCACACCTTTCTCAAAGCTCCATACTCAAGTTTGAATCTGTTTTCTAGTCATTACCAGGAAATTAATTTATTGAAAAAAATTGGATAGTACTGTTAGCGAACTGGTGGTGGGTCGAATCGCTCCATTTGTGTTATTCACACTGATCTAGCATGTGTATTGTGGACCGGGAACTTATTTGAGGTAAAAATATTGAAAGTTACCTGTAGTATTTAACTCCAGATCTGTGATGGTGCCTGTATAAGGAGTGTCAACATTTCTTTGGCTGTTGCCTAATCGTCCCCTGCTTCTGAAAGGCTAAGGAATAATCTAACATTGTCTTTGAGATGGTCCTTTTACCCTTCTTCGCATAGGTTGAGGACTTGCTTTCCAAAACAAATGCCGTTGCTCCCTCTAGTGGCACTTAGTTCATTTGCCCATATCTACGTTCTTTGTCATGTTGAGGGAAACCTCTGCCTTTTCTTTGTGGACAGATATGCATTTGCGTAGATTTTTTTCACAACTTCTGACAGGCCTGGACCAACATTGAGTGAGATACTTGACATGTAATCTATTAAGCGTGGGTTTTATTTTTGTTGAGCTATGTTACTACCATCTGTTTAGACATTGTTTCACTTTTTTTATGAACAATCATGCAATACATGGATTGGAAGAAGGGTTTCCTTCATTGTTCAACTAAATAAAACAAAAATACAACAATTTCTTTATTCAGGAAAACGTACAAGAATATTTCTACATTAGGCTCACTGGCCACTTTCATCAGCATTCTGACTATCAAGGGTAACTTTAATCCCTCAACCTTGGATCAATGGTCTGATTTGGAATGAGCTACTGTAACTGAGAACACTAAACAGTCATATCTAGAATCAGAGTCAGTAATGTACACTTCAAAAGCAGCCTTGAGGTTTAGAGTCTATATTTATTAATCAGAATCAGGCCATTACCAGGCCCAGGTCATCTACTTGCCCGCTGCTCTCTAAAGTGGAGCTGTAGCTATTTCTATGGCTAGGTTTTCTGCGTGGACAACATTGGCGCATTTGTTTGGTCCCATTCAATGTTGTTCCTCTGTCTATGATATGTAAACAATGAAAATACATTTAACGTACTGATGTACAAGAAGCAGCATGGTGTCGAACTGAAAGGTGAGTCAAACTGAAATTCCCTGAAACCGTACCAAACGTGTTTGATAGTATTTGAGCTAAGTACTGTAGGAATGTCTGTTGTCTTGGCTACATGCTCAGTTTTTAGTACTATAGACAGTGAGATCCCGTAAACTGCATATCTTTGTCTAGTGACAGGAAACATACAGTTCATGTAAATGTCAGTGGAATGAGTGTATTACATTGGATTGAGGTCTACTAGATGACTGTTGTGCTGTACATGTTTGTGATCTGTTCCTGGAAGACCCTGCGGATGTCCACTCGTCTGCTCTTCAGGGTGGGGGTGAGAAGGCCGTTGCTCACAGTGAACATCTCTGGATGCAGGTGCAGGTCCTTCAGCTGACAGTGAGGAAAGAGATGGCAAAACTATCAGTGTTGTATTCAGTTCTGTTAAGTACAAAGTCGATGTATGAATGTATTCAGCTTCTACCCCCAAGCTATTAGACTGCTGAACAATTAACCAAACAGCCACTGGATTATTTTAATTGACAACCCCCCCCCCATTTTGTTTTTTTACACTGCGGCTACTCGCTGTTTATTGCCTATGCATAGTCACTTCACCCCTACCTACATGTACAAATTACTTGACTAACCAGTACATTGACTCGGTACTGGTACCCCCTGTATATAGCCTCGTCATTTTATATAGTGTTACTTTAGCTTATTTGGTAAATGTTTTATTAACTCTTTATTGAACTCTACTTTTGGTTAAGGGCTTGTAATTAACCATATACATGTTGTATTCGGCACGTAACAAATAGTTTGATTTGATTCCTCACCTGCTCAAAAGACTTCAGCCCAGCTTCCTTCCCCACGGCTGTCATGTCTTCTAACACTGCTTTCTTCACATCCTGTAGTGAGACAAGATTTCAATCAGTACCTGTTGAGTTGATACAAGCCAACAACGGCACACATTGTAAAGTTGCAGATGGCCTATTGTGTGAGCTACGGGGACGTCACATACTGGATGCTGGCAGAGCTCCTTGTAGGATCCAATGATTCCCCTCTCCTTAACCCAATCAATAAACACTTCTGGGTCTGGCACAACAATACCAATCAGGTGAGACTGGAAAAAAAAAGTGAGTGTGTGAGAATGATGGTATGTCCCAAAAAAAAGGACTATCCTTTGATAGTGAATATAAGAGTACCGGTATATCATACCTTTAAGCTGTCACCATGCACAAAGACCTGTAGCACAGGGACACAACGCATGTAGACGTTCTCAATCCTTTCAGGGGCGATGTACTCTCCCTGGGACAGCTTGAAGATATGCTTCTTCCTGTCTATGATGCGAAGTGTCCCGTTCTAACAGGAAAACATACGAACACAAATGTATATGACTTGACTGACTGTAGTATCTAGTGATCATTTTGTCCTATATTGTAACCCAGCTCACCAGTAACCACTGGCCCACATCACCACTGTGCAGCCAGCCATCACTATCCAGGGCCTCTGCTGTTTTCTCCTCATCCTTCAGGTAACCCCGGAACACACTGTGGCCACGGATACAGATCTAACAAAGCATAAAGTTTGGAACAGTGTTAACCAATTTGTTCCCAAATGTCACAATGCAAATCTTATGCCATTGGTAACACTTAACATTAATCCATATTTAAGTTTACATACACCTTATCCAAATACATTTAAACTCAGTTTCACAATTCCTGACAGTTAATCCTCGTAACAATTCCCTGTCTTAGGTCAGTTTGGATCACCACTTTATTTTAAGAATTTGATATGTCAGAATAGAGAAATATTTATTTCAGCTTTTATTTCCTTCATCACAATCCCAGTGGGTCAGAAGTTCACATACACTCAGTGTTGGTAACATTGCCTTTCATTTGTTTAACTTGGGTCAAACGTTTCAGATAGCCTTCCACAATAATTTAGGTGAATTTGGGCCCGTTCCTCCTAACAGAGCTGGTGTAACCGAGTCAGGTTTGTAGGCCTCCTTGCTCGCACATGCTTTTTCAGTTCTGCCCACATTTTCCATAGGATTGAGATCAGAGCTTTGTGATGGCAAATCCAATACCTTCACTTTGTTGTACTTAAGCAATTTTGCCACAACTTGGGAAGTATGCTTGGAGTCATTGTCCATTCGGAAGACCCATTTGCAACCAAGCTTTAACTTCCTGACTGATGTCTTGAGATGTTGCTTCAATATATCAACATCATTTCCCTATAACATGATGCCATCTATTTTGTGAAGTGCACCAGTCCCTCCTGCAGCAAAGCACCCCCACAACATGCTGCCACCCCCGTGCTTCACGGTTGGGATGGTGTTCTTCGGCTTGCAAGCCTCCCCCTTTCTCCTCCAAACAGAACGATGGTCATTATGGCCAAACAGTTCTATTTTTGTTTCATCAGACCAGAGGACATTTCTCCAAACAGTACAATCTTTGTCCCCATGTGCAGTTGCAAAGTGTAGTCTGGCTTTTTTAATGGCGGTTTTGGAGAAGTGGCTTCTTCCTTGCTGAGCGGCCTTTCAGGTTATGTCAATATAGGACTCGTTTTACTGTGGATATAGATGCTTTTGTACCTGTTTCCTCCAGCATCTTCACAAGGTCCTTTTGCTGCTGTTCTGGGATTGATTTGCACTTTTCGAACCAAAGTACGTTCATCTCTAGGAGACAGAACGCTTCCTGAGCGGTGTGACGGCTGCGTGATCCCATGGTGTTTATACTTGTGTACTATTGTTTGTACAGATGAAGGTGATACCTTCAGGCATTTGGAAATTGCTTCCAAGGATGAACCAGACTTGGAGGTCTACAAAAAAATGGAGGTCTTCGCTGATTTCTTTTGATTTTCCCATGTCATGGGAAAGGCACTGAGTTTGAAGGTAGGCCTTGAAATAAATTCACAGGTACACCTCCAATTGACTGAAATGATGTCAATTAGCCTGTTAGAAGCTTCTAAAGCCATTACATTTTCAAGCTGTTTAAAGGCAGTCAACTTATTGTATGTAAACTTCTGACCCACTGGAATTGTGACTGAGTTATGAGTGAAATAATCTGTCTAAACAATTGTTGGAAAAATTACTTGTCGTGCACAAAGTAGACGTCCTAACCAACTTGCCAAAACTATAGTTTGTTAACAAGAAATTTGTGGAGTGGTTGAAAGACGAGTTAATGACTACAGCCTAAGTGCATGTAAACTTCCCACTTCAACTGTACGTACATACAGTATCCGTCAAAAGTTGACACCTACTCATTCAAGTGTTACTTAAAAAAAAAAAAATGTACACTAGATTCTAAGTAGCCACCCTTTGCCTTGATGACAGCTTTGCACACTCTTGGCTTCATGAGGACTACCACAGGAAAGTAAGAACCAAAGTTACCTCTGCTGCAGGGGATACATTTATTAGAGTTACCTGCACCTGAGATTGCAGCCCAAATAAATGCTTCAAAGTTCACCACAACATCAACTGTTCAGAGGGTCGAATTGCTGAAAAGAAACCACTACTAAAGGACACCAATAAGAAGAAGACTTTATTGGGCCAAGAAACACGAGCAATGGACATTAGACCGGTTGAAATCTGTCCTTTGGTCTGATGAGTCCAAATTTGAGATTTTTGGTTCCAACCGACGTGTCTTTGTAAGACGCAGAATAGGTGAACGGATGATCTACGCATGTGTGGTTCCCATCATGGTGAGGTGGTGCGATGGTGCTTTGCTGGTGACACTGATTTATTTATAATACACGGCACACTTAACCAGCATGGCTGCCACAGCATCCCATCTGGTTTGCGCTTAGTGGGACTATCATTTTGTTTTTCAACAGGACAGGCTGTGTAAGGGCTATTTGACCAAGGAGTGTGATGAGTGCTGCATCAGATGACCGGTCCTCCACAATTACCAAACCTCAACCCAATTGAAATGGTTTGGGATGAGTTGGACCGCAGAGTGAAGGAAAGCAGCCAACAAGTGCTCAGCATATGTGGAAACTCCTTAACTGTTGGAAAAGCATTCCAGGTGAAGCTGGTTGACAGAATGCCAAGAGTGTGCAAAGCGGTCATCAAGGCAAAGGGTGGCTACTTTAAGAATCTAAAATATACTAACATTTGGTTGGTTACTACATGATTCCATATGTGCTATTTCATAGTTTTGATGTCTTCACTATTATTCTACAATGTAGAAAACCCTTTTTTGCTTTGTCATTATGGGGTATTGTGTGTAGATTGATAAGGGGGAGTTAAATAAAATAAAAATTTACAAGACTAACTTCCGAATGCACTGTATATAAAGTTAGAGCCACTATTTTCCCATTGGTCACAAATGTGACCGCTAAGATATTTTCATATGCCATGAGCATCATGGATTCACTATTGAAAATGAAGGCATAAATGTAAACTCAGCCCTTTAAACATTACATTTACAAAGACCATATTTTTTCAAACTGTTGAATACAGAATTCTGGTGTCAAATTCATCTGTAAAAGTACGCCTTGTAGATGTGGTCGTGACCATTTTGAGAAATCAGCCGAAACTTCTGAATCATACTAGACACCTCTATAATGCATAATGACGTTGTTGATAAATACAACTAACCTCTCTAGAGCCTGTAAATTACCCCTAACAAATCTCACTATTGTGACCAAATGGGTTTTAATATAACATACGATACACAACAGCCAGGGGGATACATTTTTTCTGGGTAATTATCCCTGACTCACTATGTTGTAGAATAGCACCGTAATACCATTATGCTTTTTAACCACCTCACCTCTCCTTCTCCGTTCTTGGCATAGTAGTTCATATCAGGGATGTCAACCAACTTCACCATTGCACAGGGCAGGGGCGCGCCAACATGGCCTGAGACAGAGTTTCAGAGTATAACCAACACGCAGACATGGGTATCACGGACTAGTCGTTTCCAAATATACGTGGATAGTTTCCCCATTGTCAGAGAGTCCCCTTACCTGCACTCCAGTCTCCTGGCATGGAGAAGGTGCAGCCTGCTGTGCATTCAGTCTGCCCGTAACCCTCAAAGATCTGCACAGAGCAGCAGGAACATTCCACATCAAACCTCACATACCCACACTCCCATCAGAAATAAACACATACACACACTTAGTCTGAGCTCCAGGCAGGCATTCTCACCAGACACCCGAGGGTGGCCCTGAGGAAGGAGAGCACGGTGGGGGAGATGGGGGCCGAGGCAGTCAGGATGAACCTCAGATTACCTCCTAAATTAGCCTGAAACCCATGGAAAACAAATAGAATCCCATTACGTCTAACAAATAGAGTTTTAGAAAAGGGGAGACGTTGGGCCACGTTCATTGTGTTCAGTGACTGACCTGAATCCTGTTAAATACCAGCCTGTCCCACAGACTGTTGTTACGTACAACCCCACTGCTGAGCTCAGCCTGCTTCCTCCTCACTGCATAGTGCAGCACTGCCCGGCGCAATGGGGACGTCACAGAGCCTAAGATCTACACACAGACACGCATTCACACACAAGAGCATAGAAAATAAAAGGCTATATATAATTTTTTAAAGTATGTTTGGTATCATAGGATTTGGACTGACCTTGTCGTAGATCCGGTTGAGTAGGCGAGGCACCACTGGGAAGAAAGTGGGTTTCAGAGTCTTAATATCGTCCATGAGTAGGGAGATATCCCCTTGGTAGAATCCTACCCTGGCCCCATGACAGAACATGGACACCTGAGACAGACGTAGGAGCATTTAAAGAATTGTCTGACATGCCCTGAGTCCAAGACAGACACAGACATTTACTTTTGTAATCAAAAGAGGGTGAGCTACCTGAATCATCCTCTCAAACATGTGAGCAAGAGGCAAGTAAGAGATTGACACGTCTTCTTGCCGAATAAAAAATGACCCCTGTGAAATGGAAAGAATTGATACGTAAAACGGTTACACAGTGGATAATAGAGGTGGCATACCAATTGAATATGCAATCTAGATTTTACAAAGGCAATTAGATGTGCAGTGTATGTTTTAGTAGGACAATAATGGGTCAACTATCTCTATTAAACATCCCATTTATCACAGGAACAGATTGAGAGATGGAACGAGAGATGTAGTGAGATAAATGGGGCGAGCCATGAAACTCCTTCTGAACTTCAGACAGAGGGAGCCAGAACAGACCTCCAGGATCTTAATAACAGAGGAGGAGTTGGAGGCGATGTTGCCGTGGGTGATCATGGCTCCCTTCGGCTTTCCTGGCCAAATAAACAGAACACAGTTTAGTTTGGAGGAGGGCATTACTGCACGGCTCTGTGCAGCACAAGAATTCATCTCATAACATAATGAGAGGTTGTCAGTGGGCCCCCATGGGCACATTTCTAGTAGCGTGGGTAAATGCTTTAGTATATGATTAACATGCAGGGTAGTGGGGGTAGGCTACATGAGGACTCACACAGAGATCTATAAAAACTAATGGTACCTGTGGTTCCACTGGTGAAGCACACGACTGCCAGGTCCTGGGGTTTTGGTGGCTGCAACAAAAAGACAGATGAATGACAACAGGATCAACAGCAGTGAAGCAACAAAAACAGTCAATGAGACCTTATCAACATTCAGAGGAAAACTCACCATAGGATCTTTGAGGTTCTGTCGTCCAAGTACCTGCAATATGCAGGGTCATGTCACTGATAGTCTGTGGTAATCAAGATGTCTTCTAATCTAACCCCATGGAAAGGGACTTCTCTCTCAACTAAAGAAGCCGGCATCTATTCTAGCAATTCATCATCTTTACATTGTCTGCAGCTACCCTCTTCTCACCATGAGCTGTGTTAGTTCTAGGATCTCCACTCCACAGTTCTTGCCCCTCTCCACTATGGCATCACTGCAGTCATTAAAGAGCACCAGACAGGAGAGAGTGGGTGTTGCACCTTTCTCCTTATTCCCCAGAAGGGACTCTGCCTTCTCCTCCTTGTCACAGATCACCAGTGAGATCTCCGCTAGGAGGTGAAACAGCGACAAATCAACATGAATAGTTGTAGGCCAGTGGTATGGGAGTGTACTGATTTATATATACACTTCATTTTGTAGCAGAGTATTCCAGCCTTACCCAGGTTGAGGATATGCACCATGGCCTCCTCTCCAAGTGTGTCATACAGGGGCACCACGGCCATAGAGAAAGTGTAGCAGGCCAGCTCTGAAATAATCCACTGCCACCAACAGAGGGAGACAGAGCAACACTATTAGAATGACAGATCCCAGACTCCTTCCTAACTGATGCTTGGTCACTACATTGCTGGAGTCTCTACAAGGACAGTGCTTTAACAGAGGGAAGCCTTAGGGTTAAACATCATGGCATTTCAATACATAAAAATAATAGGGAAGGAATGTGTAGCCTTCTGTACCTCTGGTCTGTTCTGGGCAAATATTCCAATGAACTGCTCAGGGTTTGGTTGGCAGCCTTTGCCCAAAAGCCCAGAGCCCAGCACCTGTGCCTGTTCAGCCACCTAAAACAGAGAACAATCAGACAAACAATACAATCCTTGAATAGAGCTTGAGCATATTTGTATGCTTGTATACTTGTATTCTCTCTGTAAATAGTAATTAAAGACCAAAGATCCACAGACCTCAGTGTAGGAGATCCACTGGTAAGGTTCCCCAGGTTTCCTGAAGCCAAGGCATGGGCCATTCCCTGTGCATCAACACAAGCTCATCAGGTACACTCTGGCATGTCTGGTAAATAGCCCATGTCTGCTCTTAACTAGCCTGTTAGTCCACTGTGTCCGGCCAGCTCACCTGCCACCCTCAGTCCTCTCTGGAACATGTCATAGGCTGTCCTGGTGTCATCATAGTAGAACTCCAACAGGGCATCGTCCTTGAGCAAAGCTGAACGCCTCCAATTGGGCTCTCCCTGCAACACAGACTGTATAAAAACTCTCCCTATTCAGCTCTTTAGCCTTGTTTATACCGAGGGCTAACATGTGTCCTTTGTCCTGATCTTATTTATATTCTGATTGTGCCCACATTGTAGCCGTTGCACCTACACATGGCAGTAAAATGTGTCTCTTATCCAACCACTGTCCGCATTGTGACCGCATATCCTGCTCACTCCCTGTATGCAAATTAATTGACAAAATACTGTCTAAATACTATTTATTTAATTATTTTAACACATATTGATGCCATAAGTCAATGGCATCACTTGTCAATGACTAGAGGGCGGGATAAAGATTTAAATGATTTCACTGTCCAGATCCATCTACACTTGCAAGGTATCCAGACAATGATGTAGGACTACCTCCAAGGGTGGTCAGGAAGATTTGATCACAATCCGATCAATGCGTCTTTTAATAATCTACACCTGTTTAAAAATGTTGGCAATTAGAATGTGGACAAAGGACACATGTTATAACCAGGTATAAACAGGGCTTGGGATGTAATCAATGTTAATTAGTTATTATAACTGAAATCCAAAACACTATGATGAATACAACTATTATCCATCACACAAACGAGCACTTGACTGTTCTGGATAAATATAACTCCTACTAATATTTAATTCAGCTTCTACTTAAAAGCTTCCAGAACATAATGCTCTCACCTGTACAGCGATAGACTGGGCATTGAGATCACAGGGGGGCTGCATGGGCCGACGGCGGGTCACCAGCCAGTATGCAGTGAGGGAGGCCAGAGCCCCTATACCCAGCAGAGAGGAGGGGGACCGAGAGAGGGAGGAAAGGGAGAAAGAGGATGACGAAGGGAGAGAGGGGAGAAGGCTCCAGAAGTCCTCCCTCACAGGTCCCCGAACCCCCCCACACGAGTGAAGGGACTGTAACCACTCCTGAAAATGCATAGCTGTGAGAGATAAAGAGAAAGAAACACACAAGTGTGTTTGCCTAAATGAATGAGACAAATGTAATGAGAGTGTAACACTGAAAGGGTGTCACGTTGTCTAATGACTGGAGCAGGAATACGTAATAGGGTGTTTAATTTTCTCCACCCAAACAAAGGAGCGATGTGTAAACCTCCAAATAATACACGGGACGAGACCCGTAAAACAAGTGCACAGCGAGGGACCACTTCGCATGGAAGCCGATACAACAGCACAGGTACTCAGGATCAACGGCCATTGTAACAGAGGGCACATAAATAACATACTAATCAGGGAAAATGGGAACCAGATGTGCGTAATGAGACAAGATAGTCCGGGGTTGGTGGTAATGAATCCAGTTCAGTGACGCCTAGAAGGCCGGTGACGTAGACCTCCGGAGCAAGTGAACGGAATGAGCAGTAGTACCGGGGGATCCGTGTAGTTGAAGTAATTACATCCAAGAATTCTCAACAAACTTGTGAAAAGACGTCCACATAGGTGCTATTGTACTAAAGAAATAGAACATAAAGCATCTGCTGTAAGCAGGAAAGAGTAGCTAAACTCCCCTATACAATAGCATTCAACATGTCAGTTTCCGGGACAAGAGGGGCTGAGAGGGGTCAAGCTTTATGGTACAAATAAGAATTCAAGTGACTGAAATCCTATACAGTACAAAATGAATACAACAAACAAACTTGACCACTAAAACTAAATACTGCAACATCCTGTTTTGATCATTTAAAAAAGCCCAGCTAAAGCACACTGGCCCTCTGGCTCAGCAGACAGACAGGGGTACTGAGGAGAGAATGAACGGCTGGGGTGTATAGGGGAGAGGGACTCAGAAGTAATCATGATTGGCTAAACAGAAAGAGGCACTATTGAGGTTACTCTCAGTCATGCTGTGTCCACTGACAGAAATGGAGCTAGAGAGAGGAGAAAAGAGAGAGAGCGAGTGAGTGAGCGAGAGAATAGTTGCATACAGTAACAGAGTTTGGTGGCAAGATGGGGTGAGGGGGTGGGACAGTGTGGTGGCCCGTAGGTCCACCCTCATGTTTCCCTGCCAGTCTGTAATTGCTCACAACCAAACCAGTGTGAGAGAAAAAAAACCTGGGCACAATACATTAACCCAAACAAATGTTTTTTTCACACCCTCCTGTCTTCTAAAATCTCTTATGTCACTCCAATATATGAGTTTGCCCACCGTTCCACTTCCTCTCCATCTGCACATGGAATTCACTTCACCAAATAAAAACCCCTCCTCCATACCCCTCAACCTCTCACCTACTTCCTCCCCCTTCTTCCAAAAGTAAAGGGGATAAAGAGTGATGTCACCCCCTCTCCTTCAGTCCTTAAACCAAGCCGACCATGTCCCAGTACACGCCCCTGGAGAATAAAATCACCATCATTCTTTTTCTCATTACTTTTTCATAAAGTTATTAGAAAGTTCTAGGGCCTCTCCAAATGCACAATGTCTAGCCAGAACATATCAAATGCTCAGATAAAATGCTTAGATTGCTCTGTCGCTATTGTCGCATAATTCATACTGTGCCCAGCATCCACAATAATAAATCATTTGAATGCTGTTAGCTGATAAAATACAAAATAGGACAACAATTGGCCCAAGTGTTGCACTTCAATAGAAGCCAACACCTGCTGAAAAGTTGCAGATGGAGTTTGGAAGGTCCCCATGTCTCTTTTGACGTATACAAAGAGAAAATAAATGAGCTTTCATATGACACATGAAGAAAAATGGTTTGTTGAGAGGAGTATACTCCCCTATGTTCCTGTCTTTCTCTCTTTATCTAGACTTTAGTATTCTCTCCTTTCCTCCTGCAGTCCCATTTATAATGGCTATTGTCAGAGCCAGACAGAGACTATTGTGCTTCCCTGGCACTTACTCCCAAACAGAAATGAGAACAGAAATTAGAGAAAGGGAATAATGGAGACATGTCAAACAGTTACTAAGCAAATTATATATCTAAGAGGGATTAAATACACCCATTGTAGGCCTCTAACATGTATATCTGCTGTATTGTAACATATAACACTACAATCTGGAATGAATCACCTATACTGCTCAGTAAGGTACGCATTAAAAGCTGCCGTAAGGCACCAGCTTAGTTTCAAAAGGAAGTAACAAATACTTAAGACACCCAAGGGCAGTTTGCATGTCTGTGCATATTCACTCTTGCTGGCTGGCAGAGATAGACCAAATTGAGCAACAGTAAGACAAAAACAGAAACCATATAATTTGTAAATAAGAATATTTGATGATGCAACACTTGTCTGTGGAAAGTATTGCATCCACTATCGCTATCCTCATTGTCTTTGCACTAAAATAACATAGGGGCCTGTTTAACGACACACCTGGGGCTCCGTTCCACAGGAGAGAGGTGCACGGGGGAATGTGGTTGGTAAGGGACTTCCTCATCAAGCAGAGAGATTAAGCAGTGTTTTCCAGATTTCCAGTGATCAAAAGCCACCACAAAACAATACTAACGTGAGATTAGTGAATGAGAGAGTAAGGGGAGAGAGAGAGAGTGAAATGCACTGGTGTTTTCTGGCTGTGATTCCCAAATGAAGTGTGAAAAACACAGTCACAATGAAGGTTTTGGGAAGGGGAAGGCGATGGAGAGGAAGAAAGGAGGCAAGCTATGCGTCACGATTTAGGGCTGCTGGGATGATCAACTGTCCAGGAGCAGACAGAGCAGAGACCCCCTTCTAGTCAACGCACACTCAAAGAACACAGGAGGCCTTTGCAGCACTCCTACCACCATCATTAGACTTCCATGGTGTATTGATTAAAAGAAGGACCTATCTGAAATAAGGTTAAACATATATAATAGAGCTGGGCGATATGGACATAAAATCCAAAAGGGGGCGCAATGATGTCTGCAGTTTATTGTTGTAGATCATCAGGGCCAGGTTTTTTTTCTTTTTACATCACTTGCTTTCAGGGCTCTACGCACCTCAGACAAGAGAAGGGCGAGAAGGAGTGCTCGGGAGTGTTAGGTAATTACACAGGGGACTCATGCTGACCTTTAACCCTATCAAATAATCTACCTACATCAAGAACATTTTGATTTAAAAGAGTTCAGAATAGAGGTCAACCAGCAGTTGTTAAGGGAGCTGTACATTTTTTTGTTGCATTCTAAACCTTTCACTACTACTATTATTCATATTATCAGCAGTAGATTTGAGGTAGAGGTCTGCTTTCAGTTTTTGTCATAGCCACACCCTAATTCCGAAAGCGTTTAAACCCCATCCAATCATCAGCTGAATCAGACCATCTTGCTTTAGCCCAAATAGCATTCAGTTTCCTTATGATTTCAGATAGTTCATCTGAGAACCAAGGGTTATCTCTGCCCTTAATTCTGTATTGTTGGAAAGGGGCATGCTTGTTGTATATATCCTGGAATGCTTTATGGAAGTAAGAAAAGGCTAATTCATCAGGGCTGAATTCAACTCTATTCCAGGCTATGTTAAAAACCCTGAGTATTAAACTTCTTCCAGTTCATTTTCATGATGATACGTGGAGGTAGTTTAGGAATTTTACCATCCCTTACAAAGGCAACAGCCCGGTGATCACTTATAAAATTTGTAAAAACACCAGAAGCATTAAAATGATGTGGAGTGTTGGTTAAAATATGATCAATCAAAGAGGATTTTAGAGGACACGTTACATTCAACCTTGTTACATTGTTACACAGATACTTGAGTTGATCAGAGTTGGATGTCAACCAGTGTAGGTTCAGGACACCCTTGCCTAAACATCAGACTATTATCATGGTTACACCACAGCTCTGACACACACACTTATCCCACCCGACATGTCACCAGGGGTCTTTTCCCCAAATCCAGAACAAATGTAAGAAAACGTACAGTATTATATAGAGCCCTTATTGCATGGAACTTCCTTCCATCTCATATTGCTCAAATAAACAGCAAACCTGGTTTAAAAAAACAGATAAAGCAACACCTCGTGGCACAACGGCACTCCCCTATTTGACCTAGATAGTTTGTGTGTATGCATTGATATGTAGGCTACGTGTGCCTTTTTAAAAATGTATGTTCTGTCCTTGAGCTGTTCTTGTCTAATGATGTTCTGTATTATGTCATTCTGTATTATGTCATTCTGTATTGTTTCATGTTTTGTGTGGACCCACTGCTTTTGCAACAGCTAATGGAGATCTTAATAAAATACCAAATACCATGGATATCAGTCAGAAAGAAGTCGCTGTAAAAAAATACGCAATAGTCTCTACAAGGCAGAATGTTGAATAAAATGATATTTACACTTATTTTACCAGTTGTACATGTTGGTACTGTTGGCAGGTAGGAGGTGGTGATAATGTGTCCACAAGAAAGCGTTGTTTACCCGACATTTTGCAGCACCAGTAAGTTCTGTCTGTTGTATTTTTTTTATCTGTTGACGCATTGCACGTGATGCGCAATATGTAAACTGTAACCGAATGTAGTCGTCTGAAGCAGTTTCCTTGCAATCAGCTGGAAGTGTTTGCTGTTCGCTTAGGCTCGGCCACATTGTGCAAGTGTTTGTCGTGCGAATTGCATCAGTATTGAAAATAAAAACTGGAAATGCAAATGATATGCAGACCAGTGTACTGAAGGTCGGGTTGATAACACTTCCCTGTGGATATTTTGTATCAGATTACCTCCGACATCGGGACGAAATCGGCAGACAACAGGTAAAGTCATTTGAAATTAAATTTGTTCAAAATTCTGACTTGTAATTCAAAAATACAATCCAGAGAGCCAGCAATAGCAGATGGGAGTTTATAACAACAGGAACCAAAAATAATCAAGGATGTGCAGAGATTTATTTTTAAAGACAGATGATCAAATTGCTTGGGTTTGGTAAGTCAGAATGGTCGCCGAAAACATGTATTTTATGTATTCAAGCAACACCACCACCTTTACATTTGCAATCTGACCCAAAAATATTGTAGCCATCAATGCCAAAGTCTTTGTCAGTGATAGTGGGGCAAGTGCATGATTTCTCCCAGAACGCAAAAATGGAATAAACACTCAAAGTTCTCTGCATTTAAGGGGTATCGGTAGAGCTGTTGCGGTGACCGTATTACCGCCACACCGGCTGAGTCATGAAGGCAGTCAAATTCCACGTGACCATTTAGTTACGGTAATTAGACTTCTCCAAGCTCTGATGCTGTTGATGGTCATTAGTAGCCTACCAAACTTGCTAACTGCCTGGTACTCAGCACTCTATTGTCCCTCTAATCACTCTGACATCAATGCAAATGTAATAGAAAATGTAATCAAACACTTCGTGAGAGCCCATGAGCTCATGTTGCGCTACATTTCTATAGGCTATGAAATTGCGCGAGAAAACAGAGTGACGGCCTCTATTAAAAAGATAGAGGCCATCAGCTTTCTATAGGCTAGGCCTACTATATTTACTTATCAACTTTCCTAATATTAAGCACATTGCTTATCTTTACAGCAAGAGTATAGCCTA
Organism: Oncorhynchus clarkii lewisi; assembly: GCF_045791955.1. Lineage (NCBI taxonomy): Eukaryota > Metazoa > Chordata > Actinopteri > Salmoniformes > Salmonidae > Oncorhynchus > Oncorhynchus clarkii. Next base: position 17,529,196 of record NC_092176.1, read on the forward strand.
CCTGGCTGACATGAAAATGAACCACAGGAAAAGTGTCCCCCATTCGCTATTTAAGTGCAGAGATGACATGTATTTTTCCATGCCTCTGTTTTCGAGACAGGTGCATGATAATGGTCCATTCTAAATCAAAACAAATGTCACACATATATTATTTAGTATATGTAAAGACAAGATTAAATCAAGAATAGTCTAATGGGTGACAACAAGCTTATCACTTGGGAATTATATACAGTTGAAGTCGGAAATTTACATACACTTAGGTTGGAGTCATTAAAACTCATTTTTCAACCACTCCACAAATTTCTTGTTAACAAACTATAGTTTTGGCAAGTCGGTTAGGACATCTACTTTGTGCATGGCACAAGTAATTTTTCAAACAATTGTTTACAGACAGATTATTTGACTTATAATTCACTGTATCACAATTCTAGTGGGTCAGAAGTTTACATACACTAAGTTGACTGTGCCTTCAAACAGCTTGAAAATTCCAGAAAATGATGTCATGGCTTTTAAAGCTTCTGATAGGCTAATTGACATCATTTGAGTCAATTGGAGGTGTACCTGTGGATGTATTTCAAGGCCTACCTTCAAACTCAGTGCCTCTTTGCTTGACATCATGGGAAAGTGAAAAGAAATCAGCCAAGACCTCAGACATTTTTTTGTAGACCTCCACAAGTCTGGCTCATCCTTGGGAGCAATTTCCAAATGTCTGAAGGTACCACTTTCATCTGTACAAACAATAGTACGCAAGTATAAACACCAGCAGCCGTCATAGCGTTCAGAAAGGAGACGCATTCTGTCTCTTAGAGAAAGGGACCTTGTGAAGATGCTGGAGGAAACATGTACAAAAGTATCTATATCCACAGTAACACGAGTCCTATATCGACATAACCTGAAAGGCCGCTCAGCAAGGAAGAAGCCACTGCTCCAAAACCGCCATAAAAAAGCCAGACTACGGTTTGCAACTGCACATGAGGACAAAGATCGTACTTTTTGGAGAAATGTCCTCTGGTCTGATGAAACAAAAATAGAACTGCTTGCCCATAATGACCATTGTTATGTTTGGAGGAAAAAGGGGGAGGCTTGCGAGCCGAAGAACACCATCCCAACCGTGAAGCACGAGAGTGGCAGCATCATGTTGTGGGGGTGCTTTGCTGGAGGAGGGACTGGTGCACTTCACAAAATAGATGTCATCATGAGGAGGGGAAATTATGTGGATATATCAAAGCAACATCTCAAGACATCAGTCAGGAAGTTAAAGCTTGGTCGCAAATGGGTCTTCCAAATGGACAATGACCCCAAAGCATACTTCCAAAGTTGTGGCAAAATAAATAAAAGCTGAAATAAATAATTCTCTCTACTTTTATTCTGACATTTCACATTCTTAAAATAAAGTGGTGATCCTAACTGACCTAAAACAGTGGATTTTTACAAGGATTTGCGAAAAACTGAGTTTAAATGTATTTGGCTAAGGTGTATGTAAACTTCCGAATGATGCCCTCTTAAGGCAAGAAACAATGCCTTATTTTTTAAAATATTTTTTTTATAATAGCGGCACAGCTCATGTAGCCCAGCCCATAGGCCTATATGTTTTCAAAAGGTTTGTATAACATTGGATCATTCAGAGATCCTCACTGAACTTCTGGAGAGAGTTTGCTGCACTGAAAGTAAAGGGGCTGAATAATTTTACACGCCCAATTTTTCAGTTTTTGATTTGTTAAAAAAGTTTGAAATATCCAATAAATGTCGTTCCACTTCATGATTGTGTCCCACTTGTTGTTGATTCTTCACAAAAAAATACAGTTTTATATCTTTATGTTTGAAGCCTGAAATGTGGCAAAAGGTCGCAAAGTTCAAGGGGGCCGAATACTTTCGCAAGGCACTGTAGCCTAATATTTTATCAACATTTTAAGCTAAACATTCTCATCTGTTGCTTCAGACTCATTACGTAAAAACATTTTTTGGATGCTAGTGGTCGTATTAATTTGGGAACAATCGCATCCCACAACTGTCCCAGACTATGTTTGCAATATTTGTTTCTCACACAGAATAGAATAGGTCAACTGTTGTACTATGGGGGATAGTAGATTGACATAGGCTAGTGCTTTTGCTATTCGTTAGGCCTACTAAGTAAATGTTATTTCAATATCTTCAATATGCACCTTGGAATTGGATAAGGACATGCGCAGTTTCATCCTGCATGTGTCTGTCTTCATTTGTAGCCTGTGAGAAAGACCAGATCATGTGGTGCATTTTTTAGGGTGCATTATGGCCACACAAATGGGATGCCGCTGTGAAATTATAGGCATTATCAAGTGCTTATGAAATTGTGAATGAGAGACTATTGGAGTGTGTACAGTCTGCACAAAAAAAACAAGCAGAGCTCATGCCTTTCAAGCAACTTTTTTCAAATCATCATTTAGAGTCGCATCATGCAGCCTTGCAATGTATTAAAAATCTAAACATACAGCCCAACGTTTCTAGAACAACTAAAGTTACAGTAATAACTCTAAATTAAGCATATAGGAGACACCTATTTCCTTGTTCATCGCTCAACACAGAATACCCGGATGTGTGCACTCCCTCATCGTTTAGAGAAAATATCAATTTTATTTTATTCAGCTTTGTTCAATTGTATTCTTCATTCTACAAAATAATATAAAATAACCGGCTGACAACATTTTGTGACCGCCACAGGCCTAGTATCGGGCCCTAAATGCGTCATCCTCAGTGTTAGAGTCAAGGTAGACAACAGAAACAGCAACATGTTTGTTTGAAGCCTATCGATCAACGTAAGAAATAACCTAAAGTTTTCTAAGACTCCGGTCTATAGGACTAGGAGGTTGCACACAAATCACAAATAGGCCTAAGCTACAAGAAATAAGCTACAATAAAATAACAATAAAGGCCAAGTAATAAAAATCTAAACGCAAGTTCCAGAGTAAAAGTCCACACAAGTTCACAGGCTAAGAATACAATTCAAATCAGAGACCGCAGTGTGTGCATGTAAGTGGGTGCTGGAGTGGTGAGCGAAGCTCGGGGGAGAAGGGGGCAAGTGGCAGGGGTACCTGTACCAGACAGGGGGAGCAGGCCTGGGTAGTCGGGAGCAGACTGAAAGGTGGGGTCCAGACAGTTGGGAGAGGCTTGTGTCGGGAGGCAGGGTGGGAGAGAAGGCTTTCAACCAGACAAGTGCGTGGTGGAGGAGCTTTCAGCAATGGAGCTTTTCAGTGATTAATATCTTTTTGCTTTCTCCAATAAGGATATTTTATATAGCCAAGTAACTTGCTGACTATATCAAAACATTACTGCAGTATTTGGAATGATATTAACAAGAAACACTTGCAAACAGACACTCAGAAGCACACAAGACACACAGGTTCAGCTGTGAGGGCTGTGGCTGTCTGACATGATTGACAGGCAAATTTTCGGTTTATCGTCCGAGCTCTAATCTTTAATTAGATTTGACTCCTGTTGACTTCATGTTTTTCCTCTGGTCAGTAAATAAAACAAACATAACATGACAAGTCAGTGACCATTTCAAATCACCTGTGTTTTCATCTGACAAGTGTCCAAGAGTCTTACTCCAAAGTAACCTGTTCTCTGAAACAAACAAGCACTCTGACAGCCCCTGTGTGTTTGTGTACTAAAGCAGCACAGCCCACTCTGCATGAATGGAAAATAGACTGTCCACAGTGTTACCTTACAGATGTAGGATCTTAATTTGATCACCCTGTTACAGGAGAACTTTCCTGCAATGCAGGAAATGTAAAAATGTTTGTATATCTGAGGTTTAAAAAGGCTTCTGAAGTTTGTAATTAGACATTTCTGACTATATTATCCCTTGTGAAAAATGTAGCAACCTCAACAAAAATGTTATAATAATGAATTATAATCAACATAATAATTCAAGTGTCCTGCATTAGTGCGGGATTATTTTCCTGCTGTAGCAAACTGACTCAAATTAAGGTCCTACAGCTGTGCCTCCCCTGTCTGTACCAGAGAGAGGACAGTGTGTGATGGGCATTCCGAGTCTTATCGGTGAGCCAGATATTTTGGCTCCATTCACCTAAAAGAGCCGTTCATTTGCCTCGCAAACGGCTCTTTGTTTAGTGCTTGATTAAAAATTGTATGAAAAACCATGAAAAATAGAACATATCTAATGTAAAGGCTAAAAAGTTGGCTACTATTATGCCAGACCGTGAAATATGAGTTCAAATACATTTTTTAAATTAAATTAAACCACTTCCAAAAAAAGTGAAGTATTTTTAACACATTGAAAAAATTTGCGTGGACCAGAATGAGGATATCTCCTCTAGCAACCTGGTCTCAGAGCATTTTGGATTATTCTATACGTAAAACTAAAACACTATATTTAGTATGATATGTTATTTTTCGTATGGTTTGTATTAATTTGTGGATGTCCATCACCCATTTTGAATGATGTGTAACGAATAACAATTCATACTGTATGGGACAAATTTGCAAAACGTACAATATGTTACAAATTTTCAAAAAGTAAAATATGGTATGAATTTTCTAAATGTACCATATGGTACGAATTTGCAATACGTATGATATCTTATGAATTCCAGCTAGGTGGCTAACGTTAGCTAGCTCACTAATGTTAGCTAAACTAGGGGTTAGGGTTAAGGTTAGGAGTTAGGTTAAAGGGTGGTTAGCTTCACCTGGAATGCTTTTCCAACGGTCTTCAAGGAGTTCCCACATATGCTGAGCACTTGTTGGCTACTTTTCCTTCACTCTGCAGTCCAACTCATCCCAAACCATCTCAACTGGGTTGAGGTCGGATGATTGTGGAGGCCAGGTCATCTGATGCAGTCAAGGACATTCAGAGACTTATAGTGAAGCCACTCCTGCGTTGTCTTGGCTGTGTGCTTAGGGTCATTTTCCTGTTGGAAGGTGAACCTTGGCCCCAGTCTGAGGTCCTGAGCGCTCTGGAACATGTTTTAATCAAGGAACTCTCTGTACATTGCTCCGTTCATCTTTCCCTCGACACTAACTAGTCTCCCAGTCCCTGCCGCGGAAAAACATCCCCACAGCATGATGTTACCATCACCATGCTTCACCGTAGGAATGGTGGCAGGTTTCTTCCAGACGTGACACTTGGCATTCAGGCCAAAGAGTTCAATCTTGATTTCATCAGACCAGAGAATCTTGTTTCTCGTTATCTCAAATTCCTTTAGGTGCCTTTTGGCAAACTCCAAGCGGGCTGTCATGTGCCTTTTACTGAGGAGGGGCTTCTGTCTGGCCACTCTACCAGAAAGGCCCGATTGGTGGAGTGCTGCAGAGATGGTTGTCCTTCTGGAAGGTTCTCCCATCTCCACCGAGGAACTCTGGAACTCTGTCAGAGTGACCATCGAGTTCTTGGTCACCTCCCTGACCAAGGCCCTTCTCCTCCGATTTCTCAGTTTGGCTGGGCAGCTAGCTCTAGGAAGAGTCTTGGTGGTTCCAAACTTCTTCCATTTAAGAATGATGGTGGCCACTGTGTTCTTGGGGACTTTCAGTGCTGCAAAAGTTTTTTGGTGCCCTTCCCCAGATCTGTGCCTCGACACAATCCTGTCTCGGAGCTCTACGGACAATTCCTTCGACCTCATGGCTTGGTTTTTGCTCTGACATGCACTGTCAACTGTGGGACCTTATAAAGACAGGTGGGTGCCTTTCCAAATCTTGTCCAATCAATTGAATTTACCACAGGTGGACTCCAATCAAGTTGTAGAAACATTTTAAGGATGATCAATGGAAACAGGATGTACCTGAGCTCAATTTCGAGTCTCATAGCAAAGGGTCTGAATAATTATGTAAATAAGTTATTTGTATTTGTGTTTATTTTTTGCAAACATTTCTAAAAACCTGTTTCGCTTTGTCATTATGGGGTATTGTGTGTAGATTGATGAGGATTTTTTATTTTTGTGCATTTTAGAATAAGGCTGTAATGTAAAGAAATGTGGAAAATGGGAAGGGCTTCAAATACATTCAGATTGCACTGTATATATCAGGCCATGTATAGTGAACACATTGTAAATATGAAAATAGAATAGAGTCGTGTATGTCAATATCAGACTACAAACATGACCAATGGCATAACATCTCATCTATATGTAAATTCAACCAAGCAATAGGAATACATAAACATCGAATGCACATTTATGCATTGGCAAATGGATCCATAACCAACCCTGTTGCATAGTAATGTGAATAACTGATGATTAATAAGGGAAGCAGTCATGGACAGTCACTACCATCAGGGGAATTGTATTAATTGTTTTATTCTGTGTTGCTACTGCATTCATCCCACATAATGCATAGTGCATTTAATGTTTAAAAAAAAATCGAAACCGAAAATCTTTATTTTTTTTTTATTATAATTGAACCCGAAACGACCTCTAAAAGCATTAATCGCTCAGCACTACTCTCCTCACCACCTGTTCTTGCAGTGAGGAATTGCCATCTTCAGATAATGTTTTTTGTAACTTATCTAAAAAATAATAGCTGTCTGGAGCACAAAAAGCATCAGTAGCAGTTTGCAAATCAGGGAGTTAAATGAACGGCTCTGTCACAGATACAATTTCGTTCCCGACGTTCACCAAAAAGATCCGTTCGAAAACAGCAGTTCGTTCGCGAACGAACCATCACTACCAGTGTGCCAACTCAGCCCTGCCCAGGCTGTACATTCCAACAACATGGGACAACTTTCAACACGTTGCCCGTGGTTTCCATAGACAGACATAGACTTCAAGATTACGGCAAAGCAGACACATAGGGACATTTAGCCAGACATGATTTATAGTGACTGTACAGCATGAACTGCAAAATGAGGAATTCCAAAGAACTCAAGCTATACATGGGTTTGGTCCAGCCTTTGTTTGGGGGAAAAGAACGACCACATAATTGTGCAGTTTTTTTCACACCATAAACTACAATTAAAAGTACAGAGACGTGCTGAAGTACATGTATATCCTTCCTTGAAACGTACTTTTTTTGACCATGCATTGTAAAGTTTAGAATATTGTGTTTTTTAGTTACTGTGTGGATATTGGAGTTTTGCCCAATGCTGTAGCTAGCAAAACAAAAGGACACAATGTTACAACTAAAACCATTTTGGTGAGGTCGGAGAGGTGAGGTCGAAAATCGTATTTCTGTCCTATCCATGCCAAATATATAAATCAACATGCATCATCTTCAGAACCGACACCTCTGTCTCTCTATCTCCATTGACATAAAATGCAGCAGGGCAATTCAAAATTGTCAAAACATTTCAATGCATGTATCGAATGGAAATTATGAACAGGTTAAAACAGTGTATTGCACTTAAGCCACGATGGGTAGGCTACTTTGTATCCAATAATAGTGTCACTACTAGTGCGTTACAATTACATACTGTAGCTTATTTCTAGCGAGTACAGAACTTTCCCCACGTCTTTAAAGAAATCGTTTTACAAGTTTCGAGTTACCGCCTCTTACCTGAGTAAAATGTAGATCACCAATGTTCTTCAAATTGTGTTCCCCTACTTCAGCATGAGAAGCGAAATACTCACCCGCCACCACATGCCAAAGTGTTACCCCATGCTACACCCTAACCACCCCTCTTCTTTGACTGACGTCAGCTTGAAAAAAAGTATCGTGAGAGAAAAAGCTATTGAACGAGTAAAGCGCGTTACACTGTAACTAAATAAATGCTGGAGGCATTTTTCTTTTAATTGAAGTGCTCTAAAACATCCTATGATTTAACAACCAGATGTTGAATGCATTCACATGATGAAGCTCAGATTATGTATTTGTCTATTTACAAATAATCAGATATTGTGCCTTTGTGAAGTCCTTCCCAGTTGAAACCTTCAAATCACCTGTAAGAAAGAACAAGATAACAAACCTGCTGCTACATAGATGACAGTGCCACAGTCTGATGTTTCCATCTTTTTTTTAAACTAGGCAAATCAGTTGAGAACAAACTCATATTTACAATGAAGACCTACCACAGCCAAACCCAGACGACGCTGGGCCAATTGTGCTCCGCCCTATGGGACTCCCAATCACAGCCAGATGTGATGCAGCTAGGATTTGAACCAGGGACTGCAGTGACGTCTCTTGCACTGAAATGTAGTGCCTTAGACCGCTGCACCACTCAGGAACCCATTTCAGCCATCTTACTTGTGTTTCTTGTTGTCCTTGGACCCATTTCTATGATTCCCAAGTCTCTACGGGGTTGTTCCTGAGAGGCCTGGACAGAGAGACATCATGGCACACAACAGTATGCAGTCATTGTTATATGGCTTAGCTGTGTTACACCTGCAGAGCTTCTTGATCAGATTTGAGGCACTCTTACTGATGGTTTTAGGGAATTCAACCAGATCAATCCCACGGATGGTAGCTGTGAACGTATTCATAGGATCAGGGCCACAGAATGGGAGACTGGAAAGGTAAAGATTGAGAGGGGACATGAAGTAGAATGACTTAGAGATGACAGAGAACAAAAAATGGGAAATAGACTATAGACTATTTAATAATATTACCTTCTACTCAGCAGCTCAAATACGAAGACAACCAGAGACCAGAGATCTACAGATACACTGTGGCCCTTGTTTAGGATTATCTCAGGGGCAACATAGCCAGGTGTGCCACAGAACGTCCACGTTTTCTTACCCAAGCCCACTTTCTTAGCAGAACCATACCCCACCTGTAACAACTCTCCTCTTTGTCTGATGATGATGAATAGGAATCATCGGACCAACACCCAGCGTGGTTCATCGTAAATTTAATGAAATGGACTGAACACTGAATGACAAAAACAACAAAAGAGAATGAACGAGACCGAAACAGTTCTGTCTGGTACAGAATATAAAGACAGAAAACAACTACCCACAAACACAGGCGGGAACAGGCTACCTAAGTATGGTTCTCAATCAGAGACAACAATAGACAGCTGCCTCTGATTGGGAACCATACCAGGCCAAACACATAGAAGTACAAAACATAGAATGCCCACCCCAACTCACGCCCTGCCCAAACCAAAATAGAGACATAAAAAAGGAACTCAGGTCAGGACCCCACCCCCCCAAAGGTGCGGACTCTGGCCGCAAAACCTGAACCAATAGGGGAGGGTCTGGGTGGGCATTTCACTGCGGTGGCGGCTCTGGTGCGGGACGTAGACCCCACTCCACCTTAGTCTTGCCCACTTAGGTGGCGCCCCTGGAGTGGCGACCCTCGGACAGGCGGGAGACTCTGGCGGCGCCAGGCAGGCGGGCGGCTCTGGCGGCTCCGGAGTGACGGGCTGCTCTGGCGGTTCCGGACAGACGGGCGGCTCTGGCGGCTCCGGACAGACGGGCGGCTCTGGCGACACCGGACAGACGGGCGGCTCTGGCTGCTCCGGACAGACGGGCAGCTCTGGCAGCTCCGGACAGGAGGGCGGCTCTGGCAGCTCCGGACAGGAGGGCGGCTCTGGCAGCTCCGGACAGGAGGGCGGCTCTGGCAGCTCTGGACAGGAGGGAGACTTGGTTCTAGGAGCAGGCACAGGACTTACCAGGCTGGGGAGACATACAGGCGGCCTCTTCCTTGGCCGAGGAACCGGATGCACTGGGCCGAGCAACGAGCCTGAACAACCCTTCCTGGCTGGATAGCCCCTGTAGCCAGGTATGTGCGGAGAGTTGGAACAGGCCGCACTGGGCTGTGCTTGCGAAACGGGGACACCGCACGTAGGGCTGGTGCCATATAACCCGGGCCGAGGAGACGCACTGGAGACCAGATGCACTGAGCCGGCTTCATCCCTCCTGGCTCGATGCCCACTCTAGCCCGGGCGATTCGAGGAGCTGCGATGTAACGTACCGGGCTGTGAATGTGCACTGGAGACACCGTGCACGCCACCGCATAACACGGTGCATACCTGAGGCTGGTGGGTGCATACCTGACAATGAATGGACTATGTGCTACCATGAGGATGTGTCTTTCCCTGAGGATGCGCTCCTGTTGACCAGTGCTAAGGATCTGATGCTTCCTCAACACCCTCATGGTGAAAAGGCAGTTAATGTTGGTCCTAAGCTGTATCTGAGAAAAGTATAAAAACATAAACTACAACGTCAACATGTGGGCCTATCCATTAAAATAAATGTTGGAAACTAGACAAAAACAATGCAATGGGATTTACTGACACATTTTCAAGCCTGACCCACTACTTCCTCCCAACTCACCAGCTCAGAATGACCGATTTCCCCCTCTACTAGATGCATATGACCTGGAAATCCCGAAGAGACACGTTGAAGAGGAGAGCTGCATCTTCCTCTGACCAGCTGACATGGAAAAGAAGAGTTACCCATGTTGCTTTACTGGTTCTAAATAAAGGTTAAATTCATCGGAATGATTCATTTGGATCATGGCTCATTAAAATACAAACAGAGAGATAGAGAAACAAAACATATTATAAGCCTTATGATAAGACATAATAAAGGTTCATACAAGCTTATAACAAGCACTAACACAATATACAGTGCATTCGGCTAGTATTCAGACCCTTTCCCCTTTTCCACATTATGTTATGTTATAGCCTTATTCTAAAAATGATTAAACCAATTGTTTTCCCCATCAATCTACACACAATACCCCATAATGACAAAGCGAAAACAGTTTTTTTAGCCATTTTTGCACCTAAAAAATAAAATGAAATTAAATACCTTATTTACATAAGTTTACAGACCCTTTGCTATGAAACTCGACTCGAAATTGAGCTCAGGTGCATCCTGTTTCATTGATCATCCTTGAGATGTTCTACAACTTAGAGTCCACCTGTGGTAAATTGATTGGACGTGATTTGGAAAAGACACACATCTGTCTATATAAGGTCCCACAGTTGACAGGGCATATCAGAGCAAAAACCAAGCCATGAGATCAAAGGAATTGTCCGCAGAGCACCGAGACAGGATTGTGTCTAGGGACAGATCTGGGGAAGGGTACCAAAACATTTCTGCAGCAATGAAGGTCCTCAAGAACACAGCGGTCTGCATCAATTTTAAATGGAAGAAGTTTGGAACCACCAAGACTCTTCCAAGAGCTGGCCGCCTGGCCAAACTGAGCAATCGGGGGAGAAAGGCATTGGTCAGGGAGGTGACCAAGAACCCGATGGTGACTCTGACAGAGCTTCATAGTTCCTCTGTGGAGGTGGGAGACAGACGGAAGCCGCTCCTTAGTAAAAGGCACATCACATCCCGCTTGGAGTTTGCCAAAGGACACCTAAAGATTCTCAGACCATGATAAACAAGATTCTCTGGTCTGATGAAACCAAGATTGAACTCTTTGTCCTACCTATAAGCCAAGCGTCACACCTGGAGGAAACCTGGCACCACCCCTACAGTGAAGCATGGTGGTGGCAGCATCATGCTTTGGGGATGTTTTTCAGCGTCAGGTACTGGGAGACTAGTCAGGATTGAAAGAAAGATACAGAGAGATCCTTGATTAAAACCTGCTCAGACTGGGGCTAAGGTTCACCTTCCAACACTACAATGACCCTAAGCACACAGCCAAGACAACGCAGGAGTGGCTTCAGGACAAGTCTCTGAATGTCCTTGAGTGGCCCGGCCGGAGCCCGGACTTGAACCCAATCTAACATCCCTGGAGAGACCTAAAAAAAGCTGTGCAGCGACCCTCCCCATAGAACCTGACAAAGCTTGAGAGGATCTGCAGAGAAGAATGGGAGTGTCATACCCAAGAAGACTTAAGACTTAAGGTGTTTCAACAAAGTACTGAGTAAAGGGTCTGAGTAAACTCCCCATAGCACTCACGTCAGTAGCCATGAAGTGCTTAAAAGGCTGGTCATGGCTCATATCAACACCATCATGCCAGAAACACTAGACCCACTCCAATTCGCATACCGCCCCAACAGATCCACAGATGACGTAATCTCAATCGCACTCCATACTGCCTGTTGCCTCCTGGACAAAAGGAACACCTATGTGAGAATGCTGCTCATTGACTACAGCTCAGCGTTCAACACCATAGTGCCCACAAAGCTCATCACTAAGCTAAGGACCCTGGGACTAGACACCTTCCTCTGCAACTGGATCCTGGACTTCCTGACGGGCCGCCGCCAGGTGGTAAGGGAAGGCAAAAACACGTCTGCCATGCTGATCCTCAACACTGGGGCCCCACAGGGGTGCATGCTCAGTCCCCTCCTTTACTCCCTGTTCACCCATGAGTGTGTGGCCAAACACAACTCCAACACTATCATTAAGTTTGCTGACGACACAACAGTGGTAGGCCTGATCACTGACAACGATGAGACAGCCTGCATGGAGGAGGTCAGAGATCTGGTAGTGTGGTGCCAGGACAACAATCTCTCCCTCAATGTGAGCAAGACAAAGGTGCTGATTGTGGACTACAGGAAAAGGCGGGCCGAACAGCCCCCCATTAACATGACGGGCCTGTTGTGGAGTGGGTCGAGAGTTTCAAGTTCCTTGGTGTCTACATTGCCAATGAACTATCATGGTCCAAATACACCAAGACAGTCGTGAAGAGGGCACAACAACTCCCTTTTCCCTTCAAGAGGCTGAAAATATTTGGCTTGGGCCCTCAGATTCTCAAAAAGTTATACAGATACACCATCGAGATCATCCTAACCGGTTACATCACCGACTGGTATGGCAACTGCTCGGCATCTGACCGTAAGGCGCTACAGAGGGTAGTGCGTACGGCCCAGTACCTCACTGGGGCCAAGCTTCCTGCCATCCAGGACCTATTGTATATACTGCGCGGTGTCAAAGGAAAGTCCCAAAAATTGTCAAAGACTCCAATCATGCAAGTCAGACTGTTCTCTCTGCTACTGCACGGCAAGCGGTACCAGAGCGCCAAGTCTAGGACTTTTGCACAGGTAATGTAGATGGAGATGGAGTCCACAAGAGGGCAACAGTGTATGTGCAAAGTTTCAGACTGATAAATTCAAGAATGAGCAAGCTACATGACATTTAGTATGAAGTCACCTAGGTGTCCTTCACGATTTGCCCAAATGTACCCAAGTGGGCGAATTGGTAAATTGATCAATTTTCAAGAATATAACTATAGAAAACATAAAAAATGCTATGCTAATAAAAAAACAAGTTTACACACTCCCAGGAATGTCATACATTATGGATCATTAGCTTCCCTCCATAAAATGTACTAACAAGAGATGCAACAAGAATGCTGATCCAATGTCTCCAAACACAGAAAGGAAATATTTAAGAAAAGGGCCAAGTTAGCAGCCAACACTGATCTAATGTCATAAGAAAACACATCACAAACCACACAAAGTAAAACATTTAAAAAAACACTTTCCATTTACAGACTTTAGAATACCCTCTACACATCATTGTGCTGCTGGTCCCAAGTCCCAAGTCTATTTCTGCTGTAAAGCACTTACCATCCTCTACTTGTAGGCTGGTTGGGTATTCACACCTCTAGATGGCCCGGGCGGGGGTTTGTTGTGGAGCCAGAGAGAGCAGCAATCAGACAAAGTGGGGGATGGAGGACTTGAATGTGGTCTCTTTGTAGTCAGTTTTTATTGAACCTTTATTTTGTCAATACATCAAATAAACAACAACACATCTATAATCATATATTATATAGACTGGAAAACACTATGGTGAAGTGTGTGAACCAATATATTTTTTAAATTAACCTTTATTTAAGCTACATATGTTAACATGGGCTATTTTTAGCACTTTTCTGGGATGCTTGATTGTTTTCATTGCTTTGCTGGGAAGCTTAGCAGAAGTAGACATGCTCATGTTATTTATGTTAGAGCAGGGTGAGCTGCACAAAGTAGACTTCCTACTAAGGCACACAGCCTCATTGCTAACAGTATAACTCTGGTTCATAGGCACATGATTACAGCATACAATAGCTATAGGATCAGCGGAGACATTCAGGGCAGTTAGAGGAACATTTATTAGGTTACTTACATTGTGTCTTCCAATGCCCCTGGGATAATGTAAATTTTCTGAAGCATCATGACAACTCAGCGACACAATGGTAAGGATTAACTGAGCTGGGCTTGGGTCAATGATAAGTCATTGTCTCAACTGTGGCAGGTAGCCTAGTGGTTAGAGCGTTGGACTAGTAACTGAAAGGTTGCAAGATCAAGGTAGTTAACCCACTGTTCCTAGGTCATCATTGAAAATAAAAATGTGTTTTTAACTGACTTGCCTAGTTAAATAAAGGTAAAATACATATATATTTTTTAAACACAGCCTTATAATGCTGTGAAATTATCCAGGGGACTTATATATAGTAAGGATCGCTACAGTATATTTGAGTTTAAAACCTGAATGTCAACTGACACCTAATAGAGCATTCTAAGATATTTGTCTAACCCTTTTATGTCATACTCTCTGCCATTTCTGGGAAGAACATCCTGTGCAACCATGAACTCCCTTTTTCACTAGAACCTCTTGCAGTCACAGTGAGTCAGACCACAGGAGAGGAAGCTTTATTGATGTTCTCTGGTGGCAACAAAGGGAAAAAGTCATTTCAAGTCAGCCAGGAGAACAAGGCCAGTGCCAAGCCAGGGAAAGGAATGGGTGGAGTGGATATGGAAGAAAGAACTGCTGAACTGTTGCTGTGAGAACGGTTATACAGAGAGAGGGAATTGGAGAGGGATTGACTGAAAGATAAAGGTGCTATACAAATTAATCAGGAAAGCATCATTGCGCTGAAAGAGAAAATGCACAGAGGAAAAGTGTATAGGAAACACTGTGAGGGAAAAAAAAACATTTTTCAATTCGCACTGATTCTTTCCATTTCGTCAACCTATTTCTTTGTGAAAGCAAGTCAGATGTGAGCAGCAGAGGCTGAGCACAGACAGTGTAGCAAGACTATAGCACACATTTAATTTTCCAGTTAAAACATTTGTGGTGAAATTGATCAAACAATGTATAACCAAATAAAATGTGTTGATATACCATTTTACATATTAGCATACAGTAATTTCCATTTCCAAGGACCGGGTATAAATAGTGGGAGCTCTGAGACAGGAGATGAGTTAAGCCATTTATAAGACAAAGCTAGACGCGTTTTGTATTCCCCACATCTCAGAGAGGAGCGTGTGAAGCTGTGATGTTGTTTGAAAAATATATTTTGATTAGAAATTCTAGAGTACTTCCCTCTGCACCAGATCTACTCAGCTGTGAATAGGCTGGTCTGTGATTGTTCTGCTCTCTTGAACAATAATTATTCTGAAAAATCTATCCAAACACAGGAAAATTGTGAAAGGATTTCTGGATGACATTTTGTATTCACTTCAGCTGTTATTACAATAGAATAGAACAACCACGCAGCACAGCACTCCATGCACAACGCTCCAATACCTGTTATAGTGTAGGTGTGTGTGCAGTTGAACAGGAGTGCCAATTCCCCAAACATCCTTCGTCACCTCCATATTCCCTTCTATTAAACACACATTTAAACATAAAGACACAATGCAGCAAATACTAAATATATCATTATCAACTGAATACTAATCATAGTATGGCAGAAGGCAGGGATGTTGCAGCATTATTTAGCGTGTGTGTACGCATGTGTGTCTTTACCTTTGTGCATGTTTACATTTTGTTTTTTTATCACTCTGGTGCAATTTTCACAAGTACAGTACCAGTCAAAAGTTTGGACACACCTACTCATTCAAGGGTTTTTCTTAATTTTTACTATTTTCTACATTGTATAATAATAGTGAAGACATCAACACGTTGAAATAGCATATATGGAATCATGTAGAAACCAAAAAAGTGTTAAACAAATCAAAATATGTTATACTCTTCAAAGAAGCCACCCTTTACCTTGATGACAGCTTTGAACACTCTTGGCATTCTCTCAACCAGCTTCATGAGGTATGCTTTTCAAACAGTCTTGAAGGAGTTCCCACATATGCTGAGCACTTGTTGGTTACTTTTCGGTCCAACTCATCCCAAACCATCTCAATTGGGTTGAGGTCAGGTCATTGTGAAGGCCAGGTCATCTGATGCAGTCTCCATCACTCTCCTTGGTCAAGTAGCCTTACACAGCCTGTAGGTATGTTTTGGGTCATTCTCCTGTTGAAAACAAATGATAGTCCCACTAAGTGCAAACCAGATGGGATGACGTATCACTGCAGAATGCAGTGGTAGCCATGCTGGTTAAGTGGGCCTTCAATTATAAATAAATCACAGAAAGTGTCACCAGCAAAGCAACCCCACACCATCCCCTCCTCCTCCATGCTTCACTATGGGAACCACCCATGCAGAGATCATCTGTTCACCTACTCTACGTCTCACAAAGACACAGCAGTTGGAACCAAAAATCTCAAATTTGGACTCATTTGGACAGATTTCCACCGGTCTAATGTCCATTGCTCGTGTTTCATGGCCCAAGCAAGTCTCTTGTTCTTATTGGTGTCCTTTAGTAGTGGTTTCTTTGCAGCAATTCGACCACGAAGGTCTGACTAATGCAGTCTCCTCTGAACAGTTGATGTTGAGATGTGTCTGTTACTTGAACTCTGTGAAGCATTTATTTGGGCTGCAATTTCTGAGGCTGATAACTTTAATGAACTTATCCTCTGCAGCAGAGGTAACTCTGGGGGTCTTCCTTTCCTGTGGGGGTCCTCATGACAGCCAGTTTCATCATAGCGCTTGACTGTTGTTTCTCTTTGCCGATTTGAGCTGTTCTTGCTTGGTCTACCGAATATGGATATCTTCTGTATACCACCCAAACCTTGTCACAATACAACTGATTGGCTCAAATACATTAAGAAGGAAAGAAATTCCACAAATTAACTTTTAACAAGGCACACCTGTTAATTGAAATGCATTCCAGGTGACTACCGAATGCAGATGGTTGAGATAATGCCAAGAGTGTGCAAACCTGCCAACATGGCTACTTTGAAGAATATCAAATATAAAATATAATTTGATTTGTTTAACACTTTTT
The DNA here is from genome assembly GCF_045791955.1 of Oncorhynchus clarkii lewisi. Taxonomy (NCBI): domain Eukaryota; kingdom Metazoa; phylum Chordata; class Actinopteri; order Salmoniformes; family Salmonidae; genus Oncorhynchus; species Oncorhynchus clarkii. The sequence goes on from NC_092176.1 coordinate 17,546,131, forward strand.
TGGTTGCTACATGATTCCATATGTGTTATTTCATAGTTGCGATGTCTTCATAATTATTCTACAGAAAGTTGTGTGTGTGTGTGGGGGGGGAGGGGGGGCTGTGGGATTATTTGTGCCAGAACAGAGAAGAGGGAGGGCAAAGAGACCGGAGGTGGAAGAACAGAGTGCAGAACAGAGAACAGAGGGTTTGAGTACGACGCGATGGTGAAGCCAGTGGAGTGTGCAGAGGAGCGGGGTGACATGGGAGACCTTGGGAAGGTTGAACACCAAGCTGTCTCACTGCTTGGGTTTGATGGCACAAGTGGGGAGCCCAGACAACAGAAACTTGCAGTTGTCCAGACAGGAGATGACAAGTGCCTGGATTAACACCTGTGCCGCTTCCTGTGTGAGGTAGGATCGTACTCTATGGACGTAGTAGAGCATGAACCTGCAAGAGCGAGTTACTGCTTTGATGTTTTCAGAGAATGACAGGGTATTGTCCAGGGTCACGGTAAGGTTCTTTGCACTCTGGGAGGGGGACACCAGGCTACATCACATCCGGCCGTGATTGGGTGTCCCATAGGGCGACGCACAATTGGCCCAACGTCGTCCGGGTTTGGCCAGGGTAGTCCGTCATTGTAAATAAAAATTTGTTCTTAACTGTCTTGCCTAGTTAAAACTTCTTATGGGCAGGTGGGATGGTAGCGTCCCACCTAGCCAACATCCGGTGAAATACCAAATTCAAAAATTTAACATTCTTGAAAATATATGTGTTATACATCAAAATAAAGCTTAACTTCTTGTTAATCCAGACGCTGAGTCAGATTTCAAAAAGGCTTTAAGGCAAAAGCAAACCATGCGATTATCTGAGGACAGCGCCCCGCGTACAAACACATGAAAATCCTATTTCAACCAGGCAGGTGCGCCACAAAAGTCAGAAATAGAGATATAATGAATGCCTTACCTTTGAAGATATTCTTCTGTTGGCACTCCAAAATGTCCCAGAAATATCACAAATGGTTCGATAATGTCCTACTTTATGTCCCAAAAATGTCAAAAAATACACCGGTTTCAACTCGCCCAACATGCCTACAAAGTTTCTAATAAGTTACCTGTAAACTTGGTCCAAACATTTCAAACAATGTTCCTAATCCAACCTCAGGTACCCTATAACGTAAATAATAGATAAAATTTAAGACGGAATAAACTGTTTCTAATACCGTATAAAAACAACGGGAAGCGCGCTCCAGTTCACGCGCACCAAAACAGTTGAGTCCACCTGGAGTGACACTTACAATGCATAGGGCTACTTCTTCATTTCTCAAAAGAAAAACATCGAACAATTTCTAAAGACTGTTGACATCTAGTGGAAGCCATAGGAACTGCAACCAGGTTCCTATTAATAAGGGTATCCCATAGAAAACCATTGAAAAATCCTATGACCTATATTTTTTTCCTCCTGGATGGTTTGTCCTCTGGGTTTTGCCTGCCATATCAGTTATGTTATACTCACAGACATTATTAGAGAGAGAGAGAGAGAGAGAGAGAGAGAGAGAGAGAGAGAGAGAGAAAAAAAAAATTGTACTTAGGAGAAATGAGTATCCCTGTGCCACCACCGCGATGACCAGATGCTTTATCAGATGAAGAGAGAGCAACTGGAGTAGCATTGTTCTCTGAGGTGATTTATGTCTCCGTTAGGACCAAAAAGTCAAGGGACTGAAGGGCAGTATGGGCTTAGCTGAACTCGCCGTTCTTCATCTGAAAATAACTAGGTAAGATACTCAAATGAGAGAGGGATGTGGAGCCTTCCTCACATTCCTCACTTTCCTTCCAGAAAGACTCACAGAGGTAATCGCTGCCAAAGGTGATTCTAACATGTATTAGGATGTTGAATACTTATCTATTAAAGATATATTAGTGTTTAATCTTCAATAAATGCTTTAATTTTTCTTCCACTTTGACATTACAGACATTACATTACAGAGTACATGACAGAGTATTTTGTGTGGATCGTTGACACAAAATGACAATTAAATGAATTTTAATCCCAATTTGTAACACAACAAAATGTGGGAAAATGAACAGTTTCTAAAGGCACTGTACATCATCATTCTCCATCAGCCAGTGTGCTTCAATAGGAAAAAGTGGAAAGAGTCACTCTATGTGCTACCATTTGGAATTATAGAGTAGTGTACAATGCACTGCTGAAATACCTGAGTTGTATTTAACAATATATTCCACTCATTATCTGAATTTCATTGATACAGTGTAAGCTAATGGATTTGAAGCAGAGAGATAGGCGATACTGTATCAGTTGACAAGTCACATAAAAAATAAGGTGATCTTGTACAGGGTTGCATTGGGCAGAATTGGCGTACTGTGCTACATTTTTACATTGTCCAACTGCTTTACAATACCCCAATTTCTGATGATTTATCCTAAGCATGTACTGTATAACGATAATGAAACTGTAAGACTGACATATTTCTCAACATGCTCACAACCTGCCATTGGATGCTAATTATTTTTTTTAAATGGTGCATGTCAAGTTATAGTCAAATACTGTATGGAAAATGTACCATCTACTATTATTTTAATTTAGCATTTCAAAAATAACTGTTTTGAAAGGTGTATCTTGTGTTTTTTGCTATTGGATTAAATGGTATCTGATGTATTGGTAACTAAACAAAATGTTATCATGGTATTTCACGGAAAACTTGATTTAGCATGAATGACTCAGGGGTGAAAAATGTGAAACCCCAATTAATGCACAATCAAAGGTTCTGAACACAAGATAGGGGGCATTGCTATCAGCTTAGAGTTTATACCACATACATCTGAAACATTTGCGAAAGTGATTGAAAAAAAACTGTATGATGTTGGCATGGGCATGTGCGTGTGCGTGTGCGTGTGCGTGTGTGTGTGTGTGTGTGTATATGACAGTGCAGCTTCTGTTTAAACTCCTTCAGAGGAGGATGATAAAAGGATGATGATGGCAGTCTGTAGCATCCCCCACGACAGCAGGGTGGCAGCTGAAGAGGTGTGACCACACATTAGCTCAGTCCTCCTTACTCAGCTCCCAGCTGCAGGTGATTGACAGGGAGTGTGTCTGACACACCATCAGATAAACACAGCTGTCTGCGATATGCCATGTGACAGGTAGAGTCACTCTAATCTACAACACCACAGCAGAAACAGACAAAGTCTAGGCCTCAGGTAACAAGAAAAGCAAATTGGACAGCCGTGGCCCATTGCCTGTCACATCAGATATGAGGGTAGTCTGAGAAATGCCTGAGCGCCATTATCAATGAGCATTGCATGCCAGGGCTGAGTTGGACCTCTTGCCCTGTCCCTGCCTGACATTTCATCACAAAACATTATGTATGCCGCTTATTGTCATGCATACCACCACCTTCTCTCACTCTCTCCTTCCAGAAACAGATCATTCTAACATTTCCCCTCATTGTGCAATAAAGCAGTGCCGGCACTAACAGAGAATACCAACTCAACATTTTTTTTTTACCTTTATTTAACTAGGCAGGTCAGTTAAAAACAAATTCTTCTTTTCAATGATGGCCTAGGAACAGTAGGATAAGTGCCTTGTTCAGGGGCAGATTTGTACCTTGTCAGCTTGGGGATTTGATCTTGCAACCATTTTGGTTACTAGTCCAATGCTCAACCACTAGGCCACCTGATGCCCCGAATTGCAATTCGTACAAATTGCAATTGGTACATGAGCCAGAGGGAGGAGGAAATGAGGAGGGGCAGCTGTTGAGTAACATTCACTGGGCCATCTCTGAGCAAACATAAAATACTAATAAGCAGCATACATTAAAGACCATGAGCTGACTGTGCTTCGATTGTGGAGACCAAGTGCCTGATGAATAATTCACCAAAATGTCTCAAGCAATTACTATACATTGGGGACTATGGTTTTTGAGAGTAAGGGCTATGCATGAAAATTCAAGAAAACAGTGGTTGGGACCTTGAAGGACCTTGAAGTGGCTGTATTCCCAATCCCCACTTTACTCACCACCTATAAACAACTGTTGATTTAACTTCTTACCTTTTAGAATATAGGCAAGACTTCCACTATCTCCCTCTTGAATGACGCAGCAGCCTTGGTTGACCGTGGTGGGGTACATACAGTCCATTATAGCCATACTTTCCAGGTTCTGTAGAAAGTAATTCTCTAAAAAGGAGGTCTTAATCAGCTCATGTGACCTGAAGTAGTTAACCGTGTGGGAGGCAATCAATAAGTAATGTCATTGTGGCTAGGGTTTGATAACAAAGGCACTAAAGCCTTGAGCCAATTGTCATACAGTGTGTATAAAACAATCATTATTGACTTAATGTCTGTGCAGGAAGCACTTTATCATCCTTAAAGGCCTTTAAGAGAACATTTCCAACCCGGACTCAGGGGTAGACATAACATAGTAAAGGTAAATCGTATGATATGTAACGATTTTACAATTCACATGGTATGTTACAAATTGCAATTCGTACAATATGTTACGAATTGCAATTCGTTTGATAGGTCACGAATCTGCAATATGTATGATATGTTACGAACTCCAATTTGTTGTGCTATCATCAGCTAGGTGGCAAACACTAATGTTAGCTAGGTTTAAAAACAAAATCTTATTTAACCTATATTTAACTAGACAAGCCAGTTAAGAACACATTTTTATTTACCATTTCAGCCTACCCCAGACAATGCTGGGCCAATTGTGAGCCGCCCTATGGAACTCCCAATCACAGCTGGGGTCCGACAGCTAGTCTTACTGGGGTCCAACACGTAACGAAAAATACATTACAGACATAATACTTTACAATTGACATACATTTAAAAACGTTAACATGTAGTTTGTGTGCATTTATCAGTTACAAATACTATACATGACAGTAAATACTGTACACACAAAATTAGGTTACATGGGGGAGAGCCATTGTACTGTGAGGTGTTGCTTTATTTGTTTTTTGAAACCAGGTTTGATATTACTTGCGCTATATGAGATGGAAGGGAGTTCTATGCAATCATGGTTCTGTATAATACTGTACGTTTCCTTGAATTTTTCTGGACCTAAGGACTATGAAAAGACCCCTGGTGGCATGTCTGGTAAGTGTGTGTGTCAGTCCTGTGTGTAAGTTGACGATGCAAACAATTTGGAATTTTCAACACATTAATGTAATAACAAGGTAATAACAAGGTCCTTCTTAGCAGCACTTGATTACAGACGGTTGCCAGTAGACGTACAGTGCCTTGCAAAAGTATTCACCCCCATTGATGTCTTTCATATTTTTAAATCAATTTTTATTTGGATTTCATGTAATGGACATACACAAAATAGTCCAAATGGGTGAAGTGAAATGAAAAATGGAAGAAAATACAAATGAAAATAAATAAACAGAAAAGTGGTGCGTGCATATGTATTCACCACCTTTGGTATGAAACCCCTAAATAAGATCTGGTGCAACCAATTACCTTCAGAAGTCACATAATGAATTAAATAAAGTCCACCGGTGTGCAATCGAAGTGTCACATGAGCTGTAACATTATCTCAGTATATATTCACCAGTTCTGAAAGGCCCCAGAATCTGCAACACCACTAAGCAAGGGGCACCACCAAGCAAGCGGCACCATGAAGACCAAGGAGTTCTCCAAACAGGTCAGGGACAAAGTTGTGGAGAGGTACAGATCAGGGTTGGGTTATAAAAAAATATTAGAAACTTTGAACATCCCACGGAGCACCATTAAATCCATTATTAAAAAATGGAAAGAATATGGCACCACAACAAACCTGCCAAGAGACGGCTGCCCACCAAAACTCACAGACCAGGCAAGGAGGGCATTAATCAGAGAGACAACAAAGAGACCAAAGAAAACCCTGAAGATGCAAAGCTCCACAGCGGATTGTATCTGTCTATAGGACCACTTTAAGCCGTACACTTCACAGAGCTGGGCTTTACTGAAGAGTGGCTAGAAAAAAAGCCATTAAAGAAACAAATAAAATAAACAAATAAGAAACTTAAAGAAACAAGCTTTCGCCAAAAGGTATATGGGAGACTCCCCAAACATATGGAAGAAGGTACTCTGGTAAGGTGAGCCTTAACTTGAGCTTTTTGGCCATCAAGGAAAACACTATGTCTGGCACAAACTCAACACCTCTCATCACCCCGAGAACGGCATTATGCTGTGGGGATGTTTTTTCATCGGCAGGGACTGGGAAACTGGTCAGAATCGAAGGAAGGATGGATGGCGCTAAATACAGGGAAATTCTTGAGGGAAACCTGTTTCAGTCTTCCAGAGATTTGAGACTGGGACGGAAGTTCACCTTCCAGCAGGACAAGGACCCTAAGCATACTGCTAAAGCAACACTTGAGTGGTTTAAGGGGAAACATTTAAATGTCTTGGAATGGCGTAGTCAAAGCCCAGACCTCAATTCAATTGAGAATATATGGTATGACTTAAAGATTGCTGTACAACAGCAGGAACCCATCCAACTTGAAGGAGCTGGAGCAGCTTTACCTTGAAGAATGGGCAAAAATCCCAGTGGCTAGATGTGCTAAGCTTATAGAGACATATCCCAAGAGACTTGCAGCTGTAATTTCTGCAAAAGGTGGCTCTACAAAGTATTGACTTGGGTGGGGTGAATAGTTATGCATGCTCAAGTTTTCTGTTTTTTTTGTGTAATTTTCTGTTTGTTTCACAATAAAAAATATTTTTCATCTTCAAAGTGGTAGGCATGTTGTGTAAATCAAATGATACAAACCCACCAAAAATTTATTTTATTTTTTTTTTTTTAATCTATTTTAATTCCAGGTTGTAAGTTAACAAAATATGAAAAATGCCAAGGGGGTGAATACTTTTGCTAGGCACTGTATGATGGCTTTTAGCGGCCATGTTGGAAGACCACCGCATCAATTCTTTCGACAACAACAGCTGAGTGGCTGTATGATAATAGTGCCTAAAACTAGTTTATTCATTACCATGGTCAATTTCTGTGCAGTATTTGGCTTCTCTAACAAGGCAGGAAAGACAACTGGAACTTAAAAAAAACAGATTACCTGCAATCAGGAGATAAGACAAGAACTGTCAGAAAAATCCCCAAAAACTTTTTGAACGTCAAAACCTGAACCCAGACAGTCGTCAGTACGTCTACTCCAATCATTTCATCCCTGGTAAGTCTGGTCGGTTTCAAGTTAAATTTGGCTGTTATGCTAACCAAGTGTTAACAACAAGACTGTGTTAGCCAACATTAGCTAGCTAGATAGTTTGTAGTCTAGCTATTAGCATGTGTCGTGTGAGTTTCAAGTTATGGGTAAGTAATTTTGTTCACCATAAACATGAACCTTTATAATGTCATGTCTTTGGCATCATTAAAGTGAAGACTGTTATTTTATCAAATCAATTCTCTGTAATTATTATTACGTGATTAAACTAATCATGCAAATGCAATTAACTAGGAAGTTGGGGCACCAAGGAAAATTTTCAGATTACAAAGTTATAATTTTCCTAATATAACTCTTCAGATATTTCAATATCTGATCAATTAGTCTTCTAATTAATGAATTATTCTTTACCTCACGTTAGTCTCATTCCAAATGTCGTAAATTGTTGGTTATCTGCACGAACCCAGCCTTTACTATGAATCATCCATACATCAATTGTTTTAATAATTTATTTACTAACTAACTAAATAATCACAGAAATGCATAAACACACAAACATTAGATATGGTTACAAGGAAATGATAGGGGAGGTTCCCTGGTGAGCTAAGCCGATATGACGGCTTGGCGGACAAAGGGAAGTGGGTGTGGACTGAGAAGGGAGGGAAAAACAAAAAGAGTCACTACACAGTTGATAATTATATTAATTGAAATGCTAATCCTTTGCACATGAATGCTCACTCATTCAGGAGTAATTGCAATCAATAAATATTTACGCCCAGTGTGTCGTCGTGATCTCTGTTGAAATCATCAGTCCTTCTGTTGGAAAGTTCATCCGAGTGTCTCTCTCTCTCTCTGCTTCCCTGAAGTCTTTCGTTAGAATGGATACTTCAGAGTACCATTAAGTACCATGTTCTTATGGAATAGATGTTTCGGCAGTTGTCGGTCTTCACATCCCAGGTTGACATAATTTCTAGCTGCAGACTAGTAAATAGTATCTAAGATTTGCTCTTATTCTGTCAGGATTGATAGTCTCATAGTTTAACCATTTCCTGCCGTGTAGCCAATGCTCCACGTGGTATGGTTAGGAATTCATTACAACCTTAGCTTATACTGAGGTTTTTGTGGTCTGAACTGTGCCCCCTCGGTGTCCATCGAGGTACGTGTAACCGATGTGAAATGGCTAGCGGGGTGCGTGTTAATAGCGTTTCAATCGGTGACGTCACTCGCTCGGAGACCTTGAAGTTGTTGTTCCCCTTGCTCTGCAAGGGCCGTGGCTTTTGTGGAACGAGCGGTGACGATGCTTTGTGGAAGGCAGTTGTTGATGTGTGCAGAGGGTCCCTGGTTTGAGCCCAGGTAGGGGCGAGGAGAGGGACAGAAGCTAAACTGTTACATTGATGCTGTTGATCCGGATCACTGGTTACTGCAGAAAAGGGGGGTGAGTGTAACCATTGTGAAATGGCTAGCCAGTTCGAGCCCAGGTAGGGGCACACATACGTGTGGTATGAAGAGGATTTCTTCAGGAGGGGTTTTTATTCGTAACAGTAGAAAAGGGCTGTTCCATGATGCTAGATCATGTCTGTGCTCACGGGGGCGGGCCAATGACTTAGTTAAACTTTAAAGGGAATACAGATTCCTGCACATCTAAAAGGGTTGGCCTGCTCCAGTTGTAATAGGTATTTAAAGGTTATGTGTGACTTTTAAACTGTATTTTTGTTTACAAAATGTGCTAACATACTTTAGGTACACATATAATCCATGGTATACAAGGATGCACCCTTATGCTCTTAGGACATTCATTGGGACCTCTTCAGCTGCAGACATGGTTTATCTTCATCTGCATACAGGGTTTCCCAGCTCTCTGTATCTGACAACAGAAAACATCACAAAGAAACAGGCTGTATTATACTCAAATTAGACAGCACTGAATATTATGTTGCTATATCTCTCTGTCGTCATAGTTTTTCTCGCTAGGGACAGGAACTGGAGAATCTTTATATAATATCCTCCCACAAAGGTAACTACCCTATCCCTTCTCTAAGAGCTGGAACTGCTACTTAATCCTTTCACCTTCTTCCATGGCTATTAGCTATTTAGCTATCTAGCTACCTAGATACAAATGTATTTAGTGTTGCAATAATGAATACATCAAGATAGCTAGCTAACTAGCTAATATGAAGATATCTAGCTGGTGATATTTAATTCACTTGGCTAGCTATACAGTATGTAAAGTTAGCTAGCTAGCTAACATTAGTTAGCTGTTCATTTCAGTTAGCCTGCACACAAAGTTTCTGGAGAAACTAGCTAGCTAGCTAGGTAATAATAGCTATTGTTTTTATCATTTTCTAAATATATGTACTTACTTGAATATGTTCTCTCACTGCCTCCATTGTTTGGTTCCTTCGAAAAATGAAATAATGGGCAATCTCCCCAAAGTTTCCGGTGGTAGCAAAACACAGCCAGCCATTTGGACGATTGGAGGACTACCACCAGACTGACTCTTGTCTTCCAACGTGGTGCCCGGTGTGGTTGCTAGGTGATTTGCAATTAACTAACATACTAAGTAGTTGCAAAGTAGCTCAAAAGTAGTAAGTAGTTGCAAAGTTGCTAATTTGTCTAATGTTGTCCAGAATGTGTTTCGAACACGCAACTTTTGGGTTGCTAAACGTTTGCTTTATACGCCTACCCATTCACCACAACCAACCACCACGAGATGCTAGTTTTTCCCTCAATAACCTTCTGTCTTACAGTATGTAACCATACCAAAGGTAACATATCATACTAATTTGAGGGTCCCGGACTTACGTTTAGTAAGTTACGTCTATTCTATGAGACCAGGCTGACATTTCTCAAGCAAAACAGGTCAAAAGGAACATGTCCTTGGTGTGTTCTCTCACTGTTGGTTTTTGTTGTAGGTTTTTAGGCTGACCAGAGCAAGTTGCCTTGGATTCAGGGTCACGGGCTCTGACAATATGGTCTTTCTTTGAACCACATGATACAATGTAGCCTACATGTTATAGATAATATGTATAATAGCATAAAAGAAAAACATTGCTTGAAATTTGGTTGTACTTTCTGCAGAAAATCCTACCTGCACTTGCTCCAGAAATCAAATCAAATCAAATTGATTTATATAGCCCTTCTTACATCAGCTGATATCTCAAAGTGCTGTACAGAAACCCAGCCTAAAACCCCAAACAGCAAGCAATGCAGGTGTAGAAGCACGGTGGCTAGGAAAAACTCCCTAGAAAGGCCAAAACCTAGAAAGAAACCTAGAGAGGAACCAGGCTATGAGGGGTGGCCAGTCCTCTTCTGGCTGTGCCGGGTGGAGATTATAACAGAACATGGCCAAGATGTTCAAATGTTCATAAATGACCAGCATGGTCAAATAATAATCACAGTAGTTGTCGAGGATGCAACAGGTCAGCACCTCAGGAGTAAATGTCAGTTGGCTTTTCATAGTCGATCATTGAGAGTATCTCTACCGCTCCTGCTGTCCCCAGAAGACCCTGGGGATGTGATGATGGCCATGTAGGGATCCAGTCCATGAATCAAGTCATCCTTGGCATCCAACTCCAGCTCTAGCTCATCAATGAGTGTTTCCCTCTGGCAAGGGAAATGTGTGTGTGTGTGTGTGTGTGTGTGTGTGTGTGTGTGTGTGTGTGTGTGTGTGTGTGTGTGTGTGTGTGTGTGTGTGTGTGTGTGTGTGTGTGTGTGTTAATTACATTGTTACGTATTGCATTCTGAACATTCTAATTAAATTATCTTTGATTGAAAAGACAGCTTAGAAACTCCATTCCCACCGAGGCTGCAGTTGATTAAATAATAGGCATAGCATGCAACAAAATATGGCAATTTGTTAGATTATGCATGCATTCAGTTATGCAACTTTAATTGCACATTGCACAAAATTATAAATCACAAAGTAAAATCACTTACTTAGTAGCCTACCTGTCTAAGCAGAAGAACATCAGCAAGAAAGTTCAGAGAATTGAAATGCCTGACTGTTTAAAACGGAAATGCTTTTACTTTTAAACAGTTGTGTCACATCTGTCTCTGACTGATATTTTAATTTGTGTGAGACGACTTCTCTGTTTTCGCATGGACAGGTGCAGCACAGGCACGCCTCGCAATACTGTCAGTGAAGAATGAATGGTTTGTCGCTACGGAAAGACTCAGGTGGATGATTCATGAAGCCTGTCACCAATAAGCTTTGCTCTCAGATTTTTGGAAAGCCAAAAGGTTCAAATCGTCTCACCCTGACGACTAGTTTTACTATAATGCCATCCTAAGCAAATGTATTGGTGTACAAACGGTGTGGTCACCTGATATCTCACTATACACGCGTTGAAAACGTCTTAGAACATTCAAATTAAATTATCTTTGATTGAAAAGACAGCTAAGAAACTCCATTCCCACTGAGGATGCAGTTGATTAAATAATTGGCATAGCATGCAACAAAATATGTAAAATTGATAGATTATGCATGCATTCAGCTATGCAACTTTAATTGCACATTGCACAAAATTATAAATCATAAAGCAACCGTGATTAAACACTGTTAGAAATTTTGAAAAGGGGATAATGTTTGCTAACTTCACTAGGTAGGCCTAGTGATGAGATTTGGCCTCGCAAGACGTTCCTAGACATTCACGTTACTCGCCTGCCCGACCAAACACTCTACTTTCATTTTTGCCTCAGTAACCATCTGTCTTATGTAACCATACCAATCGTAACATATTCTAATTTGGGGATCCCGGATTTACTTTTACTATGTTAAGTCTAGTCTATCAGACCAGGCTGGATAGGTAGGGCCCACAAAGGATGGGAAATTAACCTAAACCACTCATTCTTGTCAGTTATAGTTCACTTTTATTTTATATCACTTAAATATCCAATTAATGGAGGCCAATATTGAGAGCTATCATGAGGCTACCCTCCCGTATCTGAAATTATATGTTTAAATTATGTTTTCTAATCATTAGCATGCAGTTAATTACTTGCGGTATAACTCTGATGATAGAGCTAAAGATACGCAATTGTTTCACATGGAATAATCGGAAATGTTTAGTTCTATGCTCTTTAAGAGGTGGACTACAGTATATCTCAACCAGATAGTTCAAACGTATTTAACAATCCCTTGAAAACGCCAAGCAGTTGTCAATGGCTTTAACAGAGCTGGGGGTCTCCTTGCCCACCAGAAAGCAAATCGAATGCTCTGCTCCTTATTGTGATGTTTAACGACCTGTAGGGAGCTTTGTAAACAACAGGTTTAGAGTAACAGTGAAATGCTTACTTACTTTTCCAACAATGCAGAGTTAAAGATAGAAAAAAATATATATACAGTACCTAGGGCTGTGGAGGTCACGAAATTTCATCAGCTGGTGATTGTCAAGCAAATACCTGTCGGTCTCACGGTAATTCACTGTTAATTAACATAAACACATTTAGCATCTCCTGGCTTCCACACATAGCCTACAAGCCATTTTAAAAAGTTGAATAAATCCATGTAATGTAGCCCACACCTTCACAATAAATCTATTATTTATTTTCGACAGGTCCAAAGTAAAATTTCTGAAGAAAATAATACCATTCTCTGAGTTGTCCTTATGTTAGGCTTTGTTTTGGTGTGTCAGTGTAAGTATGTGTGATTGTGTGGGTAGAGTCCAGTGTGTGTGCATAGAGTTAGTGCAAAAAAGTGTCAATGCAGGTAGTCCGGGTAGCCATTTGATTAGCTATTTAAAAGTCTTGTTTAGCAGTCTTATGGCTTGGGGGTAGAATCTGTTCAGGATCCTGTTGGTTCCAGACTTGCACTGGTACCATTTGCCATGTGGTAGCAGAGAGAATAGTTTATGGCTTGGGTGGCTGGAGTCTTTGACAATTTTGGGGACTTCTTCTGACACTGCCTGATATTGAGGTCCTGGATGGCAGGGTGTTCGGCCCCAGTGATGTACTGGGCCATACTCACCACCCTCTGTAGTGCCTTCCTGTCAGGTTCCTTGCAGTTGCCGTACCAAGCGGTGATGCAGCCAATCAAAAGGATCTCAATGGTGCAGCTGTATAACTTTTTGAGGCTCTGAGGGCCCAGCCTCCTGAGGGGGTAGAGGCACTGTTGTGTCCTCTTCACAACTGTGTGGGTGTGTGGAGCATGTAATTCCTTTGTGATGTCGACACCGAGGAAATTGAAGGACTCGACCCGCTCCAATACAGCCCCATCGATGTGGATGGAAGCATGCTTGCAACCTCCGTTTCCTGTAGTTCATGATCAGCTCTTATGTTTTGCTGACGTTGAAGGAGAGGTTGTTGTCCTGGCACCACACTGCCAGGTCTCTGACCTCATCCCTATAGGCTGCCTCATTGTCATCGGTGATCAGTCCTACCACTGTCATGTCCGCAAACTTGATAATGGTGTTGGAGTCGTGTGCAGTCGTGAGTAAAGGAGGGGACTAAGCACACAGCCCTTAGGGGCCTCCGTGATGATCAGATGTTGTTGCCAACCCTCACCGCTTGGGGGAAGCCCTGTTGACGATCTTACGGCCCCTTTCGACAAATGTACTTTTGGGGGGAGGGGTGGGAACCAACTCCTCACATGGTGCCATCTCCTGGTCGTTGTGCCCATGTGTCACCAGCTGTAATACACTGTGTTAAAGAAGTCTTATAAATGAATGTGAGTGTATTCCCAAAAACACATGGGTCCCGTAATGTCTGCAAAAACAAAACACTGCATTCCACAGTAAGAACCTCATACCAACGGTCAAGTGGTAGTGTCATGGTTTATGGATGCATTGCTGCCTCAGGACCTAGACGACTTGCCGTCATCGAAGGAACCATGAATTCTGCTCTGTATCAGAGAATTCTAAAGGAGAATGTCAGGCCATCCGTCCATGAGCTTAAGCTGAAGCACAGCTGGGTCATGCAGCAAGGCCATGATCCAGAACACACAAGCCAGTCTACCTCAGAATGACCAGTTTATGCTCTAAAACCCACAAATGTTGCTGAGTTAAAGCTGTTCTGCATGGAAGAGTAGGACAAAATTCCTCCACAGCGATGTGAGAGACTGATCAACAACTACAGAAAGCATTTGATTGCAGCTAAAGGTGGCACAAGCAGTTATCAAGTGTAAGGGGGCAATTACTTTTCACACAGGGACATTGGATGTTGCATAACTTTATTTATTAAGTAAATTAAATAGGTATCACATTTTTGTTTTATTTGTTCACTCTGGTTCCCTTTATCTGATATCTAATCCAGACTGTATTACAACTGGCCGTGATAAATAAAATAAGATTTTATTGGTCACATACACATGATTAGCAGATGTTTTTGTGAGTGTAGCGAAATGCTTGTGCTTCTAGTTCCGACAGTGCAGTAATATCTAACAAGTAATCTAACAATTCCATAACAACTACCTAATACACACAAATCTAAAGGGATTGAATAAGAATATGTACATATAAATACATAGGTGAGCGCTGACCGAGCGGCATAGGTCCCCCACACTGGGTCGTTCCAGCCCTCTCCCCCCATCTCCCTGGGGCAGGGACCTGGCTGGATGTATTTGCGCCCCCTTAGGCTGCGGGCGAGGGTTGGACCCCTCTCTGGGTTGGCACCAGCCCATTACACATAGCCGCAGGAAGTAGTTTGGGGGTGAGAGTACTGCGATTATTGTCTTCAATGGGGGGGGGGGGGCTTCTTTTTCATTTTTTAAAAATACATTTTTCGGGGGGGGGGGGTTCTGCAGCACCCTCAGCACTCCTACTTCCTACGGCTATGCCCTTTCGGCTCTCTCCCACCTCCAGCTGGCTGGATTTAGTGGCATCCCCTGGTGTCCCTGGCCGCGGGTCGTTCCCCCTCTCTGGGCGTGGGCCCCTCTCCCCGAAACACATGTAAACGCCCCCCCCCCCCCAAAAAAATAAACAAAACAAGCTGGGAGTAGCTATTATCCTCTTAAAGTAGCAGAACTCTGTCATTAGAGATATTTTCCCATTGACTTGTTTGGGCGGATTACTATGTGCCCGTGGTTAAACTGCTCTAAAACGGCCAGTGTAATTAGGTATATTCTCTCATGACAGCTTAATATTAAGGGTTGTTCTCCAAAAGTTTCTAAAACGGACAGGTGACCACAGAAATTAGCACGTGTAGGTAAAATCGTGGATGTCATGTCATCATATTACAATAAGAAATTGTGGGACTTCCTCTCTATGGAATTTTTCTGAAGAATTTGATGAGCAAGTTCAAACATTTCTAATGTTGTTACCTAATGTTATAAACAAATAATATGTTAATTTGTGTAATATGCACTCCATATCAAAACAGCAATTCTTGCAACTATAACTGCATCCACGAATTTGAGATCGTTCAGCTACCTTTATCCAGGCCATATATAGCGGGGATGCGGATTACCGCATCGACTGACCTGACTGGTCAATCCATATTCCACACAGCAGGGGGCAGCACGCGCATATTGAGTATTAAAAGCAGTGGGGAAGTAACTAGAACATGATTGCTGATAAGGTTTGGACTGTTTGGAGAAACAACAAACCTGTTATCATAACGTTGAATTGTTTTCAATTACACAGTCAATACAATGATTTTAACTATAAAACCACTTAAAGGAAAGGAGTGCAATGTACAGGTAAGCATTTATGAGCAAAAGGCAGACTGGAGCCGGTAGCTAGCTAACCTAGTTAGCTATGTCAGCTAGCTGCTACTGCTGTTTTCCAGCATCACGGGCTAGCATTTTAAAGGAAAGGTCTATTTGTTATATCTAGCTATTGGGTATCTTGATGCAGAGGGTGTTCACAGCAGGTCTGTAACTTCATGATTTAGCTACAGGAAATGAAGTTGGCAACAAAAGCAGAGTTGGCTCATGTTCGTAGCTTGAAGATAAAGCTCTGCGGTTCAGAGCGTTAGTCCTCTCAGTAGACCAGACCTAGGCCAGGGAAGATAATGTGCCTGCTGTAGATATGGTCAGCTTGTCAAGAGGAATAGTTCAGCGATATCAATGTGATTGTGCTGTCGCTATTACATCAATACTGTCAAGAATATTAAATGTCAGTTGTTTAATCTGTTACAATTTCAGGTCACAGAAGATGAAAAAGTCTCCATGGTGAAAGAACTAGTGTCTGAACGTCTGAATATACCTGCAAATCAGCAGCGATTGCTTTACAAGGGGAAAGCCCTTGCAGGTACCTACACTGAGGCCAACTACTGTAGCTAATCATACACAGCCTGGCATTGTCGAAGTACCCCAGCTGTGTATGAGGATGTCACATCACCGAATCTACCAAGTTACACATTGCCCTGCTGCATTCTTGAATATTCTTTATAACATTCATACCTGTACATCTATCACAAAGCCATACACATCTTTGTCCATTTTCGTTACAGATGAACACAGATTGAGCGATTATTCCATTGGGCCAGAGGCCAAGTTAAATTTGGTGGTTCGTCCAGCAGGGGAGAGGAGTGGGATGGCTAGCAGTAGCAGTGCGGTCAGCGGGGTGTGGCAGACTCTGTCCACTGTACTAGCGAAACACTTCAGCCCTGCAGATGCAGCTAAAGTCCATGAACAGTTAATCAAGGTACATTATTTCCATTAACAAGAGTAGGCAGCTGTTGGTACATATCCATAGATCTTATCATACTCGCCAACAAAACACATTCAGGTCATGTACATTATTCTGATTTGGGAGTATAAGCTGCTTTGCATGCACACCCATTGAATCCCTTCAGTTTCTACACTACATCAATAATTACTAATGAAGTGTTTAAGAATATCCCTCCACATACTTTTGCTGAAGTACAGAATTCACTGAATGTTCTCACCTTTAGACTGCAGGTACTACTTTTGTACTGTATGAATGATTTTATCAGTCTCAGGCTAGCGATTTACACTGCTTTCTCTTCCAAAAGGATTATGAACGTTCACTTCGGCAACTCAGTCTGGATGACATTGAGCGCCTGGCCGGGCGACTGCTTCACCCAGACAGCGAGGGCATGGACACATCGTACATGGATTGAAAACCTGCCTGACTTGACGGTATTCTGGCGATTCACAGAGGTGCAGTGGGTTGTACAGGGATAACATGAAAGGTTGACTATAGTGTAGCTGCAAAGCTTTTAGATCACAGCCTGTCTTAATTATACTTTTCTTTGTTTTCTCCAGACATTCCTGTACAATTAATAGGATATTTTCACATGATCAAATCAGACTGAAACGAGAGCCAATACCTTTTGACTGTTGGTCTAAAATTATCACTGAGTAATTATGGAAGTTCTTATTTATAAGCAATGTGTTGTAAATGAATGATAGTTTACAGAAAACACACTCTGTAAGGTTAGTTCTAGTTAATGTTGTTCAGTGCAGTCATTGTATGATTTGTATATATTGTTTATACAAGCATAAAAAAATTGACTGTTTTCCCTCAATTTCAAGTACTCACTTGGTCTAGGCCTAGCATACATTTTTTTTAACTGAATAAAGCACAATCTACCTCAAATAGTATTTAGTCATAATTGTACCTTTTTTATTCAACTGTCAGGAAATTATTTAACCATTTATATTAAGATATATGTTCAACTTCTACTTACAGCAACCGTAACAATTTATAAAATTATATAAAATTGATGAGGACGTTCATATAGTTGTATTTATATTATACAAAGCAAAAAATAAGAGGTCAGATTGTGAGAGAGATGCTGCCTTATCTATGATAGGATGTGCTTTGGCCTGCAAATGTAACACCTTAAACTGGGAAAAGCTATTTCAACTCCCATCTAACAAGCTGTCCAGTTTGGAGCAAGACTTGATAACAGGAATTTGCCTCTGACTGCATTATCCATATTAGAAAGCACACACTGCTGATCATATTGGATTTTCTAGTGATAGCTTTGTTTCCTCTCTCCCCACAAACACACACAGTCGAACTTGAGTCCCATTTGTACAATTTACATAATTTTTGATCAGCAGCTTAAAACTGTCTACCATTTCTTCATTGTTCATGCAAATATGCTGTACTTAGGTCTTCACCTTGAAGAGGAAATGCAATAGTAGTGCAGATAAATGTGACACCAAGTTCTTTAAAGAGGAACCATTATAGTTGTGACTGCTATGACAAACATAGTGAGCTAGCACAGAGACCACAAGGAAATGGAAGGCACGTTGATAAGGGAGAATGCATCGGATGTCTCCCAGACATAACATACATTATTGCAAGACTGATGAGTATCAAAAACAAAATGTTTGACAAATACAAAGCCAGTTGTCTTGGTGAAAATACAGATATTGATGTAACTGATGTTGCAGTTCCTGCCACATGAACTTCAAAGAGAAAAACGGGGGGGTTTAGCATTTTTCGTCTGAGATCTTGCATATGTGAAGACATAAAATGGTATGAATGTACATTATTGTAATCCCCCTTCAATCAAACATCAGTGTATATATGTCATGTTTTCTCCCTTCCTCAGCAGCTGCAGCCATCACTAGAGGAGGCTGGTCTGTCATCCCTCAGTTTGATCTGATCTGGGAAGTCATAAGTCTCCACTTCTGACTCCTAACAATGAGGACAGGAAAACATGGCAGGTTAATGCCTTCAAAAAAGTTCCAAAGTGAATACATTCTTGTATCTGCATCAATAAATTGTTCTTAAAGTGTGAACTACGTCATGAGTTTAACATTATCCAAATTCAATCAGCAATCAACCTACCTGTTTGAGAGCATTTCGGCAAATAGTTTGAAAGGCTTGATCAACATTGATGGCCTCCTTCGCACTTGTCTCGAAATATGGGATACTGCCCTTACTCGTACACCACGCCTGGGCTCGCTTGGTCGTCACCTGGTCAGTAATATAATATTCATATGAACAAATTACATTTCACACAAACAAACATTGGGGCTACACATGTATATGGTCTGGTTATTCATATTTTATTGTTTTATTGTTTATTGTTAACATTTTTCTTACTTTTTAACTCTACATTTGGGGTAAAGGGCCCTTAAGCATTTCATGGTAAAATCTACACTGGTTGTATTTGGCACATGTGACATAACATTTGATTTGATGGCACAACTTCACATATTTGGGCATATGTACAGACCTGCCTGTTCTCCAAGTCAATCTTGTTGCCGAGCACAACAAATGGGAAGTTCTCTGGGTCACGGGGGCTGGCTTGAATCAGGAACTCGTCTCGCCAGCTGTCAAGAGTCTTGAAGGTGTTTGGCGCAGTAACATCGTACACAAGGACACAACAGTCTGCACCTCGATAGAAAGCAACGCCCAATGACTGGAATCTCTCCTGCCCTGCAGTGTCCCAGATCTAGTAGAATGGATGACATTCATAACTGAACTCACCACTACATGCACTTCAATACATATCCAAAGGGACCATGTTACATAGAGAAAGGCTTGACTAAAATGTTTAGTTGAATACATTTCTATCAGGTTTAAACTTATGGTATTGGGACACAATACCGAGGAGAGGTTATGGAAGATGTGCATGGTCAAGGATAGAGATAAGTCTATTACCTGCATTGTCACAAGCCTGTCATCCACCATCACCTCTTTGGTAAGAAAGTCAGCACCGATTGTGGCCTTATACTGATTGCTGAACTTCTTATTCACATATTGGTTCATGAGAGAGGTCTTCCCAACTCTGTCAGTGTGGAGATAGAGGAGAGTGATGAACAAACATAGGCAGGGACAAAATTAGATTAAATAATCTTTAGGAACCTTTACCCAAAAATGAGTGGAACCCAATGTACATGAAGAATGTGATCTATGGTAAGGACAATTTGGAATGAACAGGTTTCACACTGCAAGTATTCTACTCACCCTGAGTCTCCAAGAATTATCACCTTGAGTAGAATCTTCTTCCGAGATGCCATATTTGCTGATGAGAGAATAGGTAAGACATTTCAGTGCATCAGTTAGGACTAGGACACTGTTATCACAGATGAACAATGTGCCAGATGTTTCACCAGATGTATACATTTGAAGTATCTGGTTGGCGTTTCCACTCACTACCAAATATGGTGATGAGGGGAAGTCCAGTGGCCAGCAATGGCAGAAGATGGAAGGAGATGCATTTTGTCAGACAAACTGCAAATTTTCTCATTAATGAAACATTTGATCTCAATAAAGTTTTCTGTTCCCAAAACTAGAATCTGTTATTAACATAGCGGACTACGTTTTGTAGACTTTACCAAAGTTTCTAAAAATTGTTTTATTTCGGAGTGCAAGGGCGAATTTAGTTATTGCACACCCGCGATTCGTAAAGTAGGCGTTCCCTAACTAAAATATGTTAGAAACAGCCAATAGGATCTCGCTAGCTCGTGCTTGGCGCTGCCACCTTGCTAGTCCACCCACTATGATGCATTTGCTTCCATTGGAAATAACAGGCTGTGGACCATCTTGTTAGTTAGGAAAATCTTTGATGTTATCAGTGCGGCATCAAGAAGTCAATGCAGGATGCTTGGGATCCGATGTGTGACGGGCTTTGACCATGAAGCATGATTTACAGAAGATACTAATCGTGGTAAGCCAAATGTTAGCTAACTATTCAATTTCCACATGACCTGACATATTAGTTAGCTAACGTTGGCTAGTTGGCTAGCTTTTAGGGAAAAATCAAATAGTTTACCTTTTACTCTGGCGTCAGACAGATGCAGAGAGAAAACTGTTGTTCTCTTGAATAATTCTCATTAACTAACTACTTTGATTAAAACTGGTAATGTCTAGACATACAACCCTCTGCTGTTTTTTATCAGACGGTATGCAGCTTGTTCACGAGTCGGTCGGGGCAGGGTGCTGTGATTATCTGATCTGTAGCAGACCTGGATTGGACTTTCCACGAAGCAAATTTGCGCAAGTCTTTTGCC
This sequence comes from Oncorhynchus clarkii lewisi, assembly GCF_045791955.1. Classification (NCBI taxonomy): domain Eukaryota; kingdom Metazoa; phylum Chordata; class Actinopteri; order Salmoniformes; family Salmonidae; genus Oncorhynchus; species Oncorhynchus clarkii. The sequence goes on from NC_092176.1 coordinate 17,567,159, forward strand.
CTGCTGACTCTCGTGAACACGCATTTGGGTTCCAGTCACAAGGGGCTGACGTTAAGTGTACATACATATATATAATTTATTTATGTATTATTCCATTGGTTACCTCGAAGCAGATGCCCCAAGGGCAGAGTGGCCCACACTCATTGAATATGGTGCTTTTAAATGTTAGAGCATAAAGAAACATGTGTGATGTCACTTGGAAAAAGAGGAGGGAGTTGCGTGTAGAGGGCGTTGTCAAAATTGTGACAGACTGTATTTAAACCAATCAGCTAACCGTATAATATACGGAAAAACGTTGAATGACCAATCACCTCTTTCAAAAAAAATATTTCAATGACAGCCTTGAAAACAACCCGGTTTGAAGTCGCTAAAAAATACAGATAACGCTAAATTGTGGATAGTACAGAACTTCCGTTACTGTAGCTAGCTGTCTTTGCAGGATGAAGTGAGCACGGTATTGTTGGATTGAGAGGAACATCTTCTCTGGTAAGGAAACGACTAAAGCGTTAGCCACTTACCCTGCTTCCTCATCAGAGCACCTTGGCCTGAATCGGATTAACTAGGAAGTTCAGCAGCATCTCCGTTTGTTCCCCTTCAAAACAATGTAAAATGTCAAAAAATTGCCAAATGTTGTATACCGAAAGACTTGACAATGCTAAATGTCTGGTTGTTTGCGAAATTAGTCCTACATTTATTGCATGATAGGGGTCATAAGCAAGCTAGGTTAACTGTTAGCTAGATATGCTATATTCCAAGCTACCCATACCTATCTTGGACTTTGGCCACTAATCAGCGATCAACCCCAAATCAAACGATTCCAGTTTTGTCTCTCAGTAGGGCCTGAACAGTAGGGCCTGAATCCATTCCTTTTCACATGACCACCCGCGGGCCTTTCTTATGTAATGTTGGTTATCATCACGAGAGCTAATGAATCACAACAACAAATACTACTGTTAAGCTATTGTGTAGTTTGTTTGTTGCTTGCTAACGTTACACATTCTTATCCATCTGCAAGAGGTCTCTTGTTTTTGCCTTTTGTAGGAGATTAAGGAGAGTCCTGTGTACTATATGTTTATAATCTCACCATTGCTTCTTTCACTTTCTTTTGCCAACTGTAGTGTCCGGTCCTAAGAAATGGAGACTCTAATTCCCATCATCAATCGGCTCCAGGAAGTCTTCCTGACAGTGGGGGCAGAGATCATCCAGCTGCCTCAGATAGTGGTGGTTGGCTCGCAGGTCAGTACAGAATCAAAATGCAAGAATCAATGGTTGTTCCATTGGGGAATTGTTACATTGGGGAATTGTGTCATTGTTGAAATTAACATATCAATGTCCAGCAGTCTTTCCAGGGAGATGGAGGAAGTATAGATAATAGCAATGAATCCTTCATGTAGCTAAGTGTTAAAGTCTTTCTAAAATTGATCTCATCTTTTCCCATGACAGAGCAGCGGCAAGAGTTCTGTGTTGGAGAGCCTGGTTGGAAGGGATTTTCTGCCTCGGGGATCAGGCATAGTCACACGGCGACCCCTAGTGTTGCAGCTGGTGAATGTGCCTCCATTGGCAGAGAGGAGACTGCAAGAAAATGGTATGCACTTGACACAGAAACAAGATGTGATTGTCACTTTAAAAGCTGTCTCCATGTTGCTTCTCGCAGATAAACCGTACACTGGACACACTGAAACAAATCAATGCCAGTGCAGCTGACATTTATTCAATGAATTTCAATATCTCGCATTCATATTCATGTAATTTCACTCATTGGATAAAGCCTAAGTGGTCTTTGGGATGTTTGCTCTTTTCTAACATATTTACAATCCCTTCTTCACCTTTCTCAGGAAATGGGGTAAAACAAAATGCAAACAGCTACCCAGGTCTTTACTTCCATAGTTTATCTGCATGGACCTGTTGCGTTGTCATTCATCTTAATATTATCTTGTCATCCTCATCGTCTTTTCATTTCCTCTGTCTAATCATCACATCAACTTACAAACTCTGTCTCTGTCATATTTTGTTTCCAAATATTTATAAACCCCATCGGTCTGTTTTTATGTGATACAAGTATTTCATTTCCGTTTACACATTATTTTACACTCAATCTTTTTATATTTTGTCAAGGGATCAAGGCTGATGAATGGGGCACGTTCCTTCATAGCAAGAACCAGGTATGTGGCACTATCTTCGCTTTGCACAAATCTATTTAGCTGTTTTGCACTGCACATTGAGTGTTTCATATTTGCAGTAGGGCATTACATTGTCTGAGAAACTTGGTACTGTATATCCTAACGTCATGCCACCAGGGGTGTTGGTGAAGTCGATATTTCAGTATCCCATCTCTTGTTTGCATTATAGATTTTCACAGATTTCTTGGAGATTCGCAAGGAGATTGAAGAAGAGACTGAGCGTAGCTCAGGAGGCAACAAGGTATGTATGTATACATTGTAGATAGATTTGTCTTATCTCCAGTTTATGCGTTATTGATTTACTTTTGTCTGCTTCTCGCTCCATCCCCATTTCCTCTCTTGTGGTCTTTAGGGAATCAGCCCTGAGCCCATCTATTTGAAGATTTTCTCTCCTCATGTCCTCAATCTCACACTGGTTGATTTGCCAGGAATAACCAAGGTAAGCCCAACCAGTGTGTTAATCCCACTAACTTGAAAATGCACAACTATGGTGTTCCTCATGGTAAAATTAATGACATTACTCATTGAAAACAAATGTGTATATTTAATTGCAGTAATGTAGTTATTTCTTGTTGTACTAGGTTCCGGTTGGAGATCAGCCAGAGGACATAGAAGCTCAAGTCCAAGAGATGATCCTATCCTTCATCTCCAACCCCAACTCCCTTATCCTCTCAGTGTCTCCTGCCAATTCCGACTTGGCCACCTCTGATGCCCTCAAACTGGCCCGCGAGGTCGACCCGGATGGTGAGGCATAGTGTACACTTGTGCTCCTTCATTTTTCACTGCATGTCTTTTCAGTGTATACAGTGAATTCGGAAAGTATTCAGACATCTTGACTTTTTCCACATTTTGTTATGTTACAGCTTTATTATAAAATCAATTTAAAAAAAATAATACCTCATCAATCTACACACAATAATGACAAAGCAAAAAACGTTTTTTAGATATTTTAGCAAATGTATAAAAAATAAAAACAGACACCTTATTTACATAAGTATTCATAGCTTTTGCTATGAACCTCTAACTTGAGCTCAGGTGAATCCTGTTTCCATTGATCATCCTTGAGATGTTTCTACAACTTGATTGGAGTTCACCTGTGGTAAATTCATTTGATTGGACATGATTTGGAAAGGCACACACCTGTCTATATAAGTTCCCACAGTTGACAGTGCAGGTCAGAGCAAAAACCAAGCCAATAGGTAGAAGGAATTGTCCTTAGAGCTCCGAGACAGGATTGTGTCGATGCACAAATCTGGGGATGGGTACCAACACATTTCTGCAGCATTGAAGGTCCCCAAGAACACAGTGGCCTACATCATTTTTAAATGGAAGAAGTTTGGAACCACCAAGACTCTTCCTAGAGCTGGCTGCTTGGCCAAACTGATCAATCGGGGGCGAAGGGCCTTGGTCAGGGAGGTGACCAATAACCTGATGGTCAGTCTGACAGAGCTCTAGAGTTCCTCTGTGGAGATTGGTGAACCTTCCTGAAGGACAACCATCTCTGCAGCACTTTACCAATCAGGCCTTTATGGTAGAGTGGCAGGCGAAAGCCACTCCTCAGTAAAAGGCAGATGACAGCCCGCTTGGAGTTTGCCAAAGGGCACTTAAAGGACTCTCCGACCATGAGGAACAAGATTCTCTGGTCTGATGAAACCAAGATTCTCTTTGGCCTGAATGTGGAGCATCATGTCTGGAGGTAAACTGGCACGATCCTTATAGTGAAGTAAGGGAAAGGGGGATACCTAGTCAGTTGTCCAACTGAACTGAAATGTGTCTACCACATTTAACCCAACACCTCTGAATCAGAGAGGTGCGGGGGGCGGTGGTGGCATCATCATGCTGTGGGGATGTTTTTCAGCGGCAGGGACTGGGAGACTAGTCAGAATCGCGGGAAAGATGAATGGAGCAAAATACAGAGAGATCCTTGATGAAAACCTGCGTCAGAGCGCTCAGGACCTCAACTGGGCAACGGTTCACCTTCCAACAGGATAACAACCCTAAGCACACAGAAAATAACATTTTAAATATTTTTATTTCACCATTATTTAACCAGGTAGGCTATTTGAACAAGTTCTCATTTACAACTGCGACCTGGCCAAGATAAAGCAAAGCAGTGCGACACAAATGACAACACAGAGTTACATATGGAATATATAGTGGGGCAAAAAAGTATTTAGTCAGCCACCAATTGTACAAGTTCTCCCACTTAAAAAGATGAGAGGCCTGTAATTTTCATCATAGGTACACTTCAACTTTGACAGACAAAATGAGAAAAAAAAAATCCTGAAAATCACATTGTAGGATTTTTAATGAATTTATTTGCAAATTATGGTGGAAAATAAGTATTTGCTCACCTACAAACAAGCAACATTTCTGTCTCACAGAACTGTAACTTCTTCTTTAAGAGGCTCCTCTGTCCTCCACTCGTTACCTGTATTAATGGCACCTGTTTGAGCTTGTTATCAGTATAAAAGACACCTTTCCACAACCTCAAACAGTCACACTCCAAACTCCACTATGGCCAAGACCAAAGAGCTGTCAAAGGACACCAGAAACAAAATTGTAGACCTGCACCAGGCTGGGAAGATGGAATCTGCAATAGGTAAGCAGCTTGGTTTGAAGAAATCAACTGTGGGAGCAATTATTAGGAAATGGAAGACATACAAGACCACTGATAATCTCCCTCGATCTGGGGCTCCACGCAAGATCTCACCCTGTGGGGTCAAAATTATCACAAGAACGGTAAGCAAAAATCCCAGAACCACACGGGGGGATGACCTGCAGAGAGCTGGGACCAAAGTAACAAAGCCTACCATCAGTAACACACTACGCCGCCAGGGACTCAAATCCTGCAGTGCCAGACGTGTCCTCCTTCTTAAGCCAGTACATGTCCAGGCCCGTCTGAAGTTTGCTAGAGAGCATTTGGATGATCCAGAAGAAGATTGGGAGAATGTCATATGGTCAGACATTTGAACATCTTGGCCATGTTCTGTTATAATCTCCACCCGGCACAGCCAAAAGAGGACTGGCCACCCCACATAGCCTGGTTCCTCTCTAGGTTTCTTCCTAGGTTTTGGCCTTTCTAGGGAGTTTTTCCTAGCCACCATGCTTCTACACCTGCATTGCTTGCTGTTTGGGGTTTTAGGCTGGGTTTCTGTACAGCACTTTGAGATATCAGCTGATGTACGAAGGGCTATATAAATACATTTGATTTGATTTTGATTTGATGAAACCAAAATATAACTTTTTGGTAAACTCAACTCGTCGTGTTTGGAGAAGAAAGAATGCTGAGTTGCATCCAAAGAACACCATACCTACTGTGAAGCATGGGGGTGGAAACATCATGCTTTGGGGCTGTTTTTCTGCAAAGGGACCAGGACGACTGATCCGTGTAATGGAAAGAATGAATAGGGCCATGTATCGTGAGATTTTGAGTGAAAACCTCCTTCCATCAGCAAGGGCATTGAAGATGAAACGTGGCTGGGTCTTTCATGACAATGATCAAATACACACCGCCCGGGCAACGAAGGAGTGGCTTCGTAAGAAGCATTTCAAGGTCCTGGAGTGGCCTAGCCAGTCTCCAGATCTCAACCCCATAGAAAATCTTTGAAAGGAGTTGAAAGTCTGTGTTGCCCAGCAACAGCCCCAAAACATCACTGCTCTAGAGGAGCTCTGCATGGAGGAATGGGCCAAAATACCAGCAACAGTGTGTGAAAACCTTGTGAAGACTTACAGAAAACGTTTGACCTCTGTCATTGACAACAAAGGATATATAACAAAGTATTGAGAAACTTTTGTTATTGACCAAATACTTATTTTCCACCATAATTTGCAAATAAATTCATTTAAAAATCCTCCAATGTGATTTTCTGGATTTTTTTTCTTCTCATTTTGTCAGTCATAGTTGAAGTGTACCTATGATGAAAATTACAGGCCTCTCTCGTCTTTTTAAGTGGGAGAACTTGCACAATTGGTGGCTGACTAAATACTTTTTGCCCCACTGTACAAGCATACAGTCAATAACACAATAGAAAAAGTCTATATACATTGTGTGCAAGTGGCGGGAGGAGGTAAGCCAATAAATAGGCCATATTAGCGAAGTAATTACTATTTAGCAAATTAACTCTGGAGTGATAGATGTGCAGATGATGATGTGCAAGTAGAAATACTGGTGTGCAAAATAGCAGAAAAGTAAATAAAAACAATATGGGGATGAGGCATGTAGATTCAGTGGGCTATTTACAGATGGGCTATATACAGTTGCAGCGAGCGGTTAGCTGCTCAGATAGCTGATGTTTAAAGTTAGTGAGGGGAATATAAGTCTCCAGCTTCAGTGATTTTTGCAATTCGTTCCAGGCATTGGCAGCAGAGAACTGGAAGAAAAGGAGGCCAAAGTAGGTGTTGGCTTTGGATGACCAGTGAGGTATACCTGCTGGAGCGCGTGCTATGGGTAGGTGTTGTTATTGTGACCAGTGAGCTGAGATAAGGCGGCGCTCTAACCAGCATAGACTTATGTTTGGCGGCGTGAGTAAAGGAGGCTTTGTTGCGAAATAGGAAGCCGATTCTAGATTTTATTTTGGATTGGATATGTTTAATATGAGTCTGGAAGGAGAGTTTACGGTCTAGCCAGACACCCAGGTATTTGAAGTTGTCCACATTCTAAGCCAGAACCGTATACATAATGATGTCGTCTGCATAGAGGTGGATTAGGGAATCGCCCGCAGCAAAAACGTCATCGTTGATATATACAGAGAAAAGAGTAGGCCCAAGAATTGAAACCTGTGGTACCCCCATAGAGACTGCCAGAGGTCAACAGGCCCTCCGATTTGACACACTGAGCTCTATCTGGGAAGTAGTTGGTGAACCAGGTGAGGCAGTCATTTGAGAAACCAAGGCTGTTGAGTCTGCCGAATACGGTGATTGACAGAGTCGCAAGCTATGGCCAGGTCGATGAAGACGGCTGCACAGTACTGTCTTTTATCGATGGCGGTTATGATATCGTTTAGTACCTTGAGCGTGGCTGAGGTGCACCCGTGACCAGCTCGGAAACCGGATTGCACAGCGGAGAAGGTACGGTGGTATTTGAAATGGTCAGTGATCTATTTATTAACTTGGCTTTCGAAGACTTTAGAAAGGCAGGGCAGGATGGATATAGGTCTATAACAGTTTGGGTCTAGAGTGTCACCCCCTTTGAAGAGTGTTACCTAGCCTCAGTGCAGTGGGCAGCTGGGAGAAGGTGCTCTTATTCTCCATGGACTTTAGTGTCCCAAAACATTTTGGAGTTACAGCTACAGGATGTCAATTTCTGTTTGAAAAGTTGCATTTCGCGGGGACTATTCGATGCTAGTGCAGTCACAGGATGTTTTTGTGCTGGTCAAGGGCAGTCAGGTCTGAAGTGAACCAAGGGCTATATCTGTTCTGCGCAGTGGCTTCGGGACATGTTTCTGAATGTCCTTTAGTGGCCCATTCAGAGCCCGGACTCAAACCTCATCGAAAATAGCTGCGACATTCAACCTGTCCGAGCTTGAAAGAATCTGCGGAGAAGAATGGGAGAAACTCCCTATATGCAGGTGTCAGTTAAGAACAAATTCTTATTTTCAATTTCAATTTTCAACTGCCTGTTCAGCTCGGGGGTTTGAACTTGCAACCTTCTGGTTACTAGTCCAATGCTCTAACCACTAGGCTACCCTGCCGCCCAAGAATACTCGAGGCTGTATTCTTTGCCAAAGGTGCTTCAACAAAGTACTGAGTAAAGGGTCTAAATACTTATGTAAATGTGATATTTCAGTTTTTTTTATTTGTAATAAATTCACAAAAATTTCTAAACCTGTTTTTACCTTGTGATTATGGGGTATTGTGTGTAGATTGAGAGGGGGAAAAAATAATTTAATACATTTTAGAATAAGGCTGTAATGTAACAAAATGTGGAAAAAGTCAAGGGATCTGAATACTTTCCGAGTGCACTGTATATATTTTTCAGGGTGTTTAAGTCTTAAATTAATTTTTATCTGATTTAAATGCCTTAGTTACGTTTTCAAAGGTCTTAAACTTGGACGACAATATAATATTGTGTCTCTGCTTAATTGTTGCCAACTTGGCAAGAAAGAAAAAAAATAGAACCTCAAATAATAGTCGAGGCACTTTCCTGAGCTTTCCAACCACATGTTCGCTTCCTTGTGTGAACATCATGTGCCAATGGGAGTCGGGCCATTGCTAGAGGAGAGCGGGAGAGGAATGCGCATGGTAGCCTATACAATTTGATAGACAACACTAACTAGAGCTGGGACAATAAACAAGAAATTACAGACACTGACATTGCCCTCCTCTTACCTATGCATTTTGGCTTATGTCTGTAATGTCAGTGATTAGGCTGCACAACGTTCCTGCAGATGTTTTGGTTCTAAAAAAACATTATTTATTCAACAGTAATGTGCATTAACCTGCGTCCCGCTATGAAAGTATTTGCCCTGACCCCGTTTCGCTGCTTGTTCTCACTCTCCCACCTTTTGCGCACAGTGAAGGGAAAGATGCATTCTGAGAAGTGCAAGCATAACGTGACTTACTGACAGTTGAGAAACATTTCTAAATGTAACTGGGAAAGACAGTTTTTACTGTTGAACAAGAGCAGAGTGGCAGCTTTATGTGAGTAGAACAATTATTTCTCAACTGTCACTATAGAGGAAATAACCACTTTACAAACTGAGTAGGCTATGTAATTGAGATGATACGGAGTGGAGAGCGCCTTTTGCGGTTAATACCCTAAGTAGCCTATAGGCACACAAGGTAATGTTTTTGTGGGACATAAAATGTACCGTTATATCAATCCATTGAATGGATAGATCTAGCAACAATATACACTGCTCAAAAAAATAAAGGGAACACTAAAATAACACATCCTAGATCTGAATGAATGAAATATTCTTATTAAATACTTTTTTGCTTTACATAGTTGAATGTGCTGACAACAAAATCACACACAAATTATCAATGGAAATCAAATTTATCAACCCATGGAGGTTGGATTTGGAGTCATACTCAAAATTAAAATGGAAAACCACACTACAGGCTGATCCAACTTTGATGTAATGTCCTTAAAACAAGTCAAAATTAGGCTCAGTAGTGTGTGTGGCCTCCATGTGCCTGTATGACCTCCCTACAACGCCTGGGCATGCTCCTGATGAGATGGCGGATGGTCTCCTGAGGGATCTCCTCCCAGACCTGGACTAAAGCATCCGCCAACTCCTGGACAGTCTGTGGTGCAACGTGGCGTTGGTGGATGGAGCGAGACATGATGTCCCAGATGTGCTCAATTGGATTCAGGTCTGGGGAACGGGCGGGCCAGTCCATAGCATCAATGCCTTCCTCTTGCAGGAACTGCTGACACACTCCAGCCACATGAGGTCTAGCATTGTCTTGCATTAGGAGGAACCCAGGGCCAACCGCACCAGCATATGGTCTCACAAGAGGTCTGAGGATCTCATCTCGGTACCTAATGGCAGCAGTCAGGCTACCTCTGGCGAGCACATGAATAGCCGTGCGGCCCCCCAAAGAAATGCCACCCCACACCATGACTGACCCACCGCCAAACATGCTGGAGGATGTTGAAGGCAGCAGAACGTTCTCCACGGCATCTCCAGACTCTGTCAAGTGCTCAGTGTGAACCTGCTTTCATCTGTGAAGAGCACAGGGCACCAGTGGCGAATTTGCCAATCTTGCTGTTCTCTGGCAAATGCCAAACGTCCTGCACGGTGTTGGGCTGTAAGCACAACCCCCAACCTGTGGGCGTTGGGCCCTCATACCACCCTCATGGAGTCTGTTTCTGACCGTTTGAGCAGACACATGCACATTTGTGGCCTGCTGGAGGTCATTTTGCAGGGCTCTGGCAGTGCTTCTCGCATTGATGTGCCATCTTGGATGAGCTGCAATACCTGAGCCACTTGTGTGGGTTGTAGACTCCGTCTCATGCTACCACTAGAGTGAAAGCACCGCCAGCATTCAAAAGTGACCAAAACATCAGCCAGGAAGCATAGGAACTGAGAAGTGGTCTGTGGTCACCACCTGCAGAACCACTCCTTTATTGGGGGTGTCTTGCTAATTGCCTATAATTTCCACCTGTTGTCTATTCCATTTGCACAACAGCATGTGAAATTTATTGTCAATCAGTGTTGCTTCCTAAGTGGACACTTTGATTTCACAGAAGTGTGATTGACTTGGAGTTACATTGTGTTGTTTAAGTGTTCCCTTTATTTTTTTGAGCAGTGTATTTAGTTAGCAATCTAGCTAATGTTTGAGTTCCTACTTCCTCCGGTTGTAAAACATGTAGCATAGCCTAGGGCAATATGCACAAAAAACATGCAGGCAAATTAATCTCGAGAGATCCAAAAATATATCTGGTTATTTTGTCATGTAGCACATCAATATATTCATTATGCATTCCCTGAACATGTTAGATGAAATAGTGAACTTCTTTCACGTCTTACTTGGCACTGTCAGTTCTAGAGCTCTCTTGCTGAGCTTACCTTGCTCCCAAGTATAGCCATGTGATACCCGATTCACTGAAAGAGGGATTTTTAAACATGTTTTGGTGTTGTAGTCTTTTCTAGCATAACACCTCCAGGAGAGCTACTGGGTGTGTAGACTTGTTCCAATCCCACTCTAACACACCAGATTTGATAAATCAACAGCTCAACAGGACCTTGTTAAGCTGACTCAGGTGTGTTTTGAGCAGTGCTGGATCAAACTGCTCACCCATTACCCTAGCTCTCCAGATGGAGAGTGGACCACTTGTTTTATACAGTAACAGTTCTGTATATTTACATTTAAGGCATTTTTTCACAGTGTTATCATTATGGTGTTGAGTATCATTATACTAAGCTGGTAGTGGTATTGAAGCCAAAATTCTAAACACTTAAGAGTTGTGATCTAGCTGATGATTAGGTCATTGGGGTAGCCTAAACAAATGCAGATGGGCAACCCCATGCTTCAGCCATCTATAGCCTAGCAACTATGCTACTACATCTGTTAGACTACAGGAGAATGCTCATTGCTAGAATAGCACACCTGCTTGATAATATGAGCCATGTAGTATATAGCCTTTGGTGAAAGAGCTCGCCTTATTATTAGCGTCTGTGTGGCACAAGCAGATTTCAAATTTGTATTAATTTGCATTCCAAGTGGCATTAAAAAGGTATTAAGTCTTAAATTCAACTTCATGGAACTTGCAGGTACCCTGTTTGCTCATTGACACAGATGTGTTAAACATCAGTAAACATGGTCAATGTTACTTTAGGTTTGACCTCAACCTTTTAACATCAGTGATTGTTATATACACAATATTTTAGATTACATAATGAACTGTGCCATTCAAGTGCTGTGTGTGTGTGTGTGTAAAGAGCCATGGACAAAAGGGGTGTGTCTTTACCCAGCTGTGTCCATGTGTCTTGCAGGCCGCAGAACACTGCTGGTGGTCAGTAAGCTGGACCTGATGGACGCAGGGACAGATGCTCTGGAGGTCTTGCTGGGCCGGGTCATTCCAGTGCGGCTCGGAATTGTGGGAGTGGTCAACAGGTTTGTCCATATGCCTACAACTTATCTAACAGATTTACCTAATTCTTACTGGGTGATGTCACCTCGGTGCTTAAAAAGATTAAGTCCCATAGCAGTGAAAGATGCTATACAAATATTAGGCCAATGTATCACATCTGATTGAGTATAAAGGATCTGAATCATTATGGTCGTTAAATTAACTCAAGTACCCTCAGAGACCTTTGTGCTATAAACAACGAATGTTCCAATGGCCCTGCTATTCACCAGATCAATTAGTTTGCATTTTTCAAACAAAGCTCTAATTTCTGAATGATTGTCTCTCCCTACTTTGAGATTGTTCTCACACATCCTGCTGAGATAATGTGTGCCATGTCTTACTCATGGGGCTCCAGCACAGGGCTGATGTATGAGTTATCTGAGTGGTTTTTCGCCAAGGGTACAGAATTGCAACACAAAAAAAAACATATCTGCCCCTCAAAGGCTGAAATGGTAAGTCATTTTCTAAAGTAATTTCACTGAGCAGAGACAATCTAGTTCAACCGACAGCTCACACTAGCAATCATAGCAACCGCCTTGGAAGGCTGTCTGAAGTCAGTAGGGACCTCAGCTTAGCACATTCCTCCAGAGTGCTAAAGGAATCTGTACGGCTACAGTAACGTCCATTTCAAAAGTGTTGCATCCTATTTGCGTGTATAATTTCCTGCTATGCTGGAGCAGGTGACGTTCTGCATGATCAGATGCACTGTGGAGTATTCTGGAACTCCAGCTGTCATCCTCCATGTCTCCCCCTGCTAGGAGCCAGCATGACATCAACACGCAGAAGAGCATAGAGGACACGGCACGGGACGAGCAGGCCTTCCTCCAGCGCCACTACCCGTCTCTGGCCTCCCGCTGCGGCTCCCGCTACCTGGCTCGCACCCTGAGCCGCCTGCTCATGCACCACATCAGGGACTGCTTGCCGGAGCTGAAGAGGCGTGTGACGGTGTTGAGTGCCCAGTACCAGGCCCGGCTCAGCAGCTACGGCCAGCCTGTAGAGGACCACAGCTCCACCCTGCTACAGATCGTCACCAAGTTCGCCAGCGACTACTGCAACACCATCGAGGGCACCGCCACGCACATCCAGACATCTGAACTGTGAGTAGTTCAACTGCTTTAGGCTCCTTTATCCAGGCACCAATCATCTTTTAGTATTTTATATTGTATTGGAGCAACTCCTCATTGACCACCAAATATTTAGCAACCACCTAGAATCTGTACAGCGGACATTTTGTGACGGAAAACTTGGTTATTGTTCTGCTGAATGCATTTCACTTAAGCAGGCGTTTATTGTATTTCTTGGCCTCCTTGTAATTTTGTAGGTGTTCATGTATTGGCATTTCATATTTTGTGGGTTCATTTCAATAGCTCTTGTACTGCTCACTGATTTATTGATTTCCTCAAGCATGTGAAGCAAGTATTGACTCATTCTGGCTGACTGCATCTGATGTTGACAACCCTCGGACACAGCCACTGATACTGCTTCCTCTGTCCTCCTCTCTGGTAAGCTGCGGGGGGGCTCGGATCTGCTACATATTCCATGAGACCTTTGGCCGCACTCTTCAGTCTATTGACCCCCTGGGGGGCTTGACGGAGCTCGACATCCTCACTGCAATCCGCAATGCTACGGTAATAACCATCAGCTCCAATCGCATTGTCTGAGTGAATCACATGAGTTATGTTAATAGAGGTGTGTGTTGTGCTGTGCTGCAGGGTCCGCGGCCGGCCCTCTTTGTACCTGAGATTTCCTTTGAGCTGCTGGTGAAGAGGCAGATCAAGCGTCTGGAGGAGCCCAGTCTGCGCTGTGTGGAGCTGGTCCACGAGGAGCTGCAGAGGATCATCCAGCATTGCTCCTCCTACAGCACGCAGGTACACTAGACACTGCACAACACATATTACAAAGCAAGCCTGAACCAAATTGTAATAGAAGTGTCTCTGTATGCGTCCTGACATGCTATGTGTTTGTCAGGAGCTCCTTCGGTTTCCCAAGCTGCACGACTCCATTGTGGAGGTGGTGACTAGTTTACTCAGGAAGCGCTTGCCCATTACTAATGACATGGTAAGACAAATTTATTTTTGTGATTTGACATTTTCAGTTCATTTGTTTTGTACAAAAATCCTGTGTAATTATTCTACAATTTAGTGCTATTGCTTACTGGCGGTCTGTCTATGTTCGTGAATGATTCTGAGCACCAAACTGTTTCAGGTCCACAACTTGGTTCAAATTGAGCTTGCTTACATCAACACAAAGCACCCAGACTTCACCGATGCTGCTCAGGTCTCAGCATCTGTCAACAGTCAACAGGTAATTCTGCCTCAACTCAAAGCACATGCTCTGCTTTCATGCATATAGATGAGCCTAATGTTGACCAGAGGGTTCTAGGGTCTGATGCGGTCTTCTCATACCAGTATGGACATCACACCTTTCCAGGAATTCCAATAAGCCAGTTGTGACTTTAACACCGATACCTGAACAACTAAATATAATTGACCCCCCCCCCCCCCCCCCCATTTCACTTATTTTAGGGCCTGCAGGATGGAGATAAATGCTGGATGAATGAGAAGGTGGCTGAGGAGAAGGCACCAGTGGCAGGTTTCAGCAGCCCTGTTAAGGGCCAGGCCATCAACCTCCTGGACACAGTGAGTAGTGGAATCAGCAGTCAGAACTGACCCAGCGCTACCCTGTAGAGCAGCACTGTATCTGATTCGGTCTGTGACAGATTGTAACATCTGACCCCTGCTCTGTTTGCCAGGCGGTGCCGGTGTCCCGAAAGCTGAGTGCCCGCGAGCAAAGAGACTGTGAGGTCATTCAACGCCTCATCAAATGCTACTTCCTCATTGTCCGCAAGAGCATTCAGGACAGGTCAGAGACCGGCGCTCCAGGGCATCTAGGGGTGTTATTATTTGGGTATCCAGTTAGTGGTGAGTTGAGCCTTCTCTGGCCTAGCTAACTGTGTGTCTTGTGACTGCAGTGTTCCCAAGACGGTGATGCACTTCCTGGTGAACTTTGTGAAGGAGCGTCTGCAGAGTGAGCTGGTGGGCCAGTTGTACAAACAGAACCTGCTGCAGGGGCTGCTCATCGAGTCCCAAGACACAGCACAACAGAGGACAGAGGTGGCCCAGATGCTGGAGGTACTGTACAAGTGCTACTAGTACCACTAATTACTCTCATGCACTTTGTGTTGTACTTTCTGTTTCCCCCTTTTTAACACCAGTATCCTTCTCTCTCTCTCTTCACTTCAGGCTCTCCAAAAAGCCAGCAACATCATCTCAGAGATCCGGGAGACACACCTGTGGTAGCCCAATGCAACTGACCGTTCCCGTGTGTGTGTGTGTGTGTGATGGTAATGTATGGCAATACCACTGAGCTCACACTGTCCATTAAACATCCAGCTGTCCTTTTTGTCTGTCCAGGATTTGGACTATTGTGTCTCACTGTGAATATAGTGATGAGACCAACACACTCAGGCAGAGCTGGTCCATTGTGATGAGATGTCTTTAATGTGAAAGAGAACCATGATCAAAAACCATTTTGTTTTTGTTGCAACAATCCTCTGTCTAAATGTCTGGTCTTTTGGTTGTCAATGTGTTGTTTATCATGTGGAGTATTACGTTGTTTTCCTGAGTCTTTCTTGCATCTGATCTTGACACAGGTTGTG
The DNA here is from genome assembly GCF_045791955.1 of Oncorhynchus clarkii lewisi. NCBI lineage: Eukaryota > Metazoa > Chordata > Actinopteri > Salmoniformes > Salmonidae > Oncorhynchus > Oncorhynchus clarkii. The sequence continues at coordinate 17,582,580 of NC_092176.1, forward strand.
CTGCTGCATTTGTTTCCATTGATTAGGTATCTATTTGTGAAAGGGTGATCTCAAACCATGACTGCTTGAAATGCATGTAGCAGTTTCTGAACATATGTAGAGTAAGTATAATCAGTCGGTATCAGGTTTCCCCTTGTTTTAAGCAACGTTCTGTAAAGTTGAACAGAGGGTGACAACCCAACCCGAGGTTGAACAGTGGGCATTGTCTGCAATGTAATGTTGAAATATGATCCTGGTCTTCGGGGATGCTGCAGAGGTTTGGTTTGACCTGGTCTACAGTGCAACTGAGTACAGTAGTTGTACCTGAGAGCAGACGTATGTTCTTTACGTGTGTCGCATTTATGTATCGTTCCAGGTGTACGGTTGCACTGTTTGTGCATATTTAGTCCTATAACAAAGTTGTACGTTCACAACATAGAATACAGTGTTCCTTTTCTCCGTATGAAGTTTCTAGTCAGACTCTCTTAATTCGCATGTTGTTGGATAACTGAAACCACATTTATGAATAGCACCCACAAAGAGTTGAATAGGTGTGTGTGTGTGTGTGTGTGTGTGTGTGTGTGTGTGTGTGTGTATATATAGATATTGTATAGCTAGCTTGTCAGGAGATGCAGAATAGTAGGTGGAGTCCAGCAATGATTTGAGGGCCAGGGGTATAGCGATTCATTGTAGAAATCTACTTGGCCAAAGGAAAGTTAAAATAATTTTCAAAATCTCAGAATGCATTGAAATATTGTACCCCAGTTACACCCCCCCCCCCCTTTAAATTAACCCATGTATGCAGTGTGCCTCAGAGAGAGAGGGGGCTGTTGCTGGGGTGCCACCTCTTCTGAAGACTGTCCCTAGGCCTGCTTCTACCCAGATGACAGGGATGTTGGAGGTGTAAGAGACCAACATTGTTTCTGATTTGAACTTGTGCATGCAGCTGTAATTATATCCTCATTTTGTTGATGTAGATCCCCAAGGGAAGTATGCCCTGCAGCCTTTTATTTGTGATTTAGTACCAATTGCGTGACGTTAGTGTATCTTCCATTTAGAATTAGATTCTAAAAAATGTCAACGAATTTATAGTGTAAGTGTACATCGGTTTTTGTATGTCATGGAAATGTTCAAAGGATGATGAGCATTATTCAGAAAGACTAGCCTTAAAGGAACAGGTACCAAGCACCATCTAGCAGAAACACTGACTTCTATGTGATCAAGGAGAGCACGGTGTCTAGTCTGTCTTTCTGAATGGACAGTGTGTGTGTGTGAATGTCTTAAGTTTTTCTATCTGAATGAGACTGTGTTTTCTATTATTTAAATGTATATCTTACATCTTTACAAACTGCCTGGAAGTGCTTGACTGCCAATATTTGTGATACATGTAAATTGATATGGGAGGGACTCATTAAACTCTTAACAACAACAGTCTGGCCTCTGAGATTGCTTTGCAGGATGTCCTTTATAATTGATATGATCTGTAAAGTCATGATAAGATCTCCAGAAATGTACCATTCAGTCTTGCAGATGGCTATGACTCACAGCAGTCTGGTATCTATTGCCATTGTCCTCTATTCATACTAAGCAGGTGAGCTGAAATCACTAGATATGTAGGATTATTCTGAGGTAAGATTGGATCCTTCTTGAAAAAGACAATGACAAATTGGCCTGCATGTTGCAGAGACCGATTGACTTGCACTTACACGCCTGGCCTTGTCTGCAACCTCATTTTCCCTGCCTATCACGTGCAATAACATCCTTTGTAATTGAGAAAACCAGCAGGACTCTGAATGTCAGCCTTATCTAAAATACTGCAGTTTAGCAATGATGGATTGGCTGTCTTCTGGTGCAGGTGCATGCGTGTGTATAAACACACAGGCGAGGCTTGGATATCACGCAGAACAAAAATATAAATGCAACATGTAAAGTGTTGGTCCCATGTTTTATGAGCTGAAATATAAGATCCCAGAAATGTTCCATACACACAAAAAGCGTTTCTCTTAAATGCTGTGCACAAATGTGTTTTACGTCCCTGTTAATGAGTATTTCTCCTTTGCCAAGATAGTCCATCCACCTGACAGGTATGGCATATTAAGAAGATGATTAAACCTGCATGATCATTACAGTTTCACCTTGTGCTGGGGACAATAAAAGGCCACTCTAAAATGTGCAGTTTTGTCAAACAACACAATGCCACTGATGTCTCAAGTTTGCAGGAACATCCACCAGTGCTGTTGCCAGGGAATTGAATGTATATTTCTCTACCATAAGCTGCCTCGAACATCATTTTAGAGAATTTTTGCAGTATGTCCAACCAGCCTCACAACCACAGACCATGAGTAACCACGCCACCACATCCGGCTTCTTCACTTGTGGGATCGTCTGAGACCAGCAACCCAGACAGCTAATGATACTGGGGGTATGAAACTGAGTGCTTGCACAACCAACCAATAATTTCTGCACAAACTGTCAGAAACAGTCCACGGGTAACTCATCTACATGCTCGTTGTCCACACCAGGGTCTTGACCTGAAGAGTTTGGTGTCGTAAGCGGCTTCAGCTGGCAAATGATCACCTTCGATTGCCGGTGGTGGTGGTCACACCAGATACTGACTGGTTTTCTGATCCACGCCCCTACTTTTTATGGTATCTGTGACCAACAGATGCATATCTGTTTTCCCAGTCATGTGAAATCCATAGATTAGGGCCTAATGAATATAATTCAATTGACCTATTTCCTTATTTGAACTATAATTCAGTAAAATTGTTGCATGTTGTATTTCTATTTTTATTCAGTGTAGTTAAAGTTTGAGATGGATGAAGAAGTGATTGATAAAAAGAATATGGGAATACCGGCAGCTTCATTAAATAGTACCCGCAAAACACCAGTCTCAACGTCAACAGTGAAGAGGCGACTCCGGGATGCTGGGCTTCTAGGCAGAGTTCCTCTGTCCAGTGTCTGTGTTATTTTGCCCATCTTAATATTTTATTTTTATTGGCCAGTCTGAGATATGGCTTTTTCTTTGCAACTCTGCCTAGAAGGCCAGCATCCGGAGTCGCCTCTTCACTGTTGATGTTGAGACTGGTGTTTTGCGCATAATATTTACTCTACTCTATTTACTATCTACTCTAATGTACCTGTCCTCTTGCTCAGTTGTGCACCGGGGCCTCCCACTCCTCTTTCTATTCTGGTTAGAGACAGTTCGCAATGCTCTGGGAGTAGTACACAGCGTTGTACGAGATCTTCAGATTCTTGGCAATTTCTTGTATGGAATAGCCTTCATTGCTCAGAACAAGAAAAGACTGATGAGTTTCAGAAGAAAGTTCTTTGTTTCTGGCCATTTTGAGCCTGTAATCGAACCCACAAATGCTGATGCTCCAGATACTCAACTAGTCTAAAGAATCAACAAAACTGTCCTTCTTTAATCAGCACAACTGTTCTCAGCTGTGCTAACATAATTGTAAAAGGGTTTTCTAATGATCAATTAACCTTTTAAAATTATAAACTTGGATTAGCTAACACAACATGCCATTATAACACAGGAGTGATGGTTGCTGATAATGGGCCTCTGTATGCCTATGTAGATATTCCATAAAAAAATCTGCCATTTCCAGCTACAATAGTCATTTCCAACATTAACATTGCCAACGCTGTATTTCTGATCAATTTGATATTATTTTAATGAACAAAAAGTTAGAAATGTCCTTGTTTTTGAAAGGAAAGCTAAGTGGCCCCAAACTTTTGAACGGTAGTGTAGGTCTACGCCCAGTGTAGTGTATCGGTACATGGACAAATGGGCACAATCAGCTGAGTAAACAGTGGAGAGAATATGTAAAACCATCACTGTATCGTAACAAAGAAAAGTGATGTGACAGCAAGCAGCCCTATCTGATCATATTATTCAATCATAGCAGCCTACTAAATCACCTCAATCACAAATGGAATTTCATATTGAATAAGCTCAGAGTGGCGCAGCGGTCTAAGGCACTGCTAGAGGCATCACTACAGACCCTGGTTCAATCCCGGGCTGTATCACAACTGGGAGTCCCATAGGGCGGTGCACAATTGGCCAGCATCTTTCGGGTTAGGGGAGAGTTTGGCCGGGGTAGGCTGTCATTGTAAATAAGAATTTGTTCTTAACTGACTTGCCCAGTTAAATAAAGGTTCAATAAAAAATATATTAAAACATTCTGAGAGTTGCATTTAACAAAATTCATTAGATGTGAATGCAGCAGGGAATTGGGGAGCAAAACAATAAGAGATGTTTAAAGGGCTCAGATTCCTGGGGTGGAAATGATATGGCCTACACCTCGTCTTCCACTGTATCCAGTTACTCTGGTCTACCTCCTCTACTACCCCCCTCCTACCCCTTTCCTCCTCACAGAGCCCCAGCCAGACTATACCAACAAAATCCTCTTCAAACTAGAGGGGGACTCTGCTGCAGTCTCCTGGCAAAACCTTCATTTTAGGCACGTGTTTCCTGAAAAATAGAGCTTGAATCAGAGTCAGTCCTTTTTCTTCTTTACCTGTTAGGCTGCGATGAGATTTATCCCTGTCAGACATAGTCTCCTTGATGCTCAGGGCTGTGCTCTCCTCCCCTCCTCTCCCCATTGGTGAGTCAGTCAAGAGAGGAGCTTGAACAAAGCATTGAGAGAGAGGAGCTGCTGGGAGAGTGAAAGAACTGATACTCTCACTGACTCCGTCGCCTGGACAACCAGGCACAGAGGAGGGAGGGAAGAGAGAAAGAGAAAGGCAGAAAGGGAGAAAACAAAAAAATGATGATAGACAAGACTTATTAAGCAAATTAAAGATCTCATAAATCTTGTGTAGGAGAGGCTGTGCTGAGGTGCAGTCGCTCTCCCTCGTGCAGCTAGAGTACTATGAAAATAAAACGGATCAACAGAGAAAATTAAGAGAGCATCTGGAGAACAAGTTTGAAATGAAATTGTTCAGCATAGGTTTGCATCCTCAGAAGAGGACCCCATAGGGCTGCACATCCCATCAGTTCATACCTCTACTCATCAAGCTCAGGTAAGGTTCCCCAGCTCTGCCATACACTAAATGTATATTTTGTTTGGATATTACAGATGCTTGAATAATCAAATACACACCACAACAACAACTGAGCATGGCATTATCCTGTCATTCTCTCATTTACTAAGCCAAATAACACAGTCAATAGGTGGCAGCAAAAGGTCAACTCTGCCTGCAGCTTCTGAAGAGCACAGCTGCAGTAAATTGAGCTCTCAGGTGGATAGAGAAGTTTCAGAGACCTCTGAAGAAACCCAGGACCAGGCAAAGATTGCATTGGTTTCGTCTGTTGTCAAACTTCACATGGTATTGCATTTGAATTCTTAGATTGAAGGAAATTTCCCTGTAGATCTCCAGGCAATCATTCTGTCTTTTGCAATCACCCACCATCTCTCACGCAAGTGTAGCAGCAATAGTGAGCTTTCAACTTCAGGTTTACAGTACTTGTATTTGTTGAGGGGGTCATCCATGTATGCAAATATCAAACAAATTACTATCATTAGGTGCAAAAGGAGCATGAGAGCGTGAGGTCTTAACACTTGCACTGTGCTGAACCTTTATATCCTGGGGATATGTGAAGAATAGAGGCATCGCCCTCAGTGATTCTCCTGTAGTGATACTCAGTGCTCATACATAAGCAATGTCTGTTTTTTGGAGTGTTGGGCTGAGATGAATGTCCCTGTATTAAATGGTGTTGCATGCTCTGTGAAATTACACCATGCTGAATCTGTGGGGCAGGAGAAACAGTGTGAAATCCATATTGGATGAGATGGAGGGAGGATGAAACAAGAGGGAAGGAGGGGAGGAAGGAAAGCAGAGGGGAGTGTACTATTTTTAGCTGTTGTCAGTAAGGAAGGTTATGTACCCCCCTTACCCCCACCTTTCGATATGCTTGTACACCCACACACACACACACACACACACACACACACACACACACACACACACACACACACACACACACACACACACACACACACACACACACACACACACACACACACACACACACACACACACACACACACACACACACAGAAAGTAAGAAAGAAAAGCTTTATACGTCTGTTAGTTAGTTGGATGGCATGCTGGGAGTGTTTATAGTATCACATCAGGTCCACATGAGACTAACACAGTTTGCACAGTACCAAGAAAACAGCACACTGCTACACAACTGCAATAGTCACCAACTGACATTCAACCCTGGTCTTTGGTGCTTCACACTCCAAAGTCAACTCAAAAAAATAGCATTTGGTCTGTGGAACAGTTACATATTGAGTTCTTTAGAAAGTTTATTCACATAAGGATATGAGTTGGTATTTTGGTATTTTATTAGGATCCCCATTAGTTGTTGCTAAAGCAGCAGCTACTCTTCCTGGGGGTCACACAAACATAAGACCTGACATAATACATCACATTAATAGACAAGGACAGAACACATTTCTTTTTGATTAGTTGTATCAGGGCAATTGGTATATCACAGCATTGTCAATAATGTAAAAAATTCTCGACCTCATCAAATTAATTTATTTTTGCTGTGGAAAATCTGTAGTTGAAAATAACCTATACATTCTACTGGACAGCAGCTCTACAATATGGGGCTGAAACTAAATGTCAGCCCAAGGAGTGAGTAAGACTAGAAGGATAAAGAGTTCCCGAATCATGCTGATTGAAACAGATGGGAGAATGCTTTTGTTGTCCATAAAGCCAGTCTTCACCAAGTTCCCTTCTATTTTTATTCCCCACCTGCACAGTCTAAATTGACTCCCTCCGCTCTCAAGCACTGAGAATAAATAGAAAAGTTGAACGATTCTCTCAGCTTGTCAACACATTCCTCATTCTTGGTTCAGCACTGGGAGCGTTACCCTGCAGTTGAGGCTTCTCTCATAATTAATGTACATTAGATATCGTATGGTTGGCAAAGCGGCGCAGCTGAATTCATTAACAGGGGAAAATGATGTGTCCCAGGAGCCTGTCAGAGACAGATTACTGTAGGAGGCATGGCAGTAATCTGCCTGTTGGTGGAGGGAGCCAGGGAGGGTCTACTTTACACTATGTCTGTGTAACGGTGCACTCAACCAGCAAACGACCATTAACATGAAATGCACAACGTTGCTTTAATAGCATAACAGTCTTTGATGAGTGGTGTAAGTATGAGGGGCCAGCATGGTGTCTCACGACAACTGATCAGAAATTCCAGGGATGTGGAGACAAACAAGGCAGTTATGGAAATGTACAGAGCTAGCGGATTTAGACTGCCTTGAATATCAAACAGCACAAAGCTGCCTTTTATCACACAGGAGATCATCATTTGTTGATGGGTGACTGTTGCAGCCTAAGGTCCTCCATTCCCCTCCCTTCCCCCCTTTCTCTCCCTCCCTTCCTCTCTCTTCTATACCCTCTTCTTCTCCCCTCCCAACGGACTGATCTTGTGTCTAATAAATTTGTCCTCTGAAGGGGTTGCAGACCCAGATGTTTTCCCAGTGCAGACAGATGTTCAACTGCTCTGTTCTCTCAGTGAACGCGAACATTGATGTCCAACTGTGTCTTGAACAATGGCATGGCATTGGGTGGGCTCTATTTATTTAAAAAATGTTTTATTTCATATTTTTCTTTCATTAATATTTTTATTTTACCTTTATTTAACTAGGAAGGTCAGTTAAGAACAAATTATTATTTACAATGATGGCCTACCCCGGCCAAACCCGGACGATGGTGAGCCAATTGTGCGCCGCCCTATGGGACTCCCAAACACGGCCAGATGTGATACAGCCTGGATTCGAATCAGGAACTGTAGTGATGCCTCTTGCACTGAGATGCAGTGCCTTAGACAGCTGCACCACTCAGGAGCCCATTGTCATGGTGATCTCCTTGAATATAGTGTATTTGTGGCTATGTGCAATTGCAGCTGCAAATCTGAATAGATAGCCTACTACGGCTGATAACAGCTAATTACACAAATTATCATAATGCCTATCTTGGTTCTTGATCAATGGCCATAGGTTTACTTAACCACCAAATGAACAGTCGATCCAAATACACTTACCTTATCGGAAATGTAAATATTCAAGACCCAGGCTGAAGACAGATGCTCCCGCTCTTTTGGCCTCCCTTGCCCCACCTAGATGACCCTTGAGCTCTATTTTAAAGATAGTCGATGACTTGCCAATTTTCCTTTAACACGACTATTTCCACTTGAATACCAAGTCACTGCATTATCTTGTGTTTGCAGCGGAGTGAGAAGAGGAAGGAACAATAGTTTGACACGATCAGGCAGAAGCTGTCTATCACCAGGCATAAAACACCTAACATATTCCACACCTCTATCTTACATTCCACACCTCTCTCCCCTGTCAGTAATTAGACAAGTGAGATGATTTAATTTGCTGCAGATCAGCCGAACCCAAGTCGACTGCTGATATGGACAAGGACACCACCGAGCACTCAAGGGGAGATGGTTTTCGCACACACTGAAGGAAGGAGTGAGAGGAATCAAATTGCAGCCAGTACTCTCTCTAAGCCACCAGCCACAATTCAGCATCTTAAATGGTGGGCTTAGCAGACCATATACTGCTTTGGGCCCTTGAGACAAGGTCCATCTTCTTCCTAAATTCTCCCCTTTACTTTTCTGTGAGCTGAATAGGAACCCTGTGTGTCTTGGCTGTTGAGGGACATATTTAATTGTTGTGCCCTTGTTGCCTGTGTACTGCAGAATATCCTGAAACCACTATTATGTTTGCTCTGTAAATCACCTATAGTTTAGGTCTATGTCTTCATGTCCAAGGACAGAAGAGGATTTACATTAGGAAAGTGAGTGATGATGAAGTACTCTGTGTGTTTGACAGGCGCTGCCATGGACTTAGAAGACGAGCCGTTGTTATTCCAGAGCAGCTGGGATGCTGAGGAGGAAGAGGAGCAGGACGAGGAAGATGGGGAGTCAGATACACAGATTAATGGGGGGAGCAGCACCACTGGAGGCAGCATAGTGTGGGGGGCGGTGGGCTGGGTCTACACACAGCCCTGGGTGAGTGGGGTGGTCCTGGGAGTTGGAGTCTTTCTTCCCTGTGCCCTCTCTGCCTACATGTTCCTATACTGCCCCCCATTGGACATAGACCTTTCCTACAGTGCCTTTGAGGTTCACAGCCACTTCTCCGCTGAGCGGTTTGATGCACTCACCATTGCCATAAAGACTCAGTTGGGGTCCTGGGACAGACGCAGGCGTGACGTGGACCACTATGACTTCACTGCTCTACAGGAGCTGCTGTTGGACAGACTGGGTAGGCAGGGAGATGAAGCATCCAACTGGACATCACATGGGGGGCTGAATTCGAAATCTCTGAAAAACCACACGTTCAAAAGAGTAGTTATGCAACAGAGAGGAGTTGCCCTGAGTCAGCAAGAGACTGAGAGGCATATAGAGGCAAGGGCTGGTAAAGCAAAGATAAGAGAGGAGGATAAAAATACAACTAACTTAGGAAAACCTGAGAGCCATGAGTCCAAAGGGGAAGAGGGCGACAGAGACAGTGAGAGATCTCGCACTAGGATGCGCAGGTTTGCTCCCAACTACTCATACCTGCAGAGCCAAGCCCTGTGGAGGATGGAGCTGGTGTTTGTAGCTCAGGGTGGGGGGGACAACAACATCTTTACCCCAGAGCGTCTCCGCACCATCCACCACATAGAGCACCTGCTCATGCAGCACCCCCAGTTCCACCAGTTCTGTTGGAAGCCTCTGGAGGTCCTGAGAGACCTACCCTTGGGCCCCTCCTACTGCTCCCCTCCAAGCTCCCTCCTCTCCTACCTCTTCCCCAGTGAACGGGGAGGCAGGATCTACTATGATGGCATGGGACCTGACCTGGCTGACATCCATGGTGAGTCTGAGGTTCATAAAACTTGGCATTACTGTAGGTACAGTCCAGTGGTGATCAGTGCCGTTTAAGATCCGCAAAGACATTTGTTTTTTCTTCATGGGTATGGCCTTATTTCTATTACAGCATATTGGATGACTGTCATTCATATTCCATTCACCCAGTTCAATGTAACTGTGATAGGTTTAATCTACTACATGATACTCTACTTTTCCCTATATCCATCATGAGGTAGCTACAACCTAGCCTATGTATGAAAGTTTACAATGTAGATGCACACAGGTCGAGCTGATATACAGTAGGGTGCAATCATTAGTCCAACAGTTTCTATTGGACAAATTCAGGTCTGTTTATCCCCGTTTTGTTCCGCTTGCTTCCATTTAAGAAACGTTTTTCGGCAGAATAAATACACCCCTGATCATGTGTAAACATAGTTCACTTTGATAGCAGCCACGTTGTATTCCTTCATGCATCTATGCGCTTTCCTTCTCTCCCCTTGTCCCTTTGCTTGTGGACTTCAATGCACAACACATAAGCTGTATGTGACCAGGCAAAAACACCTTTCTAAGCCAAACCATATCATAACCACTACACACAGTCTACATCGTTATCTCCATATTAGATAAAGCAACATCATAGTCAGCATAGCTAATAGAACTAACATGTTAGTTAACCCGCTACAATCATGTAGTAACGTTACAGTGTACAGTCAGTAAGCAGTTACACCGGCAGGCCCCAGTGAGAGTAAATTAGTCAAACCAAAAGCTTACCTTGACTTGGAAGATTTCCAGTGTTGTGTTGGGATAGTCATAGCCAGCTAGCTAACATAGCATCCCTCTGTCTGAGCAGGGTAGGCAAAACTAAATAACAGTAGGCAAAACTAAATAACATTAGCTGCATTAGCTAGCTAAGTAAGTGAAACTGAAATTGAAAAATGGCACTTTCTCTCTCTCTCGCTTCTCCATTTTGGGAAGAAATGTATTTGTTCAAAACTGTTCAACTATTGTCTTTCTCTCTCTTTGAGTTAACTACTAACCACAAAAATTCAGTCATCAGTCACCCAAGTCATAGACTGTTCTCTCTGCTACCGCACGGCAAGCGCTACCGAAGCTCCAAGTCTAGGCCCAAAAGGCTCCTTAGCAGCTTCTATCCCCAAGCCATAAGACTGCTGAACAATTAATCAAATGGCCACCCGGACTATTTACATCGACCCCCCTCCTTTTTTTACGCCGCTGCTACTAACTGCATATTATCTATGCATAGTAAATTTACCTTTACCTACACGCACATTACCTCAGTAGTGGTACCCCCTTTATATAGCCTCGTTATTGTTATTTTATTGTATCACTTTTTATTTTATTTTTTACTTCATTTATTGAACTGCATTGTTGGTTAAGGGCTTGTACGCAAGCATACGGTTGTATTATGTGACAAATAACATTTTATTAGATTTTATCCACTGCAGTGTTAGCTAGCTGTACCTTATGCTTTCAGCACTAGATTAATTCTCTGATCCTTTGATTGGGTGGACAACATGTCAGTTCATGCTGTAAGAGCTCTTATAGAGCTCTGATAGTAATTATGAAAACGTCCTCCAACCTATGTAAGTTTATTGAAGGGGGTGAGAACCATGAGCCTCCTAGGTTTTGTATTGAAGTCAATCTACCCAGAGGAGGACGGAATTGAGCTGTCCTCCAGCTACAATATGGTGCTACCCCAGAGAGTGCTGTTGAGGCTACTGTAGACCTTAATTGCAAAATAGTGTTTTAATACATTATTTGGTGATGTGATTATATTTAGTACAGTTTTATCTAAAAACACAAACTTTTTTTTATGTTTTACGATTTTTATTATCACAGAGGATGGTCCTCCCTTTCCTCTGAGGAGCCTCCACTGGTATAGTCACTGCTCTGCATGATTAAGTAGGGAGCTTGTCCTTCATTTTATTTTGGGAGGTCAATTGAAACATCAGAGGGATCTGGCAGTGACTACAACTTTGATCTTCACTTGTGTTTCTCTTCCCAGGTGCTCTGAGTCTAGCGATTACCCACCCACAGTTCTACTGGTATGTGGATGAGAGTCTGGCCCCTGACCGGCTCTCCTCCTCTCTTCTGCGCAGTGAGATCCAATTCGGAGCTCCGCTGCCCTCATACTACTCCCTCCAGGACCGGCCTGAGGAGCAGAGGCAGCGCTTCAGGAACTTTGTGGTTCAGTACGCTGACATCCTGGCTCAGCAGTCCACCAGGTGGGCTATGGCTTATAAACTCTAAAAAACAAAAGAGCCATCAATATTGAGATTAACTGATGTTGTTCTTCATTTACCCCAAGACTTGACTTTGTAAATATTGTCTCCGCTTTCCAGACCAATTGAAATTAAGCACATCAAAAGAGTACCTCCTTTCATGACACCCACACATTATTCTTCCATTCCCTCTCTGACTACGAACGTCTCTGGGTTTGTGTGATGCCAGCCAGGTGAAGGTGCTGTATGGGGGCACAGAGCTGTTTGATAACGAGGTGAGACAGACCTTCCACAGAGACATGTTGCTGGCGCTGATCAGTGGGGGCTGCATCACTCTACTGGTCTATGTCCTCACCTCCTTCTCAGGTAATTTCCCATGCACTCTCTCACCTGCATTGGATATTACATGCATGTTATTCTAACATTTCCTATACTTATTTTGCTGTCATACATAGTATCTGATAAAAGCTAGCATAAGTATCTTATTCTTAGAATGTTGATACCACATGAACATGAGGTCTCCCACCCAGTCTATTTGGTGCATCTCTACAGTGTTCCTGACATTCTTTGGGCTCACTAGCATTGGTCTGAGCTGCCAGGTGGCTCTCTTCCTCTACCATGTGGTCTTTGGGGTGAGATACCTTGGCATCCTCAATGGAGTTGCAGCCTTTGTGATCATTGGTATTGGTTAGTGACAATATTAAAATATACTCTAGAATTTCTCTCATGGTCAAACTGGTTGAGAAACAAACAACATCTGTTACAGGTAACATGCCGCTCTTTACTCTGTTTCCCCTCTTACTGTTCTCCAGGTGTGGATGATGTGTTTGTGTTCATCAGTACCTTCAGACAGGCTTCCCACTTGGTCCACCCAGTGCAGAGGATGATGTACACGGTGAAAACTGCTGGCCGAGCCACCTTTCTCACCTCCTTCACCACCGCAGCTGCCTACGCTGCTAACACCTTCTCACAGGTACTCAGAAATATTGTCAGGCCATATCGCATAATCCTTCCAAAGGGAATGGATAGCTCTGAGGTCATACTGTCTGTATACAGTATGTATCAATATGAAAAGTACAATGTAAATGTATTGTGATATTGAGGTCTTTTACCCTTACAAACAGATTCCGGCAGTGCATGACTTTGGCCTGTTCATGGCCCTCATTGTCAGCTGCTGCTGGCTCTGGGTGTCCATCCTCATGCCCGCTGCCCTGTGTATCTGGACCCAGTGTGTTGACCCCCAGGAGAACACCTGTCTCAAGTGGTGTGATTCCATCTTTCCTCCTTTTTTTTGCTAGAGAACAGAGTTCCTACAGTTGTGCTGCTTGCCTTTTCATTCTGTTTTCCTACTGTGAACAAAGTGAGGATCTAAAGCTGCATCTCTCTGATGCACTTTATTTTAAAGGTGGAAAGCACTTACAGGACTGTCAGTTAGTCACAGTCCTTTGTCAGATGAGGATGAAGATGTGGCACTCCTGTCGGTGGAGATGGAGCCAGGTGAGATTCTGATCTGGACAGAGCTGCACAAATGAATGGCAGGAGAATGAAAGGTACTAGAGTCCTGACACTATTCATCCCCCCTCTCTGTCTCATCCTGTCCCATCTAGGCTCCTGTGACACTGATGTAGATGCAGCCATTTTGTCCCTGTCAGTGGAGACCTCGCTCTCACCCCCAGGGCGGGGGACTGCAGGCGTGGTCAGCGCTAACCTTCAGTGGGCTCTGAGGCACTGGGTGGCAGAGCCAGCCGTGGAGAAACGCAAAGTCATTCTAGGTAAGGGCTCTGTCTGTCTGCAGGGGCTGGGAAAATCACATCTCATGATGCCCATATGCCTTTTTCAACTTAAGTGTTTTGCATTGCCTATCCCTTGCTCTTCCTCACAGAAAAGCAATGTAATCTAATGCCTCTCCCCTCAGTGATCTACCCCATCTGACCTGGCTCTCTCACAGGCCAGTCTTTGTCTTGCTGCCCATAGGCATCTACATCCTGGTCCTGCTGCTGTCTGCTGGGTGCTGCTGCCTCCTGCGGCCGGCTACTCATGCCCCGTTACTATTTCGCCCAGACACCAACCTCCAGACTCTACTGGGACTGAGGAACAACCTCAGTGCCCAGGGCATCTCTTGCCACATGTGCTCTGGTGAGATGTCGCCATCAATCTGTGTGATGGAACCCAGATGGGTGTAAAGTAAACCGATTCCACTACTTTAAATCCAAATTAACTTTAAACCCAGGTCCTGCAACTGTCTGGCTGTAAATGTCTTCATATGACATGCTATAATTCATTTTAAACTGGGATATTAATTTACAGTTGACTCCTGATAAGAACTGACTCAATGACATTTTTCTTCCTACGGATATTTGCATGCTCGAGTTCAGTGCCCACATTCACAACACTCCCAGGCCATTGCATGTATCAGGATATTAAGGTCAGCTGAGCATTTGGCTTTGATTTGAAGTGTTGAATCGAAGTGTCATATTTCCTGCAGGTCTGTTCATGGAGAAACCACATCTTCTGCACAGCCCTACCCATACAACCCCCTCCATGCCTGGGTTTCACGCTCAGCAACATACACAGAGCCCTTCAAACTCAACTCTACAAAGCCCAATCACACCAAGCATATCCTCCATCACAACAGGTACTGGATAAAATGGTATTATATATCCAAAGAGGATTCACATGAATATATCCGTGGCAATGTTCTGGCAATGTTTTAATGTGTGCCTCTATTTCTCTACTGCTGCCACTCACTGTATCCTTTCATGGCAGGGCCTCTGTTGACAGTGTATGTCTCTAAGCTGGATGTGGGTGCTTCTATCACTCTGTACCGCTTCTCTCTGAATACCAGCGTGCCATCGCCCTGGAAAAGCCTCAGTGCCGGGCATGGAGAAGTTCCATCCTTTCAGGTTAGGAGACCCACAAATATAAACACACTATTTCTGGGTTATGATCTAATATCTCACCTTTGATAACCAACTCCATCATATACTTAGTATAGCTTCTGGTGTCTCTAAACAGGCATACAGTGGACCTCACAGCAACTTCAGCACCCACATGACTGTGTGTGTGTCCCGTGTGTACCACCCCCACCCTCGCTGGATGATCACTTCCCAGTCATGTGATCCGCGCCACGGCTGGAGGTCAGAGTTCAGCTTCTATGTGGCATCGGCTGAGCAGCAGCACAGCAGGTAAGAGGAATGATGAGGGACAGATGATGGCTGAATAGTGAATTAGTCAATCAGTCAAGCTTTTTGTGGGCAAGTTGTTGACAGAGCTCCTTGTGCCTCCCAGGAGGTTGTACTTTGCCCAGCACAAGCTGAGTCCTCATCCCAGCCGAGTGTGTGCAGAACCACCTGGCTGTGTGATCAGCTCCGGGCCTGACGGACCCACAAAGGGCTCTTTCTACATTCCACTGCCCACAGGTAAGAGGGAGAGCACCTGGAGTCAGAAGACATCAGAACTGAATAAATGCTCTGCATTGGTTTAATTAATGTTTGCCTATGAATGTGAGGGAGTTACTTTTTTCCTCATTTGTACCTTATTTCAAAGATTCCACCTCAACCAAAAGGTCCAAGACTTCTGGTTTTAACCCCTGTAGTGGTGGTGGCTGTGGCCAGCCAGCAGTCCGTCCTCTGGTTGACACTGGTGCGATGGTGTTTGTGGTTTTTGGAATACTTGGAGTCAACCGCACCCAACGAACAGACAACCACGTCATTGGGGACATGGTGAGAGGCCAACTGCATGACAATAACGATATAAGGTGTAATTCAATAATCAATACTGTTTTAGTGGTATTGATTTGTTCTAAAATGATCTCCAAAGGGCAGTGTGATATTGGATCCAAACTTCGATATCTTCCAAGAGATTGGACACCTCTGCCAAATCTGTAAAGCTATCAGTGCTAATAAACAGCTTGTGAAGCCGGGAGGAGCCCAGTGTCTACCGTCAGGTACCAACTGCACAGACACAGTCTAACAAATATAACCGCACACATAAACCATGTTTGATAGGAGTTACATGTATTCTCTCTCTCTCTCCCCCTTAGGCAACAAGCTTTCTTCTATCCTGCCCTTACTCAACCCAGACTGCCACTCCCTCCCTGAGCCCAACCTTCTGCCAGGCCAGCTGTCCCATGGGGTTGTGGGGACGCATGGTGGCAGAGTAAGCTGGCTCTCCATGGCCTTTGAGTCTGTGAGTACAACGGTTGTCTGTGGTGTATACTACCACCTCTAATGTAATGTTAATGTTGTAGCCCAGTCCAGATCTGTGCCAGAAACTGAGCCCATGTATTTTTCATCTGTCTGTTCCCAAGACCACCTACAAGGGGAAATCCTCTTTCCAGACACACTCAGACTTCCTCCAATGGGAGACCTTCCTACAAGAGCAGCTCTCGACTCTCCCAGAGTCCTCTGCTCTACGGAGAGGTTTCCAGACCTGTGAGCACTGGAAGCAGATCTTTATGGAAATCATAGGCAAGTGGAGAGGCCGGAGGACACAGTTGTTCCATACCTAAGGCACAATCAATAAATGTTTCATTTTTATGTATCTAAAAGATTATTTCAGTCCTTCTGGGAATGTAACCTTCCTGTGCTGACTGACTACCTCCTCTGTGGGTTTTCTGTAGGTGTCGAGAGCGCCCTCTGCAGTCTGCTCCTGTCCCTGGCCATCTGTGTGGCAGCTGTGTCTGTTTTCACTGCCCATCCGCTTCTGCTACTGCCAATACTCCTCACCATCCTGGGTAAGACACTGCTGATCCAACCTTTGTCATCAGATAGGCCCATTATACATAGACTGCAGAGAAAAGTCTCCAATAATAAGATATGATGCAGTATTGATATGAAGTGTTATTGGGAATAATGTAAGAGGAAGTCATTAACTGTTGTACTGTACATACTGTATTTTCTGTGGTTTTAGCCTTGGGAGGGTTAGGGGTCATCTGTCTGTCAGTGTGCAACATTGAGCTCCTGACCAAATACAGGGGTCATCTGTCTGGTGGTGGCCATCATGTACTGGCTGGGCTGGGAGTTGGGGGCCGTGGAGGCCATCTCTCTGTCCATCCTTGTGGGCTCCTCAGTGGACTACTGCCTGCACCTGGTGGAGGGCTACCTGCTAGCTGGGGAGACCATACCAGCCACATCAGGACACACTATGGTACATACAACACATAATCTGATAATCATCTATAACTGGCATAGAGGTATTGAATTCACTCCTTTATATATTCTACTGTAAGAGAGTAAAACTATGTAAATTAAGGATTTGCCTCGACAATATTCAGTTTACCTAAAAAGGTCCATTGCAGCCGTTTTTATCTCAATATCAAATAATTTCTGGATAACAATTTAGTACCTCACTGTGATTATTTTATTACAATTTTCATTGAAAACAAACAACAATAGCTTCTAAGCAAAGAGCAAAGAGCAATTTCTCAAGCAAGAATTTTTCTAGGACTATCTGGGAGTGGTCTGAGTAGGGAGGGGAAAACTGAAAATGTGCTGTTATTGGCAGAGGTTTGGAAGTGTTTCTTATTGGTCTATTGACTAATTTACATCACCAGGCAGGCCAAAAATCTCCAACCCTCCAACACAGGCTGTCTTTTCAAACTGCTCTTACACTAAAGGGGCATTATCATCATTTTCACAGTATTATTCCAACCTCATAGTTTGGAATTATATAAACACAGAAAAGTCACATTTTTGACTCCACAGGGCCTTTAAAAGTCATCATATTTAATGAAATAAGCCTGAGGGAAATAATGCATAAAGAGAAAAGACTCATTCTATCAATCTGTTTTTCATTCTCAGAGCCTGTCAGCTAAAAGGCAGAGAAGGTCCCTAGATGCAGTAAACCACGTGGGAGTTGCCATTGTGTCCAGTGCTGTCACCACCGTGATCTCCACAGTCCCTCTCTTTTTCTGTGTCATCGTGCCTTTTGCTAAGTTTGGCCAGATTGTGGCCATTAACACAGCAGTGTCCATCTTGTTTACCCTGACTGTGACTGCAGCCATGTTGGCCACCATGGGCCCTGCCAACTTCAACAGGCCTCCTGGTGCCGTGCTGAAGGCCAGCCTGGCAGTACTGGGCACCACAGCCTTTGGCGCTGCCCTGTGCTGGGCAGGAGGGCAACTAGGACCAGTCACCTGGCACACAGCAGTCACCATGTGACCCCACAAACATAACACAACTACTACTGTCACTGTTACCTCTGTAAGCAGAACCAAAAGGCTCGGTCTAAACATCAGTGTAGTATTGTTCTATAAATGCAGGTGGAAGGTTTCAGATGTACGTAAAAGCATCTTGTGGAAGTAGATATTTCTTTGTGTGGATGATTTAAAGTTTAATCATTTTTTCCCAAAAGAACAGAACATAGTCTGTTGAGAATAGGTAGTCTGCAGGACATGCTTTGGTTTCTGTGGATGCAGCCTACTGCTGAAAGGAGATGACACAATGGTAACGAAATACTGGTTGAGTCCACATTGATCTATTGTCCACGTTATTCTGTTCCTGACAGTAAAATCACTGACTGTTCTCTGACCTGCTGTTGTTAGCACTGACCTCATCTCTGGCAGTTTGAAACCACACTTTGAGATCCAAAAAGACAGGTATTGTACCATAAAGAAATGCAAGCCAGAATGTGTCATGCACTCCCTTATTCCAGTGATATCACTCATATCACATCCCACTGGGTACATACCTCAGTTCAATGTCTAGTTTTGATTTACATTTGGTTGAATTGTCAACTAACATGAATTCACAACCTGGACTTAGGGGTAGATGTCACATAGTACAGGTAAATCCAGGACACTGCAATTAGTATGATATGTTTCTTATGGTATGTACTAATTTGTGGATCTCCATCATCCATTTTGTATGATATGTTACAAATGATAATTAATATGATATATTATGAATTGCAATTCGTACAATATGTCAAAAAAAAATATATATAAAAATGTATGGTGTTACGAATTTTGTTGTGGCTAGCGTTAGCTAGGTGGCTAAAATTAGCTATGCTGGCTAGGGGTTAAGGTTAGGGTTAAGAGTTAGGTTAAATGGTTAAGGTTAGGTTACATATTAAGTAGTTGCAAAGTTGCTAATTAGCTAAAATACTAAAGTTGTTCTTTATGAAATTCGAACACACAAGCTTTGGGTTGCTGGACATTCGCAACCATACGAACCCATGCCAAAAATAACTACTGGATTTGATTTGATTTGATTTGATTTATGTCTAGTCTATCAGACCAGGCTGGAATTCAATGTGAAATCAACAACAAAAAAAATCACTTTCTCATTGGGTTTAGGTTAAATGTTGGGTGAAAAAATGACAACATTCCCTGACATTGATGACTTTTTGCAAATCCAATCAATTATCCACATTGATTCAATGTCAACACAGACCTTTTGGTTGAAATGACATACAATTTCTCTTCACTTATATGATTGTTCAAAAGAGAATGTTAGGAGTCATAAGGTTATTCACCACAAGGCAGATAAATGTACATTTAGAGGGATGTAAAAACATGGATGAAAGGTACTGCAGCTGTAGGCCTACTCCAGGAATTAACATGGGTAATGGGGAAATTATTTTTTAAATTCCCCCAAAGTTGGTACAATATGCAATTCCACAAAATACAAACAGGTTGTCGCATGGAAGCCTTTTAGCCTAGCATATTTACTTCAAAAAAAGTCGCCATAAATGCAAAGCGAACGCATAATTAACACTGCCGGACTGCACAAGTGAGCCGAATGCAGGTAATAACCATCAGGAAACCCTTACAGTAGGCTATAGCCTAGAAATGAACATGAGCCTCGCTGGGCTGCTCTTAAACCTGTCATTGTGAATCTTCAGACAGGCACGAATTTGACAGGGCTATGCACAATTCACTAGGCAGCTCTGTCACAGACACAATTCAGAGGCTATTCTAGAGCCTTGGCTATTTTCATATCCAGTCCCAATACCACCGAAACGCCAAATCCTGACTCCTGTATCGCATGAACATTCCTAACTTTATTCTGTAATCCATATGTTGCATTATTTGGGCTCCCGAATGACGCAGCTGTCTAAGGCGCTGCATCTCGGTGCCAGATGCGTCACTACAGTCCTTGATTCGAATCCAGGCTGTATTACAACCTGCCATGATTGGTAGTCCCATTGGGCGGCGTACAATTGACCCCGCGTCGTCTGGGTTTGGCCGTAATTGTAAATAAGAATTTGTTCTTAAACTGACTTGCCTAGTTAAATAAAAAGTTAAATAAAAAATTAAATAATGATCAAGGCACGTCTCACATATGCATGGCAAAATACCTCTATAACATTTCCCCATCTTCTCTGCGCAGTCTGGTATTTGCCCATAATGAGAGCTTTGGTAGAGATTGTGTGATCAACAAACGGTATGCGACTAGATACTCATGTTTTTGAAAGAGTTGGTCCCTGTTAAGATCGCCTACCTTGATATTTAAACTATTTCCACTCTTCATCTCCCCATTATTTATGAGCTGATCTGCTATCTGTATCCCATAATCATCTCCTATATTTGAACAAATCTAGTTGATCTGTCATTCGTTGGAGGTTATCTAGCATTTTAGCAATTTTGGCTTTTGACTGCCATTACAAAGTTAGAATGATTCGACAACCCTATACTCGGTTCGCTCTGTCTCGAGATATCCTACTGCTGAAATGCACTGGCGATCAAAGATCATATTATTGCTGAATATATGTTTCATTTTCTCTGAAATATGTACATATTGGCGCATGCAGCCAAGTGATGAGGTGGCACAGCGACCTTCTTATTTGGGGAGAACCCTGGAATAGTGACCATATCTTGGTTTTAACGCTTTAAATGCATTTCCGATTTTTGCTGTATGGGACTATCGGGATATATGAATTATTCCCGGTATTTAAACTTGGTAGATTGTCGGGAAAATATGAATCCCTACTGTACTCTGACTCTTGTCCGTTTTATATATGTGCATCTTAGATGTAGTGTGAGATGTAGCTTAATGTGTAAGTATCTATGCTGCTAACACACATTTGGAAAGTGATTCCTTGTATCTTGAGACTACTAACACACTCTTTAAGTGCTGCAACATACTGTGCAAATAGAGCAGTGATTTGAGGAGCACCTTGGAGGAAATTAAATTGCAATTCCACGAACAATGCCACAGCCAGGAGTAATTCAACTTCAACAGCAGACAAGGACATTAAGGAGAAGCCACACCTACCTGAACAAAATGCAACAACAAGAAATGCTAACCTGTCATTATGGTTCAAATGTACTGTACATTTCGCTCTGAGGTATGTACTGTACATTTCTCTCTGAGGTAAGTGGTACCCTATCTTCCTGCACTGCAGATTGTAAAATGGGAAAATTGTAACATAGAAAAATGTGAGTTACGTTCTGTGGTGAAGGTGTTCTCTCTTCTATGGCACAGTACATCTTAAAACATGTTCTTTCCCCGATGGGTGTAAAAAAAAAAAGAAGTATTTTTCCATGTGCTTTTATATCAATAGTAGGCTTGTATGCTTCCCGTTACCCTTTTTCTGTCCGCCTACCTACAATACACAAACCTCTACCAACTGCTCACACATTGGCTGTTTGAATGACTCAACCATGACCCAACCCTAAGATAATAATAATAACATGATCACTTGTGAGCCTCTCAGGTGAAGGCACTCAATGCTCTTTGCAAAGCACTTGATGGTACTTACTATAACTCACTCGGCTCCCTCTACTGCTTTCAGGCTAGTAGAGAGCACTGTTTTATACACCAACGCAAAGGCTCTCTCCTGCCCTGCAGACAAGGTCAAACACATTGGTTCATTTATGTGACACAATAATGGTTTTAAAGGGAGTTACTTGATGTAACTGTAACTAGTCTTGTTATATGTGTGTATTGCTGTTAATATTAAAGCAGATATCTTTAGAAGAATGTTCTTGAAAGTGGTTATTTTCTTTCACTGCATTTCAAAGTTAATTTTAAGAGACTGATAATTGAAATTATATAGGCTAATGTTTGCATATAACCTTTGTATGAGCCATCTGTCTTAAATCACACATTTCAACAGCACTACCCACTAACTCTAAGCATTTATAGATGTTCTTGAAGGGCAAACATCCAACAGAGATGTTATTTTGGTAGTATTTGATTGCAAGTACTTCTCTCTACAGCTGAACAATCGAGTGGGTTTAGTGGTGTGTGTCCTTGTCCCGTCCCCCCCTCTGATTTAGCTTGGTAACACAATGTTTCAGGAGAGCAGGGATACTAAGAGAGATGTCATAATCAGCTTAGTGTGACACTCAGCCAATGTGAGAGCTAGGAGGAGAGCTTGACATGTCTCCTCTAGTGACAGTTAATAATTCATGACAAATATCTCAGGATTAATAATGAATTGCAATGAGTGTAATGAATGTTTCATGTCAGCCATTAGGTGAACACAGAACTGTTATTGACACAAGCCTTATTGTCTGATGACTAAAATCACACAGCAGCAGTCTGCCAGCTTATGTTCAAATATGGAATTAGTATATATATTGGATGTCTGTGCTTGGAGATTCTGCCAACACTGTATACAGGGACAACACTATTGGGATTTCATCATTTGCAATTACTGTGCATCAACCATGGCAGAGCATATAATATCTAGTTAAATAAATTATTCCAAATCCATTTGCAGTTTAGCTACAGAATATTTCATTTTTTAATTATACTGTACAAAACCATGTCCTACCTGCCAAGCAAGAACAAACAAATAAAGAAATACTATTCAAATTATCACATTTTAAAATGCACAAAGACCACCTATGCTATTTTTTACTCTTAGATGTGCAGATTTGGTTTCCAGTGAGCACAGCTAGTGTGAATTCACTGTTTGGTGCCACCCCGAGGATGACTGCTTGATACCATCTTCACTCATGCGACATGAATAATAAGGCAGTATTGTACAGAGCAAAACGGTGGCTGAACCATTGTCAGAGGTTATTGGATATGTTCACAGGTCAACATTAGTCAAACTCAAACTAAACATAGGAAATCATTTAGGAAGATTATTTTTTTTTGCTTTTTTTGTGGGGGGGGGGGTGGTGTTGTGTGATTGAATACCTGAACATTCTTGGCCTTCATTGGTTTATGGAGCTTGGCAGTCTCAGACCTATGTGCTTCAGGCTATTAGAAAATAATCAGTCTTGTGGAAGCATTCTCTGCCTCTACAGTGCCCAGGGCTCTCACCTAAACAGAATAGGGTAAAAACACAGCTGAAACGACACAGGAGCACACACACACACACACACACACACACACACACACACACACACACCATTTACTTTGCTAGCACAAGCACATCCATTGGTTCTTACAAAACCAACCATGCAGAACATCTGCATTGATTGGCTATAGAGGCAAAGACATTAAGTGACAGCTGGCATTTTCAGGCAAATTAAAAAGAACCCGAAAAGAGAGTGAGATAACAGTTGTCGTCATGTATTCAACATCATTCTCGCTGCACAATACCAACACATCATAATACATGGAATTCAGCAGAGCCCCACCATAAACAGATGAATATATTGTGAAGGTGTTGCTATGACAATGACTACTCAGACTCGCCTGCACCAGACCCTTCTGTCACAATAAAGGGCTCTGGCCTGCCCCTGGAGATTGCACTATTTATGGAGAGTTTTAGTCTAGGGAGAGAAAATGCTGCACATTAAAACTGTACATGAACACTGAAACAGAACCCATATCTTTATTACCCCATGGTACAGGGTACAAACAGCTCTCAAGCACGCCTGAGAAACCAAATGGTGCAATGAAAATAAAATCAGGGAATAAAAGTGATAAAATGCATAAAAAATAAGTGAACTTGCATTGCATTTTACAAAAAAATCGTTAGTTCATGATTTTTGAACAATTCACTGTAAAGTGCTTACTGATGATTTGAGTTGAGGAAAGCATGTCATGTCCCTTTGAATAATCATACACATTACAATTACACAGAGAGATACAGCAATAGCCCCTCAATGGGCAAGCAATTACCAACCAGAAGACATAGGCCACATTTCATTTATTAGTCCTTTAATAAGATAACTGCTTCTTTAATTTCCTTGTTAATGGTAATAGCGAGAATCTTGCACTGGTTGCTAGGACAATGCCAATTACAAATGCTGGTGTTGTCACCCTACAGTTTCCTTCTCTCTTCTTGTAATTACATGCAATTCTCAGACATACAGTATTAAAACCTCAAGTCAAGGGCATCCCTGCAATCCTCTTATTGACTGGAATCCTTGAACAATATGGGTGGGAATGTGAGGAAGAGAGGAGCTCTAGTATTCTGGAGGAGTTTGGCTGGAAGGTTGAGGTTGGTGAATCCCTCTGGAACTTCCTCCGATCTCCTCCCCCTCCTTTTCTCTCCTCGCCTCCTTCCCTCCTGGCGCGGGAGGGGGGGGTGGCCTGACAAAAGCAGGGATCTGTCTGGCTGATGCCTGCCTTCCTACAGGTCCTGAGAATCCACTGTTGTTCATTTCGCTCTCATTAGGAGGCATAGAAAATAAAAAAAGAACAAAAAAAAACCTGGGGGTAGAAAATTCTCCCCCTGAATCCACCTAAACGGATATCCACCCACCCGCCCCAATCATAACCATTAAAAAAAAGGTAAAAACAAGGTCTACTGCAGAATGGCTTTACTCCTCACAGTCTGTAGGAAGCTGGAGCCCCTTGGAGTTGAGGTGCGGTTGGTGGTCTTGCGGCTGTTCTGTCGTTTCTGAATGATCTTGGTGGCCGAAGGTTTCCGAGTGTCAGGCTGTCGCCTCCCCTGGGGGCCCCTCCACTTGCCCCTCTTCCCCACCCGGCCCTTTCCGGCCCCCGCTGGTCACTTGCGCGAGTGCAGTGTGTCCTGAAACTTGGTGCTGGTGTAGCGCACGTGGAAGCCCTTCTTGTTGATGGTGTCATCAGAGCGGAACTTGATTACAACGGAGTCGCCGGCAGAGTAGATCTCCTCAGGAGGCTGGGGGAACAGAGGAGAAAACGCAGATGAAGTTAACCGCTGTCGCCTTCTGGCACTCCGACTGCACTTCAATTAAAACCAAATGATATCTCATAGATCCAGACTGAGGGGGCTGTAGGGTAAGGGAGGGGAGGGCTGTTGGAGTGAACAACTGCCCCTTATTCTCCAATAAAAATCATATAATGAGCTTTCCACCTTACTTTACAGTCTGTTTCCAGTTTAGTCTAAAAAAAAGGGCTTGATGGAGGAAGTGGCCCACTTGGTATTTGTGAGCATTATATGTCCTTCAGCTCCTGCTAGCACTGATTTACAGGACCAGGCATCAGTAGAGTAGAGACACAGGCTTATTACTGATGTGTGTTAAATTAAATCAAGCTGTTCCTTGACCTACGGATTTAACGCTTCAACTCCCCAGTGGCCTCATTGTTTCAGCCCCCCCCCCCCCCCCCCCACCTACTGTAGCCTCAGCCTCAGCGTCAGCTGATTGGTTCGGTTACAGCTCAATGCTGGAGACCATGATAGCCTTTCACAAGCCAGCCAGGGTCCGCTCTTATCAAGCTCAGCTGCTACTGAAGAAGCAATATACTCCAACCCGGTGGAACACATCAACTTTAACAAAGTGATTAAAGCCGGAGAGCGGAGTAGTAATCTTCAAAACTTTAACACTCAAACACAGACACAGTGTGAAAGGTTATTTTTCAACTGCAGAGCTAAATTTTACACAATCTCTGAAAGTGTTGTTTTTAAACAGCTGGTTCAACAAAGCTAGACCTGAAAGAGAGAATACCGATATTAAGACAGTACATCGCTGGTGCTACAAATACTGTTGGGCAGAAAAAGTCCTTCAATAGATGAGACTATCAGTGAGTTTACCCCAGAGCCACAGTAGCGTCCCAGCCTTGGGGACTTGGTATCGACACCATCAAAGAGCTCCATGTAGTCGTAGCCACAGTCAGCCTCCTCCTCAATCTCAAAGGTCTGGAAGATGAGCTCCACTCCGTAGCCTTTCTCAGCAGCGATCACCCACTGGCAGTCAGACGCACCGGGGTAGTTATTGTCCCCAAACTGAGCATGGGAGTACAGGTCTTTGGTCTTGACC
Organism: Oncorhynchus clarkii lewisi; assembly: GCF_045791955.1. Classification (NCBI taxonomy): domain Eukaryota; kingdom Metazoa; phylum Chordata; class Actinopteri; order Salmoniformes; family Salmonidae; genus Oncorhynchus; species Oncorhynchus clarkii. The sequence continues at coordinate 17,608,795 of NC_092176.1, forward strand.
TCAGCCTTAAGACGACCTCCACACTCTGGAGATAATAACAAAAAAACATCCATAGATATCACTCAGAAGGAACTAACCAATAACCTTTGAGGAGAAGCCAGTGCAATAAATCTAGCCATACAGTGGGCTCTAAGTTGTCAGTCTAAGTTGTGTTGGCGGTAATATACCTGCTGTGTGGGAGGCCTCGAAGCCCTTCTTCTGGACAGAGTTATCAGAGAAGAAGCGGATGAACATCTTGTTGGCGCTGGACATGATGGGAGGAGGCTCCTTAGTGCCACAGAAGCGACCCAGACTGGGGGCTTTGCCGTCACGCCCGTCGTAGATCTCGATGTGGTCGTAGGCGCACTCCAGATGGGCCTCCATGTCGATCTCATTGAAGGCCTGAGACAAAGCATGAGGGGAGAGAATGAGATCAAATAGGGAAAGAGGATTGCAGGTATGTTTTACACGAGCTAGAGTATGTAATACAATGGTTCCCTATTGGCGGAATAACCTTTAGAAACCCATTGGAACGAAGACACATGCAATCACTTTTCATTGGCTAAGCCCAGTTAACTATATTCAAAAAGCTGAGATATGTACAGCATGCCATGGATGAAGACAAATGGTATGAATGTGACAGAAGGGGAGCCATTCATGCTTAGGGGATTGTCAACAGAGGCTGTGATGCTCAGTACAGTCCAGTACAGTATAAAGTCCTCAATGATTTCCACAGTACATTCAAACCCCCTTCCCGCAAACACAAGCATACCAAGAGCCACACACATGCAATCTGTATGTTAGAGAGTTGGAAGGGGACACATACGATTTTGATGCGATGGCCTGCAGTGGTGGAGAGCGCCCAAGTGCATGCCTTCTTGCTGGGGTATTTATCTGGCCAATTGGGGCTTGTGATGGTGCCAGTCACACTGTTCACAACGTGATCACAGCCGGCTGCAAAAACACATCCAAAGTTAGCATCCTCCTGTATCATCACTGCTCCACACAAGATAATGTCCAAACCCCACTCAGGGGCTGTTGTTCTTGGCACATGGTAGTGTTTCCTCGCTCACCCCCACCCATTGCAATAGGAAGTCATCCCCCTAAATCTAACCTCTAGAGCTCCAACCCGCATAAAATAAATGAACCCAGAATCAATGTGCCAGTGGGTCTCAGTTTCAGTGTGCGGGTGGCCGATTTGTACCTTCTTTGCAGTCGTGTTTGTTCTCGTGCAGCATAAAGCCACTGCGGCACTGACAGCTGTAGCTCCCGAAGGTGTTGACACACTCATGCTGGCAGCCTCCATTCTCCTTCGAGCACTCGTCTTTGTCTGGGGACATAAAGGGACACTACCTTGATGAACGTTTCTCCCACACTACCACACTGCCATAAGCACTCAAGCACACTTGTGGTGTCAAATTGATGAACCTTCACTCATACAGTGCCTTGCAAAAGTATTCATCCCCCTTGGCGTTTTTCCTATTTGTTGCATTACAACTTGTAATTTAAATAGATTTTTATTTGGATTTCATGTAATGGGCATATACAATGTTGTTATACATATACATATTGTTTCAAAAAATACAAAAACAAGAAAAGGGGTACGTGCGTATGAATTCACCCCCCTTTTGCTATGAAGCCCCGAAATAAGATCTGGTGCAACCAATTACCTTCAGAAGTCACATAGTCACGTTAATTAAATAAAGTCCACCTGTGTGCAATCTAAGTGTCACAATCTCAGTATATACACACAAATGTTCTGAAAGGCCCCAGAGTCTGCAACACCACAAAGCAAGGGGCACCACCAATCAAGCAGCACCATGAAGACCAAGGAGCTCTCCAAACAGGTCAGGGACAAAGTTGTGGAGAAGTACAGATCAGGGTTGGGTTATAAAAAACATCAGAAACTTTGAACATCCCACAGAGCACCATTAAATTCATTATTAAAAAATGAAAAGAATATGGCACCACAACAAACCTGCTAAGAGAGGGACGCCCACCAAAACTCACAGACCAGGCAAGGAGGGCATTAATCAGAGAGGCAACAAAGGGACCAAAGGTAACCTTGAATGAGCTGCAAATCTCCACAGCGGAGATTGGAGTATCTGTCCATAGGACCACTTTAAGCCATACACTCCAGAGCTGGGCTTTATGGAGGAGTGGCCAAACAAAGCCATTGCTTAAAGAAGAAAATAAGAAAAACACGTTTGGTGTTCGCCAAAAGGCATGTGGGAGACTCCACAAATATATGGAAGAAGATACTCTGGTCAGATGAGACTAAAATTGAACTTTTTGGTCATGAAGGAAAATGCTATGTATGGTGCAAACCCAACACCTCTCATCACCCCGAGGATGTTTTTCATCGGCAGGGACTGGGAAACTGGTTAGAATTGAAGGAATGATGGATGGCGCTAAATACAGGGAAATTCTTGAGGGAAACCCGTTTCAGTCTTCCAGAGATTTGAGATTGGGATGGAGGTTCACCTTCTAGCAGGACAATGACCCTAAGCATACTGCTTAAGCAACACTTGAGTGGTTTAAGGGGAAACATTTAAATGTCTTGGAATGGCCTAGTCAAAGCCCAGACCTCAATCAAATTGAGAATCTGTGGTATGACTTAAAGATTGCTGTACACCAGCGGAACCCATCCAACTTGAAGGAGCTGGAGCAGATTTGCCTTGAAGAATGGGAAAAAAATCCAGTAGCTAGATGTGCCAAGCTTATAGATACATACCCCAAGAGACTTGCAGCTGTAATTGCTGCAAAAGGTGGCTCTACAAAGTATTGACTTTGGGCGGGTGAATAGTTATGCACACTCCTGTTCTGTTTTTGTGTGTTATTTCTTGTGTTTTACAAAAAAATATATTTTGTATCTTCAAAGTGGTAGGCATGTTGTGTAAATCAAATGATACAAACCCCCAAAAATCAATTTTAATTCCAGGTTGTAAGGCAACAAAATAGGAAAAATGCCAAGGGGGGTGAATACTTTCGCAAGCCACTGTACACAAAGAAACAGACTCTTGGAGGGAAAGACACACACACAGTGTCAAAGGCTCACCTGAGAAGAACTGAGCTTTGAATCCCTTCTTGGAGACTGTGTTGTCTGACTTAAATTCAATACGCATGTTGTTGTACTGAGAGGTGATGGCCTCAGGTTTCTCTGCTCCACAGAACTTCCCATGTAGCCTTGAGTCTGCAGAAAGCCCACTGCGCACCTCCACATAGTCATATTTACACACCTGGACAGAGAAACAGCAGGTCATTACAACAGGAAACGTTAAGGGAATGTAATTCAAACTTGTACAAATATGATGCACAGGAATATATTACAAACGGTTTGTACTCTATGACAGACAGGAGGACAGCTTCATGATGACACCACTAAGGCCCATGGGGATAGAACAAACCCAACCCGTGCTCAGTCATAACAACCCCGGTACTCACGTCATTGCCCTCAGTCTCAAAGACGTCAAAAAGCAGGGTGATTCGGTACTGTGTGGGCGCCACCAGCTGCCAGATACAGTTCTTATTGGGGGGGTACTCTCTAGGCCAGCCTGGACTGGTGATGGAGCCGTTCAGCTTGGTGATGAAACCTCCACAGGCAGCTACACAGACAGACAGAGGAGAGAAGACCAGGACAATGGTTAAGATGTGCTTAAACTTCATATGGTTATAATGATATAATGGTGTATATACAAATGTGTATCACTGACAATTTGTGCAAAACATCTATCTGTAGTAGCAGAATAATTTGTATTACCCATATCGGTCAATAAAGGTCAACACAATTGGCTGACCTGCTGTTTTCACAAGCAACCTACTGCTGATAGTCTCTTGACAGTTACGCAATATCATGTTCTGTCGTATTAATGAAAAGTGTGGTAGGGTTTTATCCCCAAAAAGCTTAAAAACACAATGCATGTCATCCAAAAAGGTTAAACTGGGTATTAATAAATCATTGAGGATAATGTTATAACAGACACCCTACTTTATTTTCACCAAAAACTTAAACATGCAGAAATGTATGTAATCCAAAAGGGTTAAGCTCGATAATTATTCAATGTTTGAGGAACATGTAATAGCAGGCCTCCTCCTCTAGAGGCAGACAGTGGTCAGGTTTGGTGAAAAGAAAAGAGCAATGAAAAGGTGAAGCCATAAACCACTGCATCAGCACTTCTGTCTGGTTCGAATTAGGATGTTTTTAACACTTGCGTTGGGCTCTGATTACCTGTGATGTTGGATTGAATTTTGGTCGGGTGAGTGCATCAAATTACAACCCCATTTGGTGGCAGAAATCCAAATGACAATCCAATGACAAATCTCTGGCGGTATGTTTTCTAGCTACTATGTGGGGCAACTGGACTTGGTGTATTTGGGTGGTAGTGATTAAATAACAGCAGTGAACTGCATTACTATGTGACCTGCAGTAGAGGAGACATTATTGAGCAGGCTCTGGGCAGCATTCTGCTGTACTCACCCTCACAGCTGCGCTTGTCGGCAGCCAGCTCGTAGCCCGGGTCACAGGCACACTTGTAGCTGCCCAGTGTGTTGACACAGCGTTGCTCACAGCGACCATTGTCGGGCTTGGAGCACTCGTCCATCTCTACAACCACAACAACAACATGTTACCTTTACATGGCCTCGCATCTCAACAGTCTACAACTCACAAATGATGAATGCTGCAATTTAACTATCCTGAAATAAACATAATTTAACTAAATCAATCATGACGGAATTACTCTCAAATTACTCAATTTGACATGCTGCTGAGAGATTTATTACTATGGAAATCACGCTGGTAATTTCTACAACGAGGGTATATGCCATCAACAATAGCGTTTTAGGTGTTCTTTTCTATAGTCCAAACCCTTGAGATCTGACCTTTGAAAAAGTTGGCTGCGAAACCAGCCTTGTTGACAGAGCCATCAGACACAAACTTCATCCACAGCTGGTTGGAACTGGTCTTGATGTCATCTGGCTTGTCGTAGCCACAGAAGCGTCCCAGCAGTGGGCTGTTGTCTGAGTTCCCATCCCTCACCTCCAGGTAGTCATAGGCACAGCTGTCATGCCTCTCAATCTAAGGAAAAGACAAAGGGACAAAGGGAGACAAAGGGACCGGATTAGTAGAACTTCAAGTCATTTTCATAATCAAAGGTTGCAGAGGATATGGATGTAGCGGCAGTATGCAAATTAGAAAGCGGGTTGGGGGAGTTAGGGGGCCCCCCTGAATGAGAGATGAGTGCTGCTAAATGTAACAAAAGTCTAACTTTGGGGGGGCTAATTTAACCAATCTTGTATTTGTTTACAACGCAATTGTGTACTGCTACAGTGGAAAATATACAAATAAAAGCTTATTCCAAATGAAACGAACACCCCCATCTCTCTGTCATGGTTTAAACTGGTTCAAGTTCTTTCAATCACATTCATTTCTTCACTCTGCCTCTGTCTTGAGCTATCGCTAGCAAACTTGCAACATTGTTCTAACTGGGCCCTCAAAAGTTTGCCTTGCCGATGAGCTTGGGACAGACACAGCCATAGTTCAGCCCCTTTTCAGGTGTCCCAACTTTTCTTTTTACAAATAATGTCAATTTGTCAGCAAGACGCATCAATTAATTCAGGCCACAAGAGTGGGCCTAATAACAATTGGGGTATTTTCCAACAGATTCCCTTCATCAATCACGGGTGCACAGTGCTGTAATTATTGTGCAGTTGATGAAAGTGTGCAGGTGGCCTACTTTTGGAAGTTATTTGTTTGACGATCAGATGAAAATAACATCATGCCACATAAATACAATTTTAACAATCAGTCCCATGAAAAAAATGGAGACCCCCAATGTCATGGTATGATTCGCAGTCTGTGTAGCACTGTGTAAAAATGTGCTACTGGATGTGGAGGGTATGAAAATAACAAAGAGGCTCGTATCTCTTACCTCAAAGGACTGGAAGGTCAGGCCGACGTGGTAGCCCTGAGAAACACTGATCTTCCATATGCACACCTTGTTGGGACGATAGTCGTCTGGGTAGTTAGGAGACTGGATCTGCCCATTATCCTTCTTCACCTCCCCTCCACAGATGGCTGAATGTCAGAGAACATGCAGTGATGTCATCGTTATCTATCATCATCATTACCACATTTCTCTCAAGGGGTATTGTGTTTTGTTTCATCACAATGTTGATTATTAAAAACGATTTCTATATTAAATACATCATGCTCTACAGGATATAATGTTGAGCTGAAAATCACCTCGGACCAAAATCTGATTAATGCAGAATAACGTGCTCTACCCATTAGCATGGAGGCAGCCAGATGTGGGGATTTGACAGAATCACTGAGCTGTTTTCAGGCACGTTGTTCAGTCTGTGACCCAGGTGCCCAGTCAGTCAGCTGAGCTGTGTTGTTATGGGTCTGCTGGGGATTGGGCTCCGGCTCTGGCCTTACCTTCATACACAGCAGAGAAGCCCTTCCCCACCCAGTTACTGCTACTGCGGAACTCGATCCACAACCGGCTGTCAGTGGAGATGATTGGTTCAGGCAGCTTATCCCCACAGAAACGACCTGGAACACACACACACACACCAGACCACCTTATCAGACTCCAGAACTACTTTTTTGTCCAGACAAACTTATTATATTAAGTTTATTTTCAGCATCACTGTACTGTAGTGCACGTATGGAACTATCTTTCTTCCAATAAATCCTGACCTTTCAGAGGGGCTTTCCTGGAGTATCCATCTCTGATCTCGACATGGTCGTACCAGCACAGGTGACTCCTGTACAGATCCATGGAGGTGAAGTTCAGGATGATCTTAAAAACCAAGAGAGCATGGTTACAGACCTGGTACAGTGCGGCAGGTAGCCTAGCAGTTAGTGTTCGTAATCGAAAGGTTGCTGGTTCAAATAACTGAGCCGACAAGGTGAAAATAATCTTCCTACGTGCCCTTGAGCAAGACACTTAACCCTAATTTGCTCCAGGGGCGTGGTACTACTACGGCTGAACCTGTAAAACAACTTCTTTTCCTGCATCTATCCAGCGTATGTGACAATAAAACATAAATACAGTACCATTCAAAAGTTTGGACACACCTACTCATTCAAGGGTTTGTCTTTATTTTTACTATTTTCTACATTGTAGAATAATAGTGAAGACATCAAAACTATGAAATAACACATGGAATAATGTAGTAACCAAAAAAAAGTATTAAACAAATCAAAGTATACTTTTGATTTTAGATTCTTCAAAGCAGCCACCTTTTGCCTTGAAGACAGCTTTGAACACTCTTGACATTCTCTCAACTAGCATCACCTGGAATGCTTTTCCAACAGTCTTGAAGGAGTTCCCACATATGCTGAGCACTTGTTGGCTGCTTTTCCTTCACTCTGCGGTCCAACTCATCCCAAACCATCTCAATTGGGTTGAGGTCGGGTGATTGTTGAGATATATATATATATATATGTACATATAATACACACACATACATATACACACACTACCGTTAAAAAGTTTGGGGTCACTTAAGTCCTTGTTTTTGAAAGAAAAGCTACTTTTTTGTCCATTAAAATAACATCAAATTGATCAGAAATACAGTCTAGACATTGAAAATAATATTGAATTAATATTGAAAATGACTATTGTAGCTGGATACGGCTGATTTTAATGGAACGTCTACATAGGCGTACAGAGGCCCATTATCAGCAACCATCACTCCTGTGTTTCAACGACACGTTGTGTTAGCTAATCCAAGTTTATCATCATTTTAAAAAGGCTAATTGATCATTAGAAAACCCTTTTGCAATTATGTTAGCACAGCTGAAAACTGTTGTTCTGATTAAAAAAGCAATAAAAAAAACTGGCCTTTAGACTAGTTGAGCGTCAGCATTTATATATATTTTTTTCCAGAGTCCAAACAGTTTCAACATGAGAAGAACAAAACTCCAGTGCTGACTCAAAGGGATCATATAGATCATCATCTAAGATTACATTATCCTAAGGAAAACAGAGGTATCACTACTAAGCCGTGATAAACAAAGCACTTCTCCTAAGACTGATCCAAGTTTCTATGTCAGTCAGTTTTCCAAGGCCTCATCATGCCTCCCACCTTTTCCCCTGGCGTGACCGATATTCTCCAGATGCAGTGCATGTAGGCTGAGTATCCGTTGGGGAAGCCAGGAGAAGAGAAGTTCCCACTGCTTTCCTGCAGACTGTCTCCACATCCTATCCACACAGACAGACGGACAGAGAGAGACAGAAGGACAGAGAGAGACAGACGGACAGAGAGAGACAGACGGACAGAGAGAGAGAGAGAGAGAGAGAGAGATGGACACAGAGAGAGAGAGAGAGAGAGAGAGAGAGAGAGAGAGAGAGAGAGAGATGGACAGAGAGAGAGAGATGGACAGAGAGAGAGAGATGGACAGAGACAGACAGACGGACAGAGAGAGAGAGAGAGAGAGAGAGAGAGAGAGAGAGATGGACAGAGAGAGAGAGATGGACAGAGAGAGAGAGATGGACAGAGACAGACAGACGGACAGAGAGAGAGAGAGAGAGAGAGAGATAGACAGAAGGACAGAGAGAGAACGAGAGAGAGAGAGACAGACGGACAGAGAGAGACAGAAGGACAGAGAGAGAGAGAGAGATGGACAGAGAGAGAGAGAGAGAGAGAGAGAGAGAGAGAGAGAGAGAGAGAGAGAGAGAGAGAGAGAGATAGAGAGAGAGAGAGAGATGGACAGAGAGAGAGAGATGGACAGAGAGAGACAGAAGGACAGAGAGAGACAGAAGGACAGAGAGAGAGAGAGAGACAGAGACAGACGGACAGAGAGAGAAAGTGAGAGTGCACAAGAGAGAGAGAAAGAGTGCACAAGAGAGAAAGAGAGAGAGTGCGCAAAAGAGAAAGAGAGAGCACAAGAGAGAGAGAAAGAGAGTGTGCAAGAGAGAGAGAGACAGACATTAACATGAGGACCACGTCAACCAGTGGAGGACATAGCAATTAGTTTCTGTAATGATATGGGCTAAGACATATGGACTCCAGCAGTAGCATAGAGAAACAGCAACGAAGTAGCACATATAGTCCCACTAAAAGGATGCTCAGGAAGACAGCAGCTTGATGCAACAATTAAAGTGTCTTCAGAAAGTATTCACAACCCTGGACTTTTTCCACATGTTGTTGTGTTACAGCCTATTGAGATGTTGTGTCACTGGCATAGACACAATACCACATCATGTCAAAGTGGAATTATGTTCTTGGGGTCACTCATGTCTTACAAATTCATTAAAAATGAAAAGCTGAAATGTCTTGACTCAATAAGTATTCCACCCTGCTGTTATGGCAAGCTTAAATAAGTTTGGGGGTAAATATGTGCATGACAAGTCACATATTAAGTTGCATGAACTCACCCTGAGTGCAATTATAGTGTTTAACATGCTTTTTTAATGACTACCTCATCTCTGTACCCCAGATATACAGATAATTGTAATGTTCCTCAGTCGAGCAGTGAATTTAAAACAGGCTCAACCAAAAACAACAGGGAGGTTTTCCAATGCCTCGCAAAGAAGAACACTTATTTGTAGATGGGTAAATATTGAATATCCCTTTGAGCAAAGTGAAGTTATTAACTACACTTTGGATGGTGTATCAACACACACCAGTCACTACAAAGATACAGCCGTCCTTCCAAACTCAATTGCCCGAGAGTAAGGAAACCGTTTTGTCCTAGACTTGGCACTCCAGTATCGCTACTATGCGGTAGTAGAGAAAACAGTCTATGACTGGGGTGGCTGGGGTCTTTGACAATTTTTAGGGCCTTCCTCTGACACCGCCTAGTGTAGAGGTCCTGGATGGCAGGCAGCTTAGCCCCAGTGATGTACTGGGCCGTGCGCACTACCCTCTGTAGTGCCTTGCGGTCAGAGGCCGTGCAATTGCTGTACCAGGCAGTGATGCAGCCAGTTGCACTTGATGTTGCAGCTGTAGAACCTTTTGATGATCTCAGGACCCATGCCAAATATTTTTAGTTTCCTGAGGGGGAATAGGCTTTTGGGGGTGTGCTCGGTGCTCCTTTTCCTGTAGTCCACAATCATATCCTTAGTCTCCTTACGTTGAGGGATAGGTTGGTATTCTGGCACCACCCGGACAGATCTCTGATCCCCTCCCACTGTCCCACTGTTGTGTCGTCTGCAAACTTAATGGTGTTGGAGTTATGCCTGGCCATGCTGTCATGGGTGAACAGGGAGTACAGGAGGGGACTGAGCTCGCACCCCTGGGGAGCTCCAGTGTTGAGGATCAGCGTGGCAGATGTGTTGCTACCTACCTTCACCACCTGGGGGCGGCCCGTCAGGAAGTTCAGGATCCAGTTGCAGAGGGGAGGTGTTTAGTCCCAGGATCCTTAGCTTAGTGATGAGCTTTGAGGGTACTATGGTGTTGAACGCTGAGCTGTAGTCAATTAACAACATTCTCGCATAGGTGTTCCTTTTGTCCAGGTGGGAAATGGCAGTGTGGAGTGCAATAGAGATTGCATCATCTGTGGATCTGTTTGGGTGTTATGCAAATTGGAGTGGGTCTAGGGTTTCTGGGATAATGGTGTTGATGTGAGCCATTACCAACCTTTCAAAGCACTTTATGGCTACGGACGTGAGTGCTCTGGGTCTGTGTCATTTAGGCAGGTTGCCTTTGTGTTCTTGGGCACAGGGACTATGGTGGTCTGCTTGAAACATGTTGGTATTACAGACTCAATCAGGGCCATGTTGAAAATGTCAGTGAAGACACCTGCCGGTTGGTCAGCATTATGCCCGGAGCACACGTCCTGGTAATCCATCTGGCCACGCAGCCTTGTGTATGTTGACCTGTTTAAAGGTCTTACTCACGTCGGCTATAGAGAGCGTGATCACACAGTCGTCCGGGAACAGCTGATGCTCTCATGCATGCCTCGGTGTTTCTTGCCTCGAAGCGAGTATAGAAGTGATTTAGCTCGTCTGGTAGGCTCGTGTCACTGGGCGGCTCGCAGCTGTGCTTCCCTTTGTAGTCTGTAATAGTTTGCAAGCCCTGTCACATAAGACGAGCGTCGGAGCCGGTGTAGTATGATTCAGTCTTAGTCCTGTATTGATGCTTTGTCTGTTTGATGGTTCATCACAGGGCATAGCAGGATTTCTTGTAAGCTTCCGGGTTAGAGTCCCGCACCTTGAAAGTGGCAGCTCTACCCTTTAGCTCAGTGCGAATGTTGCCTGTAATCCATGGCTTCTGGTGAGGGGTAAGTCACTGTGGGGACGACATCCTTAATGCACTTATTGATAAAGCCAGTGACTGTGGTGTACTCCTCAATGCTATCAGAAGAATCCTGGAACATGCTCCAGTGTGTGATAGCAAAACAGTCCTGTAGTTTAGCATCTGCTTCATCTGACCACTTTTTTATAGACCGAGTCACCGGTGCTTCCTGCTTTAATTTTTGCTTGTAAGCAGGGATCAGAAGGATGGAGTTGTGGTCGGATTTACCAAATGGAGGGCGAGGGAGAGCTTTGTACGCATCTCTGTGTGTGGAGTACAGGTGATCTAGAATTTTTTTCCCTCTGGTTGCACATTTAACATGTTGATGGAAATTTGGTAGAACTGATTTAAGTTTCCCTGCATTAAAGTCTCCAGCCACTAGGAGCGCCGCCTCTGGGTGAGTGGTTTCTTGTTTGGTGACTTTAAAACAGTTACTTAGTTTAATCGCTGTGAAAGGAGGAAAGTGAGGATGGATCAACATTGTAGCTACCATAATATTAACCGAAATGAGATATTGAAAAGAAAGAAGCCTGTACAGAATAAAAATATTCCAAAACATGCATCCTGTTTACAATAAGACACTAAAGTAAAACTGCAAAACATGTGGCAAAGAAATTAACTTTATGTCCCAAATACAAAACGTTGTGTTTGGGGCAAATCCAACACAACACATAACGGACTACCACACTTCATATTTTCAAGCATGGTGGTGGCTACATCATGTTATGGGTATGTTTGTCATCGACAAGGACTAGGGAGGGTTTCATAATAAAGGAAATGGAATACAGCTACAAGCACAGGCAAAATCCTAGATGAAAACCTGGTTCAGTCTGCTTTCCAGCAGACACTGGGAGGCAGATTCACCTTTGTGTGAATACTTATATAAATTATATATATTTCTGTATTTCATTTTCAATACATTTGCTAAAACTTCCTAAAAACATGTTTTAACTTCATCATTATGGGTAATGTTTGTAGAATGGTGAGAATTATTATTATTTTTACTCCATTTTGAATTCAGGCTGTAACAAAACAAAATGTGGAATAAGTCAAGGGGTATGAATACTTTGTTTAGGCACTGTATAATCCTGAATCTTAAGAGGAGGGCAACTCTTTCATGTTCAGAGGCACATCTGCTGATCGTGATGATATTCAACCTCTTCCAGATGATGAGAAGCGATAGCAGAAAACAGTATGAGACACATCCTCTGTACATCGTCTCAAAATAAACCTGGCTTACTATAAATAACCCAACCCTCTGGGAGGCGTAATACATAATGTACATTCTGGTAGTCAAGCCTCCCCATGGACAACTGGCTAAACCAACTGTGCTACAGGGGTTCATTCCAACCAGCACGCGTGGCTTAGGGGGACAGTGCTCTAGGGCAAGTATTCCCATACTGGGGTACGCGCCATGCCATTGGGGTCATGCCAAATAAAAATGTGATTCACATTTAAAAATACAATAAAATATTAAAAATGTAATTTCTTCACATTTTCAAACAGTCTATTTAGTACGGCCTGTGTCCATAGAGATATACATATACATACTACATCTGCAGCTGTCAATGACACAAGTTGTTCTGCTTCCACGAGTACATCTAATGCTAGCATCAGTAATTCTACATTTGTTGTTAGCCCAGCTAGCATGGACACTGACAGTTGTGGATCTGATGCAGCCGAAGAGCTACTGCCCCTTTACCCGGGAAAGCACCGAACAACAGACAGGGACGTTGGACCATCGAAGAGGCGCAAAAATGACGAGAACAACATTGATTTGGGGTTCACTTATATTGGGAGTAGTGCCTTTCCTCAGCCACAATGTGTTATATGTGCAAAAGTAATATCTAACAACTTGATGAAACCTTCACTCTTGTGCAGACATTTAGAAAGAAAACATGCCCATTTGAAAAATAAGATGACTTTTGAGTAGTAAGACATGTATAAAAGCAACAGATAACATTAATAAGAAGGGGCTAGAAGCGTCTTATATGGTGTGCTACCGAGTGGCTAGGACAGGCAAGCCCCATACTATTGTGGAAGACTTGATTCTTCCTGCTGTTGCAGATATGACTGGGAAAATGCTGGGGGAAAAGGTAAAAAAAACTATACAGACAATGCCTTCATCAAACAACACTGTTTCATGACGCATCAGTGACATGACAGGAGATGTTTTGAAACAATTACTGCTTCACATACAAGCCAGTGAATTATATGCCTTACAGCAGGATGGGTCAACAGACGTGGCGGGCCTGGCACAGCTCCTGGTATATGTCCATTATGTTTATGGGGGGGTCAATTAAGGAAGACATCCTCTCCTGCAAACCACTGGAAACCATGACATCAGGAGAGGATATTTTTAAAGTACTGAACAGATTTGTGACATCAAATGGACTTTGGTGGTCAAGATGTGTTGGTATCTGCAAAATCCATGACAGGGAGACACAAGTGGTAACGCGTGTGCAAGCAGTTGCTCCCGACACCACTTGGGTACACTGCAGCATCCACCGAGAGGCTCTTGATGCCAAGGGAATGCCTGACAGCTTGAAATACTTTTTGGATACGACAGTGAAAATGGTTAACTTTGTTAAAGCAAGGCCCCTGAACTCTCGTATATTTTCTGCACCATGCAATGATATGGGCAGCGACCATGTAATGCTTTTACAACATACAGAAGTGCGCTGGTCATCAAGGGGCAACGTAATCGACACTTTTTATGAATTGTGAGACGAGCTTAAAGTTTTCTTTACTGACCATAATTTTCAGTTGTTTGACCGCTTGCATGATGAGTTTCTCACACAACTGGCCTATCTGGGTGATGTTTTTTCTCACCTGAATGAACTGAATCTAGGATTACAGGGACTCTCCGCAACTATATTCAATGTGCGGGACAAAATCTATGCTAGGATTAAGAAATTGGAGCTCTTCTCTATCTGCATTAACAAGGACAACACACAGGTCTTGCCATCAGTGTATGATTGTTTTGTGTGCAAATGAACTCAAGCTTACAGACAATGTCAAATGTGATATACAGTTGAAGTCGGAAGTTTACATACACTTTAGCCAAATACATTTAAACTCAGTTTTTCACAATCCCTGACATGTAATCCTAGTAAAAATTAGGATCACCACTTTATTTTAAGAAGGTGAAATGTCAGAATAATAGCAGAAAGAATCATTTATTTCAGCTTTCATTTTTTTCCATCACATTTCCAGTGGGTCAGAAGTTTACATACACTCAGTATTTGGTAGCATTGCCTTAAAATTGTTAAAAACTTGGGTCAAACGTTTTGGGTAGCCTTCCACAAGCTTCCCACAATATGTTGGGTGAATTTCGGCCCATTCCTTCTGACAGAGCTGGTTAAACTGAGTCAGCATTGTAGGCCTCCTTCCTTGCTACATATACATACAAATTTTGGATAGGATTGAGTTATTTTTTCACCTTTATTTAACCAGGTATGCTAGTTGAGAACAAGTTCTCATTTACAACTGCGACCTGGCCAAGATAAAGCAAAGCAGTGTGACACATACAACAACACAGAGTTACACATGGAATAAACAAGCGTACAGTCAATAACACAATTTTAAAAAGAAAGTCTATATACAGTGTGTGCAAATGGCGTGAGGAGGTAAGACAATAAATAGGCCATAGTAGCGAAGTAATTACAATTTAGCAAATGAACACTGGAGTGATAGATGAGCAGATGATGATGTGCAAGTAGAAATACTGGTGTGCAAAAGAGCAGAAAAGTAAATAAAAACAATACGGGGATGAGGTAGGTAGATTGGGTGGGCTATTTACAGATGGGCTATGTACAGCTGCAGCGATCGGTTAGCCGCTCAGATAGCTGATCTATAAAGTTAGTGAGGGGAATATAAGTCTCCAGCTTCAGCGATTTTTGCAATTCGTTCCAGTCATTGGCAGCAGAGAACTGGAAGGAAAGGCGGCGAAACGAGGTGTTGGCTTTGGAGATGATCAGTGAGATATACATGCTGGAGCGCGTGCTACGGGTAGGTGTTGTTATCATGACCAGTGAGCTGAAATAAGGCAGAGATTTACCTAGCATAAACTTATAGATGACCTGGAGCCAGTGGGTCTGGCGACGAATATGTAGCGAGGGCCAGCCGACTAGAGCATACAGGTCGCAGTGGTGGGTGGTACAAGGGGCTTTGGTGACAAAACGGGTGGCACTGTGATATACTGCCTTCCAGTTTAATGAGTAGAGTATTGGAAGCTATTTTGTAAATGACATCGTCGAAGTCGATAATCGGTAGGATAGTCAGTTTTACGAGGGTATGTTTGGCTGAGTGAGTGAAGGAGGTTTTGTTGCGAAATAGGAAGCCGATTCTAGATGTTATTTTGGATTGGAGATGTTTAATATGAGTCTGGAAGGAGAGTTTACAGTCTAGGCAGACACCTAGTTATTTGTAGTTGTCCACATATTCAAAGTCAGAACCGTCCAGAGTAGTGATGCTAGTCGGGCGGGCGGGTGCGGGCAGCGAATGGTTGAAAAGCATGCATTTGGTTTTACTAGCGTTTAAGAGCAGTGTTGTATGGCATTGAAGCTCGTTTGGAGGTTAGTTAACACAGTGTCCAAAGAAGGGCCAGATGTATACAGAATGGTGTCGTCTGAGTAGAGGTGGATCAGGGAATCACCCACAGCAAGAGCGACATTGTTGATATATACAGAGAAAAGAGTCGGCCCGAGAATTGAACCCTATGCAACCCTCACAGAGACTGCCAGAGGTCCGGACAACAGGCCCTCTGATTTGACACACTGAACTCTGTCTGAGAAGTAGTTGGTAAACCAGGCGAGGCAGTCATTTGAGAAGCTAAGGCTGTTGAGTCTGCCGATAATAATACGGTGATTGACAGAGTCGAAAGCCTTGGCCAGGTCGATGAAGACGGCTGCACAGTACTGTCTTTTAACGATGGCGGTTATGATATTGTTTAGTACCTTGAGGGTGGCTGAGGTACACCCGTGACGGGCTCGAAAACCAGATTGCACAGCGAAGAAGGTACGGTGGGATTCAAAATGGTCAGTGATCTGTTTAAAGTTGAAGACTTTAGAAAAGGCAGGGCAGGATGGATATAGGTCTATAACAGTTTGGGTCTAGAGTGTCACCCCCTTTGAAGAGGGGGATGACCGCCGCAGCTTTTCAATCTTTAGGGATCTCGGACGATACAAAAGAGAGGTTGAACAGACTGGTAATACGGGTTGCAACAATGGCAGCGGATCATTTTAGAAAGAGAGGGTCCAGATTGTCTAGCCTAGCTGATTTGTACGGGTCTAGGTTTTGCAGATCTTTCAGAACATCAGCTATCTGGATTTGGGTGAAGGAGAAGCTGGGGAGGCTTGGGCAGGTAGCTGCGGGCGGTGCGGAGCTGTTGGCCGGGGTTGGGATAGCCAGGAGGAAAGCATGGCCAGCCGTAGAGAAATGCTTATTGAAATTTGCGATTATGGTGGATTTGTCGGTGGTGACAGTGTTACCTAGCCTCAGTGCAGTGCAGTGGGCAGCTGGGAGGAGGTGCTCTTATTCTCCATGGACTTTACAGTGTCCCAAAACTTTTTGGAGTTAGAGTTACAGGATGAAAATTTCTGTTTGAAAAAGCTTGCCTTTACTTTTCTTTCCTGGCTGACTGCGTGTATTGGTTCCCGACTTCCCTGAAAAGTTGCATATCGCGGGGACTATTCGATGCTAGTGCAGTCCGCCACAGGATATTTTTGTGCTAGTCAAGGGCAGTCAGGTCTGGAGTGAGCCAAGGGCTATCTATATCTGTTCTTAGTTCTACATTTTTTGAAAGGGGCATATGGTGAGGAAATTACTTTAAAAGAACGACCAGGCATCCTCGACTGACGAGATGAGGTCAATATCCTTCCAGGAAACCCGGGCCAGGTTGATTAGAAAGGCCTGCTCGCAGAAGTGTTTTAAGGAGCGTTTGACAGTGATTATGGGTCGTCGTTTGACCGCGGACCCATAGCGGATGCAGGCAATAAGGCAGTGATCGCTGAGATCCTGATTAAAACAGCAGAGGTTTATTTGGAGGGAAAGTTGTTCAGGGTAATATCTATGAGGGTGCCCATGTTTATGGATTAAGGGTTGTACCTGGTGGGTTCCTTGATAATTTGTGTGAGATTGAGGGCATCTAGTTTAGATTGTAGGACTGCCAGGGTGTTAAGCGTATTCCAGTTTAGGTCACCCAACAGAACGAACTCTGAAGATAGATGGGGGGCAATCAATTCACATATGGTGTCCAGAGCACAGCTGGGAGGTGAGAGGGGTCTATATCAGTGAGAGACTTATTTCTGGAGAGATTCATTTTGAAAATTAGAAGCTCAAACTGTTTGGGCATAGACCTGGAAAGTATGACAGAACTTTGCGGGCCATCTCTGGAGTAGATTGCAACTCCTCCCCCGTTGGCAGTTCAATCTTGACGGACAATGTTGTAGTTAGGTATGGAAATCTCTGAATTTTTGGTGGCATTCCAAAGCCAGGATTCAGACACGGCAAGGACATCAGGGTTGGAGGAGTGTGCTAAAGCAGTGAGTAAAACAAACTTAGGGAGGAGGCTTCTGATGTTAACATGCATGAAACCAAGGCTTTTTCGGTTACAGAAGTCAACAAATGAGAATGCCTGGGGACACGCAGGGCCTGGGTTAACCTCCACATCACCTGAGGAACAGAGAAGGAGTAGGATGATGGTACGGCTAAAGGCTATTAAAACTGGTTGTCTAGTGCGTTGGGGACAGAGATTAAAAGCAGCAGATTTTTGTGCGCAGAAGAATAGAATCAGTACATAATGTACAGACAGGGTTATGGTGGGGTGCGGGGCTTTGTGATGGACACACCAATACCTGGACTTTGTTGTCCTTAAGCCATTTTGCCACAGCTTTGGAAGTATGCTTGGGGTCATTATCTATTTGGAAGACCCATTTGCGATCAAGCTTTAACTTCCTGACTGATGTCTTGAGATGTTGCTTCAATATATCCACATACATTTTCCTCCTCATGATGCCATTTATTTTGTGAAGTGCACCAGTCCCTCCTGCAGAAAAGCACCCCCACAACATGATGCTGCCACCCTCGTGCTTCACGGTTGGGATGGTGTTCTTCGGGTTGCAAGCCTCCCCCTTTTTCGTCCAAACATAACGATGGTCATTATGGCCAAACAGTTCTATTTTTGTTTCATCAGACCAGAGGACATTTCTCCAAAAAGTACCATCTTTGTCCGCATGTGCAGTTGCAAACCGTAGTCTGGCCTTTTTTATTGGCAGTTTTGTAGAAGTGGCTTCTTCCTGGCTGAGCGGCCTTTCAGGT
The DNA here is from genome assembly GCF_045791955.1 of Oncorhynchus clarkii lewisi. NCBI lineage: Eukaryota > Metazoa > Chordata > Actinopteri > Salmoniformes > Salmonidae > Oncorhynchus > Oncorhynchus clarkii. The sequence continues at coordinate 17,627,344 of NC_092176.1, forward strand.
TATGTCGATATAGGACTTGTTTTACTGTGGATATATACTTTTATACCCGTTTCCTCCAGCAGCTTCACAAGGTCCTTTGCTGTTGTTCTGGGATTGATTTGCACTTTTTACAAGAAAGTACGTTCAACTCTAGGAGACAGAACGTGTCATCTTCCAGAGCGTTATGACGGCTGCGTGGTCCCATGGTGTTAATACTTGCGTACTATTGTTTGTACAGATGAACGTGGTACCTTCAGGCGTTTGGAACTTGCTCCCAAGGATAAACCAAACTTGTGGAGGTCTACAATGTTTTTTCTAAGGTCTTGGCTGATTTATTTTGATTTTCCCATGATGTCAAGCAAAGAGGCACTGAATCTGAAGGTAGGCCTTGAAATACATCCACAGGTACACCTCCAATTGACTCAAATTATGCCAATTAGCCTATCAGAAGCTTCTAAAGCCATGACATCATTGTCTGGAATTTTCCAAGATGTTTAGAAGGCACAGTCAACTTAGTGTATGTAAACTTCTGACCCACTGGAATTGTGATACAGTGAATTAAAAGTGAAATAATCTGTCTGAAAACAATTGTTGGAAAAATGACTTGTTTCATGCACAAAGTAGATGTCCTTTGTTTCATGCACAAAGTAGATGTCCTAACCGACTTGCCAAAACTATAGTTTGTTAACAAGAAATTTGTGGAGTGGTTGAAAAACGAGTTTTAGCGACTCCAACCTAAGTGTATGTCAACCTCCGACTTCAACTGTAGCGAAGCACCTGAATGAGTTGGGTGCGCAATTACGCAGGTACTTTCCCGAAACGGACGACACAAACAACTGGATTTGTTATCCTTTTCATGCCCTGCCTCCAGTCCACTTACCGAGATCTGAACAAAAGAGCTTCATCGAAATTGCAACAGTGCTTCTGTGAAAATGTAATTTAATCAGAAGCCACTGTCAGATTTCTGGATTGGGCTGCGCTCAGAGTATCCTGCCTTGGCAAATTGCGCTGTTAAGACACTGATGCCCTTTGCAACTACGTGTCTATGTGAGAGTGGATTCTCGGCCCTCACTAGCATGAAAACTAAATACAGGCACAGACTGTGTGTGGGAAATGATTTAAGACAGACTCTCTCCCAATACAACCCAACATTGCAGAGTTATGAGCATCCTTTCAAGCACACCCTTCTCATTAACCTGTGGTGAGTTACTCACAATTTTCGATTAACAAATAAGGTTTTATATGTAAGATGGTTAAATAAAGAGCAAAATTATTGATTATTATTATTATTTGTGCCCTGGTCCTATAAGAGCTCTTTGTCATTTCCCACAAGCCAGGTTGTGACAAAAACTCACACTCATTCTTATGTTTAACAAATGTATCGTATAGTGTGTGTGTGGAAGGCTTACAATGATGGCTAAAAACCACATTTGAGAGAGTGCTGAACGTGGTGCGAGAGGGGGTACGCAGCTGGAGGTTGAATGTTTGAAGGGGTACAGGACTATAAAATGTTTGTGAAAAACTGGCTCTAGGGGAACTGAACAGACCTTGGAAGCTTTCTACTCACTGATCAACAGAGGAGAGGAAAAAGCATGAAAGCATATAATTACTGTCTCTCTAGGACACAAACCTCAGATATTACTTCCCTACTCACTTCACCTTCCTCTGCTTCAAATTAAATCACATTTTATTTGTCACATACACATGGTTAGCAGATGTTAATGCGAGTGTAGTGAAATGCTTGTGCTTCTAGTTCCGACAATGCAGTAATAACCAACGAGTAATCTAACCTAGATTATTTTTCTTTCAGTGGGAGAAAGAAAAATAACTCCCCCAACAGTTACCGTTCATTGACTCCCTCCAAACCTGTGTGAGCATATAAAGAGGAGTGGAGAGCTCTGTCTAATGAGGTATGCTGATACTAAACCATTAACAAGCACACTGGGATATGACAAATGCTCCCAGGAATGCTGTATGAATGAGGATCCACCGCACCAGGAAAACAGACAGAGACTCCCTCCTAGCTGCATCCCCTGTGCTGCGCCGTGCGCCACATCATCTACTCTCTCCTGTTCCACTGAAACGGAGTTAATCACTGGGAAAGACACATAACACACCCATTCAACCAGCCCCACCCCTCTGAACCATCTATGGTCAAGACGGATGATTGCCCCAAATAAAACCACATTCAGCGGTCCAGTTCTGGTATGCTGTTTATTCACTGAGCTTTAATGTGGTTCTGACAAACCCCGTTGTCCCTCTCTGAGCCACAATTAACACACTGACATCACCTTTATTTTTTTAATGACTATTTCAAACTTGTGAATGTTTTTGTCCGTTCAGCCTTCAAAAAAGGATTTCTAAAGACCAACGGAACTACTAGTAAAGCGCCAGGAGGGTTTGTTTTAGTTTCCAACACCTACATGTACAGTTGAAGTCGGAAGTTTACATAAACTTAGGTTGGAGTCATTAACACTTGTTTTTCAACCACTCCACAAATTTCTTGTTAACAAACTATAGTTTTGGCAAGTCGGTTAAGACATCTACTTTGTGCATGACAAGTCATTTTTCCAACAATTGTTTACAGACAGATTATTTCACTTATAATTCACTGGATCACAATTCCTTTAAACAGCTTGGAAAATGCCAGAAAATTATGTCATGGCTTTAGAAGCTTCTGATAGGCGAATTGACATAATTTGAGTCAATTGGAGGTGTACCTGTGGATGTATTTCAAGGCCTACTTTCAACTTTCAGTGCCTCTTTGCTTGACATCATGGGAAAATCAAAAGAAATCAGCACAAAATGTGTAGACCTCCACAAGTCTGGTTCATCCCTGGGAGCAATTTCCAAATGCCTGAAGGTATCACGTTCATTTGTAAAAACAATAGTGTGCAAGTATAAACACCATGGGACCATGCAGCCGTCATACCGCTCAGGAAGGAGAGTTGAACGTACTTTGGTGCGAAAAGTGCAAATCAATCCCAGAACAGCAGCAAAGGACCTTGTGAAGATGCTGGAGGAAAAAGGTGCAAAAGTATCTATATCCACAGTAAAACGAGTCCTATATCGACATAACCTGAAAGGCCGTTCAGCCAGGAAGAAGCCACTGCTCCAAAACCGCCATAAAAAAAGCCAGACTACGGTTTGCAACTGCACATGAGGACAAAGATCGTACTTTTTGGAGAAATATCCTCTGGTCTGATGAAACAAAAATAGAACTGTTTGGCCATAATGACCATCGTTATGTTTCGAGGAAAAAGGGGGATGCTTGCAAGCCGAAGAACACCATCCCAACTGTGAAGCACGGGGGTGGCAGCATCATGTTGTGGGGGTGCTTTGCTGCAGGAGGGACTGGTGCACTTCACAAAATAGATGGCGTCATGAGGAGGACAATTATATGGATATATTGAAGCAACATCTCAAGACAGCCAGGAAGTTAAAGCTTGGTCGCAAATGGGTCTTCCAAATAGATAATGACCCCAAGCATACTTCCAAAGTGGTGGCAAAATGGCTTAAGGACAACAAAGTCAAGGTATTGGAGTGGCCATCACAAAGCCCTGACCACAATCCTATAGAAAATTTGTGGGCAGAACTGAAAAAGCTTGTGTGAGCAAGGACGCCTACAAATCTGATTCAGTTACACCATCTCTGTACCCAACTTATTGTGGGAAGCTTGTGGAAGGCTACCCAAAACATTTGACCCAAGTTAAACAATTTAAAGGCAATGCTAACAAATACTAATTGAGTGTATGTAAACTTCTGACCCACTGGCAATGTGATGAAATAAATAAATAAAAGCTGAAATAAATCATTCTCCACTATTATTTCACATTCTTAAAATAAAGCGGTGATCCTAACTGACCTAAGACAGGGAATTTTTGCTAGGATTAAATGTCAGGAATTGTGAAAAACTGAGTTTAAATATATTTGGCGTATGTAAGGTGTATGTAAACTTCCAACTTCAACTGTATGTATTCAGTTTACATTGTAAATGTCGTGATCTCTGGATCCTAAGAACAGAGTGTTGATTCCTAGCCATCATTCTAGTCATTGTCCTCTTGAAACCAGCTGTTCTTTTGGGTCTATCTGGGAAAGAGTGATGACAAACTTCCTGTCCCAGGGTACTGTTTACACTCCTTCTCCTGGCCCGGGGAAGTAACAGCAACCATAGCCAGGGAACAGTGGAGGCTGCTGAGGGAAGAACGGCTCATAATAATGGCTGGAATGGAGTATAATGGAATGGTATCAAACCCATGAAAACCATGTTTTCATGCCATTCCATTAACTCCATTCCAGCCATTATTATGATCCGTCCTCCCCTCAGCAGCCTCCACTGCCAGGGAACCATGCCACATCAATGGTAAATGCTCAACTTTTTCCATCCAATGTACAGTAAAAGACCTCAGAAAACAAAGTGTTTTCAGTATTCACTCTGTGATGAGACACGAAAAAAATACACTCTCACTCCCAGCAGTAAGCTAAAGCAACAGCAAGCACTATATTATGTCCATTATGCAATATTATCTCAACTTCATAGGCCTATTGTTTAATATCTACAATATGGTATGTATCAACTCTACACCAACATGTATGTTGAACTCATTCAAAATATTGTTTACAAATATTGTGCTGTTCTTACTGGAACACTTGTAGAGTTTGCGTGCCTGTGTGATATCCCCTTTGCTTAGCCTTGTCCTCTGGCCAATCGGCGGTCTCACTCCATTGACATCATAGCGTGGCAGGATTGTGTCCAAGAAGATTCCTCTGCATTTCAGGAGAAGAGACTGCGGTTAGATCAAAACACAACAAAACCAAGAAGGCAGTCACACACACACTGGCGCACACACACATTGGTGTAAAGTACTTAAGTAAAAATACTTTGAAGTACTACTTAAGCAGTTTTTTGGGGTATCTGTAATTTACTTTATGACAAATTTTACTTACTATATTTCTACATTCCTAAATAAAAAAGAATGTACTTTTTACTCCATACATTTTCCCTGACACCCAAAAGTACTTAAATGAAAAAACAAGAAAATTGTGCTTTCTGGTTTGCTTAATATAAGGAATGTGAAATTATTTATACTTTTGAGCTTTTTATTAGTATTTTTTTGTATTTTCACCCAAATTTCATGGTGTCATGGGGTCTTGTCTCATTGCTGCAAATACCGTACGGACTCGGGAGAGGCGAAGGTCGAGAGCCATGCGTCCTCCGAAACACAACCCAACCAAGCCACACTGCTTCTTGACCCAATGCCCATTTAACCCGGAAGCCAGCCACACCAATGTGTCAGAGGAAACACCATACACCTGGCGACTGTCAGCGTGCACTGCGCCCGGCCCGCCACAAGAGTCTTTAGTGCGCGATGGGACAAGGATATCCCTGCCGGCCAAACCCTCCCCCAACCCGGACGACGCTGGGCCAATTGTGCGCCGCCCCATGGGTCTCCCGGTCTCAGCCAGCTGCGACAGAGCCTGGACTCGAACCCAGAATCTCTAGTGGCACAGCTAGCACTGAGATGCAGTGCCTTAGACCACTGCGCCACTCGGGAGGCCCTACTTTTAGACTTTTACTCAAGTAGCATTTTACTGGGTGACTTTCACTTGGGTCATTTTCTATTAAAAAGGTATCTTTACATTTAGTCAAGAATGACAATTGGGTACTTTTTCCACCACTGCACACACTCAGAAAATATGTTCACTCAGAGGACTCTGGTGAAGCCTAAAGATCCATCAACCAGCAGCTAAACTGCTGCCATTAACACTGACAGTAGGCATTATTCAGGGATCTACTGAGGACGCTGAAACTTATGGAAGCATCAGGCCACAGCTTTGCCTGTGTGAGTCTGGCGGCCTGACAGTAGGGCCTGAGCCAAGGAGTGAGATCTACTGTATGGGAGCAGACAAGGGGCTTGGAGGCCATATAATCCCTGTTTCACTCTCTCTGGATCAGAAAGGGATGCATTTAAAAAGGTGAAGATGTGGAAATAACTCAAATAATAATAAAGATATGTATAAGCCTTTGAATTCATACAAGTACGAACGAACATATGAGAAAATATGTACAAAATGTCCCCCCACCCCCATCTTAAACACAGTTATTGTGTTTGGAATATGGTGCCGAGACACCACCAAATACACACTGGAACATTCTGCCAGTTAAGAGAGTGGACAGAGTGTGATGCCAAGTCGTGCTGCCCACTGATTGGTTCTCAGTGTCCTCACTATGGTTTGGTTTCTTGGTTTATCGCACTCTAGCGACTACCTGTGGCTGGCCGGGCGGCTGCAGGCTGACTTCAGTCTTCAGTTGAACATTGTTTCCTCTGACACATTGGTGCAGCTGGCTTCTGGGTTAAGCAGCTGGGTGTTAATGAGCGTGGTTTGGCGGGTCATGTTTCAGAGGGCGCATGACTCGACCTTCACCTCTCCCGAGCCCATTGGGGAGTTGCAGCGATGAGACACGATCATAATTGAAATTGGGAGGAAAAGGGGGTAAAATACAAGAAAAGTTAAAATAACTAAGTGCTTAACTTCTAATTTATTATATAATAACTAACTAATGGACTGTTCCTGGTCAGTGGTCCCCTCTAAGGCTGTAGGAATGTCCTCCTCAGAGGACGTAGGTAGTTCAGATAGGTCTGAGTGTCAGAACTGAACTCACACTGACCTCATCATGTGTGCTGTACTACTTCCATCTGTACAGGCTGTACAGAACAAAAAGTCCAACACTGCAAACAAAATCCCTCCTCTGACATCTCTATGGAAAAGTCACAAAATGGATTGGTTTGTTGTATGGACAACAACATTTAGCATAAGGATTAAAAGTCAAAAGGAACAAGAACGATTACAAAGAAGTACAAAACTCACACCATGGTGGCTTGCGTTTGGCTTGAAAAGGAACAGTTGATGCCGAAAAAACAGACGTTTTCACACCACTTTCTCACTTGACACTTTGCTAGTTTATCATCTCCTTTTCTCTCTCTGCAATGGCGAGCAAAGGCCTTCTCCCTGGCCGTTCCCATGGTGACGTGCCCATCAATGCCAGGCATGTGCAAACAGAACAGCCTGAGCTAACAGTTGAAGCACTGCCTGCCTGTCTGTCTGTCTGCCTGCCGGTGAACAACGCCACTGCAGCCGGTGTCAGAGTAGACAAAGGGCACACTGGAAGGTCTTTATTTGAGTTGGCTCTGCTCCATGCACCAGGCCTTAAAAATGTCCCCAGCGTAGGGGGGGGCGGATAAAGCCCAGGGTCTGGTAACATGCCCCAGACAAAAAGCATGGGGAGCTGCCTTACTTGTCCCCAGGAGGACACTTCAAAACATGAGGGCTGCCCATGAAATCTTCCTAACAACAATCTCAGCAAAGGCCCTGGTTTCCCACGGTGATTTACAGTAAAAACGCTGTGCAAACACACAGGCTAATAATGGGGAAACAAAGGGAGACCATTGGGACAGGTACATCAGCCAATCAGCATACAGGGGAAGTGTAAACTGGATCACAAACCTCAGTGACTTGAGAAAAGCTAACAGGAGCACCTTGTCTCCTAATAAGGATCTCTGAAAACACACTGACTACACTCTCGATACAATCCACAATGAAAAAATGTATCTCTAAACAGTAAAATAATGGTATACGGCTATATTCAGGGAAAATAGGAATGCTCAGAGTGGTGAAATGACAACAAAGCAGGGAGCATCAACAATCATAAACCTACTTCATTCTGTCTGTACAGATAGAAAATAAAGGGCCAGACAGCCCATTCGGTGCAGTGGCTTGGCAGTGTTTGTATCCAATCTCAGCCTCCCGGCTTCCCAAAATTTGGTTGCCACGAGCGCATGGCAGTTTATTTGGGACGAGGTCCAGACAGCGAGGCTGCAATAGGAGGCATGGAGGATAGGTCCAGGCTCAGTGAAAAAGAGGGCAGAAAAATAAGAACAAAAGGACAGCCAACAGCTGGTTCTCATATCAGAGAGCTGTGTAGTAATGATTACGGTCTGGTCTGGTCTGGCCTCCCTCTCCTCCAGCTTTCACTCGCTTGTGTGTGCCCAGACTCACGTTACAGTCACATTGGGGAGCTGGGGCCTATCAAATCTCTTCCTGCAATTGGGAAAGGGGCATTAAATTTGAATAACAATCACTGGTACCGCTGTCTGTACCGCTAAACAGTTTCACATATTGTTTGGGAAAATTTGGGTCGAATTGCACAGACGGTACCAAAATTCAAATCACACACGCACACACACACACACACACACTCGGCTGTGGGAGGGAGCCTCATGTAACTGGTATGTTAAACTCAGTGCCAGGATACTCCCCCATTGTCACGTAATCCCCTATAGACTGCCCACTGCCTGACAAGATTATATGAAACCTTTATGCTGGGTTTGTATGCATTATACACTGAACAAAAATATAAAATGCAACAAATTCAAAGATTTTACTGAGTTACAGATCATACAAGAAAATCAGTCAATTTAAATAAATTCATCAGGCCCTAATCTATGGATATCACATGACTGGAATACAGATATGCATCTGTTGGTCACAGATACCTTGGAACACAGGAGTGATGGTTGCTGATAATGGGCCTCTGTACAACTATGTAGATATTCCATTATAAAAATTATGCCGTTTTCAGCTACAATAGTCATTTACAACATTAACAATGTCTACACTGTATTTCTGATCAATTTGATGTTATTTTAAAAATGAAAAAAAAAATGCTTTTCATTCAAAAACAAGGACATTTCCAAGTGACCCCAAACTTTGAATAACATACACTCCCATATCCTTTCTATCAATCACTTCTTCATCAATCTCAAACTATAAAACCTACACTGAACAAAAATATAAAAACGCAACATGCAACAATTTCAAAGATTTTTCTGAATTACAGTTCATATAAGAAAATGTGTCAATTGAAAGAAATTCAGTAGGCCCTAATCTATGGATTTCACATGACTGGGAATACAGATATTCATCGGTTGGTCACAGATACCTTAAAAAACAGGTAAGGGCGTGGATCAGAAAACCAGTCAGTGTCTGGTGTGACCACGTGATGCAGTGTGACACATCTCCTTTGCATAGAGTTGATCAGGCTGTTGATTGTGGCCTTTGGAATGTTGTTCCACCCTTCAATGGCTGTGTGAAGTTGCTGGATATTGGCGGGAACTGGAACACGCTCTCGTACACGTCGATCCAGAGCATCCCAAACATGCTCAAATGGGTGACATGTCTGGTGAGTATGCAGGCCATGGAAGAACTAGGACATTTTCAGCTTCTAGGAATTGTGTACAGATCCTTGCAACATGGGGCTGTGCATTATCAAGCGGAAACTTGAGCAAATGCAATTGTGTTCGTTGCCTGTAGCTTATGCCTGTAGCTTATGCCTGTCACGACTTCCGCCGAAGTCGGTCCCTCTCCTTGTTTGGGCGGTGTTCGGCGGTCGACGTCACCGACCTTCTAGCCATCACTGATCCATTTTTCATTTTCCATTGGTTTTGTCTGTCTTCCTTCACACCTGGTTCCAATCCCATCAATTACATGTTGTGTATTTAACCCTCTGTTTCCCCTCATGTCCTTGTTGGAGATGGTTAAATACAATAAAACACACTTACATTATTTTCTGTATATTTTGGTTTTTGGACTTTTATGAGCACTTATTAAACGACTCTGTTTATACCAAGTCTGTTTTCCTGCGCCTGACTTCCCTGCCACCAACACGCACCTATTACAATGCCTGCTCATACCATAACCCCACCACCTCGGGGCACTTTGTTCACAACATTGGAGTTAGCAAACCTCTCGCCCACACGACGCCGTTATCTGCCTGGTACAATTGAAACCGGGAGTCATCAGTGAAGAGCACACTTCTCCATCTTGCCAGTGGCCATCGAATGTGAGCATTTGCTCACTGAAGTCGGTTACGACGCCAAACTGCAGTCATGTTTAAGTCCCTGGTGAGGACAGCGAGCACACAGATGAGCTTCCCTGAGATGATTTCTGACAGTGTGTGCAGAAATTCTTTGGTTTCATCAGCTGTCCCGCAGGTGAAGAAGCCGGATGTGGAGGTCCTGGGCTGGCGTGGTTACATGTGGTCTGCAGTTGTGAGGCCAGTTGGACGTACCTCCATATTCTCTAAAACAATGATGGATGCGCCTTATGGTAAAGAAATAAACATTAAATTCTCTGGAAACAGCTCTGGTGGACATTCCTGCAGTCAACATGTCATTTGCACACTCCCTCAAAACTTGAGACATCTGTGGAATTGTGTTGTGTGACAAAACTGCACATTTTAGAGTGGACTTTTATTGTCCCCAGCACAAGGTGCACCTGTGTAGTGATTATGCTGTTTAAACATCTTCATGATATGCCACATGTCAGGTGGAGGGATTATCTTGGCAAAGGAGAAATGCTCACTAACAGGGATGTACAAATGTGTACACAGAATTTGAGAGAAATGATCTTCTTGTGCGTGATATTTTATTTCAGCTCATGAAAACATGGGACCAACACTTTACATGTTGCGTTTATATTTATTGTTCAGTATATAATTACAATGACACCTCAGTCTCCAACCCAGTCCCAAGTGGACTTGTTTGGCCATGCTTTGATCCAATGGAAACAGTGCTGAACTACAGCCTAAAAAAGAGAATGGGTGGACACCACCCAAATTAGCATGCAGTAGTCAGAGGGTGGGCTGGTCCAAACCTCAAACAGCCACTATAACACCACCGTCTCGGTCTGGGGCTGACAGGACAGCATCTGGAGAGATTTCCAGATACGTCAGACAGGGAATCTGGAAGAAAGAGGTCAGCTAGCACCCACGGACAAACTGGCACGGTGGAGTATCATTAAGATTATGACACATTCACTGCTCTCCTTTTCAAGCCTACTTCAAGGCCAAGAAGAAAAAATTGTTTTGTCAAATGGCAGCAGCATGTACTACAACAGCACTAGGAGAGTTTGGATGGAGTGGACAGCAGTTTTCTTGCTGTATTTTTTTCTTAATCCTTACATACACTCTACAGAAAAAAAATCATAAGAGGAAAAAGTAAGATATGAGACAAAAGCTTTCTTAACATATTCCATCTATGTGGCCATGAAAAAAATCTGGGAAAGAATGCATCTTTCTGATGTGATTTATTACACTCCTTACGTCCTTACTCTTCTATTAAAGACTGCACAAATCCTCTTTGACGCCTTGATTACAAATGCCACAATAGATCAATTAAATAAACTATTTTATTGCAAAATCTACAGCCTGCAGTCAGAACGCACCTGGAAACAGGATCAGTTTGATTCTGTACTCTGAGATTTGGCTTGTCAGGTCAATGTCGGGGAAATTACGGTGCATATGTCTCCATTTCCCCATACCTAAACATGTTCATCTGATCATTAGTGTTTGACCTAAATCCCACTAACACCTGGGAGCCATGAAGCTAGCCAGCAGACACCTCAGGAATAAAACCCTATAACTGCCCGGTATGTGGGATCATGTTGCTAACGACGATCAAAGCCTCTTCAAAAGCGGCCATATGTGGCATAATGAGGCAGTTCACGCTACGAGAGGAGAGCTTTTACAAGGAACTTCACAGGATGTATGAAAGTGACACGCAGCCTGATGCAGCAGGACCACTGGTGCTAGCTGCTCTACCTAAACCTGAAACTGGGGATGGACGTGGAGGTTTACTGGGCTGTTGCTACACTCCAGCAGCAGGAGCCAACCAGGGGAGGGATAATTGGAACAACCTGTGGCTGTGGGTAAAAGCTAGCTCATCAAAAGGTAGACATAATCAAACCTTATCCATGAATGCCCCCCCCCCCCCCCCCCTCTAATACATAGCTGCCACTGGACAGCATCCTCACTGAGAGACTTAGCTATCTGAAAAGCTACCTGGAAGAAATGAATATGATATATGCTCAACCCCATTATGAAGAACAGATAGGCATTGTATTACATGGGGGTTGGTAGGCAGGCTCTACTCAGAGTACAGAGTGACTGGGTAAGGTGGACATGAGGCTATACAATATCGAAAAGTTGGCGCTGTCTAGGAAAACATAGTAAATCAGAAACAGTACCATGATTGAAATGGAAAGCTCTGTAACTCCGCTCTTTCAACTCTATTGACATGTTACTCCAGATTACACTATTTTATCCTCTGAAATCCCATTACAAGGACAAGCAATAAAGTCCTATCTGAATCTCACTGCATGCTAAAATGTAAGCGGTGACCGTTGGGAGTTAAAAGATCCAAGGCAAAATAAACCTGTGGAAGAAAGAGAGAAAGTCAAGACACTCAAGAAGTCATATATTCTGCAGCTGTTCTTCCTTAAAGCCAAGGCACTGACACATTCATGAAGTCCATCAAGTGTTTTTTATTGAAATTTGTCCTGCTTCCCTGTACTTAAAACTCTTCAGATTCTGTCTCCCAAGCTAAGAATTTCAGCAGATCAATAATTTAATAGTACACTTTCAAAAAAAGGGTATGGTTAGGGTACAGTATTCTTTCTTGGGGTACAGGTAACTATCAAAATAATGGAAACACTTCAGTAAATGAGGGGTACAAAGTATATTGAAAGCAGGTGCTTCCACACAGGTGTGCTTCCTGAGTTAATTAAGCAAATAACATCACATCATGCTTAGGGTCATGTATAGAAATGCTGGGCAAGCCGTTATTTTGGCCAAATATTTTGTCTACCATGGCTATGCCCGCAAAGGATGACAATACCCCCATCCACAGGGAAGGAGTGGTCACTGAACGGTTTGATGAGTATGAAAACATGTAAACCATACGCCATGGCCGTCTCAGTCACCAGGTTTAACCCAATTGAACACTTACGGGAGATTCTGGAGTGGCACCTGAGACAGCGTTTTCCACCACCATAAACATAACACCAAATTATGGAATTTCTCATGGAAGAATGTTGTCACATCCCTCCAATAAAGTTCCAGACACTTGTAGAATCTATGACAAGGAGCATTGAAGCTGTTCTGGCTCGTGGTGGCCCAACACCCTATTAAGACACTTTATGTTAGTGTTTCCTTTATTGTGGCAGTTACCTGTACCTTCAGAGGTACACAAATGATCTCACATGGTACTGTTCAATACCTCAATAAAAACCTCTATTACACATTCCTGCGCCTGTCTCCCGATCCCTTTATACCAATGTGACACAGAAATGGTTTGTTGAGATCCGTATGGAAGAACTTCACTGGCCTGTAGAGCCCTGACCTCAACCCCATCGAACCCCTTTGGGATGAATTGGAACGCCAAGTGTGAGCCAAGCCTTATTACCCAACATGTGATGCCACACGGGGCGAGACCCGTAATCATCTGCGCAATACAAGTGGCAGGAAAGCCAAAACAACACAGATACTCACATGACCTACGGTCATTGTAACAATAAATCGACAGGACAATGGTGAACAAAGGGCACACTTATACAATTACTTATCAATGGGAATGGGGACCAGGTGTGCTTAATGACAGTTACGGAAGGAACCGTGACATTCTGTATGGACCTCGCTTTGTGCACGGGGGCATTGTCATGCTGAAAGGGCCTTCCCCAAACTGTTGCAACAAAGTTGGAAGCACAGAATCATCTAGAATGTCACTGTATGCTGCAGCGTTAAGATTTCCCTTCAATGGAACTAACGGGCCAAGACCTAACCACGAAAAACAGCCCCAGACGATTATTCCTCCTCCACCAAACTTTACAGTTGGCACTATGCATTTGGACAGGTAGTGTTCTACTGGCACTCGCCAAACCCAGATTCATCCGTTGGACTGCTTGGCATTGCGCATGGTGAACTTAGGTTTGAGTGTGGCTGCTCGGCCATGGAAACGGACAGTTCTTGTGATGTCATTGCTTCCAGAGGCAGATTGGAACTCGGTAGTGAGTGTTCCAACCGAGGACAGCTACGCGCTTCAGCACTCGGCATTCCCGTTCTGTGATATTGTGTGGCCTACCACTTCGCGGCTGAGCCATTGTTGCTCCTAGACGTTTCCACTTCACAATAACAGCACTTACGGTTGACCGGGGCAGCTCTAGCAAGGCAGAACTTTGACGAACTGACTTGTTGGAAAGGTGGCATCCTATGGCGGTACCACGTTGAAAGTCACTGAGCTCTTCAGTACAGGCCATTCTACTGCCAATGTTTGTTTACCAAGATTGCATGACTGTGTGCTCGATTTTATACACTTGTCAGCAACGGATGTAATAGCCAAATCCATTAATTGAAGGGGTGCCCACATACTTTTAGTGCAACTCTAAATCTAGCGTATAGGACCTATTTCAAATTCTAACTTTTAAGCTCAACATAGCCACTTCCTATGCGCACACGCTCCAGAATGGTAGAAATATCCTTTCTAAAATCGTATAATATAAAATAAAAAAAATGGCACAGGACTTAAGCATATCTTGTCTGCTAAATGAACAAGCCTACAGCCAATGGCATGGAGCATAGCCAGATAACATACAATAGGCAGACTAATATTCGGTTCTTCTGAAATAGTTTCTTTAGACCTGCTTAAAATAAATAAAGATGGTGTATAATAAATGGATTTATTTAGACTTTTAAAAATGTGGATGTTCCAAAGGCGTGCATTTGCATGACAATAACCGGCTTACAAAATGTCCTGACCGCCACAGCCCCCACTATGAAGAGATCAAACTTCCAGCAGTAGCATAGAACAGATATGGAGAGAAACATTAAGAGAGAAAAAGTTACATAGTCTGGGAATCTGCTCTCTGACCTAGATTGCAACTGGTTTCTATGTCTGTTCTGCTGTGTATGAAGTGGAACTTAGCCCAGTTCCTACCTTGAGAATGTATTCCTGGCATAGTGCATGATGCTGTCAAAGTCATACACTTCTCCCATAGAGTCCACCTCCCCTGGCTCCATCTTCAAGAAGTTATACTCCTGTCCTGTGAATAGAAGCAAGAAAACAGAAGCTGAAACCTACCCCTACCTCAAATACTGTACCAACAAACTGAATGGCAAACGTGAGTGGCTATCACCTAGAAAGGGAAAACTATGTTCATCACAGAATCATGTGATGGTCTCATCATCGAGCCATAAAATAA
Organism: Oncorhynchus clarkii lewisi; assembly: GCF_045791955.1. NCBI lineage: Eukaryota > Metazoa > Chordata > Actinopteri > Salmoniformes > Salmonidae > Oncorhynchus > Oncorhynchus clarkii. The sequence continues at coordinate 17,642,416 of NC_092176.1, forward strand.
GCTGATCTCATATGACATCTCTCCCTGTTAGATGAGTGGGCTGTTCCATACACAGTTGTCTTACCTGGCTGGATGTTGTCCCTGATGATGCTGACATGTTCGTCTCTGTCGGGCCGGGTGTGCTCGTGCCAGAAACCAATCACATGGCCAAGCTCATGAACCACTATTCCAAACTTGTCACAGTTCTTTCCAATGGAGATGGCCTGTGGACCGCCACCCCTGCGGCCCACATAGGAACAGCACCTGCAGGTTCCAACACACAGAACACAGATCAGGGACAGGTCAACAGGCAGGGTAGCAAGCTAGTGCCCAAGACTGTGGTAACTGGCTACATAAAAGACACAAAGATGACAGTGTTAGCGCAAGAGGGGCCATCTTGCTTACCATGGTACTATCTAAGTGCTACATTTATGTCTACAGATCAATCATGTAACAAGAACTTTGTGAACTTCGTGTTACACCGGATATAGAGCTTTACTTCCACAAACATGCAAGTGTAAACCAGAGGCAGTGAACAAATAACGAATAGGCCAAGGGAAGGAATCCCTGTTTGTAGAGAGACACAGGGGCTGACGGCAACTGTTTGTGGTTCAACTGGCATCTCTAATTTTTTGTACTTTTTACCACTTTTTCTCCCCAATTCCGTGATATCGAATTGGTAGTTACAGTCTTGTCCCATCGATGCAACTCCCGTGTGGACTCTGGAGAGTCGAAGGTTGAGAGCCATGCATCCTCCGAAACACGACCCAACCAAGCCACACTGCTTCTTGACACACTGCTCGCTTAACACAGAAGCCAGCCACACCAACGTGTCGGAGGAAACACCATTCAGCCGGCAACCGAAGTCAGCGTGCATGCACCTGGCCGGTCACAAGGAGTCGCTAGAGTGCGATGGGACAAAGACATCCCAGCCGGCCAAACCCTCCTCCACCCGGACGAAGCTGGATCAATTGCGCACCGCCTCATGGGTCTCCCGGTAGTGCCCCGGTCGAATACAGTGGTGACATTCATTGATGCGTGCTTCACTGTAGATGGAGGGTTACAGTGTGTGACCATAAAGGCTGGCTGCAGACTGCAGGGCTCTTTCTCTCCCTCCCTGACATGAAAGGCTCAGTGTGGGAGCCAGGTCCATGGGCACACACCGCGCCCCTGTGGGCCAACCAGCCTCTCTCTAATTACTATGAACCCAGCCAGGCTCTCCTGAGATGGGTCTTGAACTTTGCACAGGACAGATGGAGCCTGCTGAATATGCAGCAGGCCAGCCCAGAGCTCAGGCATTCTCACTGCTAACCGCAGCCGCCTGCGTGGATAATGTCATCCCTGTTACTCTGGAGGCCAGTTAGCAGGAAAAAAATGGCTAACAACAGCTGGGTGGAAAAAGGGCAGTTTATGTTCCATATCCGCACATTAATATGCTCTTCTTGGTAACTGATGTACTGTGTGTGCACCGAGTCAGAATGTAACCATCAACGCTGCTACAGTTTTTGTGTAAACTCATTTGAACTTAAAAACATGCATAGCTGGGAAAAGGACCAACTATATCACGCAGAATAAAAGCTGGCGTGTTATGATAAAGCTGAGGAGGTCTCCCTTGGATGCCATTAAAAAAAAAACATGTGCTCAGTGAAAGATGAATCAGGACTGAGGCACAGCAAGCATTCCTCGGGCCTGAATGGCCGTCTTTCCCAGTACTTGCAGGGGGCTGCAATTACCACAATTCATGCAGACAGACTGCGGACAGAGGGGATGAGCAAGCACTAAAGGCCGATGGAGGAGAGGTAAGGAAAAGTACTTAAGCGATAAATCATTATGGCTGTGTGGATAAAGGAGTGTCATGTGTGAGCAGGCTGACCAGTTAGATTTCCTTCCTGAGGGATGCGAGCCTAGACCTCTGTGGACTCACCCACATGGCCGGTAAGTGAACACAATGTAGCTCTCCTCTGTTGTCCTCTCCATAAAGGTCACACAGGTGTGCTTCTCCCAGTGACGCATGGCCTGGCGGAATATCGCCCGCTGGCTGCCTGAATGTGATGGGAAGAAGGGAGATCAGTGAGGCTGACGAACATAAGACGCATGTAAAAAAGAGGATAAAATACTGTACCAATGCTGACAGCTTGCTCGTAGTTCTAGATCCACTGCCAAATTCGTCCCATGTCAAGTTAATAAAATGTTTTATGTAGAATAGCTGCCAAGATATTCATTTTAATGTAGGTATTGTGAATGCAAGTATGCTGAACAGACACCAGCTGCCACCTTTTAGTAGGGAACTATATTTTGGGCTCATATGAGAACCATAGGGCAAGTAAACATCAGTGATGATGTGGGACTTACCACTGAAGTTCCCACTGATGACATAGGGAATGACACCTTCTGGCCACACCCTCTCAGGCCTGGAGGTTGCCGCCCTTTTCCTGCGGTGTGATCCTTGCCGGTTTGGCACCACTATGTTTCGACTGGTCTCATTTGCAGAAGACCCTGTCATTCACAAAACCCAGCCAAAGATGAAGTTTGTACAATATAATCATAATCAAAAAGTTCAACTCCGGTGAGAACATGGTAAAAAAAACAACCACCTTTTTATGGAATCTAGAATGGGCCGTAATAATATCTGTTGAGTCAGAAAGTGACCTGTTATGTGAATTGACAGTTCACAGACCATCAAATACAAACCATGAGAAACTTAAACATTTGAGACTACCACTTTTCAGCTGTTCCTAAATGGTAAAGAGATAACAACGACAATGAAGCGTGCTTTATAACTCCTGTTGAGCATTTTCTATGGCGCCTTCATAAACACTTTGAGAGTGCTGGTGATAAACATGCTGTTAGTTTATAACACGTGTCATGGCCAACCAAGTGTTGGAGCCGAGCCATCACGTGGTGCTGAGTGGTTCATGCATAGTACACATCTTCCTGGCAGATGCACTGGGAGAGAGTTGCAAAGCCTCCTTTTATAATTGGCCTTGAGGTGGGAAAATGTGGAAACTATTTCACTGTATTAAAGCTTTTTTCTTGGAATTGTTTGTATTGTGTCATTAAATGAAAATTCCACCCCAAAACTATCATTTCTTATTTGTTTCATTAGTCCATTGTTGATTTAGTACCTAAATGTTTTTCATGTCAGCAATCAAGTTGTCAAGATATGTAACTTTCTAAATACAGAATAATGCAAAACGCAGCATCATGTGATACAAAATGCATCATATTTTGAAAGTTCTGGTACATATCTTGACAACTTGATTGCTGACAAGCAAAACATTTTGAGACTATATCGACAATGGACTAATGAAACAAATACTGGTGGAGTTTTCCTATGACACACATTTTAGTCAGCACTATATAACAGCACATGCACAAATGGAGTCAGACATTTAGAACTGATGGCAGGCACATTTATTAGAAAATGCTAGCTTTAAGCCTATGGCACTAGGCCGAAGTCTATAGTCACAATGACCATGACTGGGTCAGCCTCACAGCTCTTGCTCACCTGTGGTTGTCTGATTGAAGGTCTGGACGGTCCGCTGGACCATGTTTATAACCCGGTCCACCTTAAACATGCGCATGTCCTCCTCATCCAGAGCAATGTCTCCCCAAAAGGCAGCTGAAACAGACACCGAGAGAGAAAGTATGTCAGACATATTTAAGGTGTTTTCACAATATTGGACATCGTTTTGCACCGTCCATTAGCCTCAAGGTTTTCCTGCTCTGCAGTCAGACAAACCACGTGGATCACATAGACAGCCATTCAAACCAAGGGTGAAAAAGCTAGACATTGATACACATGCGCACAACCACACACAATCCCTCCCTTTTCTTTAGCCCTCTCTCCCTCGCTCTCAAACAGAACACAGAGTTGTGAAACAGCAGTTATGTGAATGTTTGAATAACAGGAGAGGAGTGTGGTCTGAATCTCAGAGCTCTATAAGCTCCAAGCTAAATAAATCATATTATCAGGGGAGGGAACATATCTGTATGACATTCAATGGAGGACATATTAAATCAATTAATAAGAGCTACATTCAAAAGCTTTTAGAACAGCATACCCCAGATGTGCTGGGTCAATCCAGTTGCCGCTAAAAGAACTGAGGGAAAATGTCATGTCCTGATATTCTTGTACCGTTAATTAGTCCTCAAGCAGACCTAATACTGTGAGTTGCTGCCTCGATACGGTATATGGGGCACCTTGAACAAGTAATAGGTTTTTAAATTGAGGCCAAGGAGAAGGACAAATAACCAAACAGTCACCCTTTATGAGGAATATGCTTTATGGGACTCCTTTCTAAAATGCCCTATTTCTGTAGCAGTTAGGGTAGGAGTCCTCTCCACAGAGACACGCCACTCTGTTTTACAAGCTTTCAACACCAGCACGTTTGCTGGATTTACAGCCTGTTCTTTGTGAAGGAGTGGAGTGAAGGGGTGGAGGAAGGGAGGGAAGGAAGGCGGAAGAGAGAAGGGGTGGCAGGGTAATCCATGTCTGAACAGGAAGATGAGAGCAGGAGGAAGAGGGGAGGAAGGGGAGGAGGAGGGCATAAAGCCTCACTGCCCACCTCATAATCCTGTGGGGAGGAGAATGTGAGGAGGGCATAAAGCCTCACTGCTCACCTCATAACCCTGGGGGGGGGGGGGGGGGGGGGGGGGGGAGAATGTGAGGAGGGCATAAAGCCTCACTGCCCACCTCATAACCCTGTGGGGAGGAGAATGTGAGGAGGGCATAAAGCCTCACTGCCCACCTCATAACCCTGTGGGGAGGAGAATGTGAGGAGGGCATAAAGCCTCACTGCTCACCTCATAACCCTGTGGGGGGGAGAATGTGAGGAGGGCATAAAGCCTCACTGCCCACCTCATAACCCTGTGGGGAGGAGAATGTGAGGAGGGCATAAAGCCTCACTGCCCACCTCATAACCCTGTGGGGAGGAGAATGTGAGGAGGGCATAAAGCCTCACTGCCCACCTCATAACCCTGTGGGGAGGAGAATGTGAGGAGGGCATAAAGCCTCACTGCCCACCTCATAACCCTGTGGGGAGGAGAATGTGAGGAGGAGGGAGAAAGATTATCCTTTGCAAACATGTTTTCACTGTGTGTGAGGGTTCTACTCCTTGGGGATAGGAGGCAGAGTAGCAAGAGATAGATCAGGTCAGACCTAATGGAGTTATCTGCTGTGGCTGGAGTGAATATGGTACCGACTACTGTGTGTTCACAATTTGAGCGTGAAAGTAGGTTACCCCAAGAATTACCCAGAGTTGTTGAAAATCAAGTGCAATAGAGAAAGATGGACAACTAGGAACTGACAAACTGTGGTCTAGGAATCAAAGTGAAAGCATATGTTCAGCGTGTATAGTTGTTTTTAGAACACTACAAAAGCATCTAAGACAAAGCTCTTTTATAACTGAGCTATCATTGGCCCGGCCCTTGATAACAGTCAGATAGTGGTGTGTGATTATCTCAAAGAGAAGAGAAAGAAAACAAGAGAAAAAAAGGGTTTTGGCTTGTGTCCCTTATCTACCAGAGGAGAATTATTGAAACAGTATGTAGCTGGCTGAGATGCAGCCAGTCTCCCACAAGCAACGGAGAGGGTCAGAGAGGTCATGTTGTAGAGCGGTGGGGCTAGGCAGGATTACAGGCTAATGACAGCAATAAGAAAATATGTAGATCTCTGCCTGCAAGATAGGGCACGCTCAGAGCTCTGCGGGCAGGTTTGAAATACCAGAAGTCAAAGGGATCCTTGAATTTGCACTCAGAAAAATGCTAAATTGCTGTGTGTGACCAAAACCCAGAAACACTAAACAGACTATTCCTAATCAGCACTAATACAGAAACTCTGTGCCAAGAGTATATCTGATCATTGCTAGCTACCGGCTGTCCATACAGTATGCAATGGATACAAACTGTCTTACTTCTTACTTTTGATTCCTAAAACTGACTGACAGCATTAAAGGATGAGAGAACAGACAAGCACTTGGACAAAACCAACATAAATTTGGGGCTGATGTCACAGAGAGGACAGTGAGCACTAAGATGGGTGTGTCCAAAATCATTTGCAAAGTACTCTTCCCTTTAACACAGTGGAAGATGAAAATGCAGATGCAATTTGAAGAGTTACCGTGCTTTACCTAATTCTTAATGCTACAGTAATACTGCACTCAGTTAGTTATTAGCAGTGATTTACTGGCCTAATGCTAGAACTAACCACACAACAAGGTGCAGGATTGTCCCCCTACCCCCACCCCTACACAGAGGGCTAATGTATTCTTCATCCATGGTGGACACCCACTCATCCACAAAACATTCTGGGGACAAGCTCTTAATCCAGCCTATAATTGTTCCCTGACAACAGCGAAGATTGAAATGAGCAAATGCACAGCCCCTGCGTCATTAGGCCTCATTTCCCCAGGCTTCCCAGCCGTCGTGGAGAAGCTGCAGGTTAAGGAAAATCTCGCAGGGATTGAGAATTAATCCCATTGTCTCCTGGCTTGAATTATCCACGGACACAGACTGAATTCTCTGGAATCTTCAATATGGGGCACCGGGCAGAGGACAGGATGGCAGCCATTGCACTGGCCAGTTGTTTTTTAAACTGAGAAACCCCACTGTATGTGCACCCCTGTCAAAACAGACTAAGCAGAGAAAGACTAGTAGTGTAGATTCAAACCCAGAGAGAGAGCACGAGAGAGAGAGAGTGGCAGATGGGAGCAGATCATTATTGAGCATAGCACTGCTGCCACTCTCTCTCTCTTTCCAGCAACATTCATTAACTAAATGACAACAGCTGCGGGCATGGTATTAATATCAACAGGAATTTAAAAGATGAACAATTTGATCATTTCCGCTCTGATAAATAGTTTCATTCCAGTTGATAGATTATATGGTTTTCAGTGTCCTAACATCTATGATAGGAAAACACACAACAGGCATTTTTCATCAGCGCGACACGCTCGGTGGCTGGGAAAAATATGGTTTTCATGTGGACATAATGTGAAGATAAAAACAGCCTGTGATGAAACATTTGATTAATTGCACTTTGTGTGTGTGTTACACTTAGACCCTCCGCTGCAGCCCGGACTCAGGGGTAGACTTAACATAGTAAATGCTAATCTGTCTCCCTCCATTTAGTATGATATACATGTTACAATTAGTATGGTATGTATTAATTTGTGGATGTCGATTATCCATTTTGTATGATATGTTACGTATTACAATTCACATGATATGTTACGAATTTGCAATATGTATGATATGTTACGAATTCCAATTTGTTGTGGCTAACGTTAGCTAGGCTAACAGTTAGGGTTAGGGTTAAGAGTCAGGTTAAGGTTAGGGTTAGAGGAAGGGTTAGCTAACATTCCAAGGAGTATGTAATTGCAAAGTTGCTAACTAGCTAAAATGCAAAAGTTGTCCGTTATGATATTCGAACACACAACGTTTGGGTTGCTAGACGTTCACGTTATATGTTGACCCATCCACCCCGACCAACCACCCTCCTTTATTTTTTTATTTAAAGCTGCAATATGTAACTCACAAAGAAGTATGAGATTTGATCTGTCACTCTCATTGAAAGCAAGTCTAAGAAGCAATAGATCTGTTCTGTGAGCCAATTCTATGCTTCCCGTTCTTAAGTTTCATTTTTGCTTCCTTTACTTTCAATTTTTAACACCAGCATCAAAAAGCTGAAAATACAATATTTTTGGTAATTGGAAATATATTTCACAGTGGTTAAGATCGTACAATGATTCTCTGTTTTGTCACAAACTGAAATTCGGCAAAGTATTAGAATCTTAGCAAACAGGAAATGGCAGAGCGATGTCTGCATAGTGCACCATTAAGTAACCTTCTGTCTTATGTAACCATGTAACCATACTTATGTAACCATACTAAATTTAACATGTCACACTAATTTCAGTGTCTCGGATTTAAGTTTACTATGTTATGGCTAGTCTATGTAACTAGGCTGCCCCCTCCCCCATAGCTGGAAGGAATGTCTCTTTAGATAATCTTAACCATCATAATCCCTTTAATCTCAGACCACCCCCATCAATCTGTGTCCTGTAAGATTACGCACAAGATCTCTATCAAATTAAACACCACTTGATTCAGGGAATTCCCAGGACATGGCCTCCTTAGTGTCAGACACACACTATGACTGACTGACACTCTTTACCGGCAATTGTCCCTGTGTGACTTCCAGGGCACCACATCTGCTACATCATCTAAAAATTAACACCACTGTCACACAAAGGAAAGTTGGATCAGTAGGGCCACAGTGCAGGCAACGTGAGGCTAAGACATCTGTAGGACTCAGTTTCCCTGAAAAAAAATGGCATTTTCCCAATCGAAGACCCTGAGATGAGGGGGAGGAGGGGAAAAAAACAGCTGACGTGTGCTTGAAATACATTACAATGACATGGCGACGCCTTTCACAGTGAATGTGTTCTTTAACAAACTTTGCATTTGAATTCCAATGGAAGCCAATACTGTATTGAGTTAAGATGATTACCATCTGATGTCAGTACAGGTATCACTTTTCAGGTTTCATTCTGTGCCTGCAAACCCTATCTGACGCCACACATACTGGCTAAAGTGAGACAACAGGGAGATACAGCAACAGGAGGCACAACGAGTATACTGTATCTTTAAAATGTCTGAGAGAAAAAAACGAAGAAAGCATCATGAATAGTGAGGCAACAGCATCTTACGATCTATGAAAAGCTTATAACTCCAGTAAGAGCTGGTGGGAGTGGGAGTATTGTAAATATTATGCCCCTTTCCTGTAAAAACAACTCCAGCTGTTAATCTTAAACAAATGCTTATCTTGACATTTCCTCACACTGCAATTTCAGCCCAAGGCAGGAGTACAAACTCAACTTGTATACTCATTTCAAAGATAACTAAGGTGTAATTAGGAGAGAGGTTCCGGAGAAGCCTCAAGCTAAAGCCCCAGATTCAAGGGGGGATAACACTCCAATAAAAGCCTAGAAGTCTCATCAGGCACCACAGCAGAGATCAGGCCAGAGTTACTGCCACCCCACTGAGTCCTATTATTGACACCATGAAGACAGCTTCAGCTGGAGAGCCACACGTTTAAACGCCTGTCTCAATTTACACATTTCACACTCCATCAGGCCCATTAGCTAGATCTAATTTCCCAATATTTATCCATGTCTAAAATGTAAGCTTAATGTTGACTGACAGTGTTCTCCAATAACTTCCAAACTGTATGTCCATAACATTTTTAAATAATCATAATTATATAGAGTTCCATGATCATGTAACCATTGCAACACATTACATCTGTTATCTTGGCAATGCACATCTTGGCAATGCATTGCTCGTCAAGAGCGCTAGCTACATAGCTAGCTACATAAGGTACAGATCTGAGATTAGAGAAGAATTGCTTAAGATATGACTTGAATTCATTAGTCAAGCTGAGATATGCTTAAAATATGCATTGGAGTCACAAATAGACTTCAAACCCTCTTAAAATATTCCATGAATAAAAAATAATGTTCAAAATCAAGAGAGACTTCTAAGAAACTACAGGTTGGGAAAACAATACTATATCCAGATGAACAGTAATGAAGATCAAATGAATAGTCAAACTGAATGGCAAATGGGACTGGATTGTAAAGAAGTCCCCATTTTGCTTGTTTAGCATCATTATTGTTGCTTAATTGGGCGTGCTTTGAGTCATTTAAATGAGCACTCCCACGGCATTTGTTATTTCTTAGCGCTGACAACAAATCAATTGTCCCACTCCCCACAAATGCACACACATTATCGCACCCTAATCACCTGAAAACTACAGGAGCAAACCTGTTGATGTAAACTACATTGTGTGCGGGGTGGGCTGGTTTGTATACATTTCATCTTCCATACATGGCTGCTTACCCTTTAGATAACTATTTGCCTTGTAATGATAATGGGCTTTCTAGCGGCAATATGAACTAAATAATGAAATAGAGATGTAAAGTTTAGAAGTAAATCAACAAACCATTTAACAACCATTATCAAGCCATACTATGAGTAAAACATTTCTACAACAATACTGACATTCCTACTGTTTTTTTGCTGACTAATAGAATCCCCCCTCAAAGAGGGGCCTCCAATGACAAACATCTGGTTCTTACTGTCAATCGCACTAGTAACTACATCTGTTTGAGGATAACCATTCACACTTCACTCTCTGTTTCTTGAATGCCTATACACGCTAGGATCACATTTTGCATTGTGAGTTATATAAAGATCCAGGATTTGAACCCAGACATGTGAGCTCTCCATGTCTGGCAAGAGAACAGGGCCTCAAGCAACAAGCTCCCTCTGGGTCATACTCTCAACAACTGAGGACACCTGAAATAAAATCAGGGAATTATCAAACTAAACTTGTCAGATGATAAAAGGCATCAGCCTGCCTTCGAACCATCCCTCATCACCCCATAATCCTGTGTTTATTATCAAGTCAGAGACTAGCTCATAGCCAAATGCACAAGTAAAGGCGGGAATGATTAAAGGCTTGGGTTATATGCACACATGCAATTCTCAGGGCCAGTAAACAGCCCCGGGATAAGCTGCCAAGCCCCTCTGAATGGGCTGCACTCACCTTACGCTGGTGTGGCCAGTCTGCCCAGCCTGCCCTCCACCTTCCAGCAGCTCTGCCCTGGCATGGTGTGAATGACCTACAGTCTGTGGGAACTGCCAGAGCTAGTCAGAGGGGAGAGGAGAGGGGCTGGGCGAGACGGAAAACCACTTGCATAAGTGAGGGCAGGGGGTTGCTTGAGATTGGTCTCCTCCTCTCCCTCCATATAGGCTACACAGCAGATGTCTCTTGGTAATGCTTAGAGTAGAGGAGCTCAAACACAGGGCAAGCCCGCAGACTGATGTCAGAATACAAATTAGGATACGATTTAAAATTCAGGAGACTCAACCCTTGCAAGACGCTCCTTGGTAGATTAAGTCATCTACCCCATTATAATCCATAATCAAATGTCAACTCAGTTTCTGCTCTCTTGAAGATGTATCATTATTTAAATAGAGAAGACATTGAGCGTGACTTGCTCTCATCCATTTTTCATATAGAAAGTGAGTGGATCTAATCTCAATGGGTTCTTACAGTCTTAAATTAGTTTCAGGGATGCTACCAAGGTTGGAGCTCTGTGAACTAAGGCATTTTCCATCATTTAACTATCAGCTTTAAATGGCTTTTCCCCATATACATTTTTAATGAATGTTAGCAATTATATTTTGCTCAAGTGAACCTAAAGTTAAATGATTGGTTTAATTTATTGTTTAATCTTGTCAGCTGGAAAGCACACACTGTCCATTGTATTGATCTAAAGCTAACCTTGAGCAGCAGACAGCTATCAAATTGACTCAATGCAATGGTGTCCTTAAGGGGAAATAAGAGTAGAAATCCATACAGGCACGAGGCCAAGTGAGTGAAGGAACACAACAGCAGTTTTGATTGCTGACAGTGGTTGTCACCTTTTGCGCTCTAGCATTATGAACAAGTAAACTAGTGAGTGAGAGAGTGAGTGAGTCAGTGAGCGAGTCATTGAGTGAAGACGTTTGAGTGAGTTGAAATAGGGCTGGATCATAGGTGCAGCATATCTTTCGTAAAAAAGAGTACAAAAGTTGGATCCGGGTCAACATCAGCCATCCCTTGGATTATTTAACAAATGTAGAGCATGCTGAAGGAGCACGTGGAAAGAGCTTGGAGAGCTGGGATTGAGGAGGGGAGAGGGGCTCAGAGGCTTGACATGGGTGGGAATTATTCTTGCAACTGTCTCTCCACCACCTGTCCTAAACAATGCCCAGGGGTAACACTGAACATAATAACACTGTTCATAATGATGATGGGAATGGTATATCATCATTACTAAAATAAGTAATAATTTCTTGACATTTGATTGCTACAGCTCGTGATTTAGAGTCCCTGCCTAAATACACAACAGAGCTGGCTTGTTTTGGTCATTTGCTCTCTAGACAAATGAAAGACATCATGTTAGGCCAACGGGATAAGCGGCAAGCTACAAATGGACACCATGGACCTTGATCCATAGCAAACACTGCAAATTACATCTTTGTTCATGTTGCATCCTCAATTCCAGCCAAAACATATAATCCTTATTTGAAGACATCATTTTTTACATTTAGGAATACCACTTTGGAGCACTTGTACTGATCGATTGACCCTGCTTTTGGGGGGCTCCTTACCTGGAGTCATGTGTAGGGCTTTCAATAAATTCCCTGGCTTTCCAAAAATCCTGGTTGGAAGATTCTGGATTTCCTGCTTTCCTGCTTATTCCCTCCTGATTCCGGGTTATCTCCATTTATTGAAAGTCGCCTGAATTTTGCAACCCTAGTCATGCGTCAGTTATCCTACTATTTACAAGTGACATATAACAATTTGTCCTGACCACTGAGATGACGGATACTGATGATTTACATAAGGGCTGCTCCTCTAAACAGATCTATGTAGGGAGTTGAGAGTAGAGGAGAGGAAGCAACCTCTTGAACCCCCCCCCCCCCCCCCCCCAAAAAAAAAACATATCACTCCTTAATATGTAAAAGAGGAGTATAAACAAGCCACATGAAATATGAGCAGTGTGTGTGTGATGCATTCTGTACTGCAACATGCCACTTGAATTATAATCTGCCTCTGCAGCAATTTAGAGTGGCTGGTATATGGTCTTCTATGTCATGCTCAACCCAGCTTCTTCTCATTACAAAAATAGGACAAATAATCCAGGCCACTGGACTGATGAGAGAGGAAGAGGAGGTGACGAAGAGTACGACTTTACACATGGTCAATTCCACTGTAACAGAATGATGCTGCGACTCTTTAAAATGTATGTAAAACAAAAACCACTGATTGAAAAGTTAAACAAACCATACAACTCTATGCACGAGGACTACTTTTAACAATTTCCGCGGAACATTTTACAAAAACACATTTACCTGAAGAACAGGGCAGAGGCAAAGTTTGGTAAAATAATGACGGTTTGTGCTGTTTGTGGCATCACTCTGTTTACCATGGAATAGCCCACATCCCCTGCATGATGCTGTCGAGCGAGAATGAGACACATACAAGCACCAACACATTTAAGTACCAGGGAGAACTTCCAGAGGGGTCATTTCTAAGAGGAGCCATGTCTCTATCTGTAACAAATGTATTCCCCAGATGAGGACAATATCTCTCAGAATTCCCCAAAGACACTAGGAGATACAGTGAACTCACAGCACAGTGTTTATTGCGATGACAACTGGGATATCTTCTTCTATACAAAATATAGGCCTATTCTGTTATGAATGTTGACTTTATATTTGGAGACATCAGCTAGAAAGGGGATGGTGCAATCCGATACTTCAACAGAATCCAAATGTATTGATTTAGTTTAATTAGGCTGCACTTATTGTCTGGATTATGAATAAAGACCCCTTCAACCTTGGCTATGGGAGAAGAAGACCCATGATGATGAGAGCAATGTCCAAGGAAACTTGCAGATAACAGCCAACATATAATTAGAAGAACACATACAATATGGGTCTAATGGTTTTTAGATGGGGTCAGAAGTGGAGATCATTCATACATAAGGATGAAATAGATCAGGGGTGTATTCACTATGAGCCAAACAGAACCAAACGGAACGAAAACGGGAGGGACCTACCTGAATTTGTCCAATAGAAATTATCGGATTCGTTGCAAAACGTTTCTCGCGTGGAGTAAACGGTGAAATGTTTTCCAACAGAAACGGCGTAATGAATACACCCCATATGTAGCATACAACACCCCAATCTCCAGCCGCTTGTTTTCAGTGGTCGCGTGAACAGCCGGTGAAGTAAATGCACGTCATTTTGCGCAATGACAAAACCAGTTGGGGAACACAAGAGCCTCATAATAACATAGTAGAATGCAGTGTTTTTCTTCACGACCAAGGCCTGCATAGCTTAAGTAAATGTAACATCGGCAAGGATTTGAATAATTTCAACCGACAGTTCAATGGGTGAAGATTTAGTGCTATCAAAATGAATCTTCCAAGTTTGGCTATACATTTGATTAAATAGGCTATTCTAAAAATGCAACATTTTTGACAACTACACAGACAGATTATACATTAAATATACTCTTAACTATAGATAAAGATATGGCGAAACTTTAAAACAAATAGCATTTTCCATTATGTTCTTCCAGTAAAAATTCCAAACTTTTTTTTCCATGCTTTGAAAAATGTACCCTGAGAAATTACATTGATGTCCTCGGTTTATTTCCACGAGTGCCATCTTTCCACCATGAGTTATGCCAACAGTATGTTATGTGTAAATCAGCAAAACTATGACAATATTTAAAAAATAAAGAATCATTTAAAAATATATATTTTAAAACTCGATTCCCCGCTGTCATCTCCAAAATGAATATCACTCACTTCCAAACACATAAAAGCATTTCGTGGCATGTTTTAGGTCCACATAAATGTTAGATAAAAAGCATTCCAAAAGCTTACCAGCTTTACAGGGATCCTTATAGTCGATCACATCTGAGGTGGCAGTGGGCTCCACATAGTAGCTTGTTTCTATTGCTTCTAAATCGATCGCCGATATCATGCAAAAGCAGGATAGAAGAAACAAACATCTCGTTGTGAGATCCATTATTCGTGAGTGAGGGGTACAGCAAAAGACGAGAAATAAGAGGTAAAGAACAAGAGGAACGAGAGGGACAGAAAGAGAGAGAGAAAATGGGAGGTTTTGGGGGAAATGAGATCTCTCCGGAGGGCGGGTTTAAAATCAGAGCTCAGCCTCTCCACAATGTCTTGATTCTGGGGCAGTGATTCGCTCCCCTAGTCGTGCTCCGGGCTAGTGCATTTGCCAGCAAACTTCGGTGATCGTGGCACATCATCGCGTTGGTATGTCTGGAGAGGACCGAGGTAAAGACAGTTTCAGGTTGGATATTCGACGGATATTCGCCTGAAGTTCCCTTACGTCCACCAACAGCAGTTAGGGACTGTCAACATAGTGACAAATCAAAATGTTACTCTTTAACTATTACTCCTAACACTTTCAAAACTGGTTGTACCCGATGGCATAGACACACATTGCACACCCTTTAGTTTGTCCATTTTCATCTCACATGATTTTAAATGCATTTTTCCAAATGTAAAATTTCAATAGCTCCTTGGTCATGTGACCTAGTGACTTCAAACAAGTTTCAGAATGTCCACTCAGTTCACCTACACATTGCACACCCTTAAGTTTGTCCATTTTCATCTCACAAAATTTTAAAATTATTTTTCAAAATGTAGAATTTCAATAGCTCCTTGGTCATGTGACCTAGTGACTTCAATCAAGGTTCAGAATATCCACTCAGTGGGCCTACACATTGCACACGTTGGTCTATTTTCATCTCGCATGGTTTTACATGAATTTTTCAACATTTTGAATTTCAATTGCTCCTTGGTCATGTGACCTAATGTCCGCTGATTACCCTTCTATATTGCACACTCTTGTTTGTGTACTGTAAAATCACGCAGTGTAAAGTACATTGTACATCATTTTAAATTTGCAATAGCTCCTTGGGCATGTCAATTACACACCTAAGAAGCATGCAGTGGATATACACCCATATTGCATAACCTAGTCATGTATCTTCTATATTGTGGTACATTATTATTAGTTTGACCATTAGGGGGTTCAGTCCAGTGTTGTGTTTACCCTTTTTTTAAATATTTATCGACAATAATTGGTAGTTCTAAGTACTTATTTTCCATATTTTTTATTTTTCCACAGTATTTAACAGTGGTACACAATAGGAGAGAGACAGATAATATCTCCTTTCGTCATTAATATCAACCATAAAGGAAAAGGGCAGAGTACGAGAGTCATGCTATTAATTGTCCAAAGCAGGGATGGAGAGGGAGCTAGTGAGGTAGGCTGCAGGGGGTTTGCTGGTCAATACATATACTGAACATGTAACCACAGTAACGGTGGCCAGTAAATCAATTAATAAAAATGTAATATTGACAAATTAAACCAATTGTAGACCTTTAATCTTTTCCAACATGTCAACAGACACTTAAATCAAATTAAGTATGAAACATTTCACAGTGTTAACTTTCTCTTTATCCCTGGTTGATGTACATTTCAGAGCCTCTTCAGTGTGGATGGGGTATAGCATACATTTTCAACAACAAAGACTACACTTCCAGTTTGTGTTCTTCACTCTGTTGAACTCATTTGTCTTCATTCCTTGGCACAGCACATGGAACCACCGTTGGCATGCAAAACATTCAATCTAAAACAAAACAAAGCGTAACACGTTATAAATAATATCAAATATCAATGCAGTATGACGAATGACGAATTAGCCATCCATTGTGTTATATCATAAATTGTCTTACATGCCGTCACTGTTGTCAAAAGATTATAAACATGTTAAATAAAGGGCTTCACAGGCAAGGATATTGCTGCCAGTAAGATTGAACCTAAATCAACCATTTATCGGATCATCAAGAACTTCAAGGAGAGTGGTTCAATTGTTGTGAAGAAGGCTTCAGAGTGCCCAAGAAAGTCCAGCAAGCGCCAGGACCGTCTCCTAAAGTTAATTCAGCTATGGGATCGGGGCACCACCAATACAGAGCTTGCTCAGAAATGGCAGCAGGTAGGTGTGCGTGCATCTGCACACACAGTGAGGCAAATACTTTTGGAGGATGTCCTGGTGTCAAGAAGGGCAGCAAAGAAGCCACTTCTCTCCAGGAAAAACATCAGGGACAGACTGATATTCTGCAAAAGGTACAGGGATTGGACTGCTGAGGACCGGGGTACTGTCATTTTCTCTGATGAATCCCCTTTCCGATTGTTTGGGGCATCCGGAAAAAAGCTTGTCCGGAGAAGACAAGATGAGTGCTACCATCAGTCCTGTGTCATGCCAACAGTAAAGCATCCTGAGACCATTCATGTGTGGGGTTGCTTCTCAGCCAAGGGAGTGGGCTCACTCACAATTTTGCCTAAGAACACAGCCATGAATAAAGAATGGTACCAACACATCCTCCGAGAGCAACTTCTCCCAACCATCCAGGAACAGTTTGGTGACGAACTGCCTTTTCCAGCATGATGGAGCACCTTGCCATAAGGCAAACGTGATAACTAAGTGGCTCGGGGAACAAAACATCAATATTTTGGGTCCATGGCCAGGAAACTCCCCAGACCTTAATCCCATTAAGAATTTGTGGTCAATCCTCAAGAGGCGGGTGGACAAACAAAACCTCACAAATTCTGACAAACTCCAAGCATTGATTATGCAAGAATGGTATTTGACAGCATGCCAGGGCGGATTGCAGAGGTCTTGAAAAAGAAGGGTCAACACTGCAAATATTGACTCTTTGCATCCACTTCATGTAATTGTCAATAAAAGCCTTTGACACGTATGAAATGCTTGTAATTATACAGTATTCCATAGTAACATCTGACAAAAATATCTAAAGACACTGAAGCAGCAAACTTTGTGGAAATTAATATTTGTGTCATTCTCAAAACTTTTGGCCACGACTGTAGAGTGTTTGTAGACTTTAAGAAAAGAAACATGAAGTGACAGTTTCATCAGTACTTGCTTAAGAAAGTCATATCACAAAGATCACAGATGACAGTGCCCACCAAATCTATGACAATAGAGAATGAATTGTAAGCACCAAAGTATGTGCCAAAATAATTTCTGAAAATGTCAGTTGTTGAACATAATACTTCTGCTTACAATAGCAATTTATGATATATGCAGTTGAGGAATATTCCATGTACAAACACTACATGTAGAACGGACATAAGACATTCCCACATACAGTATTTTTTTATTTCACCTTTATTCAACCAGATAAGCCAGTTGAGAACAAGTTCTCATTTACAACTGCGACCTGGCCAATAAAAAGCAAAGCAGTGTGACACAAACAACAACACAGAGTTACATATGGAATAAACAAACGTACAGTCAATAACACAATGCAAAAGTCTATATACAGTGTGTGCAAATTAAGTAAAATTAGGGAGGTAAGGCAATAAATAGGCCTTAGTGGCGAAATAATTACTATTTCGCAAATGAACACTGGAGTGAGATGTGCAGAAGATGAATGTGCAAGTAGAGATACTATGGTGCAAAGGAGCAAAAAAATATTTATAAATAAAATAAATAACAATATGGGGATGAGGTTGTTGGATGAGCTATTTACAGATGGGTTACGTACAGGTGCAATGATCTGTAAGCTGCTCTGATGGCTGATGCTTAAAGATAGTGAGGGAGATATGAGTCTCCAGCTTCAGTGATTTTTGCAATTCGTTCCAGTTATTGGCAGCAGAGAACTGGAAGGAAAGGCGGCCAAAAGAGGAATTGGCTTTGGGGGTGACCAGTGAAATATACCTGCTGGAGCGCGTGCTACGGGTGGGTGTTGCTATGGTAACCAGTGAGCTGAGATAAGGCGGGGCTTTACCTAGCAAGGACTTACAGATGACCTGGAGCCAGTGGGTTTGGCGACGAATATGAAGCGAGGGCCATCCAACGAGAGCATACAGGTCGCAGTGTTGGGTAGTATATGGGGCTTTGGTGACGAAACGGATGGCACTGTGATAGACTGCATCCAATTTGCTGAGTAGAGTGTTGGAGGCTATTTTTTAAATGACATCGCCGAAGTCAAGGATCAGTAGAATAGTCAGTTTTACCAGGGTATGTTTGGCAGCATGAGTGAAGGATGCTTTGTTGCAAAATAGGAAGCCGATTCTAGATTTAATTTTGGATTGGAGATGCTTAATATGAGTCTGGAAGGAGAGTTTACAGTCTAACCAGACACCAAGGTATTTGTAATTGTCCACATATTCTAAGTCAGATCTGTTCAGAGTAGTGATTTTAGGCGGGTGGGCAGATGCGGGCAGCGATTGGTTGAAGAGCATGCATTTAGTTTTACTTGCATTTAAGAGCAGTTGGAGGCCACGGAAGGAGAGTTGTATGGCATTGAAGCTCACCTGGAGGTTAGTTAACACAGTGTCCAAAGAAGGGCCAGAAGTATACCGAATGGTGTCGTTTGCATAGAGTTGGATCAGATATTCACCAGCCGCAAGAGCAACATCATTGGTGTATACAGAGAAAAGAGTCGGCCCGAGAATTGAACCCTATGGCACCACCATAGAGACTGCCAGAGGTCTGTACAACAGGCCCTCCGATTTGACACACTGAACTCTGTCTGATAAGTAGTTGGTGAACCAGGCGAGGCAGTCATTTGAGAAACCAAGGCTGTTGAGTCTGCTGATAAGAATGTGGTGATTGACAGTGTCGAAAGCCTTGGCCAGGTCGATGGATATTGTCTTTTGTTGATGGCGATTATGATATCGTTTAGGACCTTGAGCGTGGCTGAGGTGCACCCATGACCAGCTCGGAAACCAGATTGCATAGCGGAGAAGGTACGGTGGGATTCTAAATGGTCGGTGATCTGTTTGTTAACTTGGCTTTTGCAGACCTTAGAAAGGCAGGGTAGGATAGATATAGGTCTGTAACAGTTTGGGTCTAGCGTGTCTCCCCTTTGAAGAGGGGGATGACCGCAGCAGCTTACCAATCTTTTGGGATCTCAGACGATACGAAAGAGAAGTTGAACAGGCTATTAATAGGGGTTGCAACAATTGGGGCGGATAATTTTAGAAAGAGAGCGTCCAGATTGTCTAACCCATCTGATTTGTAGGGGTCCAGATTTTGCAGCTCTTTCAGAACATCAGTTATCTGGATTTGGGTGAAGGAGAAATGGGCAGGCTTGGGCCAGTTGCTGTGGGGGGTGCAGAGCTGTTGACCGGGTTATGGGTAGCCAGGTGGAAAGCAAGCCCAGCCTTAGAAAAATGCTTATTGAAATTCTCAATAATCGTAGATTTATCGGTGGTGACAGTGTTTCCTAGCCTCAGTGCAGTGGGCAGCTGGGAGGAGGTGCTGTTATTCTCCATGGACTTTACAGTGTCCCAGAACCTTTTGGAGTTTGTGCTACAAGACGTAAATTTATGTTTGAAAAAGCTAGACTTTGCTTTCCTAACTGCCTGTGTATATTGGTTCCTAACTTCCCTGAAAAGTCCCATACAGTGGGGCAAAAAAGTATTTAGTCAACCACCAATTGTGCAAGTTCTCCCACTTAAAAAGATGAGAGAGGCCTGTAATTTTCATCATAGTACAGTTCAACTATGACAGACAAAATGAGAAAAAAAATCTAGAAAATCACATTGTAGGATATTGACCTCATTCCGTCAGTAGAGGATGCCTGGTTATTCTTTAAAAGTGCTTTCTCACCATCTTAAATAAGCATGCCCCATTCGAAAAATGTAGAACCAGAAACAGATATAGCCCTTGGTTCACTCCAGACCTGACTGCCCTTGACCAGCATAAAAACATCCTGTGGCGTGTTAAGCATGTTCCAGTTTAGGTCACCTAACATTACTAACTCTGAAGATAAATGAGGGGAAATTAATTCACATTTGGTGTCCAGGGCGCAGCTGGGGGCTGAGGGGGGTCTGTATAACAAGCGGCAATAGTGAGAGATTTATTTCTGGAAAGGTGGATTTTTAAAAGTAGAAGCTCGAACTGTTTGGGAACAGACCTGGATAGCATGACAGAACTCTGCAGGCTGTCTCTGCAGTAGATTGCAACTCCACCCCCTTTGGCAGTTCTGTCTTGGCGGAAAATGAATACACATACATAAAGGCATTTTTCAGCTATGATTTTACCATTCAGAATCCAGAATGGATATGGCAATGGGTCCAGCACAGGATGTAATACACCCTTACAACAATCTACTTTTGTTCTTCTTGACTTCTTATCTGGTAAACTGCTACTATGTGTCAAGAAAAGAGCCCCAATTAGGGGGTAGTGTAGTCCAGTAAAAAAGGTCTGGTTTAGATTAAAAACTATTTCCCTGTGTCCTCGTTCATAGGGGCATGAGAGACTAGTCAGTGGCAGAATTGAGTTGGCACTTTATTGGCCCAAACACCCATAGACCCACAAGGTTGAGGTTACTCATGGACAGTAATTAGTAATACATGTTTTTTTTGCAATGATGCATTATGTCTTCTAACTATCCAAGAATAGGATCCAAAGTGTTAGGAAATATTTGTTCCCATAAATACAAAGGAGGATGTCTCTCCTCATACCTCTGGCACTTTAGTCAGACTGCCAGACTGTGCACCACAGAGCCAATCAGGAGAGAATACATGATTACGTGATTAAAAAGAGCATATGAAACATTGTTTTTCATGAAGCCTACCTGTGCACCTTACTTTAAGCACCTCTGTTCGAACACCTCTCCTGTCCTTGATCCATACCACATACAGCCATTTGCGGATCTTTTCAGTGTCCATGTGAAAGATAGTTATTGCGAGGATGGAACATTTGTTAACTTAATTTTTACAAATTTAACACCAATGTGAAATGAAGGCCTGCAAAGCTTACAGATTTAAGTCTAATAGCATGAGATGAAAGTAGACAAGCATCAGAGTGTGCGATATGAAGGCATAGTCAGTGGACATTCTGAACCTTGTTTGAGGTCAGTAGGTCACATGACCAAGGAGCTATTGAAATTCTGCATTTTGAAAAATTCATGTAAAACCATGTGAGATAAAAAATGGACAAACTAAAGGGTGTGCAATGTGTAGGCCCACTGAGTGGATATTCTGAACCTTGTTTGAAGTCACGAGGTCACATGACCAAGGAGCTATTGAAATTTTACATTTGAAAAATTCATGTAAAACCATGTGAGATGAAAATGGACAAACTAAAGGGTGTGCAATGTGTAGGCCCACTGAGTGGACATTCTGAACTTACGCTCCCTAACTAATTCAACTTGGAATACAAAATGCTTCTCACATTTACACAGGTTTTTTAAGCTTTTGAAAGCGAATTAATGTCCAAATTGTGAAAATAACACCTGTGCAATGTTGTGCGCAATTTTTCCAACATCATGACACTTATTTGGAGTCTGTGGCTCAAGTGGCTTGAAAGCTACTGAGGTTAGAAAGCGCCAATATCCGTCGAATATCCAACTTGAAACTGTCTTTACCTCGGTCTGGAGAGGGGCCACAGCTATAGGAAAATACTTTATATTTGCCTATATAAAATGATAACCCTTAAACTTAATGTTTTTTTGTACACCTTCTGGAAAACCTTTCAATTTTTACAATGTTTGAAAAAATGTATAACATTTTACCAAAACATTTAATTTCAACACAGCAAAAGATCTCGAAATGTGCGTGCATGGACAATATCCTGGAAAAGAAAGAGCATAATTCTTATGATACCTCCTGGTCAATGTGTATGTTTTTTTTAATGTGATGTGAGAGTCAGTAAAATCTCAAATCTATCATCATTCCAAAGCTACAAATCACCAAAGTGACATTTTGTGTATCATCATGCCCCTCTCTCTGCTCTTATAGTCAACACACACGTGCACGCACACACACATACATTTATATTCCTGGGTGACATTGTCAGAGAGGGTTCCCTTACAACAGACACAAGGTAGAAATCTTCTGTAAGCGACAGTGACCATTATCACAGCCTATTGAACATTATCATCACTTCATTAGATATCCAACTACAATTGGAGAAAAATAAATACAATGTTAAATAAAAATGGGAGTTATAATTCGTACTGTATCATTTTAAATATAGGCAATGGTTTTTATTGAGTCAAGCTCCACCTGTTGCCAACACATAAAATTATCATATTTTACACTACAGTTATGGAAATATTTTACCTGCAGAGAAAAACCTGATCACTCATTTTGTTATCTAAAAATAAACATGAAGAATGATGAAACTATTTTAATGTGTATGTGATTGTGAAGAAACCCAAAAGGAGGGCATGACAAATAAGGTACAGCAATGGATTACTCAAAAATAGTAACTTAATCCGATTATTAGATTATTTTCATTTCTATCACATATATTATAAAAACCTTTCACCAAATATTCAATAGAGGAATAATGAAACACAATGCTGCAGACGGATCATTTCCTAACTAACTGCCCACCCAACTCCCCAGCATTATTGGGCCAATGCTGGCTCAGCTGCCCACTGTATCTTGTTGATTAAGTGGCATCACTGCTAAAAGGTCAGCTTCAATGTCAAGTTCCAGGGAAAGCCTTCCCAACCCTCATTCTTTGTGTAATCATAGGCCTACTACATTACTCAACTTTGCAAAAACACATAGGTTAGGTAGCTTTTAGTGTACTGATTTTTACACTGAAAGTAGAGATGAGTTGAGATTAGCTGAGTAAGCATGTGATTTGTCATGTTCAGCCCATTGCTTGGGGACTGAACAGGATGGAGCTGTGTTGACTAAATAAAAGTGTCCTTTTGACACAAAGATCATGATGAAATTGCAGTCTGATTTATTTTTTATTTTTTAAACTGCAAAGCAACCAAGGAGAGCAAATTTGGCTGTTTTTGACATTTCAAAAAATTTAGAACAGACAGGAAAAGCTTTCATTTACACTGAAAGGTGACTTCTGAGTTGTGTGAAAAAAAATCTGCCATTTCAGTGTGTTTGAGGCAATATACAGTGCATTCGGAAAGTATTCAGACCCCTTGACTTTTTCAACATTTTGTTACATTACAGCCTTATTCTAAAATGGATGACTCTACATCAATCTACACACAATACCACATAATGACAAATGAAAACAGGTTTTCAGATTTTTTTGCAAATGTATAAAAAAATAAAACAGAAATACCATATTTATGTAAGTATTCAGACCCTTTGCTATGAGACTCGAAATTGAGATTTCGAGTTGAAAAAAAATTGAGATGTTTCTACAACTTGATTGGAGTCCACCTGTGGTAAATTTAATTGATTGAACATGATTTGGAAAGGCACACACCTGTCTATATATGGTCCCACAGTTTACAGTGCATGTCAGAGCAAAAACCAAGCCATGAGGTCAAAGGAATTGTCTGTGGAGATCTAAGACAGGATTGTGTCAAGGCACAGATCTGGGGAAGGGCACCAAAAAATGCCTGCAGCATTGAAGGTCCCCAAGAGGACACTGGCCTCCATCGTTCTTAAATGGAAGAAGTTTGGAACCACCAAGACTCTTCCTAGAGCTGGCCGTCCGGCCGAACTGAGCAATCGGGTGAAAAGGGCCTTGGTCAGGGAGGTGTGACAGAGCTCCAGAGTTCCTCTGTGGATATGGGAGTACCTTCCAGAAGGACAACCATCTCTGCAGCACTCCACCAATCAGGCCTTTATGGTAGAGTGGCCAGATGGAAGCCACTCCTCAGTAAAAGGCACATGACAGCCCACTTGGAGTTTGCCAAAAGGCACCTAAAGGACTCAGACCATGAGAAACAAGATTCTGTGGTCTGATGAAACTAACATTGAAGTCTTTGGCCTGAATGCCAAGTGTCACGTCTGGAGAAAACCTGGCACCATCCTTACGATGAAGCATGGTGGTGGCAGCATCAAGCTGTGGGGATGTTTTTCAGCGGCAGGGACTTGGAGACTATTCAGAATCGAGGGCAAGATGAATGGAACAAAGTACAGAGAGATCCTTGATGAAAACCTACTCCAGAACGCTCAGGACCTCTGATTGGGATGAAAGTTCACCTTCCAACAGGACAACGACCCAAAGCAAACAGCCAAGACAACACAGGAGTGGCTTCGGAACAAGTCTCTGAATGTCCTTGAGTGGCCCATTCAGAGCCCGGACTTGAACCCGATCGAACAGCTCTGGAGAGACCTGAAAATAGCTGTGCAGCAACGCTCCCCATCCAACCTGTCAGATCTTGAGAGGATCTGCAGAGAAGAATGGGAGAAACTCCCCAAATGCAGGTGTGCCAAGCTTGTAGTATCATACCTAAGACGACTTGAGGCTGTAATTGCTGCCAAAGGTGCTTCAAGAAAGTACAGAGTAAAGGGTCTGAATACTTATGTAAATGTGTTATTTCAGTTTTTGTTGTGCTTTTTTTGGATACATTTGCAGAAATTTCTTAAAACCTGTTTTTGCTTTATCATTATGGGGTATTGTGTGTAGATTGATGGGGGGGGGGGGGGGACGACTACAGAATCCATTTTAGAATAAGGCTGTAATGTAACAAAATGTGGAAAAAGTCAAGGGGTCGGAATACTTTCCGAATGCTCTGTAGATCACTCATGTTGTGTTACAGTAGAAGTCCCATACTAGAGAGTGTGAATATGATATTTCTCATCATGGATCGCTGAAGGAATGGACATGAACTGTGGGGAAGTTAGTTGACAGAGGTCTCTCGCTAGCTTCCTGACGGGTATATGTATCGTCTGCTTATAATAGACAAAGCCTGGCTTATATAAGAGCTAAAACCTAAAACACACTGTCCTCTATCTTGTCGGACCGTTACCCATGTGTGTAACGCAGATGCAGAGGATGTCTGCTAAATGAGTAGGTCTATGTTAATGCAGCTGCCTGTGAGAATGATTATGCACTCACATCATTTAATGCAAATTCAATTCATTCAGTGCGCAGGAGACGGTTCAATCATTGTATTCTGAATTGGAATACGGTTTGGAGATATGCTTGTTCAATTCTTCACTAATATCCAATTGAGCTATTTAAACTAACATGAAAATCCCCAAACGATGGTGCCAAGCATTATCATTACAATCCGCCAGCCGCAGAACTTTGGATATAACATTATAAATATAATTTAGACCAACACATTTTAACAATTAAAGTTCAGTGAAGACAGTGGATTTCTTTCTCTTGATTATATTACTGAAAGGTAAGGACTCCCAGAGAGAACCACACTTTTGTTCCATTTAAAAGTAAAATGGTTTACAAATGTAGATCTGTAAATTCACATTTTCAACCCAGGAGTAGTCCACCTACTTAAACATGATCATTGTCACGCTACATAGAAAATATTTTTTCTGAACATGAATTGAGAAATCAATTCCATGGTTCGACTTTTGAAACATCTTGCCAGGCCAAAAGGCTTTAATTAAACATGAAACAATATTAGCTGTAAAATTCCACCTAGCATAATTCCTCCCATGATGGTCAAATTAGAAATCCATTGACCTAACTGGAGCCAAACAAAGTTACAGAACAAAGCATATAGAAAAAAAACTGTTGTAATGATCTCAAAAGACAGGCTTAATTTAAAGATCCAATGGTCAAGAAAATAACATAAGTTAACAATTACAATATTTTCCCCTCTACACATATACAACTATCATATGGCTGTTACATTATCCATTGCCTTACAAAAAAGTGTCAACTGAGACCTTGTGACAAAAATAAAATACCTTCAATATTTTATACCATCTTCAACTCTTAACTGAAATGAGTGTGGCCATACATATATGTTGGGCTGATGACATTTCCTGCAGCATGGAGACTGGTCCACTACACAAGTCAATTCACACCATGGGGAAGGAACCCTTCGCCAAGTGTTCATCTGTTGCATTGGGGAGAGAATAGACATAAGGGCAGGGGGTACATGGCTACACTCTTTTTCTATGGAGTCGGATCATAGCCAGTCCAGTCACTCCTCCAGGATGAGTATCACATCTGGCATGATGCGTGCGATCTTTGGGTTCATCACTGCAATAGAGTATTTTGATTTGAAAACAAATCTTCATTTTAGAACATGTGATGGAGATGTTAACATATTGCTGCTTGTGAGGAGACCCACCTTCATATCAGGTGGTTTGGACAGCATCAGTGGCCTCTCAGCCTGGCCCAGCGTAGTCATTCTGCTGGGCTGTCCTCGCAGCATCACAGTTATAATGGTGGGGGCTCTGAGCCCTGCTGCCAACAAAGTGATGGTATGGGTTACACATCTACTCAGATATGTATACTAGAACTGGGTGTCAAGCCTAGTTCAGACAGCATTTTCCCTCAGACACAGCAAAGTGGACAACATTCCAACTGAAATTCCTGAATAGCAAATCCAGCAGTGTGTGCTAATCCAATGAGGGATTTTTTTTTTCTCTAAATCAAATTAAATAGTTCTTAAAATACAACTCAGTGCCCAAGGGCTTATTTTGCATTTTGCCTGTATTGTCATGTCTGGCTTGCTTTTCTCAATGGTAAGAATAGTCCATGTCTGGAGATGTAGACTAGAGAGAGATGAGTACCGTTTTACTCTTAGTGTAAATAATTATTAATCCAGGTTTGAACTTTGTACAGAATTACAAAAAAAGAAGCTATCAAAGACAACAGCAATCCTGGGAAAGGAGTGGACAACTTGGATATCGCAACAGCAACACCCATTTCTCGATCAAAAAAAGAGGAATGAAAACATGGGTTATTTTCCAGTCTTTATTGCAATGATAGAAACAGGTGGTATGCCGGATGTGAATATTATTGCTACTCCTCATACTCTTTCCTCTCTACAAAGTCCAGTGAGTCCGTGGGTCCTTGCGTGCATCTGGAATCATGGCTGCTGCTTGCTTGTTGCAGGTGATTTAATTAATGGATTTACAAAATGTAACATGAAGACCAAGCAATCAAAATGAAACAAACATAAAGAGGCATCTACCGAGTGGACAGATCTGGTGAACAAATGCAGTCTGAACAGGGCCATTGACATCGTCAGTTGTCATGTGACATTTAGGCGATATTCAAAACGCCAAAATGCATGAATGTCCATTTGTTTTTGGCCCTCTTGATTCACAATTATCGTGACAACAATTTTGTATCAATGAGTTCCATGTATCAAGGAAACTACGGGCAAACATGAACATATTCAAAGATTCTCATGTAAGCATTTACATTTGAAATGTGTAGACTAATACATAAACAATATGTATTAAACATGACTTCATCAAACTGCTAATTCCAATGTCACATACACCTGGATCATGTATTCATTGATGTTTTCCTTATGGCTCTTCCAAACATGAACGTTAGTACAAAAACACATCATCCCTTACGATACAAATCTGTACACTTTGATGTTACATGGCTGCAAGTCTGGTTTTCCTGATACTGACCACACCTAGGATCCTCATGGATGACTATCTGCATACACATTATTGATCATGCTGTCCACTATCTCAGTCAGCTATCTGTAGTGTGGCCAAGGTGACCTGGCGATAGGGCCCGTCCTGCTATTCTAGCTTTTCCGAAAATCAGGGGGTTAAGGAGAACCCTGGGCATTCAGCGTGGCCGCCGTGGTTTGGCAGTTCGGGACGTACCGGCACTCTGGGTGGAGATGTGTGCCAGGCTAGGGAGGCTGCTCGCCAGCTTGGCCAGCCCGCCATTGGTGAGTAGCTGGTGGATGGCAGTGGTCTTGGACAGCCCTCCAGTGGAGACCACAGGCACTGCCCGGAGCAGAGTGCTGCTGCCAGTACCTATGGAGCTAAGGACCTGACCCTGGGGCTTCCCACCAGAGGCCTGAGGGGGATAGGAGAGGTGGAGTCAGTCAGACAATGAGTCAGCACACAGACAAACTCACATTACTGAGTATACTTTTTGCAGGTTCATGAGAAAAGTCCAGGGTGTACCTGAATGCTGCCCATGCTAGCTGTGGTGGTGGGCAGGCTAGGGGATTTGGTCACGATCTCCTGAAGACTGAAACTTAGGCCTTGGAGGAGGCTGCTGGCGGAAGGTGCTGCACACAAACACAGCGAGAATGAATCAGCACTGCTCACATTTACACACAGTCAATACCGAAGGCTCAACAACACAATTACTGACGACAGTTGAGATCCACCCCTATTCGTCCAATCGACAAAACAACCTCTGCTAGAAAAGTCCAACGGTTAAGCTTCCATAGATAATGCAGAAGTAACACTACAAGTAATCAATAACATTGTTTGCTCAGATCGGCTCATGAAGTGCTCAAAATCGGGACATAAAACAGAACTCTCCCCTTTTTAAATGTGTGATGGATTTGCTGTTCCTCTGCACAACTAACAAATCAGTGAAAATATACTGTACAACAGTTTTGGTTGTAGTTCAGTGTCTAGAGTCTAGACTGTCATCTTTGAGATTCGCTGCTGTGCCAAGTTAGGACAGTCATGCAGGCAGGTAGGAGATACCTTGGGCAGTAGCAGGAGCTTGCGCCTGGACTGGTGAGGAGGACCCTGACACCATGCAACTCTGCAGGTTGTGGAAAGAGCTGGACCCCGAGCTCAGGGCACTAGACACCTCTGTCAGACTACCAGACCTGCAGTAACACACATAACCAGAGCTGTGGTAGCTACCCACCCCATAGTTTTTTTCCTATTCAACAACTTCCAACCAGAGTCCAAAACTCAATCCGTTTGCTGCACAGAGCTGCCCAACAGGAGATTGTCTGGGGAGTTGGAGATCATTGTGTGTCCATGTGTGTGTCAGGCCTACCGCTGGGATGTGAGGAGTCCAGAGAGTTCCTTGGCTCCAGACACAGTCTGTCCCACAGTCACAGCTAGGGGCATCCCAGAAGGACCTCCTGCATTAGAACAGACAATTAAGAAAATAAGCCAAATCTGATCAGACAACACCACACTACAACATTGAAAATGGTTTCTAATGACTTTAGAAATAGTGGAAATAAGAAAATATTTGATAAACATTCAGATAAAAGCCCCACACATATTACAATTAATTTGGCAACAACTTCCAATCTCTCTTTACTGGATCATTCACTTAGAGGTTCAGAAAACTGCTCATAGTTAAATCTGAGCGAGTTACCTTCCTGTGCTGTAGAACTGACAGTGCCCCCTGCTGTCTCTCCATGCAGAATGGTCACCTTAATCTTGGCTCTCTTGGAGGTTTTGGTGGGAGTGGGGCTGGGAGTCTGCCTCCTCTTCAGATGGGCCCGCAGCTCGTCTCTCTCCAGGCCCTCGGTCTGCTCACTGGATACAGGAACTGAAACACAGACACAGCACATCACTGACTGGGATAAACAGACCAGACCATTCCAACCCTGATCACAAATTCACTTCTCAAAGTATAATGGAATATACTGAACAAAAATATAAACACAACATGTAAAGTGTTTCATGAGCTGAAATTTTACATCCCGGTTAGCATTTCCCCTTTCCCGAGATAACCCATCCACCTGACAGATGTGGCATATCAAGAAGCTGATTAAACAGCATGACCGTTACAGAGGCACTTTGTGCTGGAGACAATAAAAGGCCACTCTAAAATGTGCAGTCGTCACACCACACAATGCCAAAGATGTTTGAGTGTGTGCGCGATTGGAATGCTGACTGAAGGAATGTATACCAGAACTGTTGCCAGAGAATGTAACCTCCATCATTTTAGGTAATTTGGTAGTATGTCCAATTGGCCTCACAACCACAGACCATGTGTAACCACGTCAGCCCAGGACCTCCACATGCAGCTTTTGTCTGAGACCAGCCACCTGGACAGCTGATGAAACTGGGTTTGCACAACCAAAGAATTTCTGCACAAACTGTCAGAAACCGTCTCTGGGAAATTAATCTGTGTGCTTGTCGTCCTCACCAGTCTTGACCTGACTGCAGTTTGGCGTCGTAACCAACTTCAGTGGGCAAAAACGCTCACCCTCGATGGCCACTGGCACGCTGGAAAAGCGCTCTCTTCACAGATGAATCCTGGTTAACTGTACCAGGCAGTGGGCGAGCGGTTTGCTGATGTCAAAGTTGTGAACAGAATGCCCCATAGTGGTGGTGGGGTGATGGTATGGGCAAGCATAAGCTACAGATAAACACAATTGCATTTTAACGATGGCAATTTGAATGCACAGAGATACCGTGATGAGACCCTGAGGTCCATTGTCGTGCCATTCACCCACCGCCATCACATCATGTTTCAGCATAATGCACTGCCTCATGTCACAAAGACCTGTACACAATTCCTGGAAGCTGATAATGTCAAAGTTCTTCCATGGCCTGCATACTCACCAGACATGTCACCCACTGAGCATGTTTGGGATGCTCTGTATCGATGTGTATGACAGCGTATTCCTGTTCCCACCAATATCCAGCAACTTCGCACAGGCATTAAAGAGGAGTGGGACAACATTCCACAATCAAAAGCCTTATCAACTCTATGCGAAAGAGATGTGTCACGCTGCATTAGGTTTACACTTTTTTATTTAAGGAATCTGTGACCAAAAGCATATTTGTATTCCCAGTCATGTGAAATCCATAGATTAGGGAATTAATTTATTTCAATTGACCGATTTCCTTATATGGACTAACTCAGTAAAATCTTTGAAATTGTTGCGTTTATATTTTGTTCAGTGTATGTATAATGCTCACTTAAAATTGTTATATGACCCTGTTAACAATGTACATCAATGATCTGGCAGTAAGAGGGAGATGGCAGACAGAAAGGAAGAGAAAAGAAAGGAGAAAGACATACTTACCAAAGACACAGGAGGGAGTGCCAGGAGGAAGATTTTTCCTCACAAGCATGTTTTGTTTCATAAAAGCAGCAAACTGGGCTGAAATTAATTGAAAAGAAAGGTGGAAGGATAGTCGAAAGAGAGTAGAGAAGGGATGAAAAGATAGTCACGTTCCATTGTGCCCTTCTGATGTCGTTTCTGCCCTAACAAGATGTGTCCAAGTAAACCATTTTCACCATTCAATATCGCATTCACATCTTCCCAAGCCCATAGAGCTATTGAAAAACCCAATGGCAAGAGAGTTAAATGACTCATTAAAACAAGCGCACACAAACAAATGTGTCAAATGTGAGAGCTGTGGTGTGTGTGTCTGCGTCTGTTTTCGTACATGCTAGTTGGCACACAAACCTTGTGCCTGCTTGTGTGTGAGCACAGTCCCAGATCGCTGCATATGGGTCTTGAGGAGTTGTGTTGCAGTGATCAGACTGGACTTCTGTGCTGGGGACAGTCCCGACGTCTTTGGCTTGGGGCTGGAGGTGGGACTACTGCACACACTGGACAGGTCCTGAGAACACAACCATAAAAACAAAGCCAGTCAAATGATCAGCAATGTATATATTATTCTCCCGGAGCGTGCCTGACCTGATGCAGGACATACCTCGGAGCCTGAGGGGGATATTGGTACTCTGAGGGCAGGGGAGGAGGGGCGCCCCCTTTCCAGGTCAAAGGGTAGCTCGCGTCTAGGCTTCTTCTTCTTCTCCGTGTCAAGGTCCCTCAGCTCTCCTGAGCCATGGCCGTGGCTCTCCGCCCGCGTCAGCACCCCCGACAGGAAGTCTGCTATCTCATCCTACACAGGAGAGACAGACGTATATCTGCATGAAAAGCATTTCAATGGAACTCCATGTGAGGAGTTTGATGGCTAGGGTTAAATCCTTAAAATCCTTTGACGTTTTCATAGAATCTTAACCTAAATTTGTTTGAATAAAAACACTATGGCTTCTTTACAGGACAAGAGCGACATGGACCAACCTGAATGCAGCGATCCACCATGGTCTGTGTCAGTCCCTCTGATTTCATCTTTGTGGAGTTGATTCTGAGGAAGAAAAACATTTAGTTAAGAATGAGAAACAAACTCTGATGCACTCAAATTCTTCAATTTAATAGCCCTGCAGAAAATTACAGCGAGCAGTGAAAACTTCAGGCCTTTTGTCTTCACAAGAAAACATTCAGAATGCTTTCAACTGCTGCTACCTTTCCGTCTTAAAAATACATATAGTGAGCAAAATGTTTGGAACATGGAATTGCAAAACAAAGAATCGTGATTCATATACAATTGAATGATATATTGTATGGGTACCTAAGTATCGTGATAATATCGTATGGCAATTCCCAGTCCTAGAGTAAACCCACCTGAGGTTGTCGTCGGCTCCCCCCACCACCACCATGCTGTTGTCGGCTCGGAGTTTCTCTCGGAACTCCTCCATGGCCTCTGTGCCACACTGCAGAGCATTCTGACCAACCACAAACAGCACTGGTGTCTTCATGTCCAGCAAGGGGTCGTCCACATCCTGCCAGTCAACAATACAAAAACAGTCAATACACATCTAAGATCCAGAGACATGTGGCAAAATTATGTTGATCGGTGTAAGACAAGTCGAAGCATCATATCTAAATGTCTCCACAATGCAAGAAACATTTGAGCACATTTCCTTACCCCTCTTGGTCCATTGATGGTTAGCAGTGGAAAGCCAAGACACACCACAGCAGTCAGGTATTCCATGAGAGAGACCTGGCAGAGGACAACCACGTCAATATGTGCAGTGCACCAACGTCACATCCACCAATCACAACACAGATCAGAGCTCAGATTCCACAAGGATTGTTTTCAATAACCACCAGACGTTCCGAAAGTATTCACACCTTGACTTTCCACATTTTTGTTGTGTTATAGCTTGATTTTTGTCACAGGTCAACACACAAATGTCAAAGTGGAATTATGTTTTTTGAATTATTTTATAAATTAATAAAAAATCAAAAGCTGGAATGACTTGACTCAATAAGTATTCAACCCCGCTGTTATAGTAAGCCTAAATAATTTCAGGGGTAAACATTTGCTTAACAAGTCACACGTTGAATGGACTCATTCTGTGTGCAATAATAGTGTTTACATGCTTTTTTTAATGACTACCTCATCTCTGTATCCCACACATACAGATAATTGTAAGGTCCCTATGTCGAGCAGTGAATTTCAAACACGGATTCAACCACAAAGACAAAGGAGTTTTTCCAATAACTTGCAAAGAAGGGCACCTACTGATAGATAGGTAAACAAATATTGATATGTTAAAAAAAGCAGACTGAATATCCCTTTGAGCATGGTGAAGTTATTAATGACACTTTGGATGGTGAATCAATACACCAAGTCACTACAAAGATACAGGCGTCCTTCCTAACTCAGTTGCCGGAGAGGAAGGAAACCCCTCAGGGATTTCACCATGAGGCCATTGGTGACTTAAACAGTTAGAGTTTAATGGCTGTGAAAGGAGAAAACTGAGGATGGATCAACAACATTGTAGTTACTCTACAACACTAACCTAACTGACAAGCGTGAAAAGGAAGCCTGTA
This sequence comes from Oncorhynchus clarkii lewisi, assembly GCF_045791955.1. Classification (NCBI taxonomy): domain Eukaryota; kingdom Metazoa; phylum Chordata; class Actinopteri; order Salmoniformes; family Salmonidae; genus Oncorhynchus; species Oncorhynchus clarkii. The sequence continues at coordinate 17,676,336 of NC_092176.1, forward strand.
CAGAACAAATATTTCAAAACATGCATCCTGTTTGCAACAACACTGAGTACTACTCTCCATATTTTAAAGCACAGTGGTGGCTGCATCATGGGTATGCTTGTAATCATTATTAAAGGACTTGGGAGTTTTTCATCATAAAAAAAAGAAACTGAATGGAGCTAAGCAAATCCTAGAGGAAAACCTGGTTCAGTCTGCTTTCCACCAGACACTGGGAGATTAGTTTCTTTCAGCAGGAAAATAACCTAAAACACTTGAAAATCTATGGGAATACCAATTTGACAGAGACTGAAGAATTTAGAATATAATACACAGGTAAATGTTGCATAATCCAGATGAGGAAAGCTCTAATAGACTTACCCAGAAAGACTCACAGCTGTAATCACTGCCAAAGGTGATTCTAATATGTATTGACTCCGGGGGTTGAATATTTATCTAATCAAGATACAGTATATTAGTGTTTAATTTTTCATAAGAAGTTGACAAAAAAGGACAATTAAATCCCTCTTAAAACACACTTTGTAACAAAAATATGAAAAACGTAGAGGTGTGAATACTTTCTGAAGGCACTGTATAACTTTCTGAGCATCACAGAGAACACTCTCAGAAAATGTTGATGACATGTAGTAGACAGAGACAGCAGTCATACAGCAGCCTTACATGACAGGCGATGAGCGCTCCCACATTCCAGCCAACCAGGATAATGGGTTTGTGAGGGAAGTGACTGTGGACCTGGTTCATAAATACATTGAAGGGCAGATAAAGAGATAAATAGACAGTCTAGCACATAACTTTCAAAGAACTATCTGAAATTGCAGCAACAATCTAGTCCAGTGGTATTCAAATATGGGGGTAATGCACTGGGTTTGCCAAAAATCGAAATAAAAAATAAGAATGCCGATTATTATTTGGGACAATATAGAAATGTTTTCCAGAAAGATGATTTGAGAAATAATTGTATTGAGTAAATATATTTATTGGTTTCTTTTCATTTTCATAAGAGATGAAAGTGCAATGAATTTAAATGTATTTGTTGAAATGTACCAATTGTACAGTTGGAGATCCCCGCTGAAAAAGTTTGAATACTGCAGACCTAGTCCATTAGGAACAGATATTTGGCTACACAACTTCAGGTTCAGACAACAGCCTTACCTCCATGACTTTGGCCCTGACGGTGCCCAACATGTGCTCCAGACACTGAGTGATGCCCACATTGGCTCCACTGTTCACGTGGGTATTTACCGGGATTACCTGAGACAAACATGTTGGTTTATACCTATTGGGTGTGTATAAAACGCAGTGATGCACAATCACACTTGAGAATGAATAGATACAAACCTTTCCCAAGCAGGAAAGCTGTGACTGCCAAAATCTCATTCGGCGCGAGGTAGAAAGAGCAGGATTGGTGGGCCCTGATGGTGCAATTAAGATGAGTGGGGAGCCAGGAAGCTTGCTCTGCAATACAAAATAGAAATCCAGTCATTATCACATTAATAGCAAATGCAATCAAAGGATCCCAAGTCAATCCAGAAACATTAAAGTAGAATTTATTTTAATGACCAAATCTCTCTTTTTTTTTTTAAGTAAATGGAATATAGACACCTTTAGACACCTTTGTGATTTCACTTGTTATTGAGAAACATACCCCAAATAGCAAATCAGTTCCTTATCCTTGTTGTGTAGTATGGGGGCCCTGAAAAAAAACATGAACAAATGCTCCAAAAACACCCAAATACGCATCTTAGAAACGCTGTCACTATAGTGATGCAGGTCTTTAGATGTACCGTATACTATACGGACACACCCAGCCTGCACAGCAGCGGTGGGGAAACAGCTTGAGTCAAACAAAATGGAATATAAAGTTGCAGATAAGGTTCTGAATGACAAAGACCTGCATCACTATACTGATATATTTGCTGTTTCTGAAAGGATGTATTTTTGTGTGTGTCTTTTTTCAGTTTTTTTTTACTGCACAACAAGGATTAGGGAGTGGTTTGAGGAAAGTTTCTGAAAAACAAGTGAACTCACAACAATGTCTGGACCATTAATTTTTTTAATGGTCAAAGTTAGGCATATACAGCGGCTTGCGAAGTATTCACCCCCTTGGCATTTTTCCAATTTTGTTGCCTTACAACCTGGAATTAAAAAAGATTTTTTTAAAAGAGGTTTGTGTCATTTGATATACATAACATGCTTACCACTTTGAAGATGCCAAATATTTTTAATGTGAAACAAACATGAAATAACACAAAAAAAAAAACAGAACAGGAGTGTGCATAACTATTCACCCGCCCAAAGTCAATACTTTGTAGAGCCACCTTTTGCAGCAAGTACAGTTGCAAGTCTCTTGGGGTATGTCTCTATAAGCTTGGCACATCTAGCCACTGGGATTTCTGCCCATTATTCAAGGCAAAAGTGCTCCAGCGAATTGGATGGGTTCCGCTGTTGAACTGCAATCTTTAAGTCATACCCCAAATACCACTTTTCCGGGTTTTTTCCCCATTTCACTTCACCAATTTGGACTATTTTGTATGTCCATTACATAAAAATCCATTTAAATTAGAGGTTGTAATGCAACAAAATAGGAAAAATGTCAAGGGGAATGAATACTTTTGCAATGCACTGTAAAACGGTATTAAGATGAAACTACAAAGCACTTCCTGCCACAACTATCAATTTCATCCCTACTACCATTTGGAATGTTTCCATTGTCTTTTTCATTCTGACTGCAGTGAATTCTGATTGCTCCCAGAACCACAGACTGGGATTAGCATTAGAGACCTACCGGTTTGTTGTGAGACAGAACGCCCACGGCTGGGTCCCAGGGCCTCTTCAGTAGCAGAGAGAGGGCCTCTGCACCGGCCGCTCCAGTCTTCACTGATGAAGTCAGCAGCATCCTGTCAATCAGCGAGGGCAACTGCACAGACAGAGATGTTGAGTCATCCTGGCCATACTCTGAACCTGATTATTACCAAGGGGCTTTCTATTGACATATCCACTATTGTTGTTGCTGCTTTATCGGATCACCACTATGTATTTTTTACTACCTTTTTGCCCATAGCACAGGGTAATACTGAACGCATTATTAAGAAACACCATCTTACCTCTGAAGTTGCTACAGATTTTAACTGAGTGTGAACAATACTCCACCGATTCTGCCTTCCTCGTAATGATTTAGTTGATCATTTTAATAGCAAATAAAAGGGCAACCATTGATGCCACAGCTCCAACAAAGCTGAAAAAGTCAACATTCTAATGGAGAACCCCTTGGATGAGTGAGGAAACTAATACATTTAAGAAATTACAGAACGGCAAAACAGAAGAGGATGAAGTCAAAGTTGCAGGTCCATTATGACATTGAGAAAGCCACTTACCAGACGGGCAAATTTTTCTAACTTGATCACTAATAATCAGAATAATTTGAGAGTGCTCGCTCTGTGTTTGCAGCATATTTCAGAGATTAGATAAACATCAGGCTGGGTATCAATCAAGCAAGACCTGATGAGAGTTTTGATGATATGTGCCCTAGCCTACCACGCAAAGGCACTATGGATTTATTTTCCCTGGTTGACACAGACATGCTCAGGAAAGTGATATCACAACTTAAGCCATCTACCTGCCTTCTTGATCCTATCCCCCCCACCTTCAAAACAGATTTTAATTGCATATCTGAAGAAGTGTAAGCTATTGAAAATCACTCCCTGTTCACAGGCACTTTCCCCACTGCAGTAAAAACTGCTATGGTGAAACCCCTTCTGAAGAAAAGTAATCTAGATTATTCAGCGTTTAGCAATTGTCAGCCAATCTCCACCCTTCCATTCTTAAGCAAAATTCTTGAAAAATTGGTTTACAAACAGCTATATTAGTTTTTCAAAATTCCAATCTGGTTTTCAGGCCTACCACAGCATAGAGACAGCCTTAGTTTAAGTGGTAAATGACCCAGCGCAGATGCCCAACAGCTCTCTGTCCTTGTACTCATGGATTTATGTGTTGCATTCGACACGGTTGACCATGATGTCCTTCTGGAGAGGTGGATTGGCCTAACCGTCTAGTTCTAATTGGTTTAGGACCTACTTAACAGGTTGAGAGTTTTTCACCCATGGTAAACATAACTCAGAGAAAATACATATCACATGTGGCGTTCCACAAGGCTAGATTTTGGGTTCGGTGCTGTTCAGTTTATACATGTTACCCGTTGGCAGCATTATCAGAAAGCACAGCATTGATTTTCACTGCTACGCAGACGATACACAACTTTCCATCTGTGTCACCACAGGATTTTAGCTCCACAGATAAATTAGACTGTATTAATGATTTAGAAACTTGGATGGCTAACAACTTCCTCCAGCTAAATCAAGACAAGACTGAGGTACTTATTGTTGGAGCCAAAGCACAGAGAATCTGGCTGCACATTTTAGTTCACAGGCAATAAAGATAAAACACCAGGTAAAAAAGGTGTTATTTTAGATTCCGAATTCAATTTCAAATCACAGGAATGTGAACAAATAGCTTTTTTCCACCTGAGGAACATTCCTCACTCAGGCTGATACTGAGAGACTCATCCATGCTTTGATTACAAGCAGGCTTGACTAGTGTACTCATCTCCTTTCTGGTCTACCCAAGAAAGCCATTGGTCAACTACAAAACATGCAGAATGCTGCAGCACGGGTAATGACCAAGACCAGACAGAGAGCACAAAATACACCGGTTTTAAGGTCTCTGCACAGGCTGCCTTTGAGTTTCAGAATAAATTAAGCTTCTTCTATTCGTTTTTAAAATCAATCCACAACTGTGCACTCCAATACATGTCAGACAGGCTTTTAAGTCATTTAGCCAGTAGGTCCCTCAAGTCCTCTAGCACAGGCCTTTTAACTATCCCAAAGCCTAGGACCAAGAGGCATGGAGAGGCAGCCTTTAGTTATTATGACCCCAGCCTCTGGAATAGCCTGCCAGAGGACCTGAGGGGGGCCGAAACTGTGGACATTTTTAAAAGAGATCTTAAAGTCGTTCAGTTTTGATTGTTATTCTTAGTTTTTAATCCTCTTATGTTTGTTGTGTAGTAAATATTTCAGTATTCATTTTCATTGTATATTCCTGTTAAGCACATTATGTTGAATTCCATGTCTGAAATGTGCGGTATAAAAAAAATCTTTATTTGACGATTGTCACAGTGATAGAACGTATCCCTCTATATAAGAATGCATGTCACAACATCAAATAATGTGTACACACTTTTTGAGAGAGAAAGAGACAGAGGAGTACCTTGCTCTTGAGTGTCTGCAGTACATCTAGGTAAGCAGCCAGCATGGCCAGACTGAGGGATTCTATCAGGGTGCTGTGTAGCCACTGGGTCAATTTGGTGTCCCAGTTGACACTGGCCAGTGCATGGCGCACCTTTCGGGCACACTTGTCCACAGCAATCCTGCGCAATACTGGCTCATTGGAGGCCTATGAGTCAGAGGAAGGGATGGTAAGACTAGAGGGACAGGAACTTTGATAGTCATTGAAACTGAATTAGTACCACATACAAAAGCACTTAGTTGGTGCATATGAACTCACGTTTTCATTGGCAAGCCGGGCCAGTCTTTCAGCTTGCAGAGCCTTCAGCACCTTATTAAACAACTTGTTTTGAATGACCGACCATCCAGCCCTGTAATACAAGCAGTCAGTAATGAAGTCTGACGATTATCACCATTTGAAATGGAGATTGAGACAAAGACGGTGTATACAAGAGCTGAGCAAACAAGGCATCTGCAACACATAAGTCCTTACAGAACAGATATATTTTTAAACCTCAATAGGGTTATTCAAAGGGAGGTCGGGTGGAGGCCACTCACTTGTTGATGTGTTCCTCCCAGTCATCAGGGGGTGGGGGACCCTCAGCAATTGTGCGAGCAAATAAAACATGTCGCTCACACTCCTTCATAACACTGCGTGCTTTATGATTGTCATAGAGTGGAATAGGTGTAGGCGTGACAGATTCCACATCTATTGACAGGTCTGATTCCCTGCAAAAGAACACAAACATACTTCAGTAAATGCTGTCATCCAATTTAAGCTGCAACTTTATTATTGTCGTGATAAAGCTACTGCTACAAAATTACATTTGTTCTGAGACACAGGTTTTCAATGTTAAAATTGTTTGGGCAATGAGTCATCAGTGAGGATAATGAGGGTTAAAACTCACGGAACGGCATCAGGTTGGCGACGGGGTGTGATGAACAGCATGCGCGTGGGCCGGGCACTGCTGGCGTCCGGGTGGGCATTCCATGGCTTAGCATAGCTGTGGTCCAGGAACACCAAGTCCAGTTCACGCTCATGGACAGACAACTGGAACAGCAAAGATGTACCCATCCTCCGCGCTGAAGTCTGGAAGTCCTTGTCCACACCACGGTGCATCCTCTACTGGGGCCCCAAGGGCCCTACAGCTCTGAGACAGAGTTCTGCTTTCAATCCAAGCCTGAGCAAGGAGGAACTGTGATCAATACCACTATCATATTCATCAAACATCATCATGTGACATCACATGTAATTTGTACCCCTCCTCTTTACCCCACAGCTGGTTAGTACAAGCACCATTCTTATCCATTTTGTAACGTCAGCTTAGGCAAGTGACGTTGACTAACGTTAGTTCGCTAACTAGTTACACGTAAAGTCATTATTTTAGCGAGCTACAGTACACAGGGGAACGTCTCTGAAGAAGCTAAGGTTGATAGTAAAATACACGGCGGTACGCAAGCTCTGAGTTGTTGACATGACGTTACTAGTTGGCTAACTACATGTCTTAGCTAGACGGCTAACGCTAGCTAGCAACAACACGATATATTCATTAAACTAACGTTAGAGCATGGCTAACAGAAGGGGTAACTAACAACTGATAACTATACAGGGCATTACAACGTGTATTATTGTAGCAAATATTAACAAGGCGAACATTACATTAGCTAGCCAACATGGTAACGTAGCATTAAACCTAGCACGCGCTAGTAGCATCGGCTACTCACCTTTTCATGCTACTTCCATTGATAGCATTACGTATTTGCAATCGAACAATAATTTACACCAAATTAAGTCATATATAAATGTCAACAAACAACCTACGTCTAGATTTTGTCACAAATTTGAGAAGGACGGACGTTAGCTACTAGCTACGCCTCGTTGATATATTACGACCGAATCCTTTTGTTTTGCGTGGGCGCGAGCCACCGCCACAGTTAGTTCTGCACACATATACAAAACACGGACTGGATTCCTATTTCTTAAGGACGGTGCATGTTATGGTGCCTAGTTTAGAGGCGCACCGCAGTTACGCCCGTCCTTCGCAAGGTCTTTTTTGTTGGGGAAACAGCTAACTTCCTACAATTCTATAAATTTTGTCATGTGCAGTTTTATAGCCAAGCTCATACTATTCTATACATATTGTAATGAGGCTGAGAGAAAATGTTGCTGTTTTAAAGCTGCAATATGTAACTTTTTGGACAAACACACTAAATGCACATAGAAATATAAGTTATAGATCTGCCATTCTCGTTGACAGCAAGTCTAAGAAGCTGTAGATGTGTTCTATATATTTCTATGTTTCCCGTTCTTACATTTCGTTTTTGCGTCTTTTACTTTAGGTTTTGTACACCAGCTTGAAACAGCTGAAAACACAATATTTTTGGTTATGGAAAATATTGTTGTGCCACAGAAGCACTACTTTGATCTCTACATGTTCCAATTGTCATGATATTGTAAATTAGGTTAAGTGTTTTTCTGTTGGTTCCTCAGTTGTTGTATGGCCCTGATATGTACACCTATGTGTGAACTGAACTGGAGTTAAGTTCTAACACTTTAGTTACTGTTTATCTACAATAAACATCCTGAAGAGAGAAGGTGATTTTTGGAGCTTCTTCCCACGCCATCTACATATTAGAAGGTCTATGGCGCTACAACAGTTGCAGCAGTGGGCCAAACAGACACCCCACAAACCAGAGAACGAGCAGCTGGCATGGGGAAAACATTAGATCCACACCCAACACAAGTCCAGTCAGAGGGAAACACATGGACTTCCAGGTATGCAAACCAGCTTGTCACACCCTCATTCTTGGGTTAATACCCAACAAAACAGGGCAGAGGAAGAACGACAGAGACGCTAAATGTGGTTGAGGAGTGTGCCCATGCCAGCAGCAGCAAGGCCTGCAGCAGATAAATAACCACAAAGTAGTTCAGGACTGTTACAATGTTTCCCAGTTACTGAGAAGTCAAGTCTTAAAAATACTATTATTCACACTGAAAATGCATGCCGCCTACATAGTACCACCGTATGAGTTATAATACCCATAAAACCTAGGGGTCAAACAAGGAAATAGTTCCAATCGTTTTTCCACCATTCATTTTTCCCATTACGTTTTGATAACTGTGTAAATCTCTCTAGGACAAAGTGACTTATCAATATATTCGCCTGTATTTGCTCAGCAAAAAAGAAATGCTAGTTAGCTACAAATGTGGCTGTCAAAAAGAACTACAAATACCATGATGATCTGGACAAGATTGACAAATCGAGGATTTGCAGTCTTGCATGATGTCTACTTTGTTGCTAATTAGCATTTTCTAATCTGAGAGTAAATAGAGCTGTCACGATCATTATAAGGAGTGGACCAAGATGCAGCGTGGTATGTTTCCATCCTTTATTTTTGGAATAGAAAACAAAAGAACAAGAACAAAACAAGAGCAAAACAAACAAACGGTGATGCTAATAATATGCCCACAGGCAACTATACATAGACAAGATCCCACAAAGCACAATGGAAAAATGGCTACCTAAATATGATCCCCAGTCAGAGACAATGATAAACAGCTGCCTCTGATTGGGAACCATACTAGGCCAACATAGAAATATAATTCACCTAGATAACCCACCCTTAAATCACACCCCAACCTAACCAACATAGAGAATTAAAGCTCTCTATGGTCAGGGCGTGACAGTACCCCACCCCAAAGGTGTGGACTACGGCCGCAAAACCGGACTCAATAGGGGAGGGTCAGGGTGGGCATCTACCGTCGGGAGAGGCTCCGGTGTGGGGCGAAGTACCCACTCCGCTCGTGGACACGTCATCGGAGGAACCGGACCGTGGCTCGTCGCCGGAAGAATCGGACCGTGGGTCATCGGCAGTGGAACCGGACCACGGACCGTCGCCGGGGACTCCGGACTGTCGCCAGATGCTCCGGATTTTAAGTGTTTCTATAATTCCCTATGGTAAAAAATAATGGTGGAAAAACAATTGGAACCATTTCCCTGTTTGACCGCTAGGTTTTATGAGTATTATGACACCTCCACTGTGGGGCTCGATAGCGAGTGCCAAACACTGGCCACACATTCTGCAAGATTGATTGTCTATTCAAACCATTTTAAAGTGCTGCCTAGAGCCCACACTTCTATTCAAAAGAGGAATTGATGTTCAATATTTTGTTCATCAATACATGGTTGTGTTTCTATCTCCTGCCTTGGTATAGGCTCTGAGATTAAATAAATCAAATCAAATTTTATTTGGTCACATACACGTGTTTAGCAGATATTATTGCGGGTGTAGCGAAATGCTTGTGCTTCTAGTTCCGACAGTGCAGCAAAATCTAACCAGTAATATCTAACAATTTCACAACAAATGCCTAATATACACAAATCTAAGTAAAGGAATGGAATTAAGAATGTATACATTTATGGACGAGCAATGTCAGAGTGGCATAGACAGTATAGAATAGTATAGATATAGATAGTATAGAATACAGTATATAGATATGAGATGAGTAATGCAAGATATGTAAACATTATTAAAGTGACTAGTGTTCCATTAATTAAAGTGGCCAATGATTTGAAGTTTGTGTATGTAGGGAGCAGCCTCTCTGTGCTAGTGATGGCTATTTAACAGTCTGATGGCCTTGAGATAGAAGCTTCCCGGTGATGCCTTGTGCAGACTGCACCACCCTCTGGAGAGCCCTGTGGTTGTGGGGCTAAAATGTCACCCATATTCTCAAATATTTTAAATAGGCTACCGGTCTATTTACTTTCAAGCATGGTTGTCTATTGAATGAGCAATGGATAAATGGTAGCACAATATTTGTTGTGTAGCAGGAATAAACCAGTCATATCAGAAAAGGAGAGGCATGCCCTGCAATATAATCAAGATTTAGGCCTATATAATAAAAGTAAAATAAATATATTAGCCACATGCTGCTATGTGATCTCCCACCAATGACAAATGCATCCGTTTGAGCATTAGGCTTACATTTTAATGTTTTTATTTTACTACCATTATAATTCCTGTGCATCAAACACCTCCATTTTCACCAAAACAACAATATTTGCTTGCAATACAATTGACCATCCACTAGATCTTGTGTGTACACATGGTCTGAGATTTACATGGAGATACATACATTTTCCCCTCAAGTTCCAAATGGCTAAATACCCATCTTTGCGGTAAAACTGGTGCGTACAGCCTGTAGGTTTTTTTTGTGCTCACGCACCATTGATAATTGAGGCCCTGGCCTGCACCTGTCCTTAATCCTGAAAAAGCAGTGGCTCTTATGTAAACAGTATGGTAAGCACTTTTCTCACTTTTGTTTACGGGTGGGGAGGAGGAGAGGGTAGGCTACTCACAAAGACCCACTACTTAAAAGCATGTGAAGTTCTCTACTTCCCTACAAGACCCCTAGCTAGTAGCATTACATCAGAATCCAGTCTACATTCATTTGAATCAAGTCATTTTGCATGCTATGTTTTCACGATTTTGGAGGTGATAGAACAGTCCTTTAATTTGGTTGATTTTCCAATACCAAAAGCTGTGTTGTTGCTAATTTACTGTAATTTACTGTAGCTCTTCATGGCACATAGGTATCCTAATTGGGTTTAATTTTGTTGTCATAATGTGGACATTATAAATACTACAAAATGAATATTTTTTAACTCACCACATTTGTTTTGAGTTAGAATTTATGGTGGATTGAAACTACATGATAGAGAAAATACATTGGAGACATATATACTATCGTTCAAAAGTTTGGGGTCACTTAGACATTTCTTTGTTTTTTAAAGAAAAGCACATTTCTGTCCATTAAGATAACATCAAATTGATCAGAAATACAGTGTAGACATAGTTAATGTTGTAAACGACTATTGTAGCTGAAAACAGCTGATTTTTTAAATGGAATATCTACATAGGCGTACAGAGGCCCATTATCAGCAACCATCACTCCTGTGTTCCAATGGCACGTTGTTAGCTAATCCAAGTTTATCATTTTAAAAGGGTAATTGATCATTAGAAAACCCTTTTGCAATTATGTTAGCATTGCTGGAAACTTGTGCTGATTAAAGAAGAATTAAAACTATCCTTCTTTAGACTAGTTGAGTATCTGGTGCAGATTCAATTACAGGCTCAAAATGGCCAGAAACAAAGAGCTTTCTTCTGAAACTCATCAGTCTTTTCTTGTTCTAAGAAATGAAGGCTATTCCATGCGAGAAATTGCCAAGAAACTGAAGATCTCGTACAACGCTGTGTACTACTCCCTTCACAGAACAGTGCAAATTGGCTCTAACCAGAATAGAAAGAGGAGTGGGAGGCCCTGGTGCACAACTGAGCTAGAGGACAAGTACATTAGAGTGTCTAGGTTGAGAAACAGACGCCTCACAAGTCGTCAACTGGCAGCTTCATTAAATAGTACCTGCAAAACACCCGTCTCAACGTCAACAGTGAAGAGGTGACTCTGGGATGCTGGCCTTCAAGGCAGAGTTGCAAAGAAAAAGCCATATCTATGACTGGCTAATTAGAAATCAAATATTAATATGGGCAAAAGAACACAGACACTGGACAGAGGAACTCTGCCTAGAAGGCCAGCATCCTGGTCGTCTCTTCACTGATGACGTTGAGACTGGTGTTATGCATTTGAAACTTTGAAAGTTTCTTCAAGTGCAGTCGCAAAACCCATCATGGCTCTCATGAGCACCGTCACAGGAAAGGAAGACAGAGTTACCTCTGCTGTATAGGATAAGTTCACTAGAGTTACTAGCCTCAGAAATTGTAGCCCAAATGAATGCTTCACAGAGTTCAATTAACAGACACATCTCAACATCAGCTGTTCAGAGGAGATGGTGTAAATCAGGCCTTCATGGTCGAATTGCTGCAAAGAAACCACTGCTAAAGGACACTAATAAGAAGAAGAGACTTTCGTGGGCCAAGAAACACGAGCAATGGACATTAGACCGGTGGAAATCTGTCCTTTGGTCTGATGAGTCCAAATGTAAGAATGTTGGTTCCAACCGCTGTGTCTTCGTAAGATGCAGAGTAGGTGAACGGATGATGTCCGTATGTGTGGTCCCCACAGTGATACATGGAGGAGGAGGTGTGATGGTGCTTTGCTGGTGACGCTGTCAGTGATTTATTTATAATTGAAGGCCCACTTAACCAGCATGGCTACCACAGCATTATGCAGCGATACGCCATCCCATCTGGTTTGCACTTAGCGGGACTATCATTTGTCTTTCAACAGGACAATGACCCAAAACACACCTCCAGGCTGTGTAAGAGCTATTTGACCAAGAAGGAGAGTGACCTAACCTCCACAATCACCTGACCTCAACCCAATGGAGATGGTTAGGATAAGTTGGACCGCAGAGTGAAGGAAAAGCAGCCAACAAGTGCTCAGCACATGTGGGAACTCCTTCAAGACTGTTGGAAAAGCATTCCAGGTGAAGCTGGTTGAGAGATTGTATTTGTCACATGTGCTAAATAGCCTACAACGGGTGTAAACTTGACCATGAAATGTTTGCTTATGTGCCCTTCCCAACCATGCAGGGTTTTTTTTATATCGAAAGACACATTACATGTTTTGTAAGGTCTGGGTTGAGCAAGTAAACAAGCAACTTCATAGCTTCAAACTGCCCTGTCCTACCACTATATCATATATATACTGAGTGTACAAAACATTCAGAACACCTGCTCTTTCCCTGACATAGACTGACCAGGTGAATCCAGGTGAAAGCTACAATCCCTTATTGATGTCACTTGTTAAATCCACTTCAATCAGTGTAGATGAAGGAGAGGAAACAGGTTAACAGAATCGATGGGTCCCCCGTGAGATGGTTGAGCTAACGTAGACTAATGGGATTAGCATGAGGCTGTTAGTAACAAGAACATTTCCCAGGACATAGACATTTCTGATATTGGCAGAAAGCTCAAACGATTGTTTATCTAACTGCACTGTCCAATTTACAGTAGCTATTACAGTGAAAGAATACCATGCTATTGTTTGAGGAGAGTGATCAGTTATGAACTTGAAAAGTTATTAATAAACCAATTAGGTACATTTGGGCAGTCTTAATACAACATTCTGCACAGAAATGCAATGGATCAGTCTAAAACTTTGCACGTACACTGCTGCCATCTAGTGGCAGAAATCTAAATTGCGCCTAAACTCCTAAGTCAATTTTTTTATTATTTTTATTTCACCTTTATTTAACCAGGTAGGCTAGTTGAGAACAAGTCCTCATTTGCAACTGCGACCTGGCCAAGATAAATTCGACACATACAACAACACAGAGTTGCACATGGAATAAACAAAACATAGTCAATAATACAGTAGAACAAAAGAAAACAAAAAGTCTATTCAATGAGTGCAAATGAGGTAAGATTAGGGAGTTAAGGCAATCAATAGGCCATGGTGGCGAAGTAATTACAATATAGCAATTAAACACTGGAATGGTAGATGTGCAGAAGATGAATGTGCAAGTAGAGATACTGGGGTGCAAAGGAGCAGGTGGCGAAGTAATTACAATATAGCAATTAAACACTGGAATGGTAGATGTGCAGAAGATGAATGTGCAAGTAGAGATACTGGGGTGCAAAGGAGCAAGATAAATAAATAAATACTGTATGGGGATGAGGTAGGTAGATATATGGGCTATGTACAGGTGCAGTGATCTGTGAGCTGCTCTGACAGCAGGTGCTTAAAGCTAGTGAGGAAGATATGAGTCTCCAGCTTCAGAGATTTTTGCAGTTCATTCCGGTCATTGGCAGCAGAGAACTGGAAGGAAAGACGACCAAAGGAGGAATTGGCTTTGGGGGTGACCAGTGAGATATACCTGCTGGAGCACGTGCTATGAGTGGGTGCTGCTATGGTGACCAGTGAGCTGAGATAAGGCAGGGCTTTACCTAGTAGAGACTTGTAGATAACCTGTAGCCAGTGGGTTTGGCGACGCGTATGAAGTGAGGGCCAACCAACGAGAGTGTACAGGTCGCAATGGTGGGTAGTGTATGGGGCTTTGGTGACAAAACCGATGGCACTGTGATAGACTGCATCCAGTTTGTTGAGTAGAGTGTTGGAGGCTATTTTATAGATGACATCACCAAAGTCGAGGATCGGTAGGATGGTCAGTTTTACGAGGGTATGTTTGGCAGCATGAGTGAAGGATACTTTGTTGCGATATAGGAAGCCAATTCTAGATTTCATTTTGGATTGGAGATGCTTAATGTGAGTCTGGAAGGAGAGTTTACAGTCTAACCAGACACCTAGGTATTTGTAGTTGTCCACGTATTCTAAGTCAGAGCCGTCCAGAGTAGTGATGATGGACAGGCGAGCAGGTGCGGGCAGTGATTGGTTGAATAGCCTGCATTTAGTTTCCCCTGCGTTTAAATGCAGTTGGAGGCCACGGAAGGAGAGTTGAAATGGCATTGAAGCTCATCTGGAGGTTAGTTAACACAGTTTCCAAAGAGGGGCCAGAAGTATACAGAATGGTGTCGTCTGTGAAGAGGTGTACCAGAGAATCACCAGCAGCAAGAGCAACATCATTGATGTATACAGAGAAGAGAGTCGACCCGAGGATTGAACCCTGTGGCACCCCCATAGAGACAGCCAGAGGTCCGGACAACAGGCCCTCCGATTTGACACACTGAACTCTATCAGAGAAGTAGTTGGTGAACCAGGCGAGGCAATCATTTGAGAAACCAAGGCTGTTGAGTCTGCCAATAAGAATGTGGTGATTGACAGAGTCGAAAGCCTTGGCGGCAGGGTAGCCTAGTGGTTAGAGCGTTGGACTAGTAACCGGAAGGTTGCGAGTTCAAACCCCCGAGCTGACAAGGTACAAATCTGTCGTTCTGCCCCTGAACAGGCAGTTAACCCACTGTTCCCAGGCCGTCATTGAAAATAAGAATTTGTTCTTAACTGACTTGCCTGGCTAAATAAAGGTAAAATAAATAAAAAAAAAAATTGGCCAGGTCGATGAATACGGCTGCACAGTAATGTCTCTTATAGATGGCGGTTATGATGTTGTTTAGGACCTTGAGCGTGGCTGAGGTGCACCCATGACCAGCTCTGAAACCAGATTGCATAGCAGAGAAGGTACGGTGGGATTCGAAATGGTCGGTAATCTGTTTGTTAACTTGGCTTTCGAAGACATTAGAAAGACAGGGTAGGATAGACATCTGTAGCAGTTTGGGTCTAGAGTGTCACCCCCTCTTAGACGATACGAAAGAGAGGTTGAACAGTCTAGTAATAGGAGTTGCAACAATTTCGGCAGATAATTTTTAGAAAGAGAGGGTCCAGATTGTCTAGCCCAGCTGATTTGTAGGGGTCCAGATTTTGCAGCTCTTTCAGAACATCAGCTATCTGGATTTGGGTAAAGGAGAAATGGTGGGGGCTTTGGCGGGTTGCAGGGGAGGGTGCCGGGCAGTTGACCGGAGTAGAGGTAGCCAGGTGGAAAGCATGGCCAGCCTAGAGAAATGCTTATTGAAATTCTCAATTATCATGGATTTATCGGTGGTGGGGTAGTAGGTTCCAGGCGTTTCCAGGGGTTTTTCAAGCTCAACAGTTTCCTGTGTGTGTGAAGAATGGCCTACTACACAAAGGACATCCAGCCAACTTGACAAAACTGTGGGGGGGGGCTCAATGTTAATGCTAATTAATTACTTAAAAATCATACAATGTGATGTCCATCTCTTACAGTTGAAGTGTACATACTTTACATACTTTGTAAGTAGGAAAACCTGAAAAATCGGCAGTGTATCAAATACTTTTTCTCCCCACTGTATATCACTCCAGTGTTTAATCGCTAAATTGAAATTATTTCACCCCTGTGGCCTATTTATTGCCTTACCTCCCTTATCTTACCTCATTTGCACACACTGTATATAGACCTTTTCTCTATTGTGTTATTAACTGTATGTTTGTTTATTCCATGCGTAACTCTTTGTTGTTGTTTGTGTCGCACTGCTTTGCTTTATCTTGGCCAGGTCACAGTTGTAAATGACAACTTGTTCTCAACTAGCCTACTTGGTAAATAAAGGTGATTTTTTTAAACTGCACTGTCCAATTTACAGTAGCTATTACAGTGAAAAAATACCATGCTATATGAACAGGGTGCACAACAACAAACCCCTGCTGTCTCAGGGGTTCAAAGACCAGCATCCCTGAGTTGCCTCTTCACTGTTGATGTTGTTACTGGTGTTTTGTTGGTACTATTTAATGAAGCTGCCAGTTGAGGACTTGTGAGGCGTTTGTTTCTCAAACTAGACACTAATGTACTTGTCCTCTTGCTCAGTTGTGCACCGGGGCTATTCTGGTTAGAGCCAATTTGCGCTGTTCTGTGAAGGGAATAGTTCACAGCATTGTACAAGATCTTCAGTTTCTTGACAATTTCTCGCATGGAATAACCTTAATTTCTCAGAACAAGAATAGACTTATGAGTTTCAGAAGAAAGGCCTCTGTACGCCTATGTAGATATTCCATTAAAAATCTGCCATTTCCAGCTACAGTAGTCCTTTACAACATTAACAATGTCTACACTGTATTTCTGATCAATTTGATGTTATTTTAATGGACACTTTTTTTTGCTTTTCTTTCAAAAACAAGGACATTTCTAAGTGACTTTTGAACGGTAATGTGTCTCAAGTAAACAATATAAATGATTTAAATCAGACCTATTAGACAGGCTATTTTTTCAAGTAACCTCTTTTGATCTTTACATCCCAAAGGGAGCATGGTTTATAATATACTGTAGAATTTAATTGATGAACAGATAGTTGATATTTTGCTTTGAAGTTTGTGGGCTTCCACTGTAGCTAAAAACATTTTTCAGTAGACAGACTAACTAGACAATAGCTAGGTTTCCATCAAATGGGTGACAGTTTTTCGTGCTAATAATCTAAAAATACACATAAAGAAAATACGCATATCTTCCTACCAGTAGTTCATAGTGTTTCCATCGCATTTTCAACTCTACCGATACACAACATGACCAAAAGTATGTGGATACCTGCTCGTCAAACATCTCATTCCAAAATCATGGGCATTAATATGGAGTTGGTTACCCCGTTGCTGCTATAACAGCCTCCACTCTTCTGGGAAGGCTTTCCCCTAGATGTTGGAACATTGCTGCGGGGACTTGCTTCCATTCAGCCACAAGAGCTTCAGTGAGATCGGGCACTGATGTTGGCGATTTGGCCTGGCTCACAGTCAGCGTTCCAATTAATCCCAAAGGTGTTCAATGGCGTTCAGGTCAGGGCTCTGTGCAGGCCAGTCAAGTTCTTCCACACCGATCTCGACAAATAATTTCTGTATGAACCTCGCTTTATTCACGGGGGCATTGTAATACTGAAACAGGAAAAGGCCTTCTCCAAACTGTTGCCACAAAGTTGGAAGCACAGAGTCATCTAGAATGTCATTCTATGCTTTAGGGTTAAGAATTCCCTTCACTGGTACTAAGGGGTCTATCCCAAACCATGAAAAACAGCCCCAGACCATATTTCCACTTCACAATAACAGCACTTATAGTTAACCGGGGCAGCTCTAGCAGGGCAGACATTTTAAGAACTGACTTGTTGGAAAGGTGGCATCCTATGACAGTGCCACATTGAAAGTCACTGTGTCTTCAGTAAGGTCGTTCTACTGCCAATGTTTGTCTATGGAGATTGCATGGCTGTGTGCTCGATTTTGTACACCTGTCAGCAACGGGTGTGGCTGAAATAGGTGAATCCACTCACTTGAAGGGGTGTCCACATACTTTTGTATATATAGTGTAGTTTTGTCACAATAACTGTTGCATTAAATAGAAACGTGCCTCTCTGGTATAGGCATGTGCACTCCAACTGCTTGCAGATACAGTAGGCTGTAGGGGTAGGCTAGTCTACATGATATTGTGGGGGTAGGCTTGTCTACAATAATATTTGTCAAATGACAGTCAAGCATCATCATCATTTCACCAAAATCAAACCCTAGACATTTATTGTAAAGGAGCATCAAACTCATCACCTTGCACTTTCACCACCCTGTGAAGTTCATCATTATTTATTTAATCTGTAGCCTCATAAACTGCATGGTTTCCCGAGTTGTAGTGGGAGGCAGACTCCAAGTTTATGATGGTTATTATATCAATATTTCCACACACCGCCATTTCTCGCATAATACATTTTACCGACAGAAAAAGATCCCATGTGTCCAATGAACAAATTATCTGTCTGCGTTTATAAAATGGTACCGAAACTTCGTGTTTCCATCACAGTTGTCGTGATTTGTTTTATATATACACACACAAACACATATCTCAATATTTTTTGTATGTGCGCAGTCTTTTCAGACACGTCGCTCATTTTCGGACAAAACTGGTTTATTCTCGTTAGACAAAAGCTATTTGGCTACCATTTATCCATCACTCATTTAATAGCCTAACCACCTGCTCAAAAGTAGAGATCCGGTAGCCTATTTAAAATATTTGAAAGGATGGGTTGGCTACAGTATTGCTCTGCGATAGTAACCTATTTAAATTCAGAGCCTCTACCAAGGTAAGATATAGAAACACAATAATATATTCACAAACCATTTGTATTTTCCATAGAAATGTGCTGTAGCATTTCCGTTTAAATTGTTCAAATAGACAATCAAACTAGCAGAATGCGAGGCCATTTAGCATGCATTTTATTTAGAAAAAGTTACTTCAAAATATTAAAATGAGGTTAAATACATGTGATCAAATTTGCTACTGGCTTTAGAAACTGTCATAGTCCAGTTCCAACATCTCCAAATCATACAGCAAATTACGTTTTTTTTTTTTGTTTACCGTAAAGGAATAATGGAGGGCGTTTTACAGGCGGGGTTGTAATTGTAACGCACAAATATAGAATGGCTCTGATTTATGAATGAAAATATGCGTATATGTTGCAACAGTTTGATAAATCACAATAATTTGTTGCGCACGCAAATCTTAGAATCTCCACATATATATATATTTTTTTCTTGGGCCTCTACAACTATATCTATTTATTTATTTATTTTTGTAAAATAAATTGCGAATTGGATTCATCCCCTCTACCACACGGAACCCCACTAATCCTACCGACAGAAATGCACGAGGTGGCTAATAACAGACCTCCATCCTATGCTAGCTTGCTACCGATGGCCCGGCTAGCTGTCTAAATCGCCTTGACCCCAACCAACCTCACTATTCACTGGACCCTTTTGATCACTCGACTAAGCATGCCTCTCCTTAATGTCAATATGCCTTGTCCATTGCTGTTATGGTTAGTGTTTATTGGCTTATTTCACTGTAGAGCCTCTAGTCCTGCTCACTATACCTTATCCAACCTATTAGTTCCACCACCCACACATGCGATGACATCTCCTGGTTTCAATGATGTTTCCAGAGACAATATCTCTCTCATCATCACTCAATACCTAGGTTTACCTCCACTGTATTCACATCCTACCATACCTTTGTCTGTACATTATACCTTGAAGCTATGTTATCGCCCCCAGAAACCTCCTTTTACTCTCTGTTCCAGACGTTCTAGACGACCAATTTTTATTGCTTTTAGCCGTACCCTTATCCTACTCCTCCTCTGTTCCTCTGGCGATGTAGAGGTGAATCCAGGCCCTGCAGTGCCTAGCTCCACTCCTATTCCCCAGTCGCTCTCTTTTGATGACTTCTGTAACCGTAATAGCCTTGGTTTCATGCATGTTAACATTAGAAGCCTCCTCCCTAAGTTTGTTTTATTCACTGCTTTAACACACTCTGCCAACCCGGATGTTCTAGCTGTGTCTGAATCCTGGCTTAGGAAGACCACCAAAGATTCTGAAATTTTCATTCCAAACTAAAACATTTTCAGACAAGATAGAACTGCCAAAGGGGGCGGTGTTGCAATCTACTGCAAAGATAGCCTGCAGAGTTCTGTCCTACTATCCAGGTCTGTACCCAAACAATTTGAACTTATACTTTAAAAAATCCACCTCTCTAAAAACAAGTCTCTCACCGTTGCCGCCTGCTATAGACCACCCTCTGCCCCCAGCTGTGCTCTGGACACCATATGTGAACTGATTGCCCCCCATCTATCTTCAGAGCTCGTGCTGCTAGGCGACCTAAACTGGAACATGCTTAACACCCCAGCCGGTACCAGGTACCTCTCCAAAGCCTTAATAAACACGGGCACCCTCATAGATATCATTCTAACCAACTTTCCCTCTAAATACACCACTGCTGTCTTCGAACAAGATCTCAGCGATCACTGCCTCATTGCCTGCATCCGTAATGGGTCAGCGGTCAAACGACCTCCACTCATCACTGTCAAACGCTCCCTGAAACACTTCAGCGAGCAGGCCTTTCTAATCGACCTGGCCGGGGTATCCTGGAAGGATATTGATCTCATCCCGTCAGTAGAGGATGCCTGGTTATTTTTTTTTAAATGCCTTCCTAACCATCTTAAATAAGCATGCCCCATTCAAGAAATTTAGAACCAGGAACAGATATAGCCCTTGGTTCTCCCCAGACCTGACTGCCCTTAACCAACACAAACATCCTATGGCGTTCTGCAGTAGCATCGAACAGCCCCCGTGATATGCAGATGTTCAGGGAAGCTAGAAACCATTATACACAGGCAGTTAGAAAAGCCAAGGCTAGCTTTTTCAAGCAGAAATTTGCTTCCTGCAACACTAACTCAAAAAAGTTCTGGGACACTGTAAAGTCCATGGAGAATAAGAACACCTCCTCCCAGCTGCCCACTGCACTGAAGATAGGAAACACTGTCACCACTGATAAATCCACTATAATTGAGAATTTCAATAAGCATCTTTCTACGGCTGGCCATGCTTTCCACCTGGCTACTCCTACCCCGGTCAACAGCACTGCACCCCCCACAGCAACTCGCCCAAGCCTTTCCCATTTCTCCTTCTCCCAAATCCAGTCAGCTGATGTTCTGAAAGAGCTGCAAAATCTGGACCCCTACAAATCAGCCGGGCTAGATAATCTGGACCCTCTCTTTCTAAAATTATCTGCCGAAATTGTTGCCACCCCTATTACTAGCCTGTTCAACCTCTCTTTTGTGTCGTCTGAGATTCCCAAAGATTGGAAAGCAGCTGCGGTCATCCCCCTCTTCAAAGGGGGGGACACTCTTGACCCAAACTGCTACAGACCTATATCTATCCTACCCTGCCTTTCTAAGGTATTCGAAAGCCAAGTCAACAAACAGATTACCGACCATTTCTAATCTCACCATACCTTCTCTGCTATGCAATCTGGTTTCAGAGCTGGTCATGGGTGCACCTCAGCCACGCTCAAGGTCCTAAACGATATCTTAACCGCCATCGATAAGAAACATTACTGTGCAGCCGTACTCATTGAACTGGCCAAGGCTTCCGACTCTGTCAGTCACCACATCCTCATCAGCAGACTCGACAGCCTTGGTTTCTCAAATGATTGCCTCGCCTGGTTCACCAACTACTTCTCTGATAGAGTTCAGTGTGTCAAATCGGAGGGTCTGTTGTCCGGACCTCTGGCAGTCTCTATGGGATACCACAGGGTTCAATTCTTGGACCGACTCTCTTCTCTGTATACATCAATGATGTCGCTCTTGCTGCTGGTGAGTCTCTGATCCACCTCTACGCAGATGACACCATTCTGTATACTTCTGGCCCTTCTTTGGACACTGTGTTAACAACCCTCCAGGCTAGCTTCAATGTCATACAACTCTCCTTCTGTGGCCTCCAATTGCTCTTAAATACAAGTAAAACTAAATGCATGCTCTTCAACCGATTGCTGCCTGCACCTGCCCGCCTGTCCAACATCACTACTCTGGATGGCTCTGACTTAGAATATGTGGACAACTACAAATACCTAGGTGTCTGGTTAGACTGTAAACTCTCCTTCCAGACCCACATCAAACATCTCCAATCCAAAGTTAAATCTAGAATTGGCTTCCTATTTCGCAACAAAGCATCCTTCACTCATGCTGCCAAACATACCCTTGTAAAACTGACCATCCTACCAATCCTCAACTTCGGCGATGTCATTTACAAAATAGCCTCCAATACCCTACTCAACAAATTGGATGCAGTCTATCACAGTGCAATCCGTTTTGTCACCAAAGCCCCATATACTACCCACCATTGCGACCTGTACGCTCTCGTTGGCTGGCCCTCGCTTCATACTCGTCGCCAAACCCACTGGCTCCATGTCATCTACAAGACCCTGCTAGGTAAAGTCCCCCCTTATCTCAGCTCGCTGGTCACCATAGCATCACCCATCTGTAGCACGCGCTCCAGCAGGTATATCTCTTTGGTCACCCCCAAAACCAATTCTTTCTTTGGCCGCCTCTCCTTCCAGTTCTCTGCTGCCAATGACTGGAACAAACTACAAAAATCTCTGAAACTGGAAACCCTTATCTCCCTCACTAGCTTTAAGCACCAACTGTCAGAGCAGCTCACAGATTACTGCACCTGTACATAGCCCACCTATAATTTAGCCCAAACAACTACCTCTTTCCCTACTGTATTTATTTTATTGATTTATTTATTTTGCTCCTTTGCACCCCATTATTTTTATTTCTACTTTGCACATTCTTCCACTGCAAATCTACCATTCCAGTGTTTTACTTGCTGTATTGTATTTACTTTGCCACCATGGCCTTTTTTATTTTTTTGCTATTACCTCCCTTATCTCACCTCATTTGCTCACATCGTATATAGACTTGTTTTACTGTATTATTGACTGTATGTTTGTTTTACTCTATGTGTAACTCTGTGTCGTTGTATGTGTCGAACAGCTTTGTTTTTATCTTGGCCAGGTCGCAATTGTAAATGAGAACTTGTTCTCAACTTGCCTACCTGGTTAAATAAAGGTGAAATGACATTTTAAAAAACACGAATTGTATGTACGCATGGTTGATAAAGGAGGCCCCAGATAAGCTCCTGAATAAGAACATTGTCACCACCGATTGTAACCAGTAGATGGCAGTAGAAGTGGAGTTTGTCTTTCTCACTTGTTTTAATTCCCTCTTCAACCACGTGAAAAAAATGAAAAAGAAAGTCAGAGTTTTGGAAAGGGACTGACTGACTGTAAGTTAGACACAATTACATCGTTTTCTGTGGCGCTGCCTGGAATGCACTTACTTTGTAGCTATTTTATTACTGTTGGGAAGTAGGACAAAGGAAGACCAGGAGTTTGCTGTTATGTGGCTCAGTGCATGTAGCCTGTGCTTGCTTGTCTCTTACCCAGTTATTAGAGTTTCCTGACTCAGTTGAGACGGACTAGATTCATAGCATCAGTGCATTCTCTGCCTTCCACTGCACCCTTTCAGATAACTTATTTTCAATGCTGAAGAATACTGGATCAATATACAGAAATAAGGAATCGTTTTTTTTTTGTACAAAGAAAAGGTTTTTCATCCATCTGTTTTCCAAAGTGGTTTTATTCTTCCTTTTATGTGAAATAGGCTCCTCCAAACTGGAATAATGTCTTTATATGGGTGCAGAGGCTCCTGGTTACCAGTGCTGCTTGGTGTTGTGAGTGTGCTGGTGGTGCTGGCAGCTGGTAATGCTGGGCACAACCAGGACAGGGGGGAGACTGGACCATCCTGCTTCGGGAGCTTTGACCTCTACTTTGTCCTGGACAAGTGAGTTTGTCATTCATCATTCTCTTTCCACCTTATCTCTCCACTGCGTGTCATACACTATTGGGGGCAGAGTTCATAACTGTGTGTACTATCAGTTGGTGAGAGAGAGACTCAAATATCACATTCATTTGTACATATTCACTGTATAACATCAGTGGTCACCAACCGGTTGATCTTCAAGACAATACACCCATGTGTAACTCTGTGTTGTTTTTGTCGCACTGCTTTGCTTTATCTTGGCCAGGTCGCAGTTGTCAATGAGAACTTGTTCTCAACTGGCCTACCTGGTTAAATAAAGGTGAAATAAAAATAAATTAAAACGTTCCTAGTTGACCACCAAAAATTTCTGTAGAAAAGCCAACGATACAGGTTTGCTATTTTTTTTCGTGTTGTGCTGTTGGTGGAAGGTGTACTTGATTCAGAAGCCCTGCACACCAGGTAGGCATAGAGTACCACAGTATGAGTCATAATATCCATAAAACCTAGCGGTCAAACAGGGAAATGGTTCCAATAATTTTTCCCACAGGGGCTTTTAGAAACACTTAAAATAAGGCCTGTGTTTCATGTAGGCTTACCCTGGCATGACGTTTTGATAAGCCTCTCTAGAACAATGTAAGTCTCTCTAGAACAATGTCACCGTGAGAGGCTGAGTCTAATGCTGTGTTCAACTGGAAACCTCGTACTTCCGTGTTCAACTGGAAACCTCGTACTTCCGACATCTGACTGGGGAAAATCATTTTGAACGGTCATCCAACTCGGAAACTCGGGCATCTTTCTAGAACTCCGACTTCACTACCTGAAGATCACTGACGTCATGATTTGTCCTTGTTCCCAGTTGCCTTGAAAGCGCTATGACAGATGCAGGTACCATTAATCCAGTAAAATAAAACAGCAAATTATTTACATTTATGCTCAGCTGTGCCTTGCAAGTGCTACACCTGATCTAATTTATCAAAGCTCGAGTTTTGAAATATAATATGGTCTGAGAAGAACAATATTGGCAGGCCAGGTATATAGCCAATATGCTGTGATAATGTATTAGGCCTACTGCACAAATCAAAATCTTTATAGAACTGTTTTTATTAGGTTAATGTTAAATGTTTAAAATATAAAATAAAAATCATAATCTGAGTGGTACATATTGACTTGCATTTTGACTGAGAAAGTGATCTTGAGTCAAAGGTTGGTGACCACTGGTGTACATGAATCTTGGCAAAGTTCGTTGCTGTTTGGTCACGTTTCTGTGTGTCAAACAAAAACACCCTAATTATAGATTGACAATAGAGCCTCCCACAATGCAATCTATGTCTGCAGGATGAAGTTGGTAAAGAACAACTGCAGAAACTTTCAGTCGACTGCAGTCAAAATGACATTTGATCACGTGGTTTTTGTTAAGTTTATGCAGTAGTCATGTAGGTGCAAAACTGACAATTTTATCCCCATAATGTAGCACACTTTGGAAGGCTTGAGAGAAGTGATCCAAATGTTGTCATACTTGGCAGGACCAGGATACCGCATTGGGGCCCCGGGACACCGAGGGGGGGCAGCTAACTTACAGCATTTGTCATGAGGCTAAGATAACATGTTGCAGTTTTAAGCTAATTTGCTGCAATTCTACACCTTTTGTCATGGGGCAGAGATTTTGTTGTTGTTGCTGTTTTATAGCTCATCTCATGCTTTTATTGACATTTTGCCATGAGGCTGAGAGACATCTTTGCAGTTTTAAAACTAATTTATTGCTATTCAACACATTTTACCATGTGGCTGAGAGAAAATGTTGCAGTTTTAAAGAACATTTGCTCAAATTCTACACATTTTGATATATGGGGGCCCCCCCAACATATTGTGTGGGGGTTTGGGATCCCAGGGCATGTGCCCTGCATGCCCGTTTGGTAATCAGGCCTTGATAGGTTGATGTTCAGGAATGTTATTGTTATTATCAAGACCTCTGGTGAAACCATTTCTATTTTGGCTTAGAATACGTGGACAACTACAAATACCTGGGTGTCTGGTTAGACTGTAAACTCTCCTTCCAGACTCACATTAAGACTCCAATCCAAAATTCCTATATCGCAACAAAGCATCCTTCACTCATGCTGCCAAACACCCTCGTAAAACTGACCATCCTACCGATCCTCGACTTCGGTGATGTCATCTATAAAATAGCCTCCAACACTCTACTCAACAAACTGGATGCAGTCTATCACAGTGCCATCCGTTTTGTCACCAAAGCCCCATACACTACCCACCATTGCGACTTGTATGCTCTCGTTGGCTGGCCCTCGCTTCATACTCGTCGCCAAACCCACTGGCTACAGGTTATCTACAAGTCTCTGCTAGGTAAAGCCCGCCTTATCTCAGCTCACTGGTCACCATAGCAGCACCCACTCGTAGCACGCACTCCAGCAGGTATATCTCACTGGTCACCCCCAAATTACTCTGCCACCATGGCCTATTTATTTCCATAACTTACCTCATTTGCACTCACTGTATATATACTTTTTGTTTTCTTTTGTTCTACTGTATTATTGACTGTGTTTTGTTTATTCCATGTGTAACTCTGTGTTGTTGTATGTGTCAAATTGCTACGCTTTATCTTGGCCAGGTTGCAGTTGCAAATTAGATATATATATATAACCTAATGTGGAAAATATATATTTTTATTTCCAACATCTTTGAAAACCTGCATCTTACAAAACATATGTGGTATTTACTTCCCCTGAGGGGCATTGATCAAGCATTGGGACAATTCTGAAGATGTTATCCCCATAATGCAACACACTTTAGAAGGCGGTGACATGAGCCTCTTTAAAACTCTTCACAAAAGCAGTGCTTACATGTCCGCTGCTTTCTTGAGTTACATACAGTGAATTCTAAAAGTATTCAGACCACATTTTGTTACGTTACAGCCTTATTCTAAAATTGATGAGGAAATGTTTTATTTAATCCATCTACTCACAATATCCCATAACAACGAAGTGAAATAAACAGAAATACCTTATTTCCGTAAGTATTCAGACCCTTTGCTATGGAACTCGAAATTGAGCTCAGGTGCATCCTGTTTCCATTGATCATCCTTGAGATGTTACTATAACTTGATTGGCGTCCACCTGTGGTAAATTCAATTGACTGGACATGATTTGGAAAGGCACACACCTGTCTATATAAGGTCCCACAGTTGACCGTGCGTATCAGAGCAAAAACCAAGCCATGAGGTTGAAGGAATTGTCAGTAGAGCTCCGAGACAGGATTGTGTCGATGCACAGAAGGGTACCAAAACATGTCTGCAGCATTGCAGCTCCCCAAGAACACAGTGTTCTACTTCCATTGTTAAATGGAAGTAGTTTGGAACCACCAAGACTCATGCTAGAGCTGGCCGCCTAGCAAAACTGAGCAATCAGGGCAGAAGGGCCTTGATTCAGGTGGTGACCAATAACCCGATGGTCACTCTGACAGAGCGCCACAATTCCTCTGTGGAGATGGGAGAACCTTCCAGAAGGACAACCATCTCTGGTGGAGTGCTGCAATCAGGCCTTTATGGTAGAGTTGCCAGACGGAAGCCACTCCTCAGTAAATGGCGTATGACAGCCTGCTTTGAGTTTGCCAAAAGGCACCTAAAGGACTCAGACCATGAGAAACAAGATTCTCTGTTCTGATTGAACTCTTTGGCCTGAATGCCAAGCGTCACGTCTGGTGGACACCTGGCACCATCCCTATGGTGAGAGAGGGTGGTGGCAGCATCAGGCTGTGGGGATGTTTTTCAGCGGCAGGGACTCGGAGACTAGTTGGGAAAGATGAATGGCGCAAAGTACAGAGAGATCCTTCATGAAAACCTACTCCAGATCGCTCAGGACTTCAGACTGGGTTGAAGGTTCACCTTCCAATAGGACAACAACCCTAAGCACACAGCCAAGACAACGCAGGAGTGGCTTCAGGATAAGTCACTGATTGTCTTTGAGTGGCCCAGCCTGAGCCCGGACTTGAACCCGATCGAACATCTCTGGAGAGACCTGGAAATAGCTGTGCAGTGATGATCCCCATCCAACCTGACAGAGCTTGAGAGGATCTGCAGAGAAGAATGGGAGAAACTCCCCAAAAGCAGGTGTGCCAAGCTTGTAGGCTGTAATCGGTGCCAACGGTGCTTCAACAAAGTACTGAGTAAAGGGTCTGAATACTTATGGAAATGTGATATTTCATTTTTTTAAATAAATTTGCCAAAAATTGTAAACTGTTTTTGTTTTTTTATCATGAGGTATTGTGTGTAGATTGATGGGGGGAAACTATTTAATCCAGTTCAGAATTAGGCTGGCACAAAATGTGGAACAAGTCAAGGGGTCTGAATACTTTACAAATGAACTGTAGATTTCCAAACCCGTGTTTATCTCTGTGTGACTAACATGTGGACAAATCAATCCTGCGTGCAACTAACTAGCTTGCTGATTCTTGCATGTTTTCATTTTCACTCAGCCATGTTGTTGGCATTGGACTGTTTCAGACTGGTACCGTATGTTTCATGGAGCTGCCCCAGTTTTTAGCATTTCAACCACAACCAATAATATCTCATTTATGCCACCCTATGATATTCTCAGATGTATTTATACTGTAGGTAGCCTTTCTCTGTCACTTCTGCACTAGTTCTCCTTATTGTTAGTTCACCCAAATTCCGTCCTTATCCTCCATCAAAAGGGCCTAATTATTGTGAGCAAAGGCAAATCAAATCAGTTTGAGTCATATGCACAGGGTCGCAGATGTAATTGCAGGGTACAGCGAAATTCTTATGCTCCAACAATGCAGGTCAGAGAAGTGAGTGAAACAATAATACTAAGTAAAATAATAGAAAAAGGCATGTGTGTATGTATCTCTATCCAGGCTATATCACATCCGGTTGTGATTGGGAGTCCCATAGGGCGGCGCACAATTGGCCCAGCGTTGTCCAGGTTTGGTCGGGATAGGCAGTCGTTGTAAATACGAATTTGTTCTTAACTGACTTGCCTAGTTAAATAAAGGTAAAAAGTAAAGTGTTGGTGCCATGTTTCATAAGCTGAAGTAAAAGATTCCAGATGTTTTCCAGATGCACAAAAGCTTATTTTTCTCCAATGTTGTGCAAAAATGTGTTTGCATCCCTGTTAGTGAGCATTTGTCCTTTTCCAAGATAATCCATCCACCTGACAGGTGTGGCATATCAAGGGCCGATTAAACAGCATGATCATTACACAGGTGCACCTTGTGCCGGGGACAATAAAAGGCCACTCAAATGTGCAGTTTTGTCACACAGCACAATGCCACAGTTTTGAGGGAGCGTGCAATTGGCATGCTAACTGCAGGAATGTCCACCAGAGCTGTTGCCAGATAATTGAATGTTCCTTTCTCTACCATAAGCCACCTCCAAAGACATTTTAGAGAATTTGGCAGTGCGTCCAACCGGCCTCACAACAGCAACCACGTGTAACCACGCCAGCCCAGGACCTCCACATCTGGCTCCTTCACCAGCCACCCGGACAGCTGATGAAACCCCAGTGGGCTCTCCCAGGCCTACCCATGGCTGCGCTCCTGCCCAGTCATGTGAAATCCGTAGGTTAGGGCCTAATGAAGTCATTTAGATTGACTGATTTGCTTATATGAACTGTAACGCAGTCAAATCTTGAAATTGTTGCATTTTATATTTTTGTTCAGTGACTGTATATAATTTATAACTCGTTTTAAATTATATACAGTTGTTGCAGTTAAGTGGCAACTTGTGTAAATAAGGCTATTTGTCCATAGTGTGAGATTTACAAGGATAAATGTCCATTAGGGGGTAGGGGGGGGGGCAGGGGGTAGAAGCTATTGGGCAGTTTATTTCTACCATAATGCTCCTATATTGTCTGTGTGATGAAAGCGGTGAGAACAGGCTGTGGCTCGGGTGGCTGAGGTCCCTGATGATTTTCTTGATCTTCCTGCGACACCTGGTGTTGTAGGTGTCCAGGAGGGCAGATGGTGTGCGACATCTGTAGAACCTTGTGGTCAGGAGTCATACCAGGCTGATGCAGCCCAACAGTGCGATCTCGATGGTGCACCTGTCCAACACTGTGAGGGCCCTCGGGAACAGGCCAAATTTCATAAACCTCCTGCTTTCTTCACCACAGCGTCTTTGTGGTTTGACCATTTCAGCTCCTCTGATATGTGGACACAGAGAAACTTTAAAAGTTTCTGACCGTCTCCACGGCAGCCCCGTTGATGGGGGTGTGCCTAGCTTGGTTCCTCCTGAAGTCCACAATCGGCTCCTTTGATTTGCTTACTTTGAGGGAGAAGTTGTTTACCTTGAGCCACGCCATCAGAGTGCCTACCTCATCTCTGTAGGCCCTCTCGTCGTTGTTGCTAATCATGCCTACTACTGTCGTGTCATCA
Organism: Oncorhynchus clarkii lewisi; assembly: GCF_045791955.1. NCBI lineage: Eukaryota > Metazoa > Chordata > Actinopteri > Salmoniformes > Salmonidae > Oncorhynchus > Oncorhynchus clarkii. Next base: position 17,706,626 of record NC_092176.1, read on the forward strand.
GCGATTTTGATGGAATTGGAACTGTACCCCCGTGTTGAGGGTCAGTGTGGGGGAGGTGATGTTACCTACCTTCACCACCTGGGGGTGGCCGTCAGGAAGTTCAGGACCCAGTTCTATATGGAGGAGTTAAGTCCCAGGGCCGAGAGCTATGTGGTGAGCTTAGAGAGTACTATGGTATTGAAGATCAAGCTGTAGTCGATTTCAAGCATCTTCACTTGTGCATTCCCTTTTTTCCAGGTGGGTGAGGGCAGTGGATATTTTGGGGCATACCTAATAAGGTAAAATAGAGCCTCTTCTGGTTTCAATATATATTGCTACCCTCTGAACTCCAATACTTTCAAATGACAACACTCATTATTGCCTGCATGATTATTTGTCTAATGTGGGTGAGCAGGCTTCAGCCTCTATCATTTGGGTCTGCCTTTTCCTCTCCTCCATTGTTTAGTCTCTTACTCGTGGATGAAGATTGTTTTTTTTCTCCTTTTGCCCTACATCAGAATGCCAACTCCAGGCAGACATTTCTGTGGTGGCATAACATTTTAGCTAAGTGGAAATTCAGGCAGACATCTCGAATTGTAAGATTCAAAAGACGGATGTAGGGAGTATGATGAACATACTGCTGTGTGTGCGCACAATGTTTTGCTAACAGAAAATGCATAAAAAAGGAGAATGTTAGACACCAGGAGGTTGGTGGCCCCTTAATTGGGGAGGGCGGGCTCGTGGTAATGGCTGGAGTGGAATAGGTGGAATGCTATCAAATACATCAAACACATTCCATTTACTCCGTTCCAGCCATTATTTGGAACTGTCTCCTCTGATTCTGCATTATATGTAGTATTTTATTTTTTATTAGGATCTCCATTCGCTGATGTGGAAGTGTTCCATGTGGTCAATGTAGTCATTCTCTGGCTGCTTTCCTCTACCTCTCTTTGATTGAACTGATATCCCTTTTTACCATAACTGTCCTTCTGTATTCTCTGTCTGATCATCACTCCTCTCTGTATCAACTCCTCTGTGTGTCTGCAGAACCCTTTCTCCATTAGGTCCAGATGTTCCAATGTTTCAGCCTTTTGGCTGCGCTGTCTGTGCTGGGACTCGTATCCTGGTAACAGTGGATAAAGAGGTGTTTTGAGAAATGCTCCGAGTGGGAGAAAGAAGAGGACAGTGAAATAAGAGGATGGGAGTAAAGACAGGAATTAAAAGAATGACACACAGAAAGAAAGACGAAGTCATATGGCCGGTCAACCTACTGTCAACAACATTTAATTGTAAGAAACCATTATCAAGGTTAGAGTTCAGTGATTTTTGAACTGTTGAAAAGTGACAGCCCAAGTATAAATACCGTAAAGTACATACACTCATGAGTAAAAAAAAAAATGTTTTGAGCAAAATAGTGTTTAAAAAATATATATTTTTAGACACAACTGAAAACTTCAAGGAGTAGGGCATTCAATGAGTTGGTCTGATGGGTAGTTGTGGTGTCATCGGCCTCCCCCTCCATTGAGGAGCAAAAGAGGACAGACCCACCCCCCTACTTGTGATGTCATGACTTACCTGGACCACCTATTGAGATGTGCCTTTTGTTAACTAAATCAGGTGTTAAATGAGGCGAGAAGGAGACTGGAGTGAGTTAAGAAAACATAATCATCAAATAAGGACAAGGAGATTTAAACCACAAAAATCTGTAATGAATCGGTCAGCTATGCATACGTAGTGATGTTGAATACGGTACTACAGCCCCGTTAGACTGGCCTAATTCAAATACATAACTTAGGCATAATGACTGATAATTTACCTGACTCTAGTAACACATAATGGCTGATCATTTACTTGACTCCAATAAGACGGAGATCATTACTGGGGCTGCATTATAAACACATTGACAGTAATCTGAGAAGAAGGATTTCACTGATCTGCATCAGCATGAGATCAAAGATGGCCACTATCTAATCAATCAGAGTTATAGGCTACGTTGTTGCTTTCCAACCAAGGTGTTTGCGTGTTCTAATAGAATGGGTGCTTCCGAAGCAATACCCTCATTTTCAGGAAAGAAGAGGCATACAGGAGTGTTGCCACAGTACACACCGGCAGGGAAAGACTACATTCAGCCAAGATTAATATATCGTCGAACTGTAATGGTTGGATGGGATAAAATAAATAAAAAATGTATTTCACCTTTATTTAACCAGGTAGGCCAGTTGAGAACAAGTTCTCATTTACAACTGCGACCTGGCCAAGATAAAGCAAAGCAATGCGACACAAACAACGACACAGAGTTACATATGGAATAAACAAACCTACAGTCAATAACACAATAGGAATCTATATACAGTGTGTGCAAATGAGGTGAGATTAGGGAGGTAAGGCAATAAATAGGCCGTAGTGGCGAAGTAATTACAATTTAGCAATTAAACACAGGAGTGATAAATGTGCAGAAGATGAATGTGCAAGTAGAGATACTGGGGTGCAAAGGAGCAAAAATAAATAACAATATGGGGATGAGGTTGTTGGATGGGCTAATTACAGATAGGTTATATACAGGTGCAGTGATCTGTGAGCTGCTCTGACAGCTGATGCTTATTAAAGTTAGTGAGGGAGTCTCCAGCTTCAGTGATAATTAAAAAAAATATATATAGTTCCAGTCATTGGCAGCAGAGAACTGGAAGGAAAGGCGGTCAAAGGAGGAATTGGCTTTGGGGGTGACCAGTTAAATATACCTGCTGGAGCGCGTGCTGCGCGTGCTGCTGTCGAGATGATTGTGGACTTCAGGAAAAAGCAGAGGGAACACCCCCCTATCCACATCGATGGAACAGTAGTGGAAAGGGTATTAAGTTTTAAGTTCCTCGGCGTACACATCACAGACAAACTGAATTGGTCCACCCACACAGACAGCATCGTGAAGAAGGCGCAGCAGCGCCTCTTCAACCTCAGGAGGCTGAAGAAATTCGGCTTGTCACCAAAAGCACTCACAAACTTCTACAGATGCACAATCGAGAGCATCCTGTCGGGCTGTATCACCGCCTGGTACGGCAACTGCTCCGCCCACAACCGTAAGGCTCTCCAGAGGGTAGTGAGTCTGCACAACGCATCACCGGGGGCAAACTACCTTCCCTCCAGGACACCTACACCACCCGATGTCACAGGAAGGCCATAAAGATCATCAAGGACAACAACCACCGAGCCACTGTCTGTTTACCCCGCTATCATCCAGAAGGCGAGGTCAGTACAGGTGCATCAAAGCTGGGACCGAGAGACTGAAAAACAGCTTCTATCTCAAGGCCATCAGACTGTTAAACAGCTACCACTAACATTGAGTGGCTGCTGCCAACACACTGACTCAACTCCAGCCACTTTAATAATGGGAATTGATGGGAAATGATGTAAAATATATCACTAGCCACTTTAAACAATGCTACCTAATCTAATGTTTACATACCCTACATTATTCATCTCATATGTATACGTATATACTGTACTCTATATCATCTACTGCATCTTTATGTAATACATGTATCACTAGCCACTTTAACTATGCCACTTTGTTTACATACTCATCTCATATGTATATACTGTACTCAATACCATCTACTGTATCTTGCCTATGACGCTCTGTACCATCACTCATTCATATATCTTTATGTACATATTCTTTATACACTTGTGTCTATATAAGGTAGTAGTTTTGGAATTGTTAGCTAGATTACTTGTTGGTTATTAATGCATTATCGGAACTAGAAGCACAAGCATTTCGCTACACTCGCATTAACATCTGCTAACCATGTGTATGTGACAAATAAGATTTTATTTGATTTGCTATGGTGACCAGTGAGCTGAGATAAGGCAGGTCTTTACCTGGCAAAGACTTATAGATGAGGTGGAGCCAGTGGGTTTGGCGACGAAAATGAAGTGAGGGCCAGCCAACGAGAGCATACAGGTCGCAGTGGTGGGTAGTAAATGGGGCTTTGGTGACAAAACGTATGGCACTGTGATAGACTGCATCCAATTGGCTGAGTAGAGCGTTGGAGGCTATTTTGTAAATTACATCGCTGAAGTGAAGGATTGGTAGGATAGTCAGTTTTACCAGGGTAAGTTTGGCAGCATGAGTGAAGGATGCCTTTTTGCAAAATGGAAAGCCAATTCTAGATTTCATTTTGGATTGGAGATGCTTAATGTGAGTCTGGAAGGAGAGTTTACAGTCTAACCAGACACCCAGGTATTTGTAGTTGTCCACATATTCTAAGTCAGAACCATCCAGAGCAGTGATGCTGGACGGGCGGGCAGGTGCGGGCAGTGATTGGTTGAAGAGCATGCATTTAGTTTTACTTGCATTTAAGAGCATTTGGAGGACACGGAAGGAGAGTTGTAATGGCATTGAAGCTTGTCTGGAGGTTAGTTAACAGTGTCCAAAGACGGGCCAGAATTATACAGAATGGTGTCGTCTGCGTAGAGGTAGATCAGAGAATCACCAGCAGCAAGAGCGACATCATTGATGTACTGTATACAGAGAAAAGAGTCGGCCCGAGGATTGAACCCTGTGGCACCCCCATAGAGACTGCCAGAGGTCCGTACAACAGGCCCTCCGATTTGACACACTGAACTCTGTCTGAGAAGTAGTTGGTGAACAAGGCGAGGCAATCATTTGAGAAACCAAGGCTGTCGAGTCTGCCGATAACAATGTGGTGATTGACAGCCTTGGCCAGGTTGATTGAATACGGCTGCACAGTATTGTCTTTTATCAATGGCGGTTATGATATCGTTTAGGACCTTGAGCGTGGCTGAGGTGCACCCATGACCAGCTCGGAAACCAGATTGCATAGCGGAGAAGGTACGGTGGGATTCGAAATGGTCGGTGATCTGTTTGTTAACTTGGCTTTCGAAGACTTTAGAAAGGCAGGGTAGAATAGATATAGGTCTGGGTTTAGAGTGTCGCCCCCCTTTGAAGAGTGGTAAGCTGCATCCCCATCTTTGGGGATCTCAGACGATACGGAAGAGGTTGAACAGGCTAGTAATAGGGGTTGCAATCATTGCGGCGGATAATTTTAGAAAGAGAGGGTCCAGATTGTCTTGCCCAGCTAATTTGTAGGGGTCCAGATTTTGCAACTCTTTCAGAACATCAGCTATCTGGATTTGGGTGAAGGAGAAATTGGGGAAGTTTGTGCAAGTTGCTGTGGGGGTGCAGGGCTGTTGACTGGGGTGTGGGGATAGCCAGGTGGAAAGAATGGCCAGCCGTAGAGAAATGCTTATTGAAATTCTCAATTATCGCGTATTCATCGGTGGTGACAGTGTTTCCTATCCCCAGTGCAGTGGGCAGCTGGGAGTAGGTGCTGTTATTCTCCATGGACTTTACATTGTCCCAGAACCTCTTGGAGTTTGTGCTACAGGATGCAAATTTGAAAAAGCTGTCCTTTGCTTTCCTAACTGCCTGTGTATATTAGTTCCTAACTTCCCTGAGAAGTTGCATATCGCGGGGGCTATTCGATGCTAATGCAGTACACCACAGGATGTTTTTGTGCTGGTCAAGGGCATTCAGGTCTGGAGTGAACCAAAGGCTAAATCTGTTCCTGGATCCACATTTTTTGAATGGGGCATGCTTATTTAAGATGGTGAGGAAAGCACTTTTAAAGAATAACCAGGCATCCTTTACTGACGGAATGAGGTCAATATCCTTCCAGGATACCAGGTCGATTAAAAAGGCCTGCTCGCAGAAGTGTTTTTAGGGAGCGTTTGACATTAATGAGGGCTGGTCGTTTGACCGCAGACCCATTACGGACGCAGGCAGTGATTGCTGGGATCCTGTTTGAAGACATCAGAGGTGTATTTAGAGGGCAGGTTGGTCAGGATGATATCTATGAGGGTGCTCGTGTTTACAGATTTGGGGTTGTACCTGGTGGGTTCATTGATCATTTGTGTGAGATTTTAGGGCATCTAGCTCAGATTGTAGGATACAGCGTGATGTACAGAAGAAGTAGCACAAAGTAAAGTAAAAAGTCTTGAGTGCAAAAAAAAAGATTGTAGAAAGGTGTGCATCTATTACCTGGCGGCATCTAGCCTAGAGGTTAATACCGTTGGGCCTGTAAACAAAAGGTTACTGGTTTGAATCCCAGAGCCGGCAAGGTGGACAAAATCTGTCGTTCTGCCCTTGAGCATGGCAGTTAACCCCCAACAACAACTGCTCCCTTGGCGCCGACGATGCAGACTTCAATTTAAGGCAGACACCTTTCAGTTTAATGCATTCAGTAGTGCAACTTACTAGGTATCCCCTTTCCCCTTTGTGTCAAACAGTCTTTTACTGTGCTATAGGATTCACATAATAGTGAAAATGTTTAAAGCAGATGCTACCCTTCTACAATACAGATAGATGCAGTAGTCAGATAGTCCTTAACCTCTCCACTTCCTCCAGACTGTTTATACAAAACACTCATCAATATGTTATCTCTCTTTACAGATCTGGGAGTGTGCAGCACCACTGGATTGAAATCTATCACTTTGTGGAACATCTGGCTCATAAGTTCATAAGGTGAGAATAATTTGCAAAGACCCTGTAATGTAAAGTTATATAAATTCAATATTAACTAAACTTTCAACTGTTAACCGGCTGGCCATGCCTTCTTCCTGGCTACTCCAACCTCGGCCAACAGCTCCGCCCCCCCCCCCCCCCCCCCCCCTGCAGCTACTCGTCCAAGCCTCTCCAGGTTCTCCTTTACCCAAATCCAGATAGCAGATGTTCTGAAAGAGCTGCAACAATCTGGACCCTCTATTTCTGAAACTATCCGCCGCCATTGTCGCAACCCCTATTACCATCCTGTTCAACCTCTCTTTCATATCATCTGAGATCCCCTAGGATTGGAAAGCTGCCGCAGTCATCCCCCTCTTCAAAGGGGGAGACACCCTGGACCCAAACTGTTACAGACCTATATCCATCCTGCCCTGCCTATCTAAGGTCTTCGAAAGCCAAGTCAACAAACAGGTCACTGACCATCTCGAATCCCACCGTACCTTCTCCGCTGTGCAATCTGGTTTCCGAGCCGGTCACGGGTGCACCTCAGCCACACTCAAGGTACTAAACGATATCATAACTGCCATCGATAAAAGACAGTACTGTGCAGCCGTCTTCATCGACCTGGCCAAGGCTTTCGACTCTGTCAATCACCATATTCTTATCGGCAGACTTAGTAGCCTCGGTTTTTCTAATGACTGACTTGCCTGGTTCACCAACTACTTTGCAGACAGAGTTCAGTGTGTCAAATCGGAGGGCATGTTGTCCGGTCCTCTGGCAGTCTCTATGGGGGTGCCACAGGGTTCAATTCTCGGGCCGACTCTTTTCTCTGTATATATCAATAATGTTGCTCTTGCTGCGGGCGATTCCCTGATTCACCTCTACGCAGACGACACCATTCTGTATACTTCCGGCCCTTCCTTGGACACTGTGCTATCTAACCTCCAAACGAGCTTCAACGCCATACAACACTCTTTCCGTGGCCTCCAACTGCTCTTAAATGCTAGTAAAACCAAATGCATGCTTTTCAACCGTTCGCTGCCTGCACCCGCACGCCCGACTACCATCACCACCCTGGATGGTTCCGACCTAGAATATGTGGACATCTATAAGTACCTAGGTGTCTGGCTAGACTGTAAACTCTCCTTACAGACTCATATCAAACATCTCCAATCTAAAATCAAATCTAGAGTCGGCTTTCTATTCCGCAAGAAAGCCTCCTTCACTCACGTCGCCAAACTTACCCTAGTAAAACTGACTATCCTACCAATCCTCGACTTCGGCGATGTCATCTACAAAATAGCTTCCAATACTCTACTCAGCAAACTGGATGCAGTTTATCACAGTGCCATCCATTTTGTTACTAAAGCACCTTATACCACCCACCACTGCGACCTGTATGCTCTAGTCGGCTGGCCCTCGCTACATATTCGTCGCCAGACCCACTGGCTCCAGGTCATCTACAAGTCCATGCTAGGTAAAGCTCCGCCTTATCTCAGTTCACTGGTCACGATGGCAACACCCACCCGTAGCACGTGCTCCAGCAGGTGTATCTCACTGATCATCCCTAAAGCCAACACCTCATTTGGCCGCCTTTCGTTCCAGTTCTCTTATGCCTGTGACTGGAACTAATTGCAAAAATCGCTGAAGTTGGAGACTTTTATCTCCCTCACCAACTTCAAACATCTGCTATCTGAGCAGCTAACTGATCGTTGCAGCTGTACATAGTCTATCGGTAAATAGCCCACCCAATTGACCTGCTTCATCCCCATACTGTTTATATTTATTTACTTTTCTGCTCTTTTGCACACCAGTATCTCTACCTGTACATGACCATCTGATCATTTATCACTCCAGTGTTAATCTGCAAAATTGTAATTATTCGCCTACCACCTCATGCCTTTTGTACACAATGTATATAGACTCTCTTTTTCTACTGTGTTATTGACTTGTTAATTGTTTACTCCATGTGTAACTCTGTGTTGTCTGTTCACACTGCTATGCTTTATCTTGGCCAGGTCGCAGTTGTAAATGAGAACTTGTTCTCAACTAGCCTACCTGGTTAAATAAAGGTGAACAAAAAAAAAATGTGTGTGGGTATGCATGTCTACCAGACAAAGATACCAGATTACCCCCCCCCCCCCACCCCCTTCTATCGCTGACTACTAAAAATGTACTTTCTATGCCTGTTATATGTGGTTGTCCCACCTAGCTATCTACAGATGAATGCACTAACTGTAGTTGCTCTGGATAAGAGTGTCTGCTATATGACTAAAATGTAAAGAAAGTTAATATACTGTATGAATGTTGTCAATTTCTCTCCAGTCCACAGCTGCGCATGTCCTTCATTGTGTTCTCCACTGAGGGAAGGATTTTGATGCGGCTCACAGAAGACAGGTGAGGGAACAATCTTTCTTTCTTAGGATTTGGGGTATTACCTCTCCACAAGATGTCAGGTATTTTCTGATTCTGAACTGAGTTGATTATCAAGAATCCAGAGAAACATGCAGGATTTAAGGTTAATTGAATTAGAGACATAAGAATCACAGAGAACAATACCCTCACATTGAGTTTGACTGACAATGCTGTCATTTCTTTGGCAAACTGTAAGCTTCAGCATGTGGCTCACAATATATTACATGTCGCATATGGGTCTAATCTTTCCTTAGGTGCATTGTCCACGCAGGCACTGAAACATTTTCAATGTTTATGGTCTTCCTGCTGTCTCATTTCACACAGGACTCATTTCCCCCACCATCTGCTAGACAATGTCCTGTGCCAATAGGACACTCTTAAAACCCGAAGCACACATAAAGCCCCTCACTACTCTCTGAAATGGAATACCACTTCAACAGAGAGATCATGATAGGTCTTTGTTTCTGTGCCTATGGTCTTTGTCACATCATATCTGTCTGTCAGCTTTTAGTTTAGGGGGAAGACTATGCGTTGTACAAGAAATCAGTCAAAAGGAAAATCTGTTAGATTTGAGGGCTCAAAACAACTCACTTGTTGATGATTATGGGTATGCATGCATGCAGTTCAATGCTGTACTCAATGTTTGAGTTTGACATTATGATTTGGTAGTAGGACGTCACACATTTATAATTTTAGCAGAACCTAAAGCTATCTCTCATTTGAAGATCTAGGTAATTTAGTTGTAATAGCTTTTTAGCTGCACTTAGATCTATAAGACTGGGCAAACTCTGGCTGAATCAACGTTGTTTCCACATTTCAATGAAATGACGTTGAACCGACTTGGAATAGATGTTGAATTGACATCTGTGCCCAGTGGAGGACTTTTGCAGGGTGAGGGGTGAAACATGATGAATATGAACTGCCCTTTTATCTGTTTGCTTGCTCAGGGAGCAGATTCGCAAAGGTCTGGAGGAGCTCCAGAAGGTACTTCCAGGTGGAGACACCTTTATGCACGAGGGCATCCAGAGGGTGAGCTGTCTGCTTTTAGCTGAACTCTGAGCTGGAATCTATCTCCATTCTGGCTTAAGAACAAAGAACATGGTTTGGAGCCAAAATGGCACCTGTATCAGTATGGAAGAGTTACTGTATTCACAGGACCACTTTAGCCATTGTACTGTTTCAATCCAATTCATATTTTTTTACAGGCCAGTGAGCAGATATATTATGGAAACTCAGAAGGTGTGTAGTTACATTTAATTTTTCAATTGTTTCCTGCTGGAAGTTGTGCATTATATATTAATTTATCCTGTCTATCTGTTAGTCTGACATTATTATTTGGATAGCGCTGCGGCAGCAATTACATCCTAATCAAAGGTTTTCTGTCTGTTGATAGGATACCGTACTGCCAGTGTCATCATAGCTCTCACAGATGGAGAGTTGCATGAGGACCTCTTCTACTATGCTGAGAGAGAGGTAAACAGTAAATATAGCCAGAGGGAGAAAGACGAGCCCACAAATTGTAAACAGAAGCGGCACTCCTGTTGGCACAGATCAAACGGCAGCACCATATACATCACCTCAGTAGCACTTTGATCCATTATTTTCAGTGAAGGAAAAGGGGGGCCAACGTTTCTGTCAGATTTATGTCTCCCATCTGCCCATGAATAAAGAAGGCAGAGTCATTCACCGCACATCTGCACAAGGAACCAATGGTTTAGTTGGGAGTGCAGGTGCAGCAGGCGTTCCAAGCTAGGGCTGTTTTAATCAGTTCTGAGCACCCTTGGACACACTTGAGGAAGTGATGCAGATACGGTATCTTTCTCAGTAGCTTTCAAAATGTTGTGGGGAAATGCCATTTACCCTGAACAGGGAGCCTCGGAGCAATAACTTGAAGCTTTATGCTGTCACTCATATTGAACAAAATTGTCAGCTCAGCTCTGAAGGGCCTTCTTTCAGATGCCCATGAAATGTAACATTTGAATCGTGAGCTCTATTGGCTCTAGCCACTCAAGTGTTTCCATCAGATTTGTAATTATTTTTAGAAACAATATTGAATGTCAGTCAACAAGAACTCAGTGCTGTGTGATCTCTTAACTATTACTCAAATCTATGGCTCAGAGTCACCACAGGTCCAGAGGAGCGATCTGGAGGGTTTTCTGTGGTTGTGTGTTGGTTCATGTTGTGCAATGCATTGCTTTAATAGATTCCAGGTCTTGGCAGTTTTTCTTGTTTTTGCTCTCCTCTGTGAATACCTGACAGGCCAACCGCTCGCGGAGTCTGGGTGCCTCCGTATACTGTGTGGGGGTGAAGGACTTCAATGAGACACAGGTTTGTTGACACGTCTTGCTTCTGTGTGCTCTGATTTGACATCTCACACTGTGTCCCAAACATAAGATGAAAAGGAGGTTGGTGGGTTTGTGAAAGTTCAGCATGAACTGAATGAAACTTTTTTTCTTCCTTAGCTGGCAAAGATTGCTGATAGCAAGGACCATGTATTCCCAGTGAACAATGGCTTTGAAGCACTGCAGGGGGTCATTGATTCGGTAAGAGATCTGACTACCAACACAAGGAAAGCTAGAATAATTAAGCAATAAGGCCCGGGGGGGGTGTGGTATATGGCCAAAATACCACGGCTGAGGGCTGTGCTTACGCACGACGCAACGCAGATTGCTAGTACACAGCCCTTAGCCGTGGTATATTTGCTATACAGTGGGGCAAAAAAGTATTTAGTCAGCCACCAATTGTGCAAGTTCTCCCACTTAAAAAGATGAGAGAGGCCTGTAATTTTCATCATAGGTACACATCAACTATGACAGACAAAATGAGAGAGAAAAAATCCAGAAAATCTCATTGTAGGATTTTTAATGAATTTATTTGCAAATTATGGTGGAAAATAAGTATTTGGTCACCTACAAACAAGCAAGATTTCTGGCTCTCACAGACCTGTAACTTCTTCTTTAAGAGGCTCCTCTGTCCTCCACTCGTTACCTGTATTAATGGCACCTGTTTGAACTTGTTATCAGTATAAAAGACACCTGTCCACAACCTCAAACAGTCACACTCTAAACTCCACTATGGCCAAGACCAAAGAGCTGTCAAAGGACACCAGAAACAAAATTGTAGAACTGCACCAGGCTGGGAAGACTGAATCTGCAATAGGTAAGGAGCTTGGTTTGAAGAAATCAACTGTGGGAGCAACTATTAGGAAATGGAAGACATACAAAACCACTGATAATCTCCCTTGATCTGGGGCTCCACGTAAGATCTCACCCTGTGGGGTCAAAATGATCACAAGAACGGTGAGCAAAAATCCCAGAACCACACAGGGGGACCTAGTGAATGACCTGCAGAGAGCTGGGACCAAAGTAACAAAGCCTACCATCAGAAACACACTACGCCGCCAGGGACTCAAATCCTGCATTGCCAGACGTGTCCCCCTGCTTAAGCCAGTACATGTCCAGGCCCGTCTGAAGTTTGCCAGAGAGCATTTGGATGATCCAGAAGAAGATTGGGAGAATGTCATATGGTCAGATGAAACCAAAATATAACTTTTTGGTAAAAACTCAACTCGTCGTGTTTGGAGGACAAAGAATGCTGAGTTGCATCCAAAGAGCACCATACCTACTGTGAAGCATGGGGGTGGAAACATCATGCTTTGGGGCTGTTTTTCTGCAAAGGGACCAGGACGACTGATCCGGGTAAAGGAAAGAATGAATGGGGCCATGTATCGTGAGATTTTGAGTGAAAACCTCCTTCCACCAGCAAGGGCATTGAAGATGAAACGTGGCTGGGTCTTTCAGCATGACAATGATCCCAAACACACCGCCCGAGCAACGAAGGAGTGGCTTCGTAAGAAGCATTTCAAGGTCCTGGAGTGGCCTAGCCAGTCTCCAGATCTCAACCCTATAGAAAATCTTTGGAGGGAGTTGAAAGTCTGTGTTGCCCAGCAACAGCCCCAAAACATCACTGCTCTAGAGGAGATTTGCATGGAGGAATGGGCCAAAATACCAGCAACAGTGTGTGAAAACCTTGTGAAGACTTGCCAACAAAGGGTATATAACAAAGTATTGAGAAACTTTTGTTATTGACCAAATACTTAATTTCCGCCATAATTTGCAAATAAATTCATGAAAAATCCTACAATGTGATTTTCTGGATTTTTTTTCTTCTCATTTTGTCTGTCATAGTTGAAGTGTACCTATGATGAAAATTACAGGCCTCTCTCATCTTTTTAAGTGGGAGAACTTGCACAATTGGTGGCTGACTAAATAATTTTTTGCCCCACTGTATCTAAACTGGCTACCAACGTAATTGGAGCAGTAAAAATAAATGTTTTGTCATACCCGTGGTATACGGTCTGATTATACCACAGCTTTCAGCCAATCAGCATTCAGGGCTCAAACCACCCAGTTTATAACAGCATTTTTAATATGCACACTGGTGTTTGATAATTATACCTGTTCTAGGAGGTCAGAGAAAATGGTTCCACATGGAACTCATATCCTCACTGCAGTACATCTCTCTCAATCCATTAACACATTACTCAAATAGGAAACGAGGGAAAATAGGACAAATGAAAACACTAAACAGATATTCTGGCCATCAAAACTCACCAGGAACAACATTCCAGGAAAACATGCTGTGACTTCCCAGCTTTTGATCCAAGCTCTTACCAAATAGGATCAGTGAATGAATTCATTATATCTTCTAGCTTCCACCTCAAAGGAATGTACTTATATTGTTGTATCCACTCGGCCGATTGAAAAAGCGAACGGATGAAAGAAAAGGAGAGTTGTGGTGGAGAGGCCACTGTCTTCCGGGCACTGAGTTTCTCTAGCAGAGATAGGGGTCAGACCAGTTGACTGTCATCTGGATTCCATTAACAGCATGCTGAAAGCTCTTGGCTCAGAGTAGGGAAGAGGTGCACTGGTACACACTGTTACTGTAATTGACAGGAAAAGGAGTATAGGGATTATATTGTAAACCAATACTCTCAACAAATAAACACACAACCTTCTGTAACAAGTGTGAGATACTGTGAGAATGTCTAGACCTTGGTCCCATACCCCCCCCCCTGTCTCCCTCCTTCTCACCTCTCACCTCCCTCCCTCAGATATTAAAGAAGTCCTGTATTGAGATCCTGGCGGCTGAGCCCTCCAGTATCTGTGCAGGAGGTAAGTTTATAGACCTTTGGCCCAACCCATTTATCCTCTCTAGTCTCTCAGGTCTTCACTAAATCATACATTTAAAGGCCCCCCACATTGGAGCTCACAACAGGAAGAGAAGAAAAATGTACCTTGGCAGGGGCAGGAGCCTGGTGTGCAGTATATACAGTATCTCCTACACACAGTAGCAGCAACTTAATTTGTCATGAACGATTCAACCCAGGCCTGGTCTCCACTCCATTTAACTACTGCACTAAGGACACAAATCATAGCTGTCTTTTTCCGCTGTGTAATGCTGATCAGTCATTGTCCATTCTACAGTCTTACAACCCACCACTTTCCCCACTGTAAAGATAAGTATTTACGCTTCATGTTTTCTGGGTTCTGTGGTATTGGCTCCAGAGAGCCACTATATATCCACATGTCTGAACAACTGCAGTTGAAGTTTCATTGACCGCAAGATCTCAATTATCCAGGCATCCAGAGAAATACTTTATTTTCAACAACTACTATGGTCAGGGCAGTTTGTTGGCAGAATGTAACCAGAGTGTGAGATGCTGAGATGATAGACTCAGATGTTAGCCTGAACAGCTGCAGTATTACATGTGGTGGGACAAATTCAGTCACTGTGCTCCTCTCTTCTCCCTCCAGAAACGTTCCAGGTGGTGGTGAGAGGAAACGGCTTCCTCCATGCTCGGAATGTCCATAAGGTCCTGTGCAGTTTCCGAATCAACGACACACTCACCAAGAGTAAGTGGAATACGAACTGAAAGTAAATAGACAATGGTGCTCTTTTCGGTTTCAATGGCTTGTTCATAATGCGTACGTAATTTGCTAATCATGTAATAACAAACACAAAGACGCCATTCCTGCAGCTGCAAACTGCTCAGGAAATGTGTGACCAACGTGGTGAGTTACTGTATGAGTTGGACACGGTAAAAAGTCAATGTTTACCAATTGATGTCTCACAGTGCTTCCCAAAAGTGCTCTTCAGGAGTGCAGAGTCAGCAGAGGTTCTCTATGCCCAAACAAGTGCTCATGCCATTTGTTCCTGGTATTACTGGTTTGTGTCTTTTGAAAGGTACATTGTGCTTTAATGGCCTGGGACTGTGCCAGAGCCAGAAGATCAAGGGAAAACAGTGCCACACAGAAGTTAGTGAGGGGGATAGTCCTAGAGGCACATCCAAGTTTCCCTGTGATCTTTAGATGTGGCCTAATGGATGTGTGAGACCAGCCCCCTCTGATGCATGCCAACATGTAGCTGTCGGAGGCCATGCTCTAATAGAAAATAGCCAGCGCTGATGCATAAGCAAGTCTGGAGTCTGGGCCTGAAGGGAAGAGAAGAATAGGATGCCTAGGCTGGAAGAGGTTTTACCCTCAATGTCAGAACAGGGTCTGGAGAAAAGACACAGGCACCAAGTTGATGTCCGTTCTAAAGTAAGTTATTGGCCTTCATTCAGAAGGTCTGAATTGCAATGAAGGATTTCATCCTTGGAATTTGATAGCAGATCAAAGCGCAGTCTTCAGCGCCGTTCAATATTACGGTTGAATAACCTTTACAGTATGGTGCTGCTTAGCATGAATGACCTAGGGACTGCTAACACATTTCTCCTAGTCTGAAGTAGAGTAATGAAGATACTGGTTTACGGTGACCCAGAATGTTAATTGTTCGTATGTAGTTAAACGCACAACTCCCCACAAACAAGCGGAAGACATGGAAATGATTTAGGAAAAAAGGATAGACAGCTGTGTACCAACTGTCCAGTAGAGCATGTTTAGCCCTAAACTGTTTAGTCATTTCAGACACAACAGGGGCCACCTATAAATCGCTATTGGATTATTGTTTCCTGTGGTTGAGTGTCATTGGTGTCATATGACTGATTCACCTTGCCCCATGATGGGCTCTCCTGTAATCTGCAGAACCCCTAACCACCACAAACACCAT
This sequence comes from Oncorhynchus clarkii lewisi, assembly GCF_045791955.1. Classification (NCBI taxonomy): domain Eukaryota; kingdom Metazoa; phylum Chordata; class Actinopteri; order Salmoniformes; family Salmonidae; genus Oncorhynchus; species Oncorhynchus clarkii. The sequence continues at coordinate 17,722,647 of NC_092176.1, forward strand.
CATAGCCTCTCCATAACCTACAAAAGTTTTGGGACCTCGTAGGAAAGGAGCAATAGCTACATGTGTTCAGCAGCTGAATGGATGTCTCCAGAAACCAGCAGGAGCAAATATAGGCCCTCTGAGCTTTGGCAGTGAAGACACGTCATGGGTATTCTTTCCTCTCGGTGACAATGTTGCCCTGATGGCTAGTGAGCAGCAGCATTGAGATATGTGAAGAATAAGAGTCCACACCTAGTGACGTGATAAAAAGAGGTGGATTAGGAAAAAGTCATTTTATTGAGATTGCATAGTCCTCCAGAAATCTGTGTTGAATGACAGCAAGATTTATTTCGCAGCCACATTATGGTATTAGCTATGTCCAGTTGTTGTATTGTCCCAGTATTAGTTGAATAACATTTTGAGATGGTATGAACTAGTGCAATTAATTCAGATTATACAAATAGATTACTGCAAATCAAATGGATTTGACCTCATGTGCCTGATCGGAGAGATCCTACCGAACACAGTCATCTCACTGAGAGGCTAGTTACTGATCAGCACAGACTGTAATTTATTGAGTAAGATTCAACTGTGAGCATGTCTACACTCAGCAGTAAAGCATGACCTTTTCTCATGTGCACAGAGTAAACAGTTTAATAAAGTGTAAGATGAAGCAAAGCTGTTGGCCAGCATCTAGATCCCTACACTCTTAGAAAAAAAGAGTTCCAAAAACATTCTTCAGCTGTCCCCATTGGAGAACCCTTTTTGATTCCAGGTAGAACCCTTTTGGGTTCCATATAGAACCCTCTGTGGAAAGGGTTCTACAGTGCATTCGGAAAGTATTGACACCTTGACTTTTTCCTCATTTTGTTACGTCACAGCCTCATTCTAAAATTGATTAAATTATTTATTTTCTACACACAATACCCCATAATGACAGTGAAAACATTTGTTAATTTTATTTTATTTAGCACAAATAAGAAACAGAAATATCTTATTTACATAAGTACTTGAAATTGAGCTCAGGTGCATCCTGTTTCCATTGATCATCCTTGATGTTTCTTCAACTTGATTGGAGTCCACCTGTGGTAAATTCAATTGATTGGACATTATTTGGAAAGGCACACACCTGTCTATATAAGGTCCCACAGTTGACAGTGCATGTCAGAGCAAAAACCAAGCCATGAGATCGAAGGAATTGTCCGTAGAGCTCAGAGACAGGATTATGTCGAGGCACTGATCTGGGGAAGGGTACCAAAACATTTCTGCAGCATTGAAGGTCCCTAAGAACACAGTGGCCTCAATCATTCTTTTACAGAAGAAGTTTGGAACCACCAAGACTCTTCTTAGAGCTGGCCGCCAGGCCAAACTGTGTAATCGGGGAAGAAGGGCCTTGGTCAGGGAGGTGACCAAGATCCCGATGGTCAGTCTGACAGAGCTCCATAGTTCCTCTGTGGAGATGGGAGAACCTTCCAGAAGGACAACCATCTCTGGTGGAGTGCTGCAATCAGGCCTTTATGGTAGGGTGGCCAGACGGAAGTCACTCCTCAATAAAAGGCACATGACAGTTCACTTGAAGTTTACAAAAAGGCACCTAAAGGACTCTCAGACAATGAGAAACAAGATTGAACTCTTTGGCCTGAATGCCTAGGGTTCTACCTGGAATCAAAAAACATTTTTCAAAGGGTTCTCATATGGGAACAGCTGAAGAACCCTTTTAGGTTCTAGATATTTTGTAAGAGTGCATGGTAGAAACATGACTACTGCAGAGATTTGGGCCCCAATAACCCTTCACCTGAGAGAATGACCAGAGTCCTTTGTAGTCAGCTAGCCAGTCAGGCAACCAGCCAGTCAATCTGCCTGAAAAAAGGCTCTCAGCTCTCTCGGTCCCATTTGATAGTTTAAGTCCATGCAGAGTGTAAGGTGGGTGACTGCTCAGTTGAACTCTGAGTGGGATATCTGGCTGAGTTTGTGTTGGCTCTGAGCTTAGCTTGGCAGGCAGCAGTATTGATCTCCTGCTCCCCACTCCTCCCCTCCATCCTGCGGGGTGTTAGAGGAGAGGAGCTGTCATCCGTTTGCTGTGGAGTGCTCATGTTCATTTCCTCAGTGCCGGGGTATGTTCAACCTGAGCCAGGGTAAACAGGCTGCTTGGGCAACGACGATGCTCACTGGATCTGTTTTCAAAAGTTTCATAAGTTGGACACAGGAAAAATCAAGGTTCTCTTTAAAAACGAAGATTAAGCTTTTAATAATCTTTTTTCTTTGCTCTGTCAAATGCAGTGGTGTAAAAATATTTTAAAGTACTACTTAAGTAGTTTTTTGGTGTATCTGTACTTTATTTATAGTTTGACAACTTTTACTTCACTACATTCCTAAAGAAAATAATGTACTTTTTTACTCCATACATTTTCCCTGACACCCAAAAGTACTCATTACATGTTGAGTGCTTAGCAGGACAGGAAAATGGTCCAATTCACACACTTATCAAGATGAGACATGGTCATCCCTACTGCCTCTGATCTGGCAGACTCACTAAACACACATGCATAGTTTGTAAATTATGAGTGTTAGTGTGTACCCCTGGCTATCTATACATTTTAAAAACAAGAAAAAGGCAGTGTCTGGATTACTTTATTATTAGGAATTTTAAATGATACCTAAATATATTTTAGAAATTACATTTGCTTTTGATACTTAATTATATTTAGAACCAAATACTTTGACTTTTATTCAAGTATTTTACTGGGTGACTTTCACTTTTACTTGAGTAACTTTCTATTAAGGTATCTATACTTTTACTCAAGTATAACAATTGTGTACTTTTTCCACCACTGGTCAAATGGGTGTACATGTCTAAACTAGAGGTATTGAAATCAGTCCTCCAACATCTCTGTATTATGTTAGATTGGTCTTGAGTTACCGTCAGATACTGTATGACATCCGTTCTGTTGTCCTCATTAATCAGATTGTCCTGTCACAGTCCAATACCAATAATCCAATTTAGATGATGACATTTCATGATCATTAGTCAATGAACTCCAGACATCAGTTGAAGAAAGATTTGGGACATGATACACAATACCAGTCAAAAGTTTAGACACACCTACTCATTCCAGGGTTTTTCTTTATTTGTACTATTTTCTACATTGTAGAATAATTGTGAGGACATCAAAACTATGAAATAACACATGGAATCATGTAGTAACCAAAAAAGTGTTAAACAAATCTAAATATATTTTTGTATTTGAGATTCTTCAAAGTAGCCACCCTTTGCCTTAATGACAGCCTTGATGACAGCTTTGCACAATCCTGGCATTTTCTCAACCAGCATCATGAGGAATGCTTTTCCAACAGTCTTGAAGGAGTTCCCGCATATGCTGAGCACTTATTTTTATTTCACTCTGCGGTCCAACTCATCCCAAACCACCTCAATTGGATTGAGGTCAGGTGATTGTGGAGGCCAGGTCATCTGATGCAGCACTACATCACTCTCCTTCTTGGTCAAAAAGCCCTTACACACCCTAGAGGTGTGTGTTGGGTCATTGTCCTGTTGAAAAACAAATGATAGTCCCGCTAAGCACAAACCAGATGGGATGGCATATCGCTGCAGAATGCTGTGGTAGCCGTGCTGGTTAAATCACTGACCGTGTCACCAGAAAAGGACCATCACACTTCCTCTTCTATGCTTCACTGTGGGAACCACACATGTGGACATCATCCGTTCACCTACTCTGCGTCTCACAGACAGAGGTTAACACCAAAGGACACAGATTTCCACCGGTCTAATGTCCATAGCTCGTGTTTCTTGGCCCAAGCACGTATTTTCTTCTTATTGGTGTCCTTTAGTAGTGGTTTCTTTGCAGCAATTCAACCATGAAGGCCGGATTCACACAGTCTCCTCTGAACAGTTGAGATGTGTCTTACTTGAACTCTGTGAAGCATTTATTTGGTCTGCAATCTGAGGTGGTTAACATTTAATGAACTTATCCTCTGCAGCAGAGGTAACTCTGGGTCTTCCTTTCCTGTGGCAGTCCTCATGCGAGCCAGTTTCATCATAGCACTTGATGTTTTTTTGCGACTGCACTTGAAGAAACTTTCAAAGTTCTTGAAATTTTCCACATTGACTAACCTTCATGTCTTAAATTAATGATGGACTGTCACTTCTCTTTGATTATTTGAGCTGTTCTTGCCATAATATGGACTTGGTCTTTTACCAAGTAGGGCTATCCGCTGTATGCCTCCTCTACCTTTTCACAACACAACTGATTGGCTCAAACACATTAAGAGGAAAGAAGTTCCTCAACTTTTACAAGGCACACCTGTTAATTGAAATGCATTCCAGGTGGCTCCCTCATGAAGCTGGTTGAGAGTGCCAATGTTGTGCAAAGTTGTCATCAAGGCAAAGGGTAGCTACTTTGAAGAATGTCAAATATAAAATATTTTAACACTTTTTTGGGGGGGGGGGGTTACTACACGATTCATTATGTGTTATTTCATAGTTTTGATGTCTTCACTATTATTCTACAATGTAGAAAATAGTAAAAATAAAGAAAACCCCTTGAATGTGTAGGTGTGTCCAAACCTTTGACTGGTACGGTAGGTATACAGTTGCTCCACTTCTCAAAAGGTCAATGGGTTCTGATCTGTGCAGTCTGAATTACACTATGACTAGAGCAGAACCAATATGTTTGTGTATGAGTCAATGTTGTGACCCTTTGTTCTCCTGTACTCCTAGGTGTGAAGCCATTAATAGTGGAAGATACGTATCTCCTCTGTCCTGCACCCATTCTCCAGGAAGAGGGAATGTAAGTACTATAATCACTGAAAGAATATCAGTTTTTCTCTTTATCTGCTGTTTATCTGCTGATGTTTCTGTCACATCCTAACCACACGCTATCTCTTTACACCCCTGTTGTGTTCCAGGGCAGCCAACCTCTATGTCAGCATGAATGAAGGTCTCAGTTTTATCTCCAGTTCAGTCACCATTACAACAGTGGGCTGTGTAAGTATAGTGGGGTGGTGCATGTTGTTGCACCCCCAAACTATGACAGTTAGTCCCCTGTAGTTACATGATTACAGGCACTTTAACTTTCTGATGGGTCTCAGCCTTTGCACTGGTGGAACATGCAGGTCAGTGGAGACTGAGTTTAACCTGTGTCTCTCTCTCTCTCTCTCTCTCTCTCTCTCTTTGTCCCAGTCTGATGGAACCATCCTGGCCATTGCCCTGCTCATCCTCATGCTGCTTTTAATCCTCATGATTCTCTGGTGGTTCTGGCCTCTTTGCTGCACTGTGGTGAGTCACATAAACTACATGTCACATTCACACTCATGGACAGTGTCTTACAAGCGTGAACCTTTTTAAACTTTTATTTTATTAAATACAAATGGCCCTATATGGTAGACCTATGTGTAGTTTGAAGCATTTTCTGAGAGAACTCTATGTCCTTTATACACTGGCATAATGCTCACAGATGATCACGGATGTATTTTACGGAGTTATTTTATCTGAATAAATCACACTCAAGTCATCTTGCTAATTTAAACAGTATTTCCATGGTGAGAGGGGTTCTATGAGTCAGTGAAGGATGAGACTCTTTGGCCTTTTTGGCCTCCAATTGATTTTATTAGTCCATTATGCCCAGAGGCCACCAGAGGTCAGTGGTAAAGGTGTGCTGAAGTACTTAGTCCCTCTGTTGAAGTAGTTTGTTCCACTGGAGGTCACAGGACAGTGGTTCTCAACTCCAAGGTCGAGGACGATATAGCTTCTTTATGCTGTTCTTGTATTTAGACATAAACCGTCCCAGCCAGGCCTGACAAAATGGATCACAATTTAACCACTTTTTTTAACCAATTTCCCATCAAGCCTGGAAACAGAAAAGTTGGAAAGACGCAGAAAATTGTATTTTTTTATTTGTTACTCTCTCTCTCTCTCTCCAGTTCTTGTAAGTTATTTTCAGTGGACACCCTTACCTAGCACTGTTTAGGAGAGTGATGCTATGTTACCATGGGAAATCAGAGAGCATCCCAGCCTTTGGGATTGGGAAGCACAGGGAAAAATAAGTCTAATTTCAAGTAATGAATATTCATTGCCTTGACCGGGTTCATTTCTTAGTTATAGTTGCTCAACGTTTTGTTAGCCATGGACACACCAAGCATGTATTTTCCTATAGATTGAGCAAAGTGAATGAGGAAAATACAGATTATCAATATTTACTAAACATCTCAATGATTTTAATATTCTTCTACATCATCATAGAGCTCTGCCAAAATCCAACAGGAGGAGCTGGAAGTTAAAAGCCTACATGTCTGTGAAGATGTCCTTTTTTTCTGGAACACATTTTACACAGGGTTTCTTGAATTTCCTCATAGCTAAAAACAGAAAAACAAGTGAGCGTGGAGCATAGACTCGCATGCCTTTTACTATTCCCCCACCCCCCCTGTAAATAGTAGGAAAAAGGAGAGAGAAAAACAATTCCTAAGCCATGTGTTTTCATGCAACCCTGTTTTTGGCACACATTACTGTGACATATATTTTAATGTGTTTTTGAAGTACATTTGTTTTTTACATTCATGTCACGAGTGTAACCCCCCCCCCCCCCCCCTCCCCTCTCTTTCTCTTCATAGATTATCCATGAGCCCCCACCAGCGGTAGTGGAAGACAGTTCGGTAGGTAAACCCTTGATGTTGATTACTTTTTTGGGGGGGGGGGGGTTAATATATTTTATATCTTCTATTAGTCTCCAGAAGAAAAGTTTCCATTCACTCACTGTTACAAAATGATATGGCTGTTAAATTATGTAATGGCCATTAAGCAGAACATAAATACACTTGCAGCCATTTGTTTTATAGTTAAAGTAGTCACATTCTTTTTTAAACAATTTTTTACTGAACAACAGTTATCCTTGATGTATATTTCCTATCCACGAGAGAGAAAAAACTAGGCTACAAGGATAGTGGACTGGCTGACATGTAGCACATCCATTTGGAGTGTTAATAGGTGTAGGAACCCATTGCTTATGGTCCATTTTCTTCAATAACCTCAACTCACTGACCTTTTTAATATCCCCCTGGATTTTATAGACTGACATATGACCAAGATGTTTCTCCACCCATGTCATGAGGACAACACCCTCCCACTATGAAGCCCTGTCTTTCCCCTCAGCTCCTCTTGTCCTAAACCACCCCTTACTCTCAGCAAACACATTCTGATAAAAAGGCATGAGAGCTTCTTTGAACAGACCCTTCTCTGGTCACTGTACAAACTGATAATCCATTTCTATACCTCCCCTGTATGATGATAATAAAGCTGAGAATAATTGTCTGTTTAGATCACTATATGGGATTCCTGTTTTAGTTTAAGCTTTCAATTAAGGCCTTATTTAAGAGCCATCTGTTTTGGAGTCCCTTTCTTGAGATCCCACTGGGAATTCACTGACTAATCTGATTAATCAAATAATTCTTATATAATATTTTCTTCACAATAATACAGCATCGCAAATGACTCTAGTTACAAAACATTCTCAACTAGCAACGGAATTCTATCCAGGTCATATGTGACTCATTTTAATGACACAGTTTTTACAGCCCATACTCATTTAATAATGTTGAAATTATTTTCCTTTTAGTATAAATCCTTTGTTCCATTTTTTGGATGCAACTTTGGTTGTAAAGTCAGGAAAGAATAGAGAGACAGCCAAAAAGGTGTATAGTGACAGTCCAATGTACTTTTCTTCTCAACTTGTATATCATAGATTTACCCGTCTTTTTAGACGTTTTTGTAAGATATTGTCATAAAATCCCCTCATTAACAAGCACATGGAATGTACACAAAAAGTGTGAAGTAATCATCTCCCCCACTCCTCTAATTCAATGAAATCATACAGGAGGTATCTCCTCCAGTTTTCTGTGAAGCTTTTTGCCCATTGTCCGTGTCTCTGTGAGGGCGATGGCGTCAGCCTGTTGTTATTTCCGCCTCCTCTCTGGCAGGCCCTGATCACCGGCCTGATGGATTCGATTAGTGTGAATCTGGGTCTATTAAAGAGCTGTGGGCTCGGTCATTTCCTCTGATCTGACGCATGCCATGGACTGGACGGGAGGAGGCGAGGGGGAGAGCGAGGAGAAGGAGACTAATTTAGACATAAAAAGGAAATCATACCCAGGGCTTGAAATATTAGATTGTGAGTAGGGTATATGAGAGATGGAGAGGCAGAGTGCTTGGTGTATAGGCTGTACCTCAGAACCGACAGTACCAGTGTTGTATGAAATGATTAATTATCTCACACCCTGAATTTTTATTAACCCTGTCTGGGACATTGTGCAAAGAGTGGGATCTTTACACTATCTCCCCCCCCCCCCCAGGATGAGGAAGAAGATGGGATGCCTAAGAAGAAGTGGCCCACGGTCGATGCCTCCTACTATGGGGGCAGAGGTGTGGGTGGAATCAAAAGGATGGAGGTGAGCTTCGCTGGAACCCTGCTGTATTTAAGCTCTGACAAGCTGATTTCATAATACTGTACTTGCCCTCAATCGCCTGTCAATCTACAGCTGTTCTCTCCATGCTATTTGATCTAGGAACTATGCTTGACAGATCAGCAATGGCAAACAACCAAGCACACACTAAGTGGTTGGCCGAGCGCGCCCCCATTCACATCGACGGGGCTGTAGTGGTGCGGGTTGAGAGCTTAAAGTTCCTCGGTGTCCACATCACCAAGGACTTATCATGGTCCAAACACACCAACACAGTTGTGAAGAGGGCACGATAATGCCTCTTCCCCCTCAGAAGGCTGAAAAGATTTGGCATGGGCCCTTAGCTCCTCATAAAGTTCGACAGCTGCACCATAGAGAGTTTGACTGGCTGGATCACCGCCTGGTATGGCAACTGCTCTGCATCTGAACGCAAGGCGCTACAGAGGGTGGTGCGTACGGCCCAGTACGCACCAGTACGCAGGACCTCTATACCAGACGCTGTCAGGGGAAGCACCTAAAAATTGTCAGACTCCAGCCACCCAAGTCATAGACTGTTCGCTCTGCTATGGCATGGCAAGCAGTACCAATGCACCAAGTCTGGAACCAACAAACCCTGAACAGCTTCTACCCCAAAGCCATAAGACTGCTAAATAGTTAACCAAAGAGCTGGTCAGACTATCTGCATTGACCCTTTTTGCACTAACTTTTTAGACTCCTCACATACGCTGCTGCTACTGTTCATTATCTATAAATATTTACCTCAATTACCTCGTACTCCTGCACCTCGACTCGGTACTGGTACTCCCTGTATATAGCCAAGTTATCGTTACTCATTGTGTATTTGTTCCTTGTGTTATTTTTTCTAAATTGTTCTCTCTGCGTTGTTGGGAAGGGCCCTTAGGTAAGCATTTCACCGTTATGCTTCATAAACAACAGGTGTAGACTGTGACAAATTGAATGTGCCAGGTTGAAATGAAGCTAGACATGTTTAAAAAATATCTGCTTGTTATTATTTGTCAGGTGCGTTGGGGTGAGAAAGGCTCTACTGAGGAGGGAGCCAAACTGGAGAAGGCAAAGAATGCCAGGGTGAAAATGCCTGAGCAGGAGTTCATACAGTCCCCCACCCGCATTCTCAATAATGGCATGCGCAAGCCTCCAGGCCCTCACAAGTGGTACTCACCAATCAAGGTATTGACATGGCCAATATAAAAGAAACTCATTGCACACAAAGCTGTCAAGTTCAATCACATACACAACATGGCTTCCTATATTATATACACTGAGTGTACAAAACATTATGAACTTGGCATAGACTGACCAGGTGAATACAGGTGAAAGCTATGATCCCTTATTGTTGTTACTTGTTAAATCCACTTACATAAATTTAGTGAAGGGGAGGAGACAGGTTAAAAAGGATTCTTAAGCCTTGAGACAATTGAGACATGGATTGTGTATGTGTGCCATTCAGAGGGTGAATGTGCAAAACAAAATATGTAAGTGCCTTTGAACAGAGTATGGTAGTATGTGCCAGGCACACAGGCTTGTGTCAAGAACAGCAATGCTGCTGGGTTTTTCACGCTCAACAGTTTCCCATGTGTATCAAGAATGGTCCACCACCCAAAGAACATCCAGCCAACTTGACACAACTGTGGGAAGCATTGGAGTCAACATGGGCCAGCATCCCTGTGGAACGCTTTTGACACCTTGTAGAGTCCATGCCCCAAAGATTTGAAGTTGTCCAGAGGGGAGGGGGGGGGGGGGGGGGGGGGGGGGGGGGGGGGTGTGTAAGTCAATATTAGGAAGGTGTTCTTAATGTTTTGTATATCTTGTGTATAGACTGATGGGATGGGTTGAAGCTGGAGTTGACTATGTAGGAATTTCATGTGGAATATTTGAGTGTTGGTGTCCCAGTCCTTAGGTGACCACTGGCATGGTGCCCCTACACACAGATCCAGGAGGTAGTTAAAGGCATTGTTCTATACATCCTGACAGTCAGCAGGGGATAGCTAATATAAACCAGATACACACTTGACTGACCTCCAAGAGACAAGGGCTGCAGAGCTAGCAGTTTTGTGAAGAAAAACAGATCATTTTCCAACCTCTTAGCAGTGGCTGGGTCTATGCAGAATTCACAATGATCAAATATCATTTGTTCAGGCTCTGGCTTTGAGGAGGAAAATTGAAATAATCTGAGTCAGATGTTTTATCATTAAATCGGATTACGATCTACAAAGTGAATCCTCTTGTTGGTGACAGATAGGCATTCAATGACAAAATTGTGGAGTTGTGGTTTGAGTTCGAAAGTATGACTATGGAGTGTAAATATACATGCTGTATAGTGACTTAGTCACAATACACACAAACCCACAAAAAAAAACAAAAAGCATCTTAAAGGTTCTTATTGGTATTGTGTACTGCTCTGTGATTGCAGGGCAAATTGGACGCTCTGTGGGTGTTGCTGTCGAAAGGCTATGACCGCGTGTCTGTGTTGAGACCACACCCAGGAGACAAGGTAAGAGCCAACAAGCTGGATACATGTAGACCGAGCAAGGCTCATGTGAGGACAATAATCAGGCCCACTTATACAAGCCAACTCTGACTGCTTCAGATTGAACCCGATGCTCTCTGAAATACATCATGGTTTCCATGGCAGGAAAATGACTTCTCTTTGCACTTTTCCTGATCCAGAAACCTGTAACCAACAGTAACAGTGCAGTAACACAATTGTTATGTACAGCAGTCTCTAAAACATACAGTACTTTAGCTATACTATTATATCACCACATGATGTTTATTGACCTGTTTACATCTCTCAGACCGAAAGGTTCTGAAGTTCAACTATTTAACAAGAAGGTTTTACCTACCCCAAGTGCATTGAGTGCTTGTCTTTTCCTACTTGCACTGACTTTGCTGAACAACTTTGTTGGGGGAAAGGTACTTGCTACGATTGTGATATTTTGTTGTCTCACCTAGCTATCTACAGATGAATGCACTAATGTAAGTCGCTCTTGATAAGAGTTTCTGCTAAATGACAATGAAATGAAATAAGTAATTATATACACTACCATTCAAAAGTTTGGGGTCACTTAGAAATGTCCTTCTTTTTAAAATAAAAACTAGATTTTTTTGTCCATTTAAAATAACATCAAATCAAAGTTCAAAGTTGTAAATGACTATGGCTGGAAACGTCAGATTTGTTTAATGGAATATTTACGTAGGCGTACAGAGGCCCATTATCAACAACCATCACTCCTGTGTTCCAATGGCACGTTGTGTTATCCAAGTTGATCATTTTAAAAGGGTAATTGATCATTAGAAAACCCTTTTGCACTTATGTTAGCACAGCTGGAAACTTGTGCTGATTAAAGAAGAATTAAAACTGTACTTCTTTAGACTAGTTGAGTATCTGGTGCAGATTCGATTACAGGCTCAAAATGGCCAGAAACAAAGACCTTTCTTCTGAAACTCATCAGTCTATTCTTGTTCTGAGAAATTAAGGCTATTCCATGTGAGAAATTGCCAAGAAACTGAAGATCTTGTACAATGCTGTGTACTACTCCCTTCACAGAACAGTGCAAACTGGCGCTAACCAGAATAGAAAGAGGAGTGGGAGGCCCCGGTGCACAACTGAGCAAGAGGACAAGTACATTAGTGTCTAGTTTGAGAAATAGAATCCTCACCGAGTCCTCAACTGTCAGCTTCAATAAATAGTACCCGCAAAGCACCAGTCTCAATGTCAACAGTGAAGAGGCGACTCCCCCAGATCATCACAGTGGGTGCAAGACACTGTGGCTTGTAGGCCTCTCCAGGTCTCACACCCACTGAAATTTGGTGGATCGGTGATGATCTGGGGTGCTTCAGCAAGGCTGGAATCGGGCAGATTTGTCTTTGTGAAGGATCAAATCAAATCAAATCAAATTTTATTTGTCACATACACATGGTTAGCAGATGTTAATGCGAGTGTAGCGAAATGCTTGTGCTTCTAGTTCCGACAATGCAGTAATAACAAGTAATCTAACTAACAATTCCAAAACTACTGTCTTGTACACAGTGTAAGGGGATAAAGAATATGTACATAAGGATATATGAATGAGTGATGGTACAGAGCAGCATAGGCAAGATACAGTAGATGGTATCGGGTACAGTATGTACAAATGAGATGAGTATGTAAACAAAGTGGCATAGTATAGTATAAAGTGGCTAGTGATACATGTATTACATAAGGATACCGTCGATGATATAGAGTACAGTATATACGTATGCGTATGAGATGAATAATGTAGGGTAAGTAACATTTATATAAGGTAGCATTGTTTAAAGTGGCTAGTGATATATTTACATCATTTCCCATCAATTCCCATTATTAAAGTGGCTGGAGTTGAGTCAGTGTCAGTGTGTTGGCAGCAGCCACTCAGTGTTAGTGGTGGCTGTTTAACAGTCTGATGGCCTTGAGATAGAAGCTGTTTTTCAGTCTCTCGGTCCCAGCTTTGATGCACCTGTACTGACCTCGCCTTCTGGATGATAGCGGGGTGAACAGGCAGTGGCTCGGGTGGTTGATGTCCTTGATGATCTTTATGGCCTTCCTGTGACATCGGGTGGTGTAGGTGTCCTGGAGGGCAGGTAGTTTGCCCCCGGTGATGCGTTGTGCAGACCTCACTACCCTCTGGAGAGCCTTACGGTTGAGGGCGGTGCAGTTGCCATACCAGGCGGTGATACAGCCCGCCAGGATGCTCTCGATTGTGCATCTGTAGAAGTTTGTGAGTGCTTTTGGTGACAAGCCGCATTTCTTCAGCCTCCTGAGGTTGAAGAGGCGCTGCTGCGCCTTCTTCACGATGCTGTCTGTGTGAGTGGACCAATTCAGTTTGTCTGTGATGTGTATGCCGAGGAACTTAAACCTTGCTACCCTCTCCACTACTGTTCCATCGATGTGGATAGGGGGGTGTTCCCTCTGCTGTTTCCTGAACAGCATGACTCATGCCACGTGCAATGTTGTCCTGGAAGGAAACTTGCTTCCTTCTGCTCTGACAATGTTCCCAAACTCTGAGGATTGTTTTTTCCAGCAGGACAATGCTCCATACCACACAGCCAGGTCAATCAAGGTGTGGATGGAGGACCACCAGATCAAGACCCTGAACCAGCCCAATCTCCAGACCTGAACCCCTTTGAAAACCTCTGGAATGTGATCAAGAGGAAGATGGATGGTCACAAGCCATCAAACAAAGCCGAGCTGCTTGAATTTATTTTGCGCCAGGAGAAGCATAAAGTCACCCAACATCGATGTGAAAGACTGGTGGAGAGCATGCCAAGACATATGAAAGCTGTGATTGAAAATCAGGGTTATTCCACCAAATATTTATTTCTGAACTCTTCTTAAATTAAAACATTAGTATTGTGCTGTTTAAAAATGTCTTTGCATTATTCAAGGTCTGACAATACTGCATATAATTTATTTTGACCAGTTGTCATTTTCTGCAAATAAATGCTCTAATTGACTACATTTATTAGGAATTTGGGAGAAATGTTGTCAGTAGTTTATAGAATAAAACAATGTTAATTTGACCCAAACACATACCTATAAATAGTAAAACCAGAGAAACTGATAATTTTGCAGTGGTCTCAATTTATTCTGGAGCTGTATACAGACAGTACCAGTCAAAGATTTGGACACCTACTCATTCAAGGGTTTTTCTTTCTTTCTTTTTTTACTATTTTCTAGATTGTGGAATAATCGTGAAGACATCAAAACTAGGAAATAACACATATGGAAAGTAGCCATTTTAGATTATTCAAAGTAGCCACCCTTTGCCTGGATGACAGCTTTGCACACTCTTTGCATTCTCTCAACCAGCTTCATGAGGAACATATGCTGAGCACTTGTTGGCTGCTTTTCCTTCTCTGCGGTCCAACCATCTCAATTGGGTTGAGGTCAGGTGATTGTGCGGCCAGGTCATCTGATGCAGCACTCCATCACTCTCCTTCTTGGTCAAATAGCCCTTACACAGCCTAGAGGTGTGTTGGGTCATTGTCCTGTTGAATAACAAATGATAGTCCCACTAAGCGCAAATCAGATGGGATGATATATCGCTGTAGAATGCTGTGGTAGACATGCTGGTAAAGTGTGCCTTGAATTCTAAATAAATCACAGACCGTGTAACCTGCAAAGCAACATCACACCACCACCTCCATGCTCCATGGTGGGAACCACACATGTGGAGATCATCCGTTCACCTACTCTGCATCTCACAAAGACACAGCGGTTGGAACAAAAAAATCAAAAATTTGGACTCATCAGACCAAAGGACAGATTTCCACAGGTCTAATGTCCCTTGCTCGTGTTTCTTGGCCCAATCAAGTCTCTTCTTGTTATTGGTGTCCTTTTAGTAGTGATTTCTTTGCAGCAATTTGACCATGAAGGCCAGATTAGCGCAGTCTCTTCTGAACAGTTGATGTTGAGATCTGTCTGTTACTTGAACTCTGTGAAGCCTTTATTTGGTCTGCAATTTCTGAGGCTGATAGCTCTAACTTATCCTCTGCAGCAGAGGTAACTCTGGGTCTTCCTTTCCTGTGGCGGTCCTCATGAGAGACAGTTTCATCATAGAGCTTGATGATTTTTGCAACTGCTCTTGAAGAAACTTTCGAATTTCTTGAAATGTTCCAGATTGACTGACCTTCATGTCTTAAAGTAATGATGGACTGTCGTTTCTCTTTGCTTATTTGAGCTGTTCTTACCATAATATGGACTTGGTCTTTTACCAAATAGGGCTATCTTCTGAATACCACCTCTGCCTTCTCACAACACAACTGATTGGCTCAAACCTGTTAATTGAAATGCATTCCAGGTGACTACCTCATGAAGCTGTTTGAGAGAATGCCAAGAGTGTGCAAAGCTTTGAAGAATCTCAAATACAAAATATTTGTTTAAAACGTTCATGAGTTATTTCATAGTTTTGATGTCTTCTATTATTCTACAATGTAGAAAATAGTAAAAATAAAGAAAAACCCTTGAATGAGTAGGTGTTCTAAAACTTTTCTGTTTCAAATATTTTTTATTGAACACACACAAGAATGGTGTATAGGTATAAAAGACAGGTATACAATTCTTATCTAAACATAAAAGAGCATACAGGAACAACAAGACCCAGAGTTCTGGGTGCAAAACAAATAATACAGAACACGACATACAAAACAAGGACACGTAGAAAGAAAGAGGGTAGATGTCTCCCCCCCCCCCCCCCTTATTCCCCCCTATTCCCTCCCCCCCCACCCCCCTCTCAACTGCTCGGGTGGCAGGACCAGCACATGCTGCCCAAAGGTAGATTAAAATATTACAATTGAGAGTGCGTTAATAAGTACAAATTCACAGCGCCAACTCGTCCAAGTAGGAGAGGAAAGGCTGCCAGATTTGATCAAATGTTGATAATTTATTGTTCAGAATATATCTAATTCTTTCTAAGTGTACAGTGTTTGCCAATTCACTGAGCCATAATTTGGTAGAGGGCGGGTGTTCTAAAACTTTTGACTTTTGACTTATGTATGTTATATTTTAATAGGGAACTATGAAATCCAAGCAAAAAGGGAATTAGGTTTTTAATGTCACATGCCTTTCTTGCATTTTAACTTGTAATTTAGGTATATTGGTTAGAAAATTGACCATTTTATTATTTTATTTTCACCCCTTTTTTCGTGGTATCCAATTGGTAGTAGTTACAGTCTTGTCTCATCGCTGCAACTCCCGTACGGACTCGGGAGAGGCGAAGGTCGAGAGCCATGCGTCCTCCGAAACCGCACTGCTTCTTGACACAATGCCCATCCAATCCGGAAGCCAGCCGCACCAATATGTCGGAGGAAACACCGTGACCGTGTCAGCGTGCACTGCACCCGGCCCGCCACAGGAGTCGCTAGTGCGCGGTGAGACAAGGATATCCCTGCCGGCCAAACCCTCCCTAACCCGGACGACGCTGGGCCAGTTGTGCGCCGCCCCATGGGCCTCCCGGTCACGGCCAGCTGCGACAGAGCCTGGACTCGAACCCAGAATCTCTAGTTGCACAGCTAGCACTGCAATGCCTTAGACCACTGCGCCACTCGGGAGGCAATAGACTCGGGAGGCAGTATAATTAACCCCATCACTCCCACCACCTCCATAAAGCCAGTCTGTTTTTATTTGGGGACTCATGAATCAGGCTTTGCATAGGGGTTGGCAGGAGTACATTTTGAAACAACAGAAAATGTATCAACCCGAAATGGTCACAGCTGTTAGCAATAAAGCAGACATAGAAAGAGAGAACTGAAGGGAAAACTGACTTCAGAAACTAGACATAATGTATCCCAATTTAATGAATTCACCCCCGTCCGCTCAACTCACTTTAGAGGGTGATATCTACTAAGCTAACATATGGAATTGTTTTCAGATGGTTATACCATTGATCATTTTGCTATTTTATTTTAGAACCCCTGTATGCATAAACAAAGTATAAAAACATTATTTGATGAAACATTGAATTTGGCCTTACTGCTGTTAACCCATAGAAATGCATTGAATAACACATTCATACATTGGAAAACAGTCAAAAAAACAAATCAAAAGGAAGAATGTTTGTTTTTAAGTGTTTGTCCTGTATCTGAGCGATATGAGAAAGCTAAGGTTATATATGTGTATATATATTACATGTTTTGGCACATTCTACCCCATATTCACTTGTATTCATTTCTACCACCCAGTACCGGGTTACCTTCAGACGACTCTTGTGGAGCCTCTGAGTCTCAGGTTTCGATAGTGAGATCCAAATAGTTACTAGCTCTAACAATTCTGATTCAGTGGATTGCGACCATTGAGCTATTAAGGAAATGGACACAGCATCCAAGATGACCAACCGTTGTTTTCAACGTACACTACTCACACTCACATACGCCATTTCGAATTTGCTGCCATCTTTCTAGATCCGGTTTTACTGGGATTACTACGCATGTGGACAGACAGCTGGATCACGCAAACATTCTCCGGGAACTCAGCCAGCTCAGGGAGTGTGCCAAGCATGTGGACAGCTAAACAAACCAACCGCCACTTCCCCCTCGCCAGCTGGGCTCATAACGTCAGAGTATGAATATAAAATGTTCATATCTTCGGCTATGAGTGATGGGGGAGGGCGGCATCAGCGACAATCATTTGAATAATTCAATGCATGTGATGACCAAAGTCTCTTATTAGGAATTTTCTAATTTGGCTTCTCTATGGGGCCGTCTATGGGAATTGTCTTGCTGGGCCGTAGGTTAGTTAACTATCCTCTGGTAATTCGAAAGCGTGCTTCCAGACCGGAATCCTGGGCCTTGATGCGATGCAGCTCATGCAAAAACAGGAAGTCTCCAGTGTAAACACACAGGGTTTTATTTAATAAAAGGTGTTGATGTCAACAATTTTTAGCGCGGCCACGGACATCGACCTCAGATGTTTTTAACAGAAGGTAAATTAAATATAACCCCTCTTGACAACTCCTCCTCCCAGACTGGCTGACCTCTACTGTTCAGAGCCTGTCCTTGGAGAGTTACAGGCTTGTGATAAGAGCTGTGGTCCGGTGTGACTGGGCTGGGGGCTGGGAGGGAGAACAGAGAGGAATATTGATTCTGTAGACTCTACTTCCTCCTTCACTTAAACCTGAATTAATGTTTAGCTATTCAGGGTGGATGGAACTGAAGTGCATTGTCAGCAAAGTTCTTCAATCATGTCATCTGAGAGATGGGCACAAACAATGATTTCTGCAAAGATATTTGCATTTTCCAAAGGTTTTGGCAATATTGTGCAATGTGGCTGATTTATTAGTTTTCTTCTGTGTATATAACGCCATGTGGGTTTTTGTGTGACTTGTTCATGAGTGTGAGGATATTACAGTACACTCTTAGAAAAAAAGGTGCAATCTAGAACCAAAAATAACCCCTTTTTTGTTCCATGTAGAACCCTTTTGGGTTCCCTTTCCACAGAGGTTTCTACATGGAACCAAAAATAGTTATCCTATGGGGACAGCCGCAGAACCCTTTTGGAACCCTTTTTTCTAAGAGTGTAAGGTACCCAGCAGGGTGAGGGTAAGCACTGGGGCATGCAGGGGGCACATGAAAGATTTTGGACACTGACTGCAAACAAAGACCAATGTAGTCTTCTTAGGTAGAACTGATTACTGCAGCTCCATTGGCCTGAACTCTCCACCGTAAGATGGTGACGAGAGACAGTGGAAATGACACAGAGACATCAGAAAATGTGGAATGTTGTCATGACTCATGACATTGCCTTCAGCAAAGGATAGCACACAAGAGAAAAAAGCTACAAAATAAAAATGACACTCTATTGCCTATCACACTATAGATGACTGCTGGCTTTAATCACCACTAAGCCTTTCATAATTAACAGTAGGAGTTCAACCTTCAGAAAGCTGTTAATTAGTACACAGGAAGCTAGGCGGAGAGCTCTAGTTTTTTTGTTGACTCTCAGTGAACAAGGCTGCTCTGGTTGCAATTAAGATCTCAAGTCAAGGCATTTGTTTTTAGTTCCCCTCAAATCAATGCATCTGCGAGGGACAGAATCTGGTCAGGACACAAGCAATACTGCCTCGGGACATGACCTACTCAGTCCAATGCCCTTTATCCAATTTTCCAGTGCCCTGACAGGGCTAGTCGGGAGAGAGCTGAGCCCAATTAGAGACAAGGAAAACATTGATGTGTTGACATTAGGGTTGCAAAGCTACTGGTCATTTATCAAACTTACCAGAATCTTCAGTAATTTTGCCATTGATTTCTTGTTAATTACCAATCTTAAAAAAAAATAAAAAAATGTATCCATATATAGTATTCATTTTTATATCTGTGTCAATGTTGTTCATGAGTTTCTAGCAGATAGACCATATGTTCAAGAGAAAATTGCCTAATTAAATAATCAATGGCAATATTTTCAATGAACTCTTTCAACCATTGACTTTTTCCACAAATGCCACCAGTGTGACGCATATTGACATGGTGCATGTGCATTTTTAAAGTATATTTCATGCTTAAACCCTCATATCAAACACCAATGGTATTCACTAAGTTGCTGGTTTATATTTAGGATAATGTTTTACGTCTTTGTCTTACCTATTATTTTAAAATCATCTTATTTAATCTTCCATGTGATAAGGCCGCACAGACGGCCAGAGATAATTATAGACACCTGTGACAATCTGCTGTACTCAAGGGCCACTAAAAGTGTGTGCAAGATGGCAATCGGCAAATTTAGCATGGTGGCAGCACTTTTAATTTGTTTGTTTTAAACATCACTGGAAATAATTGCATCTGCATCTAGATGAAAGAATGGTAAATTCTCAGCAACTTCTCAGAACTGCCACAACTTTTGATTGCATCCAACACTTCGGATTTGGAAGGAATGTTATATACCAAACTTTCATTAGACCATGGCGCAAACCAAAACGATCATCCAAGGCCAGTAAGAAATCACAAATTAATTGTGGAGATCTTATAATAACTATGCCTTCTCCTATTGAGTGATATCCATCAATGCCCTCCACCTCAGTTTATCACAAACACCATCAAACGGCCTATGCACCTCCTGCAAACGTTGGGTTAAGACTAACTGCAAAGCTTTGGTATGTTTGGAATGCGTGCAGTTGATTAATCTAAAATGCAGCTGTCCTAGTTTTGGGCATGGGGTCAATGAAACTTACCTTCGCTGTCGGTGTGCTGTACCGCGGGGTGTGTGAGCATCGAAGGTGGAGTGGGACCAGAGGACTCACCTAGGATGGAGAGCGCACCAGAGGAGGGGGGCTCCACAGCAGCGCACAGGCCACCAGAGGCGGGGGACGTGGTGGTGAGGACGACAGAGCAGCGGTAGGTGAGCTGGCAATGCGTGCACCTGGGGAGGGGTGCTCCATAGCAGCAGAGGCAGTGCAGCGGGAGGCGGTTACAAGTGGATCGGGAATTCAGCGAGGTTTACATTTAAACGTCAGAAGCCTACTACCGAAGATTGATGAGATATGCCTGTTGGTTCGCAAATCAGAGGTGGTGTGACTTATGTTTTACAGAGACGGTGGGATTCATCTGTTCGTGACTCAGAAATTGAGATGGGCAATTACTCTGTCAGGAAGGATCGGAATCAGAACGGTGGGGGTTTATTTGCCTTTGTAAGCTCGAATATTGCTTATAAAGTCAGTTTGGATTTAATCGATGATGTGGACATTGTCTGGCTGGATGTCTGGTTTCCCAATAACAAGCCGATTTTTGTTGGGTGTGTTACGGCCTGCCAATCAGAATGCATTCTATTAAGGTCTCTAAATTGTCAAACTGTAGTGATTCCCTGGTGAAGGAAATCATTTTGTTAGGTGATTTCAATACTGATGTCTGCAAAATGGATAGCCCAACCTGGATAGCCCAACCGGATGACTATATTTATGCACTTCCGTATATCATTTGCTCTGACCCAAATGATAAAAGATTCCACCACGGTATGTGAAACAGTGCAACATTTTTCAGAGTAATAGTAATATATATTTTTATTACATTTTGCACAAGGAGAGTTTTTAAATATATATTTAGGTGTCACTAAACTGTTAGACAACAGTGTTGAAATGTTTAGGGAGCAAGTGGGTAAACTTGACTGGTCACCTGTGTTGGATAGTGTAGGGGTAGACAGTGCCTGGGAAGCGAAATGAAGATTCCTTGATGTGGTGAATGTGATGGCTCCCCTAAGACGGGTCAGGGTAAAGCAGAGCGAGCCCTTGGTTTAATCATGACATTCTAGACTCAAGAGCAGCCTGATTTTTCTCCTATATAAACGTCACAAATGAAGCACAGAGAAGGATGGATGAAACTAAGTGGGGTTACTTTGCTGATTTTTAAAATCATTGAGAGCAAAAATTACCCTAAAAAGCTTTGGAAATCATTTTAAGGAACTATGGTGTAGTAGTTCTACCAAAAACAAACTAAACAGTATTGAACTGAACATCAGGGGGAAAATTGTATTTTATTTATTTTAACTTCTGTTGCCAGTAAGCTGGTAAGCAAGCTGCCCACCAGTTCTGGTTTGTATGGAAACAATCAAGTCAATAAGTATTATGCAGAGCCAAACGTTCTCTTTTGTAAAGGTAGCAACAGCTAAAATAGCCAGTACACTAGCGAAGCTTAAATGCTCAAAAACCACATGCCTGGATAATATTCCTGTGAGGTTTCTTAGAGATTCTGCTGAGATTATTACCTATATTGTTAATCTTTCTGTTGAACAAGGCATCTTTCCCAGGGACGAAACAAGCTAAAGCTATACCTCTGTATAAGGTCTGACCCTGGGAATTATAGGCCTGTATCTATCCTCGGTATACCATCAAAGATCCTGGAGAGATTTGTACATAAGCAAATTTATGAATATGTCAACCAAGTCTAATGTATGATTTTCAGGAGGAGGGGGTAGAGCGCCGGTTGGGGATGCAGGTGGTGGAGGGGAGGGGCACATAGGAGGAGGGGATATATACAGAGTGGTTGGAGGAAGGGCTCGAGTTGGAACGAAACAAGCTACCCCCTCCACCAGGACGAGGCTCCCTGCCACCACCTTCAGAGAAACATACTCCACTTATTCACATCTACTTTACTTGACTGACTTCATCAGGAAAGAGATTGATGAGGGAAATCTGTGTGGAATGGTACTGCTTGACCAACAGAAGGCCTTTGATACAGTTAACCACTGTCTCCTAATCTCCAAACTAGAGGCACTAGGGTTAAGCAGTATCCCTATAGGCTAGGTAAAGTCCTATTTGTCAGGTAGGGAGCAAGTGGAAGAGGTTAGTGGTTCACTGTCTCTGACAAAACCAATGAGTTTTGGCATTCCGCAAGGGAGCGTGCTTGGGCCTCTACTGTTATAAACGATATGAACGATGCTTGTTCTTGCCGTCTTTTCCTTTATGCGGATGACTATACATTTATGTTGTCTCATAAAAGTAAAAATATGTTGGAGAGCATACTTAGCACAGAGCTTACTAACATTAGCAAATGGCTTAGAGATGATACACTGCACTTACGTAAAACTGACGCAGTTATTTTTGGGTCCAGTCCTAAATTGTGTAGGTCCTCTGAAATCAGAGTGGAGTTAGGGGGTGAGGTGCTGACTACTAAAATCTCTGTTGGCTACCTGGGACGCATCCTTGATGTAAGCCTGGGAGGTGTGAGCATGGGCACTAAAGTGCTAGGGAAGGTTAAGGTGGCCAGGACTGCGTTTTTGGCTAAAAAGTCCAAGTGGTTTGACAAGGACTCCATGAATGTTAGCCACTGCCCTCATTCAATGCCATTTTGACTACGCTAGTACTTCCTGGTTTGGGGGCTTATCTAAGCTTCTGAAGGGGAAGCTTCAGATTGCCCAGAACAAGCTGATCAGGGTAGTACTGAAAGTGAGTCCATGGACTGGGTTTGGTTTACAGGAGTATTTATGGTTCTGCGCCCAGATGTCTAACTGATTACTTCCTCCATATTAGGGATGCACACTCACTCACAGCACAGGTGTTGCAAATGTGTGCTTATACAGGTTCAGGAGTAATGCTGGGAAAGATATTTTCTTGTATACTGGAGCCTCGGAGAGGAATTGCCTCTGCCCATAAAAACTGTCCAGTGTGGGCAGCTTTAAAAATAAAGTAAAAAAACTGTTTGATGCCTTCTGTGCCCATTTAGAATGTACCATACGATGTAATTGCAATGATAAGATATGTTCTTCTGCTTTGTTTTATAATCATCTCGCTGTCATACTGTGTTCAACAATGTTGGATCTTGCCTAGCCATCTTGTCTCAAGAAGACCACAATGGAAATAAGTCCCAGACTTTATCCTCAATGATTTTACTTATGTGCATTTATGGCTTTAAGTTTTGTATGTGCCTGTTTTTTAAAATGTTTGAATTAATAAACTAAACACTAGATGTCTTGTGATAATTACATACAATCCTTATAAGATACCAAAATTCTGGTAGTCAGCAGTAGACATCCTAATAGCGTTCCAGAAACGTGTAGAATCTATCCCAAGGTGCATTGAAGCTGTTCTGGCTTGTGGTGACGCAACACCCTATAAAGACACTTTTATGTTGGCGTTTCCTAATGTTCCAAACCACTGGCTATTGTTTAGAATATAAATACATGAATGTTAAATCATAGGTACTTTGAGGATTAGGACTTTGACATTGTTTAGCATGGGATATTATCACATATCTTCTTTTGAGGATTTTTTTTTGCAGCAAGGATATTTCTTTGGATTTAGCGCTGACACTATGCAGACATGAATCATGAGGGGAAATCAGAGAATGTGTGTTTGTCTCCCCAACCCAGCGATATGAAACAGAAGTGTAGACGACGGAAAATGTACATGCCCTTAAAAAGTTGGTTGCCATAATGTAGGAACATCTAGTGTAGCGATCAGTCCATTCCACGTTGTTATGCCTCCAGATTTATTTTATTTAACAGCAAATTCAACTGACCAGCTCACCTGACAAAGCAATAAAATAAAAGTGTGTCAGTGGAGGCTGCTGAGGGGAGGACAGCTCATAATAATGTCTGGAACGGCGCGAATGGAATAGCAGCAAACGTGCTTGACGTATTTGATACCATTCTACTGATTCCGCTCCAGCCATTACCACGAGCCCGTCCTTCCCAATTTAAGGTGTTACCAACCTCCTGTGATGTGTCTTGTTACTGGTGCCTGTGGAACATCAATGTGACTGACTTTCCTAATTTTAATCCTGAGCTCTGTCTCTCAAGCCACTTTTATACCTAGTTCTAACATGCGTCATTTGTCCTGATCTTGTCCTCATTCTGATGTGCCCACAATTTTTGTCAGGTGTAGTTAAAAGACACATTGGGAACTGATTTTGATCAGATCTTATAAGTATAAATGGGCAAGATGAAGGACTCATGTTAGCGGCAGATATAAACAGGGCTTTAGATATGTATGGAGACTGGATCATTAATACCTTTTTAATGCCTTTTACTATGAAGCACACCACCGCTACAACAGACCAGTGGATTCAGAAGTAGTACATTGCGTTTTTCTCATCTTGTCTCTGTCTTACGTTTCAGGGCCGATGCATGAACTTCACCCGGGTCAAGTTCAATCCTCCTCCTCGCTACCCCCACTACAACCATCACTCAGCCCCCATCTACACACCTCCAAGAGGATCTAGTCCACCGCCTCCCCAAGGCATGCTCCCCCCTCCCCCCAACAGCCCCCCAGCATCCCCTTCACCATCCTCCACCTCCACACTGCCCTCAACACCCCCTCCTTTTTTTACCATTACACCTCCACCTTACACTCCTCCTCCAACTCGAGCCCTTCCTCCAACCACTCTGTATATATCCCCTCCTCCTATGTGCCCCCCCTCCCCTCCACCACCTGCATCCCCAACCGGCGCTCTACCCCCTCCACCAGGACGAGGCTCCCTGCCACCACCTCCTACCCGCCCACCACCATGCCCATCTGTAGATCCTCAGTAGTGATTGGAAGAGAGAGGGACACGGGATGACTAGGACAAGGAAGATCAACAGGAATTTGTCCTGTCTCCCCTAAGTCTTTGACTGTCCCCTCATTCCACTGCCAGTCAGGATATCTGTGTGGCTCACTCCACAAACAACCAGCTGATGACTTGTCAACTATTTGTCTACAGTGGCCCATGTACACATCTAGGTCAACAGTACAAAGATAAGTTGTACTTAAGGTTCTACAGACGTCTCCTGATGGACAGCTTTCCTCATAGAAATACGTCTATGTTGTCCATAGATGGCCAGGTCTGTTACCTTGTCAAGGTCATGAGGGCTAAGCTCATCTCTTCCATTCTAGAACCAACAAGAATGGATGGATATCTTTGTGACAAAGCAAAGCCAAGTGTTGGATGTTTGCCTCTTTTTCAAAAAAATTAAGGCTCTAGAGAGTTGGCATTATATTAGGTATTATATTCAGAAAAGAATGGAGAGATGTCTCCAAATGACATTCCAATAATGTATCAGTCTGAATTTTATACATTTAATATTTGTTTCTCACAGACAAATAAGTTATTATGAGCAGCGGAATTATTTTTTGCCAGTGGTAGTTTCTTTAGAGATTAGCCAAACTAAATCCAGTAAATGTAATATCTCAATGAATCCCAAAGTCCCAGTGCCAATCACCCTGCTGCACTGCACAATTGTCAATGGCAGGTTTGCATAATGTCAGCATAGAGGATGATTTAGTGCCTTATTGAGCCTTTTAAATGGGCAGTGTAGTTAATGTGATTTTTCCAGTTTTTTTTTTGTATTTTTAGTATTCTACACTATAATGTCGAAAGTACACTCTGAAATGATTATAATGTCCTTTTTGTGTAAGAACTGATAAAAAAAAAAGTTTATCTACACACCCACACGATCAGTCTGAGCATTTCAATGGCAAAAGGAGGCTCAGGGAAATACATGATAGAACATACAGTACCAGTCAAAAGCTTGGACACACCTAGTTATTCCAGGGTTTTTCTTTGTTTACTATTTTCTACATTGTAGAATAATAGTGAAGACATCAAAACTATGAAATAACACATGGAATCATGTAGTAAAAAAAGTGTTAAACAAATCAAAATATATTTGAGATTCTTCAAAGTAGCCACCCTTTGCCAAGAGTGCAAAGCTGTCAAAGGCATTCTCTCAACCAGCTTCATGATGTGGTCACATGCAATGCATTTCAATTAACAGATGTGCCTTGTTAATTTGTGGAATTACTTTCCTTAATGCGTTTGTGCCAATCAGTTGTGTTGTGACAAGGTAGGGGTGGAATACAGAAGATAGCCCTATTTCGTAAAAGGCCAAGTCCATATTACGACAAGAACAGCTAAAATAAGCAAAGAGAAACGCCAGTCCATCATTACTTTAAGTCAATGTGAAAAATTAAGAACTTTGAAAGGTTCCTCAAGTGCAGTCGCAAAAACCATCAAGGGTTATGATGAAACTGGCTCTCATGGGGACGCCAGAGGAAAGGAAGACCCAGAGTCACCTCTGCTGCAGAGGATAAGTTCATTAGAGTTAATTGCACCTCAGATCGCAGACCAAATAAATGCATCACAGAGTTCAAGTAACAGACAGATCTCAACATCAACTGTTAAGAGGAGACTGCGTGAATAAGACCTTCATGGTCGAATTGCTGCAAAGAAACCACTACTGAACAAGAAGACGAGACTTGCTTGGGCCAAGAAACACAAGCAATGGACATTAGACTGGTGGAAATCTGTTCTTTGGTCTGATGAGTCCAAATTTTAGATTTTTGGTTCCAACCTCCGTGTCTTTATGAGACGCAGAGTAGGTGAATGGATGATCTCTGCGTGTGTGGTTCCCACGGTGAAGCATGGAAGAGGCGTGATTGTGTGGGGGTGCTTTGTTGGTGACACTGTCAGTGATTTATTTAGAACTCAAGGCACACATAACCAGCATGGCTAACACAGCATTCTGCAGCCATATGCCATCCCTTCTGATTTGCACTTAGTGGGACTATTGTTTGTTTTTGAACAGGACAATGACCCAACACACCTCCAGGCTGTGTAAGGGCTATTTAACCAAGAAGGAGAGTGATGGAGTGCTGCATCAGATGACCTGGCCTGCACAATCACCTGACCTCAACCCAATTGAGATGGTTTGGGATGAGTTGGACTGCAGAGTGAAGGAAAAGCAGCCAACAAGTGCTCAGCATATGTGGGAACTCCTTCAAGAGGTTTGTAAAAGCATTCCATGTGAAGCTGGTTCAGAGAATGCCAAGAGTGTGCAAAGATGTCATTAAGGTAAAGTCTGGCTACTTTTTTAGGAATTTCAAATATATTTGTATTTGTTTAATACTTTTTTTTGGTTACTACATGATTCCATATGTGTTATTTCATAGTTTGATGTTTTTGCTATTATTCTACAATGTAGAAAATAGTAAAAATAAAGAGAAACCCTTGAATAGTGTATGTAGGTATGTCCAAACGTTTGACTGGTACTGTATATTTGGAGTTATTTTCAATAAACACACAGTGATTTATTAGACATACATTGATGATATAAAATTCAAAAGACTGCATGGGGGCTTTAATTAAAAACACAATGTTATCTGAGAGCAATTACATTCCCGTGGTTTAAGTAATTTGTTAATGCATGTAACAGTGTTTGATTAATTAATGGGTGTTTGTTAGTTTATCATTCATAACATTTTTTTTTTATACATTGTGTACAAATGTCTGTGTCTTTGTATTGTTCACTCAGCATTGGAGTATGGTTGTCACAGTGAACAAATTCATTATTGCAAATAAATGAACGTAAATGTGTGCAAACAAGTCCTCACAATTAGATGAAATTCCTGTCAGCAGTATCAATGGTTAATGTGACATAGTTGGGTTTCATTTTGTATACGCTATATATACAAAAGTTTGTGGACACCCCTTCAAATGAGTGGATATGGATATTTCAGCCACACCCGTTGCTAACAGATGTATAAAATCGTGCACACAGCCATGCAATCTTGATAGACAAACATTGGCAGGAGAATGGCCTTACTGAAGAGCTCAGTGACTTTCAACGTGGCATCTTCATAGGATGTCACCTTAACAAGTCAGTCAAATTTCTGCCCCGCTAGAGTTTCCCTGGTCAACTGTAAGTGCTGTTATTGTGAAGTGGAAAGGTCTAGGAGCAACAACAGCTCAGCCACAAAGTGGTAGGCCACACAAGCTCACAGAATGGGGCCACCAAGTGCTGAAGCGTGTAAAAAATTGTCTGTCCATGGATGCAACACCCACTACCGAGTTGCAAAACTCACTAAAGAGTTCCAAACTGCATCTGGAAGAAACATAAGCACAATAACTGCTCATCGGGAGCTTCATTAAATGGGTTTCCATGGGTTTCCATGGCTGAGCAGCATCAATGCAAGCATCGGCTGGAGTGGTGTAAAGCTTGCTGCTATTGGACTCTGGAGCAGTGGAAATGAGATTCTCTAGAGTGATGGATCATGCTTCACCATCTGGCAGTCTGACGGACAAATACGCTTCCTGCCCTGATGCATAGTGTCAACTGTAATGTTTGGTGAAGGAGTAATAATGGTCTGGGGCTGTTTCATGGTTTCGGGCTAGGCCTCTTAGTTCCAGTGAAGGGAAATCTTAACGCTATAGCATACAATGCCATTCTAGACGACCAACTCCATATTAATCTCCATGATTTTGGAATGAGATGTTCGAAGAGCAGGTGTCCACATACCTTTGGTAGTGTAAATTGAATCAATAAAATTGCTGACAAACATATCCTTGGCCTTACAGTAGATTCTTCAAGCTGTGCCTTTCAGGGTTCACATGGTATTTTGTCATTGTTGCTCCTTACAATTTCTTGACCAAAAAGACCATAGTGTATTGATGGTAAGCCTCTAAACCAGGCTATGACTACTTCACCCATTGATACAAACATGCTGACTAGACCGCTCGCGCCATCGTGCGCCTGATGATTTTGTCCACTCACACCTGATCAGAACACGCAGGTTGAAATATCAAAACGAACTCTGAACCAACTACATTAATTTGGGGACAGGTCAAAAAGCATTAAAAAAGTATTGCAATTTAGCTAAATAGCTTGCTGTTGCTAGCAAATTTATCCTGGGATATAATCATTGGGTTGTTATTTGACCTGAAGTTTCTCTACTCTGACAATTAATCCACAGATAAAAGGGTTTATTTGAAAGATGAACTGAGGTCCACCTGCCCAGGGACTGCGGTTGAAAATTAGCCGGCTGGCTAAAACCGGCACTTTTACTGAAACGTTGATTAATGTGCACTGTCCCTGTAAAAATAAAATAAACTCAAATAATAAACTCAATCTCTCCTCCTTCAGGCTTCTTTTCCTTCTTTGGACTTTATATGGTGGTTGGCAATCAACTATAAGGTGTATTACCACCACCAACTGGACTGGAATGTGGACCTCAGTTCATCTTTCAATCACCCACGTGGGACGAAACAAGCTAAAGTTATACCTCTGTATAAGGGGATAAAGTCTGACCCTGGGAATTATAGGCCTGCATCTATCCTCAGTATACCATCAAAGATCCTGGAGAGATTTGTACATAAAAAACAATGAGGAGATGGGAGAGGCAGAACTTGCAGCGTGTCAAGCGTCACAAATAGAACCAAGTTCCTGGTTACGCACACACTCGTTGACGCGTGCGAGCAGTGTGGGTGCAATGATTGAATAACCTGTATGTGTTCATTTATATTGCAATGCTCGCACACACAATGTGAGCGGTGTGGTCAGCATGTAAGTCTTAGGCAGTCTATGGGCCAAAAGATTTAATGCACCAGTGGTATTATGTAACACTTCCTCTTGCCAGTAGGAGATAATGAGTCTTACGTAAACACACTTGATGGAACTACAGTGGCTTGCAAAAGTATTCACCCCTGGGCATTTTTCCTATTTTGTTGCCTTTACAAGGTGGAATTAAAATAGATTTTTTTGAGGGGTTGTATCATTTGATTTACACAACATGCCTACCACTTTGAAGATGCAAATGTGTTTATTGTAAAACAAACAAGAAACAAGACAAAAAAATGAAAACTAGAGACTGCATAACTATTCACCCCGAAAGTCAATACTTTGTAGAGACACCTTTTGCAGCAATTACAGCTGCAAGTCTCTTGGGGTATGTCTCTATAAGCTTGGCACATCTAGCCACTGGGATTTTGCCCAATCTTCAAGGCAAAACTGTTCCAGCTCCTTTAAGTTGGATGGGTTCTGCTGTTGTACAGCAATCTTTAAGTCATACCACAAATTCTGAATTGAATTGAGGTCCGGCCTTTGACTAGACATTTAAATGTTTCCCCAAAAAACCACTCGAGTGTTGATTTTGCAGTATGTTTAGGGTCATTGTCCTGCTGGAAGGTGAACCTCCGTCCCAGTCTCAAATCTCTGGAAGACAGACAGGTTTCCCTCAAGAATTTTCCTGTATTTAGCGCCATCCATCATTCCTTCAATTCTGACCAGTTTCCCAGTCCCTGCCGATGAAAAACCTCCCCACTGCATGATGCTACAACCATCATGCTTCACTGTGGGGATGGTGTTCTTGGGGTGATGAGAGGTGTTGGGTTTGCGCCAGACATTTTCCTTGATGGCCAAATAGCTCAATTTTAGTCTCATCTGACCAGAGGACCTTCTTCCATATGTTTGGGGAGTCTCCCACATACCTTTTGGCAAACACCAAATGTGTTATTATTTATTTATTTTTTCTTTAAGTAATGTTTTTTTCTGGCCACTCTTCCGTAAAGCCCAGCTTTGTGGAGTGTACGGCTTAGTGGTCCTATGAACAGATTCTCCAGTCTCCGCTGTGGCGCTTTGCATCTTCAGGGTTATCTTTGGTATCTTTGTTGCCTCTCTGATTAATGCCCTCTTTGCCTGGTCCGTGAGTTTTGGTGGGCGGCCCTCTCTTGGCAGGTTTGTTGTGGTGCCATATTCTTTCCATTTTTTAATAATGGATTTTATGGTGCTCCGTGGGATGTTCAAAGTTTTTGATATTTTTTTATAACCCAACCCTGATCTGTACTTCTCCACAACTTTGTCCCTGACCTGTTTGGAGAACTACTTGTCTTCATGGTGCTGCTAGCTTGGTGGTGCCTCTTGCTTAGAGGTGTTGCAGACTCTGGGGCCTTTCCGAACAGGTGTATATATACTGAGATCATGTGACAGATTATGTGGCACTTAGATTGCACACAGGTGGACTTTATTTAACTAATGATGTGACTTCTGAAGGTAATTGGTTGCACCAGATCTTATTTAGGGGCTTCATAGCAAATGGGGTGAGGTGAATACATATGCATGCACCACTTTTCCGATTTGACTTTTTTAGAATTTTTTGAAACAAGTAACTTCTTTCATGTTACTTCACCAATTTGGACTATTTTGTGTATGTCCATTACATGAAATCCAAATAAAAATCCATTTGAATTGCAGGTTGTAATGCAACTAAATAGGAAAAACGCCAATGGGGGATGAATACTTTTGTCTTATCACACTCAAACACATTTGTAGGCATCAGAGTGTGGTTTTGGTCCAGTGACTGTGGTCTTGTCCACACAAAGGATCAGTATCATCGGGGCGACAGGTACCCCTGCAGTTAAGAGTGATTGTTGCTGGTTCGAATCCCAGAGCCGGCAAGGTGGAAAAATCTGTCGTTCTGCCCTTGAGCAAGGCAGTTAGCCCACAACAACAACTGCTCCCTGGGCACCAATGACATTGATTAAGGCATCCCCCGGCAACTCTCTGATTCAGAGGGGTTGGTATAAAATGTGTAAGACACATTTCAGTTGAATGCATTCAGATGTCCAACTGACCAAGTATCCCCTTACCTGTAGCATCAAGTCGTCATCTCTATCCCTCCAGATGAGGTGTAATATAGTCCTTCTACCAGTGGAGGCTGCTGAGGGGAGGACGGCTCATAATAATGTCTGGAACGGAGTGAATGGAATGGCATCAAACACATGGAAACCATGTATTTGATGTCATTCCACTGATTCCGCTCCAATCATTACCACAATCCCGTTTTCCCCAATTAAGGTGCCACCAACCTCCTGTGCCTTCTACCTATCCATAGCAGGAAGATTGGAGGCACTCATAATGGAAAGTTGACTTTGTACTGAGTCAAGTTGATGTGCAGATGTCTGGTTTTGTATAGTTAAAGGCACTTCCAAATATTTAGCAGTCTGAATATATGTAGCGAAGGAAGTATTTTAGAAAACTTTAAGTGTAGCCACTCTCTGTGTTCCTTTGTGATGAAGTCACTTTTTCATTACAGACTTATTGACTTGTTTCCAGTTCTTTACTTGTACCTGCTAGGCTTTCACGACACAAGCAGAAGTGTAGCCTGGAGACTGTGTTACCTGCCATTGCTGTGAAATCAATTTTTATTTAGAATTGATGAAGTACACCTTGAAACCGTGAAGAAATGTATTGTCTTTTTATATGGTTTGTTGTTATGCAAACACAGTATAACGCTTGTTTGTGACATTTAGAGCTGGAGTTGAAAATCACGGATTTAAAGCAGATTGGTTAAATCCTTGTGCAATGTACTATTGAGATTTGCTTCATGGTGCTCCTAGTGACAAAGGTGCAAACTGGCAATGACCCAGAGTTTTAATACATCATCAGAGACTTGTAAAGACTTACCTCACATTTCATAAAGCCACCCCCTTATCCACAAATCCCAGCTGGATCATAAGCATGCTTCAAACTCATTCTGGTAAAACATCCACATGCCATTATTAGTGTACCTATTTTAAAGCCTCTCTTAAAGATATTCATTACTAAAATTAATACAATAGAGAAACAGTACATTTACCAGCTGGAGAAATATGTTTTTCCATCCCCTTTCTTAAGGATGTTGGAGTCAGCAGGACAATGGACTGGCTTTGGGTTGACGGGGTTCACAAATAATGCACCATTTAGCAATTTTGAATTGGAGTGTGATTGAGTGCCTAGCAGTGCACAGACTGTACCTCGCTGCCTCAATCATAGAATAAAGAAAATAAAATGTGTACTGCGGCTAACAGCATTCAGATGTTCGTTTGTTGAATTATGTCACGTACAAATGAAGTGAGCTGTCTCAGAAAATATTAGACATCCTCAGGAAATATGGAGAGACTGGGGGAAAGGTGTGCTGTGTTTTGGGCATATACAGTAGTGGGACTAGGGTTGCAAAGCTACCTGTAATTTACCTAATTTACCGGAATCTTCAGTAATATTGGTAATTAACAGAGAATCTATGGTAACTTTGATGATTTATACTTGAATAACTTAAATCTATTCCTATATAGTATTCATAAAAATAAAAAAATTGCAACTTTGTTTATTGGATTTTCAACACCAGCATTTACAAAATAATTGCACAAGTCATTTGGTAGTAATATAAAACAACACATATAACAAAATGAATAGTCTCGCTAACAAAGTGACAAGGCCTTATTCATTTTGGCCTTATACCTTATTCATTTTGGTCAGTTGTAATGTGGGTAAGAAAACCCAAAATAATGCAGTAAAAGGGTCTGGTTCGATCTGTGTGCCGCTTAATTCTGAGAGTGTGTTAAAGATGTCTTTCCAGAAACCAACAAGAGATGGGCAACACAAAAACATGTGTACATGATTAGCAGGAGACTGGTTACATCGTACACAATTAGGGTTCACATTTTGGAAAGTCTTGCTTTGGTCCAATGAGCCCTATGAATGAGTTTGCATTGAATGAGATCGTGCCGAGGAACAAATAGAAGAGGT
The DNA here is from genome assembly GCF_045791955.1 of Oncorhynchus clarkii lewisi. NCBI lineage: Eukaryota > Metazoa > Chordata > Actinopteri > Salmoniformes > Salmonidae > Oncorhynchus > Oncorhynchus clarkii. The sequence goes on from NC_092176.1 coordinate 17,756,368, forward strand.
ATGTATAATCCTTTAAAGTGCCCCTTCCCATGGTTCATGAGATATTTCCTCACCCAGTTCCTCCAACCATGAGGATTTAATATTGTTTAATGAGGTGGTTTGTAGTGAGAAAATGTTACTATAGATTATTGACATGGTGCCTTTCAGAGTAGGAAGTGGGATAAGAAATGTGTCAAACTGTGTTTCACCAGGAAGGGTGGGGGGGAATCTGGGATCTATGCAGCGGACGTATCTCCGGATTTGTAAGAACCTAAAGAAATTATGTCTGGGGAGACCAAATTTAGCTGATAATTGTTGAAACGTACTAAATGTATTGTTAATATGGAGATCTCTAAATCTTTTAATACTAAGACTAGACCATGTTGAGAAGGCACCATCAACCATAGATGGGGGAAAAGCTGGGTTTGAAGCTACCTGAGTGAAAGAAGAGGTTGTCTGAAACCCAAAGTGGGATCTAAATTGATTCCAGATCTTCAATGTTGTTTTGACACATATATTTTTGGTAAAGGAGGAGGGCCTGCAACGGAGGAGTGAGCGAGGGAAGACAATGATGCTGGTATAGATGAGGCAGCCTCCATCTCTAGCCAAATTGGGGCTGGGAATATATCTCTGCTCTGCAACCAGTACTGAATGATCCTAAGGTTAGCGGCCCAATAACAGAATCTGAAATCCGGTCGCGCTAGACCTCCGTCTGGTTTGGGCCTCTGCAAATGCTGCTTTCGGCTTTTTGTCCCATACGAAAGGTCGAATTAGGCCGTCAATCTTTTTGAAAAACGTATTGGGAAGAAAAATCGGTAGGCACTGGTAGAGATATAAAAATGTAGGGAGAATTAATTTGAATATAATTAATTATTGCAACTAAGGAGAAGTGTAGCAAAGTCCAGCGTTCCAAATCGTCATTAGTATGGGTTAAAAGAGGAGCAAAATTGTCCTGAAAAAGGTTTTCAAATCTGATTGTGATGTTCACCCCGAGATAAATACAACTACTGTGAGAAATTTTAAATGGCAAGTTATGTAAAGTGAATTTTTTTGCAGCCACATTAAGCAGCATCAATTTGCTTTTGCTGAGATTCAGTTTATACCCTGATAAGTGACCGAAGGATGTGAAAGTGGCAAGGGCAGCACTTATTATTATTTAATAATAAATAATCTGCGTATGAAGACAGTTTGTGTCCGTGTCCGTATCTGACTATATCTTTGATGAGGGGGTGGGAGTGAAGTGCTATTGCAAGGGGTTCTATGGCGAGGGCAAACAGTAAGGGACTTAAAGAGCAACCCTGGCATGTCGATTGTTGCAAAGGGAAGCAATCTGATTTAGTGTTATTAGTCCTGACAGAGGCTTGAGGGGATGAGTACAGAAGTCATACAAGTAATGAATTTGGAGCCAAAGCCGAATTTATTTAGTGTAAAAAAAAGGTATTTACATTCCACCCGGGCCAAACGCTTTCTCTGCATCCAGGGATAAAATGGCTTCAAAGGCATTGGTGACAGAGGGATTATGTATATGTATGATAAAATAATCGTTGAAGATTGAAGAATGAGTGTCTATTTTTAATAAATCCTGTTTGATTCGGAATGATGATTGATGGGAGGACTGTTTCCAGACACGTTGCCAGAAGTTTGGCTAGAATTTTATAGTCGACATTTAGCAGGCTAATTGGATGATATGATACATAGTCAAGAGGGTCTTGGTTTTTTTAAAGAATAAGACAAATGGTTGCCTGTGGGAGAGCACCATTTGCAAATGCTTCATTGTACATTTCAATTAGAATAGGGGCTATTTTGGAGAGAAGCTTTTTTATAAAACTCTGCCGAGTAGCCGTCAGGCCCTGAGCTTTTCCCGGATTGAAGGGATTTGACAACATTAGACAATTCTTCAGCAGTGATTGGCTGCTCAAATATTTTTACCAAATCCCGGCTGACAGAAGGCAAAACAAATGAGTGGAAGAAATCATCCAATTCCAATATATCCGCTTTACTTTCAGAAGTATATAAAGACTGGTAAAATCTCTTGAATTCATCACTGATCCCCCTAGGGTCTAATGATATCCCAAACGATGTACACATTTTAGGAATCTGGTGTGATGATGATAATTGATGTAACTTGTGAGCTAATAATTTACTGGCTACATCTCCTTGTTCGTAGTAAGTGCTTCTAGACTTGACAAGCAGTTCAGTAACCTGGTCTGTTAATAATGTGTCGATTTCTTCTTGCAAAGTTAAACGCTCCTTATAAATATCTGGAGATGGTGAAACGGCATAAATGTGATGTAATTGGGCAATACAGCGTGTTAACATAAATAGCCTATCTTTTTTCAGTTTCTTCTCATGTGCTGTGTAGGAAATAATTTCACCTCTGATATAAGCTGTCAAAGTTTCCCAGAGAGTAGACGCAGAGATGTTTGGGGTTCGATTTGTACTCATGAAAAAGTCGATTTGACCCAAAACAAAATTGACAGTGTTCATTACTGAGCAGTTGAGTCTTTAGCTGCCATAGGCGGTCGCAGGTTGACAACAGTTTGACCACTTCCATAATAACAGGGGCATGGTCAGATACAACAATTTGATTATATGAACTTAAAGATATGGAATGGAGAAGTCTGCCATCTACAAGGAAGTAGTCTGTGTGTGTAAAAGTGTGGTGAACCGATGAGAAAAAAATGGTATGCTTTTCCAGATGGATTAAACATTCCCCAAGGGTCTGAAACTGCAAATTCAGACATAAAGTTTTGGACAACTCTAGCTGAGGTTGACAAGGTAGTAGGTTTAGTGGAGGATTGATACAAATGTGGGTCTAACCAACAGTTAAAGTCACCACCTAAGATCAACATATGGGGGGACATATCGGGGAGTGTAGAGAAAACCAATTTGAAAAAAAAATCACCATTGTCCCAGTTAGGAGCATAAATGTTAACAAAAAGTACATTCGTATTGAGCAGCCTACCACTAACAATTATGTATCTACCATGGGGACCTGCGATCACATTAGAACATGTAAAAGGTACCGATCTGTGAAGAAAAATAGCCACCCCTCTTGCCTTACTCTGAAATGAGGAATGGAACACCTGACCCACCCATCTGCACCTAAGACTTGAGTGTTGTGATACCTTCAGATGAGTTTATTAGAGAAAGATGATGTGAGCTGTGAAGGTGATGGAGCCCCATACTACGTTTAACTGGGTTATTGATACCCCTGAAATTCCAAGTAAGAAAATGAAAACCATTCCCTCCAGCTGGATGGACTACACTAGGCTGAGTCATGTCTTAAGAGAGAGAGAGGACGTGTAAAGGACAAGGTACAATGTAAACTAAAGATATTAGTTGACCCTAATAGAGCAAATTTAAAAAACAAAGACAAGCAACAAAGCGCAAAAAACATAAAAACTATATACAAATAAAGAGGGAAAAACCACTTCCCTCACAACCTCCCTTGCCGAAGCATCTCCCCAACTGAGATGCTAGCAAAACCCTAAATGCAAAAAAAAGTTTTGAGTAAAGCATGATAACTCTTACACCGTGCTACCTGAGATTTGTGACCAATTAACAAGAGTAAACCAGCCATGCATAGAGTCTAAGGAAAACTAACCTCGGTTAAGAGTGATTTAAGAGCAATAAAAGTGGAAAAACTGCAACTGAACCATGAAAACAGCCAGATATTGGCATTTGAGGCGGCTTAGAACAAAGTAAAATAGTAATGATACAAATAAAAAGCAATAAAGTGAGTGGAATAAAGAATATACATATATACAGTGCCTTGCGAAAGTATTCAGCCCCCTTGAACTTTGCGACCTTTTGCCACATTTCAGGCTTCAAACATAAAGATATAAAACTGTATTTTTTTGTGAAGAATCAACAACAAGTGGGACACAATCATGAAGTGGAACGACATTTATTGGATATTTCAAACTTTTTTAACAAATCAAAAGCTGAAAAATTGGGCGTGCAAAATTATTCAGCCTCCTTAAGTTAATACTTTGTAGCGCCACCTTTTGCTGCGATTACAGCTGTAAGTCGCTTGGGGTATGTCTCTATCAGTTTTGCACATCGAGAGACTGACATTTTTTCCCATTCCTCCTTGCAAAAAAACAGCTCGAGCTCAGTGAGGTTGGATGGAGAGCATTTGTGAACAGCAGTTTTCAGTTCTTTCCACAGATTCTCGATTGGATTCAGGTCTGGACTTTGACTTGGCCATTCTAACACCTGGATTTGTTTATTTTTGAACCATTCCATTGTAGATTTTGCTTTATGTTTTGGCTCATTGTCTTGTTGGAAGACAAATCTTCATCCCAGTCTCAGGTCTTTTGCAGACTCCATCAGGTTTTCTTCCAGAATGGTCCTGTATTTGGCTCCATCCATCTTCCCATCAATTTTAACCATCTTCCCTGTCCCTGCTGAAGAAAAGCAGGCCCAAACCATGATGCTGCCACCACCATGTTTGACAGTGGGGATGGTGTGTTCAGCTGTGTTGCTTTTACGCCAAACATAACGTTTTGCATTGTTGCCAAAAAGTTCAATTTTGGTTTCATCTGACCAGAGCATCTTCTTCCACATGTTTGGTGTGTCTCCCAGGTGGCTTGTGGCAAACTTTAAACAACACTTTTTATGGATATCTTTAAGAAATGGCTTTCTTCTTGCCACTCTTCCATAAAGGCCAGATTTGTGCAATATACGACTGATTGTTGTCCTATGGACAGAGTCTCCCACCTCAGCTGTAGATCTCTGCAGTTCATCCAGAGTGATCATGGGCCTCTTGGCTGCATCTCTGATCAGTCTTCTCCTTGTATGAGCTGAAAGTTTAGAGGGACGGCCAGGTCTTGGTAGATTTGCAGTGGTCTGATACTCCTTCCATTTCAATATTATCGCTTGCACAGTGCTCCTTGGGATGTTTAAAGCTTGGGAAATATTTTTGTATCCAAATCCGGCTTGAAACTTCTTCACAACAGTATCTCGGACCTGCCTGGTGTGTTCCTTGTTCTTCATGATGCTCTCTGCGCTTTTAACGGACCTCTGAGACTATCACAGTGCAGGTGCATTTATACGGAGACTTGATTACACACAGGTGGATTGTATTTATCATCATTAGTCATTTAGGTCAACATTGGATCATTCAGAGATCTTCACTGAACTTCTGGAGAGAGTTTGCTGCACTGAAAGTAAAGGGGCTGAATAATTTTGCACGCCCAATTTTTCAGTTTTTGATTTGTTAAAAAAGTTTGAAATATCCAATAAATGTCCTTCCACTTCATGATTGTGTCCCACTTGTTGTTGATTCTTCACAAAAAATACAGTTTTATATCTTTATGTTTGAAGCCTGAAATGTGGCAAAAGGTCGCAAAGTTCAAGGGGGCCGAATACTTTCGCAAGGCACTGTATATATAAATATATGCATATCTGCATTGTATCACATTATAGTGGGGAGGCAACTGTATACTCACCAACATGGGTTTGTAATGAAAATAAAAAATAACGACATTTAAGTGTCAATGAACCCAGGAAAGTTGGTTACGCTATCCAACCAGTCTGCCAGCTGGCCTGCTAACTAGCCTGCTAACAAGACCAGCTAACCAACCATTTGTTCCACACCATGCGGTACAACAGCCGCTTTCACGTTCTTGTTGATGAAATCGGCTGCTAGAGCCGGGTCCTCGAATCTGTGCGTGGAGCCGTCCGGTAAAATCAGTCTCAGAAGGGTAGGGTAGATGAGGCTGAACTTCCCGCCCGGGCAGGCACATAACTGGTGCTTCACAGCTCCAAAGCTAACCCGCTTCTTAGCCACAGCCGTGGTGTAGTCCGCAAATATCAAGACTCTTTTACCCTTGTAGAGGAGAGGAGATGCGGATATGAAAGAAATTCACCCTGATGACAAATGGTCACGGGGGTTCTCCATCCCGGGGTCGGCTATGCAGGGTGTGGTGGACCTGGTCTAGCAGCGACTTCTCAGCCAGGCCGAGCAGCTCCTGAAGCAGCTGGGCCATGAACTCTGTCGGTCTTGGGCCCTCCACTCCCTCCGGTATTCCCAGAAGACGAATGTTGTTCCTCCGCATTCAACTTTCAGGAGAGGGCACGGGCTTGCAGTGGCCTGCTCTTGCAGACTCCGTTTTTGGCCGGGTAGACAACATTACAAACTTACATTTCTCAGACTTGATCTGAATTGTTTAGAGGTCTCCTCAGACCTCGAGCCTGCCTGCCCCCCTGTACCTTTGGAACTCGGAAGTGTCGTGTCTTTGCTATCATTAACTGAAGACTGATAGTTTTTATCAAAGATTCTCTGCAATGAGTTATTACGCGATTAGACCGATTAATCGTGTAACCGTAATTACTAGGAAGTCAGGGCACCAAGGAAAAATATTCAGATTACAAAGTAATAATTTCCTAAAATAACTTTTCAGATATTTTCATATCTGATCCATAGTCTTCTGATTAATTAATTATTTACTTTACCTCACGTTAGTCTCATTCCAAATGTCGTAAATTGTTGGTTATCTGCTCAAACTCAGTCTTCACTATGAGTCATCCATACATCAATTGTCTTAAATCATTTATTTATGACTAACTAAGTAATTCACAGAAATGCATAAACAAACATTAAATATGGTAAATGTGGTTACATGAAATGAGAATGTGCCTTAGTGGGCTAAACCGGCATGGCGGCTTGTTAGACAAAAGGAGAAGTGGGGGTCGACTAAGAAGTCACTACAGAGTGATAATTATAACAATTGAAATGTTAATCCTTTGCACATGAACGCTCACTCATTCGGGAACAACTGCAATCAATATATATATATTTACGCTCAGTGTGTCATCTTGATCGCTGGTGAAAAGTTCATTTATTTTGTAGAATTGTCCGTCTCTCTCCCTCTCTCTCTCTGTCGTGGTTATAGTGGATGGTTCAGAGTGACATTCATTCATTTCTTATTCTATTCTGTCGGTATCCATAGTCTAAGAGTTTAACCACGTGGTATGGTTAAAAGATTCAGCAATGGTCTACAACCTTTGTCTCCCCTAACGGAGAAAAACATGGTCTGCAACCTTTAGCCATCTCGTAATTGAGGTAAGCTCGGTCTGTTGATTGAAAACCTGAGTTAGGGTTTTATTCGGAAGGGCTGAAAAAGGGCTGTCCCAGGAGGCCTGACCCTAACTGGGCTCAGGGGCGGTCCTCTGATTTAGTTCAAATCAAAAGGGAATTGTATTTTTCTTCATTAAACAGTCCACAATCATATTACACAATTATACAAACAGTATCATCCTCACTCATTCAACCTCATATCTGAGGCTATTATATAAACAGCGTTATGGTAATGTGGCCACACCGTCTCCCATGAGCTTCCCCAAGTTGTGACAAACGGACCAGTTCGTAGCTGGATTCTTCACCAATCTTTTATACTTTCTTCGGAACATGAAATGTGTTCGTACCTCAAGTTCTGTGAGGTGGAAGGATTTCCTTTGTTCTCCATGAAAATCTACTCTCTCTATACTGTGTCCATAAGGAGATCCTCAGAAATTCCGACCTCTCTGACCACAGCAACCTAGTTGAAGGAGGCAAGGGGGAGGCAGGGAGAGGGGGATGGGGCTTGCTATAAGAAAAGAGGCCAACGTCATGACAGTAGTGAGTGTTGCAACCGAGGACAGACGATTTTCAGCACTCGGCGGCTCCGTTCTGTGAGCTTGTGTGGCCTACCACTTTGCGCCTGAGACGTTGTTGCTCCTAGACATTTCCACACTAACAGTACTTACAGTTGACCGGGGCAGCTTTAGCATGGCATAAATTTATCGACCTGACTTGGAAAGGTGGCATCCTATGACGGTGCCACGTTGAAAGTCACTGAGCTCAGTAAGGCCATTCTACTGCCAATTTTTGTCTATGGAGATTGCATGGCTGTATCCTTGATTTTAGCAAAGGCTGTGGCTGAAATAGCCGAATCCACCTCTTTGAAGGGGTGTCCACAAATCAAATCAAATTGTATTGGTCACATACACATGTTTAGCAGATGTTATTACGGGTGTAGCGAAATTATTGTTTATAGCTCCAACAGTGCAGTAGTATCTAACAAGTAATATGTAACAATTTCACAACAATAGACACAAATCTAAAGTGAAGGAATGGAATTAAGAATATATAAATATTTGGACGAGCAATGTCCGAGGGGCATAGACTAAAATACAGTAGAATAGAATAGAATACGTACATATGATATGAGTAATGTAAAATATGTAAACATTACTAAAGTGACTAGTGTTCCATTATTAAATTGGCCAGTGATTTCAAGTCTATGTATATAGGGCAGCAGCCTCTAAAGTGCTAGTGATTGCTATTTAACAGTCTAATGGCCTTGAGATAGAAGTTGTTTTTCTGTGTCTCGGTCTCAGCTTTGATACACCTTTACTGACCTCGCCTTCTGGATGATAGTGGGGTGAACAGGCAGTGGCTAGGGTGGTTGTTGTCCTTGATTATCTTTTTGGCCTTCCTATGACATCGGGTGCTGTAGGTGTCCTGGAGGGTAGTTAGTTTTTCCCAGGTGATGCATTGGGCAGACTGCACCACCCTCCGGAGAATCTTGCGGTTGCGGGAGGTGCAGTTGCCCTACCAAAAGGTGATACAGCCTGGATGCTCTCAATTGTGCATCTGTAAACTTTTGTGAGGGTTTTAGGTGTCAAGCCAAAATTATTCAGCCTCCTGAGGTTGAAGAGGCACTGTTACACATATGTAGTGTACTTTTACAAAAGAAGACATTGTTACAATCCTTTTTCCGTGCGATGGGACCCTCGATGCTCCATCTGTGACTACTGATGATATCACCTGCAAACTCAAGTTTCTGTCCCAAAAGAAGTCAAGGCAATTTCTTCATGGTTCCACTCTTAGTTAGTATGTGCGCACTAAAATAATACAGAGAGGACTCTGAAAACAGAAAGAGCCTACAGTGGTCCGACACAACCCACTGTTGTAGTATTGCACTAAATGGTGGGAGATCCTTAATAAGGCTTCTCTGGACCTAACTGTCCTTGTCATTGACCTCACACAGAAGGAACTTACTGGTACCCAGACAGAAACCTAAAACTTCATCCCTATCTAAACAGATCCGTTTTAGATATGACATCCAAACCTTTGAATCTAGTGCATAAGAATTGCCCTCAATCTGATGCAGATCATTATTTTTTGATCTCTCTACTTGGTTGACCAAACTTTACCATCGCTACCAGACCAGGGGCTCAAAAAACACAGGAGGAGAAGGAGAAGAGGCAAGGGCACCACGCAGACGCAACCAGCACGGCGCGAACAGGGTCCAGACCCACTACTAGTCAACCTATCTGCTGATACTCTCAGTGAAGATGAAGAGACTATGTTTAGCAAGGGACTTTCCTTTGTTCCTACACAGAGAACCAACACCTTTCAAACCAAGGTAGAACTTTTCAAGTTTTTTTGATTCCATTAAGCTGAATTACCTCTTGAGGTCTTAAATGCTAATGACGATAACCATCCAGTATTCAGATCAAAGAGCACATTCGACCACCCTGTAAATAACTTGGCTATTGATATGTTTTGCCAACTTGTGGAGAGAGATGCTGTTAAATTATTTGTTGCTAATGAAAATACAAAATATGTTTCCAACTGCAGCAAGATACAAAGCAAAATGCTTCATTCCAGCTCTAAAAATCCCAACCTTATCTTCAAGGGCTGTGATAAAGGAGGTGGATTGGCAATCATTAATAGATCTTATTATGATGGAGAAATCCATAGACAATTGTTTGTCACTTACTCTTACTGCAAACTCAAAGGTGACCCTACCTGTGTGTATAAAACCAACATTATTTTTTTTCTCAGCAGAGCTCATGAGGCAGGCTATCTGACTGACAGGGAGTGGGGTTACCTCACCAACAAGCAGCCTACCACGGCCATTATAAATGTTTTACCAAAAGCACAAAAGGATTACCAGGAGTTTCCCCCTGGACATCCAATTGTGGCAATTAATGACTTTCTATCCGAACATTTGTCTAATTTAATTGATTTCCACATCAGACATCTACCTACCTAAGAAACACAGGTAATTTCATCAATCAGTTATCTGAACTAAAGCTGAACAAGAATGATAGGGCTTGATTCTATTGTTTGATTCTATTGATTCTATTGTTTGATTGTTTGATTCTATTAACTTCAGTTTGGAATGGGACCCTGCCAAGATACATTTTCTAGACACATGCAATTTTTGACAATTCGTTTCACACTACCCTCTATGTCAAACCGAAGGATAAAAACAGCCTCCTTCACGCATCAAGCTACCACTCTGGCTCTTTGAAGAGGGCCTTGCAATACAACCAATTCTTACACATCAGACGCATCTGCACTTGAAATTAGGATTTTATCATGGAAGCAAATAAATAGTTATTGGATTTCCATCACAGAGGTTACTCCACAGCAGGTCCGGGCTATGGACCAGTGTGACACATTACAAGGCAAATGCAATAAGAAAAAAAGTAATACATTTCTGTGGTGTGCTGTACCTCATACACTCCTTACATTAAAAACATTATCAGACAACACTAGCATGTACTGCAAACTGCGGGCCCGATGTGTTTCATGATCTTCCCATGTTCACTCATTCTACGTCCCGCAGCCTAATGCCGTGATCACAAAGACAGTGTCATTGCATCAATGCTGCATGACATTTTGCGCAGCTATGCAACTATACTGAATGCAGGTATCTACACACATGTGTAGATACCTCAAAAGTATCCTCAAAACCGTGTCATTTTGACACAACTGCTGACAGCTACAGGGACATAAACACAAAAAATGCTGCTTGGTGACAAGTGTCCACGATAATAGGATTGCCAGATCATTTCAGTAATGAGCTTGTTGTAGATGTGGCTAGCTAGCTAGCTTGCTAACCTAGCCAATGAAGTGTGTGTGTGTGTTTAAGACAGATATATAGTAATAGAAATGATGGTAGAAACTACCCCTGATCATTTGGTCAGATAACTGTGTGTGTGTGTCTGTGTGTACCGTAGGTGACATGTCCATGATAGCTATCTAATGACTTTAGTTATGCTAGGTGATGATTTGGCTTATCATGTTCATCTCTATGTAGAATAAATGGAGGAAGCACCTCTAGATCTAGGACCTGGTTAGATTATTATGGCCCTCACGGAAGTGACCACTGAGGACCTTGTTGAACAGAATGTGGCCATGGAGAGAAATGAAGAGGAACAACGTCCCACCAGGCATCATCAGATGTACCAGCCCCAAGATCAACTCAACTCATTTCAGCAGAGGCTCCTCCAAGCCATTGAGAGAGATGCAGCCGGATCTGATCCTCACAGGAAGGAGGATGGTAGAGACCAATTTTTGCCATGAGCCTGGTGCCAACCCTGAAGAGGCTGTCTCAGCAAGAAAAGCAGCGGTCAAGGTTAAAATTCCTCAGCTGGTCATTCAATGGTCTTTTTGTTCCACAACACAGGTAGTGTGATTGGTATTGCGACAGTTAAGTAAAGTGGGTCATTTTAGAAGTATACAGGGCATTGGGGAAAGTATTCAGACCTCTTGACTTTTTCCAGAGTTTGTTACGTTACAGCCTTACTCTAAAAATGATTACATCGTTTTTTTCCTCCCATCAATCTACACCCCATAACGACAAAGCAAAAACAGGTTTTTAGACATTTTTGCACAATTATAAAAAATTACATACTGAAATATTACATTTACATAGGTATTCAGACCCTTTACTCAGTACTTTGTTGAAGCACCTTTGGCAGCGATTACAGCCTTGAGTCTTCTTGGGTGGTACAAGTTCGGCACAACTGTATTTGGGGATTTCTCCCATTCTTCTCTGCAGATCCTCTCAAGCTCTGTCAGGTTGGATGGGGTGCACAGTTATTTTCAGGTCTCTCCAGAGATGTTCTATTGGGTTCAAGACTGGGCTTTGGCTGGGCCACTCAAGGACATTCAGAGATTTGTCCCGAAGCCACTCCTGGGTTGTCTTGGCTGTGTGATTAGGGTCATTGTCCTGTTGGAAGTTGAACATTCCCCCCATTCTGAGGTCCACAGCACTCTGGAGCAGGTTTTCATGAAGGATATCTCTGTACTTTTCTCTGTTCATCTCGTCTCCCAGTCCCTGCCACAATAAAACATCTCCACCTCATGATGCTGCCACCACCATGCTTCATCGTAGGGATGGGGCCAGGTTTCCTCCAGACGTGGCACTTTGTATTCAGGCCAAAGACTTCAATCGTGGTTTCATCAGACCAGAGAATCTTGTTTCCCATAATCTTAGAGTCCTTTAGTTGCCTTTTGGCAAACTCCAAGCAGGCAATCATGTTCCTTTTACTGAGGAGTGGCATCCGTCTGGCCACTCTGCCATAACGGCCTGATTGGTGGAGTGCTGCAGAGATGGTTGTCCTTCTGGAAGGTTCTCCCATCTCCACAGAGGAATTCTGGAGCTCTGTCAGTGACCGAGTGATCGAGTTATTGGTCATCTCCCTGATCAAGGACCTTCTCCCCCGATTTAACAGTTTGGCAGGGCGGCCAGCTCTAGGAAGTGTCTTGGTGGTTCTAAACTTCTTCCATTTAAGAGTGATGGAGGCCACTGTATTCTTGGGGAACTTCAATGCTGCAGACATCTTTTGGTACCCTTCCCCAGATCTGTGCCTGGACACAATCCTGTCTCGGAACTCTATGGACAGTTCCTTCAACCTCATGGCTTGGTTTTTGCTCTGACATGCACTGTCAACTGTGGGACCTTATATAGATGACGTCTGTGCCTTTCCAAATCATGTCCAATCAATTGAATTTACCACAGGCAATCAAGTTGTAGAAACATCTCAAGGATGATTAATGGAAACAGGATGCACCTGAGCTCAATTTCGAGTCTCATATTAAAACGCCTGAATACTTACGTAAATAAGGTATTTCTGTTTTTTATTTTTAATACATTTGCAAAAATGTCTAAAAACCTGTTTTCACTTTGTCATGATGGGATATTGTTTGTAGACTGATAAGGGAAATGTTTTATTTCATCCATTTTAGATTAAGGCTGTAACATAACAAAATGTGGAAAAGGGAAAGTGGTCTGAATACTTTCTGAATGCACTGTACAAAGGAATAATATGAGGCAAGTTTATAGCTGTTGTTTCTGGATTAGAAAATACCCTGAAACAACAATTTGCTGTCTAAATATTTGCCTATCATATTTTTTAACCTGAAATACAAATTCCATGAGTAAACAGCAAGAGTTCCCAACTTTACTACACTGCTCCAATATTTATGCCACTAACCACACTATACAAGCAGTATTTGTTAACACAAATCTCACCTTCTATGGTGTTATATTATGTCATGCGTGTATGTGTTGTTTTTCTTTTCCATTCCAGAGATGGAGTCAAATTAGCCGACCAGCTCACAGGAAGGACAAGAGGAGAGGAGTTGTCTGGTTTATGTTTTGATCACCCTCCCTTTCCTTTCACACATGAGTCAATTCCGTTTCAATTCATAAAGTAAATTGTTACTAAATTCTTAAGATAGCATTCATTATTAATGTTACATAGATTTCTGAATTGACTGAATAAAACACACACACCTGAGAATTAATTCCATCGACTGGTCCATGACGTCCAGGGGCCATTTGTTTGTTTAGCTGTGTTATGGCTACACATTCTTTAATTTTTTTCAGAGACAGAGACACACACGCACACTGCTCTTCTCCTCGAGGCACCTCACATTTTCAGTGCCCCTCCCTTTTATCTCCCTCTGCCTGAGGTAGCTGTTGAGATGAATGGTGGTGGCTAACCATAGGGATGGAGCAGATGCAGGTAGAGGGTAGAAGGCAAGCAGACTGGTGATGGGGTGTGTTGACTGTCTAGATTCTCCTTTGGAGAGAGAGTAATACAAACTGTATTTCCTTGACTCCTCATGTCCTCTCTCTCCTCGCCTCCTTCTCAAAGACCATTGGAGGAAGGCTTAGAGAGAGGGAATGTCAGGTTCATTCATACTGACCTCCTCCAATGGGTTTTGAGCGGGAGGTGAGGAAAGAGGACCCGAGGAATCAAGGAAATGCAACTGAGATTTTCTAAATGACCTCAATTGAGATTTTCCAACTTACCTTACCTTAAACCTTACCTATGTCCTTGTTAGTAGGCTTTTTGAGTATAAAATAACGTAAATAGTTACTCAATACTTAGGATAGCAATCATTATTACTTGTACATAGATTGCATGAAAATTGACTGAATTAAAACTCACACACCGGAGAATTCAGATACTCTTGTTGTTATTTTATGAAACTAAAGGTGAAATTTGTGTTGACCTAAATGTTGGCTACACATGAACTTTTAGTTTTTTCAGACACACACTCCTCCTCCACTCCTCTCTGCACCTCAGATCTCCAGTGCCCCACCCACTCTCTCTTTATGGCCATGTCTTAAAAGAGCCGTTTCACTCCACGGCATACTGCCATGGGACTTAACCTGCTGGGGATGAGAAGTAGGTGGTCAGCTTCTCCCTCACCTGGAGTGCCTGTCAGGGGGCGTTGTTGGCACCTGCCCTGGTGACATCAGGTAGGTGACCATTTGGCATGAACATCTCCATCGGGAGCGGCTCCTGGAATGACCTCCGCAGGTAGTTGTGGAGAAGACACGTGGCCTTCATGCAGGCATCGACATTTGAGGGGCTGAGACCAAGCACTCTCCAATACATTCTCCATCGGGCTGCCAGAATCCCAAAGGTGCATTCAACAACTAACCTTGCCCTGGACAGTTTGTTAAAGATCCTTACAATGGATGAGGTTGGGCCTCAAAGGGAAGGCCTCGTCGCCAACGAAGACGTGGGGAATGGGCCCCAGGTCAACAGCCCCAGGGAGTGGTGCAGGTGGTGGAATCTCCAGGTTGCCATCCTGAAAATGCCTGGCTGAAGGCAGAGTCCCGGAGGGGCCCACCATCACTTCTCTTGCCATAAGCGGCAACATCGACGACGCTGAAACAGTAGATGGCATCTACAACAGCCAAGAATACTTTATATGTACCCTTGTAGTTGTAGAATTGCGAACACAAGCACTGTAGAGCCTGGATTACTACATGTTTCCCGTCAATGGAGCCAAGACAGTAGGGGAAATTAGAAGCGATGGCCCTCCAGTCTTCCTCCTTGGGGACAGGCATGTATTCACTGACCAGACAGTCCAAAATGGCTTGGGCCACAGAGGGGGCAATGTCTGCCACCGTGGACCATCCAAATCGGAAGCTGAATCACTTGAATTTAACTTACCGGAGACAAATCGCCAGGCGTTCAACTGGGCTGATGGACTCCCGGTGGTTGGTATCCATCCGGGCAATCCTGGCTCCAACCCTCTGGAGCAGGTGATCAAACTGGCTAAGGTCCAGACGAAAGTAGTTTCGGAATTCCTCTCCAAACAGTCAAAGCTCTTGAATGAGATGGTGGAACTCCCCTGCCTGCTTTCGGGGCTTCAACCATCTCTGCACACACACAGACCTGCGCTTTCGGCGATCAAGACCACCTTGCTCAACGTTGGTCTCATTGTTGAAAGAGCCTACTCTGTACTATCTTGACTATTTATTATTGCATTTCCCTCTAAAACTATGCATTTTGGAGGGAAATTATATTATAGGCTGTCACAATAAATTTGTAGATGTCATTGAATAAATAATATGTATGCTGCTTGGCAAATAAATGAATAAAATATTGAAATAAAGTCTGCAGTCATTGTTTTTTATTATGTAATCCCACTGTTTTCTTTACTGGATATGTGTGCAACAAAAGTTCAACATTCACATTTTGCTACATTTTGTCAAGTCTATCTACACAAATTGATTAATTGAACAAAAGTTCAACATTCACCTTCTGATACCATTTCTGTCAAGCCGTCTACGCATACAGTTTGACGCATACGTTCGATAAATCCAACATATGCACCACACAGAACGTACTGCAACTGCCTCTGCAATGCAATGCTGAAAGGCAAACACAGCGTTCCATTGGAAATGAATGTACTTCTGGTGTATCAAAATTCAATAATGCTGTTGGTGTGACCGAGGCATAAGGGACATGCTGGTGAGTGCAGGCACTTATGACACATCAAAATAAGGAACATCTGGATGATGCTACTGGCTTCTTACCCAGCCGCAATTGTGTGGCCTGTACAGGTATTCGTCACAAATAAAGAATACACCATCAATAGATGAATTACCTGAGGTTTTAACAATGTATTGTATCTGCTGTCTTGTCCATGCTTCTTGCAATACACTGGTATTACACGCAGACAACTACGGTTACGCATCAACGAGCATCGCAGTGCCATCTGAAGAAATGACCTAAAACCACCAGTGGCCAGACATTCATGAGGCTAATCATGCTGTGACTGATCTTAAGTTCTCGGTGTGCCATTGACAATGTTTTCTCAAGCGGCAGATGTCGCAATATGGATGAGCGCCTTCTCTAGTGAGAAGCACGATAGATCTTCTAGTTAAAAACTCTACATCCAGCCTCCTGAGTGGCGTAGCGGTCTAAGGCACTGCATCGCTGTGCTTGAGGCATCACTACAGACACGGGTTTGATCCCGGGCTGTGTCACAGCCAGCCACGACCGGGAGACCCATGAGGTGGCGCACAATTGCCCCAGCGTCGTCCGGGTTAGGGGAGGGTTTGGACGGCCGGGACGTCCTTGTCCCATCGCACTCTAGTGAATCCTGTGGCGGGCCTGGGCACATGCACACTGACACGGTTGCCAGTTGTATGGTGTTTCCTCCGACACATTGGTGCGGCTGGCTTCCGGGTTAAGCGAACAGTGTGTCAAGAAGCAGTGCGGCTTGGCAGGGTCTTGTTTTGGGGGACGCATGGCTCTCGACCTTCTCCTCTCCCGAGTCTGTAACTCTACACCCTCAAGGGCTTAGTGAGGAATTTGACCTTGTATGTTTCTTATGTTATGTAGACTGTTGTCTCTTTCCAATTATATGTGGCATTTTAATTGTTGATCCCTGTGGAACACTTTCAACACCTTGTAGAGTCCTTGCCCTGACGAATTGAAGCTGTTCTGTGGGCAACATGGGGGGGGGGGGGGGGGGTGGGTGCAACTCCATATTAGGAAGGTGTTCTTAATGTTTTGAACAGTTCCCCCTACATACTTTGAAAAAATATGGTAGCATCTGTCTCTCTGTCTGTCATAAAATAATCCAGAATCCGGTGAATCCAGAAAAAAAACATCTGGTAATTTCTTCTGGGAAGCTAACAGTTAAGTATTTTCCAATTGCAATAAAAGCCAACTGATTACTGGTCTAAGACATGCTCTGTTAAGCTCCTTGGTTGAACACACCCAGTCATTAAACTGACAGGAGCAGGCATCAACAGTCAACACTCAACTAAAACTGTCAATGGACTACACAATAGTTGTCGTAGTCTTCTTCTTCTGTAATTAAAAAAAAAGTGACATTAATGTAGGAGAGTAACACATTTAGATCTGGTAAAAGATAATACAAACAAAAAAACATGCGTTTTCTATTTTGTTTGTTTGTCCCAAGAGAAAGGCCATAATATAATATTGCAGTTTAGGCACAATTTCGATTTTGGCCACTAGATGGCAGCACTGTGTGTGCAAAGTTCCAGATTGATCCAGTGAAGCATT
Source organism: Oncorhynchus clarkii lewisi (assembly GCF_045791955.1). Taxonomy (NCBI): domain Eukaryota; kingdom Metazoa; phylum Chordata; class Actinopteri; order Salmoniformes; family Salmonidae; genus Oncorhynchus; species Oncorhynchus clarkii. Next base: position 17,773,984 of record NC_092176.1, read on the forward strand.
GCAATACTGGACAATATTCTTTTTATATTAAGTCAGCCCAAATGTGCCGAATTGGTCAATTGATACATTTTCAAGCACATAACTATAAAGAACATACATGTTTTATTACCATATAATTTTTGTAAGTTTACACATTCCCAGGAATGTCATACATGATGGATCATAAGCTTATACGCTAACTTTTACACATCTAGATGGCCGGGCAGGGTGAGTGTGGAGCCAAAGACAGCAGGGGTTCAAACTGTAGAACCCAGCTCCTACATTTGAATATAAAAATGTATTTTATCAAACGAAACTATGCTACATTTCATCTCTGGGACACTCAGGATGACAAATCAGAACAAGATTACTGAATGTAAGTACATTATTTATCTTTAGAGGTGAATGCATCAAACCAGTTGCTGTGATAAAAATTTGTGTTGTTGTGCACCATCCTCAAACAATAGCATGGCAATAGCATTTTTTTCACTGTAATAGCTACTGTAAATTGGTCAGTGCGTGTTTGCGTCTCTCACATGGGTAGGCAGACCATTCCATAAAAATTTAGCTCTATAGGAGAAAGCCCTGCCTCCAGCTGTTTGCTTAGAAATTCTAGGGACAGTTAGGAGGCCTGCATCTTGTGACCGCAGCGTACGTGTAGGTATGTACAGCAGGACCAAATCAGAGAGATAGGTAGGAGCAAGCCCATGTAATGCTTTGTAGGTTAGGAGTAAAACCTTGAAATCAGCCCTTGCCTTGACAGGAAGCCAGTGTAGGGAGGCTAGCACTGGAGTAATATGATACGTTTTTTTGGTTCTAGTCAGGATTCTAGCAGCCGTGTTTAGCACTAACGGAAGTTTTTTTAGTGCTTTATCCAGGTAGCCGAAAAGTAGAGCATTGCAGTAGTCTAACCTAGAAGTAACAAAAGCATGGATGAATTTTTCTGCATAATTTTTGGACAGAAAGTTTCTGATTTTTGCAATGTTACGTAGATGGAAAAAAGCTGTCCTTGAAACAGTCTTGATATGTTCGTCAAAAGAGAGATCAGGGTCCAGAGTAACGTCGAGGTCCTTCACAGTTTTATTTGAAACGACTGTACAACCATTAAGATTAATTGTCAGATTCAACAGAAGATCTCTTTGTTTCTTGGGACCTAGAACAAGCATCTCTGTTTTGTCAGAGTTTAAATGTAGAACGTTTGCAGCCAGATGGGTAGGAGCATGTAGACTGGGGATTACGGGGCAGGTGGGCAGCGATATGGAATACACAGAGAAAATTGGAGATCTTAGCTATGGTGGTAATACTACAATGGGATGCCCAAAGCCTGTTTCCCAATGAGCAGAAGATCAAGCAGTTCATTGTGGATATGCCAGCTAAGCCTGATGTGATTTGTGTGCAGGAAACATGGCTCAAACCGACTTTTTATATATATTTTTTATTTTTTATTTCACCTTTAGTTAACCAGGTAAGCTAGTTGATAACAAGTTCTCATTTCCAACTGCGACCTGCGAACTACTATAATCCTTGTCAGATATTAGACCTGGAAGTGCTGGAGAGGTTGGAGGGCCAGGATAGAAGTAAGGTAATGTGGTGTGGGGATTTTAATGCCCAAAACACGCTTTGGGGTGGGAAACGGCTGGATGGAAAATCTGATAGAAATTAAATATCTGGTGTGTCTGAATGACATCCGAGGGACCAGGATTGATGTAGCCACAGGGAAAGAGTCTGCCTTGGACCTCACTCTGGTATCTAATGCGATGGCATAAATCTGTGAGTAGGAAATATGGGAGGAGTCGACAGTGGGGAGTGCTAATTAACCCATAGTATGCACAGTAGGCCAGAGGGAGGAGGAGGTGTCAGTGGATGGAGTAGGCAGGTGGGTGTTTGGAATGGCAAAGTGGGATCAGTTTCAGGAGCTGAGTGAGCAGGTGATGGCTTGAGTGGAAATGAGAGGGGATGTGGATAGTATGAATAACTGGGTGAGAACAGCATTAGTGGGGGCAGCTACTGAGGCTATACCTAAGAGATCAGGGAGGAGGAGGAGGAAAGCAGTCCTATGGTGGACGGAGGAGTGCGGGGCAATGGTGAGGACTAGTAACAGTGCATTTAGAGTACTGAAAATAACATATAATTTACAACATCTGATTCAGTATAAGCAGGCCCAGGACCTTGTGGGGGGAACAATCCATCAGGCAAAAAAGTCATGTTGGCTTCGGTTCTCTGACACCATTGGAAGGGCGACACCTGTAGAGGATGATTAAGAGGATGGGTGGAGTCAGAAGGGAGTGGGATTATCCAGTGTTGACGAGTGGGGAGGACATGGCAGTAACAGATGAGAAGGCAGAGATGATGATGGCCAAAGCGTTTGTCTAAGTGCATAGCTCGGAAAATTTGTCATGGAGGAGGAGAGAAAGAACGAGAGAGGATCACCCTGGAGTGCTGGATAGGAGGCAGGATGTAAATAATGCGTTGAATACACCATTTACCATGGAAGAGATGAAAAAGGTTAGAAGGAAGAATGTACAACTGGATAAAGGATTTCCTGTTTGGAAGGTCTATCCAGGTGAGGGTGGGGAAGTCTCAGGAAGCTACCTGGTGGATAACAGTACACCGCAGGGGAGTCTGATTAGTCCTCTGTTATTGGGAGGTTGTTATTTGCAGATGATGGGGCCTTATGGAAGTGGGGAAGAAATGTGCCATATATAGTCAGGAAGGTACAGGAAGTGATTGATGAGGTAGAGCAATGGGCATTCATGTGGGGATTCAGGTTCTCTGTAGAGAAAACTCAGACAGTGTTCTTTACCAGGAGGAAGGTGGGAGATGAAGTACGCTTGAGGTTATATGGGAAAAACTTGGAGAGGTTGGGGGCCTTCAGGTTCCTTGGGGTGTACTTTGACACTAGGATGACAAAGGCAGAACACATTGAGAGAGCGGTGGGAAAGTGTAAGGTGCTAAATGTGATTCGCTGTCTGACGTGGAAGAAGTGGGGGGATGGACGTTCCTCATTGAGGACCATGGATGTTGCATTGATCTGATCTATAATAGACTATGGCAGTATAGCGTATGGTTGGGCAGCCAAAACTTCATTGGAAAGCCTAGATGTCATACAGGGGCAAGGACTCAGAATATGTAGTGGGGCGTTTCGGAGCTTCCCAGTCCCTGAACTACAGGCGCAGATAGGGGACATGCTATTGCAGATTAGGAGGCCGCAGCTTGCAATGAATTATTGGATAAACCTACAGGGACATGGGGTGTCTCATCCTGCGAAAAAGATTTTACAGGCATGCTGGGAACATGAGTGTGGACAGAACACGAGCTTTGGGTGGGTGGGTAATACCCAGGCAAAGGAAATGGGACTGTATGGAAGGGAGTTTAGTCCAATGGTAGCTATTCCTGTAAACCCACCATGGATACTCCCGCCTCCAGTAGTTGATCTAGAAGTGTTGGACAGACTTTGGAAAGATAGGGAGGGTGTTGATCCATCTATAGATGTCTGGATACTGTTTATCAGGATTTTGTGGCCATTTACACAGATGGTTCAAAAGATCCAAGGACAGGATGTACTCTGTCAGCATTTGTAGTGCAGAAATGTGGAGTGGAAACATATTACAGATCATCTGGCTGTATATATGGCGGAGCTGATGGCCAAACTGTTGGCCTTGCTGTGGGTGGTGGAAGTCAAGCCAGACAGTAGTTCTTTGTTCTGAGTCATGTACAGTGTTGATGAGACTGCAGTCCTTTAGCTCACGTAGCAGAGAAGACCTGCTTTATGATGTACTACAAGCCCATGGCATGATTAGACAGATGGGTATACAGATCAGATTTACTTGGGAGGAGCTATAGGAAGACAGGCTCATTATAATGTCTGGAATGGAATCAAAGGAAAGGTATCGAACACATAAAGAATATGGAAACCACGTTTGATTCCGTTCTATCAATTCCATTCCAGACATTAATGAGGCCGTCCTCCTATAGCTCCTCCTGTGGATGTTGATGTTGTAGTTTCAATGAGCAAGGCAGAGACAAAAAGCCTGATATGGACAGTGGTCGTGCAAAGATGGCAGGAGCAGTGGAATAGAGATACTAAGGGCAGGCATTTCAAATCAAATCAAACTTTATTTGCCACATACCGAATACAACAAGTGCAGACTTTACCGTGAAATGCTTACTTACAAGCCCTTAACCAACAGTGCAGTTCAAGAAGAAGAACATATTTACCAAGCATAAAAAGTAACAAATAAGAATAGGATAGTTGAGGTAATCTGTACATGTAGGTGGGGGTGAAGTGACTATGCATAGGTAACAAATAAACAGCGAGTAGCAGCAGTGTACAAGGGGGTGGTGTCAATGTAAATTGTCCGGTGGTGATTTTTATGAATTGTTCAGCAGTCTAATGGCTTGGGGGTAGAAGCTGTTGAGGAGCCTTTTGGTCCTAGACTTGGCGCTTCGGCACCACTTGCCGTGCGGTAGCAGAGAAAACAGTCTATAACTTGGGTGACTGGAGTCTCTGACAATTGTATGGGCTTTCCTCTGACACCGTCTATTATATAGATGGATGGTCTGGATGGTCCTCCAAGTACAGAGGAAAGTCAGCGAGGATGGCAGGAAGAGACAGAAGTGAGGAGGCTATTTTTACAAGATTAAGGGTAGGACACAGCCGGTTTAATTTAAATGTGATAGGAAAGCATCCAATAGGAAAGTTTGATTATTGTCAGGAAACAGAGAGAGTGGAGCATGTATTGATAGTCTGGGCAGTAAGAGGGAGAGAGAGGCTGAAATATAGTATGATGGAGAAGGGGATACACGAAATTAGTTTAAATAGTATATTGAGTTGAATGTCATTAGATACAGTCTCAAACATTGTAACTTTTTTTTAAAGAGAAACGGGGCTGGCCTGTAGGATTTAGTTGGTCTCCGGCCCACACTCCAGTACAGTAGGTGGTGGTAATGGACCATAACGTTGAATGCCAACCGCCAATAAACCCCAACAAAGAAGAGTTCATACTGAGAATTGATCAATCCAGAGAACTGAATGGAGTGCGTGAGGGAAATTATGCAATGCCACTAAAATGTTGCATACAAACAACGGATTCCCTCATCTGCAGTACAAAAATTACTTTTACATAGCCTGCTGTTTTTAACAGTTACAGCTCTTATCAAAGCACTAAAATCTATATTTTCAACAATGTTCAGTGGTTAGAGGATCGAGACTCTTTGGCTCTGTGTATAAGGCTATGGTTTCCGTTCGTGATTGCACAACTCCTGCACGAGAGGCCATTGCAGCTTTAAGCCAATGCAATGGAAAAGTTCTGGAGGCCACCCTTGTTTTTACCAACTGTTGTGCACTTTTTTATTTCAGCCATTCTGAAGTTTAACACAGCCTTTAGGATGATGCTGTTAGCTGTCATTGTCCACCAGGATGGTGAACATGTGTTCAAGTACCAATGACCGCTGCTACACCTCAAAGGCTATTGGTTCCATATTGTAAAACTGGCCTAACTGAGAAAGGCTTGAAGACAACCCAATCAATTGCATGTTTGTTCAGCGCTTGGTCAGTGCTCCCTGTCCGTTTGCTCGGTCATTTTGTCTTTCAGAGGATGCATTGCACCAGCTCTCTCCACCATGTTGATTCTACAGGGGTATATGAGACCAATGTTCTTTACCATCAGGACTCTCACTGGATAATGTGCAGAGGCACTTGCCATCATTTGAGACCTGAGTCATTGCTTCAAGGAAGTGCTCATCTCAGCGGTTGCTTCTAAGGAATCACTCCTGTTTCTGTGTCCGAGGTGGCTCTATGCATCTTACCCTGGCCCCTTTGTCTTGGAATTAACATTATTTTAATATGACTTGACCTCCATTAAAGCAACTTAAGCCATGTTTCTTTTCTAAATAAATGTTTAAACCTTTTACTTCAGTGTATTTGAAAGGAACCATGCATCCCAGGACTATAGCTTCACTTCAAGAGTTAAGTTTCATTAAAAAACACTTAAAATTGTTGAATCATTGTCTAACCGCATATTTGAAACCTTGGCAAGTTCCAGCTTGTTTTTAAATAGTATCTGCCATCATAATGGCTAAACATCTTATGGATGTGATGGAAGTTCTTTTCCACTCTGTATAGCTACTGTTTACAGGCCTCCTGGGTCATATACAGAGTTCCCTGAATTCCTATCGGACCTTGTAGTCATGGCAGATAATATTCTCATTTTTGGTGACTTTAATTATTCCCATGGAAAAGTCCACAGACCCACTCCAATAGGCTTTCGGAGTCATCATCGACTCAGTGGGTTTTGTCCAACATGATTCCGGACCTACTCACTGCCACGGTCATACTCTGGACCTAGTTTTGTCCCATGGAATAAATGTTGTGGATCTTAATGTTTTTCCACATAATCCTGGACTATTGGGCCACCATTGTATTACGTTTGCAATCGCAACAAATAATCTGCACAGACCCCAACAAAGGATCATCAAAAGTCGTGCTATAAATTCTTGGATAACCCAAAGATTCTTAGAGGCCCTTCCAGACTCCCTCCACCTACCCAAATACGTCAGAGTGCAAAAATCAGTTAACCACCTAACTGAGGAACTCAATTTAACCTTGCGCAATAACCTAGATGCAGTTGCACCCCTAAAAACTAAAAACATTTGTCATAAGAAACTAGCTCCCTGGTATACAGAAAATACCCGAGCTCTGAAGCAAGCTTCCAGAAAATTGGAACGGAAATGGCGCCACACCAAACTGGAAGTCTTCCGACTAGCTTGGAAAGACAGTACTGTGCAGCATCGAAGACTGCTGCTCGATCATCCTATTTTTCCAACTTAATTGAGGAAAATAAGAACTATCCAAAATGTATTTTTGATACTGTCGCAAAGCTAACTAAAAAGCAGCATTTCCCTAGAGAGGATGGCTTTCACTTCAGCAGTGATAAATTCATGAACTTCTTTGAGGAAAAGATCATGATCATTAGAAAGCAAATTACGGACTCCTGTTTAACTCTTTGTGTTCCTTCAAAGCTCAGTTGTCCTGAGTCTGCACAACTCTGCCAGGACCTAGGATCAAGAGAGACACTCAAGTGTTTTAGTACGGTCTCTTGACACAATGATGAAAATAATCATGGCCTCTAAACCATACTGGATCCTATTCCAACTAAACTACTGAATGACCTGCTTCCTGTGCTTGGCCCTCCTATGTTGAACATAATAAACGTCTCTCTATCCACCGGATGTGTACCAAACTCACTAAAAGTGGCAGTAATAAAGCCTCTCTTGAAAAAGCCTAACCTTAACCCAGAAAATATAAAAAACTATGGGCCTATATCGAATCTCCCATTCCTCTCAATTTTTTTGGAAAAAGCTGTTGCGTAGCAAGTCACTGCTTTCCTGAAGACAAACAATGCATACGAAACGCTTCAGTCTGGTTTTAGACCCCATCATAGCACTGAGACTGCACTTGTGAAGGTGGTAAATTAACTTAATGGCATCAGACCGAGGCTCTGCATCTGTCCTCATGCTCCTAGACCTTAGTGCTGCTTTTGATACCATCGATCACCACATTCTTTTGGAGAGATTGGAAACCCAAATTGGTCTACATGGACAAGTTCTGGCCTGGTTTAGATCTTATCTGTCGGAAAGATATCAGTTTGTCTCTGTGGATGGTTTGTCCTCTGACAACTCAACTGTAAATTTCAGTGTTCCTCAAGGTTCCGTTTTAGGACACACCTCTTGGTGATGTCATTCGGAAACATAATATTAACTTTCAATGCTATGCGGATGACACACAGCTGTACATTTCAATGAAACATGGTGAAGCCCCAAAATTACCCTCGCTGGAAGCCTGTGTTTCAGACATAAGGAAGTGGATGGCTGCAAATGTTCTACTTTTAAACTCGGACAAAACAGAGATGCTTGTTCTAGGTCCCAAGAAACAAAAGAGATATTCTGTTGAATCTGACAATTAATCTTGATGGTTGTACAGTCATCTCAAATAAAACTGTGAAGGACGTCGGCGTTACTCTGGACCCTGATCTCTCTTTTGACGATCATATCAAGGCTGTTTCTAAGACAGTTTTTTTCCATCTACGTAACATTGCAAAAATCAGAAACTTTCTGTCCAAAAATTATGCAGAAAAATTAATCCATGCTTTTGTCACCTCTAGGTTAGACTACTGCAATGCTCTACTTTCTGGCTACCCGGATAAAGCACTAAATAAACTTCAGTTAGTGCTAAACACGGCTGCTAGAATCTTGACTAGAACCCAAAAATTTGATCATATTACTCGTGCTAGCCTCTCTACACTGGCTTCCTGTTAAGGCAAGGGCCGGTTTCAAGGTTGTACTCCTAACCTACAAAGCATTAAATGGGCTTGCTCCTACCCATCTTTCCGATTTGGTCCTGCCGTACATACCTACACGTACGCTACGGTCACAAAACGCAGGCCTCCTAACTGTCCCTAGAATTTTTAAGCAAACAGCTGGAGGCAGGGCTTTCTCCTATAGAGCTCCATTTTTATGGAATGGTCTGCCTACCCATGTGAGAGATGCAGACTCGGTCTCAACCTTTTAGTCTTTATTGAAGACTCATCTCTTCAGTAGGTCCTATGATTGAGTGTAGTCTGGCCCAGGAGTGTGAAGGTGAACGGAAAGGCTCTGGAGCAACGAACCGCCCTTGCTGTCTCTGCCTGGCCGGTTCCCCTCTTTCCATTGGGATTCTCTGCCTCTAACCCTATTACAGGGGCTGAGTCACTGGCCTACTGGTGCTCGTTCATGCCGTCCCTAGGAGGGGTGCGTCACTTGAGTGGGTTGAGTCACTGATGTGATCTTCCTGTCTGGGTTGGCGCTCCCCCTTGGGTTGTGCCGTGGCAGAGATATTTTGTGGGCTATACTTGGCCTTGTCTCAGGATGGTAAGTTGGTGGTTGAAGATATCCCTCTAGTGGTGTGGGGGCTGTGCTTTGGCAAAGTGGGTGGGGTTATATCCTGCCTGTTTGGCCCTGTCCGGGGGTATCGTCAGATGGGGCCACAGTATCTCCCGACCCCTCCGGTCTCAGCCTCCAGTATTTATGCTGCAGTAGTCTGTGTCAGGGGGCTAGGGTCAGTCTGTTATATCTGGAGTATTTCTCCTGTCTTATCCGGTGTCCTGTGTGAATTTAAGTATGCGCTCTCTAATTCTCTGTCTTTCTTTCTCTCGAAGAAGAACCAGCCCTAGGACCATGCCTCAGGACTACCTGCTCCAATGACTCCTTGCTGTCCCCAGTCCACCTGGCCGTGCTGCTGCTCCAGTTTCAACTGTTCTGCCTGCGGCTATGGAACCCTGACTTGTTCACCGGACGTGCTACCTGTCCCAGACCTGCTGTTTTCAACTCTCTAGAGACAGCAGGAGCGGTAGAGATACTCTGAATGATTGGCTATGAAAAGCCAACTGACATTTACTCCTGAGGTGCTGACCAGTTCCACCCTCGACAACCACTGATTATTATTTGACCCTGCTGGTCATCTATGAACATTTGAACATCTTGGCCATGTTCTGTTATCATCTCCACCCAGCACAGCCAGAAGAGGACTGTCCACCCCTCATAGCCTGGTTCCTCTCTCGGTTTCTTCCTAGGTTCTGGCCTTTCTAGAGAGTTTTCCCTTGTCACCGTGCTTCTACACATGCATTGCTTGCTGTTTGGGGTTTTAGGCTGGGTTTCTGTACAGCACTTTGAGATATCAGCTGACGTAAAAAGGGCTTTAGAAATAAATTGGATTTGAAGTTGTTACTCCAGGGGCATACTTCTGGGAGTACCTAATCCCACTGTCAATATTAAAGACTCTAAAAACAGACACTGAAAGAGAAATACTTTAATATAACATCAGTTCTAGCAAATCAGATCATAAAGCACCCCACTCCCACAATAACACAATAGTTTCCAACATATGTTGCAGGACCTGAATGTTAATGGGTCTTTCTATAAACTAAGGCAGGGTTCCAAAACTAGGTCCTGAGGCCCCACCGGGTGCACGTTTTTGTTTTTTGTCCTAGCACTACACAGCGGATTTAAATAACCAACTCATCATCAAGCTTTGACTATTTGAATCAGCTGTATAGTGCTAGGGCAAAAAAACAAAACGTGTACTCAGGGGGTGCCCAGGACCGAGTTTGGGAAACGCTTAAGTAGGATACCACTGAGGATTTCCTACAGTGGACAACTTGTTACAGCTGTTAATAAGTCAGTGATAATTATCTGAAAATTGTTTCATGTTATTACATTAAGACATCAGGGGATTGAACTACAAAATCACCATGCATGCATCCAGTCTATTTAGTCAGGCAATGTCCTCATTATTCTCACATTTTAGAATTGTAATATTAATAATTTGAATATCAATGTATTGCCACACTTAAAAAAAAATAAGCCTTTTTTTGGTGTGTGTGTGTGTGTGTGGGGGGGGATTCTATATGTACAATTACAGTGCTTTCAGAAATTATTCACACTTGACTTTTTCCACATTTTGTTGTGTTACAGCCTGAACTTTAAATGGATTCAATGCATTTTTTTTGTTGGTTACTGGCCTACACACAATACAATAATGTCAAAGTGGAATTGTTTTTAGAAATGTTTACAAATCTAAAGCTGAAATGGCTTGAGTCAATAAGTACTCAACTCCTTCGTTATGGCAAGCTTAAAATCAGTTTAGGAGTAAACATTTGCTTAACAAGTCATAAGTTGCATGGACTATAAGTGTTTAACAATTTTTTTATGACTACCTAATCTCTGTACCACACACACATACAATTATGGTCCCCCAGTCGAGCAGTGAATTTCAAACACTGATTCAACCACAAAGACCTGGGAGGTTTTCCAATGCCTCACAAAGAAGGGCACCTGTTGGTAGATGGGTAAACAAATAAAATAAAAGCAGATACTGAATATCCCTTTGAGTTATTAATAACACTTTGGATGGTGTATCAATAGACCCAGTCACTACAAAGATAAAGGAGTGTTTCCTACCTCAGTTGCCAGAGAGGAAGGACACCGCTCAGTCTTTTCAGCGTGAGGCATTGCAATGATAAAACACTTGACTTTATATCAGTTATGACTGATGGTAGAAAAAGGAGGATGGATCAACAACATTGTAGTTATTCCACAAAACTAGCCCAATTGATAGACTGAAAAGAAGAACGCCTACACATAAAACATGCATCCTGTTTGCAACAAGGCACTAGAGTAATACTGCAACATATTTAGCAAAGCAATTCACTTTTTGTCCTGAATACAGAGTACCACTCATTATTTTCAAGCATAGTGGTGGCTGCATCAGGTTATGGGTATTTGTTAAGGACTGGGGAGTTTTTCAGGATAAAAAAAGAAGTGGAATGGAGCTAAGTACTACCGGTCAAATCCTAGAGGAAAACCTGGTTGTCTGCTTTTCACCAGACACTGGGAGATTAATTCACCTTTCAGCAGGAAAATAACCTAAAAACACAAGGCCAAATCTACACTGGAGTTGCTTACCAAGAAGAGAGTGAATGTTCCCGAGTGGCCAAGTTACAGTTTGACTTAAATCTACTTGAAAATCTGACAAGAGCTGAAAATGGTTGTCTAGCAATGATCAAAAACATTTCACAGCGCTTAAAGAATTGGAAAATGTACAATCTGGGTATGGAAAACTCACAGCTGTAATCGCTGCCAAAGGTGCTTCTACAACATAATGACGTGGTGTGAATACTTATGGAAATGAGATTTCTGTATTTCATTTTTAATTTGTCATTATGGAGTAGTGTGTGTGTGTGTGTGTATGTATAGTTGGGTGAGAAATACATCTATGTAATCCATTTCGTAATTCAGGCTGAAACACAAAATGTGGAAAAAGTCAAGGGGTTTGAATACTTTCTGACGGCACTATATAAATTATACATTTGTATAACATAAAGGTCTTTGAAAATTACAATTAAGTGCTTGAAAAAGTCCCTGAAAAGTCCTGAATTCGACATGCCAATATCTGTATGAACCTTGCTTAATAGATGTATAGTCCTAGTTCCATGTTGTATAGGAGTGGAGTCAATGTGCATATATTCACTTTTATTCCTTTAAGTACACATGTGGAACTGCATGAAAAGCCTTCTTATTTCAAACCATTTAGAAATGTTGATCCCAATGTCACACGTTGGCCCTGTTACTTATAGAAAGACCCTAAAGCGGTTCCCTTGTCCATACTTCAAGTCTAAAAACCTGTCAAACACCTGCAATTTTACATGGGTTACTAAATCACTTCTAATAGTACCATGTCCAGTTTAAAACTGGGTCTTTGCTAGGGTCCTTAGTCAAAGTGGGCGCATACAGTACACTGGCTCAGTAAATGCAATACAATTAAGAAGAAACAGATGCAAAGGCTGAATAGAGACCTCTTTTCAGGTGATTTGCCTAAAAACTCAAATTTTAAGGCTTGATTGCAACAGCAAGACAAAGATCTTAAACTGAAAAGTGAAGAAAAAAAAAAACCTAGAATGGCCCATTATTTAGAAGGTATTTTTTCTTCTCTGTGATTTTACATGATTTGCTTCAACCTTGGTTTATAAAAAGACTCATTTATTAGACATTTGGGAGAGCACACAGCTGACATGTTGAGTTGCATCTACAATAGCAGCTACATATTTTAACAAGCTTGCTGTATTGCCCTGTAGGCCTCTTCTGGACAGACCACTTACAGTACACACAAACCCCTACAAACATAATCTCTAAAACCATACCTTTGGTTACTCAAAGCAAATTTAACATAGAAAATGTTTTTTGGTTTTTGACTGCATAAGCGATTGTAAAATAGTGAGCTTTTTTGGGTCACATTCAGATCAAAAAGAAGCTTTCTACCAAGTAAACAAAATGAGAAACGTACAAATTAATAGAAAGGAAAAAATAATAAAAAAATGGTCCCAATATTGCAATTAAAATTGGTATGGTGGCAGGGCATGGGGTAGGCAAAATGTTGGTGCAAATAGCACTCTGAGCAGCAACTTCATTTCACTGGGTACTTTTTCTTCTATTTAGAGTTATATTGTAGACCAGAGACCCAAATTGAGCCGCCTCAGCAACAAGGCAGAAAATAGGTCAACAAGACCAGTGAAATGGAAGACTTTTATATTGCTACACTTCCACCAAGTCACAATGACAGTAACATAGGCTTAGAGAGATAAGTGATAATGAAATTATTTCACTAGTCTTCATTGTAGATGTCTAACATTGTACGGTGCCATCTTTCAAATGATTGGGTAAATGATTCAAATCATGTCACTCAGACACAGTAGCTGTTAGAATTTTAAAAGCATGATTATTATGCCAGGACAGTCAATCATTCAGATGCTCAACATGGTTTAGGCGAGAGTTTGTTAACTCTCCTATAGGAGGTCTGCCAAACCACAAGGAGTGCATCACTGCAAGTTGCTTTTGTAACCTAGCCAATGACTAAAAAAGTTACACAATAGTATACACAAGCAAGCATGTTACAAGTTTCTTATTGTACTATAAAACATTCAAAAACTTTTACAAGTTACAAGTCAAAAATCATTTGTCATTATGGCATTCCGAGGAAAACAACGGGGGAGTTCTCATACTCTGGCACAGGTCAGTAGGCTAAAGCATGACTTAACAGACTTTCTTCCTGGAAGCACTTCAGATTTAGAGTCGGGACTACAATATGACTCGGAATGATTTAAGACTTCACTCAACATACACAAAAGTAACAGAAACATTTCAAATGACGGTTATAGATGTTCTAGCTGCCAAAGAAAACTGATCTCAATAGACAAAACCATTGTACCAATGAAACACCAAAAGAACCAGAAACTTCAGTAAGACTTTCCTATAGACTCTTGACTTCAGCCAACAAACAGCTGAATTAACTGAAAAAACAGCTGCAAGTAGTCAACATTGAAAAGATGTGCACATTTCAGTTATGAGCACTGTTGGGCATCATCCAAAATAGATATTTTTTCCATCTTTCCTTTAGTTGGATCATTAACTGCATGCACTCCAGTAACCGATGTGAGCTCCTAAATGCCAACATTACTGCCAACCCTTACCTTACCACACTTGACAAAAAAACAATACAATTCATAAGAATGCCTTCAAATGTGTTTTGAGAGAAGTGACAGAGATACAGAATGCTTAGAGTACAAGAGTAACAATTGGATAAAAATATGACAAGACATATAAAACAGGAAAGTGTGCTCTCTCTGCTCCTCTTGGTATCCATGTGACAGCTGTTCCTGCGTAGTGTGTGTGTGTGTGTGTGTGTGTGTGTGTGTGTGTGTGTGTGTGTATGTGAGGTGAAATGGGTTTATGGGGCTTCAAATGGCATGTTTCACTCTACCGTCACAGATTTGGCCAGGTTCCTTGGGAAATCCACCTGTATTGGGAGAAGAGTTAGACATTTCTAAATTTGCCAAGTTATAACCCTAAGAAATAAACCACCCGTTATGAAGGTCTACAGCAAGAACCCAAGTCAGTGACCGTGCAGTACTCACGTCAAAGCCCCTGAGCACAGCCAGGTGGAAGGAGAGCAGCTGCAGGGGGATGACACTCAGGACGCCCTGCAGACAGTCCACACAGTGCGGCACTTTGATGGTGCGGCTCGAGCTCTTGGCAGTCTCATAGTCATCTTTGTCACAGATCACGATGGGTCGGCCCTGTAAACCAAACAAATGGCATGTTTCCAGGACAACGCCGTGTGTCATTTCCTTTTACCTGGAGTTCAGTTTGGAAATGTGAACGTGATAGTTTGGTCCTTCACCTGAAGAATACCTGCTTTCACTTTCTTTTCATGTCGCAAACCCAAAGCTCAGTTCCACATCTGTGGTAGATTAGTGAGAGTGGTGATGTCATGGTGAAATAACTCCTCCCACTATTGTGGTGAATGGAATAGTGAGGTCCTTTTGATATTACTGTTATAACATATCTAATGTGTAAAGTATGTGTGCATAAAGCACTTAATATCTATGTCGTCTTTGAGTCATCTTTATTTTACACTGGAAGGTAAGTGGTCACTACAACAGGTGGTAAAATCTACCATTTTAACAACCAGATAACATAATTGGCAATGGTTTACTGTGGTTCCAACCTTCAAACAGTTGGGGGGTGGAAAACTAAATCGTGTGTTTCGAGATATTGCACGTGTTGGCAATTCTTACCGAGCGGGCCACCACCTGCTGCAGTGCATTCTGACACTTGGTGTAGGTGTGGTCTCGCATGATGATCATGATGACGGGCATGAGTTTGTCGACCAGGGCCAGAGGGCCGTGCTTCAGCTCCCCAGCCAGGATGCCCTCGGAGTGCATGTACGTGATCTCCTTGATTTTCTGGAGAGGAGAGAGGCACAAACACCTCAGTCAGATAGGAAGCCACCCACTGCAACTCCTATACACACCAAAGACACTCAACCCAAGTATCTTAAATTCTAAAGGGATCAGTAGACTGGCCTGGGAACACTAGGACAGACTGAGGAGTACAGCACACTGAGCAAACAATTTCCCTTCACATTGGTGTGCCTCTTTTTGAGATACTGGAGGATTGCCAATACATAGTACTTTAAGAATCCATAAATAATGCGGAGTGTTGTTGCAATTATGCAAGAGAGACGTTTCTAGAGCAGTCTAATTAGTTGCTGTGATCCAAAACACTTTAGCAGACATTCCTGCAGGCTAGGCTCCACTAGGGCTTACGTGAGGCTGGGGCAGAATATTTTCTACACAGCTGTGCAGAGGCTTATTGTGGGCTATTAGAAAGTGATGATAATCTCATTTAGGAGTTGAGAATGGAGTTTCCAGTAGAATTCATGTCTGAAGACACATTATGATAGCTTTATGAATGGGAGATAGAGGTAGGTGTGCTGACCAGTGCTCCCTCCAAGCAGGTGGCGTAGTGGTAGCCTCGGCCCATGATGAGAACACTCTTCTGCTGGTACAGCTCTGCGGCCAGTCTCTGGATCTCATCATCCAGACTCAGCACTTCCTTGATCAGGTCTGACACACAGAGAGCGGACAGGAGCAGGCATATACACACACACACACACACACACACAGTGAGAGAAGGGACAAGAGAAGGCATACACACAGATAGACAAATACAAACAGACAAAAAGGAGGTACATCATATTAGCTGATAATATTCCAATACATCTGGGAGAAACAAAAAAGTAATGATCTGTTGAATGTCTTCAAACACGTCAGAAAATATATTATCACACCAACCCCCTGGATGAGACAGGATGGGTGTTAGGACTGTAAACTAAGGCACAGTCCAGCAAGCCACTGTTAACAGGTCCTGGAGGCTGTGGTCAATGAGGGCTTGGGTCAGGGGAGAGGGAAAGAGCAGTGTGGCATTCCGAACCAAATTAGCTTACCATAAGGGAAACACGATCCCATCATAGGCTTTGGGTCCAGAGGAGTGTGCCAGGGCAAACAGCCAGGACTGACCCAGCTGCTAAAACCTTCCCCCTCTCCCCTGTACTCTCCCTCTCCCTGAGGAAGCCTCTACAGCCCAGCCCTTGCATTAGCTCTCTGATATCAAAGAATATTGCTCATACAAAAACAGTAAAGTTGGAGCGACGTGGCTGCCAGATAACGAAGACAGACCCAGGAGGCCTACGAACATGAATGTCCTTTCCCCATTTCTCTCTGGCTGCCTGACTCCGACCATTACAGTGGTTCTCAACTAAAAGCTTTGCGATTATGCTGCGGGACTTAGAGGTAATTTGTGGTTTATTACAGTATCCTGCATCACTACTTCATTGCTCCAGACCAGAGCAGGGGGGAGTTAGAGCACTGATTATACTTTTGGGTCCCAAAGCACTAGTGTATCTCTAACTGACAATGAATGGGCGACATAAGCCACACCGAAACTGATAATCGTGCACGACTTCAAAATTTTATTTCAAATGAACTGAATGAATGAAGGTGCTGATTGAATTTAGAACAATAGTGTAATAATTGCTATTCCTCTGTCCTGCAGCACACACCTGGAAAAAAATATATATATTTTGTTACTACTCATCTGTATTACTTAATAAAACTGTTGTTAGACTAAGGTTTTTATTCTAAGAGAAACTTAGACTACAATTAGGGTGTGGAAATGTTAGGATCATTTTGCTCTTATAGTACTGTAGCCTACTCCCAACCGGTCACGTTGTACAGCGGCTGAGTGGAGCAGCGGTCTAAGACAATGCATCAGAGTGCAAACTGCGTTGCTATAGATGCTGGTTCAATACTCATGCCGGCTGCGCCTGGGAGACCCATGACGTGATGGTAGGATTTTGATTTCTCTCCTTCGAAAAACAGAAACAAACTGGTTTTATTTACAAATTTAAAAAAAATGTCTCACCATGTTCAAGAATGGCCTGTCTCCTCGCTCACTTTACATTTGAAAACAAAATCTCCAAAATCTCATTATTTAAAAAAAAAAAAAATCTATTATTATTAAAGAATTTAGAATGATATAAAAAGTCCCTTAGATATTCTTACATACATTATCAACCCTGTTTTTCACAAGCGCAGCAGGCTGAGAATTCTGCAAACAATATTTCTTGCAGGACAATAAATAAATATTGGTCATTGCTCCAGTGGCGCACAATGTGATTGCCTTGCAGTTCTCCAGCTTTACCCTGAGATAGCGGTAGGCGGACGAGGTTCAAGGCACGAGGGCAGGAGGCACGGGCCGCAGAGCAGAGCACAGAAGACAGACCTAGCCCATGGTGAACGAAGGGTGGACCCCCGAACCACTGGGTAGCACAGAGCAACACTTTAAGGGGCATTGCATTAATAACAGCACTGACTAGGGAAACGTTTTAGCTGTTCTTAGTGCCTGTCTGCACATTCAAACTAAAACAATGTAACTAATAAATTGCATGAAAAAAAGCCCCTTAGAAGTGAATTCAGAGGGCAGATATTATTAAATATTACAATAAAGAATGTAAACAAGATGCTGTGTTTTTATTTACAGTAGTGAAGGACAGTGTACTTTGTAGGTGTAGCCCTATCAGCAGGACAATAGACTCTTCATAGCCCGGCTACTGTAGGTGTGAACATCCCCCAGACTAAATTAACATTGTTTTCATCAAGCCAGCTTCTTTCTATGGTGCCAACTGTTCCAGGGTTAGGATTTTCAAGATGAGCCAGAGCTGAGAGGATCACCAAAACTAAAGGTATTTTGATTTCAGTGCATTTTCTTTCTTTCTTTCTCAGATGAGCAGAATGGTACTGCCCTGAGCCCCCATCGTTTACAGTGGCCTATGATAGAAACGGTAGATTAATTAAATGTCATTCAAAACACACAAATGCTGTGTACACAAGAATCTAGCAAAACTAACCGCTTTCTTGGCAACCATGCGTGTGTGTGTGTGTGTGTGTGTATGTGTGTGTGTGTATATATATATATATATATATATATAATATATATATATATATATATATATATATATATATATATATATATATATATATATATATATATACATACATACACACAGCGTAATAAAATCAATAAATAAAGGTTAAATAAAAAATAATTGTGAGCTAAAACTGTGAATGTGTTTTTGCAGAGCTTACAACCATGTCGACAACCATCCGTGGAGATCAGTGGACAAAGGGCTGGACAACAGGCCGCACCAAAAAAACGCATGGTTGCCAAGAAAGCGGTTAGTTTTGCTAGATTCTTGTGTACACAGCATTTGTGTGTTTTGAATAACATTTAATTAATCTACCGTTTCTATCATAGGCCACTGTAAACGATGGGGGCTCAGGGCAGTACCATTCTGCTCATCTGATGAAGGTGCACATGGATCAGAGCACAGCAAGGGCCGTCCGGACCGTTACGCTGTTCTGATATTCCAAGGATGTGTAGACACAGAATACCAACTGGGATGGATCCTGAGGCAAATGTGGCTTACCAGTGAATCTCCAGGTGTTCATCATTAATACAGTGTCTCAGAAGTTTCTGTCTATGACTATTGCAATGCGAAAAAGCATTAAAGACAGAGTTAATGAGTACTTGAGGTCACCGAGAAAGTCTGGACATGGTCTGCTCTCCCTTATGTAAAGAATTAGGCACTTTACCATGTTTACTTGTCAGACTGCACAGTAGCCTAATAAACAAATGCAGATGGCTTCCATCTTCAAAATAATTAAAATGTTTTATTATCCAAATGTTTAAAGTGCGTGTGGGCGACCTTATGCAACCGCAAAATGTCAGATGAATAAGTACTGTACAGTATATGCTTTATCAGCATCTTTATGCTTTCGTTAATAAAATGGTAATAATACTCTTTCAAAACAGAGATGTCTATTTCCTTACGGATCCATAACAAATTACTATGGGAATAAATATCACCGAATGACAGAAATATTGGAACAAAGTAGGCTAATGAAGGTAAACAAATAGTTGCTTACTGGAAAATACTCTTTCAAACACACAGTCATGTTGTACAGCGCCATTTTGGCTATTAGCAGGACAATAGACTTGCCTAGTATGAGGGTGGGGGGAGAATTCTATCGTCAAATGAATTTCTTAGTTAGCTGTATCACAACCGGCCGTGATTGGTTGCAATTTCAGTTTAATCCACCAGAAAAGACAGAACAAATAATACGTAAAATATTGTGGTTAAACTCAAATATCCTAATTGATAAAAAAACAAACATTTATCACATCCGACCGGGATTGGGAGTCCCATAGGGCAGCGCACAATTGGCCCAGTGTTTCTCTCCCTCTAAAAACAGAAATAAATGTTTTGGCCTTCACAAATCTTATTTTTCCCTTTATTCAGATTACAAATCGCTCACTTTTTAAAATAGATTTTTTAAATATATATAATCTAAAAAATATATACAAAATATAAAAGTTATTCATAATTAAGTTGATGGCACAATCATATAGCCTTGGCACCTACATAAAGCTCAGTGACTCACTCATTCATGGCTTTGGATCAAAATAAATAAGTACCAACATTTATTCTGATAGTATTTAATAAAGAAATGTTTTGGTTATCCTGACCTGAACACCATATACAGTATTATATTACTCCATTATGCGCTATTAGCAGGACAATCAATAACCTTTACCAACACCTCTCTGTATTTTGATACTTTGTGCAAGGCAATTGATCAGCATTAAAAACTTTGTGGATGGGGCCTCCCGGGTGGCGCAGCAGTCTAAGACACTGCATCGAAGTGCAAACCGCGTTGCTACAGATGCTGGTCCGATATTCGTGCCAGCCGCCACCTGGAGATACATGAGGCGGCTTTTGGTTTCTCTAGGAATAATTCTAAATAACACATTTTCTTTATTTACAAATTTGTGCGAATATCTCACCCCATGTTCAAGAACGGCTTTTATCCCCCCCTCACTCACTCTAGGTTAAATGAAAACAAAATAATCTCCAAAATATTGTACATTTTTAAATAAAGCAATTATTATATTATTAATTAATTTAGAATTATACAAAAGCCACTTAGATATTCTCACAGATCCTAATGAAAAATGCCCCTTAGATATTAATTTAGAATCCTCCAATCCTCTAAATGTAAATATTGGCGGAGTCACGTCATTGAAACATCTTTTTATTTTATTTAGATGTACTGTAAGCCTACTGTAGGCAAAATGAGTCTCACTAGTGTTGAGTAATGTGCTGAAGTGGTGAAGGTTTAATTTATTTAAAAAGCATATTGAAGTTAGAAGCAATAGGATTTGAAGCAATAACCATTTCAGCATCGTTTCTCGCTGCTCTGATACAAGCATGGGGACTGGTCTTGATAAATCAATGAGATTTTTATTTTCACTGAATTGCCATTTGGGTGTTGGTTACACTACAATTAGGGTGTGGAAATGTTATGACCCTTAGATATTAATTTTGAATATGCCAATCCTCTTATGTTCTTAGAACTGTAGCCTACTCCCGACCATCACGTTGTATGGCGCCATATTTTCCGTTACATCCTAACTAAACCCTAAGGGTTTAGTTTTTCTTGGAATAGAAACACCATAATGTTAATCAAATTAATTAAGCAACATTTCTTAAAATCAATCCCATATAGTATGTTCTTACAAAAAAAAGGTTTTAAATTCTCTAGTAATGCCAATATTGAAGACTATCAAATGTTTCTCAAAGATAGTGCTGGTTTGACCACCAGAGGGTAACGTTTATTAATGGTAAAAATGACTGACAATTAAATAGAATGTTGCAGCAGCCCGCAAGGTGTGCTGCAGTATGACAACTTTTAAAAGGAGGAACCACTGTACCCGACTCCGACCATTAACCCCGACCATTACCTACTGCTGTCTATATTACAGTAGGTCAGTACAACAAGTGTGTCAAAGAATCTGCACATCCCTGTGAGCGTCACACCGACATTAGCGTTTATGGTCATGAACAGTACAATGCAATGTCTTGGAAGATGTGCATGTGGTCTGGCCTACCTGGCAGAACTCTCAGTCCCTGGATAATCTCACGTCGCCGTGGCTGCATGGAGATCCTGTCATCACACATCAACAGCGCAAACATGATCAGAGCCACAAACTGACTGGTGTAGGCCTGCAAAACAACAGAATACACACAGACATAATGCATTTAATGCTCCGGAAGAAATCAGACAGTACAGAAAGCTTGAGGTCCCAGGTGTCGCCCAGCTGCTGTTCCCTCTCAGAAATGTGATTCTCACCTATCTAGGGCTGCTGGATTTAAACAGAAGGCATCCTTACAGTCGTCGCTCTCTATCCTGGGCCAGATTTGACAGAACCCTGAGCTCAGCAACACGCCTGGGTTGCCAAATCCCCCCCGTTGTTTGCTTTGCAGTACAGTTATTGGAGCTGTAGCGTCTTATCCGCTTGCTCTGGTTGCCAGGGCTGGTCTCCAGCTCCACAATAATGTGGACCTGATGAAATGTGGATGGAGAGCTGGGCTGGACACCGATATGCCCTTTACTGCAGTACAGGACAGTGGAGAGCTAGCTAGCATTATGAGCACACAATCTGGCAACGCTACCGATGAACACATCCCCTGACAATAAGACACCAGAAAAACAAACAGCACGTAAACAGCTGGCCTTAACTAGAACTGAAGAGAGTAAAACCATGATGCGCTTCATGTTTATGCTTCTGAAAAATGGCACTACCACTCACAAACCCCCACATCTCAGCCCAAGCCTGCAGTCATCATCCTTCCCACTCTTGGAGGGAGGGAGCGAGGATGATATTAGAAGACTCGCTGAACCCGTTTGGGAGATTTAAATCAATGTTCTTCAAGAGGAGCCAAGTCATTTGACGGGACCACTGGACACAGGAGTGCCAGCATCTAAAGCCAAGGCCCAAGGGCATGGTTGTAAAACATTCACACAGCTATTTTCATTGACAGCAGTGCAACCACAGGGCCTCACAACTCTGACAATCCTCACCATCCACTCAGATTTGTGGCAGTGCATTTAATCCACATATTAAAGCCACAGCCACGGTCCTCTTCCATGTTAAAGCCCCCATCACTCTGTCCAGAATGTGGACAGAGAAAAGCAGCTCACGCCACATGCTAGCCTGTCACACACTGACGCAACCATGTCCCAGAGGCCTCAATCTGCTGCAGCATTCCTTCTCATGTCAGGCAATACAGCATGACAAGCAGTTACATAAAATATATTTTTTAAAGTGTACAAGCATGCTCCAAAGTGTACAAAAATGCTCCAGAAAGACCACAGTAGGCTCATTTTCTTACATTCACTCCCACAATCACCATTGTTTGGCTAAGGCGGTGAAGTGAGTGGTGAAATATATACAAGAGGTGTGGAGCGGAGCAAAACCACCCCCTTCATCCACCCGGACGTTGTTCAGCAGGCCTAGTTCTGAGGAAAGCCTCGATTCTGGGACGAATCATAAAAACAAGACGTCACCAGAAGCATCCAGTTGAATGTCCCCCAGAAAGTTCATCTGAATAATATTATTATTATTAAAAGTTACCACAGACAGAGACAGCGGGAGCGTGTATTGAGCAGTGGGTGAAATACTTCATTTCCTCTGACGTGATGAGCTATACTGTTCTGGGTTGGGTGTGTGGGCCTGGGCCAGCCAAGCAGTAAAGGATGGAGTCTTTGAGACGTGCTCTGAAGGCTCTGTACTGGAGACTTGGAACTACTGGAGGGTCCCTGAGCCAAGCCTGAGAAGGGAGGGACCCGCCTCTCTTTTTCTCTGCAGCTGGGACTGGGACTCCACTGCTGAATGGAACTCACTCCAGTCATCTACATCCCCACTCCGGCAAACTGTAGGATCACTGCTCAGAGTAGAGGAGGGGAACCATGGATTCCTACATTTTACAGTGTAAAGATGAGAATATCAGGCACTATGCATTTTGTGTAGGGCAGTGGCATATAGCGGTTTCAAATAACCTCTTCCGAAAGGATCCAGAAAGTTCTCAGGGGAAGTTCTCATTTCAAGAGAAAGAGGGGTTAACTACAGTTGAAGTCGAAAGATTACATACACCGTAGCCAAATACATTTAAACTCAAGTTTCACAATTCCTGACATTTAATCCTAGTAAAAATTCCCTGAATTAGGTCAGTTAGGATCACCACTTTATTTTAAGAATGTGAAATGTCAGAATAATAGTAGAGATAATTATGTATTTCAGCTTTTATTTCTTTCATCACATTCCCAGTGGGTCAGAAGTTGACATGCTACCAAATACTAATTGAGTGTATTGCCTTTAAATTGTTTATCTTGAGTCAAATGTTTTGGGTAGCCGTCCACAAGCTTCCCACAATAAGTTGGGTGAATTTTGGCCCATTCCTCCTGACAGAGCTGGTGTAACTGAGTCAGGTTTGTAGGCCTCCTTGCTCACACACGCCTTTTCAGTTCTGCCCACACATTATCAAGCCTCCCCCTTTTCCTCCAAACATAACGATGGTCATTATGGCCAAACAGTTCTATTTTTGTTTCATCAGACCAGAGGACATTTCTCCAAAAAGTACGATCTTTGTCCTCATGTGCAGTTGCTAACTGTAGTCTGGCATTTTTATGGCGGTTTTGGAGCAGTGGCTTCTTCTTTGCTGAGCGGCCTATCAGGTTATGTCGATATAGGACTCATTTTACTGTGGATATAGATACTTTTGTACAGGATTCCTCCAGCATCTTCACAAGGTCCTTTGCTGTTGTTCTGGGATTGATTTGCACTTTTCACATCAAAGTACGTTCATCTCCAGGAGAAAGAACGCGTCTCCTTCCTGAGCGGTATGACGGCCATGGTGTTTATACTTGCGTACTGTTGTTTGTACAGATGAACGTGGTACCTTCAGGCATTTGGAAACTGCTCCCAAGGATGAACCAGACCTTGTGGAGGTCTACAAATGTTTTTCTGAGGTCTTGGCTGATTTCTTTTGATTTTCCCATGATGTCAAGCAAAGATTCACGGAGTCTGAAGGTAGGCCTTTAAATACATCCACAGGTACACCTCCAATTGATTCAAA
This sequence comes from Oncorhynchus clarkii lewisi, assembly GCF_045791955.1. Lineage (NCBI taxonomy): Eukaryota > Metazoa > Chordata > Actinopteri > Salmoniformes > Salmonidae > Oncorhynchus > Oncorhynchus clarkii. Next base: position 17,798,432 of record NC_092176.1, read on the forward strand.
TTATGTCGATTAGCCTATCAGAAGCTTCTAAAGCCATGACATAATTTTCTGGAATTTTCCAAGCTGTTTAAAGGCACAGTCAACTTAGTGTATGTGAACTTCTGACCCACTGGAATTGTGATACAGTGAATTATAAGTTAAATAATCTGTCTGTAAACAATTGTTGGAAAAATGACTTGTGTCATGCACAAAGTAGATGTCCTAACCGACATGCCAAAACTATAGTTTGTTAACAAGAAATGTGTGGAGTGGTTGAAAAACGAGTTTTAATGACTCCAATCTAAGTGTATGTAAACTTCCGACTTCAACTGTACATGCACTATGTATTGACATTAGTCCCCAAGTGCTTCAGGGTTTGCATTAACTACACAGAAAACCAACAGTGCAGTATATTGGCATAAACGTCCTGTTATTGCAAAAATAAGTACACTACATGACCAAATGTATGTGGACACCTGCTTGTCGAACATTACATTCCAAAATCATGGGCATTAATATGTAGTTGGTCCCTCCTTTGCTGCGATAACAGCCTCCACTCTTCTAGGAATGCTTCCACTAGATGTTGGAACATTGGTAGGGGGACTTGCTTTCATTCAGCCACAAGAGCATTAGTGAGGTCGGGCACTGATGTTGGGCAATTAGGGCTGGCGCACAGTTGGTGTTCCAATTAACTCCAAAAGTATTCGATGGGGTTGCGGTCAGGGCTCTGTGCAGGCCAGTCAAGTTCTTCCACTCCGACCTTAACAAATAATTTCTATATGCAGCTTTACACAAGGGGCCATTGTCATGCTGAAACAGGAAAGGGCCTTACCCAAACTGTTGCCACAAAGTTGGAAGCACAGAATTGTCTAGAATGTCATTGTATGCTGTAGCATTAAGATTTCCCTTCACTGGAACTAAGGGGCCTAGCCCGAACCATGAAAAACAGCACAAGACCATTATTCCTCCCCAACCAAACTTTACAGTTGGCACTATGCATTGGGGGAGGTAGCATTCTCCTGGCATCCGCCAAACTTGATTCGTCCGTCAGACTGCCATATGGTGAAATGTAATTTGTCATTCCAGAGAATGCGTTTCCACTGCTTCAGAGTCCAATGGTGGCGAGCTTTACTCCACTCCAGCTGACGCTTGGCATTGCACATGCTGATCTTAGGCTTGTGTGTGGCTGCTCGGCCATGGAAACCCATTTCATGAAGCTCCCGACGAACAGTTACTGTGCTGACGTTGCTTCCAGAGGCCGTTTGGAACTCAGTAGTGAGCTCCACTCATCTCCAAAAAACTTTGTGCAGTCTGACCACCTGAAACACAATGGAGCTGGATAGAGGATTTTCCCCACCCTGAGAGAATACTAACAGTCTACCCTGAATGGAGAGTTTCCCCAGACACTTCGACCTGGGGCAGCAGGTAGCCTAGTGGTTAGAGTGTTGGACTAGTAACCGAAAGGTTGCACAGGGATTCGATAAGGTAAAAATCTGTTGTGCTAGGCCGTCATTAAAATTAAGAATTTGTTCTTAACTGACTTGCCTAGTTAAATAAAGGTAAAATTGTAAAAAAACCTGCCTGCATTTCCCACCACAGAAGTGACATTTATTTGACCAGAGCTGAGGATGGTGAAGGGAAGGTTTCCTGTTTCAACAGCCAGAGTGTCTACAGAACAGTATGTGAACAGCGGGAAAGGCATCAGTCTGGAGAAATGCTATGCTATGAGCAGCAGTGACTGTGTCCCCTCACCTTGGTGCTGGCCACTCCTATCTCTGGCCCAGCATTGATGTGCACCCCACAGTCGGTCTCTCTGGAGATGGAGCTGCCCACTGTGTTGGTGACGCCCACCGTCAGGGCTCCTCTCTCCTTACAGTAGTGCAGGGCCATCAGGCTGTCTGCTGTCTCACCTGCACACAATGATAGCAATGCAATCAGCACTCTAAAGGCTAAATACTATAAGGAGGTTACCACTACCTGCACTATGTGTATATCTTGCTTACAATATCAAGTTCTATAGACAAGAATACTGGATATCGTCAAGCCTATACGTTCAGTATCAACACATGAAGTTACAAGCAGTAAAGAGATGAAGGAATTGCTTTGGGTGCATTGGCATAGGGCTGAGCACTTACTTGAATGAGACATCGCTTGTACGAGACAAGCCGTATTGTGTACAGACAAAGACAGACACCGTGACAATGTTCAGGTCCCTGGAGAAAGAGACACTTCCAGATTACACCGATCCTCCCACCTGATTGGCTGATGAAGAAGCAGACATCGTCACGGAACACTGGTGTGTTTCTATCCAGGAAGTCGCTGGCCAGCTCCACCATAACAGGCAGCTCAGTCAGCTCCTCCAGTACCTGGCGAGTCTAGAGGGAAAGATTAGCACTGTTCATCAGTACTGGACCACACAAGACATCCACACTGAAAAACAGGTTTCCATGTACAACTCAGAGCAATAACGTACTTTTACGTCTCTGTTTGTATAGTTGTTTTTCCTATCTTGAAGCCTTAGGCTAATATTGCTGCCTTATAAGAGGGAATCTGGTACTCACCGCCACCCCAGCATGGTAACTGGTGCCACAGGCGATTAGGATGAGCCGTCGACACCTTTGGATCTCTTTAATATGATCCTTCAGTCCACCCAGGATTACTAGACACAAACAGAAACAGCCAATCAAAATACAGTAATCAAATATCCCTTTCCTTGGTATGTATTCAGATAGAAGTTGATCATGAGGATACAACCTTGATGGGTATAATGACAGACATTGTGTATTACACTGGAACTGTCATCTCACCCGTGTTGTCATCAAAGTTGACCCTTCCTCTCATGGTGTTAACCACAGACTCTGGCTGTTCAAAGATCTCCTTCTGCATAAAGGAGCTGTAGTTACCTGAAAAGCGTTCCAAAAAAACATTGGTTCAGTCTTCAACAACATCACAAAAAAATATTTTGTAAAGGTTACTGTTGCCACATAATGACTACTAAAGTAAGCCAGTCTGGAAACCATGTTGTTTTGCTGATCTAATTCTGCCTTTTATAGCTGTTGGGAGTTAAATAACACAGGAGATAAATAACAATGATCTTGTGTCTTTAAATGCAGACTTACATCATCAGTCATGTCTTCACTAAATAAAATAAACAAGAGGCAACAGGGAAATGGCAGTTTCCTTGCACCCCCCTTTGTGACAATGAAATACGAGAATGTTTTGCAGTCTGCTTTTGCGCTGACCGTAATTTAGGTCATGCAAATTAGGTTATTTCAGCAGAGCTCCTGGAATGGAGGCTTAGGAGGAGAGAGAGGCAGGGGCTTAAATGACAGGATCTCAAAGGAATGTCTCCTGAAACTGACAGGTAGTGTATCAGCATCCTCTGCTGGAGACATGGAGAAGTGGGAGAAATCTGATTTTCAGGAGGAAAATCATCTCTTTACAGCAGAACTCTGAGAATTCAGATCATGAAAGCTTTAGTCACAGTCTACTCCACAGGAAACTGATGTTTCCAAGCAGTGAGCTCAATATAGAAGTGCTTGGTGTGATCTCTGCGATGGAGCCAGGGTGTCTGAGCCCTTACCTTTGATGCAGGCCTCTTCCCTGGGGACCAGAGTCAGCCAGGAAGCCCCATAAACACCCAGCTGTGTGTGTGTGTGTGTGTGTGTGCGCCTCAAAAGTACAACAGATCTGAAACCTGCTGCTATTTACAGCTGCACAGTAAAAACAGGCTCCTGGACTAAAATTACAGGGAAGGATACTGAAACATTAGAATATGGTGGTGTACCTGTACACATATGGCCTTAGATACTTGAAAGAGGCAGGGGAAATTGTGTGAGTGTTATGTGTTGCAATAACAAGCATTGTTTCTACATTATTACTGTAGAGTGCAGTAGAGGCCAAAGTAAATTTCACCCTTGTATACTGTACTATTTGTGACTATATTGACAATGATAATAATCAATTACAAGCATTCTAGGGCTCTTATCAATTCCTCAGTAACGCCATTGTCTTTACAGAGGGTGACCCATGACAGTGCTGTGCCCCCAGCCTCTACCCTCCACCTTCCCCTCACCCTTCATGATCTGCTGCAGCTCCATCTGCAGGGTCTGGATGGCGCGGGCAGGGTGGTCTCCGGCTGTACGCTTGATGCGGTGGATGGTGAGTCGTCCATTCGTCACCGCTGCCACGTCATCATCCTCCAGGAAGATCACCCGGTTGGTGTGCTCAATCACCGCGCTGCCATGACAACAGAGCAACAGTCAACACCAATTAGTTGTTATGCAAATGTTATGAAGTTGTTCATTCCCACTTTCCTAGGAGGAGACCTTGACCAAACAATTGTCTAGACTGATTCTGAGGGTATTCTAAAATAAACCTAACAATGTATGAGTGGGATATCACTACTATAGAGTAAAAGAGTGAGGAGTCTGACCTGGCATCAGAGGCAAAGTAGTACTCCACAGACTTCTTGTCCTCAGCGAAGAGTGTGTGGCAGGTGTCCTGCTCCATCCTGGGCAGGGTGGGGCAGCCCTTCTTGTCTTTACCGGCTGGGGACATACAATACAGTACGTTAGACAGCTGCTTACCTTCTTCCATTCTGACATTGAGAACAGTTACTTTAATAACGTACATGATCGATACAGGATAGGAATGTGATCTGTGGACAGCTTGTGGTCACTTTTCACCCCAATAAGCAGAGGACCTCCCCTCCTATTTACATAGAAACACAAACAATTACAATCATTACAGAAAATGAAAAATGCATCATGACTGGATAGTATTCCTCTACAATTCAAGGAGTAACTAGAAGTGTAGTAGCAGTGTACCGAGTGCCTACTGCCTCCCCAGGGTAATGGACACTCTTGAAGACTAGGACAAAAGCTCCCTCCTAAGAGATAAGATAGAACAGTGTTAATCACGAGACGGGTCACGAGACCTGATCTCTGGACAGTTTAAGGAGAATCTCTGTAGAGAAACAGGCTCTTACCAGCTGCTGGGTCACTCTCTCCACCAGAGTAGCAAAGCTGAGGTCTTCACTCTCACGGTTGTCATACATGTACTTCACCAGCTTGGCAATGGTCTCTGTGTCTGTCTCGGACTCAAACTCATAACCCTTGCTCTCCTGTGGAATGGTAGAATGTCAGTCATGGAAGTCTGATAACTCTTGCTGGTAGTCTTGATTAATGAAAGAAACAGACTGCTTTAGGCAAAACATTGAATATGTTGAAATGTTGCTCTGCTTACCAGGAATTTCCGCAGGTCTTTGTAGTTTGTGATAATTCCATTATGAATGACAATGAACTCTAAAGAAAAAGACGATACACACATACACTTTTTTATTAAAAACATCCCTATTTGGGCCTCCTGAGTGGCGCAGCGGTCTAAGGCACTGCATCGGAGTGCTATAGGAGTCACTACAGACCTGGGTTCGGTCCCAGGCTGTATCACAACCGGCCGTGATCGCGAGTCCTATAGGGCCGTGCGCAATTGGCCCAGCAACGTCAGGGATGGGCCCGGGGGGCCTTACTTGGCTCATCGCGCTCTAAAGACTTCTTACGGCGGGCCGGGTGCCCGCAGGCGGACCTCGTCGTCAGTTGAGCAGAGTTTCCTCCGACACATTGGTGCGGCTGGCTTCCAGGTTAAGCAGGTGGTTAAGAAGCGCGGTTTGGTGGGTCATGTTTCAGAGGACGCATGACTCGACCGTCGCCTCCCGAGCCCATTGGGGAGTTGCAGCGATGAGACAAGACCGAAATTGGGGAGAAAAGGGGGGTAAAATACAATTTCAAAATAAATAAAAAAGAAATCCCTATTTACTCTATATAGTCAGTCAATATCTAGCAGAATGTGTAGTCTACACCGAAGAGAGGCCTCCATTTTACTACAAGTTTAGGGGATGTCTGTAGTACTGACCGTTGCTCTTGTCAGACCTTTGTGGGTGGCTGTTGACAGGGCTGGGGGCACCATGGGTAGCCCAGCGAGTGTGGGCGATGCCAAGGTGGACATCAAACTCCACATCCATGTCCATGTCCTGCTGCTCTGTAGGACCAACACAAACACGGTTGAAAGGCAAGCTTCATAAATCAATTCAAATGCACCCTACATGAAGTAGGTTTGAGCCATTTTCATTGTACTGTATGCCTTCTATTCATTTCAGTCAAACCCACTTATCTGATCAGTAAACATTCTTACAAATGCTGAACACAGACATAAGCCGTCAAAGACACATAAAATGTAGTCTTACTGGTGATCTCATCGTCAAGAGCCTTCACTTTTCCGCTCTGCTTGATCAGCTGAATAGACCGGGCATTGGCCTCCCATTCCTTGCCGTTCCCGCCATCAATTCCAACACCTGGCAAGGAGAGAGAATTGTATTTCTACAGAGCACTCAAATATGCCTCTGTTGTGAGATTTTGGAAGTTATTTTACACATGCTACAGTCTGACAGCAGACAGAGCAGAAATGTAACTGTGATTAGATAGTCCTGCTCAAGACTAGGGCATACAGTGAAGCCAACGGACAATCTTTTTTTATCATTAGGAGAGAAAGAACAAAAACATGGACTCCTGTAGATAAGCAGCAGAATAACTGATGCCTGCCGACGGGCCTACAGTGACAGGGAAAGGCAGCAGATAAACATGGAGACAGACGCAGCCAGTGTGTTGACACAAGCCGCCTCTATCAGCTCACCGGCAGAGTCGTAGCCACGGTACTCCAGACGGAGCAGGCCTTTGAGGAGGATCTCCAGGATCTCCCGGCGAGTCCGTGGCACATGGTAGTTAAGATAGGCAAAAATTCCTGACGAGAAGGAAGGAACAGAGAAACAGATTTCAACTAGGGAAGACGAAAAAAACATACAGCAAAGGAATTTCACAACTGTTTTAAGGGATTAAGTGAACAAAGCCTAATACTGGTTTGCTTTTGGTTTTTCTGTGATTAAGTCAATAAAACTAAAAACAATATGCATGCTTTCTTTTCAAATAGGAGTATTGTGTAGGAGACGCTGACAGTTCCATTGACTAGCTAGCCTAGCTGATTGTAATATGCAGGCTGTTCAATGACTGTCTCATTAAAATTCACAGCAACCTTAACAACTACACCAAGAATTTCCACAGGTGAAAACTTTCAAATAGTAACGCAAGTAAAGCAGCTATGGAGTCAGGCTTCTTGTAGGGATTGCAGTTTAACAGTGACCTGAAACTATGTATACATTGACAGTAAGTCAACAAACAAGAACAGAAACCAGTCCTACTTGTTTAACCTCTTGTGGATTGGGATGGTGTTTCAGGACTGGTAGTTGGGCCTAATTGGAAACAGTTGTGTGGAACTACACAGTAGTTCACACACCCATCAGTTGCTGAGGGCACAGCCTGCCCTGGATGTTAGGCTACCAGACAGGTTTTACATGGGGAGTCACCTTGAGATGTAGGAGATTGAGTGGGAAGTGGAACAAGGCATTCTAGTATTGGGGCAATATGTTGACAGAAGGACCAGGTGCAGGGTACTACACTACTATTACACAAGAGCTGCTCTAGGTTATGCTTCTGTGAAGTTTAGAACTCATCTGAAAGGAATATGATACCAATTGAAAACAATGACATTTATTCCAAAAATGACAGGATGAAGAGAGGTTTGCCTACATATGGCCATTTGTGCCCTTTTACCTGTGCCCAGCCCCATTGCCATCAATAACCCACATACATTAACTCACAACAAGAACAATGGCAGAGGGTTTAAACTAGAGGTCGACCGATAAATTGGAATGGCCGATTAATTAGGGCCGATTTCAAGTTATCATAACAATCGGAAATCGGTATTTTTGGGCGCCGATTTTTTATATTTTTTATATACCTTTATTTAACTAGGCAAGTCAGTTAAGAGCACATTCTTATTTTCAATGACGGCCTAGGAACGGTGGGTTAACTGCCTTGTTCAGGGGCAGAATGACAGATTTTCACCTTGTCAGCTCGGGGGACCCAATCTTGCAACCTTACAGTTAACTAGTCCAGCGCAATAACGATCTGCCTCTCTCTCGTTGCACTCCACAAGGAGACTGCCTGTTACGCAAATGCAGTACGCCAAGGTAAGTTGCTAGCTAGCATTAAACGTATCTTATAAAAAACAATCATAATCACTAGTTAACTACACATGGTTGATGATATTATTAGATATTATCTAGCGTGTCCTGCGTTGCATATAATCTGACTGAGCATACAAGCATACAATTATCTGACTGAGCGGTGGTAGGCAGAAGCAGGCGCGTAAACATTCATTCAAACAGCACTTTCGTGTGTTTTGCCAGCAGCTCTTCGTTGTGCGTCAAGCATTGCGCTGTTTATGACTTCAAGCCTATCAACTCCCGAGATGAGTCTGGTGTAACCGAAGTGAAATGGCTAGCTAGTTAGCGCGCGCTAATAGCGTTTCAAACGTCACTCGCTCTGAGCCTTCTAGTAGTTGTTCCCCTTGCTGTGCATGGGTAACGCTGCTTCGATGGTGGCTGTTGTTGTTGTGTTGCTGGTTCAAGCCCAGGGAGGAGAGAGGAGAGGGACGGAAGCTATACTGTTACACTGGCAATATTAAAGTGCCTATAAGAACATCCAATAGTCAAATATTAATGAAATACAAACTGTATAGAGGGACATAGTCCTAAAATTCCTATAACTACAACCTAAAACTTCTTACCTGGGAATATTGAAGACTCATCTTAAAAGGAACCACCAGCTTTCATATGTTCTCATGTTCTGAGCAAGGAACTGAAACGTTAGCTTTCTTACATAGCACATATTGCACTTTTACTTTCTTCTCCAACACTTTGTTTTTGCATTATTTAAACCAAATTGAACACGTTTCATTATTTACTTGAGGCTAAATTGATTTTATTGATGTATTATATTAAGTTAAAATAAGTGTTCATTCAGTATTGTTGTAATTGTCACTATTACAAAAAAATCAAAAATACAAATTGTCCGATTAATCGGTATCGGCTTTTTTTGGTCCTCCAATAATCGGCATCGGTGCTGAAAAATCATAATTGGTTGACCCTTAATTTAAACAAACCAGTCAAATAAAACTAGCCTAAATTATGAACGCAAAGAGACAGTAGCTATTCTTTAGGCTAATACAACACGATGACATAAATTCCCAATAAGATGAGGATATAGAGGGGCTGTGATAAAATAAAGAGTGACTATGTACCGAGAAGTGCCATGGAAGCAGTGCAACAGAGCATCCATTGAAAGCAGCTGGGCACAGGGTGACAGAGGAAGGTAGCAGGGGGGTGAATGGGCAAGGCAAGGTGGGAGCACACAAACAAGGCTCAGCTTTGTTTAGAACGAGGATTACCTAGCATAGAGTAGAATAAATAAGGAGCCCTCATAACATCTCAGTGCATGTCAGTCATCATTATTCCTTCCTTAGGAATTAGTCTGCAGCAGTATCTATTTTGGCCATTTTTGTCCTTACTCAGATACAAGTGACACAGAGAAGACGGTGTTCCTTCTTTACTAACGGATTTAATAGTGCCAAGTGTCCCCCCCCCCCCCCCAAAAGTGAATGAATCAAATTATTTATACTGGTTGGCTATACAAAACACAACTGTGTGCTTCAGGAACCAGGTGTAGAGTCAGCATATGAGAGGTGAAGAGTGGAGAACTAATCCATCACCATTCAGACACAGACAGGTTCAAAAATAAACATAGTTTAGTTACCTATAATTTTGTATCACCCTAATGACCTCGTAACTCATTCGAATCAATGTGGGATCATCAATATAGAACTGGCATTTAGACTATCACCAGCGTTGCGCAATGCGCGCGTTCTGTCTCATCAGACAAAACCAAACAGGTTTGTAAACTGGTGAAAAGGTAGCTAATAAATCCTAGTATAGAGTCTATTAAAACGTGACGACATCATACCAAGCTGTAACATCAATGACAGGAATTATGGAGCGGTAACACAGCGTCAATCAAGTAGCTAGCAATGGATTATATGGGTGTATAGCAGCACACTGCTAATAAACATCAAAACGCTTAGCCGCCCTCAATTTGTCTGATAACATTGTGAGCTGTAAAACATTATCTATGGATCCGATAGCCAATTTACAAGCCCATTTAAAATATATTAAATCAATCATTTTATCGGTTAACTTGTTTCGTCTGGCAGGGTTTCCACTAGATAACACAGCCAAAGTCAAATTTGGATATATGGTAAAAAATGTAAGGTTAGCCATTAGCCATAAGGTGATCAGTGTGGTTAAGGTTAACGTTAGTAGCCTTCTCTTGATTTGAGATGGAAGCTGATGTGTCCACATTAGCGAGCTACAAATACTGAGACATACTTCTACAAAACCAGTTGTGTTAATCTCACAACTACTTACAATTTCCATAATCTTTGTAAATTGTTGCAAAGGTACAATCATTAAATGTATTCTTATTAAATACTCACCACACATGTCTACGCCTCGATTGCCAACTACAGCTAACTGTGACTCAGTTCCTCATCTAACGATGAAAGTCATCGCCCACCTAAAATTCTATTGAATGGGAACCAAGTTTCCCCTCAGTACGCTTCTCCTATTGGTGCAACGGCTGTCACTCTTTCTTCTTACCTGCCAACACAGACAGCCCTGACGTGGCAGCAGGATGCAGATATCCGTATGCACAAGAGGGGATGGAAAGCAAATCTGTAAACCAACCAATATTTATTCAGAGTTTATGATAACATTTATGTAGGTCTTTGTCAGTATATTCGTTTATTACTTTATATCTGCCTAATTTTAAAGATGTATTATACAGGACTCGCTCCGCTATTTCCTGGTTGCAAACATTGTAATAGTTGGCTTAATTTCAGTTTATGTGACAAAACAAGCAAGTATAGTGTAGAAAATCACTGTACCATCTAAACCGCCGTGAACTGTCTTTTCAATTACCATTTTTTTCCTGTTTGAAACTGGTGTACAAAACCGAAAGTAAAATAGGGCACAAAAACAATTACCATGTTATTTTTGCGAGGACTATTTGATTCTGAGTTTGGACATACAGTCGTATGAAAAAGTTTGGGCACCCCTCTGAGGCTGCATAATAATTTCCTCTGTCGTCACAGAAAATGATCACAGTGGCATGCCATTCATTTTCTAATAAAAGCTGAGTACTGGGGTATTGTCCAGACAAAGATTTTTAGTGTAGCAATATTAAGTTGTATGAAATTAAATCAGATGTGAAAAATAGGCTATGCACCCTTGGCATTCTGTTGATTTGAATACCTGTAACTACTTAGCACTGATTAATTGGAACACACAATTGGTTTGGTGAGCTCATTAAGCCTTGAACTTCATAGACAAGTGCATCCAATCATGAGAAAAGGTATTTAAGGTAGCCAATTGCAAGTTGTTGTTCTCTTTGACTCTCCTCTGAAGAGTGGCAACATGGGGGCCTCAAAACAACTCTCAAATGACCTGAAAACTTAGCCACCATGCTTCTACACCTGCATTGCTTGCTGTTTGGGATTTTAGGCTGGGTTTCTGTACAGCACTTTGAGATATCAGCTGATGTACGAAGGGCTATATAAATAAATTTGATTTGATGGTGGCAAAAGAACGCAGCGTTCCAAGAAAAACACTTGCTACCCACAGTAACATTTGGTGGGGGTTCCATCATGCTGTGTGGCCAGTGCCGGTACTTGGAATCTTGTTAAAGTTGAGGGTCGCATGGATTCCACTCAATATCAGCAGATTCTTGAGAACAATGTTGAAGAATCAGTCACAAAGTTGAAGTTACGCCGGGGCTGAATATTTCAACAAGACAACGACCCAAAACACTGCTCAAAATCTACCCGGGCATTTATGCAGAGGAACAAGTACAATGTTCTGGAATGGCCATCCCAGTCCCCAGACCTGAATGTCATTGAGAATCTGTGGGATGATTTGAAGCGGGCTGTCCATGCTAGGCAACCATCAAACCTAACTGAACTGGAGATGTTTTGTAAGGAGGAAGGGTCCAAAATACCTCCATCCAGAATCCAGACACTCAGAGGCTATGGGAAGTGTCTAGAGGCTGTTATTTTAGCAAAAGAAGGCTCTACTAAATATTGATGTGATTTTTGTATTGGGGTGCCCAAATTGATGCACCTGTCTAATTTTGTTTTGATGCATATTGCACATTTTCTGTTAATCCAATAAACCTAATTTCACTACTGAAATATTACTGTGTCCACCAGTTATTTGATAGATCAAACTGAAATTGCTGATCCAAACACCCAATTATTTATAAATGGAAATTGTCAGGGGTGCCCAAACCTTTTCATACGACTGTATATAGTTTGTGAAGACTATTTCTAAGATTGCATACATGCTTTTCCTTACTCTAATACCAGTGCAAGCGCAGATCCAATACACCGCTGGAACGCGGATTAGACTGTTTACATGTCCTAACAATTCCCAATTTCGCAAGAGTGGTGCGTGGGTAAAATCACCGGGGAAGCCAAGCCAGGAAAAAATAATCAATATTAGAACCTGTGTTGTGATATTTGCATTGTTTGATCTATAACCTGTTCGTTCATATGCCTTGCCACCGTGATATATAGGCATAAAAGTGAATTTATGCTTGATCCGAAAATGTGATAGAAGGCTCCATATGGAGGCCAAATCGAGCTCCTTACCGCCTCCCAAATTTTGTAACAACGAAAGGAGCTACATGATCAGTCTGACATCTGCATTTGGCCTCTGCAGAAGCCAGGGCATTCATACTTCTTGGTTTCGCAGAGCTGTTGTGAATGTAGTTGTCAAGGAAGTGAGCTTGTTTATACAGGGCCTCCCGCCCCCACCTACTTCAACCAATCATGTCAATGCTGAGCTATACAGCATAATTTAGTTTATTTATCATTCATCATTAACGTTTCATTCATGTGACAGACCAATACCTCACAAGGCTGCTTATCTCTAAGCTGAGACCTTGAAACTGAGATATCTTTCGTTCTCAAAACAAGGTTCTGGCGTACTGCCAAATTGCAGATAGAAAAGCACAAACATAACATTTTCCATCACACTATTTTCATCTATAATGTGTATGGGCATAACTCACATGCTCCAAATAAGACCCTTTTTGCCCAGTTTACCAGAAAATTACAGGATTTATGCAACAAATACTCAGAGGCTGATCGTTTTTATCCTAGAATGAGTCAAAGCTCCCAAAAAAGAAATATAACATCGTTATGCAAGGAACTTTCTGTTGACGATGCCTGCCGTTATTTCAATCCGGATGTAAAGGGCTATACCTGGACCAACAAAACTAAGTTACAAAAATGTAGATTTGATTTATTCCTAATTTCCCCCTTTTTGTTACAATTCGTTATAGATGTAGATCATCAGTTGGCTCCCTTTTCTGATCATTTGATTTAATTGAATTTGCTGCTAAAAGAAACACCAGTTATTTCTTTGCGCTTGAAAAGAGAATATACAAAAGAAAATATATAATGGCACTCACACTTAATGATGTATTATGCAAAGATCCCATTACAATATCAACATTTGTCATTTCCTTTACAACTCACAATTTCAGGAAGATTGTTGTGAAAGCTACATTTGCCACGTTCAGAATTATTTCCCTGTGATTGGGGAGGATTTCCCATCAGTTTGTGAATCACCTGTGTCAATCAAGGAAATGAGAGAGAATTCAATAAAAAAATGGAAATCACCTGGCCCTGATGGTCTGTCAGTTGAATTCTATAGACAGTTTTGGGAGTTACTAGAATACCCTATTTTTTGTTTCAAGATTGCATTGAAAATGGTGAAATGGTCTCCACCATGAAACAGGGCCTTATTTCACTGATTCTGAAGCCTGATAGAGTCCCTTCTCTTATCGACAATTGGAGATCAATGACTTTATTCAATACTGATTACAAATTGTTTGCTCTGGTTTATGCCAAAATATTAAAGAAGAATAGATACCATTTTAAAAGAGACTCAGGTTTTATGAAGGGCCATCACATAAGTTTCAACATTCGTTTAGCCTTGGACCTTTTCGATTATTCAGATGCAATTGACTCAGATGCTGTCATATTTATTTTTAGACTTCTGTAAAGCCTTCGACTCAATTGAACATTCATTTCTCTTTTGGTCTCAAATTGTTTGGTTTCGGTGAACATTTTATCAAAGTCATTCGCATGATATAAATAGTTCTGTGATACTTAACCTTAATACATCCAAAAGATTCAGTATTAACACAAGTGTCCGACAGGGATGCCCAATTTTGTCATTTTGGTAGTGGAACTTCTATCTAGATATTCTGAATAATGCAAATCTGCATGGTTTTTACATTTTTTAAACAGAAATATGAAAATATCCCAACTGGCTCACGATACTACTCTTTTTTTAAAAGACAAAGACCAGGTCGCGCATGCCCTTAATGCTATCACTGCATTCACTATTGCGTCTGGATTAAAACTGAATATTTCTAAATGTGAAATCTTATTCCTGTAAAGGACTGTTCAATATTTAGGAATACATAAAAAAAACACTTAGACAACATATGGATTTCTCTCCTAAAATTAAGAAAACTAAGATCTGAAGGTCTGGAAGTGTTGGACTTTGTTGACAAATAACACTTTCAAGATCAATTGGTTGAAAATATGTTTGGTCAATACAGAATCAATTTGCTATTTCATTCCAAACAATGTGTTTAATACATTTGGAGGTCTAACATTTTTTATGAAATGTATGTAATTATATTCCTGAAAGATTACCTGCTAAATTGGCTAGGTTTCACCAACAAGCTTTAATGTCCTGGAAAATATGTTTCCTGCACAACCTTTCCCCAGATAAAGCTCTTTTGTGGAATAATTCAGACATAACTGTAAGGAATAAGTCATTGTTCTAGCCTAACTGGTATGAGAGGAATTTTAACTTTGTTCATGATGTTTTCAACAATAGGGGTAATATTCTTTCATATATGAACAATTTATAACATTGAATAAGTATCCAATACCTTTCAGAGTGTTTATTTATGTGATCAAAGCCATTCCCAGTGGTCGAACTACACTAATGAAAACTCATCTTAGCTTTGGTGATGATCACAGAGCTTATCCAGAACTCAGCTTGGGAGGTATGGGCTTACTTGTGATTCTCTGTTCTGATGAAACCAAGGTTGAAATCGTTGGCCTGAATGCCAAGCGTCACATCTGGAGGAAACCTGGCACCATCCCTACAGTGAAGCACGGTCGTGGCAGCATCATGCTGTGGATGTTTTTCAGTGGCAGGGAATGGGAAACTAGTCAGGATCGAGGGAAAAATGGAGCAAAGTACAGTAGGATCGGAATCGCCATTATAATCATTGGCCAGTATGGAAAATTAAGAAAAAAGTCTAAATCCCTATCTCCATCCATGGCTAATTTATGAAAGGGACTATTTTAGCTAGCTACCCACAGGAGGATGACAACAAGATGCAACAATTCAAGATTTTTATTTTTTGATGAGACAGGACCATTCACAGCGGAGCGCACTCAGTTTAGCTCAACACTAATTACCTATTTTATATATATTTTTAATTGAGGCAAAATGCTCGCTGGCTTCCCTTGCATTCAATGCTACGGCGGCAACAATGTCATTCTCTTTTTGACCAGACAGCATCAGATAGATGAGCTACACATACCGAGAAAGAGGAGCGCTGTTTCACTCGCTCGGATGCTTTCTCTGGTGAGATACAGCTAACCTTTTGTGAATTGAATGAAATTCATGCGAAACAGAGACAAAAGACAGAAAATATATATTTTTCTTGGTCAATTCTTTGGGGAAGCTTAGCTTCCCTTGGCATCCATGGATACATACCACTGACAATTCTTTAAAGTACTCCGAAAAACAAGTGTTTTAATAGGCATATGCTTTGTTTCTGACCTTATGCCAATTAAGATAAGCAGAGTAAGGTGTTTACATGACTATTTCCATAATCTGTCTACTGCCATAATCAGTTTAATATGAAATTATTAATGTGCATGTAAACATACTCAGAATGACCGATCTATAATCACATTTTTATGTGAATTTGGTAGGATCGCCCAAAAAGTTACTTAGCAGATAGTTGACTGCACAGAGATGAGGGTTTGTGGACGATTAAAACATTTTAAAAAAAGGACACAGAAATGTATAAATTATGTCTTTAATCACTTATTTAAATGTACGATAATAGTAACAGACTAAGAAAGCAATGCAAACTCAAGCTTTCCTCCAGACCATAATGGCAAAAGGAGTATCCTCCATCATTGCAACATGTGCACTTTTTCCCATCAGATTGACAAAGGATTTGGTAGCCAATATTCAGGGAATTCTATAAAATAATTTCATACACTTAATTCAATGTACTTTATTTTATTTACATTATACAGTCTGCACATTTGTGTTGTATATAGATGGAGCTGTTTTTTTAATAACCAATACTTACTGAGTTATATGGTGTGATAATATGAGATACTGCAATAAATACATTGTCAGACAAAAGTTTGTGGACTCCATCAGCCTGGAATCCTTCCCCAAAAAAACAGCAGGACAAGGACACTACTTCAGACAAGGCGGGGTCCTCTCTTACACACCGAGTCCCATAGCCAGAAAGGTTGACAGCTGACAATCTCTGGGAACTTATGAAGTCCAATGACAAATCTCTCAAAATAACAGTGAAGTTTTTCCTTCGTCACTGCTGTGCTTTAGACAAGCCTCTACGATGCGGATTAATCAGCTATACTGGAGTCAGGAGTGACTGCAGGAGGGGAGAGGGTAAGAGGAATGTCTATAGGGTCTGAGTAGTTTCCATTGGACTCAGCCTTGGGCAACCTCGTCTTGCTCATCCTTCACCTGGGAAAGTACATGACACGTTAGGTTCGTCTTGTGAAATCGAGAACTAGACCTACAGGCAACCACCTAAAATTCTGCTCGTTCTTTTGTACAAGGTACAAACCTGCTCCACCCCTTCCACTTCAGGGACATAGAACTGCAACATATTCTGGATGCCACTCTTCAGAGTGACCATGGAGCTGGGGCAACTGGTGCAGGAGCCCTGCAGCTTCAGCTTTACAATGCCATCCTCAAAGCCACAATACAGGACATCTCCACCATCCTCCTGCACTGTTGGCCTGGGGGAAGCCACATGAGTTAAGAATTTAATACATACAGATACTGCATTGAGCAGAGAGACACTTCTGATAACAGGGAGGGAGATATCAGCTAAAGGCTATGTATAACTACAGTAATGATACCTGATTCGGGTGTCCAGAAGCTCTTTGATCATAGCAATCACCTCATCATCATCATCTGATGGTGCTGTAAAGACAAAAGGAACAGTTCATGCAAAAATATGCTTACATTACTTAACATTTAACACAGGAAATAAATGCAACTATCTTTAATATAATAGGTAGCCCTTTCCATTCACAGCCCGTAATTTGTATACGGGTTGAAAATGGTAGATTGATATGCCACTCATTTCAACGTCAAACCCACCAAAGAGCTTTATTTTCATGTCATCCAACAAATGTAAATGCCTGGAGTTTGCGAAACTGCACTTGGATTGGAACTAGTGCTTTGGTCAGATGACAGAGCTCTTTGGCCACGCACACCAGTGGTGGGTTAGGCATCAAAATAATAATGCAGGAGCAGCTACTGTAAAATATGGTGGTGGATCTTATGTTATGGGGCTATTTTGCGTCCACTGGTCCTGGATCCCTTGTTAAGGTCAACGGCATCGTGAACTTTACCCAGCGGCCACCTTTGCCAGGAGGTGGAAACTTGGATCTTCCAGCAAGACCAAGCAAACATCAAAACCCACAAAGAAATTGTTAATTGGCCCCTCCCCCCCAAAAAAATCAACATCTTACAATGGCAATCTCCGGACTTTAAAACATGTGGTTTGCATCGAAGAGGGCAGTTCTTGGGCCTCCCGGGTGGCGCAGTGGTTAAGGACGCTGTACTGCAGCGCCAGCTGTGCCATCAGAGTCCTGGGTTCGCGCCCAGGCTCTGTCGTAACCGGCCGCGACCGGGAGGTCCGTGGGGCGACGCACAATTGGCCTAGCGTCGCCCGGGTTAGGGAGGGCTTGGTCGGTCTCATCGCGCACCAGCGACTCCTGTGGCGGGCTGGGCGCAGTGTACGCTAGCCAAGGTGGCCAGGTGCACAGTGTTTCCTCCGGCGCTGTGTTAAAGAAGCAGCGGCTTGGTTGGTTGTGTATCGGAGGACGCATGACTTTCAACCTTCGTCTCTCCCGAGCCCGTACGGGAGTTGTAGCGATGAGACAAGATAGTCTACTACTACAACAATTGGATACTACGAAATTGGGGAGAAAAAGGGGTAAAATTCAAAAAAAATAAATAAATAGAAGAGGGCAGTTCTTATGCACAGGATATCAAGAATCTGGAAGGATTCAGTGTGGAGGAATGGTCTAAAATCACTCCCTAGGAGTTCTCCAATTCCTACATCTAAAAAAAAGAAAAGGTTCAGTGCGGTTATTCTCGTTGGTGAGATATGTTATAACTTTATGAAGAATGCCTAATCCTAATAATACATTTTCAGGAACACGGAGTGTGACTGCAAGCAAGTGCGGGAGAAACCGCTCAGAGTTCAGCGCCACTCTGAACTGCGCCGAGCCCTCCACCAAAGCTTTTAATGGGCAATTTCAATACACTTGTGCTGGGCTACAGGTGCCATGTCTAACTTGTGTTTGGCCTGGCAGGAGCAGACCTGCAAGGGCAAAATAATGGCATTTTCATATTGATTATTGGTCCATTTCCCCTAAAGTTAAGATTTGAAAAACAATAGGGCATAAAACCTGATTTATTTTAAACTGCAAGTAATACTTCGGGACTCCTGATTATACACCACAAGTTGATGCCAAAACCCATGAGGGAAGGATTTCTCAAAGAAAATGACAAGAAAAATTGATACTGAGGATTAGATTAGAAACGTGGAATTGATCAGGAGAAACAATGAGGAACTTGCACGATTGAAACAGAGACAGGAACAACAAGGACGGCAACAAAGCTGTTGAACAGAATTGATCAGGTACTGGGAGAGGAAAACCCTGATGTAAGTATCTTGGAGGAATGTATGGAACAATTCATTGCAAAGGAACAAACATTGAATGAGATTGACTGGACCGCTGAAAATGAAACTCCCATGGATAGCTTGAAAAAGTTGTGAATACTGCAATGGGTTTTGCAGTATTCACTACTTTTTGACTGGCACTGTCATGTATAAAACCAGGCACATTTAACAGTTACGCTATTGATTATACACCTAATTAAGTTGGGGTATCCGCTCTCCTCACTTTTCTTAGACAATTAAAGCAAGGGCTGTTTTCTCGTCTCCTAACGCCGCTGCTCAACACCAATATGCTGGTTAACGCATAGCAACATGGTCTAAGAAAAGGTGCCAGTTCAACAGCGCACTGATGCGTTTCAGAACCACAGACAGTGACCACTATCCAACACAGGAGAACGCACATTTGTTAAACATTTTTTTATTAGTGTTGCACCATTGTTCTTATGTAATAACCATATACAATTTCAGTAGCATGTCTTAGAGAGATGGTCTGTGCCATCCCCACGGCCTCCACTATGGATTAGTCCACTCAGACAGGCGCGAATCAGACGGGTGTTTTTGCTACTGCTCGACTAAATAAACCTGTCGACCAATAGCCTATCGACTAAATGGGGGTTACCTTACCAAGACGATATTGAATGTTCCTGAGTTGCGTGATTATAGTTTACTTAAAATCATCTTGAAATTCTATGGCAAGACTTAAACATTTCTGGCAATCAATGACTAACAACCAACCTGACAGCACTTGAAGAATTAAAAAAAAATAATGTGCAAATATTGTACAATCCAGGTGTGCAAAGCTCTTAACTCACCCCAAAAGAATCACAGCTGTAAATCGTTGCCAAAGGTGATTGTAACATGTATTGAATCAGGTGTGTGAATAGTTATGTAAATTGGATTTCTGTATTTCATTAAATTTCTATAAAACATGTTTTCACTGTCATTATGGGATAGTGTGTGTAGATTGGTGAGATTTTTTTATTTATTGAATCTATTTTGAATTCAGGCTGCAACACAGCGAAATGTGTAAAAAGTCGAGGGGCGACTGAAGGCCCCTTGAAAATTTTCTGAAAGCACTGTATCAATCTTAGCCAAGGTATTGTTGAGCAGGTGCTTAGTGATCATTCAGATAAACCTGTATACTACTTACCGGATCACAGTGATCAAGGAGAGGACAACTATCAAGCTCAGAGTAGTGGTTGATGCATCCTCGCATGAGAGATAGTGGGGCAGCAGGTAGCCTAGTGGTTAGAGCATTGGACTAGTAACCGAAAGGTTGCAAGATTGAATCCCCGAGCTGACAAGGTAAAAATCTGTCGTTCTTCCCCTGAACAAGGCAGTTAACCCACTGTTCCAAGGCCGTCATTGAAAATAAGAATTTGTTCTTAACTGACTTGCCTAGTTAAATAAAGGTAAAAAATATGTATATATTAGTAGTTTGTTAAATGACTGCTTACTAACAGGACCAAATCTGTTGAGTATTCTGATTAAGTTCAGGCAGCACAGAATAGAGCTAATGGCAGACATCACGAAAGCATTTTTGCAAATCTCTCTAAACGAAATGGACAGAAGTATTTTGAGGTTCTTATGGAAAAGTGACATCCCAATGACAAATGAAGAAATCATGATGTACACTGAGAAAGACGAGAGTTCCGTTTGGAGCATACGCATGCCCATTCCTTTTAGCAGCCACAATCAAACACCATCTGAACAAGTATGGAGTGGTAACTGCACTGAGGGAATACTTGTATGTTGACAACCTTATTTGCGGCACAGAGGACAAAGGAACAGCCTCTGATCTAACCGCGAAGGCTAAAGAGATCATGGACAGCGCAAGCATGAACCTATGTAAATATAAACATTTAAATGAGATGCAAAATGAATGGACAAAAGAGAATGTAACAGAACATGTTGAAGTGAAAAGTCAAACTCCATAAAAAGTTGCTTACTAGGATTAACATAGAGATCAGACACTGATGACTGTTTGAAAGGACAGATTTGATTGAATTCCTGAAAGACAAGATCACAAAACGAGGACTACTTCAATCAGCTGCATGAATATTCAATCAGATTGTATCCACAGTCAGCATTAGGATCAAGTGTCCATTCCAAGAAATGTGGAAACAGGGCCTATCATGGGATGAAGAGCTTCCACAAGATTTATCCACTAGGTACATGCACACAGCAAATGCAGAAGGAGAATGCACTACAGGTCTAATCACAGCCAAGACAATAGTTCTCCATTGAAAACTATACCCAGACTAGAACTTCCAGAAGCAGCAATAGGAGCAAGACTAGGAAACCATCAAATTGGAGCAAGATTAGGAAACCATATAAAGAGCAACTTGAAGATGAGTGATGTACAAGTTCACTACTGGACAGACTCAATGATAACACTCCATTAGATCAAGACCACAGGCAAACAATGGAAACCATTCATTGCTAACAGAGTGGATGAAATCCTAAAAGTCTGACACTTCCAGAAAAATGGAGACACTGCAGTGGGAAAGACAATCCTGCAGACAGAGGCACATGAGGAACAAGTGTGGAGAAGTTAACCAACGAGGTCACATTCAAGGTTGGAGTTGTTGCACAAATACAAAATCCCATGTCATATGTGGAAGACGGGACATGTAAAAGAGATGTTCAGAGGAAGAGATAAGATACGCTCAGTGAGCATAAGAATGTCATTGAACACTCTCCGAAAGAAACCCATTCAATTGTTGTATTTATATGAACTAAACTAAATGGATGAATACTGAGAAGGCCAAGTTCATCGGGCCAGAGTTTTATGTAACATGTCACGTTAACCCGTGAGCCCGAGAATGTGCCTATTCTGAAGAAACTATTTTCAGGATCACAGAGAGCAACCGCAACAAACGCAGGAGAAACAGCTGTCAAAGTTCAGCCCCACGGCAGTGGAGAGCGCCACTCTCTGCAACTGGGCCGCACCCAGGCCCCCACCAGAGCTTTAAATGAGCAGATTTAACACACTTGTGTGGGGCTAAGGAACTTGTTTTTGGCATGGCAGTAGCAGACCTGCAAGGGAGAAAGAATGTTGTTCTAGCTTTTTGTTCCACTTCTCCTAAAGTTTATATTTGTAAAACAAAATGGAATAACACCAGATTTATTTTGTTCAACTGCAAGTTCTGCTTCTGGACTCCAGATTATACACCACAAGGTATTGAAAACAGAGGTGTCAATAATTGACCCCTAACTTGTCAAGAATACATTTTTTTAACAAACAAAAGTATAATTTCACCCCTTTTTTTGTTGCATACAATATAACTTAGTACAGTCATTTTTGTGTGTGTGCATCTATCGCCTATCCTATGTAAGGTGGCGGTAGTGTACTGCCTTATAAAGTGTTTGTCTGTTCCATACCTGTATCTGCACGAGGGGTGTCCTCCTCATTGACAACAGGGAGTCCAGATGTGAAGAAGTCCATAATGGCAGCAAACACATCAGGTTTGATTAACTTCCATTCCAGATCTACATCTGTCTGAATAAGAAGCCAGAAACAGAGCAATTCTTATCATTTCTACCCATGATTCAGACATGACATTTTAAAATATACATGTAAATGACTGGTAATATTACCTTGGTTATGGTTATGAAGTCAGGACCCAAAAAGACACCCTTGACACCATCGATTCTAAATAGCTGCCTGAAGAAATAATACGTATTACAATGTTGCCCAAGATAAGTTAGGGCTGTAACAAGATGTCTCAGACTGCTTGTTCTTTTAATTGTTTAAATGTTATTTTCATTATTGGTAGGCATGGTTTCAGTAGCCTAAGTCATTAACCTTGCGAGGGGGGAGCAATAGGCTTCACGGGGTGCAGTAAAATCCATCGTTCCTTGTTCAAGGACAATGCGACCAGGCAGAAATTTCAAGCTGTTTGGGTTGGGAGTGTCCTGGGTCTGAATAAACATGGTCCTTGCTGGAAAGAGGGGCATAGTGTCAAAGTCATTTGAGCAATTGTGGTGCTAAAACACATTTTAGATAGCTCCCGAAGACATTTCTATACACTGTACAGGGTTTTCATGCCTACCAGATACAACTGAAAATGGTGGCAGTGACCATCTCCTGGTAACACCAATGTGTGGAGTCCAATGCAGTCCAGCAAACTGATATGCACGCACAGCAAGCCTAAAGAAAAAAACATTTTGATCAATTTAGAACAAGAATAGGGTAAATTGATCACCGCGATCAACCAGACCAAATAAAAACAGAACCAGTCACATCACGCTAGATTTGACAATATGATGTCACATGATGCAACACTATTGGAACACAGCATGCTGACAATTAACAATTTAAATTAGTTGGAGACCTGGGCAGCAATTTTTTTTTTTTTTAATCCAGTATGAAAATATTCCTGTGATCAAACGCACCCGTATTAATTATGCAAGTAGGGATATTATTGTGCTTGCTGAGCTCTGTGGGGTTATGTATTTTTCACTAATGAGGCAAGCTGAGCAACTAGCTAGTTTGCTAGCTACAAATGAAATGTTTTATTAAACCAGTTCAATCATATTGCAACTATAATAACTTTTTACTGGAAATTGAGCTACAATAATCACGTTACCTCGCTACTCCTAAACTGCGTCAGACCTTATCTTATGAAACAGAGCTAGCTAAAGGTTAGCCGCTAACTAATTAGTTGACGAACACGTAGTGAGAGGAAAAGGTGAAAACATGCATTACTACAGCTTTAAAGACATCCTCAGTCAGTGTTCAACAGCGCACAACTTACGGACTTGAAATTCTTGCAGAAATACCCAACAACCTCCCGACCTGCCTGTAAGTCGCCATGTTTGTGATGCTTATACGCAATTTCCTGTAAACGCCAAGGAAGAAACCGTCCTTGTATTATTTCCCTGGAACCACATTTTGTGTAGGAACCAAAACATAGTTCCTCTATACACTGAACAAAACTAGAAATGCAACATCAAATCAAATCAAATTTTATTTGTCACATACACATGGTTAGCAGATGTTAATGGAAGTGTAGCGAAATGCTTGTGCTTCTAGTTACGACAATGCAGTAATAACCAACGAGTAATCTAACTAACAATTCCAAAACTACTACCTTATACACACAAGTGTAAAGGGATAAATAATATGTACATAAAGATATATGAATGAGTGATGGTACAGAACAGCATAGGCAAGATGCAGTAGATGGTATCGAGTACAGTATATACATATGAGATGAGTATGTAAACAAAGTGGCATAGTTTAAAGTGGCTAGTGATACATGTATTACATAAAGATGGAGTAGATGATATAGAGTACAGTATATACGTAGACATATATGAATAATGTAGGGTATGTAAACATTATATTAAGCAGCATTGTTTAAAGTGGCTAGTGATATATTTTACATCAATTCCCATTATTAAAGTGGCTGGAGTTGAGTCAGTGTGTTGGCAGCAGCCACTCAATGTTAGTGGTGGCTGTTTAACAGTCTGATGGCCTTGAGATAGAAGCTGTTTTTCAGTCTCTCGGTCCCAGCTTTTATGCACCTGTACTGACCTCGCCTTCTGGATGATAGCGGGGTGAACAGGCAGTGGCTCGGGTGGTTGTTGTCCTTGATGATCTTTATGGCCTTCCTGTGACATCGGGTGGTGTAGGTGTCCTGGAGGGCAGGTAGTTTGCCCCTGGTGATGCGTTGTGCGGACCTCACTACCCTCTGGAGAGCCTTACGGTTGTGGGCGGAGCAGTTGCCGTACCAGGCGGTGATACAGCCCGACAGGATGCTCTCGATTGTGCATCTGTAGAAGTTTGTGAGTGCTTTTGGTGACACAAAACAGATTTATGCAACAACTTGCAACATGCAACAACTTCTAAGATTGTAATGATAGTTCACAAGGGAATCAGTCAATTGAAATAAATAAATTAAGCCTTAATCTATGGATTTCACATGACTGAGAATACAGACATAAATCTGTTAGTTACAGATACATAAAAAAAAAAAGTTAGGGGCTTGGATCAGAAAACCAGTCAGTATCTGGTGTGACCACCATTTGCCTCATGCAGCGCGACAGCTCCTTCGCGTAGTTGATCAGGCTGTTGAACATAGCATGTGGAATGTTGTCCCACTCCTCTTCAATGGCTGTGCGAAGTTGCTGGATATTGTCCGGAACTGGAACATGCTGTCGTACACATTGATCCAGAGTATCCAAAACATGCTCAATGGGTGACATTTCTGAGTATGCAGGGCATGGAAGAACTGGGACACTTTCAGCTTCCAGGAATTGTGTACAAATCCTTGAGACAGGGGGCCGTGCATTATCATGCTGAAACATGAGGTGATGGCAGATGAATGGCACGAAAATGGGCCTCAGGATCTCGTCACGGTATCTCTGTGCATTCAAATTGCCATCAGTAAAATACAATTGTGATCGTTGTCCGAATTTTATGCCTGCAAAAGCATTACCCCACCACCACGGGACACTCTATTCACAACGTTGACGTCAGCAAACTGCTCGCGGCCGCGACGTCATCTGCCTGGTACAGTTGAAACCGGGATTCCTCCGTGAAGAGCACACTTCTCCAGAGTGCCAGTGGCCATCGAAGGTGAGCATTTTCTCACTGAAGTTGGTTACGACGCCAAACTGCAGTCAGGTCGAGACCCTGGTGCGGATGACGAGCTTCCCTGAGACAATTTCAGCACAAATTCTTCTGTTGTGCAAACCCAGTTTCATAAACTGTCCGGGTGGCTGATCTGAGGTGATCCTGCAGGTGTAGAATCTAGATGTGGAGATCTTGGGCTGGTGTCGTTACATATGGTCTGCGATTGTGAGGTTGGTTGGATGTACGGCCAAATTTTCTAAAACAACGTTGTGGGCGGCTTATGGTAGATACATTAACATTAAATTCTCTAGCAACAGCTCTGGTGGACATTCCAGCAGTTAGCATACTTGAAACATCTGTGGCATTGTGTTGTGACAAAACTGCACATTTTAATGGCCTTTTATTGTCCCCAGCTCAAGGTGCAACTGTGTAATGATCATGCTGTTTAATCAGCTTCTTGATACGCCACACCTGTCAGGTGGATGGATTATCTTGGCAAAGGATTATTTTTTCCCCCACAATTTGAGCAAATTAAGTGTGTGTATGGAAGATTTCTGGGATCTTTAATGTCAGCTCATCAAACATGGGACCAACACTTTACATGTTGCATTTATTTTAGTTCAGTGTAATACATACCTATAACCACAAGGTAGAGAACGTTCATCTTATAACATACATTGCATATGGGTGCGTCTCATGATACACAAATGCAACAAATTACAACTGAGATTGACTTGTTTTGCATACATTTATTCATCTTCATCTTTACGCAAGGACGCAAGATATGGTGTTGAATGGCAAGCTTTGCATGACTCAAGTATTTTGATATGGGTGCCTTTAGGGTTCAGCAGGTGAGGCTTGCTGTTGAATCAGCCACCACACTTTACTACACAACATATTACAGTCAGACAAATCAAACAAAAATGCTGCTTTTAAGTTTTCCAGGAAAGGACCTACACAAAAAAAACAATTTCAACAACTTCAGAAAGCTGTGTCACCTCAACACATGTAATTGTAGAGTACATTATCATTGCTGCTGATGGTGTTCAGTCTTCATTTGCACGGCAGATGAATTAACATGTTATACAAAGAGTAATCACGAATGACAAAAAGCAAATCAGAATAATTTCTCCTTTTAAGACAGGGATTCTTACTTTGGATCAAGTAGCTGAGAAAGTCTATTGGTCCACACCATCACTAAGTCATGTAATGGATCGCAAACATTGAAAAGTGCTTCAAGACTCTACAATAGTCAGCAGAATACCATATCAGCATTTCATATGGCTATAAAAAAAGGAATGAAAAATCTGGTGTAGAAGTGCGAAAGCTTATGGGTTTATGAAGAAACCATGTGTTGACCCTTTACTTGGCATTGTGTCTTTTGAGCATGTGTAGGGAAGTGTGTGTCTGACTTGCCACAGGTGAAAGTTGTGTGTTTTGCTTGAGGTGCTTCACAAAGGTTTTAGTTATTCTGATATGTTCTGACAGGGGTTGCTGATTTGTAAAGGTTGAATTGGTTGCTGATTGTAAAGGTTTCCAAATCTTATTGAATCGAGTGCAGGTAGAATGTAGGCTTGCTATTTAAGAAAATGATTGAATGAGCAGGTGTGGAATGTGAGTGCATAGAGTTACATAGCATTAACAATAGATGCTGACGGAGTGTAGTGGAGGTGCTGACTGGGACTTTGCCGACAGTGCTGGTCGTGAGATTTGAGGACTTCTATAAGCCGTCTCTGCTACAACATTAACAACCTCAGTTCAAAATTAAAGTCAACTAACACCAAATTACATACAGCAGAGGCACCCACAAGTGATGACAGGTTTAAGGTGAAACTCTGACCTTTGGCCTCAGTAAGGTATGCTCTGTACTATATGCCCTGCATGTACAGTAGGTGACAGATGCCTTAGGCTGACTTTAGCAGCACTGAGTCAGGTGACCATAAACACAAGTGAAAAGAAGGATTGGATCAAAACAAAGGCTAAAATATCAACTCATAATGCATTATAGTTTGACATGTGCAACATAATCCAGCATCGGATTAATATTATAAATGATAAAAATATGACAGCACCGCCAGATGTACATTAACCTACCTCGTATAAAGTATACACCACTAAATAGGCTAAAATGGTCATCAGATAACTTCCAAAACAAACAGAACAGAACAGGTATATAAGACACGTAGAGGAACCAATACAGGAGGCCTTTCTTGGGCCCCTGTGAGAGGATAACCTCTGGATGAGTAGTGACATCATCACACAGAGATCAGGGCTGTCATGGGAATACTTATTGGACCTTACCGAGCAATGGATAATGAACTGAGTAAAGGAGCAGAAGGTCAAATTTCATTAAGCGGTTAACCCTAGAACAGGGGATGTGTGTGTGTGTGTGTGTGTCCTGTCTGATTCTAAACCTCCAACACTGGCCCCCGTCAAGAAGCTCTCTAAATTGAGCAATGTTTTCGCTCAAATGGAAAAGCTGAGGACAAACTGAGGTAGGCAGAAAAAAACAACTGCCATATCCTCTGTGCATACCAAAGGATATGACAGCTACCAGCACAGGGATAACTGAGACTGACTAGAACCTCTATTCTAATGCAGCAAAAAAGTGCAATGATGACCGTGCGCAATTTCAAGACCTTTCCGGGTTTGTAAGGGATAAGATCTTAAGAGTTCTATGCCACCCTGCAGCCCAGCCCCGGTGCTGGTGACAGCATGCAGTGTGTATGCTTTAGTGTAATGTGCACAGGTGTGGCCTCCAATGCTGGCTCCCCTGCTTTGTAGGGAAGGATGGGAGCTTTCAGGGCTTCTCTTGCGGGGCCTTGAGGTGAAAGGGCGCAGAGACAAAGGGGTCTACTGCACTCACCTCTGAAGTCCAGGAGTGTAAGGGTCCCACGGGTACTGAGCTCACAGCAGTCTGCCTGCTCACGCTGGACAACACCCTCTGAGCTGTCACAGGCTGCTGAGGCAATGGGCCTTGAAAGTGTCGGGAGTACTTGGCCAGGGCCTGTGGGCGGAAAGGCTGCGGGGCCACCTGGCTCAAGAGGGCTGTTTCAGAGGCCACAGGGTAAAGCACAGCTGGGTGAGGGTGGAGGGTCTTGGGCTTCACAAAGGGGGCCTGCAGGAAGACATCTGGATGCTGTTGAGTCACAACAAGGGGACGTGGGAACGGCGCATTTGCGAACACATCGCCTGCCTCTTCCTGTCCAACCTTGAAGGGGGCTTTGGAGAAGACATCAGGGACAACCTCACCCCCCCTGGCTTTCTGGTGCATCTGTTGGGAATTATTCTGGCATGGGACATGTGGGCCTGGGGTAGGTTGGTGGGAGGGAGTGGAGAGTTGTGGGTGTGATAGGCGTGGCTGGGAGGGTGGGAGGTGTAATTCAGACCGGTGCTCCTCTTCATCTGAATCCAGCAGCAAAGGTCTGGAACCACTGCAGTCATGGCCCACCGCATCACTCTCACTGGCCCTCATGCATGGCTCCTCCTTTCTCTTGTCTTCCTCCTCAAATTCCTCATCGCTGGAGTGGACACAGCCCTGGTCTGCTCTGTGGCCTTCTTCAGGCAGCTCAATCTCTGACCTCCCCTTGTCTAGCACAGCGTGGCTTTTACTCTCCCCTTTCAGCTCTGCAGAGGGGAGAAGACAAAGTAAAGGATGAGACTTAAAAAGGACAATTCTGCCACTTTTCAACCTCATCCATTGTCTCCAGCACCTTACCAGTGTCTACATTATGGGGAAACGGCACGTTTCTATGATCTGTGACATCACAGGGCAGGATTAAAAGTAGAAAAACCTGTCATTTTCTCGCCAGGAGAGTATTTTCTGACTTCCCACGTCACCACAAATCAGGTATTTTTTTCTACAAAATATAGAAATGTGCCATCTCCACATATGTAGACAATAGTATAGTGCTGGAGATAATGACAATGATGTTAGTGGTGGAGTTGCCCTTTAAGATGTGTACACTGAGACAAGATGACTGGTGGTTAAGACTCCAACTTAGTTTACATTGAAAACCCTCTCTCAGCTTTGAACTACACAGTCTGTGGTCCTTTGGTCTAACAGAGCATAGGCCACAATAGGCCACTCCCAAAGATGACACGTACAACAGTTCTACTACAAACAAGTAAACACCATGGAAACAGCAACAACAGCACAATGGTCCAACAGCAGCAAGCCAGCACAGCACGACTCCAAAAACACAACATGATCTACTCTGTACAACACAATGAACACAACGCGACAGACGACGACTATTCAGCGCTATCACTACAACAAAAAAATACATTGTTTCCACTTGTTTTTCAGGAGATCTCCAACATACTCTAAGCAGACACACAACCCCTCACCAAAACAATTCCACGCACCACTACAAAGAGTAATACTGGAAGATTTAGGTTCTTTATTGGTAAGTTATATAAAGATATAGGGACTTGATAAGGAGCAAATGGACCCGTGGAAACAAGGTAGAGTGAGAGGACTCACTGGAGTACCAGCAGAGAGTGAGATTGACAGGAGCAGACAGACAGAGAGCGACAGAAACAGGGGCAGTCTTACCTTGGTAGTGCAGGTAGCAGGAGTTAGCCGGCAGCTCCAGGGGGAGAGGGTTAGTGGCAGCCATTTAGGGCACAGTTCAGAGTCAGCCAGAGGGCAAAGAGTTGGGCAGGGTGTGAGTAAGAGAAGAGGTGGAACTGTAGCTCTAAGATACTCAACCTTCCAGTGGATTGAAAGGCAAGAAGTTAGGTGTGTGAGAGTACTCAAACCCCATGTAAGAGTGCAGTGTGTGTTAGGTGCTCAGTCTAGGACCAAGGCATAATAGGATGAGTGAGCATTTCCATACTGTACTGAGATAGGGCGAAAGGAGGAAAAAAGGCTTCCGAAAGCTATTAATGCATTCATAAACTGGCAAACTGACAGCAGATTGTGTTTTCTGTCTTAAGTGTGAGCCTTGGACATTTTTAGGTTAGTGAATTATGTGGGTGTGACTAAGCAAAAGACTGATGTGTTATCCACCTATACTTGCTCTTTCAATTATCTCATAACACCACCATATATTGAACTTAATTTCCTACTGATGAATTGAAAAATACACCAAGGAGACTAGAGTTACATTCAGATGTTTATTTAATGTCCCTTTCTTTTTGAATATTTTTCTCATTTCATAAAAATATAAGGTATACGCTAGATAATAGCTCTGTGCTTTCACATATGGACAACTGCTGTTTGCGCAGTACAACAGTGTTCATATATTTGCCCCAGCAAACACACTAGGGACATCAGTTTCACAGCAACACAAGTCAAATTCTACTGGCAAGGCTAGACCTCTACTGAATACAGCACTGTGGTGTCTAAGGATAATATGAGCACTACTGTAGAATTGCATAGGTTAGCCACACCTAAACCTGCAAAAGACTGTACAAGTAGATCGGAGAAAAACAAAATAAGAGTAGTTTTACTGATTCTCCAGACACTCTTCAAAAGCCACAGCCCAATTTCTACTTACTGAACAATATATGGTTTGGAGAGGGGTAAAACACATTTTTACTTCAAAGTAAAAAAAAACGAAGAAATTAACTTCAACTTAAAGTATGCGATACTAGCAGTAACACCTCAAATTGAAATTTATATTTTTGCTTTGTCTATTTTCCAAGTATGGAAACAATACTTTTTGAAATTGAATAAATGCATTTTGTGGAGTTGAGTTCTTAGATGGGTTGCATTTCAGTTTAGTTTCTGAAACATTGTATCATCTAATTTGAATATTCCTCAGGTAAATCAAGTGTGGGTACAATGTAGTAAATTATATCACCTGATTATGCTGGCTGGGAGGATGATGATGTGTCAAGAGTAAGACACATTTTGGTTCTGTTTCCAACAAATGAGACTGCATTGTAACGTGTAAGTAGGTAGGCGATATAGCTTAGCTTGTTTGATGCATTTAGGGGTTAACAGTAAAGGAGGAGGAAAGGACAGAGATATCAGGAAGACCCTTCCGTCATAAGCCCTGTTTTCAGAGGGAGGGGACTCTGTTGTTAAATAAACTACAGCTCAGAGGAAGAAAATCAAACCAGGAAAAACTATGGGAAAACCAAGGATGAAGGTTTAAGATAATACCCCAATAAGGCAAGTCACAAGCACAGAGCTGTTCTCAGAACACCACCAAATTAAGATCGCTAAAACCATGGGGCTAGTGGCTTCCCTATGCTGAAATAGTCTCCCACAAGACCAAGGATAGACAAAAATACTTTGGACAAATAGGAGGGACACAATATCTTTGCACTCTTAAATACAGCCCCATAAAGAATACACAGAAATAAACTTTTTTCATTTACCTATAATATGTACTTATGAATTGTATATATTTCATATTGATACTCACTTCATACATTCATTCATTCTATAGCACTGTCACATGTATTCATATTATGATAGGTCTTTAAATATGAAGCACTTTAAAATGTATACTGATAAAAAATATAAAACGCAACATGTAAAGTGTTGGTCCCATATTTCGTGAGCTGAAATAAAATATCCCCAAATGTTCAATGTGCACAAAAAGCATATTACTTTAAACTTTTGTACACAAATTTGTTTACATCCCTGTTCGTAAACCTTTTTCCTTTGCCAAGACAATTCATCCACCTGACAGGTGAGGCATATCAAGAAGCTCTATACCTGCAGAGTATTTCTGTCTGGAATAAAGCCCTTTTGTGGGGGAAAACTCATTATGATTGGCTTGGCCTGGCTCCCCAGTGGGTGCACCCCTACCCAGCCATGTGAAGTCCATAGAGTAGGGCCTAATGGATTTATTAAAATTTACCGATTTCCTTATATGAACTGTAAATCGTTGAAATTGTTGCATGTTGCGTTTCTATTCTTGTTCAGTATACTTTAACTACTTCTTTACAATGGGAGAACGAGGAAATAGTGGTTCTATATACATACGAGTTGGTTATGGATATTTGTCCAGATCATTACACTATACACAAGCAACATCAAGGTGTATGTGTGTGTTTGTGTAGTATGGATGAGTAGATTGGAAAGAAGGGAGATTAATGATGAGGATGAAATGTGCAACAGAGACACATGGAACAAAAAGAGAAACTGTGATTGGCTGTAGGACAACACCAGCACAACACAAGCAGACAAAACCCAAGCTCAGCTGCACCTACTTCTCACTCTCCTGGCTCACTGGTAAAGATCAGCTGACCCTACTTCTCACTCTGCTGGCTCACTGGTAAAGATCAGCTGACCCTACTTCTCACTCTGCTGGCTCACTGGTAAAGATCAGCTGACCGTACTTCTCACTCTGCTGGCTCACTGGTAAAGATCAGCTGACCCTACTTCTCACTCTGCTGGCTCACTGGTAAAGATCAGCTGACCCTACTTCTCACTCTGCTGGCTCACTGGTAAAGATCAGCTGACCCTACTTCTCACTCTCCTGGCTCACTGGTAAAGATCAGCTGACCCTACTTCTCACTCTCCTGGCTCACTGGTAAAGATCAGCTGACCCTACTTTTCACTGCTGGCTCACTGGTAAAGATCAGCTGACCCTACTTCTCACTTTGCTGGCTCACTGGTAAAGATCAGCTGACCCTACTTCTCACTCTCCTGGCTCACTGGTAAAGATCAGCTGACCCTCACTAAACAACCAATGAGATACACAACCATTGCACTGTTCAGCTGTATTCATGCTCAATATGGGACTCATGGGACTTCTCTCTCACATTCTGGGAAAAGTAGATCTGTTAGCCTTGCCAATGGGCCGAGGACAGAAACCCAAATCAAACAGAATAGCCACGATAAAACTCTTATTGGAATACACATGATCAATAACTGGTTAGCATGCATTCTGCCCAAGAGAGAAATGTCTTGAGCACCCGTCTTAATGTACAGTATGACCAAGAAGACGAGGGCATTCAAATGAATTACACACATTTAGAATAATACCACGAATGAGTCAACCTTTCCAGATAATTATTATACTTAGAGGTATAGTAAGAGGCTAAATGCACCAGCTCAATATGACCTTAAACTACAGGAAATGCACAACACGGGAACAATAATCCCGTGTTCAGATACATTTTTTATTTTAAATCTCTTACATAAAGCACAGCCAAGATAAACATGGTTGTGCAGTCAAGGAGATGGTTGTTGTAGAAGACCAGACAATCAGAGGCAGTTTTGGGGTAGCTAGACACAGCCTGTAGATGTCCACCATAACAGGGCATGTTGCAGAAGCGCTTTTGACCTCAGAATGACAGACATCTTCGACCATTTGCAACAGACAGCCAAACATTCCCAGGGGGCACCGGTGAACCACAGCAGTTTGAGAAAAGTTAAAAACACAGCAGGAGCCTAAGGACTGACAGCTCATTGGTCTCATCTGTATGGCCCATGCAAGCAGCTCGTGATAGTTCAGTCAGCGTCTGCTTTCCTAAAGGCCTGCTTTGCTCTAATGACTAGACATGGTCATAGCTGCTACAGGAAGAGTGCATACAGATAGCTAGGAGAGATAGAAGTACTATACTGCTGTGTTACATGGTCAGACCTGGGACACATACGTTTGCATAAACCCTGATCAAACATTGTAAAACAGCAAAGCCAATGGGGTTATGGGCAAGCCAGGCAGTATGTGAATAGCGTGGGGTTGAAACCGCAAGGCAGGACAAAGAGGAATGTTGACAGATGGATGACAGCGTGATAAAGACCACAGTGCAGCCAAGACAGAAGCAGACAGTCTGTCAGGACGGGGAGTTAATGCCATGTTGCTACCAACATGGGAATGCCAACGGCCAGGATGAATGGTTTGAAACCAGCGTATCAAGAAAGCAAGAGATGGAGGCGGGGGCACGGAGGCACACCAGAGAAAGTATTCTCTAGTCCACACTAAAACTCCTCCATTTCACCTTGCAAGGTGCTACATAAGTGCCTCTGCTGCCCCCTCTCCCCATCATGTTACGACTGCAAGCTGCCCCTTCGACCTCTCTCTCCCACCCCCTAGAGGTCGATGAGCTGATCCACCAGCAGAAGGGAGCGGGCCAAGTTGGGGATGCTGGACTCTGAAGTGCCACTGTTGCTGCGCGAGTGACCACCTGAAACGTGCCAGAAAGAGAGAGGGACAGAGAGAGAGGAGGACATGGACGGAGCAAGGAAGAGAGAAGTGGGAGAAAGGGGAACCAGCGGGAGAGAGTAATATTTAGAGAGTATTTGAGAGAGAATAGGAGAAAGGACAGCTTAGCAAAGAATTGAGAGTTGGTGAAATAAAATAGGACAGGAGAGAGGGTGGGATGACAGGAGCATAAAGGAGTGAATGAGGAAGACGGGTAGAAAGAGAAGAAAAGAGAGAAAGTAAGCCAAGATTATCTATATGCAGCCGCAGCATTTCAGGGAAAGAGTGCTGGGAGGAGGACATCTTGTATGTCGTCCTAACCTCTAGAAGACACTACTCTTAAAAGATGGCTTAATGCTCTGCCTTTGGTGCTTCTGTTCTGACAGACTGTATAAAACAACTGCATAATGGTGCCTGCCGTTGATCGGAACTGCCAATTCTTATTGGCAAAGTTCAACCAGTGAAAAGTCAAATGAGAAACACACTGATGTGAAATCATGCTAGGATGGGGAGGGCTAGTTAATGTTACAGCACATCCAGCCATGGTTGCTCTCAGCAGGTGTAAGTGATGAACTAAGGTGTTAGCTAGGGTTTTTCAGTAATGGCTGTGCTCATTCGTGGTCCCCTGGCAGTTATGTGGGTTGAGGAAGGCAGCTCAAACAGAACAGTACTTTGATCCTCTGTGCGGATCAATGAGACACATAGATCCAACCCTAACTACACACTGCTGGCCTGCCTTACATACCTTGGTTGTTGGAGTGTTTGGAGATGAGCACAGGGATGGGGTCAAACTCGTCCTCAGTGCCCTTCTCCCCAGCCTCGGGCGGCTGGAAGCCCAACATGAGGTAAGCAGATTCTGCAGGTGGAGGAGAGGAGGTGAAGGGGTGATGGAGGGGGAGGTTAGCGCAGCCCAGAAGAGAGCGAGGGAGGAGGGGAGAGTGCAGGGAGTACAGAGACAGACGCAGCCAGAGCAGTCACAGCATTAGTACTAAGCCATGCATCTGATGTGGCTTTTGTAAATGAGTCAAGGGTCTGCAGAAGGTCCCACAATGTTGTGGCAGCTGTATAGCGCTACAAAGAAAGGGCCCTTTGATACAGGCTGCCAACATGTCTGTCTCAATATCTCATTCCCCAGTTGAAATGATATAGTTCATGTTGATATGAGTAATATGAGAGTTAACTGGGTAGTTTAACATCATCCATTCAAAGGTTGCTTGGCTTTGAACATGTATATATTAGTAGTCTGACTGGGTGTTACAGCTGAGCGATATTGCAGGTCTGTGGTACTGTGATCAGAGGTCAGACTTGCTGTGAGGAGTTTCACCACAGGTATACGATATATGACAGCTGGAGAGAGGTCTTACCAGCAGATGTCTGGGCAGTGCCAAATGAGACTGGAGCTAGCTTGTCCAGACAAGAAGCAGAGCCAGTAGGGGCAGAGGAGCAGGAGGAGGGTGGTGCACAGATAGTTTGATCCCCAGGGGTGGAGGTGTGAGATAGCAGAGAGCAGCCCAGCAGAGAGTCCTCTCCAGCCAGAGAGTCTGAGGGAGCGGAGGCCAGGGGTTAAGATGGGAGGAAGAAGGAACGAAAATGAAAGCCCATTAGCCTAAGCACAGAAAATAGTTTAGACCAAAATGAGCTTCACACTCTCAGAAATACAGTACCAGTCAAAAGTTTGGACACGCCTACTCATTCAAGGGTTTTCTTTATTTGCACTATTGTCTACATTGTAGAATAATAGTGAAGACATCAAAACTACAAAATTGCCTTGACAGCTTTGCACACTCTTAACCAGCTTCACCTCGAATGCTTTTCCAACCATCTTGAAGGAGTTCCCACATATGCTGAGCACTTGTTGGCTGCTTTTCCTTCACTCTGCGGTCCAACTCATCCCAATCTCAATTGGGTTGAGGTTGGGTGATTGTGTAGGCCAGGTCATCTGATGCAGCACTCCATCACTCTCCTTCTTGGTCAAATAGCCCTTACACAGCCTGGAGGTGTGTTGGGTCATTGTCCTGTTGAAAAACAAATGATAGTGGGACTATGCGCAAACCAGATGGGATGGCGTATCGCTGCAGAATTCTGTGGTAGCCATGCTGGTTAAGTGTGCCTTGAATTCTAAATAAAATCACTGACAGTGCCACCAGAAAAGCACCCCCACACAATCATACCTCCTCCATGCTTCACGGTGGGAACCGCTCATGCAGAGATCATCCATTCATCTACTCTGCGTTTCACAAAGACACGGCGGTCGGAACCAAAAATCTCAAATTTGGACTCACCAAACCAAAGGACAGATTTCCACCAATCTAATGTCCATTGCTCGTGTCTCTTGGTCCAAGCAAGTATCTTCTTATTACTGGTGTCCTTTAGTAGTGGTTTCTTTTCAGGAATTTGACCATGAAGGCCTGATTCACGCAGTCTCCTCTGAACAGTTGATGTTGAGATGTGTCTGTTACTTAAACTCTGAAGCATTTATTTGGGTTCTATCGGAGGTTCTGTTAAAACTCTAATGAACTTATCCTCTGCAGTAGAGGTAACTCTGTGTCTTCCATTCCTGTGGCGGTCCTCATGAGCGCCAGTTTATTCATGGTGCTTGATGGTTTTTGCGACTGCACTTGAATTAACTTTAAGTTCTTGACATTTTCCAGATTGTCTGACCATGTCTTAAAATAATGGACTGTCATTTCTCTTTGCTTATTTGAGCTGTTCTTGCCATAATATGGATTTGATATTTTACCAAATACAGCTATCTTCTGTATATTATCCCTACCTTGTCACAACACAACTGATTGGCTCAAACACATTAAGAAGGAATGATAGTCCACATATTAACTTTTTACAAGGCACACCTGTTAATTGAAATGCATTCCAGGTGACTACCTCATGAAGTTGGTTGAGAGAATGCCAAGAGTGTGCAAAGCTGTTATCATGGTAAAGGGTGGCTACTTTGAAGAATCTCAAATATAAAATATATTTTGATATGTTTAACACTTTTTTGGTTACTACATGATTCCATGTGTTATTTCATAGATTTGATGTCTTCACTATTATTCTACAATGTAGAAAATAGTACAAAAATAAAATCAAGACAGACCCTGGAATGAGTAGGTGCTTCCAAACTTTTGACTGGTACTGTATGTCCATCCTCAAAGTAGATATCCCCTGATCAAACCCCAGACTAGTAGTGGTACTTTGCTGTATGTAGGAGTTGGACCAATGACAGGACCATTGGTGCCCTCTAGAGGAGCAGATTGACACTACTACCAAAAGGTGGGAGAGGAGGGAAAAACTGCCTACTGCGTGATGTTGAGAGGTCAAACTCAGGGGCAGCAGACACGCTCTATCGCTCAGCAGTAGCGGCCTTGCCCCCAGATCCAGCCTACATTCACTGGGGAATGTCAGTCATGACACAAATATTCACACTGTGCTCAAGTTTATCTGGAGCGGAATCAGCAAGTGCACTGCAAATGTTTTCCTGTTCGCCCTCAAGAGTACATCATGGCAACGGATCATTGCAATAAACCTAGACACTCACTGTCGCAACCGCTCCAGACAGTATTGAAGAAATGGCGACAGGGAATATTAATTTGGTGCAGGGAAACCTGTCAGCTATCCTTGGCAGGGTATGTTTGCGCAGGTTACTGATAAATTACCTGGTCCTTTCAACACCAAGCAATAGTTAACACAAAGGAAACAGCAACAGAGCTCCTGAACTAAGAATCATATCCCTGTATAATGTTGGTACCAGAAAAAAAAACATGCAATCTTAGTGTTATCCCAATAACTCATTACCTTGTGGCACCACACAGAGCACACGTCATATTAATTAATGCAAGCCAAGTGGTTATGTAATAACATTGCCTATATTATTTAAGGCTGACACAAATGTGTGGTAAGAACAGTAAGGTACAGTACAGGGCACTAACCTTGCAGGCTGGCTGAGACTGTATCCAGGCCCGGGATGAGAGAGTCCACACACATCTCAGCCTTCACTGCTGATGAAAGAGGAGGAGACACGGTCAGATAAGGAAATGAATGAGAAGAGAGGAAACCAAAGAGCTCCCAGCTCCAGAGAATAAAGGTAGATGAGACGGACTTCAGTTCATAAACAACCTGAAACATCTCTCATGTGTGGAGAGGATACAGGAAGGGGAGAGGAAGGCATGCAGACAGGCAGAAGAGCCTGTTACCATTGCTGTTGCCCTCTGCAGAGCTGCTGAAGGGGTCAGCCAGGGGTAAAAGGTCAGGGAGCAGCAGAGATGTCTCAGGGGACTTCAGTCCCTCAATCAGCTTCTCTGTGAGAGGGACAGGGGGGACGAGAGGAAGGCATTGAAAGAGAGAAGAGAATGTGCATTAGAAAAAGATGAGCAGGGAGAGAAAAAGGGAGACGATGATGTAGGACTGAGGACAAGGGACGATGCAGTGCATTCGGAAAGTATTCAGACCCCTTGACTTATTCCACATTGTTACGTTAGCCTTATTCTAAAATTGATTGATGAGGGGGAAAAAATATTCAATCTACACACAATATCCCATAATGAAAAAGCAAAAACTGTTAGGCATTTTTGAACATTTATTTTAAAAAAATAAACTGAAATATAACATTTACATAAGTGTTCAGACCCTTTACTCAGTACTTTGTTGAAGCACTTTTGGCTTTGATTACAGCCTCGAGTCTTCTTGGGTATGACGCTACAAGCTTGGCACACCTGTATTTGTGGAGCTTCTCCCATTCTTCTCTGCAGATCCTCCCAAGCTCTGTCAGGTTGGATGGGGAGCATCGCTGCACAGCTATTTTCAGGTCTCTAAAGAGATGTTCGATCGGGTTCAAGACCGGGCCACTCAAGGACATTGAGACTTTTCCCAAAGCCACTCCTGCGTTGTCTTGGCTGTGTGGATAAGATCATTGTCCTGTTGGAAGGTGAACCTTCGCCACAGTCTGAGGTCCTGAGCAATCTGGAGCATGTTTTCATCAAGGATCTCTGTACTTTGGTCCATTCATCTTTCCCTCAATTATGACTAGTCTCCCAGTCCCTGCCACCTGAAAACATCCCCACAGTATGATGCTGCCACCACCATGGTTCAAAGTAGGCAAACTCCAAGTGGGCTCCCATGTGGCGCAGTGGTCTAAGGCACTGCATCTCAGTGCTAGAGGCGCCACTACATTCCAGGCTGTATCAAAACTCGCCATGATTGGGAGTCCCATAGGGAGGTGGACAATTGGCCCAGCATCGTCTGGGTTTGGCTGGGGAATGCAGTAACAATAAGAATTGTTTTTTAACTGACTTGCCTAGTTAAAGGTTAAATACATAGGCTTAAAGTAGGCTGTCATGTCCCTTTTACTGAGGAGTGGCTTCCATCTGGCCAATTTACCATAAAGGCCTGGTTGGTGCAGAAATGGTTATTCTTCTGGAAGGTTCTCCCATCTCCACAGAGGAACTCTGGAGCTCTGTCAGAGTAACCATCGGGTTCTTGGTCACCTCCCTGATCAAGGCCCTTCTCCTCTGATGGCTCAGTTTGCCCAGAGGGACAGATCTAGGAAGAGAGTCTTGGTGGCTCCAAATTTATTCCATTTAAGAATGATGGAGGCCACTGTGTTCTTGGGGTCCTTCAATGCTGAAGAAATGTTTTGGTGCCCTTCCCCAGATCTGTGCCTCTACATAATCCTGTCTCAGAGCTCTATGGATAATTCCTTCAACCTCATGGCTTGGTTTTTGCTCTGACATGTCCTGTCAACTGTGCTTATACACAGGTGTGTGCCTTTCCAAATCATGTCCAATCAATTGAATTTACCACAGGTACCACAGCCTACAATCAAGTTGTAGAAACATATCAAGGATGATCAATGGAAACAGGATGCACCTGAGCTCAATTTTGAGTCTCATAGCAAAGGGTCTGAATACCTCTTTTTTTATTTTATAAATTAACACAATTTTCTAAAAACCTGTTCTCACTGTGTCATTATGGGGTATTGTGTGAAGATTGATGAGGAAAATGTTTTATTTAATCCATTTTAGAATAAGGCTGTAACATAACAAAATGTGGAAAAAGGGAAGGGGTCTGAAAACTTTCCGAATGCACTGTACGTACACTAGGCTCATCTACAAATGAGAACATGATCGTTATACTATCAAGGTGAGAATTAGTTGGTAACGTTTGCAAAGTCATTCTATTGGCTGGGTATTTTGCCATGAGTTATGATATGAAGACACCGGTCTTTTCCTTTACTCCTTCAGCAGGCACATTCGAAGGTTAGGAAAAACTAAATCAGTTTGTGTGCACAGACCATGCTTGAGTAGAGGACATGTTAATTTCAGGCGGGAAATACCATTCATGTCAACCAAGTATTGGAGAAAAACAGCATGCCTTCAAAAGGACTGCTAGCCTTAAATCACCAACACATCATTCCATCCCACCAACCAACGACGTGGAGACGAATACAAACACACAGCAGCTAGTCAGTATTTCATCTTTATTGGCTCATTAGTTGACTGACTAAAGAGCAAAATTTCAGCCTCACTCAACAAAAAAGGTTCGCTACCATAGCACCATTCCACAGACTAGGCCTACATCACTGACCGTCTTTACATGTCTCTTCTCCACTTTCATCACTGAACAAGTGTTGGATCAGTCAGCACTGTTAGACACCTGACTGACAGCATCCTTGTTAATAAGTAACTTTGCTGGGTGTCCCAGCTCCGTGCCACAGACAAATCAGGAGGACTGCCTTCAGGATGTGCCTCTCCAGCAGGTTAGTGCATCCAAACAGTGCAAACCAGGTGCATGCATGTGAGTAAGTATCTTCTGGGTCAAAACCTAAACTCCATACATACTTACAGGTCACTGGCTGCTATGGAGAGACAGGGGGGCAGAGGACCTGGGGCAGGGGGCTCAGAATATGACACAGCACAGCTGCCCATTTGCCCCCTTTACTAAGGGATAGAGGTCATAGGTCACAGGTCAATGATAAACTGCTATGACACAAAGTCTGAACTCCAGAGCTTTATTTATGCTGAACAAAAATATAAATGCAACATGTAAAGTGTTGGTCCCATGTTTCATGAGCTGAAATTAAAGATCACAAATGTTTCATATGCACAAAAAGCTAATTTCGCTCCAATGTTGTGCACAAATTTGTTTACATCCCTGTTAGTGAGTATTTTTCCATTGCCAAGATAATCCATCCACCTGACAGGTGTGGCATATCAATAAGCTGATTAAACATCATGATCATTACACAGGTGCACCTTCTGCTGGGGACAATAAAAGGTCACACAGCACAATGCCACAACTGACTGCAGGAATGTCCACCAGAGCTGTTGCATGTTCATTTCTCTACCATACCCCCAATGTTGTTTTAGGGAAATTAGCAATACCTCCAACCGTCCTCAAAACCACAGACCACGTATAATTACGCCAGCCCAGGATCTCCACATCCAGCATCTTCCCCTGCGGGACCGACTGAAACCAGCCACAGGCTGACCATCTGTTATGCGAGTGCAGCATCAAAAGGACCTTGTGGCTGCAAGGAGCCAAGATAAGTTGCTAGCTACCATTAAACTTATCTTATAAAAAAAACAATCAATCTTCACATAATCACTAGTTAACTACAACTGTGGGTTTGCACAACTGAAGAATTTCTGCACAAACTGTCAGAAACGGGTCTCAGGGAAGCTAATCAGCATGCTTATCTTCCTCACCAGGGTTTTGACCTGTGTCATAACCAACTTCAGTGGGCAAATGCTCACCTTCAAATTGCCACTGTCACACTGGAGAAGTGTGCTCTTCACGGATTAATCCCGGTTTCAACTGTACCGGGCAGATGGTGGCGGGGTTATGGCATGGGCAGGCATAAGCTACGTACAACGAACACAATTGCATTTTATCGATGGCAATTTGAATACACAGAGATATCATTCCATTTATCCACCACCATCACCTCATGTTTAAGCATGATAACGCATGGCCCCATGTCGCATGGATCTGTACACAATTCCTGGAAGCTGAAAAAGTCCCAGTTCTTCCATGGTCTGCATACTCACTAGACATGTCAACCATTGAGCATGTTTGGGATGCTCTGGATAGACGTGTACAGCAGCATGTTCCAGACCAGCTTGGTGCAGGTCTACAATTTTGTTTCTGGTGTCCTTTGACAGCTCTTTGGTCTTGGCCATAGTGGAGTTTGGAGTGTGACTGTTTGAGGTTGTGGACAGGTGTCTTTTATACTGATAACAAGTTCAAACAGGTGCCAGTAATACAGGTAACGAGTGGAGGACAGAGGAGCCTCTTAAAGAAGAAGTTACAGGTCTGTGAGAGCCAGAAATCTTGCTTGCTTGTAGGTGACCAAATACTTATTTTCCACCATAATTTGCAAATAGATTCATTAAAAATCCTACAATGTGATTTTCTGGAATTTTATTTTATTTTGTCTGTCATAGTTGAAGTGTACCTATGATGAAAATTACAGGCCTCTCATCTTTTTAAGTGGGAGAACATGCACAATTGGTGGCTGACAATACTTTTTTGCCCCACTGTATTTCAAGGCCTACCTTCAAACTTAGTGATTATCAAATAAAATACATTTTTGTAACATACACATGGTTAGCAGATGTTAATGCGAGTGTAGCGAAATGCCTGTGCTTCTAGTTCCGACTATGCAGTAATATCTAACAAGTAATCTAACCTAACAATTTCACAACAACTACCACCTTATACACAAGTGTAAAGGAATGAATAAGAAAATGTACATAAAAATATATGAATGAGCGATGGCCGAACGGCATAGGCAAGATGCAGTAGATGGTATAGAGTACAGTATATACATATGAGATGAGTAATGTAGGTTATATAAAGTGGCATTGTTTAAAGTGGCTAGTGATACATTTATTACATCAATGTCATTATTAAAGTGGCTAGAGATGAGTCGATATGTTGGCAGCAGCCACTCAACGTTAGTGATGGTTGTTTAACAGTCTGATAGCCTTGAGATAGAAGCTGTTTTTCAGTCTCTCGGTCCCCGCTTTGATGCACCTGTACTGACCTCGCCTTCTGAATGATAGCGGGGTGAACAGGCAGTGGCTCGCTCGGGTGGATGTTGTCCTTGATGATCTTTTTGGCCTTCCTGTGACATCGGGTGGTGTAGGTGTCCTGGAGGGCAGGTAGTTTGCCCCCGATGATGCATTGTGCAGACCTCACTACCCTCTGGAGAGCCTTACGGTTGTGGGCGGAGCAGTTGCCGTACCAGGCGGTGATACAGCCCGACAGGATGCTCTCGATTGTGCATCTGTAAAAGTTTGTGTTTTTGGTGACAAGCCGAATTTCTTCAGCCTCCTGAGGTTGAAGAAGAGGCGCTGATGCGCCTTCTTCACCACGCTGTCTGTGTGGGTGGACCATTTCAGTTTGTCCGTGATGAGTACGCCAAGGAACTTAAACTTACCACCTTCTCCACTACTGTCCCGTTAATGTGGATATGGGGCTGGTCCCTTTGCTGTTTCCTGAAGTCCACGATCATCTCCTTTGTTTTGTTGACATTGA
The DNA here is from genome assembly GCF_045791955.1 of Oncorhynchus clarkii lewisi. Lineage (NCBI taxonomy): Eukaryota > Metazoa > Chordata > Actinopteri > Salmoniformes > Salmonidae > Oncorhynchus > Oncorhynchus clarkii. The sequence goes on from NC_092176.1 coordinate 17,842,714, forward strand.
GTGTGAGGTTATTTTCCTGACACCACACTCCGAGGGCCCTCACCACCACCCTGTAGGCCGTCTCGTTATTGTTAATAATCAAGAATACCACTGTAGTGTCGTCTGCAAACTTGATGATTGTGTTGGAGGCGTGCATGGCCACGCAGTCATGGGTGAACAGGGAGTATAGGATAGGGCTGAGAACGCACCCTTGTGGGGCCCCAGTGTTGAGGATCAGCGGGGTGGAGATGTTGTTACCTACCCTCACCACCTGGGGGTGACCCGTCAGGAAGTCCAGGACCCAGTTGCACAGGGCGGGGTCGAGACCCAGGGCTTAATGACGAATTTGGAGGGTACTATGGTATTAAATGCTGAGCTGTAGTCGATGAACATAGGTACATAGGTATTCCTCTTGTCCAGATGGGTTAGGGCAGTGTGCAGTGTGATTGCGTCGTCTGTGAAACTATTGGGGCGGTAAGCAAATTGGAGTGGGTCTAGGGTGTCAGGTAGGGTGGTGGTTATATGGTCCTTGACTAGTCTCTCAAAGCACTTCATGATGACGGAAGTGAATGCTACGGGGCGATAGTCATTCAGCTCAGTTTTCTTGGGAACAGGAACAATAGTGGCCCTCTTGAAGCATGTGGGAACAACAGACTGGGATAAGAATTGATTGAAAATGTCCATAAACAAACCAGCCAGCTGATCTGCGCATGCTCTGAGGACGCGGCTGGGGATGCCGTCTGGGCTGGCAGCCTTGCGAGGGTTAACACGTTTAAATGGTTTTACACACTATGGCTGCAGTGAAGGAGAGCCCACAGGTTTTGGTAGCGGGCCGTGTCAGTGATACTGTGATGTCCTCAAAGTGAGCAAAGAAGTCGTTTAGTTTATCTGGGAGCAAGATATCGTGGTCCGCGACGGGGCAGGTTTTCCTTTTGTAGTCCGTGATTGACTGTAGACCCTGCCACATACCTCTCGTGTCTGAGCCGTTGAATTGCCACTCTACTTTGTCTCTATACTGATGCTTAGCTTGTTTGATTGCCTTGCGGAAGTAATAGCTACACTGTTTGTATTCGGTCATGTTTCCGGTCACCTTTCCGGTCACCTTTCCGGTCACCTTTCCGGTCACCTTTCCGGTCACCTTGCCCTGATTAAAAGCAGTGGTTCGAGCTTTCAGTTTTGCGCGAATGTTGCCATCAATCCACGGTTTCTGGTTGGGGAATGTTTTAATAGACGCTGTGGGTACATCACCAATGCACTTGCTAATAAACTCGCTCACCAAATCAGCGTATTCATCAAAGTTATTATCTGACGCTATGCAGAACATATCCCAGTCCACGTGATCGAAGCAATCTTGAAGCGTGGAATCCGAGTGTTCGGACCAGCGTTGAACAGACCTGAGCGCTTCCTGTTTTAGTTTCTGTCAATAGGCTGGGAGCAACAAAATGGAGTAGTGGTTAGATTTTCCGAAAGAAGGGCGGGGGAGGGCTTTATATGCGTCGGGGAAGTTAGAATAACAATGATCCACAGTTTTGCCAGGGTCGTGCATTCGATATGCTGATAACATTTAGGGAGCCTTGTTTTCAGATTAGCCTTGTTAAAATCCCCAGCTATAATAAATGCAGCCTCAGGATGTGTGGTTTCCAGTTTACATAGAGTCAAATTAAGTTATTTCAGGGCCGTCGATGTCTGATTGGGGCGAGATATACACGACTGTGATTATGATCGAAGAGAATTCTCTTGGTAGATAATGCGGTCGGCATTTGATTGTAAGAAATTCTAGGTCGGGTAAACAAAAGGACTGGAGTTCCTGTATGTTGTTATAATCACACCACGTCTCGTTAATCATAAGGCATACACTCCCGCCCTTCTTCTTACCAGAGAGATGTTTGTTTCTGTCGGCGCGATGTGTGAGGAAGCCGAGTGGCTGTACCGACTCTGATGACGTATCCCGAGTGAGCCATGTTTCCGTGAAACAAAGAACGTTACAATCTCTGCGGTCTCTGGAAGGCAACCCTTGCTTGGATTTCGTCTACCTTGTTGTCAAGAGACTGGACACTGGCGAGTAGTATGCTCGGGAGCGGTGCGCGATATGCCCGTCTACGGAGCCTGACCAGAAGACCGCTCTGTCTGCCCCCTTCTGCTGCGCCGTTGTTTTGGGTCGCCGGCTGGGATCCGATCCATTGTCCTAGATGGTGGACCAAACAGAGGATCCGCTGAGAAATCATTGTTGACCTCCAAAAGGTCTGGTTCATCCTTGGGAGCAATTTACAAATGCCTGAAGGTACCACGTTCATCTGTACAAACAACAGTACGCAAGTATAAACACCATGGGACCACGCAGGCGTCATACCGCTCAGGAAGGAGACACATTCTGTCTCCTAGAGATTAACTACTGTGGTGCAAAAAAATCCCAGAACAACAGCAAAGGACCTTGTGAAGATGCTGGAGGAAACAGGTACAAAAGTATCTATATCCACAGTAAAACGAGTCCTATATCGACGTAACCTGAAAGACCGCTCAGCAAGTAAGAAGCCACTGCTCCAAAACCGCCATAAAAAAGCCAGACTACGGTTTGCAACTGCGGGACAAAGACCGTCCTTTTTGGAGAAATGTCCTCTGGTCTGATGAAAGAAAAATAAAACTGTTTGGCCATAATGACCATCGTTATGTTTGGAGGAAAAAGGGGGAGGCTTGCAAGCCCGAAGAACACCATCCCAACCTTGAAGCACATGGGTGGCAGCATCATGTTGTGGGGGTACTCTGCTGCAGGAGGGACTGGTGCACTTCAAAATAGATGGCATCATGAGGCAGGAAAATTGTGTGGATATATTGAAGCAACATCTCAAGACATCAGTCAGGAAGTTAAAGCTTGGTAGCAAATGGGTCTTCCAAATGGACAATGACCCCAAGCATACTTCCAAAGTTGTGGCAAAATGGCTTAAGGACAACAAAGTCAAGGTATTGGAGTGGCCATCGCAAAGCCCTGACCTCAAACCTACAGAAAATTTGTGGGCAGAACTGAAAAAACATGTGTGAGCAAGGAGACCTACAAACCTGACTCAGTTACACCAGCTCTGTCAGGTGGAATGGGCCAAAATTCACCCAACTTATTGTGGGAAGCTTGTGGAAGGCTACACAAAAGGTTTGACCCAAGTTAAACAATTTAAAAGGCAATGCTACGAAATACTAATTGTATTTGTAATTGAGTGTATGTAAACGTCTGATCCACTGGGAATGTGATGAAAGAAATAAAAGCTGAAATAAATCTATTATTATTCTGACATTTCACATTCTTAAAATAAAGTGGTGATCCTAACTGACCTAAAACATATAATTTTTACTAAGATTAAATGTCAGGAATTGTGAAAAACAGAGTTTAAATGTAGTTGGCTAAGATGTATGTAAACTTCCAACTTCAACTGTACGTCATCTGTGCACTTAAATATCGAATGGAGGATGCTTTTCATCATGGTTTATTTTAATTACAGCCAGGTAGGCATTACCCCTGTTGTAAATATAAGCAATGTGCCTAATATTAGGAAAGTTGAGAAAAAAATACAGTAGGCCTAGCCTATAGAAAGCTGATGGGATCCATGTTTTATTATTAGAGGCCATCACTCTGTTTTCTCCCGCAATTTCATAGCCTATAGAAATGTTGCGCAAAATTAGCTCATGGGCTCTCATGAAATGTTTGATTAGATTTTCAAATACATTTTCATTGATGTCAGAGTGATTAGAGGGACACTAGAGTGCTGAGTACCAGGCAGTTAGCATGTTTAGTAGGCTACTAATGACCATCAGCAACATCAGAGCTTGTAGAAGCCTAATTTCCGTGACTAAACGGTCATGTGGAATTTGACTGCCGTCATGACTCGTGACCGCCGGTGTGGCGGTAATACGCTCACCGCAACAGCCCTATCTGTGACCAACATATGCATATCTGTATTCCCAGTCATGTGAAATCCATATTAATTATTTATATGAATTGTAACTCAGTAAAATTTTTGAAATTGTGTCATGTTGTGTTTATATATTTTTGTTTGGTGTAGCTGTATGGCTCTGGTGTACTGCTCTTGCGGCACCATATAACAGCAGCATGCACTGACCTGTGAGGAAACGGGTTCTCTTTCCAATTGCTTTCTCACATTTCATATGAGAATTGAATAACTAGACTTGACAGTATGGCCATCCCTTCTGAAAGGGCTTTACATCTGGCCTGTGGCTATATGAACTCCTTTAGACACTGTGCAGTGCTTTCCCAACAGCAGGGGTGCAGTTCCTGTTGTGGGCTCTACCAGTGCTGTGTGCCAGTAAATCCTCAGTGCTCTCACTCTGTTTGTGCCCTGTGTAGAAGACTGTGTGTGTGGGGAGAGGACAGAAAAGATTAACCACACCCAGATTATGTAACAGCCGCAGGCAGCCTTTTAACCCCTCAGCTCAGTCCCCACTAACTGACAACACTGGAATCCAGTGACTGTCATTGGAGCGATTATGTGGGCCATACAGGGAATACAGCCTAGCCCGGGCTAAGACAAACTGAGGACAGAGTATTGCCTCAGAGCCATTTTGAAAAGCAATCAACTACCAACTGAAATAAGAGCTCAGATGTGATGCTGAACTTTCCCAATGCTCTCAGTGAGAGGCATTCTAAAGCAGGCACCTCCAGAGGAACAGCAATCCGATTAACAAAGGAGAATGTGTCCTTCAGGTAACCAGGCAACAGTAGTCAGAGGCACGGGTCCACAAGTGTGAGGCGATCCAGCTAAGGTCTCTATTCATAGGAACAGAAAGGGAATCAATGACACTAACAGGACAGGGACAATAGGACTAATGAGCAAAGCCATGTCACCCCAGACTCATGTTATAAACAATGGCTTTAAACATTAGATATAGGACACATACAATCCACCAACATGAGTGTCTCCGGAACATCTATGTGCAGGAATTGAAACACACTGGATGGAGGATTAATGGTAAAGTATGGATCCTGGCAGGACTGAGAAGTGGAACCTTCTAACACATTCCACAACAATGTTGCATGCTGGGAAAGGGCGTTACCTGTGGTGTCAGAGAGGGAGAGGGCGTTAAAGGGGTCCGGGACACTCAACATCGCTGAGTCTGCATCCAAACCCAGGATGTCAGCAGTTCTCTCAGCTTAACATTACACAGGGAGAACGAGAAAAAGGAGGAGAGAAAGCAGGAGAATAGGGAGAGGAAGGATGTTGGAGAAGACGGGATGGTCAGGTTATGACAGTTACTGATCTAATAGAAAGTCAACAAGATGTAAGAGGACAACAGCGCTGAGGAGAACAAATTACACAACAGTAATTGGGTTTGGGTTGGGCTCAGAAAATCTTCTCATAGTAAGGTTGGAGAGGTTCACTTAACAGCTCAGACCGATACATCTCTATGAAATTATTCTACAGAGCTGGAGAAACATCTGCCTTCAAAATAAAGATTTACAGAGAAGAAGCCGGCAGATAAAATCACAAGGACCCCACATGGGAAATATGTAGAGATGAGGGAGAGGGATAATGACGTCTGTATGACACAGGGAGAGAGAGGAAGGTGAACACGTGGGGTCTTACCTGGGAAAGCCTTGCATGTGGCCCCAGCAGCAGAGACAGGCTGCAGCCCTGAGATGAGGTTCTCTGTGGAGAGGCTGGCCCTCTCCCCTGTTGTAGCTGTCATAAAGACAAACACAATTAGAAAACAACATCACCTCTGATAATTTACCTATCTACCATCTATCCATTGCGCTTGTAGATGTCTATACACAGACTGGACTTTGTGGTCTCACTCTCAGCCAGCTTGGCAAAGTCCTTGTTGAGCAGCTCCTCTGCAGAGAGCTTGGAGAAGTTGTCATCACCAAAAGGGTTCCAGCTGCCAGTGGGTACAGAGGGGGCTGCCTGGGCACCGCCCTCCCCTGGCTGGTACACACTCTGCTGGGAGGAGCAGGGGGAGCCAGAGGGGGTGGTGCTTGCTGACCTACAACACACACAGGAAAACACAAAAGGTTGCAGTGGAAACCATCCATCTCATTTATCACAAGTACAAACAAGTATGTGCCAAATATAAAACATGCATACAAATATGGGTGATTAAAAAGACTATTGAGTTATTTGTAGATTGAAAGGACTGTTTATTCCTGTGTTGAACTATAAAAGGGAGTGTTTAAAGGGTTCTCTGAATGAATGCCTGTGTGTTTGTTTGTTCTCTCTCTCTAATGAATGGACAGTTGATTCCTCAGCTCATTGAGATGGGTTAATTCAGCTCACTTGGACTTGTTGAGGCTGGCCTCGGCTGCAGCCGCCTGCAGTAGCTGGGTTGACTTGCTGATTGGGACCCCAAACACAGCACTGTGGGTGACGTCACTCAGGATGCGTCTGTGGCTGCCTCGGGGGGGCATCTTTGGGGAGGAGGGGGGTGTCAGGGTGCCAACCTTGTGGAGCCCACGTCCAGGAGCCAGATGCTGGGAGGAGAGAGCGAGAGAAAGGGCTTAATATGGAGATAAGAAAAATATCACACCAAATATCAATATCAGTGAGAAAAGGAAGAAAATTACAGGCTGATTCAAGTTGATTAGCTATTCTATTGGTTAGTGAAAAGACATGGTTAATTAGTGGCAAAATACCAAAGGATGGTTTTCAGGATGTTATTGATTCATATTGGATTTAGAACAATACATTCTAAAGGAGACAGAACTGAGTGTTGACAGGTTCCAGTGACAGACGTTTCATGACAACTTTAAACATAACTACAGTGAAAGGAAAAGCAGCTAGACAGCTTCTGAATCCTATTTGATCACTAGCAAAGCATGAAATGGCTGTCTTCAGTGTTAGGTGATTAACTAGATTCTAAGGCCCCAGACAGAGAGTCAGGGCCTGTTAGCCCTCCCTGTCCTACAGACCAGCAGGCTGCCAGAGGAGAGGGGCCTGTTAGTTCCCCTGTCCCACAAGGCAGCAGGCTACCAGAGGAGAGGGGCCTGTTAGCCCTCCCTGTCCTACAGACCAGCAGGCTGCCAGAGGGGAGGGGCCTGTTAGCCCTCCCTGTCCCACAAGGCAGCAGGCTGCCAGAGGGGAGGGGGGTTACTGTGGGCTCAGAGTCAGTCAAGTGCAGGTCCTGTGGCTGCAAGCTGAGGGGGTGCTGCTGATTGGGGGAGGGGGAGGTCTGCCGCAGGGCCAGCTGGCTGCTTTTGCAGGGCAGCAACTGCAGCCACAGGATCAGCTTTGGGCTGCACAGCCACAGAGCCCTGGAGGATCGGCATGGGAGGCATAGTATTCTGTTCTGTGTTTTTCATGAAAGTTGTCATTTTTGCAGTTGGATTTTTGTTAAACATGACATGTCAGTGTATTTTAATGAACAGATCAGAAAGTCAATAAAGTTATTCAGTTGGATTCAATTTCATTCAAAACCACAAGGTCATTCAGAGGTCCTGCTAAAAGTGCACTCCATAGAAATATCATAAGTTAGAAGGCAATAAACGGATACATAAAAAACAAATGACTTAGTATTATTGGCAAATGGTAAAAAGATACTCTGATATGTTAAGAAGCCCAAATACAAGGTAATATGCCCACCTGGTTGGTCCGCTGCTGTGGGCTGAAGAAGGCTGCAGCCTGCTGCTTCATGAAGAGACCCTGCTGATGCTGGGGCGTGGCCATGGGCTGCGAAGGGGCGGTCTGAGCCAGTGGGGGTGTGGCCTGCTGGACTAATTGGACAGCAACTGCAGGCTGGGCGGTGCCTAAAACACCTGTAGTACAGGGCAAAAGATGCTTGTCTTGTAAGGGTGACATAACAATTGACTAAAGCAGACAAGCTTGCAGCTACTATCTGTCTCTATACAAGCAGATGGACAGAAGGGCTCAGAGAGACTACAGGGGCTCATTAATAGACTATTAAAGCCTTGTCCGGACGGACAAATTGAACCACTGGGATTACAAGGCCATGATATGTCAGCCAAACACTTGGAACAGTTCAATACATCAAGCTCAATACAGGATGTCTATCATGGTGAGTGTTTTGTTACAGGATAAGAGACTTCCTCTGCTAGCAGGCCTCACCTCTCTGCTCACCACATCATCAGGTCGTTGTGGTTCAAGCTGTGACTGAGAAACAAAGCAGGTACAGAGGGTAGTTAATGCGTACCTATGGGCTGGGGCCCTCCTGCAGCCATGTTGGGTCTCTTGCGTGGGGTGAGGGCCGGCTGGATGGGCAGGATGCCTATGGACTGGGCCCCTCCAGCTTTGGGGCGTGAACGGGGCGTGATGGACGTCTCCATTGTGGGGACAGGGTCTGAGAGCCTGGGAGGGGAGAGGAAGGGCAGGCCAGATTATCCTTTGCAGGAGCTTTACATCTGTAACTATAAAAAAGCCCAGTTTCTCATGCCCCTCACTTACCTGGCTTTGGATTGACTCTTTTTGGCCACAGCGTCGCTGGCTCTGATTGGTTCAGGGAGTTTTGTAGGAATAGGAGAGTTCTGTGAAAGTGAGAAGAGTTTCAGTAGTATACTTATATATGCTACTCAATTTTAATCAATCAGCTTCACTCCGATTTCTAGTGTAATGGTTTTCCTTTATCATTATAACTTCTGCATGACATGGCTGCAGCAATGTCATGATCAGTTAAAGATTCCATGAATCGGCCTTGAATGTCCACTGGGAATGACGTCTGAAATGTGCTGTGTCAGATGATTTGAGTGCTGACATTGCTCCTGCAATGCAAAGCAAAGGGGCCTGGGGGATGGAGGGCAGCCAACTGGCAACAACCACAAAGCTCCTTGTTCCCCCATCCTCTGGCATTTTTCACTAGACTTATGTTGCTTTCCAAAAAGATTAGACACGAATAAAACTTTAGTAAAATGTGGAAGCTTATTACATTTGAAATTAAATATCATTACATCTGGCATTTTGGAGGGCAAGGTAACAATTCAAATAAAGTTAAAAGTTCCTCTACATTTTCACTCTTTGAATTATTTGGTTGTAACCTTCGTCTCCGGGGAGATGTTCTAGTCCTGTTGTCTTTACTGAGGGTGAGGTGACTTACATGTACGTTCCGGATGGGGCATTCTATCCCGGCCAGCCTGAAGGAGAAGTGGGACACTTGGTAGATATCTGGTCTCAGCTCTGGGTCAGGCTCCAGCATGTATCCTGATGAATGGAAGAAAACGTGGTTGTAATTATGATACTGACAAAGTGCATTCGAAAAATATTCAGACCCTTTGACTTTTTCCACATTTGATTACGTTACAGCCTTGATTAATTGATTAAATAACCCCCCAAATCTACTCACAATAACCAATAATGACAAAGCAAAAACAGATTTTTAGAGAAATGTGCACATTTATTAAATATAAAAACAGAAATAGTTTATTTACATTAGTTTTCAGACCCTTTGCCAAGTGACGCGAAATTGAGCTTAGGTGCATCATGTTTCCATTGATCATCCTTAAGATGTTTCTACAACGTGATTGGAGTCCACATGTAGTAACTTCAATTGATTCGACATGATTTGGAAAGGCACACACCTGTCAAAATAAAGGTCCCACAGTTGTCAGTGCATGTCAAAGCAAAAACCAAGCCATGAGTTCCGAGACAGGATTGTTTTGAGGCACAGATCTGGGGAAGGGTACCAAAACATTTCTGCAGCATTGAAGCTCCCCAAGAACACAGTGGCCTCCATCATTCTTAAATTGAAGATGTTTGGAACCACCAAGACTCTTCCTAGTGCTGGCCGCCCGGCCAATCTCAGCAATCGGAGGAGAAGGGCCTTGGTCAGGAAGGTGACCAAGAACCCAATGGTCACTCTGACAGAGCTCCAGAGTTCCTCTGTGGAGATGGGAGAACCTTCCAGAAGGACAACCATCGCTGCAGCACTCCACCAATCAAGCCTTTATGGTAGAGTGGCCAGACAGAAGCCGCCACTCAGTACAAGGCACATTACAGCCCGCTTAAAGTTTGCCAAAAGGCACCTAAAGGACTCTGACCATGAGAAACAAGATTCTGTGGTCTGATGAAACAAAGAATGAACACTTTGGCCTGAATGCGAAGCGTCACATCTGGAAGAAACCTGGCACCATCCCTACGGTGAAGTATGGTGGTGGCAACATACTGACTGGGAGACTAGTCAGAATCGAGGGAAAGATGAAAGGAGCAAAGTACAGAGGACCTCAGGACCTCAGACTGGGGGCGAAGATTCACCTCCAACAGGACAACGACCCTAAGCACACAGTCAAGACAACGCAGGAGTGGCTTTGGGACAAGTCTCTGAATGTCCTTGAGTGGCCCAGCCAGAGCCCGGACTTGAACCCAATCTAACATCTCTGGAGAGACCTGAAAATAGCTGTGCAGCGACGCTCCCCATCCAACCTGACAAAGCTTGAGAGGATCTGCTGAGAATAATGAGAGAAACTCCCAAATACAGGTGTGCCGGGCTTGTAGCGTCATACCCAAGAAGTCTTGAGGCTGTAATCGTTGCCAAAGGTGATTCAACAAAGTACTGAGTAAAGGTCTGAATACTTATGTAAATGTGACATTTCAGGTTATTTCATTTTGAATAAATTAGCAAAAATGTCTAAAAATGTGTTTTTGTTTCGTCATTATGGGCTATTGTGTGTAGATTGACGAGGGGAGAAAAACTATAATGACAAAACATGAAAAAAGTCAGGGGGTCTGAATACTTTCTGAATGCACTGCATATTTCTCTCTGTGGACTAAAGGACTTGCACTGTGTAATCGAGAAGGGGCACAGAGAGAAAGACAGAGCCAGAAAGACAACTCTCTTACATACAAATGCATGGACCAGTCAGTAGGAGTTGACAGTGAGGATGGCTACTCACTGATGAGGCAGTGCATGTCCGGGGAATAGCGGGAGTTGTCTGGTATAGTGAAGCTGCCGTCACAGATGGCCACCTGGCTCTCCCCAAATGGCAGGGTGAAGTAGCACAGTTTATACAGTAGGCAGCCCATAGCCTGTAGAGACAGCACAGTGGACATCAGCACACCTTGTATTACCTCAAAAATCTTGCAACCCAGCAAGTCAGTTACACTGTACTTGGCATCACGCAAACATAACTCTAGTGGAGAGAAACCAGTCATAATCTCCAATATCGATTCAGCAGTATGCCAACTCACCCAGATGTCTGCCTTTGTAGTGATGACCATGCCATTGTAAAGGTTGATCATCTCTGGGGCTCTGTATGACAGAGTAGTGTACCTTAAGATGGGAAGGGAGCACACTCATTTACGAAGGACTTCAAAGGGCACAGTAAATCCACAACATCCCAACCTGTTGTACTTGTTGGTTCACTAGATTAAAACTATCAAACCACACCCATGAGTTCAGTGTTCCAGCTGAGGTGAAGCTCTTCAGAATCACTCACTTCTTGATTTCCTCCTCCACCAGTGGAACGCCCTCTGTTTGAGGGTCCTGGAAGCGGTTGGTGGCGCTACCAAAGTCACACAGCACGTAGTGTCCCCGGTCATGGAGCAGGATATTCTCCACCTGCAGAGGAGATCGACACACAGATGACTCCTGAGACAGGTGACTCCTGAGACAGGTGACTCCTGAGTTGCTCTTTGAATGGTGTGTAACATATTTATACACTTCATGGTTCACTTCTCATGCTGCAACACACATATGCAGCTAGGACATGTATTAAAGACAAACAGAGGACAAGTGTGAGTAGGGTGTCGACTCTGAGGGTGTGTGTGTGTGTGTGAAGACAAGTGCTCGTGCCTTGAGATCTCGATGGATGATTGGCGTCTTGCACTGGTGGAGGCGGGCCACAGCCTCGCAGGTGTCACAGAAGATCTGCAGCACTTCTGCCTCAGTGAAGCCTGTTTGCAGACGCTGGTTCATCAGGTTCACCACCTGACCGCCTGTAACAAACCAGGGAGGGCTTACAATGGGTTTGGAAACTAAGTAGATACGCTCCTGTAATGGTATGATGTTTGTACACGAATGAAACTACGAAAGTGATTGATAAGGAAAGAGGGGCAGAATTACCACGACAGAAGTCCATGAGGATGAGGACCTCCCAGACATCTCCTGATCCCACTGCAGTTATACTGGAGTCCAGGAAACCCACAATGTTCCTGTGGCCCACAAGGTCCCTCTGCACATGCACACACACAATTGGTTAATATTACAAAGAATAGAAAGAACCTCATAGGTCTCTGGTTTGCTTTCAAGTTCCAAACAGGCTGCCATAACAATGGTGATCTTTGTTTGTTTTTTGGATTGCCCAAGTGTATTCTGCTTCTGCTTGCTGACTATGAGGATCTGCCAAAAGGCTGGAAGTAATAGGGTTGTTCCACAAAATGGGTGCCTTTTGGACATGCAAATGTTTAAGAAATTCACTTTAAAATATATCTTCTTTCAACATTTCAATTGCATGGAGGATATGTTGAGTTTACGGAAAAACAGATTGTCCAGTCTCGGGTATTAAAATCCTATAAACTAAGAGCATTTTATCTGCAGTTGTACCACACTGTCAAAACGGTTACGGACACTTATGTAACCACAACTATTATTTAAAAGCATGTTTGAGATGAATCCCAAATGTTCTCATTGATCATGTATCCCTTGTACAAATAAACTCCCATATAATACCAAATGGATAAAGTTACCGTTGGGCCTCTAACAGGGTTGACAATAACACAGTTTAGGTTTAAGATCGGCCATTACTCCTCATGTGGTGAAGAGAATGGGACCACATGGTGTTCATAAAATTAGGAATTATACACAAGACTTACTTCCTTTTCCACCATGCTGTTCATGGTGGAAAAGGCCCCAAACAATGTCACCTGCTGTGAGTCAAATAATGGTCCATTATTTTAAAGGAATAAATTGTTTGCATAACAGGGTTGGCCTTAAAATGAGGGACATACGTAAATGCATCACCAATCACATGAATAGCAATAATAACCTTCAGAAATGACTGTCAAAGCAGCAAAAGTAAATAGGCCTTTACAATGGTGAAACATGGAGACATTTTGGGATTAAGTGAGTTGAAATCTTCCTAGAAGTGACAGTGTTGATGGAGGGACATGTCAAAATGCTGAATTTTGGCACTTTAGCAAGCCATTATTCATACAAAAAAAAATATGATGTATTGAATTCTTCATGTGGTCTATATTATAGTGCACTTCATTTAATATGACAGGCTTTTTAAAAATTAAATATTGGTGCATAATGTGTACTTAAAAGATCAAAGGGAGGCAAAAGGCACCCAATTTCGTGGAACGACCCAATAATGACAGCCATCCTGTACCAATTACGCCCCCCCAGGGTGTAGCTGCAGGGGCTGGTTATCTTACAGCATGGCCTCCAGTTAGGGAACTGAGGCCCAAGGGGTTGGGGGAGTTTATCTGCATGACGTCCAAATCAACATATTCAGCAGCAGGCTCTAATGGAGTGAAGAATGTATGACTCAGTTACTACCCACCCTCCGCCCCCCCCCCCCATATATATATATATATATATATATATATATATATATATATATATATATATATATATATATATATATATATATATATATATATATATATATATATATATATATATATATATATATATATATATATATATATATATATATATATATATATATATATATATATATGTTTGTTTAAGTTAGTCTTGTCAACCCTTCCCTTCCATAGTCAGCAACTCATTCCCATATCACCTTTTCCAGAATAGAAACACAATCCTATTCTTTAAATTTGTGTCATTTTATCTATGTGGTTCTACATCAGCTTCACTACAGCAGTGGCACAGTGATTTGCCCCCTTTGTGAAGTCCATTTGTCTGAGAAAGCCTGTGCATTATAAGGTAGACTGGGTGACAGACTGAGCAGAACTCCAGCCCAGAACCGGTTCTCACCATGATCTGGATCTCTAGCTTGCAGATATGCAGGTCGTGCTCGTTGTTGACGTACATTCTCTTCAGGGCACAGCGGACCCCCTGGTGGGTCCGCACCAGGAACACAATGGCAAAGCCTCCTAGAGAGAGAAAGATTTCAGCATTGACCTGTGACTGAGTGGCTCAGGTACCCACTGAGGCCCGCGGCCTTGTCAGCTAACCTGACAGCATGAGAATACAATAAACACAACAAGAGACCAGCTTAATATGGAGCGACAAAAATGTGTTTCGTGACACTGGTTTCCCCTCAAGCCAAACGGCTAAATTACGTGCTTTGCTTCGACAAATATCAGTAACAGTGACTGAATTAGCCCTGAGTCATGGTCAGTCAGCCTGGATGAGTCAAAGCTGCGGATACTGTAGAGTGGCTGACTGTGTGCAGAACAGAGCAGGCCTCCTTCAGTCTGTCCATTACCTCATCCTGATAGCAGCACACCACACAACCCTGGCAACGTTTGTCCTCTCTGTCATATAAACACACCCTGTATGACCCCAGATCAACAGTGGCAGAGCTAGCTGGGAAGAAATGCTGTGAAATCTGTGTTAAGTCAGAGGGGTGGATGAAGCTGTGGTAAAAGAAGGCTCAACATAGCATTGGTGAGTCAGCAGTAGAGATGAGAATCAGAGGAAAACTGCAGGTAGTGTAGCAGCCGCACTGTGACTGGAGAAGGTGGAGAGTGTGAGTCCATCATCCGACTATTAGAGGCACATTGTGCTGACACATTGGGTAGCCGGCACGGCTCCAAAACAGCCCTTTTGTCTGGGCCTCTCCATTTCTCTCCCTCTTGCCTGCTAATTCAGACATATGGAGACACAAAAAACCATGAGTGATTGTGTGGCTGGCTGTGCACACTATTTGTTTCTGGTGACCCAGGAGGCAGTGCTGGCTTGCTGTGATCCATGAGTGATACAACACTGGTTTCTTTCATGTACACACCATTCACACAGTGAGAGGGCTGGCTCTGCCTACATAAAGAATAACACCAAAGGGCAGGGTTCAGCAGAAGCACTGTCTGGAACCAAACACACTGAGCATGTATTTTAGCTAGAATTATCTCACATTGTTCAAAGAGAAAAAAACAGTTGTGTATTATGTTGGTGATGCAGATAGTGTTTTGAAGGACTGGTGGCTCTACAGTGTTATTGCAGCACAGCGCTGTAAGATGTGGGTAGTATTTGTGTCTGATTACAGGCCAGTAGAAGGGGTTGGTTGAATGCTCTGCTGGGCTGCTGCACTAGGCTGGCACACAGCCTCCACTGGCTGAGCTGGAGGGTTCTGATCAAAGCAGAAGCAGATATGGGCCAGGATCAAGTTTCACTAATCTGAATAAGAAATTCACATCCTATTAGTAGTTCTCAAATCAAATTTATGCCAAATATACCGTGACTCTTATTTTTCTTAAAACTGCATTGCTGGTTAAGAAACAATATGTACAAAATAAAAGAGTAACAAAATAATGAGGCTATATACAAGGGGTACCACCGGGTCAATGTGCAGGGGTACAGGTTAGTTGAGGTAATATGTACATTAATTTTAAATAAATTTCACCTTTATTTAACCAGGTAGGCCAGTTAAGAACAAGTTCTCATTTTCAACTGCGACCTGGCCAAGATAAAGCAAAGCAGTCCGACACATACAACACAGAGTTACACATGGAATAAACAAACATACAATAATACAATAGAAGAATCTATATACAGCATGTGCAAATGAGGTAGGATAAGAGAGGTAAGGCAATAAATAGGCCATGGTGGCGAAGTAATTACAATAAAGCAATTAAACACTGGAATGGTAGGATGTGCAGAAGATGAATGTGCAAGTACAGATACTGGGGTGCAAAGGAACAAGATAAATAAATACAGTATGGGGATGAGGTAGATTGGATGGGCTATTTACAGATGAGCTATGTACAGGTGCAGTGATCTGTGAGCTGCTCTGACAGCTGGTGCTTAAAGCTAGTAAGGGAGGTAAATGTCTCCAGCTTCAGAGAATTTTGCAGTTCGTTCCAGTCATTGGCAGCAGAGAACTGGAAGGAAATGTGGCCAAATGAAGTGTTGGCTTTGGGGATGACCAGTGAAATATACTTGCTGGAGCGCGTGCTACGGGTGGGTGCTGCTATGGTGACCAGAGATAAGGCGGGGCTTTACCTAGCAAAGACTTATAGATGACCTGGAGCAGGTGGGTTTGGCAACGAATATGTAGTGAGGGCCAGCCAACGAGAGCATACAGGTCGCAGAGGTGGATAGTATATGGGGCTTTGGTGACAAATGGATGGCACTCTGGTAGACTACATCCAATTTTGCTGAGTAGAGTGTTGGAGGCTATTTTGTAAATGACATCGCCGGGTCAAGGATCGGTAGGATAGTCAGTTTTACGAGGGTATGTTTAGCAGCATGAGTGAAGGCAGCTTTGTTGAAGAAATAGGAAGCCGATTCTAGATTTAATTTTGGATTGGAGATGGTTAATGGGAGTCTGGAAAGAGAGTTGTCTAACCAGACACCTAGGTATTTGTAGATGTCCACATATTCTAAGTCAGAACCGTCCAGAGTAGTGATGCTAGTCGGGCGGGAGGATGCGGGCAGCAATCAGTTGAAGAGCATGCACTTAGTTTTACTAGCATTTTGAAGTAGCTGGAGGCCACAGAAGGAATGTCGTATGGCATTGAAGCTTGTTTGGAGGTTTGTTAGCACAGTGTCCAAAGAAGGGCCAGATGTATACATTATGGTGTCGTCTGCGTAGAGGTGGATCAGAGAATCACCAGCAGCAAGAGCGACATCATTGATATATACAGAGAAAAGAGTCGTCCCGAGAATTGAACCCTGTGGCACCCACATAGAGACTGCCAGAGGTCCGGACAACAGGCCCTCCGATTTGACACACTGAACTCTGTCTGAGAAGTAGCTGGTGAACAGTCATTTGAGAAGCCAAGTCGAAAGCGTTGGCCAAGTCGATGAGGACGGTTGCACAATACTATCTTTTATCAATGGCGGTTAAGATATCGTATAGGACCTTGAGTGTGACTGAGGTACACCCATGACAAGCTTAGAAACAAGATTGCATAGTGGAGAAGGTACGGTGGGATTCGAAATGGTCGGTGATCTGCATGTAGGTCCGGGTAAAGTAAATAATAAACAGCGAGTAGCAGCAGTCGGGGGGGAGGGGTCAATGCGAATAGTCTGGGTAGCCATTTGATTAGCTGTTCAGCGGCTTTATGGCTTGGGAGCCTTTTGGACCAAGACTTGGCACTCTGGTACCGCGCGCTGTGCGGTAGCAGAGAAAACAGCCTAACACTAGGGTGGCTGGAGGCTTTGGCAATGTTTTGTGCCTTCCTCTGACACAGCCAGGTATAGAGGTCCTGGGTGGCAGGAAGCTTGGCCCCAGTGATGTACTGGGCCGTACACACTACCCTCTGTAGCAGTTACCATGCTCTCGATGGTGCAGCTGTATAACTTTGAGGGTCTGGAGGACCCATGCCAAATCTTCTCAGTCTCCTGAGTGGGAATAGTCATTGGCGTGCCCTATTCACGACTGTCTTGGTGTGTATGGACCATGGACCATTGTTGGTGATGTGGACACCAAGGAACTTGAAGCTCCACTACAACCCCGTTGATGAGAATGTGGGCGTGCTCGGCCCTCCTTTTCCTGTAGTCCACAATCACCTCCTTTGTCTTGATCACGTTGAGGGAGAAGTTGTTGTCCTGGCACCACACTTCCACACTTTGACCTCCTCCCGATAGGCTGTCTCATTGTTGTCGGTGATCAGGCATACCACAGTTGTAGTGTCGGCACACTTAATGGTATTGGAGTCGTGCTTGGCCAAGCAGTCATGGAACAGGGAGTACAGGAGGGGACTAAGCAGACACACACACACAAGGAGCACCCGTGTTATGGATGAGCGTGGCAGATGTGTTTTATCCTACCCTTACCACCTGGGGGTGGCCCGTCAGGAAGTCCAGGATCCAATTGCAGAGGGAGGTGTTTAGTCCCAGGGTCCCTAGCTTAGTGATGAGCTTTGTGGGCACGATGGTGTAGAACGCTGAGCTAAAGTCAATGAACAGCATTCTCACATAGGTGTTCCTTTTGTCCAGGTAGGAAAGGGCAGTGTGGAGTGAGATTGTGTCATCTGTGGATCTGTTGTGGCAGTATGCAAATTGGAGTGTAAATGTATTTGGCTAAGGTGTATGTAAACTTCGACTTCAACTGTGCGTACGGTCACTGTGTGGACAACGTCATTAATGCAGTTATTGATGAAGCCAGTGACTGATGTGGTATACTCCTCAATGCCATCGGATGAGTCCTGGAACATATTCCAGTCTGTGGTAGCAAAACAGTCCTGTAGCTTAACATCTGCACCATCTTATCACTTCCGTATGAGCGAGTCACTGGTACTTCCTGCTTTAGTGTTTGCTTGTAAGCAGGAATCAAAAGGAAAGCATTATGGTCAGATTTGCCAAATGGAGGGCGAGGGAGAGCTTTGTATGCATCTCTGTGTGTGGAGTAAAGGTAGTGTAGAGTTTTTTTTCCATCTTGTTGTTAGAAATGAGGTAAAACGGATTCAAGTGTCCCTGCATTAAAGTCCCCAGCCACTCGGAACACCACCTCTGGATGAGCATTTTCTTGTTTGCTTATGGCTTTATACAGCTCGTTGAGCGTGGTCTTAGGGCCAGCATTGGTTTGTGGTGGTAAATAGACAGCTACGAATAATATAGATGAGAGCTCTCTTGGTAGATAATGTGGTCCACAGCTTATCATTAAATACTTTACTTCAGGTGAGCAAAACCTTGAGACTTCCTTAATATTGATTTTGCACACCAGCTGTTATTGGCAAATAGACAGACTGCAACCCCTTGTCTTACCGGAGGCAGCTGTTCTGTCTTGCCAATGCACGGAAAAACCAGCCAACTGTATATTATCCATGTCGTCGTTCAGCTACGATTCGTGATACATAAGACGTTACAGTTAAATGTCCCATTGGTAGGATAGTCTTGAACGGAGCTAACCCAGTTTATTCTCCAATGATTGCACATTGGCCAATAGGACGGATGGTAGAGGCGGGTTACCCACTTGCCGACAAATTCTCACAAGGCACCCGGTCCTGCATCTGAGTCTTCTCTTCAGCCGAATGATGGGGATTTGGGCCTGGTCGGATGTCGGGATTAATTCATTCGCGTCCGACTCGTTAAAAGAAAAACATCTTTGTGCAGTTCGAGGTGAGTAATCGCTGTTCTGATATACAGAAGCTAATTTCAGTCATAAGAGACAGTGGCAGAAACATGTACAAAATAAGTTACAAATAATGCAGAAAAAAAACCACACAAAATAGCACAATTGGTTAGGAGCCCGCAAAACGGCAGACATCTCCTCCGTTGAGTCCCATCTTCTGCATCCACACACAAGCACCATAAACACTTCACAGTGGCTCCTCACCCTGCACCATACAACAGGCTTGTCTGTACTCATGTAGATTAGATTGTAGATTGTAGATTATTCTTTAAAAAAGGGGCCTTCATGCTCTGGGCAGAATACAAACTGGGAGATGGCTATGTATGTGAATGCAGAGCACCTGCAGTCTGTAAAACAAGCAAGGTCCAAATCAAGCCTTTGAGAGCATTTTATTGGACAACTGCTTCCTTGTTTATTTCTACTGCTAGCACAGCAAAAGCATTTCAACCCTGCAGAAAGTCTCTGGCCATGTACACAATCTGGCTTGCCTGCTACTAAATTAAACAGCAGTGTGTAGTACACATACTATTTAGCAGTTATGGCTTCATATGAAGTGGAAAGGATCGTTTAGCCCCACCCAGTGACATTTCATGTTGTTTTGGGCTAACATTAGCCAAGTACCTAGCATTTGGAATGAAGTATTTTGAGTAATCTTGAGTGTACCATAGGCCACGCATGTATGAACTGAAGAGTCACCTGAAGCTTGAGAGGAATGGGAGATGCAGTGGAGGAATGCAGTGCTGAAGCAGGGGGCTCATAAATGAGGATGACTGGCTACTACTCTGAACTGTGTGTGGTGAGCTTACTGGCGCCCAGAGCTAATGAGGCACCACCCAAGTGGGTGCCATACATTGTGAAGTCCAGTAGCCATCTACAAGATCATTACCAGACTCAATCTTCATCAACCATCTCCCTAATAACCTTCCTCTGATCAAGCCAGGAACTGTCCCTCTCCATCGTTGGAGCATGCATGCACTCAGACTTGGCCTCTATCGGTTGAACTAGTCAACTATAGCTCTGCTACTCATGATGTATTGCTTGTTTGCTTTTGAAATTATGAAAAGTGCTATTGACATGTAATCAATTATTATATCAAAAGATGGCTTATTTAGTTTAGTAGAGCAAAAAGCTCTGACGAAGGCCAAGAGGCCAACACGTAAGCTTCAATACAAAAGTGATACTAGCAAGAGCAGTGTGCGGGTTTCTTTTTTGTTTCCACTTATAAACTGTGTGGTTCGATCTCTGAATGCTGATTGGCTGACAACCGTGGTATATCAGACCGTATACCACGGGTATGACAAAACATGTATTTTTACTGCTCCAATTAAGTTGGTAACCAGTTTATAATAGCAATAAGGCACTTCGGGGGTTTGTGGTATATGGCACTCCGCATTGCGTTGTCCCTTAGCCGTGGTATATTGGTCATATACCACACCCCCCTCTGGCTTTATTGCTTAACCATGCACCTGCAACAAGATACCTCAGACGTGCGAGCAAATTTTTTTTATGTTGAAATGTTGAAAGTAAAACACCAACAGTAGATGTACTGGTATCAATTTGTATTTATTTATTACAAATAAACACTTTTTGATGAGAAAACTGAAATCCACTTTGGGTTTTACAAAAGGACTTCACCAAAAACAGTAGAAAATGAATTCATGTAAAGGATACTTCTGGATGTTGGCAATGAGGCCCTTTATCTACTTCCCCAGAGTCAGATGAACTTGTGGATACCATTTTTGTGTCTCTGTGTCTAGTATGAAGGACGTTAAACTAACATTAGCACAATGACTAATTATATGGGTATCTACTAGCATGCTAGCAGATCACACAATGACTGGGAGTCTATGGCTGATGCTCGTTAACGCAACTTTGAGTCCTGCTAAAGCATGTAGCTAGCTTTACTAAAGGCATGGCAGGCAGAAGATCTGTTTTCAAATAAGTAACGTTACAATTAAAATAGTTGTGATCATTTTAACCTCTCTGGGATAGGCGGGATGCTTGCGTCCCACCTGGCCAAAAGCCAGGGAAAATGCAGAGCGCCAAATTCAAATAAATTACTATAAAAATCTAACTTTCATTAAATCACACATGTAAGATACCAAATTAAAGCTACACGTGTTGTGAATCCAGCCAACATGTCAGATTTCAAAAAGGCTTTTCGGTGAAAGCAAACGATGCTATTATCTGAGGATAGCACAACAGTAAACAATGAGAGTAGCATATTTCAACCATGCAGGCGTGACAAAACGCAGAAATAAACTATAATTCATGCATTACCTTTGACAAGCTTATTTTGTTGGCACTCCAATATGTTCCATAAACATCACAAGTGGTCCTTTTGTTCGATTAATTCCGTCGATATATATCCCAAATCTCCATTTATTTGGCACGTTTGATCCAGAAAAACACTGGTTCCAACTTGACCAACGTCACTACAAAATATCTCAAAAGTTACCTGTAAACTTTGCCAAAACATTTCAAACTACTTTTGTCATACAACTTTAGGTATTTTTAAACGTAAATAATCAATAAAATTGAAGACGGGATGATCTGTGTTCAATACAAAAAGAAAACAAACTGACGCTACTTTTCTAGTCACGCGCCTCTCTCATTCAGTCCACTTCAAGTGACTCTCATTCAAGATGGCCGTAATCTTCATTACACAAAGGAAAAACCTCAACCAATTTCTAAAGACTGGTGACATCCAGTGGAAGCGGAAGGAACTGCAAGCAAGTCCCTTAGAAATCTGGTTTCCCAATGAATATTAGTTGAAAAGACAGTGACAGTTGAATGGTTTGTCCTCAGGGTTTTGCCTGCTACATACGTTCTGTTATACTCACAGACATGATTAAAACAGTTTTAGAAACTTCAGAGTGTTTTCTATCCAAACCTACTAATAATATGCATTTCTTATATTCTGGGGATGTGTAGCAGGCAGTTCAATTTGGGCATGCTATTCATCCAAAAGTGAAAATGCTGCCTCTATGGCTGATGCTCGTTAACGCAACTTTGAGTCCTGCTAAAGCATGTAGCTAGCTTTACTAAAGGCATGGCAGGCAGCAGATCTGTTTCTAAAGTAGTATCGTTACAATGAAAATAGTTGTGATCATTTTAATGAGAAAAAAAGTGACTTCCATTTGAAGACCACCGCAGAAGCTTCACTATTTACTATCTTGCAAGTTGTTTACTCAGAGATCTAGCTATCAAAACATGCATACCCCTCTTCAAATACATTTTAAATTCCTGAAAAGTGTGCAGCGAATTCTACTAGATGAAAAGCCGAAATGAGAACATCCTGGCATTTAAACCATAATAGATTTTTTAAAAACACATACAATAACACTTCCTATTTTCACATACTCAAACAGCGTACTATTTAGGACGCAAGTATGGGCATTCAGACACAGGCCTCCATCTTTATTACTCACTCGGACAGACACACAGTCAGTCCTACTAGAGGAGGCTGCTGCAGCTGCTCAGAGAGGCCTGTGGGTAGCCAGCCCCATGCTCTCCCAGGCCAGAATGCCAAGTGTTGTTGCTTGCGCTGAGCCATGCCCTGGGCTGAGTCATCCAGCTCGCATCGCATCACTAAGCCAAGGACAGCTCCCTCCACGTGATCAGTCTGTTTGATCATCTGAGGCGTTCCACCACAGCCTTCAGTTCGGTAGGTGCTGCTGCTGTCCAATGAGGCTTCGAGTGAATATTACGTACACTCAGTAGAATGGTATTCTACATACATACACATGATATTGGTAAATGTATGACCCATGGGTCAGGCTAAAATCAACTCCCTTACATATTTTCTATTCATCATACCCGCACCATAATACTTAGTCCTATGGTGATTAATTAAGTATTAAAGAATGAGGAAAATGGGCTGAAAGAAACCCCATGCTGCTTATTTATGATTGACTGCATTGAGAAGTTTTTTTAAATAGGCTGTCTCATATGAACAAGTTCAAACACATTTATGCAAATGTATGCAAAATAGTGTATCCAGGAAAGCTTGTTTTTTGCCTGAATCAAATTTAACATCAGAATATACTGCGAGGGCAAGCACACAAACATGTACACACTACAGAGAGAGAGAGAGTGTGTGTGTGTGTGTGTGTTCCTGCCACAGCTGATGTTGGGTTTGCCGTGCCAAGCACCTGCTAGTTCGCGCCGTCTAATCTCGGGCGCCTGCGTGAATAGAGGGATTAGCAACCTTCTAAAATTACATGCACCAGCACACTGATTTACTGGACAGGTCAACAACAAGAGCTACAAAATACCCCCCAACACTGATGAGTCAGTATAATACGTTGTTGTCCACTCAACCAAACATACACAAATGAACAATTTTTGAATACAGTTCAGTAAACAAAGGGTCGTCATCACTGAAATGGAGCTTGTGTAACAGCATGTAGCCTACTATAAAATAAAATAAACTACTACATTGTTTACAAACACGCTCACTGAGGAGTATGCGTTACCCTGCATCCTGCATTGAGCAGACAATTCTACTGGCAAAGTCTTGTCTCCAGTAGGCATTAATATTAAACCAGCTTGCACCAGCTGATACTCATCGGTAAATAGAAAAATGAAAGGCAGTCAGATTAAAATTCAAGCGTTGCATTTTCCTAGCATGCCCCAGTGGCTGCATTGTGTGTGTGATGGTGCAGTAGCAGGCAGGCTTCCTCCATGACAATGCCAGTCATATATGGTTGTGTCTACACTTGACACTTACATTACTGGTCAAAAGCTTTAGAACACCTAGTCATTCAAGGGTTTTTCTTAATTTGTACTATTTTCTACATTGTAGAATAATAGTGAAGACATCAAATCTATGAAACAATCCATATGGAATCATGTAGTAACCAAAAGAAATGTTAAAATATAGTTGATATTCGTCAAATAGCCACCCTTTGCCTTGATGAAAGCTTTGTGCACTCTTGGCATTCACTCAACCAGCTTCACCTGAAATGCTATTCCAACAGTCTTGAAAGGAGTTCCCACATATGCTGAGCACTTGTTGGCTGCTTTTCCTTCACTCTGCAGTTCAACTCATCCCAAACCAACTCAATTGGGTTGAGGTTGGGTGATTGTGGAGGCCAGGTCATCTGATGCAGCACTCCATCACTCTCTCCTCATGGAGGAAGCCTGCCTGCTGCTGCACCATCAATGACGAAACTCAAATATATAGAAGAAAATGTTTATTTGTTTAACACTTTTTTGGTTACTACATGAATCCATGTGTTACTTCAGTTTTGATGTATTCACTATTATTCTACAATGTAGAAAATAGTAAAAATACAGAAAAACCCTTGAATGAGTAGGTGTTCGAAAACTTTTGACCGGTAGTGTACATGCGACTTCTGCGATCAGAATACGAAGATTGCATTGAAAAGACATGTCTAGACAAACAAAAGTTTGTGGTCAGATTGTGTACAGATCTGGCTTACCACTTCAGGAGGTGGTCAGGGATGCAATGTGTGCGGATTTATCCTCAGCCTGGACACTAATCAGGCTACCGAAAGTGCATACAGTGTGCGATGTCATCAGCACTCCCACAAATCCTTACAAAATTGTTTTTTTGTTTGGCTAAAGTTATGCTAAGCCGCTTGCAATCCCTTTAGCGTTGCTTGCTAGCTACAGAGATTTTCTGGCTAGTTAGCTACTGCCATCAGTTGTGTTATTATACTTTTCCTATTCCACCGTTTGTAGAACACATACTGACATTTGAATATAGTGCAGGAAAAAGGAAGCTTAGGCCCAAAGAAACACATTTGGGCTTTTTTGGACAGATTTTGAAGAGAGTGAAACCTCTCGCTTTGCCTCTTCCTCTCTGATACTACGCACCCATACAAGGACCGGACATTTTTTAGTGAGAACTTAATGGAAATGTGCACCAATCGCAAGCCTATCATCTTAAAGTTCAAAAGGCTATAGCTTATTATTGAACATGCAAATCCTGTAAAGAAGCTGCTAATAAAACATTTTAAACATTTGCCAAAATGCAATTAATGGAAAACACCATTCTAAACAGCGCACCTAATGTGAGCAGTTGTGACAAATATTAAAATCTGTTAGAAATTTAGAAAAAGAGGGGGAATTTAATAGCAACAACTATGATGGGTTGCTAATATGACTAGGATTGTGCCTTTGGCTTTTGGACAACAAAAGAAAGTTGATATGAAAACCAATAGAACAGGAGCTAAATGCTGATTAATGGCATAAAGAAGTGCTTATAAAATAATTGTCTCTACGGACAGATTTTCACAAGGCTACTTTGAAGCAAGGCATGCTTCATTATTTTAAGTAAAGTAAAGCATTCAGGTTTCAAACAATTATACTGCTTGAAGCTCACATTGCAAAGTGGTGGGTGACTCGCAGATAGAGTCAACGGTAGGCAGGCTATAGCCTATACACCCGAATGGGAGGCACACTTTAATTAAGAGTTGAGATTGAGGTATAAAAATAGCTTCTTTTAAATCGTGGCAGGCGATTGCATTTAGAATTGGTGTTTGTTCCACAATGATTGGGATTACAAAAGCAGATTTCACTCCAGTAGCCTACAGGCTTTTGAGGAGCTACTCTTGAGCTGTCTGACAGGTGGTAGGTTATTCTGCTCCTCAAACTACACTCTATATGCTGTGCATGTGTGATGAATAGAATGTATGAAAACTAACAGAAACACACACATCCCAATTTAAATTCCACAAATTACCCTATAGACCGATAAGCATGACCAGTCTAATTAACAGTTAACATGCCTAGTTGCAGCTAAATGCTTTCTGGTTTGTTGAGTGAACAGGCGTAAAGCTGCTTTTAAAATTCTTGCAAATGTGACCAAGCAATACCTCAAAACCATCTGAACAAACAACCTGGTTGAGCAAATCTACAGCCAGAAAATATGATCCCTCAAAAAACATTCCAACTGTAATTTCTCAAAATGCACCATCTCTAATGGAGAGCAGGAGCGGTTTGAGGAAGTCAGCTCAGCTAGTTCCACCACTGGACCCAGACCGGTAAACCACATCAGCATACAGAAAGCAGCCTGTTCATGCATGGTTTGAGAATATACAGAAAGTTATCAATTTAATGATATACTGAGCTGTTTCACTGTGAATTGACTGTACCATCCAACAACCCCCATGTGTCACTGTCCCCTCTGAACAGCACACTCACTTTCATAGATGAGTAGTCCTAAACCTGCGGAGGACTGAATGTGAGGATATCCAGGCCAGAGAGATTATTTAATAGTATGTTTTTATTTATCATACTTTAAGTACTCTAATTCCTAATTCTATGATCCAGGCATTTAACCAGGCGTGGTGCGGACCGACAGATGGTGCCCATCTATACCAGTGATGAATAAATCATACTCTGTCCATCCATTATTCAGCAGCAGGCCATCTCAGCTGACAAAATGGCACATTCACTTTGACCATGGTTTATGGATCAGCATAGCATTGTCCCTAAAGCAGAGCACCAGCGTGCGGGACAAACATCTGGCTCAGCAGACTAGACAACACAGTGAGGGTGTAGATAGCCCATTGATGGGACAATACTGTCTAGAGCCCTAAAACTCAACTCTGGACCTCGAAGCCAGTTCCAGTGCATTTAAATTGTTCCCCTCTAAAAATCAGGGACCGATTTAGACCTGAGACACAGCGAGTGCAATTAATTAACAGGTAGAACAGATAACCAGCAGGCTCCAGGTCTAAGAGTTGGATAACTCTGGTCTAGAGCATAGCTCTGGGGCTATGGTGTGGAGAGCAAAGTAGCCTAATGATGTAAGTCTAGAAGAGTAAACAATGTAGTAGTGCTGAGCTCTTAGTGCTTTTTGAGGTCGGTTCGGTTAGATTATTGTGCTGTAACAGGATAAAACAATTCATAACAGTCTCATGATGGTAGGCCTAGTGACGGCCCATTACTGCTTATCACCTGTTAACCATCATTTATTCACATTACTTTAATACAATATTTCAGTTATGTACATTAGTTTCATTTGATTACTTTATTATTTAATTCCAAGTCAACTCATCTCTATAGAGCTGCCAATGCTGTCGGACAGAATCACTATTAGTTCTTCAAAGAAAAGAAAGCATACTTTTATGACTGCTGAATATCAACTTTCAATCATGTAGATCATTATTTTCAGGTAGAGATACCCCCCATGAAGCAACTGCTCTCTATCCCTCTCGATGCCATATCCCTTTGTCTCTTTTACATAGCAGGAGTAAAAGCATTGTAGTGTGCGCATTGAGCTTTGTTAAGAATGGCACCGGAGAGAATGGCTGCTGTTTTACAGTCTCCTAACCAATTGTGCTATTGTGTGTGTTTGATTTGAGCTCACAGAAAGAAAGAAAAATTGGAATTCAAATAACTGAACCGACCTCGGTCAATTAGTTGTTTAAAAAAACAACTAGAAAATACCAACATTTCAGGTAATTACTCAACCCTGCAACGTAGACAGCAGCACACCGAGCCAATAGCATCAATCAATAAGATACAGGCTAGTGGTGAATGTAATGTCATGTATACAGCACATTCAGAAAGTAGTCAGATCATTTCACTTTTTCACATTACAGCCTTATTCTAAAAATGTATTAAAATGTTTTTTTCCCCCTCATCAATCTACACACAATACCCCATAAGGTCAAAGCGAAAATAGGTTTTTTGAAATGTTAGCAAATATATTAAAAATAACAAACAGAAATATGTTATTTACATAAGTATTGAGAGCCTTTGCTATGAGACTCAAAATTCCATTTCCATTGATCATCCTTGAAATATTTCTACAACGTGATTGGAGTCCACCTGTGGTAAATTCAATTGATTGGACATGATTTGGAAAGGCACACACCTGTCTATATAAAGGTCCCACAGTTAACAGTGCATTTCAAAGCAAAAACCAAGCCATGAGGTCGAAGGAACTGTCCGTAGAGCTCCGAGACAAGATTGTGTCGAGGCACAGATCTGGGGAAGGGCACCAAAAAAATTTCTGCAGCATTGAAGGTCCCCAAGAACACAGTGGACTCCATTCCTAAATGGAAGAAGTTTGGAACCACCAAGACTCTTCCTAGTGCTGGCCGCCCGGCCAAACTGAGCAATCAGGGGAGAAGGACCTTGGTCAGGGAGGTGATTAAGAACCCGATGGTCACTGACAGAGCTCTAGAGTTCCTCTGTGGAAATGGGAGAATCTTCCAGAAGGACAACCATCTCGGCAGCACTCCACCAATCAGTCCTTAATGGTAGAGTGGCCAGGCGGAAGCCACTCCTCAGTAAAAGGCACATGACAGCCAGCTTCATCACTAAGCTAAGGATCCTGGGACTAAACACCTCCCTCTGCAACTGGATCCTGGACTTCCTGGCGGGCCGCCCCCTAGGTGATAAGGGTAGGTAGCAACACATCTGCCACGCTGATCCTCAACACTGGAGCCCCACAGGGGTGCGTGCTCAGTCCCCTCCTGTACTCAATGTTCACCCATGACTGCATGGCCAGGCACAACTCCAACACCATCATTACATTTGCAGACGACACAACAGTGGTAGGACTGAGGCTTCTCGTGACAAATAAACTTTGATTTGAGCTTGGAGTTTTCCAAATGGCACCTAAAAGGACTCAGACCATGAGAAACAAGATTCTCTGGTCTGATGAAACCCCTATTTGGCCTGAATGCAAAGCGCCACATCTGGAGGAAACCAGGCACAACTCATCACCTGGCCAATACCATCCCGATGGGGAAGCATGGTGGTGGCAGCATCATCATCATGCTGCTGTGATGTTTTTCAGAAGCAGGGACTGGGAGACTAGTCAGGATTGAGGGAAAGACGAATGGAGCAAAGTACAGAGAGATCCTTGATGAAAACCTGCTCCTGAGCACTCAGGACCTCAGACTGGGGCGAAGGTTCACCTTCCAACAAGACAACCACTCTAAGCACACAGCCAAGACAATGCAGGCGTGGATTCTGGACAAGTCTCTGAATGTCCTTGAGGGGCCCAGCTAGAGTCCGGACTTGAGCCCGATCGAACATCTCTGGAGAGACCTGAAAATAGCTGTGCAGCAACACTACCCGTCCAACCTGACAGAGCTTGAGAGGATTTGCAGAGAAGAATGGGAGAAACTCCCCAAATACAGGTGTGCCAAGCTTGTAGCGTCATACCCAAAGAAGGCTTGAGGCTGTAATCTTGACAAACAATAGGGACATTCCATCAAATTAGGCAAGACTTTGAGTCTTTTTACAAAAGAGCTAATGCTAGCATGCATCTTGACAGTGCAACAGAGCCAATTCATATTCTGATCTAGGCTAGTCCTATATTTGGAATATTACAGTAAGTACAATCATCAATTTCACAAAGGTACCAAATGTATTAAAAAAGACCAAGTAAAAACAATGAGAACAGGGATGTCAGAGATACTTATACAGTCACTAGTAGCTGGCTTTTGAGGAGGCAGGATCTGTGTGTTTTGTGTTGAACTGTAGGAATGACAAAGACAATGCAAGATGCTCATCAACATCCTGTGATTAAAGAGAACATACAAAGCTCAAAAAGGTAAGGTGAACCGCGGTGCACTGGGATATGGCCCGTGACTTGAATGAGCAAAGGCGGTGAGGGAGGAGTGGCCTTCGCAAATTGAACAGTAATCTGCGTCTCTGGGTCATGTGTCAATTAAGCAGCATGATGCATCGTTCAGAAACAGACACCTTTTTTTCATAAAATACACTCCCCTACATATTTTTTTGGACAGTGAAGCTAAAACTTAGAATTTGTCTCTATACTCCAGCATTTTATATTTAAGATACATTTTGTATATGGAGGTGACAGTACAGAATGTCACCTTTTATTTTAGGGTATTTTCCCACGTTTGTTTGACCGTTTAGAAATGAATGCACTTTATGCATCTAGTCCCCCAATTTGAAGGTGTAATAAGTATTTGGACTTATTCCCTTAATGTTCGTCAAAAGTTTAGTATTTGGTGTATTGGTCCCATATTCCTTGCACGCAATGACTACATCAATCTTGTGACTACAAACTTGTTGGATGCATTTACAGATTTGTTTGGTTTTGTTTTGGATTATGTTGTGCCCAATATAAATAATAATAATTAATAAATGTAATTTGTATGGTGGTTTTCCTTACAAAGCTCTACCGAGGAAAAACAAATTAGATATAATACAAACAACATACATTTAGGGGAAAGGGGATACCTAGTCAGCTGTCCAACTGAAAGTATTCAACTGAAATGTGTCTTCCGCATTTAACCCCTCTGAATCAGAGGTGCGAGGGGCTGCTTTAGTCGACATCCATGTCGACGGTGCCCGGGGCAATGTGGGCTGGGTACCTGCCTTGCTCAGGGGCAGAACAGATTTTCACCTTGTCAGCTCAGGGATTAGATCCAGCAACCTTCCGGTTACTGGCCCAACACTCTAGGCTACCTGCTGCCCCGTCAGGTATAATAGCAATAGTGGGCTAGGTGCTAAATACATTTTAGACTAGGACTATGAAATAGAGCATGTAGAAGTGTGTTTTAAGGACCGTTTTAAAAGTTATGAGTGATGGAACGGCTCTCCATAGGCGAGGGGGCAAGGGAGCAGAAGGCTTGGTCACCCATCGTTCGGAGACACGTCTTGTGAATTTGAAGCAAAGAGGAAGTAGTACTCTCTAAGCAAGCAGCGTGATGTCCTTTACAGTGGTGCCTAGTGACTCAGATCTACAGTTGTGCTGAGCTCAATGCTGGGGTCGCTGTTGACCATGTTTTAGGGGTCGAAGGTAGTCCTCAGCCTGAAACTTACTCCTCAGCCTGAAGTGTCCCCATATCCGCACGCAAATGGCTAGCTTTTTTTGACAATACATTATTTATCATTAATTTCTATTAGGGACAACATAATCCAGAATAACCTGAACAAACTGCAAATGCATCCAACAAGTTTGTAGAGTCACAAGCTTGATGTAGTCATCACGTGCTAGGAATATGGGACCAAATACTTAACTTTGAAATAAATGTGATACACTAAGTGAATTTGTCCAAATACTTATGACACCTTCAAATATAGGGGAGTACACTGTATATGTTTGATTGGGAAGGCAAACAAGGCATTTTTATCAAAAGCAATCACATTTGCATGTGAAAACACAGAATCCTAGTCATTACTCCACACGCTTAACCTGTGCCATTTTTGTTTCGAGAGGACTTCGCTGTCAGCCAAAACGGGGCACCTGGCTCACTCCCGGGAGGCAGCCCGATTCCAAAACGAATGCAATCAACGCTGACCTGGTTCACCCGGGGCACTAATCGAATCCCCTCAATGTCCCAACCAACACTGACAAATGCACACACCCATATCAGTCAGTGACCAGAAACAAGAGGCTAACCACCAGAACACTCCCAATCTAATCTGAAAGATAATGTATGGTGTGGAGCAGGTGCTAACATTAAGTGATAGGCCTCACCACTCCCTGTTGACTTCCCCCATGTAGCAAATTACATTTATACCCTCATCAGAAACTCATATGTTTGGTTCCCTCTCCATTTGTCATCGAGAGCTGAGACTTTGAATGTAATATGTCTGATCAGCCTTAAAATGAAAACGTTGTTCCTCCTAGCCTTGAGCAATGGGGGTTAGAAAAGTTAGCCTATAATGTTCGTAATTCATGATGAGGTGAGATTCCAATTCCATGTTCCTCACACCCGCGCCCACACCCTAGATCCCATCTCTTTCAGGATGCAGGCTGACCAGTTTTTAGATTTCCATCATTCTTATCAGTCTGGTAGATACATTCCAAATGAATCCTGACACCAGCAGTGACAGTACAGCTGTCTGAGGAGCTCACAGCTGATACAGTTGTAGACCATGCCCCAATGCATTGGGTTGGAAACAAGCTTACCCTGAAATGGCCTCAATTCTATGGTATCTTGCTAGCCTAGCTGTTTTTGTTTGCAAATTGTGAAATAAATTGACGTAGATACATTCTTGGGGTTATCAAGAATTCAGTTATCAGAATTTAACAGTATGCCTGACCATAGGATGGAGGTCATGTCAGGGTAAGCTTGTTTCCAACCCAAAGCAAGAGCATTATTGTCACTAGCGATAGATAGGGCAATTTAGTGATAAATTAGCTTGCCTGGGATGTAATTAATGAAAAAGCAGATCAATTACTCTAACGTTACCTCACCTTCAGCAACAGTTTCATCAACGGTCACTTGATACCGTCCAATGGTGAATACCCGTCCAATGAAACTGCCACCGCTGCTGCCGGACCCAGTGCCTCCTCCACCCGCTCCAGAACCAGGCCCGGAACTCACAAGTTCCCGGCGTGAATCGAAGAACTTCTTCATTTCCCGGTGATGTTTGCCAAGTGTCGAGTGGTTTGCAATCAATACCTATTCACAATAACGCGTAGATGTTGTTTACTATCAGCTTTGGATAATTGAATGACCGTAGCCACCTTAGGCTAACTAAAGCTATCCTCTTGAAGAGCCTGCTCGTTCGATTTCCAAGCGCAACTAGTTACCAATGTTTCGACTGTCATAATAGCAAGCTAGTTAAATAGTTAACTAGCTATCAACACACGAGATGACACGGTTAATCGATTTATAAATTTCTAGTTAATGTTTGCCAACCAATTAGCTAATGATATCAACAACAAACAAAAAAAACCTATCTGGCTTTGAAAATTGCGTTGACAGCCTGCTAAGTTACTAGCTTCTATTTACACACATCTCCACCCATTTTTCAGCGTAAAGGCATTTATTTCACTAGTTTATCGAAAGCTCTTTCTTGGTGTTGACTCCTGAATCTCCTCCCTGGTTTATATTCGATAATTAGCTGCCTATCTAGCTACTTTGGTGTTCTAGCTACTAGCTAGTAATTCATTGCCCGATTTGCTCCCGTAGTACAACAACTTGGTGCATTCAGCGTTTCGTCAGCGACACTAAAAAAGTACTTCCGGGTCACGGAATTTCGGTAAGTTTTCTAAATAAAAGTCCCCCACGTAATAGTAGAAAAGTGTCATTAGCCTGTATTTATTCATGTTATATGAACAATAATTGTCTAAACATGAACAATGATTCATATTTGTTCGTATTTAAGTGACATAATGATATTTTCATTACATTTGGTTTTTAAACTTGTCCCAAGGTCAAATAAATGCCCCTAATGCAAATCCCTGTATATGAAATAGATAGCTGCCAAATAAAAGTATTGTAGAGAATAGCCAGTAGGGTCTGTAGAATGTACAGTGAGCTCCAAAAGTATTGGGACAGTGACACATTTTTGTTGTTTTGGCTCTGTACTCCAGCACTTTGGATTTGAAGTGATACAATGACCATAATTAAAGTTAAAGTACAGACTGCAGCTTTATTTTGAGGGTATTTTCCTCATATTGTGTGAACCGTTTTAGAAATTACAGCATTCTAGGGGACCAAATTCTAGGGGACCAAAAGTATTGGGAGAAATGAACTTATATGTGTATTAAAGTAGTCAAACATTTATTATGTGGTCCCATATTCCTAGAACGCAATGACTACGTCAAGCTTGCAACTCTACAAACTTGTTGGATGCACTTGCTATTTGTTTTGGTTGTGTTTCACATATTTGTTTGCTGGACCTTTGGGAAAACCTGCTGCAAACAACCTAGATAATCATAGTGGTGATGAGCCGTCTGGGCTCCTTTACACATTTAAAATCAGGCAATTGCCAGCCAAGTGCCATAAAATGCATTAGGTCAATCGCTTGGCCACACAAATACACTTTTTTAGGCAGTATCCTAAAATCATGTTGCCATAGGTTTATATCACCCCAATTATGCATACCCTTCCAAAGATTTTCTTAAACCTACCTTGGTAACCAACACAATAGCAATCAATCAAAAGTTTTGCCTCATTGGTCTGAAAGAAGTCATTCACTTATGCACTGTCAAATGCAAGGAATGTGATTCCTCTCAACATAAAGACATTCATTCCTAAGCCAACTCAGAGGAAAATGTCTTAACAAGCTGAGGATTTTGATGCAATAAGCAATGGAAATTGGTTCAGTGATAAGATAATTGATGTGTACATTGATCTTGTAAAGTCTCATTTGGACGATCACTTTGTGTTGATGTGCCCCACTTCTTTTGTTAACCTTCACACTCCTGGGCCAGACTACACTCAATCATATGACCTACTGAAGAGATGAGTCTTCAGTAAAAACGTAAAGGATGAGACCGAGTCTGCGTCTCTCACATGGGCAAACAACCTCCAGCTGTTTGCTTAGAAATTCTAGGGACAGTTAGGAGGCCTGCGTCTTGTGACCGTAGCGTACGTGTAGGTATGTACGGCAGGACCAAGTTGGATGAGTTCCACTGGTGTACAGCAACCTTTAAGTCAAACCACAGATTCTCAATCGGATTGAGGTCTGGGCTTTGACTTGGCCATTCTAAGACATATAAATGTTTCCCCTTAAACCACTCTAGTGTTGCTTTAGCAGTAAGCTTAGGGTCATTGTCCTTTTGGAAGGTGAACCTCCATCCCAGTCTCAAATCTCTGGAAGACTGAAACAGGTTTCCCTCAAGAATTTCCCTGTATTTAGCTCCATCCATCATTCCTTCAATTCTGACCAGTTTCTCAGTCCCTGTCGATGAAAAACATCCCCACAGCATGATGCTTCCCCCACCATGCTTCACTGTGGGGATGGTGTTCTCGGGGTGATGAGAGGTGTTGGGTTTGTGCCAGACATAGCGTTTTCCTTGATGGCCAAAAAGCTCAATTTTAGTCTCATCTGATCAGAGGACCTTCTTCCAAATGTTTGGGGAGTCTCTCACATGCGTGTTTGCTTATTTTTTTCTTTAAGCAATGGCTTTTTTTCTGGCCTCTCTTCCGTAAAGCCCAGCTCTGTGGAGTGTACGGCTTAAAGTGGTCATATGGACAGATACTCCAATCTCCGCTGTGCAGCTTTGCAGCTCCTTCAGGGTTATCTTTGGTCTCTTTGTTGCCTCTCTGATTAATGCCCTCCTTGCCTGATCCGTGAGTTTTGGTGGGCAGCCCTCTCTTGGCAAGTTTGTTGTGGTGCCATATTCTTTCCATTTTTTAATAATGGATTTAATGGTGCTCCGTGGGATGTTCAAAGTTTCAATATTTTTTTATAACCCAACCCTGATCTGTACTTCTCCACAACTTTGTCCCTGACCTATTTGGAGAGCTCCTTGGTCTTCATCGTGCCGCTTGCTTGGTGGTGCCGCAGACTCTGGGGCCTT
The DNA here is from genome assembly GCF_045791955.1 of Oncorhynchus clarkii lewisi. Classification (NCBI taxonomy): domain Eukaryota; kingdom Metazoa; phylum Chordata; class Actinopteri; order Salmoniformes; family Salmonidae; genus Oncorhynchus; species Oncorhynchus clarkii. Next base: position 17,878,071 of record NC_092176.1, read on the forward strand.
TCAGAACAGGTGTATACTGAGATCATGTGACACTTAGATTGGACACAGGTGGACTTTATTTAACTAATGATGTGACTTCTGAAAGTAATTGGTTGCACCAGATCTTATTTAGGGGCTTCATAGCAAATGGGGTGAATATATATGCACTCACCACTTTTCAGTTTTTTATTTTTTAGAATTTTTTAAAACAAGTCATTTTAAAAATTTGACTTCACCAATTTGGACTATTTTGTGTATGTCCATTACATGAAATCCAAATAAAAATCAATTTAAATTATAGGTTATAATGCAACAAAATAGGTAAAACAAATACTTTTGCAAGGCACTGTATGTGCTCGCAATAGGATAACATTGAGTGTTAAAATAATGGACTCCTTAAAGCAGTATGAGAAGGAACTGGAGGGCATTCTTCACTCACTACATAACTATCTGGCACTACAGTATTTGGCATTACATGGAAAGGTTGCGGACATAGTTCTGAAATATTAATTTTCTCATCTTTGTGGTCCCTATGTGTGTTTCTTTACTAAAGCCGTCCTATTTGGAGATAACATCAATTCATTCATTCACAACAACATGAGATGTTGTATTTTGTATGAATCATCAGAAAAAGGATTATTGCAAGCACGTGTATATCAGATTGATTGAGTATAATGGTGAATACCTTGAAAGATTCCTTTAATGGTGATCGCCATGAAAGAATGCTTCCAAGTACATTGTCAAAAGAAGAAAAATCTGCACTGATCTGATTAAGTGGTGTAACTTGCACATGTACAATGGTTCTCAGATTGTTTGGTGTATTTCAGGAGTTGATATCCTGAACCCTAACCTTGCACATAAGGACATCCAGGACATACATACAATACCAGGCGGTGTCTGTCCCGGACCAACAGGCTCCGAGACAGCTTCTATCCCCAAGCACTAAGACTTTTGAACAGCCAAAGACTCCAGGCACTGCGACTTTTGAACAGCTAGGCAATGGCAGCCCACCATCACCCACGGTCTATCTGCACTGACTATATGCCAATCATGGGTCTCTACCCATACACTCACACACGCATGCACGCACACACATACAAACTCACACACGCACTGACACCAACACACATACACACACAGACTCACCACTTATGCTGCTGCTAGCTATATTGATTAACAATAATAATAATAATAATAATATTTATCCTGCTACCAGACAGTTTCTCCTTATCCCTGCCCACATGTACATATCTACATTAACCACTCAAGGATCCCTGCACATTGTACATTTGGTACTGGCACGGACCCTGTATATACAGTGCATTCGGAAAGTATTCAGACCCCTTGTTCATTTTTAAGCCACTGGAGGGTAATTCTAGGATAAGACATTATGTTTTCAGCAACTAGAGGGTGCTACCAGGATAAGACATATGTTTTAAGCCGCTAGAGGATGTTAGAGGATGCCACTAGTGTGTGCCACTAGTGTGTGCTACTAGGATAACACACACTATGTTTTAAGTTACTAAAGGGTGCTACTAGGAAAATACACATTGTTTTATTTTTTTATTAAATATATATACATATTTTTAACATATTTTTTACATTTTACCCCCTTTTCTCCCCAATTTCGTGGTATCCAATTGTTAGTAGTTACTATCTTGCCTCATCGCTACAACTCCCGTATGGGCTCGGGAGAGACGAAGGTCGAAAGCCATGTGTTACGGATACAGGTATCCTGTGTGTGTGTATGTCCTGTGTTCTTTTCTCTCCTTCTCCCCTCACAGTTGAAAATCATCACTCCCCAATCAGTCACCAATCCAATCATCAATCAGAAGACACACCTCCTCCTGTTTCCTACCCTATCACAGTTCCTTTCCCTTGGTTTAAGAACCCTGTCAGCAGTTTGCTCTGGAGCTCAATCTCTCTGTAAATGCCATGTCTGTAGATCTCTCTGTTTCACTCTCTTTGTGTATTAACCTCTCTTTTGTTTGAGCACCTCCATAGCACTTTGTCATCACCTGTGAGTATTGTTTTTGGTTATGGTGTTTGTGTTTGATTGCTTGTGGGAAAAGGGGGAACCAAGACAAGTCGCCCATGGGCATACACTACCCGTAGGTAGACTTTGTTAAATACACTAGTTAGAACTGGGCGGACCACCCACTGTATTTTTGGTTAGTTAGTTAGCTGTTGTTAAAGTAGGCTAGTCTAGCTTAGGGGTGTTTTTGAATACTTATTGTTTCTTTCCTTGGGTCCAGCTCAGCCCCTTTTCCTGCTCCCCCCATTACCGTGTGTTTTACAATACACCCTGAGTTTGACGGTAGATTTCAGTTGTCGTGGTTATTTCGTTCACACTTTTACTTTGTCACTATTATCAATTGCATGAGTTATGTTACGGGTCTCATTACCATCCCCCCCTAGACTGTCGGGCCAAAAGGGATTCGTAACGCCATGCGTCCTCCGAAACACAAACCAACCAAGCCGCACTGCTTCTTAACTCAGAGCGAATCCAACCCAGAAGCCAGCTGCACCAATGTGTCGGAGGAAACACTGTGCGCCTGACGACCTGGTTAGCGTGCACTGAGCCCGGCCCGCCACAGGAGTCGCTCGCTAGTGCGCGATGAGACAAGGATATCCCTACCGGCCAAACCCTCCCTAACCCGGACGACGCTAGGCCAATTGTGCGTCGCCCCACACGGTCCTCCCAGTCGCGGGCGGGTGCGACAGAGCCTGGGCGCGAACCCAGAGTCTCTGGTGGCACAGCTTGCACTGCGATGCAGTGTACACATTGTTTTAAGCCACTAAAGGGTGCTACTAGGATAAGACATATTATGTTTTAACCCACTAGAGGATGCTACTAGGATAACACACATAAGCCACTAGGCCATATAATCATCCAGGAATACATCTCAAGCAAATGGAAAATTAATTAAAACCGTGATAGGATCTGTAAGATTCAAGAAACACTTTTAAAGACAGCACCAGTCATATACATAACATACAATGACATATGAAAAACATAGCCATTTCTCAATGTGCTCCACCTTATAGTATTATTTATCTTATAGTAAGTAGTAATTCCCTTGAGTTTGGATTTTTCCCTCATGTAGTTATGATTTTGTAACAATTTTAACATTATGCACCATGACTATACAAAGTATAGTATAAATATTGATTTTGCATCATACACATGGCGTTTTACTGCAGACTTTTATTTTGAAGGCAACATCGGAAAACCGGAAGTCTTGTTACTGCAGGGACGCTAATGTTGCTGCTTCCCCATAACAGGTAGATCGTGAGTCGTGCAACATCCATGGAAAAAGAGAACCGGAACGAATATTGGCAGCATTCTGAGAGAACCTCTCTAGCGTGGTTCTCCACTGCAGTAGTACATTGTACTATGTGTGCTACATTTGGAAAATAATAATAAATAGCGTAGCTACAGTAATCTGGGCAGACTGGTCTCATACACTAGACGTAACACAACATTGGTATGTTATGTTTGGTGTGGTTACCTAAGGCAATACCAGGGTATTGGGTGGCGATACCAGTAACGTTTAGCTGCAAGGAAATGGAATTCTTAACATATCATACCAATTAGCCAGCTACCACCCGGTTACTCAATCCTGCACCTTAGAGCAGGCTGCAGCCCTATATACATAGAATCACTGGTCACTTTAATAATGTTTACATACTGCTTTACTCATTTCATATGTATTTACTATATTCTATTCTACTGTATTTTAGTCCATGCCATCTTAATTCCATTATTTTACTTTTAGATGTGTGTATTGTTGTGAATTGTTAGCTATTACTGCACAGTTGGACAATCTAGACAATCTGGACCCTTTCTTTCTAAAATTATCTGCCGAAATTGTTGCCACCCCTATTACTTGCCTATTCAATCTCTTGTTCGTGTCGTCTGAGATTCCCAAAGATTGGAAAGCAGTTGCGGTCATCCTCCTCTTCAAAGGGGGGGACACTGTTGACCCAAACGGCTACAGACCTATATCTAACCTACCCTGCCTTTCTAAGGTCTTTGAAAGCCAAGTCAACAAACAGATTACCGACCATTTTGAATCTCACCATACCCTTTCTGCTATGCAATCTGGTTTCAGAGCTGGTCATGGGTGCAATTCAGCCACGCTCAAGGTCCTAAACGATATCTTAACCGCCATCGATAAGAAACATTACTGTGCAGCCATATTCATTGATCTGGCCAAGGCTTTCGACTCTGTCAATCACCACATCCTCATTGGCAGACTCGACAGCCTTGGTTTCTCAAATGATTGCCTCGCCTGGTTCACCAACTACTTCTCTGATAGAGTTCAGTGTGTCAAATCGGAGGGTCTGTTGTCCGGACCTCTGGCAGTCTCTATGGGGGTGCCACAGGGTTCAATTCTTGGACCGACTCTCTTCTCTGTACACATCAATGATGTCGCTCTTGCTGCTGGTCTCTGACCCACCTCTACGCAGACGACACATTCTGTATACTTCTGGCCCTTCTTTGGACACTGTGTTAACAACCTTCCAGGCAAGCTTCAATGCCATACAACTCTCCTTCCGTGGCCTCCAATTGCTCTTAAATACAAGTAAAACTAAATGCATGCTCTTCAACCGATAGCTGCCTGCACCTGCCCGCCTGTACAAAATCCCTACTCTGGACGGCTCAGACTTAGAATACGTGGACAACTACAAATCCCTAGGTGTCTGGTTAGACTGTAAACTCTCCTTCCAGACCCACATCTCCAATCCAAAGTTAAATCTAGAATTGGCTTCCTATTTCGGAACAAAGCATCCTTCACTCATGCTGCCAAACATACCCTTGTCAAACTGACCATCCTACCAATCCTCGACTTCGGCGATGTCATTTACAAAATAGCCTCCAATACCCTACTCAACCAATTGGATGCAGTCTATCACAGTGTCATCCGTTTTGTCACCAAAGCCCCATATACTACCCACCATTGCGACCTGTACTCTCTCGTTGGCTGGACCTCGCTTCATACTCGTCGCCAAACCCAAAAGCTCCATGTCATCTACAAGACCCTGCTAGGTAAAGTCCCCCCTTATCTCAGCTCGCTGGTCACCATAGCATCACACACCTGTAGCACGCGCTCAAGCAGGTGTGACTCTCTGGTCACCCACAAAACCAATTCTTTCTTTGGCCGCCTCTCCTTCCAGTTCTCTGCTGCCAATGACTGGAACGAACTACAAAAATCTCAAACTGGAAACACTTATATCCCTCACTAGCTTTAAGCACCAGTTGTCAGAGCAGCTCACAGATTACTGCACCTGTACATAGCCCATCTATAATTTAGCCCAAACAACTACCTCTTTCCCTACTGTATTTATTTTATTTATTTATTTCGCTCCTTTGCACCCCATTATTTTTATTTCTACTTTGCACATTCTTCCACTGCAAATTTACCATTCCAGTGTTTTACTTGCTATATTGTATTTACTTTGCCACCATGGCCTTTTTTTGCCTTTACCTCCCTTATCTCACCTCATTTGCTCACATCGTATATAGACTTGTTTCTACTGTATTATTGACTGTATGTTTGTTTTACTCCATGTGTAACTCTGTGTTGTTGAATGTGTCGAACTGCTTTGCTTTATCGTGGCCAGGTCGCAATTGTAAATGAGAACTTGTTCTCAACTTGCCTACCTGGTTAAATAAAGGTGAAATAAAAATTAAATAAATAAAACGGTTGGAGCTAGGAACACACACATTTCGCTACACCTGCAATAACATCTGCTAAATATGTGTATGTGACCTATAACATTTGATTTGTATTGTAATTTGTAACATATCATACGAAATGGATGATGGACATCCACAAATTAATACATACCATACAAAGCATGACATATCATACTAATTGCGCATCTCAGATTTACATTTACTATGTTACATCTATCCCTGAGTCCAGGTTGATATGAGTGAGTCAAATTGACCTAAATGAGACCTGGAAAATGTAGTTCTGACAAGGTATAACCCGACCCTAAACAACAGCAGTGAACCTTTAAGGAAGTTCTATTATGCAAGCTAAACGTGGGAGGCACTGAAAAAGATCGCTGTAGCTCATTGCCTATGATTAATTCAATGTGCTCAAATAATTTAAAACCTACGAAATGAATATGAGATAGGACATTTTGGGGGTGTTTATCGCTATCAGTCCTATAATGATTACAATAGTCCACATGGGGTCACTGTTACATTAGAAAACAAATGATGAATGCCATTTTTCTCTAGCTAACATATCATGAAGGGATTCCCTAAAAACACTCAACTTGGATACAGCTACAACCGGAAGTAACTTTTTCATAGCACTTTAGGACAACTTACGCAGCAGGTTAGGATAATTAACGTAGCAGGTTAGGAGAATTAACATAGCAGGTTAGGAGAATTCGGTTATGGTAAAGAAAAGGGTTAGGGTTAGTAAAATTGCTCTCCTTACCTGATTCAAAAAGTAACTTCCGGTCATAGCTGTATCGAAGTGCCGTGTTTTTATGGAGTCCCTTATCATAAACACAGTACACTACTATTTGCATGATTTGTTCAATAACTATAATTCTTTTTTTTTTTAGGAAGTTCTGGTTTAGATGCAATCCCAGTGGTGCATGGCATGCTCTGCTTTTTAATGGCGGACTCCTGATACTTCATCAGAACTACTTCTAGTGTTGGGGAGTGGTGAACTACATGTAGTTCAACTGGTAATTTATGTAGATTTTGCAGTAGCTGGTGGTAGTTAAACTAAATTCAAATTTTGTTACTGTTTTCAATAGTTAAACTACTGGAACTACATACTACTTTTTGCTTGACATCATGGGAAAATCAAAAGAAATCAGCCAAGACCTTGGAAAAAAAATTGTACACCTCCAAAAGTGTGGTTCATCCTTGGGAGCAATTTCCAAACGCCTGAAGGTACCACGTTCATCTGTACAAACAATAGTACGCAAGTATAAACACCATGGGACCACGCAGCTGTCATACTTCTCAGGATGGAGACGCGTGCTGTCTCCTAGAGATGAACATACTTTGGTGCAAAAAGTGCAAATCAATCCCAGAACAACAGCATAGGACCTTGTGAAGATGCTGGAGGAAACAGGAACAAAAGTATCTATATCCACAGTAAAACGAGTCCTATATCGACATAACCTGAAAGGTCAATCAGCAAGGAAGAAGCCACTGCTCCAAAACCGCCATAAAAAAGCCAGACTACAGTTTGCAACTGCACATGGGGACAAAGACCGTACTTTTTGGAGAAATGTCCTCTGGTCTGATGAAACAAAAATAAAACTGTTTGGCCATAATGACCATCGTTATGTTTGGAGGAAAAAGGGGGAGGCTTGCAAAAGGGGGACGCTTGCAAGCCGAAGAACACCATCCCAACCGTGAAGCACGGGGGTGGCAGCATCATGTTGTGGGGGTGCTTTGCTGCAGGAGGGACTGGTGCACTTCACAAAATAGATGGCATCATGAGGCAGGAAAATGATGTGGATGTATTGAAGCAACATCTCTAGACATCAGTCAGGAAGTTAAAGCTTGGTTGCAAATGGGTCTTCCAAATGGACAGTGACCCCAAGCATACTTCCAAAGTTGTGGCAAAATGGCTTACGGACAACAAAGTCAAGGTACTGGAGTGGCCATCAGAAAGCCCTGACCTCAATCCTATAGACATTTGTGGGCAGAACTGAAAAAGCGTGTGCGAGCAAAGAGGACTACAAACCTGACTCAGTTACACCAGCTCTGTCAGGAGGAATGGGTCACAATTCACCCAAATTATTGTGGGAAGCTTGTTGAAGGCTACCCAAAACGTTTGACCCAAGCTAAACAATTTAAAAGCAACGCTACCAAATACTATTTGAGTGTACGTAAACTTCTGACCCACTGGGAATGTGAACAAAATAAAAGCTGAAATAAATCTTCCTCTGTAAGAGGTGCGTGACTGGCTGCAGAGAAGTCAGGCGCAGGAGAGCAGAACTGGGTCATAACCGGAGCAGTTTAATAAGCAAAACCAACGGCACCCAGAACAACAAAATATGGGTACAAAATAACCCGTCGCGAACCAGTCAGAGTGCACAAACACTTTACAACAAACAATTTCACACACAGACATGGGGGGGAACAGAGGGTTAAATACACGACAAGTAATGAGTGAATGTAAACCAGGTGTCTGGGAAAACAAGACAAAATGAAAGGTGGATCGGCGATGGCTAGAAGACCAGTGACGTCGACCGCCGAACGCTGCCCGAACAAGGAGAGGAACCGACTTCGGTGGAAGTCGTGAAATCCTCTCTACTATTATTCTGACATTTCACATTCTTAAAATAAAGTGGTGATCCTAACTGACCTAAGACAGGGAATCTTTACTAGGATTAAATGTCAGGAATGGTGAAAAACTGAGTTTAAATGTATTTGAGTAAGATGTATGTGAACTTCCAACTTCAACTGTACATTCTAGGAATGCAAACATGACCAGAACACATATCTTGATTCAGAGGAAATGGTTTAAATAATTACTTATACCACAGAAATGACCTTACAGGTAACAGACATTCTTTGGTAAAAATAATGTTCTCATTATTTTCTCCTCACCTAGATGTATATATAGTCGGTGTGTATATATAGTACATTTACTCTGCCATAACTAATGCTTAAGAATGTGTGGATAAACAAAATGTAATTAATGCTGCATTAAGCAGTTGATTTAAGCAGATGATGAGGGTTGGTGGTGTTTTGGTGAAATATGAAAAAGTGATAGAGTTCTGTTCTCTGTGTTTGTGTATAGTGTACTGTATGTGATTGTGTGTTGAATTAACATCAAGCCCTTTGATATATGATGATGTTGAAAGTAAATGGTCCACATACTTTATTCATATAGCCTATCATGTAATGGTAACAAAATGATCATTCAATGTGAAGACAAACAAAGTCATAGGAAGGAAAACAAAGTCATTTTCTTTACTTACCCTCTGCTCACTGCTCTCACAGCATGAATGAGCTGTTAATCCCAACATGAGCACACGGGAGAGCTATAGTCCCTCTGCTCACTGCTCTCACAGCATGAATGAGCTGTTAATCCCAACATGAGCACACGGGAGAGCTATAGTCCCTCTGCTCACTGCTCTCACAGCATGAATGAGCTGTTAATCCCAACATGAGCACACGGGAGAGCTATAGTCCCTCTGCTCACTGCTCTCACAGCATGAATGAGCTGTTAATCCCAACATGAGCACACGGGAGAGCTATAGTCCCTCTGCTCACTGCTCTCACAGCATGAATGAGCTGTTAATCCCAACATGAGCACACGGGAGAGCTATAGTCCCTCTGTGAGACTGTAGAGGGTCTTGACACTGCACTGACATTTCATTTCCTCCTCGTGAAACAGCAGACTGAGGCCCAATGGATTTGTGGTACAGTAAAACCCATGGCACTCCACTACTAGCCTGGGAAACAGGAAGGTAGGGAAAGGCTTATATTGTGTGCCAGAAAATATAGTGAACTGGTATTGCCATTTCAGTGTAAACACTGTCAATTAACATGTTAATGACAATGAAAATATGTATTTTCTTCTAGATATTCTTATCTTGTAACTCCCAAAGAACTAAACTGAAACCAAATTCATTATTTGAAGCTTTATTAATAAGTGATTCACCTCAAGTTCACTTCAATATCCTAATTCCCCGAAAAAGCCTCATGATTCAATTAATTAAAAGTTATCCGACAATGTCCAAGTTCCTGAGAGCCAAAGGCTTCCTTATAAAACAATATCCATAAACCACCAAGGATTTAGTAGCTTGATGCTGTTAAAGCTGGTTCCTGCTCTGGATGTTACAGTTTATCAAGAAGATCTTTTTCACTCTGGATGGAACTACTGTGTGCATTATTATCAATGTATGATAAAGGGATTCTTATTAATCAGGTAGGCTATAACTTGGAGAAAGGTTATTAAACACTGAACAAAAATATAAACGTAACATGCAACAATTTCAAAGATTTTACGGAGTTAGAGTTCTTATAAGGAAATCAGTCAAAAATAAATTCATTAGGCCCTAATCAATGGATTTCACATGACTGGGAATACAGATATGCATCTGTTGGTCACAGATACCTGAAAAAAAGGTAGGGGCGTGGATCAGAAAATCAGTCAGTATCTGGTGTGACCACCATTTGCCTTATGCGGAACACATCTCCTTCACATAGAGTTTGATTGGCTGTTGATTGTAGCCTGTGTAATGTTGTTCCACTCCTCTTCAATGGCTGTTCAAAGTTTCTGGATATTGACGGGAACTGGAACACGATGTCGTACACGTCGATCCAGAGCATCCCAAACATGCTCAATGGGTAATATATCTGGTGAGTATGCAGACCATGGAAGAACTGGGACAGGAATTGTGTATAGATCATTGCAACATGGGGCCATGCATTATCATTCTGAAACATGAGGTGACGGCGGCAGAAGAATAGCACGACAATAGGCCTCAGGATCTTGCCACGGTATCTCTGTGTATTCAAATTGCCATTGATAAAATACAATTGTGTTCGTTGTCCGTAGCTTATGCCTGCCCATACCATAACTACACCACCACCATGGGGATCTCTGTTCACAACATTGACATCTGCACTGTTGCGGGCAAATGCTCGCCCATTACTGCCCGTCTGCCATCTGCCCGGTACAGTTGAAACCGGAATTCATCCATAAAGAGCACACTTCTCCAGTGTGCCAGTAGCCATCGAAGGTGAGCATTTGCCCGCAGGTAAAGAAGGCGGATGTGGAGGTCCTAGACTGGCGTGGTTACACGTGGTCTGCTATTGTGAGGCCGGTTGGACGTACTGCAAATTTCTCGACAACAACGTTAGAGGCAGCTTATGGTAGAGAAATTAACATTAAATGATCTGGAAACAGCTCTGGTGGACATACCTGCAGTCAGCATGCCAATTGCAAGCTTCCTCAAAACGTGAGACATCTGTGGCATTGTGTTATGTGACCAAGATGGAACATTTTAGAGTTGCCTTTTATTGTCCCCAGCACAAGGTACACATGTGTAATGGTCATGCTGTTTAATCAGCTTATTGATATGCCACATCTGTCAGGTTGATGGATTATCTAGGCAAAGGACAAATGCTCACTAACAGTGATGTAAACAAATTTGTGCCCAAAATTTGAGAGAAATAAGCTTTTTGTGCACATTGAACAGTTCTGGGATCTTTTATTTCAGCTCATGAACATGGGATCAACACTTTAAATGTTACATTTATATTTTTGTTCAGTATAATTTAGGGACCTATTCCCTGTCAGGAAATCATAATGCTTTCTACTACAGCTGTAGTTATATAAGTATACAACAAAATAAATGCTTCAGTGCAATAGTGTTTACACGTTGAGAAAGGCAGGATGCAAGGTAATTTAAAGTATAATTCCTCAGAGATTCACTGGGCTCCACAGCCCTGTCCGTGCCACAAAAAATGAAGATGCTGCTGACATATACTGTACACTGAGTGTACAAAACATTAGGAACACCTCCCTTACATTGAGTTGCACCCCCCTTTGCCCTCAGAACAGCCTCAATTCGTCAGGGAATGGACTCTACAAGGTGTCGAAAGCATTCCACAGGGATGCTGGCCCATGTTGACTCCTGTGCTTCCCACAGTTGTGTCAAGTTGGCTGGATGTCCTTTGGGTGGTGGACCATTTTGATACACACAGGGAACTGTTGAGCGTGAAAAACCAAGCAGCGTTGCAGTTATTGTCACACTCAAACCGGTGCGCCTGGCACCCACTACCATACCCTGTTCAAAGGCACTTAAATATTTTGTCTTGTCCATTCACCCTCAGAATGGCACACATACACAATCCATGTCTCAATTGTCTCAAGGCTTAAAAATCATTCTTTAACCTGTCTCCTCTGCTTCATCTACACTGATTGAAGTGGATTTAACAAGTGACATCAATAAAGGGATTTTAGCTTTCACCTGGAATCACCTGGTCAGTGTATGTCATGGACAGAGTATGTGTACCTAAGGTTTTTCTGTTTGTTGTCATTCACAGAGCACTGATATCAATTTGCCCCTGTAGAACAGGTTTTTGTACTCAATACTTGAACAATCAACGACTTAAACACGGCAACAAGTTCCAAGATGGGATATTACATGTAGCTTGTCAATTATAGACAATCGTGGTGCACAGACAATGTAAGTGAGCTTTTAATAGAAATCAAACAGCCTGCAGCAGCCCTTCCTATCCCTGATAAAAAGGGGTTTCGTTTTTGAAAAGCAAATCTCACACCATCGTCAAGCAGCCCCAGACTTCCAGCTCTCATCTTGAGGTTTGCTTTAGCTTCCCCAGGCATTATTTTAGTGCAGCTGGTTTGAGGAAAACCCTATCCCCTCTCAGCTAGATCTTGTTTAAGGCAAATCTGCTGTAGTGGGAGAGAACCTCATCCTCCTCCTCAGAGTGTGCCAAGTATCCGGTTACAGGTCACAACTCTGACCTCTCATGGGACCTTTGACAAGCCAATAATCACCCCTAACCCTGCCAAACCTTGGCAAATTACAAGGTTAGGCCATGCCCAGTACATAAGAGGTGATCTCACCCAGGCTGACGTCAGAAGTCATTCTCACTTTCCAGAGAAGGGATTACCAACAAAGAACTGGACCTTCTTTCCAATAACTGGATTATAAACTCTGAACCATCACTGGTGTGTATGAATGCGTTGAAGATGAAATCCTATTAATTTATCCACCATAAATTGTTAAACTCGAGTCTCTGTGCGATTCATCTTTGTGCCTCTAACCGCAGCGATCGTACCTTAACTGACACCTTACTTTCAGAGTCCATCACTAGTTGGTGCCGCTCTATTTTACATGATGGTTTGACTTTTGGGAGAAGGAGTAGACATGGTGTACCAAATCAAGAGGATGGAGTGTCCTTCCCTCAAATAGCAGTCACTCTGCCACATCTGGATCTCATCCCACTCTAAGACAGGGTCAATCAGCACGTACTTGAGCAGCCCCACTTGACTTGTTGGGCTTCTCCTACAAGAGGTTCAAGCTACAATTACTGAAGCCATTTGTCAGAAGCTAATGACTTCCACAGACACAGCCAAAAATCTGACATTCCTCTAGAATCTCGAAATTCTGAAATCTAGGGAAGAGGGTAAACGGCAGCTGGTTCCTGACATTGTGACAGATACTTTGTAATAAAGGTGCCTTTTAAATGGTATGGTGAATGGTTACATTGTGTTTGAGGTTAAAGAAGAACATTTGACAAGCTTTAATGGTGCGATTACATTCCCCCAGTTGATAAGATCATACAATATCCCTCTTACAAGTGCCCTTCGAAAAACCTCATGCTATTACAGCTGTCTTCAACAAATTTCAGTCTCTTCTCTTCCAAAACTGTGAACACACACTTCAAAAAAGGCAAACAGAGAAATCAACAGAGCAGAAAATCTAATGCAGATTTCTCTGCTGCATAGGCTACTATCCAAGAAAGACCATGATGTTGAAGTGTTCTGTTCTGCCTACTATAAAGAATCCTCACTAGCCAACACAAGGTCATTCCTCTGTCTAACCATCTGAGTGCTAATCCCACAGAAATGACAAGTGAGCACATTAGGGAATTGACACATTATTCCAGCTGTTTTCCTTTGCAGCAGAGTAGGCCTATGTCTTCCGTTTTCTGGCCTAATACAAAAAAACAGCAAGCTGCATAAGGGGATACTTGGCATCCAAAAATAAACGCACAGCTCTGCGCTTGCACAAACATTTATAAGCTTTGAGTTGTGTACAGCCTTAATTCATCGGGGCATGGACAAAATGTGGAAAGCGTTCCGCAGGGATGCTGGCTCATGTTGACACCAATGCTTTGCACAGTTGTGTCAAGTTGGCTAAATATCCTTTGGGTGGTGTCTCAATTGGTGTCTCAATTGTCTCACGGCTTTTAACCTGTTTCCTTCCCTTCATCTACACTGATTGAAGTGGATTTAACAAGTGAATAAAGGATCATAGCTTTCACCCGTATTCACCTGGTCAGTCTATGTCATGGAAAGAGCATGTTTTGTACATGTTTTGTACACTAATACTGTTTTGTACACTAAGAATTTTGTATGTGAATTAAATATGTCAGTGCATGTTTATTGATCTAGCTAGGGGACGTGCTCTCTGTCACAGAGGTCCAATAAAAGCTGGAGGCAAGCTGTTAGCCCCACACAATGCAGCCTCACCTGGTGGACTGCTGCTGCTGATAGCAGTGGCAGCTGCATTAACTAGGAAGGTGAAGGTGTTGATGGACTCCGTGACAAAGCCAGCACAGGTAACAGGAACAACGATTATATCTATTGTAAGCACTTATAGCAGCCTGGCAGGTGCTGCTATCACATCAATTTTGATTTAGTTGCTCCTTTCTGATAGAATTGATTGGATATCGCTGATAAAACTGTATTCAATTTCATTATCACCACTGATGCAATAACCTCTCATTTGCTTTATAATACAGACACTGATTATCTTGGCGCATTGAGTCATTGTGGCTTTCTTCAGAACAATATAAAGTTGGTCCACACCATTACTGTATGTATGCAGGCCAGGGGTCTCCCCAACTCATTCTCTTATCAGCCCACCCAGTTCACAACAATTAGCACAAATCAGAGAGTGGACAGGAAGAGAGAGGGAAGAGGGGAAGAGTAAACTTCCTGTGGAATGTGCCTCTTTCCTATAGCACAGGGTGGGGCACTCCTAACAGACTGCCCAGAGAAGGAGAGGCAAGTGTGTGTCAAATAAGGCCCTCTTCTCCGCAGGACTATTTAGCTCATACTATATCCTCATGTCTCCACCTGAGCATTCAGACACTTTGGATATAGACACCAGCATACAGACTTCAGACACTTTGGATATAGACACCAGCATACAGCCTTTAGACACTTTGGATATAGACACCAGCATACAGCCTTCAGACACTTTGGATATATACACCAGCATACAGCATTCAGACACTTTGGATATATACACCAGCATACAGCATTCAGACACTTTGGATATATACACCAGCATACAGCATTCAGACACTTTGGATATAGACACCAGCATACAGCATTCAGACACTTTGGATATAGACACCAGCATACAGCCTTCAGACACTTTGGATATATACACCAGCATACAGCATTCAGACACTTTGGATATAGACACCAGCATACAGACTTCAGACAGTTTGGATATAGACACCAGCATACAGCCTTCAGACACTTTGGATATATACACCAGCATACAGCATTCAGACACTTTGGATATAGACACCAGCATACAGACTTCAGACAGTTTGGATATAGACACCAGCATACATCCTTCAGACAGTTTGTATATAGACACCAGCATACAGCCTTCAGACACTTTGGATATAGACACCAGCATACAGCCTTCAGACAGTTTGGAAATAGACACCAGCATACAGACTTCAGCCACTTTGGATATAGACACCAGCATACAGACTTCAGCCACTTTGGATATAGACACCAGCATACAGACTTGACACTTTGGATATAGACACCAGCATACAGACTTCAGCCACTTTGGATATAGACACCAGCATACAGCCTTCAATCAGGTTGAAAATAGACACCAACATACATCCTTCTTCAAGACAGTGAGTGAGGAGCTTTTAAATCAGCTAATGCCAAGACCATCTGTCTTTGATTATCATTGGCCATGCACAGAAAGAGCAGGTGCCCTAGTTCTCCATCTGCAGCCACAGGTCCTGTTAGTGATTATAACTAAGGCTACCCCTGGCCGTATACTGAGCACTCTTTGCTTTGCTCTGTCAAGCCCTGATCTGTTTCACTTGTCCTTGTGCTTGTCTCCACCCCCTCCAGGTGTTGCCCATCTTCCCCACTTATCCTTTCGGTATTTACACCTGTGTTTTCTGTCTGTCTGTCTGTGCCAGTTTGTCTTGTTTGTTCAAGTCAACCAGCATTTGTCTCTGCTCATGTTTCTTTTGTCTCTTTTTCTCATCCTCCTGGTTTTTGACCTTTGCCTGTCCTGACCCTGTACCTGACCACTCTGCCTGTCCCTGAGCCTGCCTGCCGTAATGTACCTTTGCTCCACCTCTGGATTACCGACCTCTGCCTGACCTGACCCTGAGCCTGCCTGCCGTCCTGTACCTTGGCCTCTACTCTGGAATATCGACCCCTGCATGCCTTGACCTGTAGTTTGCCTGCCCCTGTTACAATAAACATCGTTACTTCACACAGTCTGCACTTGGGTCTTACCTTGTTTCCTGATTTGCTCAGGTCAGTCCAGCTCCACTCCACAATCACAGCTGCCTACCTAGCTGCAGATCAATATCAGCCCTGGCTCACAAAACAAAGCCCTTTTAGTCCTTGTTAGGTTGCAATCACAGATAATGGAGGCTTTTTATTCTGAGCCAGCATCGTGAGGGTCAGATCTTCGAGAGCAGTCTCTTTAGAAAATGTCTATGTTTGGTGAAAACCCTACATAATTGAAGGCAAGGATTTGAGAGGTGGTTTAAGATAGAATTTAACTTCACAAGCACCTGACTGCAAGTTCCTATAAAGGGCTTGATAGCACAGAAAAGGGGGTAGACAGGTAGAGCCATGCAGGTTTCTGAGTTGCTGAGGTTCTTGTAGTGAAAACAATACAGAGAGATCAATGGACTCTGTGGGAATGTTTATCACAATCTTGAATTCCTCCATTATAGCTAACCACACAAGCTTTAATTGACAAAGTAGTGAAATAATGTAAAAACTGATAAAACGTATTAAAGATATAAAATTCTCAGAACTAAACTATATCATTGATGTTTTGAGGAGTAAAATGTGAGCGGACCAAGTAATTGGGCGTCTCTCTAAAGTGGAAAGGTGGAATAAATGAGTCAGGAGTAGGTTTTCTTGATTGAACACAGTTCTCTATTGAGGGCATTTGGTCAACACAAACGTAATCAATGAGAATCTTCCAAGGAAAAAAACATACATCTTCTTCTCCAGATCAAACAGGAACACCATACGATTGTCTTTAAACTACAACAAAAGTCACGGGATTGTCACCGTCTTAGTGGTTCTTCATGGATAGCTCCTCTGTCTCGGTGGCCATCTTCCAGAGATAGTTTTTCCCCCTTCTCTGTTGGTTCCATACTCTCTCTTGTAGGGGAAGGAGAATATGTCATTAGTACCGTCAGCTGTGCTTAATTGCCTCTGGTTACCTTGTCTCCCATGCCTTGTTGGGCTACTATCCGTGAGCCCAGCCTGCCCTCTGGTGGTCCTTTCACATACCTTCCCCCTCAGGGCCGAACCGGGGGCGCCAGACACACCGTCTTGGTCGCGTCGGGACAGCGCGTCTGCATTCCCGTTCCTCGATCCGGCCCTGTGGATGACATGGAAAGAGAACGGTTGTAAAGACAAAAACCATCTGGCTATTCTGTTGTTATTGTTTCTCTTACCAGCCATCCACATGAGGGGCGCATGGTCAGTAACTAATGAAAACCTCCGCCACAGTAGGTAGTACCGGAGATAATCGAGGGCCCACTTAATGGCTAAGGCCTCTTTCTCTACGGTAGCATATCTCTGTTCCCGATCGCTGAGCTTCCTACTTATGAAGAGCATCGGCTTCTCTGCTTTACCTTTACCCTGAGCTAGTACGGCCCCGAGCCCTGTATCTGAGGCGTCGACCTGCACAATGAACTCTTGTGAGAAGTCCGGAGCCTGTAGAATGGGATCAGAACACAGGCCATCTTTTAGCAATTGAAAGGCCTCTTCTGTCTCGTCTTTCCACTCTACTTGGTTTGGCAAGTTTTTCTTGATGAGGTTTGTGAGGGGGTTGGCAATGGTTGCATATCCCGGGATAAAACGGCGAAAATATCCCGTTATCCCTAAGAAGGCCCGAACGTCCCGCTTGGTCCGGGGTCGAGGCCAGTCCCGAATTGCCCTGGTCTTCTCTGCCTGTGGGCGCATTTTCCCATTCCCAAAGATGTATCCCAGGTATTCCGCTTCGGACAGGCCCAGGCAGCATTTATTTGGATTGGCTGTCAACCCTGTGGCTTCCAAACTCACGAGCACCGCCCGTAATCACAGGAGGTGACTATCCAAGTCCTCGCTGTGGATGACCACATCGTCTATGTACGCTGCTGCATACTCTTGATGGGGCCGTAGAATGGCAGTTGCAGCGGCACCATGCAGTCCGAAAGGCATCCTCACATACTGGAAAAGCCACTCTGGTGTGGCGAAGGCAGTCTTTAGGTGATCCTCCGGAGCCACCGGCACTTGCCAATATCCCTTCATCAAATCCAAGGTGGTGATGAACTTGACCTTTCCTAAGCGCTCCAAGAGTTCATCCACGCGGGGCATGGGATACGCATTGAATGTAGAGATGGCATTCACACCCCTAAAGTCGTTGCAGAGTCTCATACTACCATAGGATTTGGGGACCAGGACTATGGGACTGGACCACTCACTCGTCGATGGCTCGATCACACCCATCCTCAACATCTCCCTTACCTCGTTCTTAGCGATGACTCGGCGAGCTTCAGGAATACTGTAAGGACGGAACCTTACAAGATTCAGTGTGGATATGGTGGAACAGGACATCTGTTTGTCCTGGGAATGGAGAGAATATTCGACCGAAGATCATAATCAGCTTGTCTAGCTATCTTGACTGCTCCGGCAGGAGAGTTTGGCCACGGCACACCTGTGGTAGAGCCTCCTCTTTTCCTTTGCCCTCCAGGGCCATCAAAGCCACCTCCTCCTCTCTTCCATGGTACTTCTTCAACAGGTTTATGTGATAGAGTTGGACCTTCTTCCTCCTGTCAGGTTGCTTGATGAGGTAATTGACCGGTGAGACCCTTTTCATTACCTCGTAGGGACCCCTCCACTGCGCCAGCAAGCGGTGTTCGGCCGTGGGCACGAGCACCATCACTTTCTCTCCCACGGGGAACTCACAGGGGATCACGGACTTATCATAGGCCCGGCCTTGGGTCCTTTGTGCCTTCTCCATATGCTCCTTGACTATGGGCCACACTGCTGACAGGCGGTCTCTCATCAGGGTAATATGTTCTATTGTAGATCGAAAGGGGCATGGTTGGGTCTCCCAGGTCTCCTTGGCTAAGTCGAGGATCCCTCGACAGGGTCTGCCATAGAGCAATTCAAACGGAGAGAATCCAGTGGATGCCTGGGGTACTTATCTCAGGGCAAAGATTAAGTGTGGGAGAAGCATGTCCCAGTTTTTCCCGTCTCGGGACACCACTCTTCTCAACATGCTTTTAATCATTTTGTTCAAGCGTTCACACAGCCCGTCTGTTTGAAGTTGGAATATACTTGTACGTATCTGTGGAACCTGATATAACCGACACAAGTCCTTCATCAACCAGGACATGAACGGGGTTCCCTGATCGGTTAAGATCGCCTAGGGGAGGCCCACCCGAGAGAACACCATGAATAACTCCTTGGCAATTCCCTTTGACGACATGTTATGCAGGGGTATGGCCTCTGGGAACTTGGTAGCATAATCTATGACCACTAGGATGTACTCGTGTCCTCTGGCGGATTTTGGGAGGGGTCCTACGAGGTCCATAGCTATGCGTTCAAAGGGAGTCTCTATGATGGGGAGAGGAATCAAAGGGTTACGTAGGTGTGGTCGTGGAGCTGTACGTTGACATTGATCACACGTCCTACAATACCTGGCCACATCCCGGGTGACCCGGGGCCAATAGAATCTCTGCATGATTCTGTCAATAGTCTTGTCTCGTGCCAGGTGTCCTCCTAGGACGTGGGAATGGGCTAACTGTAGAACTGTATCCCTGTATGGTCTAGGCACCATTAGTAATTCCTGGTTTTCCCTCCTTTGTCGTACGACCCAGTATAAGAGACCCCGCCTGATTGCATAGGAGGAAGAGGGGGCTCACCTGATCCGTCAACGTTCCTCCCGTCGAAAACCTTCACCTTCCTCATGGCCCTTAGGTCTGGGTCTCTATGCTGCGAGGTGCTGAACTGTCCCTTTAATTCCTGGGGCAGGTCGACCTCGGTATAGGGATGTGGAGGTTTTTCCCCATCCCCATCAGGGGTGACCGAGGAGAATCCCTTCCAGGTTCCCTCCTCGGATAGAGCTCCAAATATATCCCTTAGCGCCTGGTTGCTCCTTCCTTCCTGCGTTGTGTATAACCCTTCGCAGGTGTTTTCCACGGTGGTTTCCTGGAAAAACCATACTTCCCGAGTCGAGAATGGCTACCATATCTTGTCCTTCGACTCGAACCAGAATCTCTGGGGCTGGGGTTATTTCTGCTAACCAACAGTGCTGATCCTGCCCCTTCAAACCGGGATGTGTGGGGGTGGGCAGTGATGACTCCGTGACCATGGGCTCGTCCTTGCTAGGACATTGTGGGGCATAATGGTCGGGAGACTGACATTTATAACACCGACCCTGCTGTGTGGGGGCTGACTTCTCCCACCTCTGGAGGGGGTTTGGACGTTTCGGTGGCGGACACGCCGGGGTGAGTCGTGGTACGGGATTGGAAGAATCCTTCAGTTCCTCCTTGTCACTTTTTAACAACTCCCCTGTAGACCGATATGTTTCCACCGCCTGGGCTATGTCGTCGGCTGACAACGGGTTGGCTTGCCCCACGACCCTTTTTAAGTCACTGGGTAATTCCCTCAATATCTTGTCCACTACGAGGGTTTCTATCACATGTCCTACTCCCTTTCCAGGTTCTAGCCACTGTTTCATCAGTCGTATTAATGCGAAGATCTGTGCACGGACGGGTTGGTCAGCTGTATAGGTCCATTGATGGAACTTCATGGCCCTATCTCTGGCAGTCAGCTGGTACCGGGACAGGATCTCGGTTTTTAGTCGCCCATAGTCCGCAGCTTCGCGGGAACCCTGGTCAAAATAGGCTTCCTGAGCCACCCCGGTCAAAAGAGGGGCTAATGCGCTCGTCCATTCTGTGGGCGGCCACTCTTCCAAGGTGGCCAACCTTTCGAAGGTCATGAGGAAGGCCTCAATATCATCCTCCTTGGAGAGACAAGGTAAGATGGCGTGAGCAGCCGCTCTTGGCTTAACTCTAGGTTCTTCTCGCCGGCTCAGCTGTTGTTGCAGGAGTTCTATGGTTGTCTGCTGTGCCGTGATCAATTGTTGTAGCAGGGCGTTATCCATCGTTCTTGAATGGTTCCTCCGGGTCCACTAGAATAATCTTGATTTACTCACTTATCCTTGTGTCACTCGTCCACCTAATGCCCGCATCCTCCACCAATGTGAGCGGATCAAGTAATTGGGCGTCTCTCTAAAGCGGAAAGGTGGAATAAACGAGTCAGGAGTAGGTTTTCTTGATTGAACACAGTTCTCTATTGAGGGCATTTGGTCAACACAAACACTCCAACATAATCAATGAAAATCTCCCAATGAAAAAAACATACATCTTCTTCTCCAGATCAAACAGGAACACCATACGATTATCTTTAAACTACAACAAAAGTCATGGGAATGTCACCATCTTAGTGGTTCTTCATGGATAGCTCCTCTGTCTCGGTGGCCATCTTCCAGAGATAGTTTTTCCCCCTTCTCTTCTGGTTCCATACTCTCTCTTATAGGGGAACGAGAATATGTCATTAGTACCGTCAGCTGTGCTTAATTGCCTCTGGTTACCTTGTCTCACATGCCTTGTAGGCTACTATCCGTGAGCCCAGCCTGCCCTCTGGTGGTCCATCCACAATAATTAAACTGTAATGTGATTAACTTAAGGTTGTGCCCCCTGCTTTAGGAAAAGTGTGGGGGTGACATCTAGAATGTGCTCCTCATTGGACATTTTGTCATATGTTTATGTTCTAAAGGACAGAGTAACATCTATTTGAATTAAATCAAGTGAAAACAGATGGTATGCTGTGATGCAAGACAACTAACAAGAGTCCTCCATGTCACTACTCAGTGGTCATTAATGGTGGATTAGCTTTGCTCATGGGAGTCAATTGTTTCCTCTGACAGTGCATCCATATACAGTGCCTTGCGAAAGTATTCGGCCCCCTTGAAATTTGCGACCTTTTGCCAAATTTCAGAATTCAAACATAAAGATATAAAACTGTATTTTTTTGTGAAGAATCAACAACAAGTGGGACACAATCATGAAGTGGAACGACATTTATTGGATATTTCAAACTTTTTTAACAAATCAAAAACTGAAAAATTGGGCGTGCAAAATTATTCAGCCCCTTTACTTTCAGTGCAGCAAACTCTCTCCAGAAGTTCAGTGAGGATCTCTGAATGATCCAATGTTGACCTAAATGACTAATGATGATAAATACAATCCACCTGTGTGGAATCAAGTCTCCGTATAAATGCACATGCACTGTGATAGTCTCAAAGGTCCGTTAAAAGCGCAGAGAGCATCATGAGGAACAAGGAACACACCAGGCAGGTCCGAGATACTGTTGTGAAGAAGTTTAAAGCCGGATTTGGATACAAAAATATTTCCCAAGCATTAAACATCCCAAGGAGCACTGTGCAAGCGATAATATTGAAATGGAAGGAGTATCAGACCACTGCAAATCTACCAAGACCTGGCCGTCCCTCTAAACTTTCAGCTCATACAAGGAGAAGACTGATCAGAGATGCAGCCAAGAGGCCCATGATCACTCTGGATGAACTGCAGAGATCTACAGCTGAGGTGGGAGACTCTGTCCATAGGACAAAAATCAGTCGTATATTGCACAAATCTGGCCTTTATGGAAGAGTGGCAAGAAGAAAGCCATTTCTTAAAGATATCCATAAAAAGTGTCGTTTAAAGTTTGCCACAAGCCACCTGGGAGACACACCAAACATGTGGAAGAAGGTGCTCTGGTCAGATGAAATCAAAATGTAACTTTTTGGCAACAATGCAAAACGTTATGTTTGGCGTAAAAGCAACACAGCTGAACACACCATCCCCACTGTCAAACATGGTGGTGGCAGCATCATGGTTTGGGCCTGCTTTTCTTCAGCAGGGACAGGGAAGATGGTTAAAATTGATGGGAAGATGGATGGAGCCAAATACAGGACCATTCTGGAAGAAAACCTGATGGAGTCTGCAAAAGACCTGAGACTGGGACAGAGATTTGTCTTCCAACAAGACAATGATCCAAAACATAAAGCAAAATCTACAATGGAATGGTTCAAAAATAAACATATCCAGGTGTTAGAATGGCCAAGTCAAAGTCCAGACCTGAATCCAATCGAGAATCTGTGGAAAGAACTGAAAACTGCTGTTCACAAATGCTCTCCATCCAACCTCACTGAGCTCGAGCTGTTTTGCAAGGAGGAATGGTAAAAAATTTCAGTCTCTCGATGTGCAAAACTGATAGAGACATACCCCAAGCGACTTACAGCTGTAATCGCAGCAAAAGGTGGCACTACAAAGTATTAACTTAAGGGGGCTGAATAATTTTGCACGTCCAATTTTTCAGTTTTTGATTTGTTAAAAAAGTTTGAAATATCCAATAAATGTCGTTCCACTTCATGATTGTGTTCCACTTGTTGTTGATTCTTCACAAAAAATACAGTTTTATATCTTTATGTTTGAAGCCTGAAATGTGGCAAAAGGTCGCAAAGTTCAAGGGGGCCGAATACTTTCGCAAGGCACTGTATATTCATAATGACACTTTGTTTTCCATTTTATGATTCCCCAAATTAATAATTATAAATTAGGGCTGTGGCGGTCACAACATTTCGTCAGCCTTTGTATGTCAAGCAAATAACTGTCAGTCTCATGATTAATTGACCATTAATTTACATAAACACATGTAGCATCTCCTGGCTTCCACACATGTTAACAAATACATTTATCTTCCTAAATGATTAATTTAGAGTAATTAATGTAACTTTAGTTGTTTTACAAACGTTGGGCTATATGTTTTGATTTTTAATAATTGTAAGGCTGCATGATGCGACTCAAATTATACTTTGAAAAAAGTTGCTTGAAAGGTATGAGCTCTGCTTTGTTTCTTGGGCAGGCTGTACACACCACACCAGCAAATGATAATGCCTTGAATTTCACAGCGGCATCCCCTTAGTGTGGCCATAACGCACCCTAAAAGAATCCATGCCTTTTGCAGCCAGTGGCGGTTGTGTGCTTCCCCCTGAGTGCTGCATGCTCCATCACGTGATCGAGCCTTTCTCACAGGCTACAAGAAGACAGACATCCGGGACGCAACTGTGCGCGTCCTTATCCAATTCCGAAGTGTAGATTGAAGATATTGGAAGGAAAAAGGGGGGCGCTCACAAGTCGAAGAACACCATCCCAACCGTGAAGCACTGGGGTGGCAGGATCATGTTGTGGGGGTGCTTTGCTGCAGGAAGGCTGGTGAACTTCACAAAATAGATGGCATCATGATGATGGAAAATTATGTGGATATATTGAAGCAAAATCTCAAGACATCAGACAGGAAGTTAAAGCTTGGTTGCAAATAGGTCTTCCAAATGGACAATGACCCCAAGCATACTTCCAAAGTTGTGGCAAAATGGCTTAAGGACAACAAAGTCAAGGTATTGAAGTGGCCATCACAAAGCCCTGACCTCAATCATATAGAAAATTTGTGGGCAGAACTGAAAATGTGTGTGCGAGCAAGGATCCTACAAACCTGACTCAGTTACACCAGCTCGGTCAGGAGGAGTGGGCCAAAATTCACCCAACTTATTGTGAGAAGCTTGTGGAAAGCTTCCCGAAACGTTTGACCCAAGTGAAACAATTTAAAGGCAATGCTACCAAATACTAATTCAGTGTATGTAAACTTCTGACCCACTGGGAACGTGATTAAAGAAATCAAAGCTGAAATAAATAATTCTCTCTACTATTATTCTGACATTTCACATTCTTAAAATAAAGTGGTGATCCTAACTGACCTAAGACAGGACATTTTTACTAGGATTAAATGTAATGAATTGTGAAAAACTGAGTTTAAATGTATTTGGCTAAGATGTATGTAAATTTCCAACTTCAACTGTATATCATTCACAAGTGAAAGGCTAATATTGTCACCCATCAGACTATTCTTGATTTAATCTTGTCTTTACATATACTAAATAATATATTTGTGAAATTTGATTTGCTTTATAATGGACCATTATCATGCACCTGTACTGAAACAGGGTCGGCGGAAAAAATATGTTATCTATGCACTTAAATAGCGAATGGAGGAAAATTTTCATTGTGGTTTATGTTAATTCCAACCAGGTATGCTATACTCCTCTTGTAAATATAAGCAATGTGCTTAATATTAGGAAAGTTGAGAAATAAATATAGTAGGCCTAGTCTATAGAAAGCTGATCCTATTGTTAGTAGAGGCCATCACTCTGTTTTCTTGCGCAATTGCATAGGCTATTGAAATGTTGCACAACATGAGCTCATGGGCTCTCATGAAGTGTTTGCTTCAATTTTGAACACATTTGCATTGATGTAAGAGTGATTAGAGGTCATACAGTCACCACAACAGCCCTACTCATAATTCAGTATCCTTTTTAGTGTACTACTTGAAACTTGTGTAGACGTCTGAGAACAGGAAATCTGAATACAATGAAAATGACACCATAAGGTCATGTCAAGGTCACAAGGCACAGAAGTAGTCAGGAGGTAGGCCTAGTAGAACCATGGGATCTTAGTGATCAAATGGAATTCATTTTAAGCGGAAAGTTCCCACTCTACTTAGAAATCTCATAGACCAGAATAAAGCTGCCTGTTCCCATGTGTGACTGATACAGATATCCCTGCTACTTTCATCCCATCCTTTGGCATGTCACACTGCATTTACCAAATATACACTGACCTCAGTGGACCCTAATACCACAGTATTGAGTGGGGAGGGGAAGACCCCGGATGGATCTGAGTAGTGGCTCCCTCAGGGCTGGATAGCAGCTTGTCCCAAGCAATCAACCATAATAAAACACAGTGGAAACCAGCATTGTTGATACTCATCTGTGTAGTTTTATCAACAGTTATGATGTGATTGTATCCTAATCCTATGGGTGTCTAAGCAATGCTCGGAGGGGCAACATATTCTGTTAACGAGCCTCTTGTGGGTAACATAAACATCCTTCCAGAGAATGAAATAATTAAACACACCTGTAATCCCCAGCTATAATACAATGTAGATGCACAGAAAGTAACTTAATGCTCTAACAGGCTGTTAACAGTGTGGGCAGCAGGTCTTTCATGAGAGACCCCACCTCTAGAGGTCACAGACAGAAATTCTTTCATTACAAGAGACGAGGCCAAGAGCGTCATGGGAGACGTTCAACTGCACGAGGCACTTTGGAGGTGTACATGCAGACAGGGAAGGGGATCACAGGGGAGGTTTGCTGCAAGCAGAAACACACTGTGTGCCTATCTGAGGACCATATGTTGACAAACACGAGACAAATGGCCAACTACTGTAAAATGAGCCGAGGATTGTGAACTCATGACGCAGATGCTACTACAATCCTGGCACGTTAGAATATTAATCATTGTGCTCACAAAAATAACACAAAAGATACTGGCAGACAAAACAGAGCTCCAACTTGAAATAACAAGCTGTTGGAGGATATGCTTTCTCACTCCGATTCCACTTCAGAGACTTTCCCTTCTTTCCCTAGATCATTAGTCATTACATAGAATTGCTATAACTTTCCACTTCACATTGTGCACCACACATTTCAAGTTTGAGGCTTTTCTTTTTTCTTTCACCTTTATTTAACCAGGTAGGCCAGTCAAGTTCTCATTTACAACAGCGACCTGGCCAAGATAAAGCAAAGCACTGCGACGCAAACAACAACACAGAGTTACACATGGAAAAAAAACATGTATAGTCAAGAAAAAAAATGACAGTATCTATTTTCATGACAGTACCTATCAATCTCAACCAGTGTGACCCCAAAAAGGACAAAGTGCTAAAATCTTCCTCTATTTACTTACCTGTTTTCCTGTAAAGCTAAAAATAAATTTAATTGACAACATGTTTTCCTGTTCTTCCCATCTGTCTCATAATGTCAGTCCCACGCACCTTATAAACAATGAAACTCATTGAAGGCTATAATAGTATAATAGAATGCTTCTTCACGTTCACGTTATGTGCATTAATAGCCTACTAATTAAAAACCTTTTTACCACCATTCTTTACACTTAATATTGTGCATAAAACTCATTCAGATTTGAATATTCTGGTTTTATTTGTCCCGCATTAACAGTGATGTGGTGTGATGGCCATTTCTTCTCTCTCTCATACATATTGCTTGTTCTGATTGAAATACAATTTGACAAGGAAATATGTCTTCTGTTGCTTATTTTTGATGCATTTCTTCTGTCTTTTTCATAATTTTTCTTTGTTTTCCTTAAACTGAGGACGAGTGCAATACCAACGTCAGGCTGTGAGTGTTTATGACATTCTGAATACTTCCCTCTTCAGCATGTGTGCACTCTGTGTCAGTATTTGCAGTGTACTTCAAGAGCAAGGCAAGACGTTGACCATCAATCCCAGTACCAATCCTGTTAGGCATACCTGGACCAGGGGAGCTGATTTCTGATATATTACATTATAATTATTGTCTTGCAATCATAGTATTTTAGGAACAGTCAGTCACCTACCAGTTGTGTCCTTCAGATAGGAGTCTGGTCTACTGACCCTGGATCTGACCTCTAGACCAGAGGATTCCTCTGAGCTGCCCAGAGATGAGTAATGAGCCTTAGATTCACTCACTGGCAGCGAGTCCCACTCTGCAGAGCCAGCCTCTGAAAGCCTACTGGTGGACCTCATTCATAGGCTAAACCTGGTGTGCACGCGCCCCAGTCAGGAAAGGGTAATCTCCATTGGAGATGGATTATTTCACTCAGACTGTCTTGTTTGTTTCCTTCCACATAAAAAGCTGATCAAATTGTAAGGAAGTGGGAGGCATGTCTTGAAAAGTCTGTGATAGAGCTCTGTGCCCTGACTAGTACAAATTCAATTTAATCTCAGGCCATGTGCTTTTTAGGAGAATAGTTCATAGCTGCTTCTGTAGACTCACAGCTGGGGAGATCATAGTGCCTTGTCATGGTGTCAAAGTCTGACTCGGCAGAGTCGGCGTAGATAGTTACATTAATCAGAGGTTTCACAGACGTTTCAGAAAGGAAGTTACTTTTCTGCAGGGTTCAGGGGACTACTGACGGATTGGTTACTAAAGAGAAAGGAAACAAATGATTGTGTCCTCATAATGACAATTACTTATGTCATTGTGGTTAGCGCTGGAGAAGCTATTATCTATTTCCACGCTACTGGCTCCTATGTGACACTTATTCATAGGGGTGATATATGGTTTTGTCAGCTATAGCTAACCTGAGGCTCCAAGTTTAGGTGAAGATGTTTGCCAATGATCCCTTCTCCCTTTTCAGGGGAGATGGGGATTATTCAGAAGATATATGGAATATAAGCATTGCGTCTGATAATCTGATTAATGTGCTTTCTGAAATTCCTACAGGTGGGAAAGTAATTGTAACACTGAATCTAACTATGAACACATTGTGGGTGGATGAGGTTGTGAGTTGCGCCTTAATATGTCAATAAGAATCTCCAAACTTAACCGCACAGAATCAATTTCCCAGTGTTTTTCCTTGGTTCTTGGGTCGTATTAATCACAATCCCGCTCGGATGAGTGGGTGAAGTGGTGACTATTTCAAATGACCCTCCCAATACATCTTGGGTCCAGGCAGCGTCAGGCTGGGAAAGGATTAATGAGGTTTGAGATTGGGCAGTGGGCCCAAGACTATAGCCTCCGGCTCCCTTTAACAGCCCTGCAGTGGTCAAGACACCAAGGAGACTCCAGTGGAACATCTCTCTCTGCCTCACTCCATCCTCCAGTCTCTAATCTCATTGGGAGACAGAGAGTCATAATGTAGTCAAACATAAGCCTCTGTGCCTTAAACTGGCCATAGTTCATTAAAAGATTATCTGATCAAATAAAACCACATTTTATTTGTCACATGCGCCAAATACAACATGCGTAGAATTTACAGTGAAATGCTTAGTTAAACAATAACAATTACAAGGCTATATACACTTATTAGGTACACCACCACGTTCACGAAAATGGTCACATGGCTGTGGTTTTATATATAAAGCAGGCAGACAGGCATCGAGGCATTCACTTACTGTTCGATTGAACGTTAGAATGGTTCAAATGAGTTAACTAAGCGACTTTGAGCGTGGGATGATCATTGGTCCCTGGCATGCCAGATCCACCATCTCAGAAACAGGCCCTTCCTGGGCTTTTCACGCATGACAGTCTCTAGGTGTCGGTCAGTGGCAGTTCTGTGGGTGAAAACAGCTCGTTGACGCGAGAGGTCGAAAGAGGATGGCAAGAATCGTTCATGCTAACAGGAGGGCCACAAACATACAAATAACGACGCAGTACAACAGTGGTGTGCAGAACGGCATCTCAAAACACACAACTCATCGGTCCTTGTCATTGATGGGCTACTGCAGCAGACGACCACACCGGATTCCACTCCTATCAGCTAAAAATAAAAAATAAAAATAAGAAGAAGCGGCTTCCATCTGAGGAGTGGAAAAAAATTACCTGGTCCGACCAATCATAAATCCTGTTGTATCATGCTGATGGCAGTCAGGATTTGGCAGAAGAAACATGAGTCTTGACTGTTGTCAACGGTACAGACTAGTGGCGGTAGCATACCGGCATCCAATCTGCAGCAACTGCGCGATGCCATCTCGTCAGCATGGACCAACATCCCTGTGGATAGTTTCCGACTTGTAGAATCCATGGCCGGAAAATTATGGCTGTTCTGGAGGCAAAGGGAGGTCCGAGTCTGACCCCGTACTCATAGCCGCGGGAAAAGGGGTGTTGAGGGTGCTGCAGCACTCCCTGATAAATCAGAATTTTCTTTCACAAAAGTAGTGCACTGTGTCACGTCCTGACCTTAGTTCCTTTTTTATGTCTCTGTTTTAATTTGGTCAGGACGTTAGTTGGGGTGGGCATTCAATGTTTTTGTTCTATGTTTTGTATTTCTGCTTTTGGCCTGGTATGGTTCCCAATCAGAAGCAGCTGTCAATCGTTGTCTCTGATTGAGAACCATACTTAGGTAGCCTGTGTTCCCACTATGATTTGAGGGTAGTTGCTTTCTGTTTTTGTGTCTGCACCAGAGAGAACTGTTTTGGTTGTTATTTTTGTTGTTTTGTCATTCAGTGTTCTGTTCTATTAAATAATGATGAACACGTACCACGCTGCACCTTGGTCCTCACCTTCTTCCACCAACAGCCGTTACACACTGGGCCTTTATTAGTCCTGTGTGAGCGACTTTGACTCAGTACCAAGTATGTGCAGGAGTACGAGGTTGTTGAGGAACACTACCGTTCAAAAGTTTGGGGTCACTTAGAAATGTCCTTGTTTTTGAAAGAAAAGCACATTTTTTGTCCATTAAAATAACATCAAATTGATCAGAAATACAGTGTAGACATTGTTAATGTTGTAAATGATTATTTTAGCTGGAAATGGAAGATTTTTAAAGATCTCGTACAACGCTTGCAAAGAAAAAGCTATATCTCAGACTGGCCAATAAAAATAAAAGACTAAGATGGGCAAAGAGCACAGACACTGGACAGAGGAACTCTGCCTAGAAGGCCAGCATCACGGAGTCGACTCTTCAATTGTGACTATTTAATGAAGCTGCCAGTTGAGGACTTGTGAGGGTTCTGTTTCTCAAACTAGACACTCTAATGTACTTGTCCTCTTGCTCAGTTGTGCACAGGGGCCTCCCACTCCTCTTTCTATTCTGGTTAGAGCCAGTTTACACTGTTTTGTGAAGGGAGTAGTACACAATGTCGTTGTACGAGATCTTCAGTTTCTTGCCAATTTCTCACATGGAATAGCCTTCATTTCTCAGAACAAGAATAGACTGATAAGTTTCAGAAGAAAGTTATTTGTTTCTGGCCATTTTGAGCCTGTAATCGAACCCACAAATGCTGATGCCCCAGATACTCAACTAGTCTAAAGAAGGACAGTTTTATTTCTTATTTAATCAGAACAACAGTTTTCAGCTGTGCTAACATACTTGCAAAAGGGTTTTCTAATGATCAATTAGCCTTTTAAAGTGATAAACTTGGATTAGGTAACACAACATTCCATTGGAACACAGAAGTTATGGTTGCTGATAATGGGCCTCAGTACGCCTATGTAGATATTTCACAAAAACATCTGCCGTTTCCAGCTACAATAGTCATTTACAACATTAACAATGTTTACTCTGTATTTCTGATCGATTTGATGGACAAAAAAATGTACTTTTCTTTCAAAAATAAGGACATTTCTAAGTGACCCCAAACATTTGAACGGTAGTGTAATTGAGGAAATAAGTACATGTAGGTAGAGTTATTAAAGTGACTATGCATAGATGATAACAACAGAGAGTAGAAGCGGTGTAAAACGGGGGCTGGGCAAGGCAAATAGTCTGGGTAGCCATTTGATTAGATGTTCAGGAGTCTTATGGGTTGGGGCTAGAAGCTGTTTAGAAGCCTCTTGGACCTAGACTTGGCGCTCCGGTACCGCTTGCCGTTCGGTAGCAGAGAGAACAGTCTATGACTAGGGTGGCTGGAGTCTTTGACATGCTTGGTCCTCTTTTTCCTGTTGTCCACAATAATATCCTTTGTCTTGATCACATTGAGGGAGAGGTTGTTGTCCTGGCACCACACGGCCAGGTCTCTGACCTCCTCCCTATAGGCTGTCTCGTTGTTGTCAGTGATTAGGCCTACCACTGTTGTGTCATCTGCAAACTTAATGATGGTTTTGGAGTCGTGCCAGGCCGTGCCAGGCTGTGCAGTCATGAGTGAACAGGGAGCACGGGAGGGGACTGAGCACGCACCCCTGAGGGGCTCCTGTGTTGTGGATCAGTGTGGCGGATATGTTGTTACCTACCCTTACCACCTGGGGGTGACCCGTCAGGAAGTCCAGGATCCAGTTGCAGAGGGAGGTGTTTAGTCCCAGGGTCCTTAGCTTATTGATGAGCTTCGAGGGCACGATGGTGTTGAACACTGAGCTGTATTCAATGAATAGCATTCTCACATAGGTGTTCCTTTTGTCCAGGTGGGAAAGAGTAGTGTGGAGTGCAATAGAGATTGCATCATCTGTGGATCTGTTGGGGCGGTATGCAAATTGGAGTGGGTCTAGGGATTATGGAATGATGGTGTTGATGTGAGCCATGACCAGCCTTTCGAAGCACTTCATGGCTACAGACGTGGGTGCTACGGGTCGGTAGTCGTTTAGGCAGGTTACCTTAGTGTTCTTGGGCACTAGGACTATGGTGGTCTGCTTATAACATGTTGATATTACAGACTCAGACAGGGAGAGGTTGAAAATTTCAGTGAAGACACTTGATCAGTTAGTCAGCACATGCTCACAGTACACGTCCTGGTAATCCGTCTGGCCCTGCAGCCTTGTGAATGTTGACCTGTTTAAAGGTCTTCCTCACATCGGCCGCGGAGAACGTGATTACACAGTCTTCCAGAACAGCCAGTGCTCTAATGCATGTTTCAGTGTTATTTTGCCTCGAAGTGAGCATAGAAGTAGTTTAACTCATCTGGTAGGCTTGCGTCACTGGGCAGCTCTCGGCTGTGCTTCCCTTTGTAGTCTGTAAGGGTTTGCAAGCCCTGCCACATCCGCCGAGCGTCAGAGCCAGTGTAGTACGATTTGATCTTAGTCCTGTATTGACGATTGCCTGTTTGATGGTTCGTCGGAGGGCATATCGGGATTTCTTATAAGCTTCCGGGTTAGAGTCTCGCTCCTTGAAAGCAGCAGCTCTAGCCTTTAGCTCAGTGCAGATGTTGCCTGTAATCCATGGCTTCTTGTTGGGGTATGTACGTACTGTCACTGTGTGGACGACATCATCAATGCACTTATTGATGAAGCCAATGACTGATGTGGTGTACTCGTCAATGCCATCGGAGGAATCCCGGGACATATTCCAGTCTTTGCTAGCAAAACAGTCCTGTAGCTTAGCATCTGCTTCATCTGACCACTTTTTTATTGATCTAATCACTGGTGCTTCCTGCTTTAATTTTTCTTGTAAGCAGGAATCAGGAGGATAGAATTATGGTCAGATTTGCCAAATATAGGGTGAAGGAGAGCTTTGTAAGCGTCTCTGTGTGTGGAGTAAAGCCTCCCGGTTACACATTTAACATGCTGATAGAAATTTCCCTGCATTAAAGTCCCCGGCTACATGGAGCGCCGCCTCTGGCTAAACATTTTCTTATTTGCTTATGGCGGAATAGAGCTCATTCAATGTTGTCTTTGTGCCAGCCTCTTGACAATGGTGGTATGTAAACATCTATGAAAAATACAAATGAAAACTCTCAGTAGGTAGTGTGGTCTACAGTTTATCATGAGATACTCTACTTCAGGCGAGTAATAGCTTGAGCCTTCCTTAGATATCGTGCACCAGCTGTTATTTACAAAAATACATAGTACGCCGCCCCTTGTCTTACCAGAGTCCTCTGTTCTATCTTGCAGGTGAAGCGTATAACCAGCCAGCTGTATGTTGATAGTGTCGTCATTCAGCCACGTCTCCGTGAATCATAAGATATTACAGTTTTGAATGTCCCGTTGGTAGTTTAATCTTCCGCGTTAGTCATCTATTTTATTGTCCAAAGATTGCACCTTTGCTAGCAGATTGGAAGGAAGTGGGGGTTTATTCGATAGCCTACGAATTCCTCTTCACACAAATCACGGGGATCTGGGCCTATTCCCGAGAAAGCGGTATATCGTTTGCGTCGGCCTCATCAGACTCGTTAAAGGAAACAAAGGATTTTGCCAGTCCGTGGTAAGTAATCGCAGTCCTGATATCCAGAAGGTATTTTCGGTCATAAGAGACGGTAGCGGCAACATTATGTACAAAACAAGTAAAAAAATAAGTTACAAACAATGCAAATAAATGAAAAGAAAAACACAATCGGTTGGGGGCACGTAAAATGTCTGCCTTTGTCTCCGACACCATCTTACCATCTTGTGTGAGTGTGTGTGTGTGGTGTCAATATGCATGTGTGTGTTTTGTGTGTGTGTGTGTGTGTGTGTGTGTGTGTGTGTGTGTGTGTGTGTGTGTGTGTGTGTGTGTGTAAATAACAGTGTGTGTGTGTGTGTTGGAGTGTCAGTGTAGTTTGTTTGAGTGTGTGGGTAGAGTCCAGTGAGTTTATAGGCAGTGCAAGAGAGTCACTGCAACAAACAATGATAAAAAACAATAATAATAAATAATAGGGGGTGAATGCAAATAGTCTGGGTGGCCATTTGATAAACTGTTCAGCAGTCTTATGACGTGGGAGTAAAAGCTATTCAGGAGTATTTTGGTCCCAGACTTGGCACTCCAGTATCTCTTGCCATGTGGTAGCAGAAAGAACAATCTATGACTTGGATGGCTGGAGTCTTTAACCATTTTTAGAGCCTTCCCCTGACACCGCCTGGTATAGAGGTCCTGGATGGCAGGGAGCTCGGCCCCAATGATGTACTGGGTCGTATGCCTTGTGGTCGGATGCCAAGCAGTTGCCATACCAATCAGTGATGCAGCCAGTCAAGATGCTCTCTATGGTGCAGCTGTAGAACGTTTTGAGGATCTGAGGGCCCATAACAAATATTTTCAGCCTCCTGAGGGGGAAGAGGCATTGTTGTGGCCTTTTCATTATTGTGTTGGTGTGTTTGGACCATGATACGTCCTTAGTGATGTGGACACCGAGGAACTTTAAGCTCTCGACCCACTCCACTACAGCCCCGTCGATGTTAATGGCGTGCTCGGCCCTCCGTTTCCTAAAGTCCACCATCAGCTCCCTTGTATTGCTGACAAAAGGTCAGCAACAGGATCAGCAACAGTCACTGTTGCTGCGCGCTGCGCGGTGTGTTAAGAAGCAGTGCGGCTTGGTTGGGTTGTGTATCGGAGGACGCATGACTTTCAACCTTAGTCTCTCCCGAGCCCGTACGGGAGCTGTAGCGATGAGACAAGATAGTAGCTACTAAACAATTGGATACCACGAAATAGGGTAAAACATGTTTTTTTTTGTGTGTGTGAAATTATCATTAATGCCCTTCTAATTGTTTGAAGGCCTTGTTTGAAAAAAAACCCCTCCAATTTCAGCCTGTTTTGTTGGGATGTAGTTTTGGCCTGCCTGGTGACACCACCATCAAATGAGTTAATAGACCAATAAGATAGAAAGTTCCAAACCTCTCTGCCAATAACAGCTAGTGTTCAGTTTTCCCCTCCCCACTTAGACCACTACCAGAAAGACCTAACTAAATTCTAGCTTGAGAAATTGCTCTTTGCTTAGAAGCTATTTTTGATTATTTTAATTGAAAACAATAAGGTACTTAATTGTTATCCAGAAATGATTTGATATTGAGATAAAAACAGCGGAACTAGACCTTTAACCAATACAAAAAGTTGACGTAATTGTTCACTACATTTAGGAACCCTAATGGCACGGCATGAGAGTGATATCACAGAGCATTTTTAAAATGCCTCAAATAAGCGACTGCCATTTCCCAACCAAGTACAGAACGTCTAAATGTCTAGTAATTACCTAAATTACTATGGGGGAAGTGCTAGCCCATGGGAGCAGAGAGCAGAGAGGTACTATGGCCAAGATACACTTAGTGTACAAAACATTAAGAACACCTTCCTAATATTACATTTGAGTCATTTAGCAGAGGAGTAATTAGGGTTAAGTGCCTTGATCAAGGGCACATTGACAGATTTTTTTTCACCTAGTTGTCTTGGGGATTAAAACCAGCGACCTTTCAGTTACTGGCCCAATGCTCTTAACCGCTAGGTTATCTGTCACCCCAGTTGAACCTCCCCCTCTACAAGGTGTCGTGGCTGGATGTCCTTTGGGTGGTAGAACATTATTGATACAAACGGGAAACTGTTGGGCGTGAAAAACACAGCAGCATTGCAGTTCTGGACACAAACCGGTGCACCTGGCACTTACTACCATATCCCATTCAAAGGCACTTAAATATTTTTTGCCCATACACCCTCTGAACGGCATGCATACACAATCCATGTCTCAATTGTCTCAAGGCTTAAAAATCCTTCTTTAACCTGTCTCCTCCCCTTCATCTACACTAATGGAAGTGGATTTAAGAAGGTACATCAATAAGGGATCATAGCTTTCACCTGGATTCACCTGGTCAGTCTATGTCAAGGAAAAAGCAGGTGTTTATATTGTTCTTGCTGATAATGGTACAGAGCATTATGTAATCTCAGCGAGTGTTCTGCTTGGCCCATAAGATTGCACTATAAAATGAACACAAGAAAATATTGTAATGAGTATTGCGACAGTATGTTGCAAAATTATACTTGCACTGATCAGTATAATTTGTCACAGACAAGATTTTTCTCAAATATCTGCACTTATCTGATCAGAGAGAACCACTTTGGTGGTTTTGGTGTGGAGTGTTTGACATTTGCCTGTTATTGCAAGATTAAGTTGACAGCAGCTGGTCATGTGCTGTGTTACCTTTCATTTGACCTGCATGGAGTATTTGTAGTCTGTGGTAAAGAAACCGTCATTACAGTACATTAAAGATAATTTTTCTATAAATAGATAAAACAACCCATATAGACTTAGCAATCACATGGAATCCTATGTTTGTGTACTGTAACCAAGCGACAGAAAAAAAAAGAACTGGGAAGAGAGAGATAATAAGTGCAATGGAGTTGAGTGAGAGAGAGACAGAATGAGAGAAAGAGAGAGAGTGAGCTTGGCACTATGTCCATAGTAAGCCAGGCAGAGACTTCAAAGCAGTGTGCCTGAACGCAAACACAGAAGTCTAATCTGTTGTTTTGCTTTAACAATCAAGACTAATTTGTTAAAGAGGAGAGAAGATTATTTAAGACAACACAATAAATCCCACAGCTCCAGAGCTCTCGCTCTCTCTCTGACCTGTAAAAAACTGGAAAGCTCTATTTTGAGGCTTTTAGGTATGCTGGTATTTTTGCTGCACTAAACACTCCATGAATCAGAAGCCAGAAAGGCCAAGCAGCCAATTGGTCCAAGGTGGATCCAAACTTTTCTAATGCTCTGTATAAAGCAAAAAAAGAAACGTCCTCTCACTGTAAACTGCGTTTATTTTCAGCAAATTTAACATGTGTAAATATGTGTATGAACATAACAAGATTCAACAACTGACGTAAACTGAACAAGTTCCACAGACATGTGACTAACAGAAATGGAGTAAGGTGTCCGTCCCTGAACAAAGGGGGGGGGGGGGGGGGGGGGGGGGATCAAAATCAAAAGTAACAGTCAGTATCTGGTGTGGCCACCAGCTGCATTAAGTACTGCAGTACATCTCCTCCTCATAGGCTGCATCAGATTTGCCAGTTCTCGTCCACCAAGGCACCTGCAAGTTCCTGGACATTTCTGGGGGGAATGGCCCTAGCCCTCACCCTCCGATCCAACAGGTCCCAGACGTGCTCAATGGGATTGAGATCTGGGCTCTTCTCTGGCAATGGCAGAACACTGACATTCCTGTCTTGCAGGAAATAACAGACAGAACAAGCAGTATGGCTGGTGGCATTGTCATTCTGGAGGGTCATGTCAGGATGAGCCTGCAGGAAGGGTACCACATGAGGGAGGAGGATGTCTTCCCTGTAACGCACAGCGTTGAGATTGCCTGCAATGACAGAAAACTCAGTCCGATGATACTGTGACACACCGCCCCAGACCATAACAGACCCTCCACCTCCAAATCGATCCCACTCCAGAGTACTGGCTTCTGTGTAACGCTCATTTTTTTGACGATAAACGAGAATCTGACCATCACCCCTGGTGAGACAAAACCGCAGCTCGTCAGTGAAGAGCACGTTTTGCCAGTCCTGTCTGGTCCAGCGAGGGTGGGTTTGTCCCCTTAGGCGACGTGGTTGCCGGTGATGTCTGGTGAGGACCTGCCTTACAACAGGCATACAAGCCCTCAGTCTAGCCTCTCTCAGCCTATTGTGGACAGTCTGCGCACTGATGGAGGGATTGTGCATTCCTGTTATAACTCAAGGTGTTGTTGTTGCCATCCTGTACCTGTCCCGCAGGTGTGATGTTTGGATGTACCAATCCTGTGCAGGTGTTGTTACATGTGGTCTGCCGCCAGCGAGGATGGTCAGCTGTCCGTCCTGTCTCCCTGTAGCGCTGTCTTAGGCGTCTCAGAGTACGGACATTGCAATTTATTGCCCTGGCCACATTTACAGTCTTCATGCCTCCTTGCAGCATGCCTAAGGCACGTTCAAGCAGATGAGCAGGGACCCTGAGCATTTTTCTTTTGGTGTTTTTCAGAGTCAGTAGAAAGGCCTCTTTAGTGTCCTAAGCTTTCATAACTGTGACCTTAATTGCCTACTGTCTGTAAGCTGTTAGTGTCTTGACGACCGTTCCACAGGTGTATGTTTATCAATTGTTTATGGCTCATTGAACAAGTATGTGAAACAGTGTTTAAACCCTTTTACAATGAAGATCTGTGAAGTTATTTTGATTTTTACGAATTATCTTTGAAAGACAGGGTCCTGAAAAAGGGTCCTGAAAAAGGGACATTTATTATGCACCGCAGGTCAGGATCACATATTTTCCAAAAGTAGCTGCTTTGATTGAACATATAAATTACATAATTTTACACCATAAAACACAACTTCAAACTAAACGGTTAGTTTTCCACAATGTTAACTTGATGTGTAACATCACACAGAGAGTAACACCTGCCTGTCCAATTATACCTGTAACAAGAGTTACCACCTGCTCATTCTCACAGCATGTCCTCTGACCTGGGGAGATAGTTGTATCTATCATCTCTGATCTACACCGTGCCTCTGCTTGCACCTTTTCCTAATTTGTGTGACAAGGGATCTCTCAACATCTCCAACAACTGGTTCCAATTCCTTTAAGTTGGTTCAACTCACAGTGTATTTGAACTGGATTCAACTGTGGCTTGTTCTGTGGCAGGAACATACCCATGGGGACACAGTGGGGGGGACTCGATCCAGGGCCTGAGAAAAAGACTGGAATGTCCCACCCAATACCATTTTACAAGTGATGTATACAGTACAGCTGAGCCCAAAATATATCAGCACAGGCATTATAAATAAATGTATAGATTTAAGGCAAATATCTCTTCTTTTTCTATTTAGAAAAATATTGAGACTCTCAAGGGAATGGGGCCTTTTAACTTGAAGCGTACATCAATACAGACGTCTCCTATTGGCTACGGCCAGGTTCCCACAGGCTGCCATTGACCACGGCCGCACATGGGTGGCTGCCTGTTATTAATCATGTTGGCATAACGACACACATACTTCTCCAAAGTCACAATGCCCCCCCCCCCCCCCCACACACACACACACTTCCCATTGTCTCTTCCAGTAGAAACAGCCAGAGATATCTCTTGAATTGCTGATAATGCTGGAGGAATAAGTGCACAGTTGTTTTTCCAGCCATTATGGACTCATTTCACCAGAAAAGCCCCTGCTCAGACATTATCTCACTGAGCCTCGTTACTCTAGTCTGGAAACAGAACATTTTGCATAGTCAAGCCAAGCCATCCCATACCCATATTGTATCAATCACAGTCCTCATACAGCACATGATTTGGGAATTTAAACATACTACTGCTGCCTAATGCTAACACATGGTGAGCCAACCTTGCATGTGTAGTCATGTATAAGTTTTTCAACAGACCATACGTTTTGTATCAGTTTTTCAACAGACTATACGTTTTGTATCAGTTTTTCAACAGTATCACTGGCTCTAATCCTTTACCTATGAATGTCTTTATGTTAAATATGTAAGGCATGTGCATTGTGTCCATTAACCATGCCTGCAGTCAGACAGGGAGTTAGTTGGTGGATGGGTTGGTGGGTAAGGGTCATGGGTCATGGAGGTGAGGCACAGGTTAATCTGGTTTGGAATGAAAGCCCAGCAGGGGATCAGATGATCTAATGGAGTCCGACTGGATTCAGAGGAGGCATCTGATGCTGACAGCATACCATCACCTAATAGACAAACAACGGTCTGTCACGTTTGTCATAACGAGGAGACGAAGGCGCAGCGTGATATGAATACATTCCTCTTTAATGAACGAGAACACTGAACAAACTATACAAAACAACAAAATGACCGTGCCGCTATATATATATAT
Organism: Oncorhynchus clarkii lewisi; assembly: GCF_045791955.1. Taxonomy (NCBI): domain Eukaryota; kingdom Metazoa; phylum Chordata; class Actinopteri; order Salmoniformes; family Salmonidae; genus Oncorhynchus; species Oncorhynchus clarkii. The sequence continues at coordinate 17,918,190 of NC_092176.1, forward strand.
ATATATATACAGTGCCTTGCAAAAGTATTCGGCCCCCTTGAACTTTGCAACCTTTTGCCACATTTCAGGCTTCAAACATAAAGATATAAAACTGTATTTTTTTGTGAAGAATCAACAACAAGTGGGACACAATCATGAAGTGGAACGACATTTATTGGATATTTCAAACTTTATTAACAAATCAAAAACTGAAAAATTGGGCGTGCAAAATTATTCAGCCCCCTTAAGTTAATACTTTGTAGCGCCACCTTTTGCTGCGATTACAGCTGTAAGTCGCTTGGGGTATGTCTCTATCAGTTTTGCACATCGAGAGACTGACATTTTTTTCCCATTCCTCCTTGCAAAACAGCTCGAGCTCAGTGAGGTTGGATGGAGAGCATTTGTGAACAGCAGTTTTCAGTTCTTTCCACAGATTCTCGATTGGATTCAGGTCTGGACTTTGACTTGGCCATTCTAACACCTGGATATGTTTATTTTTGAACCATTCCATTGTAGATTTTGCTTTATGTTTTGGATCATTGTCTTGTTGGAAGACAAATCTCCGTCCCAGTCTCAGGTCTTTTGCAGACTCCATCAGGTTTTCTTCCAGAATGGTCCTGTATTTGGCTCCATCCATCTTCCCATCAATTTTAACCATCTTCCCTGTCCCTGCTGAAGAAAAGCAGGCCCAAACCATGATGCTGCCACCACCATGTTTGACAGTGGGGATGGTGTGTTCAGGCTGATGAGCTGTGTTGCTTTTACGCCAAACATAACGTTTTGCATTGTTGCCAAAAAGTTACATTTTGGTTTCATCTGACCAGAGCACCTTCTTCCACATGTTTGGTGTGTCTCCCAGGTGGCTTGTGGCAAACTTTAAACGACACTTTTTATGGATATCTTTAAGAAATGGCTTTCTTCTTGCCACTCTTCCATAAAGGCCAGATTTGTGCAATATACGACTGATTGTTGTCCTATGGACAGAGTCTCCCACCTCAGCTGTAGATCTCTGCAGTTCATCCAGAGTGATCATGGGCCTCTTGGCTGCATCTCTGATCAGTCTTCTCCTTGTATGAGCTGAAAGTTTAGAGGGACGGCAGGTCTTGGTAGATTTGCAGTGGTCTGATACTCCTTCCATTTCAATATTATCGCTTGCACAGTGCTCCTTGGGATGTTTAAAGCTTGGGAAATCTTTTTGTATCCAAATCCGGCTTTAAACTTCTTCACAACAGTATCTCGGACCTGCCTGGTGTGTTCCTTGTTCTTCATGATGCTCTCTGCGCTTTCAACGGACCTCTGAGACTATCACAGTGCAGGTGCATTTATACGGAGACTTGATTACACACAGGTGGATTGTATTTATCATCATTAGTCATTTAGGTCAACATTGGATCATTCAGAGATCCTCACTGAACTTCTGGAGAGAGTTTGCTGCACTGAAAGTAAAGGGGCTGAATAATTTTGCACGCCCAATTTTTCAGTTTTTGATTTGTTAAAAAAGTTTGAAATATCCAATAAATGTCGTTCCACTTCATGATTGTGTCCCACTTGTTGTTGATTCTTCACAAAAAAAAACAGTTTTATATCTTTATGTTTGAAGCCTGAAATGTGGCAAAAGGTCGCAAAGTTCAAGGGGGCCGAATACTTTCGCAAGGCACTGTATATATATATATATATATATATATATATATATATATATATATAGCGGCACGGTCATTTTGTTGTATATATATATATATATATATAAAACGAGTGCTGACATGCAACTAACCATAGATAATAACCCACAAAACCAAAATGGAAAAATGGCAACCTAAATAGGATCCCCAATCAGAGACAACGATAAACAGCTGTATCTGATTGGGAACCAATTCATGCCACCATAGACCTACATATACCTAGGCATACTAAAACCCCATAGATATACAAAAGACAAAACACCTAGACGATACAAAAACTAAACCAACCACCCTTGTCACACCCTGACCTAACCAAAATAATAAAGAAAACAAAGATAACTAAGGTCAGGGTGTGACACGGTCACTCCCCAGAGCTTAGGGGGGACACCACAGCAATGGCTTGAGCTGCCCAATCCAGACAGCTGTACACTACAGGTGACAAGCATCATCTCTCACCTCAAGAGAACACTTATGAACACCTCTGGTCGAGTTGTTCCACCATTTAAGTGCCTTTTGAGTAGTATAACGTGGTGAATTAAACCTAATTTTAACATTCTGGGGTCTATTTTAACAAACCTAATGCAGTGGTAAATCTTAGCACTGGCGGTAGGGCTATATATTGCATGTCAGATATATTTTAGCTATTTTCACTGCGTGAATTATGAGCACAATAGCTGGCAGGGGTGCGAAAAGGGTTGGGTTTTGATGAAAAAAGTAATTATAGTTGTGATGAAGGCTTGGCTACTCAATGGCCAATCAACACACTTCATGGCTTAATACTGCATGCCGTAGGTTATTGACAGTCTTTGCATTGGCATCAACTCCAATTCAGCTGGGGGCATGGAATATTCTCTTCCTAGTCCATTGTGGATTAATACAGTTTATTAAATAGTAACGAGTAACACAGTAACGAGTAATAGCAACAGTATTACTCGGTGCGTCTTTGTCAAGAGGCACCGGACAAGGGGCACTCTGTGGAAATGGGGATGGATACAAGCCAAATGGAGTAGGATATGCAATGCTGGACATAAATTGTTGGACATAAGACTATAAAAACACCAGCAAATCATGGATGATTTTTTATGATTTAGGATGATTTCTCCCGTGAGATTCAGCCACTTGCGAATAGACAGAAAATTACGAAAACACAGAGCGACGAAAGAGACACTATTTTATAATTCTAATTTTGTATTGGTCAAATACAGTATTTGGGGAAGCCTGGCCTCCCTTGGCATCCATGGATACATGCCACTGATAATGTCATATCGTGAAGTCCCTGTTGACAGCAAGGGTGTAACTTTGTATTGCATATTGGGGGGAGGGGGAGGGGGGGTCTGGGGTCAATGGGTTCCGGGCTCAACACCCTGGGTGTCCAGGGGCATCCAGGGGCATGTTGTGAAATGGTTATTTCTGTGGCATTTTGAAGAGAAAATACATCCAAAACGTTACTGATAATTTGGTCAATATATCCCAACAACAAATGAAATACAATACCAATCTTTTCTGTATTACTTTAATAGTTTAAACTGTTGGTCCAACTCTAACAATTCAGAAAGTAACCACGCTTGGCAATTTATTTGTAGAATAACTGTGAGAAAGTCAGTTCTGGGGTGTGTTCAGTTTGATTGAACATTTGCTACATTGTGTAACGGCTTGTACTGAACGACACCTTTCCCCAAAACGTTCTTCAACTTTCTTAAATAGACTTTGCGTGCATTTTGAACACATAACCAACTTTTTCAACTGGTCGTTCAGAACAGCACCGTTTCCATTTATTTGAACGTTGCATTACGTTATTTTGTACTGAATGCAGCCCTGGTGACTTTTCAACTCCAAAATGAATACAAATATAATTATGGTGACACCATTAAAATATAATTTTCCCCTACAAAAATTTGCCTAACAATATAGTATTCACCCCTCTTGCAATTTTTCCTATTTTGTTGCCTTACAACCTGGAATTAAAATTGATTTTTTGGGGGGTTTGGATCATTTGATTTACACAACATGCTTACCACTTTGAAGATGCTAAATATTTTTTATTCTGAAACAAACAAGAAATAAGACAAAAAAACTAAAAACTTGAGTGTGCATAACTATCCCCAAAGTCAATAATTTGTAGAGCCACCTTTTGCCGCAATTACAGCTGCAAGTCTCTTGGGGTATGTCTCTATAAGCTTGGCACATCTAGTCACTGGGAATTTAGCCTATTCTCCTTCACGTTGGATGGGTTCCGCTGGTGTACAGCAATCTTTAAGCCATACCACAGATTCTCAATTGGATTGAGGTGTGGACTTTAATAGACAATTCCAAGACATTTAAATGTTTCCTTCGTAAGGTATGGGGGCAACATTTTCACTTTTGGATAAATAGCGTGCCCAATTTCAACTTCCTGCTACTCATGCCAAGAATATAAGATATGCATATTATTAGTATATTTGGATAGAAAACACTCTGACGTTTCTAAAACTGCTTGAATCATGTCTGTGAGTATAACAGAACTTATGTAGCAGGCAAAAACCCGAGGACTAACCGTTCAGAATTTTTTTGTTTTTAGGTCTCTGTCTATTCAGTGAATTCTCATTGGGAAACGATATTTCTTAGGCACTTGTTTTCAGTTCCTACCGCTTCCACTGGATGTCACCAGTCTTTGGAATTCGGTTGAGGTTATTCCTTTGTGCAATGAAGAAGTACGGCCATCCTGGAAAAGGGTAACGCTGTTGAGAGTTGGCCAAGACTTGAAAAGTAACGTTAGTTTCCTCTCGTCCTCTATTGAAAACTGATAGACCCGTCTTCAATTTGATCAATTATTAACGTTTAAAAATACCTAAAGTTGTATTACGAAAGTATTTTGAAATGTTTTGGCAAAGTTTACAGGTAACTTTTGAAATATTTTGTAGTGACTTTGCGCAAATTGGAAGCTGTTTTTTTCTGGATCAAACGCGCCAAATAAATAGACATTTTGGATATATATGGACGGAATTAATCGAATAAAATGACCATTTGTGATGTTTATGGGACATATTGGAGTGCCAACAAAAGAAGATCGTCAAAGGTAAGGCATGTTTTATATTTTAATTCTATGTTTTGTGTAGCGCCTGCAGGGTTGAAATATGCCACTCTCTTTGTTTACTGCTGTGCTATCATCAGATAATAGCTTCTTATGCTTTCGTCGAAAAGCCTTTTTGAAATCTGACATGTTGGCTGGATTCACAACGAGTGTAGCTTTAATTGAGTATCTTACATGTGTGATTTAATGAAAGTTTGAATTTTATAGTATTTTATTTGATTCTGGCGCTCTGCATTTTCCCTGGCAATTGGCCAAGTGGGACATTTGCGTCCCCCTATCCCAGAGAGGTTAAACCACTCTAGTGTTGCTTTAGCATTATGCTTAGGGTCATTGTCCTGCTGGAAGGTGAACCTCCGTCCCAGTCTTAAATCTCTGGAAAACTGAAACAGGTTCCCCTCAAGAATTTACCTGTATTTAGAGCCATCCATCATTCCTTAAATTCTGACCAGTTTCCCAGTCCCTGACGATGAAAAACATCCGCACAGCATGATGCTGCCTCCACCATGCTTCACTGTGGGGATGGTATTCTTGGGTGATGAGAGGAGTAGGGTTTGTGCCAGACATAGTGTTTTCCTTGATGGGCAAAAAGCTCAATTTTAGTCTCATCTGACCAGAGTACCTTCTACCATATACTGTGGGGCAAAAAAAGTATTTAGTCAGCCACCAATTGTGCAAGTTCTCCCACTTAAAAAGATGAGAGAGGCCTGTAATTTTCATTCATTTTCATCATACACTTCAACTATGACAGACAAAATGAGGGAAAAAAATCCAGAAAATCACATTGTAGGATTTTTTATGAATTTATTTGCAAATTATGGTGAAAAATAAGTATTTGGTCACCTACAAACAAGCAAGATTTCTGGCTCTCACAGACCTGTAACTTATTCTTTAAGAGGCTCCTCTGTCCTCCACTGTACCTGTATTACTGGCACCTGACAATAATCACTGTCGCAAGACAATAATCACTAATCAAAACAGCAATGGACAAGGCATATTGACATTAGGGAGAGGCATGCGTAGCCGAGTGATCATAGAGGTCGGGTGAGTAGCTAGACGGGCTGGAGACATGGAGATTCAGACAGCCGGGGCTAGCAGGCTAGCAGAAGGGCTTTAGAGGGATGTTACGACAGAATAAGTCTGTTGTAGCCCCCTCGTGCGGTTATGTCGGCAGACCAGTCGTGATGGATCAGCAGTGGTCCGTGTAGTAAAAGGGTCCAGGCCAATTGGCAAAATAGGTATAGTAGCCCAAGAAATTGGCTGATGGACCTCTTCAGCTAAAAGTCCGATATGCTCTAGACAGCTAGCGGGCCGCGGGAAGCAGGTTAACAGATGGGCATTCAGGGGACGTCTAGACGGATGAGCCTGTTGAAAAACACCCTCGGGCGGATTACGTCGGTAGTCCAGTCGTGATGAATCAGCGGGGCTCCATATCGACAGTAAAAAGGGTCCAGGCCAATATAGGTATTGTATCCCAAGGAGTGGCTGACGGACCTCTTCAGCTAGCTGGGAGATGGGCCTGGCATTGGCTAGCTCCAGGCTAATTGGTGCTTGCTTTGGGACAGAGACATTAGCCAGGAATAGCCACTCGGATAGCAGCTAGCTACCTGCGATGATCCAGGTGAAAAAGTTCAGAGCTTGTGGTAAGAATCCGGAGATCCGGAGATGAAGAAGTCCGATATGCTCTGGGTTGAATCGTCCTATGCAGACTGGCAGGAGTTGTCCGGGCTAAAGGTTAGCTGATGACCGCTAGCAGTGGCTAGCTGACTACTAGCTAGTAGCTAGTTAGCTGGCTAACTGGGGTTCTGGTTCTAAAGTAAAGAAAATAGCAGATCCATACCACATTGGGTGAGGCGGTTTGCAGGAGAGTATGTTGAAGTTGAGGTTAAGAAAAATATTTGTTTAAATATTGCCGAAGTTAAAAGATATAAAAATATATATACTCGGGACACGACAAGACGAAGACAAAGACGCCTGACTGCTACGCCATCTTGGATTTTGAATATGGATTGTGTATATGTGTATGTGTTTAGAAGGTGAATGGGCAAGACAAAATATTTAAGTGCCTTGGAATGGGATATGGTAGTAAGTGCCAGGTTTGTGTCAAGAACTGCAACATTGTTGAGTTTTTCACGCTCAAGAGTTTAAAATCAAATCAAACTTTATTTGACCCGTGCTGAAAACCACAAGTGTAGACCTTACCATGAAATGCTTGCTTACAAGCCCTTAACCAACAGTGCAGTTCAAGAAGAGTTAAGAAAATATTTACCAAATAAACTAAAGTAAAAAATAAAAAGTAACACAATAAAATAACAATAACGAGGCTATATACAGGGGGTTCCGGTACCGAGTCAATGTGCGGGGGTACACGTTAGTCGAGGTAATTTGTACATGTAGGTAGGGGTGAAGTGACCATGCATAGATAATAAAGTGAGTAGCAGCAGTGTACAAAACAAATGGAGGGGGTAGTCTTGTTCAGCAGTCTTATGGCTTGGGGGTAGAAGCTGTTAAGGAGCCTTTTGGTCCTAGACTTGGCGCTCCGGTACCACTTGCCGTGCGGTAGCAGAGATAACAGTCTATGACTTGGGTGACTGGAGTCTCTGACAATTTTTGGGACTTTCCTCTGACCGCCTGTTATATAGCACACCCTCTGTAGATCCTTACAGTTTAGATGCTGAGCAGTTGCCATACAAGGCAGTGATGCAACCAGTCATGCTCTGATTGTGCAGCTGTAGAACTTTTTGAGGATCTGGGGACCCATGACAAATCCTTTCAGTCTCCTGAGGGGGAAAAGGTGTTGTCGTGCCCTCTTCACGACTAAAGAGTTCCCCCTGTGTATCAAGAATGTTCCACCACACAAAGGAAGACTGTGGGAAGCCTGGGAGTCAACATGGGCCAGCATCCCTGTGGCACGCTTTAGACACCTTGTCATAGACTGGAAATTGTGTGAACAGATTGCTCTGGAGAAAGATTTTAACAGAATGTGTAATTTAGCATATTAAACACAAAACTTAAGTACAAAGGGGTGATGCTGAAAAGAAAGGAAATTCTTGCCTACTTCACCCATATATTATTTTCTATTTGCCAAAAATGTGTGTGTACCTCCAGTAGTTAGCTACACCGCTACATGGCAAAAAAAACAAATTAACTACTGAAAACACTACTTTTTTTTTTATTTTTTTTATTTTTTTTATTTTACCCCTTTTTCTCCCCAATTTCGTGGTATCCAATTGTTGTAGTAGCTACTATCTTGTCTCATCACTACAACTCCCGTACGGGCTCGGGAGAGACGAAGGTTGAAAGTCATGCGTCCTCCGATACACAACCCAAACAGCCGCACTGCTTCTTAACACAGCGCGCATCCAACCCGGAAGCCAGCCGCACCAATGTATCGGAGGATACACCGTGCACCTGGCAACCTTGGTTAGCGCGCACTGCGCCCGGCCCGCCACAGGAGTCGCTGGTGCGCGATGAGACAAGGACATCCCTACCGACCAAGCCCTCCCTCCCCGGACAACGCTAGGCCAATTGTGCGTCGCCCCACGGACCTCCCAGTCGCGGCCGGTTGCGACAGAGCCTGGGCGCGAACCCAGGGACTCTGATGGCACAGCTGGCGCTGCAGTACAGCTACCTCCTGCAAAATGTAGTAAAATTATTAATTATTAAAATGTATTTCACTACTCCCCAACGCTGGTTAGTTGAAATGTTACTGATCTGTCAATAGTCTGTAGAGCATCTACAGATGAACTATCCAATAACTTGTTATCACATTATCACCTGTAGTCCACCTATAGGCAGCTTCGTGACTATAAATAAATAGGCTGATTGAAGCATGCCCATCTGTAGTTGTGCTAGTCATTAGTAGGTAAATGGCGCCGACAGATATGGCAGCTCTGCTTCTAGCTCCTAAGCAACTGTACAAGCATTTTGCTACACCCGCAATAACATCTGCTAAATATGTGTGTGACCAATAACATTTGGTTTGATTTGATTTGATTAGCTACAGTATATCAGTGTTTCCCAAAACGTTTAACTCATGCCCCTTTCATCATGGGGGAACATCCTATGCTCCCCCCCCCACCTCCCCCAATTGAATGAACTGCTACTATGTTACACAAAAATATGGTATAGCAATACATTTTACTCAAGAAACAGAAACAGTACGTACAAACACCAATACCTGGTTTCCCTTCCATATTGAAATCAAGAAGAAAAAAATATATAAAGGAGAAATATACCAGTTTATCGCTGTGCAATGTCACATGCATCTCTATCAATAAAGATTAGGGTGGGCCAATTCCTTTTGTAGATTTTCTCAAATGAAATCAAATATAATGGTGGTTTTGGAGGTATTAGGGTGTTTATTAGGTTGCATAAACTTGAGCAGTGCTTTCCCCCCACAAGTTTGGCCTTCATATTTGTTTTCTAAACATTCTGCCTGTCTTCCCAGGAGCCTATTTTGTGTGTGAATTGCTCACTGCTATTAACTTGCAGATGATTGTTGACACATCAACCAGGATCAAGGGGCAGGGCAATCTGACTGTTGTTGTTTTGATAATCAGTGGCTGTTTTGGAGGGGGAGTGGTTTCTTCTCTTCTAGGCAACCAGCAATTAGTGCCGGAAGGTGTGCTCTTGACCTTTGCAAGGCAATTAGTAATTAGTATTAGTACTTCAGTCTTTAAGCAGTGTCAGGAAACTAGGAAGGTTCTGCCGAGTTGCCCCAGGAAGGAAAGAGAGGAAGGCTCCACACCACTCTCTCACTTGAGTATCTTACCTAGTTATTTTCAGATGATCTCACATAGCTCTTTTGTACCGTTGACACGTGTGTGTGTTTTCTATACCTGTTCACTCCTCTCCCTATAGGCTTTACAGACGTTCCCCACCCCTTGGCTGCAACCCTTCTAATTTAGTGTACCCTGCCCAACCCATATGGAATTCCTGGTCTCTGGCAGCGTTTGGAACTGCCGATCTGCAGTCAAGAACGTTGAGTCTAGCTCAGCTTAAGTTGCTCTTCAGTCCCTTGACTTTTTGGCCCTGACGGAGACATGGATCACTCCAGAGATTACTGCTGCTCTCTTCATCTGACTACATTTTCTCCATCTCTCAGCTGTCCATCTCCTCCTTTGAATTCCATGCTGTCACTTTTCCACTCAAGCTTAACATTGTTGTCATCTAATCACCAACAATTGCCCTTAGAGTTCTTCAATGAGCTTGACACCTTCATAAGCTCAGTTCCTGATGGCTCACCATTCTTCTCAGTTGGCGACTTCAACCTACTGATGTATGCTCCTAGATCTCTCTGACCAACTCGCTCAGTTTGATCTTCTTGGCCCTAACCAATCAGGCTTCAAGATGGGTGTCAATGCGACTCTCTGCACTGCCAAAGCTGACTCTCTCCTCTGTTCTCATCCTCATAGATCTATCTGCTGCATTTGACACTGTGAACCATCAGATCCTCCTCTGCACCCTCTCAGGGCTGGCAAAAATGACTGAAATGTGGTTGTCCCACCTAGCTATCTTAAGATGAATGCACTAACTGTAACTCGCCCTGGATAAGGGCGTCTAAGTTACTAAAATGGATAGGTGGCTGCTGCTGGTGAGAGTCTGTGAGACAGGCCTCTGACTGGGAAGAGAAACAAGATTGCTTGAGCCTACTGCCTGCCTGAGGTTCAGAAAAACAGCCCTTCTCTAATTCTGCAGCCTACTAGAAACCAGTTATTCCAAAGTTTATAATACCGTACTACCAAAGTTGTGTTTGAACTCACAAAATTTAACCAATTATCACTCACTCATAAGATGCGTATCTGTCTTTTTGCAATAGAAACCTTCTCCATTTGAAAAATAAGCTATTATTTTCTTTATAATTCTTATTCACGCTCATGACTTTACCATGTTAAATGTGACTGTACTTTATTTGTTACAAATTAGCTCAAATAATTAAGGAGAGAGCGAGGAAAAAGAGGAACTACACTACATGGCCAAAAGTATGTGGACACCTGCCTGTCGAACATCTGACGCCAAAATCATGAGTATAGAGTGAGTCCTTTGCTGCTATAACAGCCTCCAGTCTTCTGGGAAGGCTTTCCACTAGATATTGGAACATGGCTGTGGGAAATGCTTCTATTCAGCCACAAGAGGATTAGTGAAGTCGGACGCTTATTTTAGGCGATTAGACCTGGCTTGCAGTCGGCGTTCCATTTCATCGCAAAGATATTTGATGACCTTGAGGTCAGGGCTCTGTGAAGGCCAATGAAGTTCTTCCACACTGATCTCGTCAAACCATTTCTGTATGGACCTCACTTTGTGCACGCGAACATTGCCATGCTGAAACAGGAAAGGGCCTTCCTCAAACTGTTGCCACAATGTTGGAAGCACAGAATCATCTAGAATGTCATTGTATGCTGTAGTGTTAAGATTTCCCTTCATTAAAATGAAGGGGCCTAGCCCGAACCATGAAAAACAGCCCCAGACCATTATTCCTCCTCCACTGAAATTTACAGTTGGCGCTATGCATTCGGGCAGGTAACGTTCTCCTGGCGTCTGCCAAACCCAGGTTTGTCTGTCGGACTGCCAGATGGTAAAGCGTGATTCACTGCTCAAGAGTCCAATGGCAGCAAGCTTTACACCACTCCAGCCGACGCTTAGCATTGTGCATGGTGATCTAAGGCTTGTGTGTGTCAGTTCGGCCATGGAAACCCATTTCATGAAGCTCCCGACAAATAGTTATTGTGCTAACGTTGCTTCCAGGGGCAGTTTTGAACTCGGTAGTGAATGTTGCAACCAACGACAGACTATTTTTACGTGCTTCTGCACTCAGTGGTCCCTTTCTGTGAGCTTGTGTGGCCTACCACGCCGTTGCTGAACTGTTGCTCCTAGACGTTTCCACTTCACAATAACAACACTTACAGTTGACTGGGACAACTCTAGCAGGGCAGAAATTTGATGAACTGATTTGTTGGAAAGATGACATCCTATGACGGTGCCACGTTGAAAGTCACTGAGCTCTTCAGTACGGGCCACTCTAAAGCCAACGTTTGTCTATGGAGATTGCATGGCCGTGTGCTCGATTTTATAAACCTGTCAGCAACAGGTGTGACTGTAATTTGAAGGCTGTCCACATACTTTTGGCTATGTAGCTTATATTGCTCGTTCTCATAGCACGCCTTTCACAAATCAAGGCCTCTGAAGACTGGGCCAAACCAAGCATAATTGGTGGCGGGGGGATTCAATCATAAAATGAAGAATTGAGTAGTAGTGTAAAGCTACAGAAAGCCAGAAGCTACAGTGGGAAAAATTATTTCCAATCCATCAAATTCATCATGGTATATTATTGTGGGAGGGTCAAATTGACCTGTTTCTACTATTGGGGTTGGTCCCCCCTTCCCTGTCCCCCGGTAAGTTACGCGCACTAAATTATTTCATAATATTAATTACTGTATTGTGCGGGTGGGTGGGTTTGAGGGTTGTCCATTGTTGAAGATAGGGTGTGGTGTTCCTGTTGTGGAGAAGAGAACCTCTGGATGTTTGTTCAAGGACTGTGGAAAAAGTAGGCCTGTTCCTGGGCAGCTTAGTTTAGCCCATTCCCACTGTGCCAGTCTCCTTGCCCCACAACCATTTACTGTATACTACCTACTCTCTTCCCAGTCTCGCTCTCCTAGCAAGCTCAAACAAAGAAAAGACACACCTAGCTTAATCCCTGGACCACACACACCCAGACAGACATGAGGGAGGTCAAAGCCTGGTCAGTTGTGCAGCTGCCATCTGGACTCTACCTGTGGTCTGGGGCCCACAGAACAAGCAAAGTTTACACAGAACAAACATATGCCACACCATTCATTAAACAGGCCGCTGTGGAGGACTGGACATTTCCTTTGTACTATGATAGCATTGCGGGATTAAAAATCCCTGTGTGGAAACCTGATTCAAGCATTTCGCTACACTCGCATTAACATCTGCTAACCATGTGTATGTGACAAATAAAATTTGATTTGATTTGATTCACTGCGGTATGGAATCTCTCAATTACAAGCTTAAGATATGTAATTTATGAATTAACACAACTTGTTAAGTGGTATTGATATACTGTAGTATTAGTGAGGGACTGTTGGGGTGATAAGATCAATAAAGTGCTGAGATTTGTACACCACTGTTGATTCACTGAGTATGTAGAGGTAGAAAACAGATTCAACCACAGTACTGGTCCATTTCCTCAATATAGAAATATAGTATATGTGATCATTTCAAACTGTTTCAAAGCCAAATTAGACTGTTTATCTTTGCACAACTACAATAAGTGTCTGTTAATGTGTCCTGTTCAATTTCCTCAGATTTTTGTATGCAGTGATCAGTTTAGTTACTCACCTAGAAAATGCTTGCTCTCTAAAAAGCCGCCAGGTACAGTGCACAAAATGACCAACCCTGAAACTATTTAGCAACGTGAGAAGTATGTGGAAAGGAGACGACAAACAATCTATGATGGGATCGACTGTGTCACAAACGCACCTGTAGAAGAATGTGAAACATGCTGGAGTCAGCAGACTGACAGACAGACTGAAGGTCAAGGTGGAGTCAGCAGCAGCCTCAAATCAAATTGTATTTCTCACATTCACCTTACAGTGACATGCTTACTTACAAACTCTTTCCCAAATGTGTAGAGTGAAATAACAAAAAGAAAAAACATAAGAAATGAAACACAATAATGAAGCTACAGTCCCTTCAGAAGGTATTCACATGCCTTGGCCTTTTTCCACATTTTGTTGTGTTGTAGTCTGAATTAAAAATGGATTCAATTGAGATTTTGTATCATTGAGCTAAACAAAATAACCCATAATGTCAAAGTGGAATTATGTTTTTTTTTTAGAAATCTTTACAAATTCATTAAAAATTAAAAGCTAAAATATCTTAAGTCAATAAGTATTCAACCTTTTTGTTAAGCCTAATAAGTTCAGGAATAAAAATGTGCTTAATAAGTCGCATAATAAGTAGCATGGACTCACACTGTGTGCAATAATAGTGTTTAACATGATTTGTAAATTATTAACTCATCTCTGTACCCCACACATACAATTACCTCTAAGGTCCCTCAGTCGAGCAGTGAGTTTCAAGCACAGATTCAACCACAAAGACCAGGGAGGTGTTGCAACGTCACGCAAAGAAGGGTTGGTAGATGGGTAAAAATAAGCAGACATTGAATATCCCTTTGAGCATGGTACAGTTGTTAATTACACTTTGGATGGTGTATCAATACACCCATTTACTAGGCCTAACTTCCTAAAGTATACTGTAAAAAATAAATGTGGCAAAAAATGATATTTTTGTCCTTAATACAATGTGTTATGTTTGGAGAAAATCTAACAGAACAAACACATCACTGAGTACCACTTCATATTTTGAACGTGGTGGTGGCTTCATCATGTAATGGGTTTGCATGTCATTGGCAAGGGCTAGAGAGTTTTTTAGGAATAAAAAGAAAAGGAATGGAGCTAAGCACAGGCAAAATCCTAGAGGAAAACTTGCTTTCCAACAGATACTGGGAGACAAATTTAGTGTGGCAGGAAGCCTAGTGGTTAGAGTGTTGGGCCAGTAACCGAAAGGCTGCTGGATCAAATCCCCGAGCTGACAAGGCAAAAATATGTAATTTTGCCCCTTAACAAGGTAGTTAACCCACTGTTCCCCGGTAGGCCGTCATTGTAAATAAGAATTTGTTCTTAACTGACATTTAAAAAAATCACCCTGTAAAGTCTATGGCAAGACTTTAAAATGGCTATCTACCGATGATCAACAACCAATTTGACAAAGCTTGAATCATTAAAAAAACATAATGGGCAAATATTGTACAACCCAGGTGTGCAAAGTAAAGGGGCCTGAATACTTTCCAAATGCACTGTACACAAAGAGTACCATTACAATATCAATGTGCAGGGATACGTGGTGTTTGAGCTGTGTCCTGATGGCTCAGATTCCTCACATGACTGATAGATAGACCTGGAGCTCTAGACCTGCGGATGAGCAATATGCTCATCTCTTAGCACCCATGGTCAGCCCATTCAACAGTATCTCTACACTTTTAGAAAAAAAGGGTTCCAAAAGGGTTCTTCGAATGTCCCCATAGGAGAAACCTTTTCGGTTCCACGTAGAACCCTTTTGGGTCCCATGTAGAGCCCTCTGTGGAAAGGGTTTTACATGGAACCCAAATGGGTTCTACTTAGAACCAAACGGGTTCTACCCAGAACCAACAAGGGTTCTTCAAAGAGTGTAGAGCTCTTTCTGACAGACATTGGATCATACACCCACTATTGTTAGCACTCAGATAGTGGGAAACCACTGTAGTCCTCTATGACTGAATGCGGAATAACATTGAACCCTATTTCCACAAACTCATGGCTACAGCCCAAGTCTGGACCCATTGTACCTGACAGAGGAGAGGGGGCTGTGATTGGGCCATGCAGGATAGGGGAATGCTGGAGCAGGCCAAACACTGAGGTTCCCAGGAGCCCCCGGTAGCAGGAGCAGGAAGTGTGATTCTGTCTTCAGATAAAAGAGGAATCAAATTAATGGACAGTGCGAAGGAAATCGACAGAGACTGATAACACAACCAGCCCAGCATAGCACCAAAATAGCAAAGAGCAACACGATCATTTGACAAGAGACAAAAAGAAAACATGACCGCCTGCCAAAAGAAACCCACAATAAACACTAAGCTGTGTTAAAAGACCACAGATCTGACTCTATGGTCATACATTACCACCACATTCTCCCAGACTAGACTGAAGACAAGGTCCTGCAGGGAAAAGCGATCAATTTCAGAGAAAATTACTTACATAATTACATACGAGGGTGCCCTGCGTGAGAGAGTGCATAATGTATGGCTAGCGTTGGCACTCCAACAGATCTCACAACACTGAACTGAGACTTCAGTATAAATGTTGTTGGCAAGTCCTCTTTCCTAACATAAGGAGAATGTTCTTTTCATGTTGAGGAATTCATAGGGTGAAGTGTTCCTCACTACTCTAGGTTAAAATAGGATCATCATTTTGGAAACAATGTAGCGATAATTACATGCAGCTGCAGCGAGATGAAGTGTTTTGAAGAGATTTGGCGTTTTACTACAAATAATGAATAGAGGATGACATTATGTAACTGATTGGTACAGCGAATTAGGAACCAATACCGTAAACATACAAAGATTGACTTTAAACTACCAGATGCTGTGATCTATCAGTTTTCACCTAGTTATTTTTCTGTTCGCCTGGTAGGTATTTTAGATCTGGTTTTGACTTATTTGCCTTGAACAACAATAACGGTTTGTCTCCTGAGCCACCATGATTCCAGTCTAATCGTACCTTTACACCACTCCTAAGACAAATTATGGCACTCCTTCAGTAAACTGTAATGGTTGGTGCACTGGCCTCATCACCCCATTGAGGCTAAGTGGTCTACAACATAAGTGCAGCATAATCAAATGATTTATTATTTGAATTCAGTGCCTCTGTTCCTGGGTAGGAGGTATTGGCTTGGACACTCGCACAATGGCAGACTAAACCTGGAGATCAGTCCCTCAGATAGATCCTTCCATCACTCCCTCATTCCCTCCTCATCTCCATGCACGTCTCAAGTTCTCCAATTCCTGGCTAGGCAACTGGCGGCTGTCTCAACTGATGATGGAAAACCGGCCAGTGGACAAATATTTGTTTTCACTTTGTCTGCTTGTATCATTCACTTTGTCCACCCCCACACATATGAAAACACTGCATAAGCCCTCATTACAAAACCATTCCCGGAAAAGTGGCTTTTTGCGCACACACCTACACATACACATACACACACACACATACTGTACATACACACGTACACACAAGTACAGACCCACATGCATGGGTGCACTCTTACGTCCGGCCAGAAAGGTCTGCTGATGAGCTTAAGCCTTGACCAGAATGCAGAATGATAGATGAACATAAATGAGCTGTTCAAGCCTACTGTATATGACAAGTGTGGGAGGAAACTGTCTGAATGTCCGATCTCAACTGGCCAGATCCCAGATTTATATTCCACATGTTGAACTTCCTACCACTCTTCCCTGGTAGAGCTCAGGGAGACCAGAACAAGGTGAGTGAGATGGACATTGGAAAGCACCAAACTCAATCTAAAGTTTCAGGTAGCAACTTAGCTGCATTCTAGTGAGTCATTCCAGCTCTTTTCACATTGCCTGAATAGATCTAATTGAGTGCATGAACAGCCTGTTCGGTCTCTTTCAAGGCCAACCGTGGAACCAAAACGATTTGCTCATGGAATGCAACGAAAACAACTTTAAATCAGGCAAAAGGGCCACATCACAGGAATGGGACATTTCCAATGGCATAAACATATCACTTAGACGACCCAATTATTACAACACTTCTATTTTTGTAGAGTCAAAGCGGGAGACATTTTTACAGTAAAACTTGTACTTCAAACTGATAAGTGCAAGGAACACAGCGGGAGTCATCAGACAAGCAACAGTAAAAGCAATTGCTCTCGTATCTCAATGAACAACTTCCCCTTGGCTCCAATGAACTCATTGAATTTGGCTGTGTGCTATTTGGCATCATTACGATATGCATTTAGGGGGACAAGTTTTCTGGTCACCCCCTGTGTAATCTGTCATCACACAACTGGTGCAGCAATGGGAAACATCCGGGGATGTGTGTCTGGCTGCAGTGGACAGAGAGAGGGACTGACTGGGCATCGAGCCCACAGAGGATTGAGCCATGAGAACAAACAGTCTGCTAAAGTGTTCTACTCTCTCTTTCTGACTTTATGCCACAGATAGTATAACTAAGATGAAGGGTAATGTAGACAGACAACATTACAATTATGAGCTCTGTATGAATGTTTCTTCTCACTTGGTACTGAGAGGACATATGGTAAAACCCGTATCAGAGTTATCTTCACCTCAATTTCATCTAGACGCATCAAAGGATGGAACCTGTATCAAATTGCTATGGGTAGTCATTTACATGAAACAATAGATCACCTTGGTGCAAATTTTGAGCGCTCACATTTCCATCTCTGGTTCATTCAATACCCTAGGCTACCAGCTGACCTGTGTTATGCACACTTGTCTACATTGTAATTAGTCTGCAGCTGATAAGAGCTTGATTAGACACAGTAATGAAAGTCTCAGTGACATATAATTGAATTACTACTTTGCAACTGTTGGTGTTCTTACCCTTAATGAACATTGGGTAATCCTAGATTGTTCCATGAAGCCAGATCCAAATCCCAATGCACTACTTTGTGCCTGGCCCCAATGTCATCACTTGCGTCACCCCGACGGGATGGGAAGGAAAATTGTTTAGCTGGACAAATTACATATAGTTTGCAGAATGACAAAGAACAGTGATGTCAGGGATTCAATCAAATAACTCATCCTGAAATTTGATTACTGGCAATTCAACCTTGGGATGAAATCACACTGGTATTTGGACTTGATCTGCAGAGTGTACAGGCTCATGTAAGGCCACTGTTTCTCTATATATGTATTTTGAAATAAATACTCTTCGCCAACGCGGGAACATTGCCGTTAAATTTCAGTTGGGCTTTAACGCTGAACTTCCGCGTTAAGGATTGAATAGAGCCCTAGCTGTTCTATTTCAGAATTCAGAGGAACAGGTCTGTGCTCGCCGCCAGCCTTCATATACCATTAGCAATGTGAGTAATGTTTCAAAGGAAAGGGAAGCGGGCTTCAGAAATGCTATCACAGGCCAGGATCTCATGTTTTCTCTCCCCTCTCTCTCACCCCCTCCTGTCTCAACCTACAGTAGGTTATAAACTTGGCTGTCTCTCCCTCCTCTGCCATGCCTGTCGACTCCCCACCCCCAGACAACCCAATCTTACGACACCCTCCTCTCTGTCTCCATTTTGCTCTCTCTGTCTCCTCAGATCAACTCAAGCATTAACTGGCCAGGCCAGATTCTTCAGTGCATGCAGGTGAAAAACAACAAGTTGTATCACAAAGGAGTGTTGAGGTATGTCTTTTGCTCCTTAGCAGTCTGACCCATGTTAAGGAGGTGAGTATGTTCAGGGACTTGCGTGCAGCGAAAGAATTCAACAACAAAAGAAGGCAGATGCCTCAAAGTCTTCCAGCCTCTCTCCTCTCGCGTTATCTCTAAGCCCCCTGGGATCATCAAGAGTACTGAGAAAGACCAAAACAATGCTTTCCCAGAGCCACAGGAGAGAAGGAAAACATATACTATCATAAAATGCATGTATAATGTAAGGTTGTAAAGGCTCACTACAGATTACAGGGTGTTGATTTAAAGTGAGAGATTTTTCACTGGTTCTTTTAATATAATTCAATCCCCTTTCCTATTTTCCTAGTGTAGCTTTATCTGCAATCAGCACAGCTAAGCCTTATTACAATATGTGCAGCCTGGCGCCAGGGGCAGAACCATCACATGCACTAACTCTTTAGACATGCTGCTCAGAGCCACAACTGCTGAAACCATCATTGTGGAATCCCTAAAGACATAGAAAGAGTAGATGCTCGGTAGACATACCTCTGTGATTAATGCCCAAAGAAGTTGGGGGCATTGATCTTTGATTAAAGAGCCACTGACCCCGCCGATTGGCGCTTGTTTTTCTGTTGCTAATTAGAAAAACTCGATTTCAGTCTTGGAGGTGTGTTTCCTGACTGATTCTGCAGTTGGTTAATGATGACACACTGTAGAAGCGGAAGCCGATTTCACATCCAAGTCCCCAGAATGAATCTAAAATAACCCAAGAAATATGTAATTATTTTTTATGTTTTTTGTTGAGGGTGTTTTAGTTCCCCAATTTTACATCTACAGTTGAAGTCGGAAGTTTACATACACTTAGGTTGGCGTCATTAAAACTTGTTTTTCAACCACTCCACAAATTTCTTGTTAACAAACTATAGTAAATAATTCACTGTATCACAATTCCAGTGGGTCAGAAGTTTACATACACTACGTTGACTGTGCCTTTTAACGGGCTTGGAAAATTCCAGAAAATTATGTCATGGCTTTAGAAGCTTCTGACAGGCTAATTGACCTCATTTGAGTCCTTTGGAGGTGTACCTGTGGATGTATTTCAAGGCCTATCTTCAAACTCTTTGCTTGACATCATGGGAAAATCAAAAGAAATCAGCCAAGAGCTCAGAAAAACATTTGTAGACCTCCACAAGTCTGGCTCATCCTTGGGAGCAATTTCACACCTGAAGGTACCACGTTCATCTGTACAAACAATAGTACACAAGTATAAACACCATGGGACCATGCAGCCGTCATACTGCTCAGGAAGGAGACGTGTTCTGTCTTCTAGACATGAACGTACTTTGGTGCAAAAAGTACAAATCAATCCCAGAACAACAGCAAAGGACCTTGTGAAGATGCTGGAGGAAACAGGTACAAAAGTATCTATATCCACAGTAAAACGAGTCCTATATCGACATAACCTGAAAGGCCGCTCAGCAAGGAAGATGCCACTGCTCAAAAACCACCATAAAAAAGGCAGACTGCGGTTTGCAACTGCACATGGGGACAAAGATCGTACTTTTTGGCGAAATGTCCTCAGGTCCGATGAAACAAAAATAGAACTGTTTGGCCATAATGACCATCGTTATGTTTGGAGGAAAACGGGGGAGGCTTGCAAGCTGAAGAACACAATCCCAACCGTGAAGCACTGGGTGGCAGCATCATGTTGTGGGGGTGCTTTGTTGCAGAAGGGACTGGTGCACTTCACAAAATAGATGGCATCATGAGGATGGAATATGATGTGGATATATTGAAGCAACATCTCAAGACATCGGTCAGGAAGTTAAAGCTTGGTAGCAAATGGGTCTTCCAAATGGACAATGACCCCAAGCATACTTCCAGTTGTCGCAAAATGGCTTAAGGACAACAAAGTCAAGGTATTGGAGTGGCCATCACAAAGCCCTGACCTCAATCCCAGAGAAAATTTGTTGGCAGAACTGAAAAAGCGTGTGCGAGCAAGGAGGCCTACAAACCTGATTCAGTTACACCAGCTCTGTAAGGAGGAATGGGCCAAAATTTACCCAACTTATTGTGGGAAGCTTGTGGAAGGATACCCGAAACGTTTGACCCAAGTGAAACAATTTAAAGGCAATGCTACCAAATACTAATTGAGTGTATGTAAACTTCTGACCCACTGGGAATATGATGAAAGAAATAAAAGCTGAAATAAATCATTCTCTCTACTATTATTCTGACATTTCACATATTTGGCTAAGGTGTATGTAAACTTCCGACTTCAACTGTAACTAAGTTGTTTAGTGCAGTATTTCTCAAGTAGAAAAATGCCAGAGCTGCCCACTTTCTATGCTTTGGATAGACAGCAAACACCGTAACTGTTCACCCCATGTCAGTGGGCAAATGGACATTTTCAAATCGAAACCCAACCTCCATTCACCCGTTGTGACGCACAGATGTTCCAAACTCTGTTTAAGACGAGACAGACTTTATAACCAAAATTATCCTGTAGTCAATTTTGACAATAGAATAAATGTTTCTGACTCGTATCAATGTCATAAAGGCCATTTTCTAAAAGGAATTTGTTGCTTTTTAAAGGCAGTCGCTCTTTAAAGCCCACAATGTTGCCATTGGAATACATGCTAGTCTCAACATCAGCTTTTGAGGAGCTTAGTTGACATAAATAGAGAGAGCAACATGACACAATCTGAAATTGCCCTCATTTCTTTTCAAATGTCTATCTCGGTGAAAATGCAATAGCATCACCCATTAATCATGCGTTTAAAAATTGTGAGAGAGCTAGTAAAGGAACTAAGAAGTTTAAGCAGTAGTTGCACCGGACTAGAAATCCTGTTTTTTCTGGATGTGCCCTCAGTGGATTTGGTAAATAGCCTGACATTTGAAAATGTAGTGAGAGCACCGGTAATAGACCTCAACCTCGGCGAATTAGGCAGTGCTGGTGATAATGGGGGCTTGCAATAGAATCAGAGTAGGGCTAATGTTTTTGATGGGGGATGATAGGGTATGGGTAGGGGCAATTAGAGCTGAATAAATGTAGGCTATAAAAGGGCATTCTCACGAGTAACAACAAATAAAGCAGAGAGAGGGTGAATGAAAAGGATTGCTAGAAAACAGTTTTTTCACTTCATCATGTTGGTGGTGTTGTATGCAGTAAATATGGAAACTATACATACAGTGCCTTCAGAAAGTATTCACACCCCTTGACTTTCTCCACATTTTGTTGTGTTACAAAGTGGTTTAATTGTCATTTTTTGTCAACGATCTACACGAAATACTCTGTAATGCCAAAGTGGAAGACTTTTTTAATTAATGGAAAATAAAACACTCATATTTTGATTAGATAAAAATTCAACCCCCTGAGTCAATACATGTTAGAATCACCTTTTGCAGTGATTACAGTTGGTAGTCTTTCTGAGTCTCTAAGAGCTTTGCAAATGTGGATTGTACAATATTTGCCCATTATTCTTTAAAAAAAAATCAAGCTCTGTTACGTTGGTTGTTGATCATTGCTAGAAAGCCGATTTAAGTCAAAACTGTAACTAGGCTGCTCAGGAACATTCAACGTCGTCTTGGTAAGTAACTCCAGTGTATATTTACATTTGCAACTCCCTAGTCCTTTCGATGACAAGCATACCCATAACATGATGCAGCCACCATCGTGCTTCAAAATATGAAGAGTGGTACTCAGTGATGTGTTGTGTTGGATTTGCCCCAAACATAACGCTTTCTATTCAGGACAAAAAGTTAATTTCTTTGCCACATGTTTTGCAGTTTTACTTTAGTGCTGTATTGCAAACAGGATGCATGTTTTGAAATATTTGTATTCTGTACAGGGTTCCTTCTTTTCACTCTGTCATTTAGGTTAGTATTGTAGAGTAATTAAAGTTGTTGAGCCATTCTAAGTTTTCTCCTATTACAGCCACTAAACTGTAACTGTTTTCAAGTCACCATTGGCCTCATGGTAAAATCCTTGAGCGGTTTCCTTCCTCTCCGGCAACAGAGTTAGGAAGGATGACTGAATCTTTGTAATAACTGAGTGTATTGATACATCATCCAAAGTGTAATTAATAACTTCACCATGCATAAAGGGATATTCAATGCCTGCTTTTTATTTTATTTTTATCCAACTATCAATAGGTGCACTTCTTTGCGAGGCATTGGAAAACCTCCCTGGTCTTTGTTGTTGAATCTGTGTTTGAAATTTATTGCTCGACTGAAGGACCTTAGAGATTAGATATTCAACACAGAGTCTTTGTATCTTTTTTATGTGACTTCTTAAGAACATTTTTACTCCGGAACTTATTTAGGTTTTCCATAACAAAGGGGTTGAATGCCATAACAAAGGGGTTGAACTGCTTTGGACAAATCTCCGTCCCAGTCTCAGGTCTTTTGCAGACTCCATCAGGTTTTCTTCCAGAATGGTCCTGTATTTGGCTCCATCCATCTTCCCATCAATTTTAACCATCTTCCCTGTCCCTGCTGAAGAAAAGCAGGCCCAAACCATGATGCTGCCACCACCATGTTTGACAGTGGGGATGGTGTGTTCAGGGTGATGAGCTGTGTTGCTTTTACGCCAAACATAACAAAAAGTTCAATTTTGGTTTCATCTGACCAGAGCACCTTCTTCCACATGTTTGGTGTGTCTCCCAGGTGGCTTGTGGCAAACTTTAAACAACACTTTTTTGTGGATATCTTTAAGAAATGGATTTGTTCTTGCCACTCTTCCATAAAGGCCAGATTTGTGCAATATACGACTGATTGTTGTCCTATGGACAGAGTCTCCCACCTCAGCTGTAGATCTCTGCAGTTCATCCAGAGTGATCATGGGCCTCTTGGCTGCATCTCTGATCAGTCTTCTCCTTGTATGAGCTGAAAGTTTAGAGGGACGGCCAGATTTGCAGTGGTCTGATACTCCTTCCATTTCAATATTATCGCTTGCACAGTGCTCCTTGGGATGTTTAAAGCTTGGGAAATCTTTTTGTATCCAAATCCGGCTTTAAACTTCTTCACAACAGTATCTCGGACCTGCCTGGTGTGTTCCTTGTTCTTCATGATGCTCTCTGCGCTTTTAACGGACCTCTGAGACTATCACAGTGCAGGTGCATTTATACGGAGACTTGATTACACACAGGTGGATTGCATTTATCATCATTAGTCATTTAGGTCAACATTGGATCATTCAGAGATCCTCACTGAACTTCTGGAGAGAGTTTGCTGCACTGAAAGTAAAGGGGCTGAATAATTTTGCACGCCCAATTTTTCAGTTTTTGATTTGTTAAAAAAGTTTGAAATATCCAATAAATGTCGTTCCACTTCATGATTGTGTCCCACTTGTTGTTGATTCTTCACAAAAAATACAGTTTTATATCTTTATGTTTGAAGCCTGAAATGTGGCAAAAGGTCGCAAAGTTCAAGGGGGCCGAATACTTTCGCATGGCACTGTAATTTGTAAAAATCCAAGTAACTTCACAGATCTTAATTTTACAGGGTTTAAACACTGTTTCCCATGCTTGTTCAATGAACCATAAACAATTAATGAACATGCACCTGTGGAACGGTCGTCAAGACACTAACAGCTTACAGACGATAGGCAATTAAGGTCACAATTGTGAAAACTTAGGACACTAAAGAGGCCTTTCTACTGACTCTGAAAAACACCAAAAGAAAGATGCCCAGGGTCCCTGCTCATCTGCGTGAACGTGCCTTAGGCATGCTGCAAGGAGGCATGAGGATTGAAGATGTGACCACGGCAATAAATTGCAATGTCCGTACTGAGACAGACCTACAGGGAGACAGGACGGACAGCTCATTGTCCTCGCAGTGGCAGACCACGTGTAACAACACCTGCACAGGATCGGTACATTCAAACATCACACCTGCGGGACAGGTACAGGATGGCAAAAACAACTGCCTGAGTTACACCAGGAACGCACAATCCCTCCATCAGTGCTCAGACTGTCCGCAATAGGCTCAGAAAGGCTGGACTGGGGGCTTGTAGGCCTGCTGTATGGCATGTCCTCACCAGACATCACTGGCAACAACGTTGCCTATGGGCACAAACCCACCGTCACTGGACCAGACAGGACTGGCAAAAAGTGCTCTTCACTGACGAGTCGTCGTTTTGTCTCACCAGGGGTGATGGTCGGATTCGTGTTTATTGTTGAAGGAATGAGCGTTACACAGATGCCTGTACTCTGGAGATGGATAAATTTGGAGGTGGAGGGTCCGTTATGGTCTGGGGTGGTGTGTCACAGCATCATCGGACTGAGCTTGTTGTCATTGCAGGCAATCTCAAAGCTGTGCATTACAGAGAAGACTTTCTCCTCCCTCATGTGGTACCCTTCCTGCAGGCTCATCCTGACATGACCCTGCAGCATGATCTGGGCTCTTCTCTGGCAATGACCCAGCCGTACTGCACGTTCTGTGATTTCCTGCAAGACAGGAATGTCAGTTATCTGCCATTGCCAGAGAAGAGCCCAGATCGCAATCCCATTGAGCACGTCTGGAATCTGTTGGATCTGAGGGCGAGGACTAGGGCCATTCCCCTCAGAAATGTCCGGGAACTTGCAGGTGCCTTGGTGGAAGAGTAGGGTAACATCTCACAGCAAGAACTGGCAAATATGGTGCAGTCCATGAGGAGGAGATGCACTGCAGTACTTAATGCAGCTGGTGGCCACACGAGATACTGACTGTTACTTTTGATTTTGACCCCCCCTTTGTTCCGGGACAAATTATTCCATTTCTGTTAGTCCCATGTCTGTGAAACTTGTTCAGTTTATGTCTCAGTTTTTGAATCTTGTTATGTTCATACCAATATTTACACATGTTAAGTTTGCTGAAAATAAACGCGGTTGACAGTGAGAGGATGTTTCTTTTTTTGCTGAGTTTACTTAGCATGCTAGCTAACCCTTCCCCCAACCCTAACCTTAACCTTTTTAGCTAACCCTTCCCCAACCTTAAATCTTTAACCTAACTCCTAACCTTAACCCAAGCCACCTAGCTAGCGTTAGCTACAACAAATTGGAATTTGTAACATATTTTACATTTGGCCAAATTCGTAACATATTGTACATTTTGCAAATTAAATACATATATGAATTGTAGTATGTAGCATATTACTCGAAATGGATGATGGACATCCAGAAATGAATACATACCATCAAAATGTAACATATCAAAGTTAACGGAGTGCCCTCGGATTTAAGTAAAGAATAATACGAAATGCTCTGAGACCTGGTTGGGTTAGCCCCTGTGACTCTCTCTCACACACACACACACACACACACACACACACACACACACACACACACACACACACACACACACACACACACACACACACACACACACACACACACACAGACCTTAACCTGCTGTAGCCTGTGCACTGTGCAGCAGACATATACACAAGATCCAGCCAAGTCAGTGGAAACATTCCTTTACAGCTATGGTGAGGATGATCAATCAGGACTCAGGCCAGTCAAAAAGGAGCTCTGTAAACCAGAATAAAGATACTTTTTATGTTGCTGTTGTACAAAATGTTTATATCTATGGGCTTCCCACATATTAACTGAGCTGAAAGTAAAGGGGGGTCATTGAAACAGTCAGAGAAAGGGGTGGTGATGGTTGTAAAGGTGGGGCCAGTCTCAGTAGGCAGCAGTGAATGATTGTGATGTCAGACTTTAAGGTAGGCTTCCACGATATTAAGGAATGACATTGGACTGGAAAATGTATTGTCTAAATCTCTCTCTCATTGCCTGTTATAGAGGAGAATGTCAAAGTGTTAGACTCAGTAACGTCTCGAGAGCAGTGCAGTGCTTAGGTCACTGAAACACTGAACTGGTCTAGAATGGCTGTTTTACAGAACAGCAAGATACAGTAAGATACACACTTGATAATGAACAAATGCAGTGGAACACAACATGAAAGCTATCTGGCAATCTGGAATACTGGATGAGTAAGAATAAAGTGTTTACAAGACAATTCCTAGACATTTTCACTTATCTGGATATCTTGGACATGTTTCATATTTTAGATTCTGTTGGAACCCGTCTAAGATTCATAAACTGTTATTTCACTGCTCGGGCGTATCTGATCACTTTGTGGCTAAATACAGTACCCAATGGCCTGATCATCTCAGTGCAATGGGTTTAGATGTGTTCTAAGAGGAAAAACATTTAAAATGGTACAGTATAGAGAAGTAGATATTTGTGAACTCAGTCTCTGTGTAGTGATGTTTTTGAGCAAACTGTCAGGCCTTTGAGAATGTGGACAAAATCCACTCCCCCCTTCTCATGCAAGAACCAAAGAAATCCTCTAGTCGGTCCACACCACCATGATTGTCACGCCCTGACCTTAGTTATCTTTGTTTTATTTATTATTCGGTTAGGTCAGGGTGTGACGAGGGTGGTTTGTTTAGTTTTTGTATTGTCTAGGGATTTTGTATGTCTAGGGGATTTTGTAAGTCTAGGTGTTTATATGTCTATGGTTCTCAATCAGAGGCAGCTGTTTATCGTTGTCTCTGATTGGGGACCATATTTAGGTAGCCATATGTCTTGGGTAGTTTTGGGGTTCTTATTCTATGTTTAGTTGCCTGTGCTGTGTGTCTCATATTAGCTTCGTAGTTTGTTCAGTATTCTTTCTTCATTAAAGTAAGTATGTACGCTTACCACACTGCGCCTTGGTTTCCTCCATATGACGACAATGATCCCCTGAGTGTCCTCTCAGTGACCACCGTGATAACTTTAAACCCAGTTGGATCTCATGTAGAAGAGAACACTGACCTTCCTCTGCTGAAATGCATTGAAGCAGGGAAGGGCAACTGGCGGCCCTCGAATCAATATCCACAAAAATGAAACAATACAAAATGTATTTATTATTATTTTGGGGGGGGGAACTCAGTCGGGGTCTCAACTTACTGTTGCAAGGTGGAATAGTAGAATGCACAAAGTTCAAATTTGGTTGTGCGTCAACAGTTTTTGATAGTCACTCAATTGGCCCATATCAGCTAATATATTTTAGTTTTTTAAGTTAGTCTAGCGGACAACTATCTGAACTTGTAGTAATCAAGGTCGAATTAGAGCCCAGGAGGTTTCCCATTGATTTTGTTAGTCAATCTCAGATATCATATTAGAAACCGCAAACATTTCTCTCCACCCTATGGCAAAATGTGTATAATTGCAAGGAATTATCTGTATAAAACTGGGTTGGGCAACTGCAACCCCTCATGAGTGCAGATGTGGCAACCCACCTCCATCAAAGTTGCCCATCCCTGCATTGGAGTCTCAATAACCTCCACTGAACTCAACAAACCTCTTCATTGTCTTGATCACAGCACCTGTCTATTACACCAGTGAGTTGTTAAATACTATTGAAAATAACATTGACATTGTAGAACACTGTCCTCCTACGTTAACTCCCACATACAACTATGCCAACATTACTTTACTGTCATTATTGTTGCCTCTATTCCCTTAAATATGTTTTTCTTCAGTTCATCCCCTCCTTGTTTCATGTTGACATTAGAATTATCATCATCTTGTGTCAATTAAACTTTATTTTTCTTGACCTTTTTACATGCTTTATGAAGTTGTCATGTTCCCCTGAAGCAAAGTTATTGCTCCTGGATCTCACCTTGACTCAGATTGCTTGCCATGATTCAGTTTATAAAGGCACAAGGCGAGACCCAAATGCAGACACAGGAGGCAGATGGTAGAGCTCCGAAATGTATTATAACAAAGGGAGTAGGCAAAGGCAGGTTGGGGACAGGCGAGAGTTCATAAACCAGGTCAGAGTTCAAACAGTACCAGACAATAGGCAGTCTCGAGGTCAGGCCATGCAGGGGTCAGAAACCAGATCTGAGTTCAAAACAGTACAAGGGGATAGGCAGGCTGGTAGTCAGAACAGGCAGAGTGGTCAGGCAGGTGGGTACAGAGTCATGACAAGCAAGGGTCGAAACCATGAGGACAAGAAACAAACAGAGACTGGGGAAAATACAAAACTGGCATAGAGAGACAGGAAACAGGGATATATACAGGCAGAGTGGTCAGGCAGGCGGGTATGGAGTTCCCGAGTGGCGCAGAGGTCTAAGGCATTGCATCTCATTGTAAGAGGTGTCACTGCAGTCCCTGGTTCAAATACAAACTGAATCACATCCGGCTGTGGTTGGGTCCCATAGGTCAGTGCACAATTGGCCCAGCGTTGTCCGGGTTAGGTCGGTGTAGGCAGTCATTGTAAATAAACATTTCTTCTTAACTGACTTGCCTAGTTAAATAAAGGTTACACACACACATACAGTTGAAGTTTACATACACTTAGGTTGGAGTCATTAAAACTTGTTTTTCAACCACTCCACAAATTGCTTGTTAACAAACTATAGTTTTGGCAATCGGTTAGGACATCTACTTTGTGCATGACACAAGTAATTTTTCCAACAATTGTTTACAGACATACTATTTCACTTATAATTCACTGTATCACAATTCCAGTGGGTCAGACGTTTACATACACTAAGTTGACTGTGCCTTTAAACAGCTTGGAGAATTCCAGAAAATTATGTCATACCAGAAGCTTCTGGTAGGCTAATTGACATAATTTGAGTCAATTGGAGGTGTATCTGTGGAAGTATTTCAAGGTCTACCCTCAAACTAAGTGCCTCTTTGCTTGACATCATGGGAAAATTTGTAAAAATCAGCCAAGACCTCAGAATTCTTTTTTAAGCCCTCCACAAGACCACGCACTCGTCATACCGCTCAGGAAGGAGACGCGTTCTGTCTCATAGAGATGAACGTACTTTGGTGTGAAAGTGCAAATCAATCTCAGAACAACAGCAAAGTACCTTGTGAAGATGCTGGAGGAAACTGGTGCACTTCACAAAATAGATGGCATCGTGAGGCTGGAAAATTATGTGGAGGTTAAAGCTTGGTCACAAATGGGTCTTCCAAATGGACAATGACCCCAAGCATACTTCCAAAGTTGTGGCAAACAACAACAAAGTCAAGGTATTGGAGTGGCCATCACAAAGCCCTGACTTCAATCCCAGAGAAAATTTGTGGGCAGAACTGAAAAAGCATGTGCAAGCAAGGAGGCCTACAAACCTGACTCAGTTACACCAGCTCTGTCAGGAGGAATGTGCCAAAATTCACCCAACTTATTGTGGGAAGCTTGTGGAAGGATACCCGAAACGTTGACCCAAGTTAAACAATTGAAAGGCAATGCTACCAAATACTAATTGAGTGTATGTAAACTTCTGACCCACTGGGAATGTGATGAAAGAAATAAAAGCTGAAATAAATCATTCTCTCCACTATTATTCTGACATTTCACATTCTTAAAATAAAGTGGTGATCCTATCTGACCTAAAACAGGGAATTTTTACTAGGATTAAATGTCAGGAATTGTGAAAAACTGAGTTTGAATATATTTGGCTAAGGTGTATTTAAACTTCCGACTTCAACTGTATACACCGGGGATAATAAGGGACACCTGAAGGGGGTGGAGGAAATCACAAGGACAGGTGAACCAGATCAGGGTGTGACACAGTTAGATCATGGATGTTAATAATACACAATGGCAAAGGTGCGACATGGTTCAACGCGCCTGTAAATCAGGACAATACACTTTTTCGTTTTTTTAAAATGGCCACAGTCTTGGAGCTAGAATTGGCTGTATACTATGCTAATGACGACACAAAAAAGAGTAAAGAAGAGCAATGTACAAAACAGCAAACTTAGCAAACAAGGCATTTGTTGAAAGTGCATTGGGGCCGCCATCTTTATGATTCTCTGCTATTACAATGAGGAATGTGTAATAAAGTACACTAAAACAGGCCAGCAGGGTACTGACACTCTCCCCACTGATCTATCCCAGAGGACACAATGATGAACTGAAGCGTCACTGCTGCAAACTGTCTCCTCTCCTCCTCCCCTCTCTGTCTCTGTCTGTGTCTTTCTCTCTCTCTCTCTCATCCCTTTTTGTCCTCTGTTGCCATTGTGCTGGCGCCAGACCAAGTGAACCATGGCCTCCTAGCCTTAACTCTGCTCTATGACCCATTCACTCATCCAGAGGAAGTGCAGAGGGACATGACTCTCTTAAAGAGATGGTGCCATATAGGGCTGTGGTGGTCATTCAATTTTATTGTCATGCAAAAGATGGCCGGTCTCACGGTAATTGACCAGATTATGAGTTGGCCTACTGTAGGCCTATGTTATCTGGCTATGCTCCATGCCATCGGCTGTAGGCTTGTTCATTTAGCTGACAAGATATGCTTATAAGTCCCGTGCCATTATTTTATTTTATCTGATTTTATAGTAAGAAGACTATAATTGAGCTTGGCTGAATAAAATAGAAAGGATATTTTGTCCATTACAGAGCGGGTTCTTCTGTATTTTGTCCATTACAGAGCGGGTTCTTCTGTATTTTGTCCATTACAGAGCGGGATCTTCTGTATTTTGTCCATTACAGGATCTTCGGTGCATAAAGTGGCAAAGTTGAGCGTAAAAGTGATAATTTGAAACAGATCCTATATATGCTGGATTTAGAGTTATTTGGCAACTTTAGTTGTGAATGATACAAACATTGGAATGTCTTAGAAATCAAACCATATATGGGCTGCATGGTGCGACTATAGGCTATTGATGATTTCAGAAAGTACAGTGTTCCTTGCCTCAGGCTGCACAGCTGTTCTCTCCTCAAGGGACCATATTTTCACCCATCAGACTCAATTCTCAATTTAATCTTGTCTTTACTAATATGTCAAATTAGTTTTGATTTAGAATGGCCCGTTATCAAATGGGAAGGAACAGGGGCAGGGGAAAAAATAGATCATCATCTGTATGCACTCAAATAGCAAATGGAGGCTGCACGCTTTCCCGCAGGTCCATTTTGTAGGCTACTTAGGTTTTATAGCAGAGCATGTGCTTAATATGAGCAGCTGAGAAATAAATATAAGAACACTTATATCACTCCAGTATCAACCACTGTTTGAGGAGCATGCTCTTGCTGCACGACAGGTGATATTCTGCCCAATCTCTATAATCTTAGATAAAAAGGTGCCATCTAGAACCTAAAAGGTTCCATGTAGAACCCTTTCCACAAAATAGTTCTACCTGAAAACGAAAAGCGTTCTCATATGGGGACAGTCAAATACCTTTTTTCTAAGAGTGTTAGCCATGGGCTCTCAAACCTTGTTCCTGCAGCTACCCATTGGGCTGGCGCCAGACCAAGTGAACCAGGACTTGAAAACGGGTGGAATATGCTCCAAAATTAGAAGTGGTTTGATGTGAACACTGACAGTGATAGGCTACTGGACAAAACCAAGATGCGCAGGACAGCAAGACGGATCAATCAATTCAAGCTACCACATGGAGAATTCAGTAAATCTTATTTTTAATACGAATATATTTGCTAAATTCAGCATTTTGACATGTCCCTCCGCACACCCTCTGTGACTTCTAGGAAGATTTGAACCACTTAACACCAACATTTATCTAAGTTTTCACCATCATTGTAAAGCCCTAGTTATTTTGTTGCTTTGACAGTCATTTTCTGAAGACTATTATTAATTTAATGTGATTAATCTGTCCCTCATGTTAAGGTCAACCCTGTTACGCGAACTGAACTATCTGTGAAACTATTCCTTTTTAAATATTGTTTTTCAAAATAAATATTGAACATCAATAGTCAAATCATAGTGTAAAAGCAGGTGAGCTTGTTCTACTCTTTTTGGCAATTTTCTGGTGTTTATATGGTGGTAAACTGAGTGGGTCGAGCATAACACGTTAACCCTGTTACCATGGAATGACAGGCTACAACTGTTTTACCGTTTTTGTGTGAAGCTTGCATTCAATTGCCACTCACTGTTGTACACAACAAGCTTCCATTCCCCCGTCACAAGGGGATTGATGGTTGATTCAAGATGAAATCGTCAACCCTGTTACGGTCAACCCTGTTACGGTCAACCCTACTTATTTGGCACTGGGCACTTACTATAGTATTTTTTTATAACCTTTTGAGATGGAAAAACTTGTTGAACATTTGCTCTTTATGACAGAATGTAAACATTTGGTGAAATTTCTTTTGACCAAGTAACACTTCTCGAAAGGCACCGAATTTGTGGAGCGACCCACATCAAGAAATGAACAAAGTATCACAATGTATTACAGGTCAATGTTGCATTGTTTGCCAAGTAATGCTACCCACATTGGGTGTTTTAAATGACATGTTGTGACAATGAGTTTTAATTTGAAACTAGTGTAGCAGCATTATCTTATTTTCTCCTGACGATGACTGTGTTTACTGACTTTATGTCTAATATGCGCTACCCATGGGCCTCTTTTGGACTTGGAAGCTGTGGAAGCCTGTCATACCTTGTTACTCCAAAACAAAAATACAAGCCCAGCTCCACACGTATTATAGCTCTAATGAGAAGGTAAGGGAGTCAAGCTGCGGAGAAGGGTTTTCCTGAGTTGATTACAACCTGATTGACAGCAACTTCCCAGCTCATTGGCAGGTCGTTAGCCCTTCTCCAAATACGAACTGTACACACACATAGTTCACACATGCACATAAATACATGCAAGTCCAACACAAGCATACGCTGTGGTCAACTTTTGTTTGTCTTATTCGATTCATCTTTAAGATAACAGGAAAACCCTACTTCGACATGTGCAAGGTGTTCAAAGGAAACCCCCACTGTAAATACACTATACCATACTCTATGATGCAGAGAGAAACCATATGTATGCATTTAGGTGGTTATCAGAACTCCATGGTCCGATGACCCCAATAATAACCATGCTGTTTGACCTGGAACTGCCTTTAGGGAGGACTGTGGAAGGATAGAGGGCATTGGTGAGCACACAATGTTCGCTGGAACACAGTCTTCTCTATGGAGGGCTCCAGAAACAGCAGCATGTGGTTACACTCACAGGGTAATGTGCGTGATTTCCCCACGACCTGATAGCTGTGGAAGGCTAAACAACGTTCTGTCAGAACTCCCCCTAAACCCCCTGATCTCATTCAGCATCTGCTCTCACTAGAGGGACCACTCTGCTCGTGGGCTTTAACCCCCTCAGGGTTCACACCCCGGGCCAAGGCAGAAGAAACCTGCCAGTTCTCTCTCACTTACATTGTCCAGAACCATTCACAAGCAGGGCCGAAACCAAGAGCTTAGCTAGTACAGCGACCAACCTAATGGAGGTCGACGTCTGTTGTTGTAACAGTAAATATGATGTGTGTCAGCCCTTTTAGACTTGACATCAGAGAAGATGGGTCCTCCGCTTCTTACAGAGGGCTTGGTATGCAAGATACAATAACAGTAAAGAACAGGTCATAGAAGGTAATACAGATTAAATAAATGAAATGCTAGTGTGACAATTCCCAAAGAGTACATGGATATTTTGTAAAACTACCTATTAAAAAAAAACAGTCAATGAGTCAATGGAGTGTTATGCGACATTTCTTGAGAAATTAGGAATGCACTGCAAAACACACTATGTTACATTCACTTTCTGGTCTGACATCTTATGCATCACAAATCACGGAGCTCATTGCATTGAGCAATTATTGGATTGGCTTGCTGGAGAGAACAATCATACTACATGCCATTGCTCCCAAGGGCCCAGAACTGACTTTGATGAGGAATCTTAAGTCAGCACTGATTAATATATGGAACCATAACAGAAATATGTCACTGAGAATAATTGTGCTTTCTCAGTTGGTGGTGCAAAGACCCTGGTATTATGCTCTGATCAATGGCAGATAAGTGGAGAGGCCTCTTGTGTGGTTGTCATATCAGGGTGGGAGGGTCAGACTGTTTTGCACTTGCAGTTTCCTCTTTTCCCCCTGTAGTCTTGATTAGCTTCTCATGCTAATGGAGAATTTCCTGTGTAAAAAAAATACCTCTAACAAACTTAGACTGGGCACTTGTAAACTTCAGATAAACAGCAGTCACAGCATTCGAGAACTGCGGAAGGAGTTAAGTGTAAAACATTTTTTTTTTTTAAATCTCTGTCCTGATAAGTCAAGCCTGTCTTTGAACCCATGGGAACCTGATCTTAATGAATCCCTATAGTTGGATTACTGATCAATTTTGGGTGAACTGCTGGAAATTGTTAAAATAAATTGGACAGAATAACAAACTTTCCCCCAATGGCCGATTTGTTTATACTGAATCCGTAATATGATGTGATTTCAATTACATTTTTGTTTGACTGACCTAAAGCCTCCCAGGAAATCTTTGGGGTGGTGGCTCCTTGAGAAATAAGCACTGCTGGAAATGTCAGTATAAAGCTACAAAAGTTTGGACACACCTACTTATTCAAGGGTTTTTATTTATTTGTACTATCTTTTACATTGTAGAATAACAGTGAATACATTAAAACTATGAAATAACACATATGGTATCATGTAGCAACAAAAAAGTGTTAAACATATCAAAATATATTTTAGATTTTAGATTCTTCAAAGTAGCCACCCTTTGCCTTGATGACAGCTTTGCACACTCTTGGCAATCTCTCCACCAGCTTCACCTGGAATGCTTTTCCAAAAGTTTTGAAGGAGTTCCCACATATGCTGAGCACTTGTTGGCTGATTTTCCTTCACTCTGCAGTCCAACTCAACCCAAACCATCTCAATTGGGTTCTTAAAGGCCAGGTCATCTAATGCAGCACTCCATCACTCCATCACTCTCCTTCTTGGTCAATTAGCCCTTACACCGCCTGGAGGTGTGTTGGGTCATTGTCCTGTTGAAAAACAAATGATAGTCTCACTAAGCACAGACCAGATGGGATGGCGTATCACTGCAGAATGCTGTGGTAGCCATGCTGGTTAAGTGGGCCTCGAATTCTAAATAAGTCACAGACAGTGTCACCAGCAAAGCACCCCAACACCATCTCACCTCCTCCATGCTACTCGATGGGACCGGAGATCATCCGTTCACCTTCTCTCAAATTTGGACTCATCAGACCAAAGACTCATCCAGCAGTTCACCCAGACTGTTAAACAGCCACCACTAACATTGAGTGGCTGCTGCCAACACACTGACTCAACTCCAACCACTTTAATAATGGGAATTGATGGGAATTGATGTAAAATATATCACTAGCCACTTTAAACAATGCTACTTAATATAATGTTTACATACCCTACATTACTCATCTCATATGTACATGTATATGTATATACTGTACCCTATATCATCTACTGCATCTTTATGTAATACATGTATCACTAGGCACTTTAAACTATGCCACTTTGTTTACATACCCTACATTACTCATCTCATATGTATATACTGTACTCGATACTATCTACTGCATCGTGCCTATGCCGTTCTGTACCATCACTCATTCATATATCTTTATGTACATATTATTTATCCCTTTACACTTGTGTGTATACGGTAGTAGTTTTGGAATTGTTAGGTTAGATTACTCGTTGGTTATTACTGCATTGTCGGAACTAGAAGCACAAGCATTTCGCTACACTCGCATTAACATCTGCTAACCATGTATATGTGACAAATAAATTTGATTTGGACAGATTTCAACCGGTCTAATGTCCATTGCTAGTGTTTCTTGGCCCAAGCAAGTCTTCTTCTTATTGGTGTCCTTTAGTAGTGGTTTCTTTGCAGCAATTCGACCATGTAGGTTTGATTCCTCTGAACAGTTGATGTTTAGATGTTTAGATGTGTCTGTTACTTGAACTCTGAAGCATTTATTTGGGCTGCAATTTCTGAGGCTGGTAACTCTAATGAACTTATCTTCGGCAGCAGAGGTACCTCTGGTTCTTCCTTTCCTGTGGTGGTCCTCATGAGAGCCAGTTTCATTATAGCGCTCGATGGTTTTTGCGACTGCACTTGAAGAAACTTTCAAAGTCAATGTTTCCCATTGACTGACATTGATGTTTTAAAGTAATGATGGACGGTCATTTCTCTTTGCTTATTTGAGCTGTTCTTGCCATAATATGGACTTGGTATTTTACCAAATAGGGCTATCTTCTGTATTCCACAACACAACTAATTGGGTCAAACGCATTACAAAGAAATTCCACAAATTCACTTTTAACAAGGCACACCTGTTAATAGAGGGGTGGCTACTTTGAACAATCTAAAATATACAATGTAGAAAATAGTAAAAAATTAATAAAAACCCTTGAATGAGTAGGTGCCCAAACTTTTGACTGGTACTGTACATCCCAGCATACCATAACAACATTTCCATCAAATTATTAAGGTATGAAAACAGCAGTTTTTGTTTGTTTGGATTCACCAACAGCATGCTGACATGCGAATGCTTCAAGTCCAATTGCAACACAGACTCACTCGAACTTGTGTCAAGCACATCACTCAAAATGGAAGACTAAAACAATTTCATATTCATAAATTCATGAAAATACACATCTCACTGGGCGCAGATGTCAGTTCAACGTCCAGTTTTGATTTGTCAACTCATGTGAATTAACTTTGAAATCAACAAAAAAATGTCACCATGTCGTTGGATTTAGGTTAAAATTTGAGTGAAAAAAGAACTAAATTATATTATGTTGCTGACTTTTTGCAAATCCAATAAGTTTTCAACATTGACTCAATGTCATCACATAGATTTTTTTGATAGAAATGAATCTAAAAAATGTTGATTCAACCTGTTTTTGCCCAGTGGGATAGCTCTTTTCTTCCCAGATTTCTAATCTGATTCACAAGGTTGTTGATCCATTGCCACTTTAGTAGGTCATCTAAGAACAGAGACAGCAACAGTTGTGTGAGAGCAGTACCTAATTGGATCACATCATCATAAAGGTTTCCATAGTAATGAAGGAAACTTTCACATGCCATGGGCAGGGTGTTTAATAAACAGGCTCTCTAACCCTGTTTAATGGATTGTTTTGATTTTTTTAACCAAATCTCAATTTTGTATCTAAATAGCATGTTATACACTGAGTGTACAAAACATTAAGGACACCTGCTCTTTCCATAATATAGACAACCAGGTGAATCCAAGTGAAAGTTATGATCCCTTATTAATGACACTTCAATCAGTGTCGATGAAGGTTAAAGAAGGATTTTTAAGCCTTGAGACAATTGAGACTTCGAATGGCAAGACAAAATATTTAAGTGCCTTTAAACGGGGTATGGTGGTAGGTGCTAGGCGCACCGGTTTGTGTTAGTCAAGAACTGCAATGCTGCTGGGTTTTTCAAGCTGTGGGGAAGCATTGGAGTCACCATGGGCCAGCATCCCCATTGAATGCTTTCGAGGGGTTGCACCTCAATATTGGGAAGATGTTCTTAATGTTTTGATCACTCAGTGTAGAAGGGTCCAGGCACTTTTTTTTTGTGATTTCAAGGTTTAGAG
Organism: Oncorhynchus clarkii lewisi; assembly: GCF_045791955.1. Taxonomy (NCBI): domain Eukaryota; kingdom Metazoa; phylum Chordata; class Actinopteri; order Salmoniformes; family Salmonidae; genus Oncorhynchus; species Oncorhynchus clarkii. The sequence continues at coordinate 17,956,273 of NC_092176.1, forward strand.
AAATTTACCTCAAATTTACCCGCAAATCTCTTTGAGTCGCACAACATGGAATATAACATTGTGGATAAAGTTTTGAATGACACAACTTCATGTGTACAACATCTAAAGACCTGCATCACAATACTGAGAGCTTGGCTTTTTTCTAAAAGGTCGCTTTGGAGTTAAAAAAATGTTTTGTTCATGTTTCTTTCAGGGCCAACTACACAGCTAGGAAGTAATTTTCTGTTTTGGGTAAGTTTCTCAAAAACAACTGAAATCACCCCAAAAAATGTCTTGACCCTTCTATAACATTCCATTTACATCACAAATAGAGATTTGGTTGTAAAACATAAAACTTCTCCTTTAATGGCGTGTGATAAACAAGGCACTACTTTCTCAGGTAGCAAAAGAAATTTGGCATGCCCCCCCCCCCCATGCCCCCCCACCAAATTGTGACGCAGCACCATCGAGAGCATCATGACCGGCTGGATCACGGCCTGTTACGGAAACTTCTTTGTTCACGACTGCAAGACCCTTCAGTGGGTAGTGAAGACGGCCCAGTACTTCACTGGAGCCGTGCTCCCAACCATACAGGACACTGACTCCAAGCGGTGCTTGAGGAAGGCCCGCAACATCATCAGAGACTCCAGCCATGGACTATTCACTCCGTTACCGTCTGGCAAACGGTACCGCAGCATCGGGTCCTGGACCTCCAGACTCAGAGATATTTTTTATCCAAAAGCCATGAGTTTACTGAACTCTTGAACTCTTGACTCCCTGCACCCTACCAGGCATGCATGCATTCACTCACTCATAGGCTCCAACACACATAGAAACACATACACAAACTACAAACACACTCCATGACTGCTGCTACTGGACTCCTATTCATATTACTGCACAATGTCTATTATTAGTGCCCAATCTATTGCATAATTCCCCAGAACATGTGTAAATATATTGTATTGAGTGCCTTGTATTATATTTTAGCAACATTTTTATCCCATTTTGTATTCATGTTTTTATTTTGTATACTCTTTAATCACTTAAAGAGGTCCACGAGCAATTTTTTTTAAACTTTTCCTGTTGAAAAGCGATATCCCAAGTATAAATACAGTAAAGTACACACACTGAAGGATATGTTTTGAGCAAAACAAGTTGTGTTTATAGACACAACTGCAAACTTCAAAGAGTAGGGCAACCCTGCGGCATTCCATGTTTTTCATTTAACCAATCTGGAAGACCAGGTGTGTTGAATTTAGGCAATCATTGAACTGATCAATTAACTCAGCTGGTCAGGTGTGGTGCCTAGTTGGACCAAAATCCTGCAGTACCTGCGACACTCCAGGAACAGGGTTGCCTACCCCTGGAGTAGGGCATTCAATAAGTTGGTCCGATGGTCAAATGTGATGTCATCTTCCTTCCCCTTGCTTGAGGAACAATAGAGGAGCACTTGTTGCAATGTTGAGATGTGCCTTTTGTTAAGTAAATCAGGTGTTAAATGATGTGAAAAGGAGAATGGATGACTTTAATTACTTTCCTATGGTTGTTGCATTGTCGAGAGGTAAACCTGCGAATAAGCATTTCATGGCACTGTGTACTCCACGTATATCATGTGTATGTGAAAAAAACTAACTTGAACTAACTATCTCTGACAGCTCTCATGATTTACTGGCTGACACTGCATTGAGCAGCTACTGTAGCACCTTTGCATTTTGCAAACTGGGTTTCCCTCCTATGAAGAATTGAGTTGCTGCTCTTTAACATCTCCAAGGACGCAGAGTTTGTTTGTCATGGGCAAAAATATAGTAGACGTTAAGAAAGACCTTGAACAGATACACACCTGTGTAACCTTTATTTAACTAGGCAAGTCAGTTAAGAACAAATTTGTATTTACAATGACAGCCTACACCAGCCAACGCTGGGCCAATTGTGCACCACCCTATGGGACTCCCAATCACTGCTGGTTGTGATACAGCCTGGATTTGAACCAGGGAGTCTGAAGTGACACTTCTAGCATTGAGATGCCATGCCTTGACCACTGCACCACTTGAACAGTATGTTGCTAGTTAGTTGGTTCAGAATAATGTCTCTAGAATTAACAAATTTTTAAAAAGTTCACTGCAAAGAGGTGGAAGGTCAACACAAAAAAAATGGATCCAAATTTAGGAGACCATGTGCAGTTACCCATCAATGGCTTTTTATTTTTGGCTTAGGCTACATGCCACAAGTTTCCCAATTGGCATTTGTGTGAAATAAATCACAGCCATGATAGGGGAATGCAGTCTCCAGAAATGATGTCAACAGTCTGTCCAGTGTGGAAGGGTAAAAAAAAGCTGTACTCCTATCGGGCCCATTCCTCCATCAACAGCTCAAACTGTGCCAGTCACCATGCCCAGCCGCTGGACTAGCACTAGCTCCGGATTCATCCATGGCATCTTCTCACGCAAAGACAAATGAGCAGCTGTCAAGCTGTCATCTCGTTCACACAGTCTCTCCCCTGATGCATTCAAAACCGGCCATCCGGGCCTCTCTGCCACCACCCCAGTTAAGCACAGTGTTACCTTACCTTACCTTTCCCCTCTGCCCTCCCCACTACCCTGCTTCCTCTCTGAGCCGTACAGCACCACAGAGCCTTGAACAAAGAATGACATACAGTAAGAGGATACAGGGGAAGAGGGAGGGACTCACTCTGGAGAGGACACAGGCAGTTAGTGGTAATGCATCTTGATGACAGAGAGAAGTACATGCTTTAAATACAATTCAATTAAGCATCTAAAAAGGTACCTATTAGTTTCTGTCTAATGGAACATTTACCTTAGAGAGAACATTTATTGCCCAGGTAACAAATGAGTACGGATGCAGACAGTCAGACTTCCACTATGACACAAGAACACTGAGTACATATTTAATTAACTTTTTAACTTTTTAAACTATGGTTAATAAAGACAACTTAATAAACATACTGTAATCAGTGGTGTGTCCTGAACATTTTAAATGGGGTGGCCAAGGTGGGGTACAGACCCAGTTTGGGGGAGGCAATAACATTTTGAACCATAATTGATGCAAGGTGGATTTTTGCAATATAATTATGATGGTTCAAAACATTAAATGCTTCAGCTTAGTTTTGATACATTTCCCTGTTCAAATACATCCATCTTGATACAATGTTTGCCTTCAAGGTCAGGATTTTATATAAGGGTATTAGCATATAGCAGTAAATTCCCTTGAAAGTGCCATCCAAAGTGCGAATTATACTGCAACATTCATAGTCAAAACATGTTTATAGTCAAGACATGTAATTCAACTGTAAACATGTATTACCTTTTAATGTGTCATGAACAGCGGTGGGAAAAGTACCCAATTGTCATACTTGAGTAAAAGTAAAGAGTAATAGAGTAAAAGTAAAAGTAATAGAAAATTACTCAAGTAAAATTCACCCAGTACAATACTACTTGAGTAAAAGTCTAAACCTATTTGGTTTTAAATATACTTAAGTATCAAAAGTAAGAGTAAACATATTAATAATTTCAAATTCCTTATATTAAGCCAACCATTCGGTACCATTTCCTTGTTTTTTATAGCCAGGGGCCAGGGTAGCCAGGGGCACGCTCCAACACTCAGACATAATTTTCAAACAAAGCTTGTGTTTAGTGAGTCTGCCAGATCAGAGGCAGTAGGGATGACCATGGATGTTCTCTTGATAAGTGTGTGAATTCGACCATTTTCCTGTCCTGCTAAGCATTCTAAGTACTTTTGGGTGTCAGGGAAAATGTATGGAGTAAAAGTACATACTTATCTTTAGGAATGTAGTGGAGTAAAAGTAAAAGTTGTCAAAAATAAAAATAAACTCAGCAAAAAATGAAACGTCCCTTTTTCAGGACCCTGTCTTTCAAAGATAATTCGTAATAATGCAAATAACTTCACAGATCTTCATTGTAAAGGGTTTAAACACTGTTTCCCATGCTTGTTCAATGAACCATACACAATTAATGAACATGCACCTGTGGAACGATCGTTAAGACACTTACAGCTTACAGACGGTAGGCAATTAAGGTCATAGTTATGAAAACTCTACTGACTCTGAAAAATACCAAAAGAAAGATGCCCAGTGTCCCTACTCATCTGCGTGAGCGTGCCTTAGGCATGCTGCAAGGAGGCATGAGGACTGCAGATGTGGCCAGGGAAATAAATTGCAATGTCCGTACTGTGACACGCCTAAGTGACAGCCCTACAGGGAGATAGGATGGACAGCTGATCGTCCTCGCAGTGGCAGACGACGTGTAACAACACCTGCACAGGATTGGTACATCCGAACATCACACCTGCGGGACAGGTACACGATGGCAACAACAACTGTCTGAGTTACACCAGGAATGCACAATCTCTCCATCAGTGCTCAGACTGTCCGCAATAGACTGAGAGAGGCTGGACTGAGGGCTTGTAGGCCTATGGGCACAAACCCACTGTCGCTGGACCAGACAGGACTGGCAAAAAGTGCTCTTCACTGACTAGTCGTCATTTTGTCTCACCAGGGGTGATGGTCGGATTCGCATTTATCATCGAAGGAATGAGCGTTACACCGAGGCCTGTACTCTGGAGCGGGATCGATTTGGATGTGGAGGGTCCATCATGGTCTGGGGCGGTGTGTCACAGCATCATCGGACTGAGCTTGTTGTCATTGCAGACAACTCAATGATGTATGTTACAGGGAACGCCTTCCTCCTCCCTCATGTGGTACCCTTCCTGCAGGCTCATCTTGACAAGACCCTCCAGCATGACAATGCCACCAGCCATACCGCTCATTCTGTGCGTGATTTCCTGCAAGATAGGAATGTCAGTGTTCTGCCATGGCCAGCGAAGAGCCCGGATCTCAATCCCATTGAGCACGTCTGGGACCTGTTGGATCGAAGGGTGAAGGCTAGGGCCATTCCCTTCAGAAATGTCTGGGAACTTGCAGGTGCCTTGGTGGAAGAGTGGGGTAACATCTCACAGCAAGAACTGGCAAATCTGGTGCAGTCCATGAGGAGGAGATGCACTGCAGTACTTAATACAGCTGGTGGCCACACCAGATACTGACTGTTACTTTTGATTTTGACCCCCCCCCCCATTGTTCAGGGGCACATTATTCCATTTAGGTTAGTCACATGTCTGTTGAACTTGTTCAGTTTATGTCTAAGTTGTTGAATCTTGTTATGTTCATACAAATATTTACACATGTTTGCTGAAAATTAATGCGGTTGACAGTGAGAGGATGTTTCTTTTTTTGCTGAGTTTAGTTAAGTAAAGTACAGATACACCAAAACATGACTTAAGTAGCACTTTCAAGTATTTTTGCTTAAGTACTTTTACCACTGGTCATGAACACAACCAGTCATGTTTTCATTTGAAGGTAGGTTAACCAGGTTACCTGCTCACGTTCGTCTATTCTAAAATAAGTCCAGCATCCGAACAGTACACTGCACACCCGCCATTTGAATAGAAAGGGACATTAGAAAGGGACCATTAGTGTAATGGCATTCAGCCTACAAAGTGATGTGTATTTATGGATGCCAAGGGAAGCCATGCTTCTCCAAAAATGTTAACACTAAAATAAATAAAACGTTTTTAATTTGTGTCTACGATTCGCAAGAGGCTGAATCTATTTCACCAGAGAAAGCATCCGAGCAAGGCAAACAGTGCCCCTTTGTCTTAGTGTCTGAAGCCTATGTATCAGCTCCAGAGCGCTCAGGACCACAGACGGGGGTGAAGGTTCACCTTTCACCAGGACAACGACCCTAAGCACACAGCCTACACAACGCAGGAGTGGCTTTGGGACAAGTCTCTGAATGTCCTTGAGTGGCCCAGCCAAAGCCCGGACTTGAACCCAATCAAACATCTCTGGAGAGACCTGAAAATAGCTGTGCAGCGACGCTCCCCATCCAACTTGACAGATCTTGAGAGGATCTGCAGAGAAGGATGGGAGAAACTCCCCAAATGCAGGTGTGGCAAGCTTGTAGAGTCAAACCCAAGAAGAGTTGAGGGTGTAATCACTGCCAATGGTGCTTCAATAAAGTACTGAATAAAGGTTCTGAATACTTATGTAAATTAATATTTCCGTTTTTGTTTTTAATACATTTCCTAAGATTTCTAAAAACATGTTTTTGCTTTGTCATTATGGGGTATTGTGTGTAAATTGATGAGGGGAAAAAAATAATTTCATTGATTTTAGAATAAGGCTGTAACATAACAAAAATCAGGAAAAAGTCAAGGGGTCTGAATGCTTTCCGAATGCACTGTAAATTCCATTACATCCACCAATTCTCCCTGCAGCCAGTAAAGCAGTTACTGCACCAGCAATAGATTGATCCTACAGGCATGTCCTTGACCAAGGCACCTAAACTAAACTGCTGCATATATGAAGATCGTGATATTTATTTTTTATTTCACCTTTATTTTTATTTAATCAGGTAGGCTAGTTGAGAACAAGTTCTCATTTACAACTGCGACCTGGCAAAGATAAAGCAAAGCAGTGCGACACAAACAACAACACAGAGTTACACATGGAATAAACAAACATACAGTCAATAACACAATAGAAAAAAAGTCTATATACAGTGTGTGCAAATGAGGTAAGATAAGGGAGGCAATAAATAGGCCATAGTGGCGAAATAATTACAATTTAGCAATTAAACACTGGAGTGATAGATGTGCAGAAGATGAATGTGCAAGTAGAGATGCTGGGGTGCAAAGGAGCAAAAAAATATATAACAGTATGGGGATGAGGTAGTTGGATGGGCTATTTACAGATGGACTATGTACAGGTACAGGGATATGTGAGCTGTTCTGACAGCTGGTGCTTAAAGTTAGTGAGGGAGATATCAGTGATTTTTGAAATTCGTTCCAGTCATTGGCTCAGAGACCTGGAAGGAAAGGCAGGCAAAGGAGGAATTGACTTTGGGGGTGACCAGTGAAATACAACTGCTGGAGTGCCTGCTATGGCTGGGTGCTGCTATGGTGACCAGTGAGCTGAGATAAGGCGGGGCTTTACCTAGCAAAGACTCCTAGATGACCTGGAGACAGTGGGTTTAGCAAGTAGAGTAGAGTGTTGGAGGCCATTTTGTAAATGACATCGCCAAAGTCAAGGATCGGTAGGATAGTCAGTTTTACGAGGGATGATCCATGGAAGCCATAAGTAAATATGGCTGATGTTCCTTATCGTCATTAATTACCATTATGGCAGAGGGGTTCCTCATGTTCTGTTTGTATTCCTCTGACCATTTGAAATACGATCTTAATTCAAACATACATCTAAATGTTTATCCAAGATAAATCCTAATCAGATGCCGGTTGTCATATCCTAGGAACAAAAAGGCAAGTGGCTGTACTGTCCTCACCACAATGAATCAGAGAAACAGAAATGACATTGTCATTGTGAAAGATACACACTGAGTCAGTAAAAGGCATTCGGAAACTGCTATTACAGAACTGGCCATAGAAGGAACTACGATGACAAATGGCAAATGGCGGATGGCATTCCAGACATTTTCTTGATTGTTCTCCCTCAATGTACTAGCTGGCGTGAGTTGTGTCAAGATAACAATCTATTATTTTTAATGTTGGTGTACTAGAGGGAGGAAACTGGTTTCCTTTTCAGCTGGGGGTGTCTTGACTTGCAGTCTACACTTGTTAGAGAGACTTTTACCACAGATTGTGTTAGAGTTTGTAAACAAACAATTTAATGCACTTGTCCAGGTAAGAAACCTGTCAACTTTCCTCAGAAATGGGAAGTGATGGTATATGTGACAAAGTGTGAAACAATTATGTGTGACAAAGAGTGACAAACAATACAAATGTGTTTGTATGTTTTATATGCAATTCCAATACCATCTGTAACAGTATGGAACAACTCGAAAAAGTTCTGTACAGAATGCAAGTATCAGTGATTCAGAGAATCATGGGTTAAATCATTTAAAGGCCACAGAATGAAAAGGTAGATGTCCAGCAGTAAACAAGTCTGTCAAGTCATGGGCATTATCAGTTGATGGCAACAAAGTCATGGGTTAACCTACAGTAAAGTCATGTAACTTTGTCAATGTACAGACTCAGTGAGCATAGCCTTGCTATTGAGAAAGGTCCGTAGGCAGATCTCAAATCAAATCAAAGTTTATTTGTCAACAGCGCCAAATACAACAGGTGTAGGCCGAGCAATTGCCGTACCAGGCAGTGATGCAACCGGTCAGGATGCTCTCGATGTAGCAGCTGTAGAACCTTTTGAGGAGCTCAGGACCCATACCAAATCTTTTTAGTTTCCTGAGGGGAATAGGCTTGTCGTGCCCTCTTCACGACTGTCTTGGTGTGTTTGGACCGATCTAGTTTGTTGTTGATGTGGACACCAAGGAATTTGAAGCTCTCAACCTGCTCCACTACAGCCCCATCGATGAGAATGGGGACATGCTCGGTGCTCCTTTTCCTGTAGTCCACAATCATCTCCTTAGTCTTGGTTACGTTGAGGGATAGGTTGTTATTCTGGCACCACCCGGCCAGGTCTCTGACCTCCTCCCTATAGGCTTTCTCGTCGTTGTCGGTGATCAGGCCTACCACTGTTGTGTCGTCAGCAAACTTAATGATGGTATTGGAGTCATGCCTGGCCATGCAGTCGTGGATGAACAGGGAGTACAGGAGGGGACTGAGCAAGCACCCCTGGGGAGCAGATGTGTTGCTACCTAACCTCACCACCTGGGGGCGACCTGTCAGGAAGTCCAGGATCCAGTTGCAGAGGTAGGTGTTTAGTCCCAGGATCCTTAGCTTGGTGATGAGCTTTGAGGGTACTATGGTGTTGAAGGCTGAGCTGTAGTCAATGAACAGCATTCTCACATAGGTGTTCCTTTTGTGCAGGTGGGAAAGGGCAGTGTGGAGTGCAATAGAGATTGCATCATCTGTGGATCTGTTTGGGTGGTATGCAAATTGGAGTGGGTCTAGGGTTTCTGGGATAATGGTGTTGATGTGAGCCATTAGCAGCCTTTCAAAGCACTTCATGGCAACGGACGTGAGTGCTACGGGTCTGTAGTCATTTAGGCAGGTTGCCTTTGTGTTCTTGGGCACAGGGACTATGGTGGTATCCCTGAAGCATGTTGGTATTACAGACTCAATCAGGGACATGTTGAAAATGTCAGTGAAGACACCTGCCAGTTGGTCAGCACATGCCCGGAGCACACGCCCTGGTAATCCATCTGGCCACGCAGCCTTGTGTTGACCTGTTTAAAGGTCTTACTCAAGTCGGCTACAGAGAGCGTGATCACACAGTCATCCGGAACAGCTGATGCTCTCATGCATGCCTCAGTGTTGCTTGCCTCGAAGCGAGCATAGAAGTGATTTAGCTCGTCTGGTAGGCTCGTGTCACTGGGCAGCTCGCGGCTGTGCTTCCCTTTGTAGTCTGTAATAGTTTGCAAGCCCTGCCCCATCCGAAGAGCGTCGGAGCCGGTGTAGTATGATTCAATCTTAGCCCTGTATTGACACTTTGCCTGTTTGATGGTTCGTCGCAGGGCATAGCGGGATTTCTTGTAAGCTTCTGGGTTAGAGTCCCGCACCTTGAAAGCGGCAGCTCTACTCTTTAGCTCAGTACGAATGTTGGTGCTGGCTTGGACCTGGCTCTCAATAGAAGACAGGCTATGTTCACACTGGCCACAAGATGAGGTAGAAACTGAGCTGCACTTCCTGACCTCCTGCCAAATGTATGAACATATTAGAGACACATATTTCCCTCAGATTACACAGATCCACAAAGAATTTGAAAAAAAAAACAATTTTGATAAACTCCCATATCTACTGGGTGAAACACCAGCATGCCATCACAGCAGCAAGATGTGTGACCTGTTGCCACAAGAAAAGGGAAACCAGTGAAGAACAAACACTATTTATGTTTATTTATTTTCATTATTTGCACATCGTTACAACACTGTATATAGACATAATATGACATTTTACATGTCTTTATTCTTTTGGAACTTCTGTGAGTGTAATGTTTACTGTTCATTTTTATTGTGTATTTCACTTTTGTTTATATCTACTTAACTTGCTTTGGCAATGTTAACATGTGTTTTCCATGCCAATAAAACCCTTGAATTGAATTGTGAATTGAGAGAGAGAGAGAGAAAGAGAAAGCAGGAGCGAGAGAGAGAGAGAGAGAGAGAGAGAGAGAAGGGTACAGAGAGAGAGCAGGGGAGTGAGTGAGAGAGAGAAAGAGAGCGAGAGCAGGGTAGAGAGAGGTAGGGAGTGATATACAGCCAAAGAGGGAGGGCAGCCACTTGGTGCACTCTTGTGGTTCTAGCAGGAGCGTCACAGCTGCTTGCTCTCTGACAGTGTGGCATCGCTCTCATATAGCACACAGCGAAAAGTGCTCCAGACAAACATTACAGTATGTATGATTGGACTTCTTTCAGAGGAATATGGGTTTGCCTCCTTTTAAAAAGTTTTTCTAACTTCTTGAATTTGTCATTTTTTCACTATCCTCTCCAGGGATGTATAAAACCAAGACAAAATTAGCAAAAAAGGATTGTTTTCGGGGTTTTAATTTGGACATTTTGGATGCATTGCATTGACAAGACAACATGTTGTCACCGGTGTTTGGAGACATAGGAGACAGACATACATGTTTGGATTATCTGGACACTTACCAGTGATACATGAAAGCTGTGAAACATGTCAGCGGGAGATTTACATTTGCTTGGAATGAACAAAAACGCAAGGGTGTGACATAGAGAGACCAAATTGTTGTGTGTTTGACTTTAAAAATGCTATTACAAAATGTTGTTTTTTACTCTTAATGCATGAAAAATCAATTTTACCTTTGTGTATGTCTTTTCTTATGAAGATGGATTTTAACTTGAGTAGCATAGTGCTCTACGCGGTCAACACCACTGTGACCCCCTTTCACAACAATACAGGACCCTACCATCCTGCAGCGGGACCCTGGAGTTTACTATTGCTGGTGATCATCATCATGACCATCGTGGTGGGCAACCTGCTGGTCATCATTGCTATAGCACGCACATCCCAGTTACAGACTATGACTAACATCTTCATCATGTCCCTGGCCTGTGCTGACCTCATCATGGGGGTCCTGGTGGTCCCTCTGGGGGCCACCATCGTGGTGACGGGGAACTGGCAGCTGAGTGGCATGTCCTGCGAGCTCTGGACCTCTGTAGATGTGCTCTGTGTCACGGCCAGCATCGAGACTCTTTGCGTGATTGCAGTGGACCGCTATATTGCCATTACAAGGCCCCTCAGGCACAAGGTTCTGCTCAATAAGTGGCGCGCCCGACTAATAGTGTGTGTGGTGTGGATTGTGTCTGCTCTGATCTCTTTTGTGCCCATCATGAACCAGCTTTGGCGGGCAGAAGAGGACCCGGAGGCCATGGTGTGCTATCAGGACCCTGCCTGCTGTGACTTTATGACCAACAGCACTTTTGCCATTATATCCTCTGTAGTGTCATTCTACATCCCTTTGCTCATAATGATATTTGTCTATGTCAAAGTCTTCCTCATAGCCACACGACAGGTACAGCTCATAGACAAGACCCGGCTGCGCTTCCAGAGTGAATGGCCAGCGCCGACGACAACACAGCTGAGCAACCACAGTTGCAACATTTTGCCCTTGGGCTATGGTGGCAGTAGCAGCTGCACCAGCTCACCTCGCAAGAGAAGCTCCAGGCGAAGACCCTCACGGCTAACCGTTGTCAAGGAGCACAAGGCCCTCAAGACCTTGGGCATTATCATGGGCACCTTCACCCTCTGCTGGCTGCCTTTCTTTGTGGCTAACATCATCAATGTGTTTGACAGGAACGTGCCCCCGGGAGAGATCTTCCGCCTGCTCAACTGGCTGGGCTACATCAACTCTGGCCTCAACCCCATAATCTACTGCAGGAGCCCTGAGTTCCGCACTGCTTTCAAGAACTTACTGGGCTGCCCCTGGTTTTCCACCCCACGATTAAACACCTTAGGTGTCTACAAGGAGAAGCGGACACACTGCCCCTGCTTCCTGGGTTTGCCTGAGGCAGCCAGCTCTTTCCAGAAGCCCCCTGCTGCTGCCAGGCCTGAGGGGGACGAGAGCCTGGCTAGCAGTCAGAGCAGCGACAAGAGTGAGGAGCCTTCCCCAGGACCCCCACACTTTAACAGCAACACACAGTTCAGTGAATTCTCCAAACCAGAAAATGAATTGTAAGTTTCCTATTGTTATCATCTAAAATTTTGCACACTACATTTTCTCGTTCCATGATAAGTACTTTAAACAATGCATAGAAAAATGGGGAAGGGGGGGGGGCAATTGTTGGATAATTATGTTTAAATTTCAAGGATATCTCAAATTTGCACTTATTAGCATTTACACTATTCAATTTGATAGTGATAGATTATCTTGAGAAGATGCCATGGTCCATGTCTATACAAGCTTTTTGTTGTCATGCAAGAATTAACATTCCGTAGATGCTATAAATGTTTTACTTCAGCTTACAAAAATGTTACTCCTAATTGTATTTACAAGTCTAGGCCAATTGATATCTGCTGACACACACACACACATAAATTGCGTAATCAACCTATGGTAGTGTATTTCCACATTATGAAGGGAAAAGTCTCTTCATAACGTTGAAATACACTACCATAGGTTGATTACGCAATTTATGTGTGTGTGTCATTTGTCAACCATTCAATACATCTCTGAATGGAAAATAATAATGAAACAATGCTAAGACATCAGGAGGGGAGTGTACTGCTGCAATCCAGAGGGCATGTTTAGGATCATGTCTGTAGTTTCGCGGTATTCCTTTGGGAGAGGGGATACGTTTGGTAAATCAAACCATCTCTTTGAATCCTTCACTCACAGGTTTCGTAGAGCTCACTGGGCATGCATGTTCAATATATTTGGATATGTTCTGAATACACTAAGGTGCTGGAACAATGTAGGCCTAACAATGAATGTACTCAATGCTTACATACTGAAAGATTAATATTACAACATTATAACGCAATGTGAAATGTAATAGGCAAATGTTCATTGTGTAGATCCATATCAAAGTAATTAATTTCAAGACTGTAGATTAATTTATAATTGCTGCTACCGTATTATGTTACCTGTACATCTTTGAATGCGGCACGTCAACATTATACAAATTAATAACATATTACCAAGGGTTCTCTAAAAAGCAAATAATTTCAAATCCCCATGTGTAATTTAGTGCTTCTGTAGCTGTTTACTCTACTATACCCTTAACCACCTCTTCTTGCTGTGTCTTGGAACCTTCAATACCAATTAATTATCCATGGTAAGAATGGTATGAAAACATACAAATTAATATAGCTTTTTTTATGACAAAAAATATGCATTATAGTAAAGTATTGTACATCAAAACTAAACCCAATTAAAAGTGTCCAAAAGTGTGAATGTCTGATGCAGACATTATAGAGGGGCTTCCCAATAGAGTGAGTTGATGGTGTTTATGCCTCTGCTAGGGCCCCTCTGCAGCCTGTCCAACACCCGCCCACAGCTGATAACCCTTTATCACTGAGCCACAAGACTTCCGCTCACCGGGAGAGGCTGTTTACAAGACAAATAGCCATTGGGAGCACACATAAGAGCATGGTTTGTTTATGGTTGGACTGCTAAACATGTGTCTTACCAAACCAATCCAATTTGCAGAGAGTCACTTATACTATACAGATGCTGGGATCAGGTTACCTTTTTAATGACTACCAATTTAATCCATAACAAGTGCCTTCACTCACTTCTGACTTCTCACTGCATCAATTTACAGTTGAAGGGTAGTAGGCTGTGTTATCTATACTGATCTTGTTCCGTGGGTTTCAGGGGCAGTTAGGAATCATTATGAGTGCACATTCTTCTCACACATGCAAATACTGGATCTAAAGATGACTTTAAAAGCTCTATAGCTGACAACAGTCCAGTAATATGAATAGGCCAGTGACATGCAATATATATATTTTTTATCTAAACAGTTCATTTGCAGTGTCACAATTGTTTCCGAAATGTTGCAATCTCTGAGCTCTTTAACAGATGCAATTAATTGGGCAGTAACGTAGGAACCATTTAAGAGTGTCCAGTAATTCAGCCTGAGTAAGAAGGCTATAGCTCACTGTACTAGAGTGAGATCATTAGGTGTATCAGAAAAACCGGGCCGTGGCTTTGACAGTCTATTGAATGTGATTGATAATGTGTGAACTCCCTATTAGCCCCGGCAGGCAGGGGGGATAGGCTAGGACACAGCATGAATCAGGGACCTATGTCTTCTGCAGGTGGTGATAAGCCAGCGCTTAGTGCTTGGTGAGAGCAGTGTTGTCCTATGGTAATTTAGCCTAAATCCTTCCTACAATGTTCTGGGAATTGTGCAGGATACCTAGCTAGCACATAACATTCTGAGAACCATATGTTTCTTAGGTGGGAATTTCAGTACTTTAGCATAACATTTTCTATAGGTTTCCTCATGGTTCTATTTAAAGTCATGTTCTCAGAACATTAAGAAAACTTTCCATAAAAACCACTAGAAAACATTAGTAACATTCAAAGAACTTTCTAAGAATTAGATTTTAAAACAGATACATTCTGTTCTCACCATCAACAAAACTCTCTCTATCCTCTATCTGGTTAAGTGTGTTCAGGTGTGTTGGCCACACCCACTAATTGGCCACACGTAATCTTAATGAGTGCTTGTTTCCTTTGAAATGGGGTCTGTTTGAATCAAAGTGAAAAATAGAGGACTCATCATAGATATCTGTTTTAGCATGGACAATGCCATTTCTATTAGACATTGCCATCATCCACCATTTTAAAGCAGTTAAGTGGTTAACTTGTTGAGGATTCCTATGGTTTTTAGCCTCAATGGCACTACCGATGCCATCAAAGACGCTATAATGGCACTGATATAAAGATGAGTCCTCTATATATCTCTGTGGTTTGACTAGACTAGAGGACGACTGATTAATCAGAATGGCCAATTAATTAGGGCCGATTTCAAGTTTTCATAACAATCGGTAATCTGTATTTTTGGACACTGATTGGCCAATTATTTATTTTTTTACACCTTTATTTAACTAGGCAAGTCAGTTAAGAACACATTCTTATTTTCAATGACGGCCTAGGAACGGTGGGTTAACTGCCTTGTTCAGGGGCAGAACGACAGATTTTTACCTTGTCAGCTCGGGGATTCGTTTTTGCAACCTTCCGGTTACTAGTCCAACGCTCTAACCACCTGCCTTACATTGCACTCCACGAGGAGCCTGCGTGGCAGGCTGACTACCTAGTACGCGAGGGCAGCAAGAAGCCAAGGTAAGTTGCTAGCTAGCATTAAACGTATATTGTAAAAAACAATCAATCTTAACATAATTACTAGTTAACTACACATGGTGGATGATATTACTAGTTTATCTAGCGTGTCCTGCGTTGCATATAATCAATGCGGTTAATTTCTCATCGAATCACAGCCTACTTCGCCAAACGTGTGATGAAGTGTGAATGTGTGATGAACGTGTGAACGTGTGATGATGCAAGCAGTCAGGGTATATGCAGGAGTTTGGGCCATCTGGCTCATTGCGAACTGTGTGAATTACATTTATTCCTAACAAAGACTGTAATTAATTTGCCAGAATTGTACATAATTATGACATAACATTGAAGGTTGTACAATGTAACAGCAACATTTAGACTTAGGGATGCCACCCGTTAGATAAAATACGGAACGGTTCCGTATTTCACTGAAAGAATAAACGTTTTGCTTTCGAAATTATAGTTTCCGGATTCTACCATATTAATCACCAAAGGCTTATATTTCTGCGTGTTATTATTTTCATAATTAAGTCTGTGATTTGATAGAGCAGTCTGACTGAGCGATGGTAGGCAGCAGCAGGCTCTTAAGCATTCATTCAAACAGCACTTTCAAACAGTGAGTTTGCCAGCAGCTCTTCGCAATGCTTCAAGCATTGCTCTGTTTATGACTATCAACTCCCGAGATTAGGGTGGTGTAACCGATGTGAAATGGCTAGCTAGTTAGCGGGGTGCGCACTAATAGTGTTTCAAACGTCACTCGCTCTGAGTAGTTGTTCCCCTTGCTCTGCAAGGGCCTCTGCTTTTGTGGAGCGATGGGTAACGATGCTTCGAGGGTGGCTGTTGTTGATGTGTTCCTGGTTCGAGCCCAGGTAGGGGCGAGGAGAGGGACGGAAGCTATACTCTTACACTAAAGTGCCTATAAGAACATCCAATAGTCAAAGGTATATGAAATACAAATCGTATAGAGAGAAATAGTCCTATAATAACTACAACCTAAAACGTCTTACCTGGGAATATTGAAGACTCATGTTAAAAGGAACCACCAGCTTTCATATGTTCTCATGTTCTAAGCAAGGAACATATTGCACTTTTACTTTCTTCTCCAACACTTTGTTTTTCCATTATTTAAACCAAATTGAACATGTTTCATTATTTATTTGAGGCTAAATTGATTTTATTGATGTATTATATTAAGTTAAAATAAGTGTTCATTCAGTATTGTTTTAATTGTCATTATTACAAATTAATGAATTAATCGGACGATTAATTGGTATCGGCTTTTTTTGGTCCTCCAATAATCGGTATCGGCGTTGAAAAATCCTAATCGGTTGACCTCTAGACTAGACTAAAATAAACAGCTTTGTCTGAGTTTAAAACATATGGCATGCTAGCTCCATCCTGGTGGCGCAGTGGACTAATAACATGATTTTTGAATGACTACCTCATCTCTGTAGCCCACATATACAATTATCTCTAAGGTCCATCAGTCGAGCAGTACATTTCAAACACAGATTCAACCACAAAGACCAGGGAGGTTTCCAATGCCTCACAAAGAAGGGCACCTATTGGTAGATGGGTAAACGTTTAAAAAGCAGACATGCTTTCCCTTTGAGCATGGTGAAGTTATTAATTACACTTTGGAAGGTATATAAATACACACAGTCACTACAAAGATACAGGTATCCTTCGGAACTCAGTTGCCAGAAAGGAAGGAAACCGCTCAGGGATTTCATCGTGAAGCCAATGGTGATTTAAAACAGTTACAGAGTTTAAAGGCTGTGATTAGCTGTGATAGGAGAAAACTGAGGATGGATTAACAACATTGTAGTTACTCCACAATACTAACCTAAATTACAAAGTGAAATGAAGGAAGTCTGTACAAAATAAAAATATTCCAAAACATGCATCCGGTTTGCAAGAAGGCACTAAAGCAATACTGCAAAACATTTGGCAAAGCAATTCACTTTTTGTCCTGAATACAAAGTGTTGTGTTGGATTTGCCCCAAACATAATACATTACTAAGTACCACTCTCCATATTTTCAAGCATGGTGGTGGCTGCATCATGTTATGGGTAGGCTTGTAATCGTTAAGGACTGTGGATTTTTTCAGGATAAAACATTTACGGAACGGAGCTAAGCACAGGCAACATCTTAGATGAAACCCCGGTTCAGTCTGCTTTCCACCAGACACTGGGAGATGAATTCACCTTTCAGCAGGACAATAACTTAAAACACAAGGCCAAATCTACACTGGAGTTGCTTACCAAGAAGACAGTGAATGAGTGGCTGAGTTACAGTTTTGACTTAAATCTACTTGAAAATCTATGGTAAGAGCCCAAAATGGTTGTCTAGCAATGATTACAACTCATTTGACAGAGCTTGAAGAATTTAGAAAATAATAAATAGGCACAATTTGCACAATCATGGTGTGGAAAGCTTTTAGAGACTTACCAAGAAAGACTTACAGCTGTAATAGCTAACAAAAGTGTTTCTACAAAGTATTGACTCAGGGGTGTGAATACTTTTGTAAATGAGATATTGTTGTATTTCATTTCCAATATATTTTAAAAATGTTCTAAAAACCAGTTTTCACTATTATGGGGAATTGAGTGTAGTAGAGTGAATTTGTTTTTTGCTCCCATTTTGAATTCAGGTGGTAAAACAACAAAATGTAGAATAAGTCAAGGGGTATGAATACTTTCTGATGGCACCAAAATGAATGTGTTTGCATGATTAATGCCTATGAAAAATAATTTCAGTCTTATCTGTGCTTGGAGATCCAAACAGTTAACCCAAACTTAGCTAGTAGTGTTATTAAAGTTATTATTGAAACATGTTCTCAGAACGTTATTTAATTACCTTAAAAATAACTTATAATTTCTGTTCTCAGAACATCAATAAAGCCTCCCAGGAAAATTTTCAGGGAACCATAGTAAAACATTCTCAGAACCTCCCTGCAACCTAAAAATGTATGTTCCAGAACAGGCGGAATGTTCACTTCCGTTCTCAGAAGGTTTAAAAAACACTCAATTTTAACGGTCAATAAACGTATGGCTTCATTCCCAGAACCAATGGGAAACTTAAAACTTATGTTCCCACAACTTCCAAGGAACTAAATGTGCTAGCAGGGTAATGACTATTGTTATATCTAGTCTTATGACTATTTGTTCATGACAAAATGCCCTAAATAGGGAATGGAGCTTTGTACAAATTATTGCTAATTCATTGTTCCAAACAAAGTCGATGCCACATGGGAAATTCATGATGGTAGTTAGATGTCCACATACTCTTGACCATGCAGTGTATTTTATAAATTATACATATCACATACATATCATAAATATCAAAGCTATCCTTCATTAAGAAATACATGGAATGTGACATCTTTAACTAAACCCTGTGTCATTTGTTCATTCTGTACAGTACAGTCTTTTTTACTAGCATGCATAGCAGCAAAATAATCAAATTACTGTAGCTAATGTCCTCAGAGTTTCTCATATCAAACTGTTTTTAGATCTAAAGAGGAACAGCTGCTACTGTTTTAGTCCTCATGATGCGGCAGCACTACAGCATCTTGTAATAGTTATCACATACTCATTCTCTTTTATAAGCAGTGGTATGCTCTGCAGTGGCCTGCTCAGTATGGGTCAGGGGAAATGTGATAAGACTGTAATGCAAGGGAAAACAGTAAATGATTGAAGAACACAACTTGTTCTGTGCCAATCTTTAAAAATGGCAGTGGGGTCTTTTTTTCAGAGAGAACTCACAATTTATTTTTTTGTCAACACTTCACCTAACATACAGATTATTAAAAATGTTCCACTCTTCGAAGCAAAATGCCAGGAGTTGCTTTGACGTAGATTTGAGAAAAGGCTTAGTCTTGAAATTAATAGAAATTCAACTAAAGATCATTCTAATTTAAAATGTGCCCTAATACTGTTTGGTTATACAAGGCCAATACAATCAAGATTGCAGGTTCAACCTCTAGAGCACTATTTCATTATCTTCAATTGAGCCATTCAGCAAAGAGTGAATGCCTGTTTTGTTAACAATTCAGCCAGACTCAGATATAACATGTGATCATCATATTAATTAAGCATCAATAATGGCAGAGCCTCTATGAAAGCATGATAGAAGATAGGTTTGTTTTACAATGGCTTTGCAATCATTAGCTCAGTGGTACTAACTTTAACTTTGTGTTTGCCCTGGCACTAAAAGGTTGTGTCCTAAATGACCAACTGACAGAGTCATGCAGCTTTCAGTGGAATAGCTTTGTGGGACATGCCTGGAACAGTAATTCCCATCTGATGGCTGATGGACTAAACTCTCTTTCTGTATGCTACCAAGCAACTGAGACTGAGGCATGATCTCACCCCTTGGGGTGATCCAGGGCCAAATGCCTCAAGATATATTTATCCAAACACCATGTCCCTCAACAGAAACATGTAGTGTGTCAGATATTGTTATCAAATTCACCTCCTAAAATACAGCAAATTAAAGATTCCTAGAATTCTCATCAAATTCTCACAGAAGTCCTGGGTTAAGAAGTTGCTGTACGGCACCTATATTCAGTTCAGTAATGGATTAAGTGCAATAACACTCATGAGGTGTCACAACAAGCAATGAAGGCCAACATGTTGTGGCAGTTTGAACTCAGACACAACTCTCTAATGGATATGTCCAGAGCAAATTGAATTGCACAGATTAGAGAGACACATTACACTGTATTTTCACCCTCTGAACTTGTGTTGTTGTTTCAGCTTCCACTTGTTTGGCATGGCAAATATATCAGGCAAGAAATAGCTTTTGGAGAGAATCCACCAAGAGGAGAGGCAGTGGAAATATGTCGATCTGCGGCCCAGCCTAATGTACTGAGTGATTCAGAGTGCATGCCACAATTGGCTTATTACTCCAAATGACTGAGTAAACATTTATACACACATTAGGTGACACCAGCACTATTTTCAACAGACATTGGTGATGTCCTGGCTTGAGTCCTAGATATAGAGCTACATGCTGAGTTTGTAATGCTACCCAGCAATGTGTAAAATCTAAATCCTTTCTCCCGGAGAGTGGAATGCAACGCTGTCTTATTATGAATAAACAGAAACATTGTACTCTGTTGTACATCATTTGTCAGTTAAACAGCATTTGTCATCATCACTGGTATCAACGGTAAAATGTCCAGTCAATATTTAGAAAGGCTAGTCATTACAGTTCGTCCATGCATCTATTTCTCATAATGGTATCAATGAAATACACTGTACATACTTTTCAGTTATAGGCATACAGGATGGCCACAGAAAATATGGGCATCAATTAAGTTATATTTGTAAAACGAATAAAACAGTTGACAGATGACAGATGAAAGCAAGCCTTTTCATTCTGGCTCAAATAAATCACATTGTACAATCTTTAACACAATGGTCACTTTTTCAAATTACAGCAGGTGACAAGAATTGTACATAAAAAAAATTGTCACGATTCTATAAAATTAGAAACTGCAGCAGTAGCGACTTACCCAGGAAATTACCTGAACTAGAGCTCTTTTCATGTGCAGTCGTCCATGACAGACCAAAAATGTTCCTTTTAAATATGTGAGCACTGCCATCAACTGAGCACCACATGCTATATAATTATTTTGTTGGATTAGAAAGAGATATTACCTCAGAGAGCATGAAATTAGGAACAGGATCAGCTAAAGCAGGGGTGTCAAAGTCAAATGGACGGAGGGCCAAATAAAAAAATCAGCTACAAGACGAGGGCCGGACTGTTCGAATGTTCATTGAAAATTTTTTAAATGACGCATATAGTCTAGTGAACCTAATTGAACCTACTGAAAACCTAACAAATATATTACAATATGATCAGATAAATAAAGCAATATTTTCTTATGGCTCTGTCAGTAATCTTTAATTTTCAACAGACACAAAAGACAAATTTCCTTTATATAAATATCCCCATAACATGAACATTACATGAAAGAAACCGGTATTCAAGGCACCATCAGTAGACTATATTTTCTATTTTAGCAAAAGTGGGCTAAATTTACTTCAAAGAAAAAACAATAATAGCAATTTTCTATCATCCACTCAACTGAAATATTTTTAAAATATAATTGGATTGAAATACAAAAAAATAAAGTGCAAAAATCTATTAATCAAAAACAACACTTTGTTTAAGGAGAAGTAACATGCAGTGAAAACAAATATTAAATTTTAACTTTTAAACTTGAACTGAGTAAAAACTCTAAATATGTGATTGCACAGTAATGTTCACTTGTTTGAGGTTGAGGGTGATACTTGGTGGTGTCCCATCTTTTCCACAAGTTCATCAATGTTCGGGGTAAGGCTCTGAGCTGAAGAAATCCTCAGAATTGAGTGGAGGTGTTCAGCAGTAAGTCGACTTCTGTGTGATGTTTTGTTCAGGTTCATCAAAGAAAACAGTTGTTCACACAGGTATGTGCTGCCAAACATAGACAACGTTTGAGCAGCCTGGATGCGCAGCTGGGGCATTGTGCCGGGGAGGAAACGGGCGAACTCCGCAGCACCCACTGCCGCATATTTTGCCCTCAGTGCATCATTGCATTGGAGGTCAATCAACTCCATTTGGAGGTTTGGTGGTGAGCTTTCCACGTCAACAGCAAATGGGTTACCGAGCAGTTCCAACCTGCTTTTTTGTGCTTCAAAGTCAGCAAATCGGCGTCGAAAGTCAGCGGCAAGCATACCTATTTTATCAGCCAACTGTGTGCTCGGGAACGCACTGGTAGAGAGCTTCTCTTTCATGGTCTGGCAGCTGGGAAAGTGGCTCAAATTTTCTTTCCGCATCTGCGTCTCCCACAGAGTCAGTTTGGTTTTAAATGCCTTCACTGTACTGTACATATCAGAGATGACACGATCCCGACCCTGCAGCTGCAAGTTTATTGCATTCAGATGACTCGTAATGTCACACAGAAAAGCCATTTCACACAGAAACATTTCGTCTCGGAGTTGTGTTGTGTCTTTCCCTTTGCTGTCCAAGAACAGACAAATCTCCTCACGAAGCTCGAAACATCTTTGAAGCACCTTTCCCTGGCTTAGCCATCGCACCTCTGTGTGATAAGGCAAATCACCATGCTCCGTTTCTAACTCCGTCAGAAATGCCTTGAACTGGCGGTGATTCAAACCTTTGGCTCTGATAAAGTTAACTGTGCGCGTGATGATGCTCATTACATGCTCCATTTTCAAGGCTTTACCGCACAACGCTTCCTGGTGTATGATACAATGATAAGCTGTCAGCTCACCTGTCGCGTTTTCCTCTTGCATCTTTTCCCGTATCTTCGCCACCAGTCCGCTCCTGTGTCCACACATCGCAGGTGCTCCGTCGGTTGTCAAACCCACGAGTTTTTCCCAAGGCAGCTCCATCTCATTTACACATCTTGACACCTCTTCATACAAATCATGCCCCGTAGTTGTGCCATGCATAGGACGTAAAGCCAAAAACTCCTCTGTCACGCTTAGGTTGGAGTCCACTCCGCGGATGAAAATTGACAACTGGGCAATGTCAGAAATGTCGGTGCTCTCATCCACAGCCAAGGAATATGCAATAAAATCTTTTCCCTTTTTCACAAGCTGCTCTTTTAGATTGATGGACAACTGGTCTACTCTCTCGGCAATGGTGTTTCTGCTCAGACTCACATTTAAAAAGAGTTGCCTTTTTTCTGGGCAAACTTCGTCACAAACTTTAATCATGCAGTTTTTGATGAAATCCCCCTCTGTAAATGGCCGGGCTGATTTAGCGACCTCTTCTGCCAAAATAAAACTGGCCTTGACAGTTGCGTCCGCGTGTGTGTCCGCGTGTTTCGTTTCATAATGTCGTCTCAGATTATACTCTTTCAGTACCGCCACACTTTCTCCACACAGAAGACACACAGGTTTTCCAGCTACCTTCGTGAACATATACTCCGACTCCCACCTTGTTTGAAACCCCCGGTTCTCAGTATCCACCTTCCGTTTTGCCATTTTTGATGGGTATCTGAAAGTTAATTTTACTGTGATGCTGACGACTGCTGTGCCAATAAATATTGAAATGAAGCAGCCTACTGCTCGGTGCGTCACCTTTGCATTGTGGGAAATGTAGTATTGGTGCGTGTAAAAGATCTGCGGGCTGCCGGCTTGCTGCGGGCCGGTTCTAATAATAAATCAAGATCATCCCAGGGGCCGTAAAAAACCTTCTTGCGGGCCGGATGTGGCCCGCGGGCCTTGACTCTGACATATGTGAGCTAAAGCATGGTAATGACGCTCTTCGACACTCATTGTCAATGAGAGCTGAGTATCTGATCAAATCCTACAGCATCATAGAGCAGGCCTAAATGGTGTGGTTTTGGAGTTGAGTAAGTAGTTCAGTATGGGACACATCTTAAAATGGTGAGAGGAGGTTGAAGTCAATGTTTTACTGCACTGTCTGCAGTTGAATAAAGCAACAAAAGAAATTGGCAAGTAATTTAAATCAACTTAATCTCATTGATTGTTTCTTTCCAATTTACTGTAGTGTTGATAGTAATGCCCTGAGGCCTGGAAATAAACATCTACAGTGCCTTGCGAAAGTATTCGGCCCCCTTGAACTTTGCGACCTTTTGCCACATTTCAGGCTTCAAACATAAAGATATAAAACTGTATTTTTTTGTGAAGAATCAACAACAAGTGGGACACAATCATGAAGTGGAACGACATTTATTGGATATTTCAAACTTTTTTAACAAATCAAAAACTGAAAAATTGGGCGTGCAAAATTATTCAGCCCCTTTACTTTCAGTGCAGCAAACTCTCTCCAGAAGTTCAGTGAGGATCTCTGAATGATCCAATGTTGACCTAAATGACTAATGATGATAAATACAATCCACCTGTGTGTAATCAAGTCTCCGTATAAATGCACCTGCACTGTGATAGTCTCAGAGGTCCGTCAAAAGCGCAGAGAGCATCATGAAGAACAAGGAACACACCAGGCAGGTCCGAGATACTGTTGTGAAGAAGTTTAAAGCCGGATTTGGATACAAAAAGATTTCCCAAGCTTTAAACATCCCAAGGAGCACTGTGCAAGCGATAATATTGAAATGGAAGGAGTATCAGACCACTGCAAATCTACCAAGACCTGGCCGTCCCTCTAAACTTTCAGCTCATACAAGGAGAAGACTGATCAGAGATGCAGCCAAGAGGCCCATGATCACTCTGGATGAACTGCAGAGATCTACAGCTGAGGTGGGAGACTCTGTCCATAGGACAACAATCAGTCGTATATTGCACAAATCTGGCCTTTATGGAAGAGTGGCAAGAAGAAAGCCATTTCTTAAAGATATCCATAAAAAGTGTTGTTTAAAGTTTGCCACAAGCCACCTGGGAGACACACCAAACATGTGGAAGAAGGTGCTCTGGTCAGATGAAACCAAAATTGAACTTTTTGGCAACAATGCAAAACGTTATGTTTGGCGTAAAAGCAACACAGCTGAACACACCATCCCCACTGTCAAACATGGTGGTGGCAGCATCATGGTTTGGGCCTGCTTTTCTTCAGCAGGGACAGGGAAGATGGTTAAAATTGTTGGGAAGATGGATGGAGCCAAATACAGGACCATTCTGGAAGAAAACCTGATGGAGTCTGCAAAAGACCTGAGACTGGGACGGAGATTTGTCTTCCAACAAGACAATGATCCAAAACATAAAGCAAAATCTACAATGGAATGGTTCAAAAATAAACATATCCAGGTGTTAGAATGGCCAAGTCAAAGTCCAGACCTGAATCCAATTAAGAATCTGTGGAAAGAACTGAAAACTGCTGTTCACAAATGCTCTCCATCCAACCTCACTGAGCTCGAGCTGTTAGGCAAGGAGGAATGGGAAAAAAATTCAGTCTCACGATGTGCAAAACTGATAGAGACATACCCCAAGCAACTTACAGCTGTAATCGCAGCAAAAGGTGGCGCTACAAAGTTTTAACTTAAGGGGGCTGAATAATTTTGCACGCCCAATTTTTCAGTTTTTGATTTGTTAAAAAAGTTTGAAATATCCAATAAATGTCGTTCCACTTCATGATTGTGTCCCACTTGTTGTTGATTCTTCACAAAAAAATACAGTTTTATATCTTTATGTTTGAAGCCTGAAATGTGGCAAAAGGTCGCAAAGTTCAATGGGGCCGAATACTTTCGCAAGGCACTGTATGTGTAGGAAGGTTCTTAATGGTGAGGAACCATGTGCTCCAGGTGGTTCTTAAGAAACTGCAAACAACTTGATTGAAATATTTTAGCGCCATCAATCATAGAAATCAACATATTTGGCACTTCCACTGTAGTAGACAGGATTACAAAATAAACCCTTTGGCCCCATACCTGCCAGAGGCAAGACCTCAATTTCTGACCACAAAGTCCACCTTTGCCTGTTGACGTGTACTGTAAAAGAAAATACACTTAACTCAAATGATGGATGTCTCTGCCTGAGAATTTGGGATGAAGCGAAAGCCAAATTTGAACTAGGATTTAAACTACACAGGCAATTATTTCCCTCAGAAGACCAAGTGAAAGTACAGTACTTGCTTCATAAGGGCTAAGGGTACTTGAGTCGTATTTCATAAAATGTTTTCATTTTTCTGTAGATTTCTCTAGCAAAACAATGGTGGGCATTGTTTATATTTTCCTGCGTAGACATGTACTGTAAAACTGATAGGATCAGAATCTCTGGCATTTTGAAAAAAGGATTGGTTGGGTATGTTTGGGGGAAAGAGAACCCTAGAGTACACACTACCATGAAGTGATTGATGGGGATAGGATGGAAATTAATCAATCAGGAGAGATATGTTTAAAAGCTCAAACTCAAATAAGCAGTAAAACTGTTTCCCAGTTAAAAAATGAACCCAAATCCCACAATGTTCAATACATTTATGTAAGCTACACATTTCAACCTCCTCCCACCATGTCAGAGTAACCTCTCACAAAGGGCATTTGCCAAGTCAAACAAACACATAATCTCCTGATGAGACCATTAGTTGGCCTTCATATCTGGATTCTTTAACAGTAAAGGAGCATGTGTTTGGGATTTAATGGGAGGATGGGGTGAACAACAAGTCTGATATTGCAAATTAAATGTAAATGACATGATCAAATAAGATGTTTGGATCAATTTCAGGGTTGGATCCCAATGCTTTGAATTCCATTCCATCATTTTGTAAAAATACATATTTTCCAAAAAGGTGATGTCTTGAATTTACAGTATCAATGCAAAACTCTGGGCTGGGAAAACAAAACACCTTTTATTATAGAGTCGATATTTCACCATTGATACAATAGCCACTTTCTGCTGGCTCTGAATTTGTTACAGTAAAATGTGCTTGGTATATTTTGGTTAATATGGCATCAACATTCCTCAAAAGTAATTATCTTGCAAACCGAAATGACATTCTTAGTACTCAGTGAATCATAGGCTTTAACAATGTCTGGAATATGAAGTATGACAGGAATATGACTCAATACAGTAAGCACAAAAACTAATTTCTCCTTATTAACTCAGTTTCACATTACAGGAATTGGACGGGTGAAAAACTGACTTTCACAACTGACTGAGCAGAGATTGGAATGGCTGAGATGAGACTGCACAAAGGAAAACCAAAGGAGATGGCAGACGAGCTGGTCCTGGTGAATATGGGCAAGGAAGATTGACTGATGTCAAAACCCTGAGAAGGAGAACTGGACGGGGCAGTTTGGGTTGGCTGGTCTGGACTTTGGGAGTAGCACCAGTTTAAAGGTGCTAATCACAAGACCTGAATACCAACTGTGTTAACACACCACCCTGCCACATGTTGGTAGGCCTGAGGATAGCTCACTGTTCACTGCAATACAACATTAAATAAATCATCATCATTAACTGACTTATCCTGGCATTGGCTACCACCAACACACTCACAGCATACTGTGTACAATAGGACAGACTCTTCCCTGACAACTAGAAAGGATTTCAGTAGCTCTTAGGACGTGACGCAGTAATACACAGTGTGTGATGTATGGTCAAAAGTGGGGAATCAGAATACATTTTGTACATTATCTAATGCTAAATTATTTATTTATTTATTATATCTCAACTTTATCTGTAAATGCAAAACTTGTCAACTTAATACAGGAATATTATGCCATATGTCTTTACTGTCCAGCAATGTCCATAGAGTAGCAACAGGTTTTCTTTTCAGATTTCATATCATCAACCTCTTCACTGCCAAATCAACCTAATTAAAAACTGCAACTGAAATATAAGTGTTCTGATCAAGGACATTAACACATTATTTTATAAATAGTGATATGTAACTAAAATACATAAATTGCACAAAACAGTCAATTATGAATGTAAGGCAATGACTGCCAACTAATCCATGAAAACTTAAGATGATTTGAAGCATCAGCCACACTAAATTTACCAGCACACCTATCAGGTGTACTGACCCACAGCTAAATTACATCCTTATGGTGCTTCGTACACACAGCAGGACCATCTGCATCACTGATTGCAGACATTGCGTTGACCCATAAGATCTACTAACACTTCCTTGCATCTCGTGCAGCATATTTGCTCATAACTTATTTATTGTGTATCATTGTTGATGCTATAGGATGTCATATGAGTACAAAAATGTGTTCATTTTTTTATTTTTACACAGCAATGAAGCAGTGAATGAGTGTGATGTAATTTCCAAAAATAACATTAATTCAAGCTTGGTATGCACAAAGTCATTATGAATTCTGACAATTGGTACCTCTACAAACCTTTCACTAAACATATGACTGTACAACTGAAGTAAATGACAAGGTTTCCATGATCCTTCTCACTTGTATCAATGTGTGAAAGAGAGGGAGCTGAGAGAGACAGAAACAGAGAGTGAGTCAGTGAGTGAGTGAGACAGAGGTAGAGACAGAAACAGAGAAAGAGAGTGAGTCAGTGAGTGAGTGAGACATAGTTAGAGACAGAAAAAAGGGAGACAGACAGACAGAGAGAGATAGTGGAGGGTGAGTGAGAGGGAGAATTTTGGCTGTAGAGAAATATATGTAGTCTGTCTCTCACTCTAGGGGAATAAGCCCTGGAACGCATAACGCTCACAGTAACTGTGTGGGGTTGAAAACACTCATGCTACAAAAACATCCATATCTCCTCAACTCCTTGGGATGGAAACAATTATCCGGACCGGAGTTCAACTCGATTCCTATCAGGTAATTCCTGTTACAGTTTTTTTTTTTTTTAAGTGGCAGGCTGGTAAAGCCTTCATTAATCACACACAACCTACTGTACTGGTCATCTACAAGGATAAACAACCCCTCACTGCTTTATAACCAGTGGCATGTATTCATGGATGCCAAGGGAGGCCAGGCTTCCGCAAAAAATGTACCAATACATTTTTTTAAAATCTCTACAGTAATTTATCTTTCGTCTCTGTTTCATAATTTTCTCAAGAGGCTGAATGTATCTCACTGGAGAGTGAGCGAGTGTCTCTACAGGCCATCTTTCTGATGCGGTTTGGTCCAAACGAATTTGAGATTGTTGCCGCCCATAGCATTGAAGGCCAGTGTGTCGTCTTATTGGTTATAGAGCAAACAACGCAATTATCACAACACATAGGTTGTGGGGGGGGGGGGTCTCAATGAACAAGCACAAGCAAATTACAGTTTGGTGAGACAATGATGATGCAAAGGTCACATACC
Organism: Oncorhynchus clarkii lewisi; assembly: GCF_045791955.1. Lineage (NCBI taxonomy): Eukaryota > Metazoa > Chordata > Actinopteri > Salmoniformes > Salmonidae > Oncorhynchus > Oncorhynchus clarkii. The sequence continues at coordinate 17,985,277 of NC_092176.1, forward strand.
CATAAGTGAAATCAATCATCCTACACAGACCAGATAGTCATTGGCCGTGTCTGAATAGCCATAGCCCACTTGCATTATAAATAGTAGGCATTTTGGGTATGGGAAAAAATGTGTTTCATAATATGTGAAATGTAAAAAAATGTAGTGTGCTTTAAATGTCAGGATGTCATACTCTTCGGTTTTTCATCTAATACAGTGGTTCCCAAACTTTTTATAGTCCTGTACCCCATCAAACATTCAACCTCCAGCTGCGTACCCCCTCTAGCACCAGGGTCAGTGCACACTCAAATGTTGTTTTTTGCCATCATTGTAAGCCTGCCACACACACACTATACGATAAATGTATTAAACATAAGACTGAGTGTGAGTTTTTGTCACAACCTGGCTCGTGGGAAGTAACAAAGAGCTCTTATAGGACCAGGGCACAAATACTAATATAATAATAATCAATAATTTTGCTCTTTATTTAGCCATCTTACATATAAAAATGTATTTGTTCATCGAAAATTGTGAATAACTCACCACACAGGTTAATGAGAAGGGTGTGCTCGAAAGGACGCACATAACTCTGCAATGTTGGGTTGTATTGGAGAGAGTCTCAGTCTTAAATAATTTTCCACACACAGTCTGTGCCTGTATTTAGTATTCATGTGAGAATCCACTCGAGAATCCACTCTCACATAGGTACGTGGTTGCAAAGGGCATCAGTGTCTTAACAATGCGATTTGCCAAGGCAGGATACTCTGAGCGCAGCCCAATCCAGAAATCTGGCAGTGGCTTCTGATTAATCTCACGTATACTCCCTCTCCGGCCTCTAGGTCATCAGGCTGCTGATTATCCCGCACACCTGTCACCATCGTCAAGCGCACCAGCGCCTCATGACACTCACCTGGACTCCATCACCTCCTTGATTACCTTCCCTATATCTGTCACTCCGCTTGGTTCTTTCCTCAGGTGTTATTGACTCTGTTTCATGTCGGTGCATTGTTTGTGTTTCGTGTTTATTGTTTTGTTTATTTATTAAAACACTCACTCCCTGTCCTTGCTTCCATCAGGGAGTGTTATTTTATTATATTTTTTGGGTCAGTGTAAATGACGTTGGCAACCGCTACAGGCTCTCATGCCTCAACCAGATCGCCAGGCTCCCCTGCCTCAGCCGGCTCGTCAGGCTCTCATGCCTCAACCAGATCGCCAGGCTCCCCTGCCTCAGCCGGCTCGTCAGGCTCTCATGCCTCAACCAGATCGCCAGGCTCCCCTGCCTCAGCCGGCTCGTCAGGCTCTCATACCTCAGCCAGATTGCCAGGCTCCCCTGCCTCAGCCGGGCTCGTCGGGCTTTCATGCTTTCACCGGATCGCCAGGCTCTCATGCCTCAGCCCGATCGCCAGGCTCCCCTGCCTCAGTCGGTCAGTCAGGTTCCCGCGCCCCAGCCGGCTCGACAGGTTCCCGCGCCCCAGCCGGCTCGACAGGATCCCGTGCCCGGGCCGGCTCGACAGGTTCCCATGCCTCGTGATCGGTCTGCTCCTGATCCCTGGGTTCGTCCCCTTTGTCGGTGTCCTGCGGCTGGATCTGCGCATCGGGGAGGGGTACTGTCGCGTATAATCCCTCTCCGGCCTCTAGGTCATCAGGCAACTGATTATCCCGCACACCTGTCACCATCGTCAAGCGCACCAGCGCCTCATGACACTCACCTGGACTCCATCACCTCCTTGTGATTAACTTCCCTATATCTGTCACTCCCCTTGGTTCTTTCCTCAGGTGTTATTGACTCTGTTTCATGTCGGTGCATTGTTTCTGTTTCGTGCTTATTGTTTCGTTTATTTATTAAAACAATCCCTCCCTGTACTTTCTTCCCAACTCTCAGCGCACTCGTTACAATTAAATACAATTTTCACAGAACCGCTTGTTGCAATTTTGATGAGGCTCTCTTGTTCAGATATCGTGAAGTAGACTAGAGGCAGGGCATGAAAGGGATAACGAATCCAGTTTTTTGTGTAATCTGTTTTGGGAAAGTACCTGCATAATTGGGCACCCAACTCACTCAGGTGCTACGCTATATCACATTTGATATTGTCCGTAAGCTTGAGTTCATTAGCACACACAAATCATAAAAGTATGTGTTGTCCTTGCTAATGCAGATAGAAAAGAGCTCCAACTTCTTATTCATAGCCTCAAATTTGACTTTTTTGCAACAATTCTATTGCACTGACTCTATGCACACACACGGTCTGAACTAGATTCCCTCAATCTCACACAAATTATCAAGGAACCTACTAGGTACAACCCTACTCAGACGACACCATTCTGTATACTTCTGGCCATCCCACCCTGTGTTAACAAACCTCCAGACGAGCTTCAATGCCATACAACACTCCTTCCGTGGCCTTAAATGCTGGTAAAACTAAATGCATGCTCTTCAACCGACTAGCATCACTACTCTGGACGGAACTTAGAATATGTGCACATCTACAAATACCTAGGTGTCTGGTTAGACTGTAAACTCTCCTGCCAGACTCACGTTAAGCATCTCCAATCCAAAATTAAATCTGGAATCGTCTTTCTATTTTGCGACAATGCCTCCTTCACTCATGCTGCTAAACATACCCTCATAAAACTGACTATCCTACCGATCCTTGACTTCGGCGATGTCATTTACAAAATAGCCTCCAACACTCTACTCAGCAAATTATATGTAGTCTATCACAGTGCCACCCGTTTTGTCACCAAAGCGCCATATACTACCCACCACTGCGACCTGTATGCTCTCGTTTCATATTCGTCGTCAATCCCACTGGCTCCAGGCAGTGTTGCCAACTCATCAGTAAGGAAAGTAGCTATTGGCAGTCCTAAATGTCGCTAGAAGTCGCTAAATGACGCCATCGCCTAATTTGCATAATTGGCCATGTGCATGTAATTGTGGTGGACGCTGTAGGAGAGAAGAATACTGTCATGGGAGAGACAAAAAGGGAGTAAAAAACACCCTAAATATGTTTAGAACTACAAATGAACTTTCTGTCGAAACTTGTTTTTTTTTATGTCAGAATTCCAACCTTCCTCCTTTATCCGGGCTTGGAACCGGCAAAAGTGAACCATTTTCATTTGGTTTCGTTTTTAACCTTATGGTCCACTTAGGAGCCTACAACAAGTCACAGTAAAACATGAACATTTTTAACTATATCATTTTTACATTTTTTTGTTAATGTAGATTGTATACAATCTAAATGGACCAAAAAGAGACCATACAAAAAACTGTCAATGGCAATGTGAGAAAATGATGGTAACTAGTCTGGCCCTAATTCAGGTTCATTGTTGTTGTTTTTTCAGACCCCCCTCCACACACATACAGGCTATGCTGGCTCACAGAAAGAGTGGGTCATCGTCATTTTGGTCAAGGCTCTCTATGGCAGGTTCAGCAACTGAGGGAGCTGACGTAAATGAGTAAGCAGCTGATGAGGCAAAAATCTGCAAAACATTATCAGGCAGCTGGTGCTCATAGCAAGCCTCACCAGACAGCTTCAGTCCATATTGAATGTACAGGATGGAGTTAAGGGTCTGCAAGGACATCCGATTTCTAAGTTTCCTTTTTACCACACTCATCTGTCTGAATACTCTCCCAACTTCAGCATTCGAGTGTGGCAAGGACAACACAGACACAGCAGCCATGGCAAGTTCTTGAAAAGGGTTGATATCAGCTGCATCCCTGAACTTCCAAATCTCACTCCAGAAGCCCAGTGTGTTTTTTGTCTCATTCCATTTACTAAGATGGATGGCACGCCATTGCTGGGCAATCTTGTCTATCTCTGCAGAGGAGTAGCCAAGGAGCTTGGCTATTTTTTCTATTTCTCCATGGCTCTTATTGTGCTTTAGAGTTTCCTCCACATTGAAAACTGGCATGTACTGCAATGCTTCGATGTTGTCCGGCAGTCTCACCCTCAACTCATTAGTGAGGGAGATGGTGACAGCTACACACCGCTTTCAGACATTGTTTTCATCCTCAGGCGCAAGGTGGAGCTCAGCTGCCTTTGACTCAAAAAGGTAACCAAGGTACGGTTTGGGACTGATGTATCCATATTTTGGCCCTTTGAGTACATCAACATTTGCCAGTGGATTCAGCACCCTGCTACTCACAAACTTGATCAGGCTAACCAAGCTGTCAAGTAGCTTAATAGGATCTACTTGCTCTCCCTCAAAAGCCTTGATGGCCAACTGTACCTCACCCAGCACTACTGTACCTCACCCAGCACTACTGTACCTCACCCAGCACTACTGTACCTCACCCAGCACTACTGTACCTCACCCAGCACTGACTTCAAAAAAGTCAGATACAATATGTTTTGAGGATCACTGTACACGGAGTATAAAACCTCTGCCATGTAGCAGTGTTCACTGGACTTGGTGACTGTGAAATGCAGCCTAAGCTCCTCCCACTGGTCCAAAATGCGTGAAACCGTGGGTTCAATGGAGAGCCAACGTGTGGCACACACCTTGGTTACCTGTAAAGGTTTCTGCCTACAGTTGATGGTCTCATATATGGCCTTGTAGGCCTCCCTGCGCTTTGGAGACACTGAAAACCAGTTATAAGTCTCTCGTACCAAGTACTCCACACTACGGGGGATGGTGTCATTGGAAGCATGACTTACAGCAAGTGGCACATACAGTGAATAAGAACCAGATATTTGAGGCCAAACTCCTCCTTCAGCACTTTATGGACCCCATTGTTAATCCCCGTCATAACAGAGGCATTGTCAGTCCCTATCCCCAGGAGTTTCTCTTTTTTAAGACAACACTTCTCGTGGAACGCCACAACAGCATGGGCTATAGATTTGGCATCTCCTCCAACTCAACAAGCCCCAGAAATGTTGATACAATTGTCAGCTTGGTGTCACTAAAGTACCTTATCACAACCCCCAGGTACTTAGAAACACTTACATCCGTGGAGTTATTGAGGAGGAGGCTGAAACGCTGGTCACCCACACCTGCGACCAACTTTTTCAGAAAGTATGGTGATAGAACACCATTAATAATTTCGGTGCACTTTGTCCTGTGCATGTTGAAGTGGGTAGCAGCAGTGGAGTCTGAGAAAGCAGCTCTACATGCTTCTCTAATGTGATCACATGCCAGCATGGAACAGTGTTCAGCAATAGCTAATGCCATGGTGGCCTCAGCCTTTTTTGCAGAGTCAAGTTTTTTAACCATAAATGGCAGCTTGTTTTGGGTGGAATTGTTATAAGGCTTTGCATTTTGAGTATGTTTTTGAGTTGTCATGTGTTTTTTACATCACTAAGTTTGGCATAGAAATCAGCCTTACAATAAACGGCTTCAACCAGCCTTTGAATTCAGTGTTTGATTCCCACTGCTTTCTGTATTTTTGAGTGTACAGTTTAGACTGTGACATGATGAGCTAGCTATGTTTAGCTTATGTCACAGAGAGACACACACACAGTGGACAAGGTGAGTAAGTGACTGAGGCTGTGTGAGTCAAATGCAGTGATTTATTTTGTGCTGTGATTTATTTTAGACAAAGAACATTTTACATTTACATCCCACCCTGAATGTAAGCCAGGGCGGAATCAGCCAGCGGCGGCTTCCCGCATGCGCGATTCATTTGCAATCTGGACGCGGAGGGGTGAACATCTCCTGCTCTGACTGCAGCTAGGAGGGACTGCTGAGTGAGGACTGGGCTGCCTGTGAGTGCTTTGGGACAGGGGTGGGGCCTCCAATAACACCAGAAAAAGTTGCTAGATTTGTCGCAAGTAGATTTTTTGAAAATGTGTCGCTAGAGGGGTCTGAATACTCGCTAAATAGAGTGATGAAGTCGCTAAGTTGGCAACACTGGCTCCAGGTCATCTATAAGTCTTTGCTAGGTAAAGCGCCGCCTTATCTCAGCTCACTGGTCACCATAGCAACACCCACCCGTAGCACGCGCTCCAGCAGGTGTATTTCACTGGTCATCCCCAAAGCCAACTCCTCCTTTGGCCGCCTTTCCTTCCAGTTCTCTGCTGCCAATGACTGGAACGAATTTCAAAAATCACTGAAGTTGGAGACTCAAATCTCCCTCACTAACTTTAAGCACCAGCTGTCAGAGCAGCTCATAGATCACTGCACCTGTACATAGCCCATCTGTAAATAGCCCACCCAACTACCTCATCCCCATATTGTTATTTATTTTTGCTCTTGTGCACCCCAGTATCTCTACTTGCACATCATCATCTGCACCTCTATCACTCCAGTGTTAATGCTAAATTGTAATTATTTTGCCACTATGGCCTATTTACTGCCTTACCTCCATAATCTTACTGCATTTGCAAACGCTGTATATAGATTTTTCTATTGTGTTATTGACTGTACGTTTGTTTAACCCATGTGTAACTCTGCTGAGGTTGTTTTTGTTGCACTGCTTGCTTTATCTTGGCCAGGTCGCAGCTGTAAATGAGAACTTGTTCTCAAATGGCCTACCTGGTTAAATAAAGGTGAAATACATTAAAAAAATGACATTAAAAACTGGACTACCCACACACACACATGCGCACACATGCATACTAATGTAACAGTTTTGCTTCCGTCCCTCTCCTCGCCCCTACCTGAGCTCGAACCAGGGACCCTCTGCACACATTAACAACTGCCTCCCACGAAGCATCGTTACCCATCGCTCCACAAAAGCCGCGGCCCTTGCAGAGCAAGGGAAACAACTACTTCAAGGTCTCAGAGCGAGTGACGTCACAGATTGAAACGCTATTAGCGCGCACCCCGCTAACTAGATAGCCATTTCTCACCAGTTACACTGACGCCACACACACATTCACACACACACACACAAAAACACACACACACCACTTAATGTATGCCGCAGCTACTGTCTATTATCTATCCTGTTGCCTAGTCACTTTAGCCCTACCTCTATGTACATTTTTTATTTTACCTTTATTTAACTAGGCAAGTCAGTTAAGAACAAATTCTTATTTTCAATGGCGGCCTAGGAACAGTGAGTTAACTGCCTGTTCAGGGGCAGAACGACAGATTTGTACCTTGTCAGTGTCACTATTTAAAAAAAAAATATATATATATGCATCTTTAACTCTGTAATTTATGGTTGACGCAGGTGGGTGGCCATTAGCCAAAGTTCAAAGCACATGAATGCATCTAACTGGTATTTACGACTTCACAACTGGTAATTGCCTTCCCACTTGGTTATGAATGAAGCTTTACTGGATTTGTTTTTTAATAAACAGTATGTTCTAAATAGTATGTTGTACAATTAGTACTCAGTATGCAGTTTAAGTAAGTAATAGCCCAGCCAGATGTCGGACACGGCCATACTGTACAGAGAGAGATGCCTATCTGATACATCTGAAGGTCAGGCAGCTTCTCTGCAGTGATCAGCTTGCATAATACACAAGAATGTATTCACACAGTGAAGTGCAGTCATACAGTAGGTCAGGGGGAGTATTCATCTCATAACTACAGCAGTGATATGCATGCATACTAGATGATCGATGAGGTTCTTGTGAATCTATTGGATCTTGTGAATCTATTGGCATCAAAAGGAGATTAAATTAGGTCAAATGTTAAGAGAGAACAAACATGAGTTTCATCATTCACACTGCCCAAGATCAAAAGACTACCAACATGTTGTATTCTGTGAAGAAGGGTTCCAACAAGAATCAGGGGCTCAAGTATACTTACTGCAAATGGAGCAAGAACGATTTACTTAAACATGCAGTGCCACCTAGTGTACAGCTGAGTCTGAACAATCTGCCTCAAATGTTGTAAGTGACCACAAATGTGAGGTTTTATTTGCTCTGTAATGATGTGCACCAAGTTCACACTTGTTGGATGCAAAATACAATGCATTGAATGTAAACGTGAGATGAGACAGTAGCTCTATATGTTACATTTCTAGCTGCAAATTTCTTGTAAAATCTCGACCCTCTAACATGCAAATTATCTTAAAAAGGTGCTTCAGTCAGCAACCATGTGTCTACACTTGCTACTATACTGGGATTTAATAGGAAAACTGCTGTGTCGGCATCATCAATGGGGGCTTTGAGTAAAGGGCCTTGAGTATAATGCTTAATTGTGCCTTACTTCACAAAGGGACAATTTGGTTTGAATGGTTAAAATGTTCAATCAGGAACATGGAGTACTTAGAACATGGAGTAAAAATGTTAATTTTAAAAGCAGCATTTACATTTAAAACCACACAAAAGAGTTTGTAGCTTGTTGACAGGGATAATCTAATTCATATTTTTCAATTCTCTCTTCTGTGGGTTTCTACAGTTGGGTTTTGAGGAACAGGAGCAGGGCGCGATGTTTAAAAAAGCGACTTTTTGTTTCCATAGGCCTACATTTGTACTGTATTAACGTTATATTGCCAAAAAGTGAAAAGGACATACTTCCATTAAAGGAAAGCAAACGCCACAATTTTACCTGTTCTTGAACACTTCCTGGGAAATCGCTAGGTTGAAGATTACATCATTTTTTTAACCTAGGAATATTGCAGCTCAGTGTCGATGCGAAAGCTACTCAGCATAGAGGTCAATGAGAACGAAATCTCAAACGTGTCAATTTATAAGGGTCGTCCCTAGTTACCACAATCACTAAATCCTAAACCCGGCCTATTTCTGTAATTGATCTTCTTAAAATTAGATGTTAAACTTAAGCCTAACCCCAAACTTAAGTTAAGAACAACAAGCAACATTTGTTTTATTATTAATTTTTACGATTTCCAATGCTGACTTTATGACTGTGGTAACTAGTGAAAACCGTTTATATTATTTATACGAGAACGGTAGAAGCCATCCATCACAGACGTTGCCAAGATACGGTATTTAAATTGATGTTGTGTAGCTAAGCAACAACCATAAACAAAGGCTTGGTGGCTTGCTTAGTGCAGACAGAACAGGGTGATGAAACTAAAAAGATGAGGCAAACATGTAATAGTGATGGTGGAGTGGGTTCCACTGAAAATGTTCAAGCCCGGGGAATAACTCTTCTCTCTATATTCGTCGACACTCCAACTGCCGAACCGAATCCTGAAACCAAGTTATTGGCTGACTTCAAGACAGACACTCATCTCAGAAAAGTGTACTTGGCGGGAAGAGGTGAGTTAGCTCATAAATTCAGCTGGCTGACTTCTATGCATCTCATTAGCGTTTGTTGTCACTGATCCTAGTGTCTGGTCCTTGTGCTTTGAGTAAGAACCACTGACTGAGTTCAACTAAACTAAATGGCAGAATATCATTACTGATCAAATAATATATATTTTATAATTATTTAGTTAAGCTTGTGAAGTTACTATTTTAGGGTAATATATTACAGCTTATTCTAGCCTAAGCATTAAAATATTTATTGTCATAACTATTTTTTGGGACCTCAGAGTATCTCAACAAGGAAGGTCAGACCTCTGTGAGCCCGCTCATTGGGAAAATAATGCAACAGATTTGCACAGACCCCACTCTCTGTCCAGAGTATCCATCATCCTTTGGCCTTCCAGAATTCACCAGGAGAGCAACAGAATTGGTTTTGGGCAGGGACTGCCATGCCATCGTGGAGAACAGGGTAATCTTTGCTGTCTACTGTGTATGTTCCATGGATCAACTTGACCTCATGTGTGATCCTCACAGTTTTCTCATACAGTAGGTGGCTTGCTGATTTAGAGCTCAAGGTTATGAAACTGTCTTTAAACAAGCACTGCACCAAGCCATCAGTCAAGAACAGCCATCTGGACACAAAGATAGGCCTTTCACAAGCTCAACGGCAGCGTAACCTATGTAATTACACTTTGGCCACCCCTTCCCTATCCACACACTACTTTTTATGTAATCAATCAACATCAGCTTGTAAGTGGCATTGGATAATACATTATGGCTGTGAGTATTTTGATTTTACTCCCCTCCCCTGTGCTCATTATTCTATAGGTGTTGGGTGTGCAGACTGTGGGCTGTACTGGGGCTGTCCGTCTGGGGGCTGAGCTCTTGAAGCACTGGTACAATGTGAGCGGTGTCTGGTGTGGGCCAGTCTATCTCTCCTCCCCCTGTGATGGTAAGTAGCAGGGGGAGGAGAGCATGCACATAGTTAAAAGCACAATCACAGAGCAATATAGTATTGGTATTGCTGATGATATTGGTGCTGAAGCTCTAGTCATCATGTTCCTTTCTGCAGACTCCTTGGCTGGTATCTTTGAGGCAGCAGGGATCCAGGATGTCCGTCGGTATCGGTATTGGGATACAGAGCAGAGGGGTGTGGGTGTGCAAAAAATGATGGAGGATCTGGAGATGGCTCCAGAGCAGAGTGTCATTGTTCTGTCTGCTTCTGCTCACTGTCCTACTGGTTCAGACCTCTCCCAGAAGCACTGGAGACTCCTCACACAGCTTATGGTGGTACTGCTCCATAACCCAACTGTTTTTGCAGTCGTTAGTAATGTAACAGATGTTATACATTTGACATTTTAGTAATTTCGCAGACACTCTTATCCAGAGTGACTTACAGTTCATGTATTCATTTTAAGATAGCTAGGTGAGACAACCACATATTACAGTTGTAGTAAGTAAATGTTTTCCTCAGAAAAGAAGTTATCAGCAAAGTCATTTATCAATGTTTTTTTTTCTTCTTTGGAGGTCCTGGCATCAGTCTATCCCAGGGAGTAGCATTTCTACAGTAGAAACACTTGTTATAGTAGTCCTCTTCAGTCTCCTCATGCTCTCTCTATTCTTCTCTCTGCATCTTTTTTTCTACACTCTCAGAGGTGTAGGTTTTTCCCTTTCTTCCTGCTGCCTGCACAGGGCCTATGCCATGGGGATTTTCAACAAGACGCCTGGCCAGTGCGTCTGTGTGCCTCTCTGGGGATGGAGCTTCTGTGTGCCCAGTCCTTCTCCCACAGCTTTGGGCTTTACGGTGAGCCATTTTAAGGGTTCACTTGTCTCTTAGTGTATTATCAATTGACGTCTCTTACTTTCATCGACTGTGACGAATGTAAGATCCCCAGGACATAGATTGACAGTAAATCTCTGTATGGAAATGCATTTTCTTATATTGTCCTTACTACAGGTGAGCGCGTTGGACACCTCTTATGTGTCCTAAAGCAGAGCTCCACACTGCTAGCTGTTCAGTCCCAGGCCGAGAAGCAGGTCAGGGCTTTGTGGTCCCGGCCATCTGTCAGAGGAGCTCGTGTGGTTGCCACGGTGCTCAGTAACCCTGCCCACCATGTGGAGTGGTAAGTCATTATGGCTAGTCTATGCTTGAATAGCATTGTCTGCAAGGCTTCTCTAGTATAAAATGTGATCATACAAAGTCTGGTTACAGTACGTGGAACTAGTGCTTCATGATAAGTTAAATAGACCTCTGTAAATCCTTGTCCCAGGCAGGAAGGAGTGAAGAGTATGGTGGAGAGGGGCATACTGGTCAGAGAGAGGTTGAGAGAGAAGCTAAGGCTTCTTGGATGTCCTGGCAGCTGGGATCACCTGATCCAGCAAGGTGGACTGTACTGTTGCACTGGGCTGAATGGTGAGCAAACCATATTAAGCCCCGTTTCCATGATGTTTCGGGTGAAAATTTATTGGTCACGGGTTGCGGGTTTTTGAGCTATTCCTAAATTGCACTGTGGCCGCCATGTATTTTCTCTTAAAATATATATATATTTCACTGTGACCAGCTGCTGACTGTCAGGCATTGATGCAGGCTGTTGCTGAGTGAGTGAGTGAGTGAGTGGTGTGTGTGTGTTGAGTGAGCAAGAGGAGAGGGAGCAGCACCCGCATGTTGTGACAACTTTTTAGTTGAAGGTAGGCTATTTAGATTGTCATTATGGAGACACCTACTTCCAACCATTTTTCTGTAAAACATGAGCTAAAGCTGATGCACATCAAGAAATAATGGGGACAAAGCACTGGAAAATGACTTTGGGTGCATTAGAGCGCATTACATAAATTCGCTCAGAGGTGGTTTAAACTGCATTCTAACGTTGACTTTGCATTATCAAGCAAAGTGTTTTATGCATCCTCAGTTCTTGGTTCTTGGAGGCTGCTCGAGTGGAAATTGAAAATGGAAGTTATGGAACTCCTTCACTTGGTTCTTTTTATGGGAAAACGAAAACATTTGCCTCTGTTGGTCATAAAGTAGCCAATTAATGTACAATACCAGTCAAAAGGGTTTTCCAGGGTTTTTCGTTATTTTTTATAATTTTCTACATTGTAGAATTATAGTGAAGACATCAAAACTATGAAATAACACATATGGAATCGTGTAGTAAGCAAAAAAGTTTTTATATTTGCGATTCTTCAAAGTAGCCACCCTTTGCCTTAATGACAGCTTTGTACACTCTCTAGCAACATTAGCGAAGCCAGCTGCAGTCACATAATGGCTACCTAACAACATTACATAATTTCTCATTTCTGGAGGCAGTGGAAACGCAATTTGAGCTAGCCCACTTAAGGCCAGCCCAACCTGGGTTGACTTTAAAGTGCCAATGGAAACGGGGCTTAAGTTAAGTTTAGGATTTGTCATCTTTCAACCAATTCAAACAGTGGTAGAGCACTGTACCTGTCTATGGGATTGATTAAATCAGTATCACCGAAGTTCAGCGCTATAGCACCCTTAAAATGTAACGGTAATGTAAAATGTAGTCTCCGCGAACGCGGAGCTATAGCGCTGTACTTCAGGGATACGGATTGAATCAAGTCCTACAGTACATTCGGAAAGTATTCAGACCCCTTGACTTTTTCCATATTTTGTTACTTTACAGCCTTATTCTAAAATTGATTAAATAGTCCCCCCCCCCCCTCATCGATCTACACTTAATACCCAATCATGACAAAGCTAAAACAGGTTTTTATAAAATATCAGGTTTATGAAATATTACATTTACATAAGTATATAGACCCTTTACTCAGTACTTTGTTGAAGCACCTTTTGCATCAATTACAGCATCGAGTCTTCTTGGGTATGACGCTACAAGCTTGGCACACCTGTATTTGGGGAGTTTCTCCCTTTCTCGGCGTATCCCCTCAAGCTCTGTCAGGCTGGATGGGGAGCATTGCTGCACAGCTATTTTCAGGTCTCTCCAGAAATGTTCACTCAAGGACATTCAGAAACTTGTCGCGAAGCCACTCTTGCGTTGTTTTGGCTGTGTGATTAGGGTCGTTGTCCAGTTGGAAGGTGAACCTTCGCCCCAGTCTGAGGTCCTGAGTGTTCTGGAGCAGGTTTTCATCAAAGATCTCTCAAATCAAATCAACTTTTATTAGTCACATACAATCAGCCTATACGACTGATTGTTGTCCTATGGACAGAGTCTCCCACCTCAGCTGTAGATCTCTGCAGTTCATCCAGAGTGATCATGGGCCTCTTGGCTGCATCTCTGATCAGTCTTCTCCTTGTATGAGCTGAAAGTTTAGAGGGACAGCCAGGTCTTGGTAGATTTGCAGTGGTCTGATACTCCTTCCATTTCAATATTATCGCTTGCACAGTGCTCCTTGGGATGTTTAAAGCTTGGGAAATCTTTTTGTATCCAAATCCGGCTGTAAACTTCTTGTTCTTGTTCTTCTTCTCCTTGTTCTTCATGATGCTCTCTGCGCTTTTGACGGACCTCTGAGACTATCACAGTGCAGGTGCATTTATAAGGAGACTTGATTACACACAGGTGGATTGTATTTATCATCATTAGTCATTTAGGTCAACATTGGATCATTCAGAGATCCTCACTGAACTTCTGGAGAGAGTTTGCTGCACTGAAAGTAAAGGGGCTGAATAATTTTGCACGCCCAATTTTTCCGTTTTTGATTTGTTAAAAAAGTTTGAAATATCCAATAAATGTCGTTCCACTTCATGATTGTGTCCCACTTGTTGTTGATTCTTCACAAAAAAATACAGTTTTATATCTTTATGTTTGAAGCCTGAAATGTGGCAAAAGGTCGCAAAGTTCAAGGGGGCCGAATACTTTCGCAAGGCACTGTACGCCGAATACAACAGGTGCAACAGACCTTACAGTGAAATGCTTACAAGCCCCTAACCAACAATGCCGTTTAAAACATACAAATAAGAATAAGAAATAAAAGGAACAAGTAATTTAAGAGCAGCAGTAAAATAACAATAGCGAGACTATATACAGGGGGTATCGGTACAGAGTCAATGTGCGGGGCCACCGGTTAGTCGAGGTAATTTAGGTAATATGTACATGTAGGTTGAGTTATTAAAGTGATAATGCATAGATAATGACAAGAGAGTAGCAGCGGCATAAAAGAGGGGATGGGGGGGCTGAGCAATGCAAATAGTCTAGGTAGCCATTTGATTAGATGTTCAAGAGTCTTATGACTTGGGGGTAGAAGCTGTTTAGAAGCCTCTTGGACCTAGACTTGGCGCTCCGGTACCGCTTGCCGTGCGGTAGCAGAGAGAACAGTCTTTGACTAGGGTGGCTGGAGTCTTTGACAATTTTTCGCACCTTCCTCTGACACAGCCTGGTATAGAGGTCCTGGATGGCAGGAGGCTTGGCCCCAGTGATGTACTGGGCCGTACGCACTACCCTCTTTAGTGCCTTGCGGTCGGAGGCCGAGCAGTTGCCATACCAGGCAGTGATGCAACCAGTCAGGATGCTCTCGATGGTGCAGCTGTAGAACCTTTTGAGGATCTGAGGACCCATTCCAAATCTTTTCAGGTTTTTCAGGAATAGGTTTTGACGTGCTCTCTTTACAACAGTCTTGGTGTGCTTGGACCATGTTAGTTTGTTAGTGATGTGGACACCAAGGAACTTGAAGATCTCAACCTGCTCCACTACAGCCCCATTGATGAGAATGGAGGCGTGCTTGGTTATCCTTTTCCTGTAGTCCACAATCATCTCCTTTGTCTTGATCACATTGAGGGAGAGGTTGTTGTCCTGGAACCACACGGCCAGGTCTCCTCCCTATAGGCTGTCTTGTTGTTGTCAGTGATTAGGCCATCGGCAAACTTGTCATCGGCAAACTTAATGAGGGTGTTGGAGTCGTGCCTGGCCGTGCAGTCATGAGTGAACAGGAAGTATAGGAGGGGACTGAGCAAGCACTCTTGAGGGGCCTCTGTGCTGAGGATCAGTGTGGCGGATGTGTTGTTACCTACCCTTACCACCTGGGAGTGGCCCGTCAGGAAGTCCAGGATTCAGTTGCAGAGGGAGGTGTTTAGTCCCAGGGTCCTTAGCTTATTGATGAGCTTCGAGGGCACTATGGTGTTGAACGCTGAGCTGTATTTAATGAATAGCACAATAGTGATTGCATCATCTGTGGATCTGTTAGGGCGGTTTGCAAATTGGAATAGGTCTAGGGTTTCTGGGATAATGGTGTTGATGTGAGCCATGACCAGCCTTTCAAAGCACTTCATGGCTACAGACGTGAGTGCTACGGATCGGTAGTCATTCAGGCAGGTTACCTTAGTGTTCTTGGGCACTGGGACTATGGTGGTCTGCTTAAAACATGTTGGTATAACAAACTCAGACATGGAGAGGTTGAAAATGTCAGTGAAGACACTTGCCAGTTGGTCAGCGCATGCTCACAGCTCACAGTCAGCGCATGCTCAAAGTCCTGGTAATCCGTCTGGCCCTGCGGCCTTGTGAATGTTGACCTGATTGAAGGTCTTACTCACATTATCTGCGTAGAGCCTGATCACACAGTCGTCCGGAACAGCTGGTGCTCTCATGCATGTTTCAGTGTTACTTGCCTCAAAGCGAGCATAGAAGTAGTTTAGCTCATCTGAAAGGCTTGTGTCACTGGGCAGCTCTCAACTGTGTTTCCCTTTGTAGTCTGTAATGGTTTGCAAGCCATGTCACATCCGACGAGTGCCGGAGTATGATAGTATGTAGTAGTATGATTCAATCTTAGTCCTGTATTGATGCTTTGCCAGTTTGATGGTTCATCGGAGGGCATTGGGGGATTTCTTATAAGCTTCCGGGTTAGAGTCCCGCTCCTTGAAAGCGGCAGCTCTAGCTTTTAGCTCAGTGCGGATGTTGCTTGTCCATGGCTTCTGGTTGGGGTATGTACAGTGGGGAGAACAAGTATTTGATAACCTGCAAAATCGGCAGTGTTTCCTACTTACAAAGCATGTAGAGGTCTGTCATTTTTATCATAGGTACACTTCAACTGTGAGAGATGGAATCTAAAACAAAAATCCAGAAAATCACATTGTATGATTTTTAAGTAATTAATTTGCATTTTATTGCATGACAAGTATTTGATCACCTACCAACCAGTAAGAATTCCGGCTCTCACATACCTGTTAGTTTTTCTTTAAGAAGCCCTCCTGTTCTCCAGTCATTACCTGTATTAACTGCACCTGTTTGAACTCGTTACCTGTATAAAAGACACCTGTCCACACACTCAAACAGACTCCAACCTCTCCACAATGGCCAAGACCAGAGAGCTGTGTAAGGACATCAGGGATAAAATTGTAGACCTGCACAAGGCTGGGATGGGCTACAGGACAATAGGCAAGCAGCTTGGTGAGAAGGCAACAACTGTTGGTGCAATTATTAGAAAATGGAAGAAGTTCAAGATGACGGTCAATCACCCTCGGTCTGGGGCTCCATGCAAGATCTCACCCCGTGGGGCATCAATGATCATGAGGAAGGTGAGGGATCAGCCCAGAACTACACGGCAGGACCTGGTCAATGACCTGAAGAGAGCTGGGACCACAGTCTCAAAGAAAACCATTAGTAACACACTACGCAGGATTAAAATCCTGCAGCGCATGCAAGGTCCCCCTGTTCAAGCCAGCGCATGTCCAGGCCCGTCTGAAGTTTGCCAATGACCATCTGGATGATCCAGAGGAGGAATGGGAGAAGGTCATGTGGTCTGATGAGACAAAAATAGAGCTTCTTGGTTTAAACTCCACTCGCCGTGTTTGGAGGAATAAGAAGGATGAGTACAACCTCAAGAACACCATCCCAACCATGAAGCATGGAGGTGGAAACATCATTATTTGGGGATGCTTTTCTGCAAAGGGGACAGGACGACTGCACCGTATTGAGGGGTTGGATGGATGGGGCCACGTATCGCGAGATCTTGGCCAACAACCTCCTTCCCTCAGTAAGAGAATTGAAGGTGGGTCGTGGCTGGGTCTTCCAGCATGACAACGACCCGAAACACACAGCCAGGGCAACTAAGAAGTAAGAAGCATCTCAAGGTCCTGGAGTGGCCTAGCCAGTCTCCAGACCTGAACCCAATAGAACATCTTTGGAGGGAGCTGAAAGTCCGTATTCCCCAGCGACAGCCCCGAAACCTGAAGGATCTGGAGAAGGTCTCTATGGAGGAGTGGTGTTACGCACGCCTCTATGAAGAGGGAACGCAACACCCTGCTACAACTAAACTCTCCGTGACGTGAAAAAGGTATGGACTGTAGGTGCGAGTAAGGATGACAACAGGCAGAATGTGGTACCGTTTACAAGGACTTTATTCCTTTACACTGTAATATGGGGAAAAGGGGCTGGACGGAACCAAAGCAAAGAAAGTAAATCTCAAAGCCCCCCCCCCCTCTCCTATCTTACCTGCCTACCCACTACTTACCTAATTTAGCACCACCTGGTGCCCTAACCAAAATACAGGGAGTGGTCCACCCAGGTCTTACCTAGTGTGCCTAGACAGTGAATATACTACGGGTATATGTATGCCCGCGGGCCTCTTGCCTAAGCACTCCCAAGGTGCCTTCCCCTTCTCCCCTGGGAACAAATGAAACAGAATATTAAACAATTTCAGAAACAAACTAAGAAACAAAGTACATCAAATAAGCTCTATCTGAGCAACAAACTCACAGAACATACCCACTCTCAGCAATGAACTCCCAGCAAAACTCTCTATCACAAACAATCGCTCAGCAATGACCTCAGCAAAATCTCTCTCGCTAAATCTCTCTCAGCAATCCCTACCTCCAAAATCTCTCTCTCCTGAACAGAACACTGGCTTTTATATAGCTTCAGAATGAATGTATAATTGGAGACAGCTGTGTCTTGACGAGGGGGCGGGGTCAGCTCTCCAATTAGCCCTGGAGTCGACCAATCAGCTGCTTGAGGGATTTCAGGAAGCCATTTCCTGAAATAAAACACATGCAAATACACAAACTACAACACAAACTGGGGAACGTAACAAGTGGGCCAAAATCCCTGCTGCAGTGTGTGCAAACCTGGTCAAGAACTACAGGAAACGTTTGATCTCTGTAATTGCAAACAAAGGTTTCTGTACCAAATATTAAGTTCTGCTTTTCTGATGTATCAAATACTTATGTCATGCAATAAAATGCAAATTAATTACTTAAAACAGTCTTGTAGCTTAGCATCTGCTTTATCTGACCACTTTTTTATTGACCGAGTCACTGGTGCTTCCTGCTTTAATTTTTGCTTGTAAGCAGGAATTGGGAGGATATAATTATGGACAGATTTGCCAAATGGAGGTTGAGGGAGGGCTTTGTACGCGTTTCTGTGTGTGGCGTAAAGGTGGTCTAGAGTATTTCCCCTCTGGTTGCACATTTAACATGCTGATGGAAATTTGGTGAAACGGATTTAAGTTTTCCTGCATTAAAGTCCCCCGCCCCTAGGAGCGCCACCTCTGGATGAGCGTTTTTCTGTTTGCTTATGGCGGAATACAGCTCATTGCGTGCGGTCTTAGTGCCAGCATCGGTCTGTGGTGGTATGTAGACAGCTATGAAAAATACAGTTGAAAACTCTCTAAGTGAATAGTGTGATCTACAGCTTATCATGAGATACTCTACTTCAGGTGATCAAAACCTTGAGACTTCCTTAGATATCATGCACCAGCTGTTGTTTACAAATATACATTGTCCGTCACCCCTTGTCAAATCAGGCGCTGTTCTATCCTGCCGATACAGCGTATAACTAGCCAGCTGTATGTTGATAATGTTGTCGTTCAGCCACGACTCCATGAAGCATAAGATATTACAGTTTTAATGTCCCGTTGGTAGTTTAATCTTCCTCGTAGGTCGTCGATTTTATTTTCCAATGTTTGCATGTTAGTTAGTGGAACGGAAGGCAGTGGGTGTTTATTCGATCGCCTACAAATTCTCAGAAGGCAGCCCGACCTCATTTTCTCTGTCTTCTCTTCACGCAAATGACAAGGATTTGGGCCTGTTCCCGGGAAAGCAGTATGTCCTTCAAGTCGGGCTCGTCGGACTCATTAAAGGAAAAAAAACTTCTGCCAGTTCGTGGTGAGTAATCGCTGTTCTGATGTCCAGAAGTTATTTTCGGTCAGAAGAGACGGTAGCAGCAACATTATGTACAGAATAAGTAAAAAAACAAGTTACAAAACAACACAAATAAACAAACAAAAAACACAGTTGGTTAGGAGCACGTAAAAAATGTCAGCTATCTTCTCCGGCGCCATGGTACTCTCTGTACTTTGCTCCGTTCATCTTTGTGTCACACCCTGATCTGTTTCACCTGTCCTCATTATTGTCTCCACCCCCTCCAGGTGTCGCTTGTTTTCTCCAGTGTATTTATCCCTGTGTTTCCTGTCTCTCTGTGCCAGTTCGTCTTGTATGTCCAAGCCTACCAGCGTTTTTTCCAGGTTTCCTGCTTTGCCTTTTCTCCTTTTTCTAGTTCTCCGGATTTTGACCCTTGCCTGTTTCTGGACTCTGTACCCACCTGCCTAACCATTCTGCCTGCCCCGACCTCGAGCCTGCCTGCCACTCTGTACCTCCTGGACTCTGATCTGGTTATAACCTTTTGCCTGTCCACGACCATTCTCTTGCCTATTCCCTTTGGATTTATTAAACATCTTAAACTCCAACCATCTGCCTCCTGTGTCTGCATTTGGGGCTCGCCTTGTGCCTTTATACTTTGCCTCGAACCTGACTAGTCTCCCAGTCCCTGCCGCTGAAAAACATCCCCCACAGCATGATGCTGCCACCACCATGCTTCACCGTAGGGATGGTGCCAGGTTTCCTCCAGACATGGCGCTTGGTATTCAGGCCAAAGAGTTCAGTCTTGGTTTCATCAGACCAGAGAATCTTGTTTCTCATGGTCGGAGAGTCCTTTAGGTGCCTTTTTGCAAACTCAAAGCTGGCTGTCGTGCCTTTTACTGAGGAGTGGCTTCTGTCTGGCCAATTTACCATCAGTGACCATCACTGGTGTGACCATCAGGTTTTTAGTCACCTCCCTGACCAAGGCCCTTCTCCCCCAATTGCTCAGTTTGGCCGGGCGGCCAGCTCTAGGAGAGTCTTTGTGGTTCCAAACTTCTTCCATTTTAGTATGATGGAAGCCACTGTGTTCTTGGGGATCTTTACTGCTGCAGACATTTTTCCGTACCCTCCCCCAGGTGTGCGCCTCGACACAATCCTGTCTCTGAGCTCTACGGACATTTCCTTCGACTTCATGGCTTGGTTTTTGCTCTGACGTCCACTGTCAACTGTGGGACCTTATATAGACAGGTGTGTGCCTTTCCAAATCATGTCCAATCAATTGAATTTAGCACAGGTGGACTCCAATCAAGTTGTAGAAACATCTCAAGGATATACCTGAACTCAATTTCAGGTCTCATAGCAAAGGGTCTGAATACTTGTAAATCCTTTTAATACATTTGCTAAAATGTAAAATAAAAATGTTTTCGCTTTGTCATTATGGGGCATTGTGTGTAGATTGCTGAGGATTTTTATTTATTTAACCCATTTTAGAATAAGGCTATAATGTAACAAAATGTGGAAAAAGTCAAGGGGTCTGAATACTTTCCGAAGGCACTGTATATCAGCATTTTTTTGTATTGTTTCCACAAACAATGTAGACAATTTATGCACTGCATCAAGACAGTTGATTTTGTTTCTTTGCATTATCTAGCTAGCCTTTAGTGTCAGCAATTTTATCTCACAATTTTCATCTCTAGTTGGCTTTCATCCACTTAATTCTGAAATATATTCTTTATATCTTTAGCAATGATGTTGTACAGTTTACAGTATATGTCCATGTCCACTATACTGTTTATTGTACACGTAGGTACCAGTCATTTACGTAAGTGCTATGTTCCATGTTGAATGTCCTTAATCTTTGATTATGATCTCTTCACCTGTCTCCTTTAGTCCAACAAGTGGAATTCCTGGAAAAGAGGAGACATATCTACCTGCATCCCAATGGCTGTCTGAATGTGAGTGCTATCAACAGCTGTAACCTAGACTATATAGCTGAGTCCATCCACCTGGCTTTGACCTCTGTCTTCTGATGTCAATTACAATACCTGGGGCCTCATTTATAAAACGGACTTATGATCAATTTTGATCTTAAGGATGACTTGCGCAGAAAACCACGTACAAGTAGTTATTTATAAAACCTTACTTTGGCGTGGAAATTATATTATCCCTACGCAAAGTCTAGACTCTATGTAGGTGATTTTCCTGCTGGTTATGTAGGGCTATTATTTTTTTCCCCTTGCAGTTTAAGGTCAGACACTTTCTTTTTCCACATCAGCCACAGTTCTGTCTTGCTGCCCCACCTGGTTCACTGCAGCGGCGACACACTCCCAAGCTAGCTGTTTGGCTTTGTTTGTCAACCCACCGAATAATATGTGTTTCCTGTCTTCGATCTCCTCTACCATCGTTGTGATCTCGTCTTTCAAAAGGTTTGCTTTTCTATTTTGGTCCATGGCTATTCCTGACTAAACCCTCATTTGTGCTAGCATTCTATAAGGGGAAATCGTTGATTGTAAGGTGCCGTTCATTTTAGATTTATAGATCACAGGTGCGTACGTTACAAAATGGGATTCTTAGAACCTGTGTAAGCAAGGTTTTTTATGCTCAGTATCTTTTATGAATCGAATGTAAGCACACCATCGGAAATGATCTTACGACTAAGTTCAAGTATAAATGAGGCCCCTGGTGACAGCCTCCATAAAATCCTTATTCAGCTTGACTAAATCATGTAAAGGAAGCATATTTATGTCACATACAATACCAAACGAATTAGGGCTGAATTCATAAGGAAAATGGCTGTTAGTTATCATTTATTGAAACAAATTAACAATTGACTTTAGTATGTAGAGTGTAACATCCAAGCGTTAAATTAGAGGTAGGGATTAGGGAATATGAACTATGGCATATGGTATTTTGAACCTACATAGCTGGAAAATATTGTAGGCATATAGTTGTGCTGTGGTAGTCCAGTAAGGAGCACTCTTTCCTCTGGTACAAGTAGATCCTAATGCCCTAGTTGGGTAAAAGGGTTCTTATGTAGTCAAGACAAGGGTCCATCTTTTGGATGAGATGTTAAACAGATCCTGACCTTATAGAGACAACTATTGTGACACTTACAATATGGGAGTAGTAGAGGGATTGTCCTAGCCACATCCCAGTCGGATTCTAGTAGGCCTATCAGTCTGCCATTTAATAATCTTTGAATTCTTCATCCTCTTCACTGCAATGACTGTTGTTTGTGCTCACAGAACACTCACAGAACACTGCCCAATTGGATAGTTTCACCCTTTTGTAATTTTTAACATGTTATTTTAACTCTAGTGATAGCGTAACCATGAAATTATTAAGGTCAACCTTTTTAGTTTTTTATTGACCAATTTATTTTATACTGTAACCTATTGTTTGTGGCACATTGAAATATATTATTTTGAATGCATACAGGTAGTTCCATAGTAGAAGGTCAAATAAATGTGCAGTGACAAATAATTAAAAACCTTCTTAAAACTTTTAAAATGAAGTGTACTATACCAATTTCCATAATAAGATGGTGTTCTTGTCATTAGGAAATACATCCATGTTATTTACCTGAATATTGATTGTTTGACTACAACCTCTGTTTGTTGTAACGGATATTGCAGTTGCACAAGCAGGATGCAGTCCCTACACATTGCATAGCAGCAAAAACAATCTACGTTTTGTGTGATGATGTAAGCTAGTCTTTGTAGTTGCTGTCATATCGTAGCCACTAGCCAGAGTTGTTGAAAAAGAACACTACTACTCTGACTGCTTGTCTACCTCCTGCTTAGCCATTGTTTGCAATGATGATTAAAAAAAATAACATTACATCGCTAATTAGACTGTGTCTTTGTTTTGCTTGTGTTTGATGTACTGTCTAGAAAGCTGCATGTAACTCCCCACTTGAGTTTTGCATTGGGGCAAAAAACAATCTGCGAGTTTGTATGAGCATGTTGATCATGTATTTTGTGTACAACATGTAAATAGCTACATGTAGCCTAGCTCCCCAACTGAAAAAAATAACATGAAATCGAACTTAATCTGATTAGTTTACACCAAAGACGTTCATCGCCGATCGAGGAGGGGAAAGCAGCAGCGTAGCACTGAGCAGCATCTACGTAGGCAGAAGAGTGAGCAGCAGCTACGCATAAAAAATCCTGCACATGTGCAGAAAACTTCTTATTTTTATCCACGGTTAATCAGGTTTCCAGAAATCCGAACAACAGCCCTCCGAAATCTAAAACATGAAATGTTCAGTGTCATTTACATGAATAGACTACTACAGTCTTTGTACATTCACAATCTGATTCCCCATTGGAGTCATGGCATTCACTAACATGTTTTAGAGTTATACCCTTTTCATACATAGGACGCCGCTACAGTAACGTGTCAATAGCGACAATCGATAACCTTTCAGACAATTTTAAAAAAGTGCTGCATCAGCGTCTGTACCTTTTTAGACAGTAGAATTCTGCTCCGGCATAGAATGTTCTGTATTTATTCCCTGACAACAATAAATGTTGCTGATCGATGTGCTGTTGTGTTGTTTTTCTGCTGTTTTTTCTGGTAGGGTAGATAGATGGGTTTTCTTTCTACTAAATGTATTTGTAAGCATAGCGGCGGGAAGTAGGGGGTTGCACTAAGAAAAGTAGTGCACTGGGCCTTTAATAGTCCTGTATTAGCCAACCGATATAGCCGTCTGCAGCGCCAGCGCGGGCAAAAATACTTCCTTGTTGTATTTTAGAAACAATGATATTATTCAGAATAATTATGAATATATAATCTGCAATCTACGGTGAAGTGAGACTCAGTAGACAGGCAATGTTGTTGTCCAGTTGTTTGCTAAATGCAAAGGTGGTATCTAGAGGATGCAGATTGAAATTCCAAGCTGTGCATAAGGAACTACTGTTGTGCCCCTGAGCAACACAACATCCATTACTGAAAGGAGCCTTCAGTACTATCCAGACTGATTTTAGTGCCTTCGGGGGAATCTCAATACAAAATTCATTAGTACAAAACAACACATTTAAGCTATTCAGAGCATAAGAGATATTGAAAAGCTAAAGCCTAGGCATGGGAGGGTTATTTAAGAATGCATTTGATATGGGAACAATGACATCTGCTCTTGAAAATAAAATAACATCCATTCATGTTTTTACCCCTGAATCGCATCAAATGCACCACAATATTACAGACATAACATTTCTAGTTCAATATAAAATATCTGAGGGAATAAAAATGGATATGGAGACTTAATAATGTAGTCTTAAATCAACAGGATCCGTCTTGTGAAAAGTTACTGAAGGCTTTTCCCAATAGAGAGATGTCAGCAGATACACTACATGACCAAAAGTGTGTGGACACCTGCTCGTCGAGCCCCTTCTTTTTAAACCCGTCCCCTCACAAAATGCCCTTGCTTTATTGTTGCCTAATATTGAACCTTACATGTCAGTGTGACAATGTGAGCGGAAAGGACAAAATATACATCCACCACAGCACACACCTACACCTCACATAACACATAGTTTCAGCCCAGTGTAGATCAATCCAACCGCCAGTCATACACAGCGCCAATTTTCCCAGGCAAGTTGGTGTGGATCTTGTATAGAAATTTGGTTTGGTAGAAAAAAATGGGTAATGATTTGCATTCGCTGTAAGGCCCAGTAAGCAGTATACAGTATGTTCATCAAGCATACATTACACCTCTATAAGGATAAGCATATCATAAATGTGACACAGCCACATTATGAATGTATGAATAAGAGATGTGATCACAGATGTCAGAGCATAACCCATAATCAAAAATGTAAATGTTTTCTGTGAAGACAGCTGATGTCATAATATTCATACAAACTCCCTAACATCACAGATAAGACAGTCTATTCGAAATGTCCTATGCTTTGCTATGTAATTTGTGTGCCTGCAGAAAAATCAGTCTGTGCCTCTAGACACGGGGACTTGCCAAACACAATCTATCATATGTTAAATCAACAGGAGGAAAAACAACCTGAGGAAAACAATTGGAGCTGATAAGCCACAGGCAAGCACACATCAATGTTTTACTGAAACGCGCAAAGATGCTCTCCAGCCATGACAACCTCTCTGCTGCCATTGATATCACCCACGTATATAAAACCAAGATATACTGTATGTCCAGGACAAAAGACTCTGTGTACGTAGCAGATCACAGCTCCCAATTCCAAGAAACAAGGTTTACTGAGTAAATGACCTATGCAGGAACATCGTCATACCTGTTGATGCTTCCTGACACTGACAATACTCACATACAGGCAGATCAATTAAAAGAGCCTTATATATTTATATCTAGGTCATTGTACATTGCCTACTTTGTCTATACAATACTGATTTGACGTGTAAGCAGATGTTAACTGGCAGCCATGGGTTATGAAAATCAAATGTTACAGCTCTTACAATGTAGGCTGTTTCTCTTTAGTTTTTTCACAACTTCTTCTGTTTCAAATGTAATGATTGATACTTTGCTCATAATGCAATAAGAAAAGTTCAACTGAATCCAGTGTGAGAAAATGAAAAACATGGCGACCCAAAATGAAACGCATGCAGATTAAAGACAATCTGTTAACATGTCTGGCATTAAATTCCCTTTCACCAGATTCATAATGACAGAGCCCAAATGCAGTGCTGTAACCTCAAAAACATCCGGGGGAAAAATGACTAGGGAGGGTACGTAATGGACGATCGGCCCACTCTTCCCATTGCACTTAGGGTAAACAATGACCATAATCAACATCTACGGTACCATAATGCATGGCCATTAGCAATCTGTCAAACAGCCCTTTGATTTTCACATCTCTCTCTCAAAACACATACAGGAAAAAATGTAATCTGTTCTCATCTGTTGCAACACCCCTGAACTGTATTTCATGGATAGTGAGAGGGAACCAGGGTGAGTGTGTTCAGGCAAAGTTCATATTTTAATAAAATGGTTGAGCAGTGAGATTTGGCCAGGCTGGCAGAGAGTCATGTAGAGACAGGCGTCTGGTTCTGTCCATGCCAGTCAAGTAATTCAGTAAACCAGACATCTTGTCCAACTCTCATCTCCATCTCAGCAGCAGTGGTGGGACTTAACCACTCTCTTCAAGGAACAAGGGCATTTCAGGTAGACAAGCTGATTGTTCATCGAACTTAGTAAGATCAAAATACTTCCCTTAATTAACACAGCAAGACAGCTAACCAGGAAGTCTGCTTACATCACTTACTACTCAGTGTACACGCAGAGCAGTGTGACAGCCTGTGGTCACTAACCACTGTGGTAAATTGTTCCATTGATCTTTCATCAAGCCCAGGTCTCAGCAGTGGTAATGCTCAGTATCGACAATGATGCAGAGACCAATAACTAGTAGTCATCATACTAGGGCCAGGCGTTTTGGGGCAGTTTTGGGGGAACAGTGCCTCAAAATGTTCTTCAAAACTACTGGCCCTATACTCTGAGGACAAACACACAAAGTAGACTACCTCCCTACCACATACTGTAGATTCACCCCTATTTAGGCTATATCAATAACAGTTTAATTTACATTTTGTGGTCTAGTAAAAACATGTGGTTAAGTCATTCATAGTTCATCTATTTATCTCATCTCCAGATCTCTATAGAGCAACAGAACCCTGTCAAAATGTAATAAGATAAATGGGGCTGCCAATTCTTCTTTTCTGTTCTTCATTCTGTAGCTGTATGCTCTGCACAGTCTCTTTGAAAGAATCAGAGGGCACTGAACTTATGATATATTCTTTTGATGTGATTGACCTCTAGAGCGTATTAGATTCTCTCAGTCCAGTAAATGGATCAGAAACTAGAATGCTGTGTTTGAAAAGATTTGGAGTGAGGTCATGCAGTGAGAGAAATGAAAGGAATCTACAAGCTTTCTTTGATGATGGACATCATCCTAGATATGGTAGCTTCACCTGGGAGACCTCTGGGGTCTTGTCTGGAGAAAAACAGTACACACAGAGCTAACAAAAAATATATAAGTCATTTAAGTACAACAACTGTAACTGTAGAAACTGTAATAAGCACAACATATCATATGTTCACATAAGCATCACATATATATGTTTTTTACATTGGTTGTTTGTGAGACATGGGCACACCCATGATGATCCACAGAACCACAACTGAGGCTACACTTCATATTGCGCTTGAACTGAAGTGTGTATACCCATGAGATCAGATCCATTTCCGAGCGAAGTAACCCCAAACAAGCTCGCACTCTACTGGCAGGGGTGCTGGTGGGGACAGGGTGCTGAGTGGACAGGGAACAACTTTGATCTGGTTGTTGCAGTTGTAAAGATGAAAGTGTCAATGAACAAGCAGCAATCAGCAGCAGTGCACCCAGAATACATATGGAACACTGTTGGTCTAAGCCTCACATCCCATCCTCCAATCCTAAAGCCTTGCCTACAGCTTCTTCAATAAGGATAGAAGTGGCCATGCTGGATCTTCCCTTTGTCATCTGTTTGAAGTATGTTATCAGTTCCCTGGTCTCAAATGAGCACTTCCAGCCTTGATTCTCTTTGAACATACAGTGCCTTCAGAAAGTACTCATACCCTTTGACTTAGTCCACATTTTGTTGTCTTACAACCTGAATTCAAAATGTATTAAATATACACATCACCTACACACAATACCCCAAACTGACAAAGTGAAAACATATTTTTTGAATTTTTTGCAAATGTATAAAAAAATGAAATACAGAAATATATCATTTACATAAGTATTCACACCCCTGAGTCAATACCTAGAATCACCTTTGGCAGCGATTACAGCTGTGAGTCTTTCTGGGTAAGTCAACAAGAGTTTTGCACATCTGGATTGTACAATATTTGCACATCATTCTGTTGAAAATTCTTCAAACTCTTAAGTTGGTAGTTGATCATTGCTAGACACCCATTTTCAGGTCTTGCCATAGATAATCAAGCATATTTAAATCAAAACTGTAACTAGGCCACTCAGGAACATTCAATGGCATCTTGGTAAGCAAATCCAGTCTATATTTGGCCTTGTGTTTTAGGTTATTGTCCTGCTGAAAGGTGAATTTGTCTCCCAGTGTCTATTGGAAAGCAGACCGAATCAGTGTTTCTTCTAGGATTTTGCCTGTGCTTAGCTCTATTCCATTTATTTTTATCCATGAAAACTCCCTAGTCCTTGTCAATGACAAGCATACTTATAACATGATGGAGCCACCACCATGCTTGAAAATATGAAGAGTGGTACTCAAGGATGTGTTGTTTTGCCCAAAACATAACGCTTTGTATTCAGGGCATAAAGTACATTTCTTTGTCAGTTTTACTATAGTGCCTTATTGCAAACAGGATGCATGTTTTGGAATATTTGTATTCTGTACAGGCTTCCTTTTCACTCATTTTTGTATTGTGGAGTAATGACAATGTTGTTGATACATCCTCAGTTTTCTCCTTTCACAGTCATTAAACTCTGCAACTGTTTTAAAGTCACCATTGGCCTCATGGTGAAGTTCCTGAGTGGTGTCCTTCCTCTCCGGCAACTGAGTTAGGAAGGAGGCCTGTATCTTTGTAGTGATTGGGTGTATTGATACACCATACAAAGTGTAATTAATAACTTCACTCAAAGGAATATTCAATGTCTGCTTTTTAAAAAATCCATCTACCAATACATGCCCTTCTTTGCGAGGCATTGGAAAACTTCCCTGGTATTTGTGGTTGAATTTGTGTTTGAAATTCACTGCTTGAAGGAGCTACCTTACAGTATGTGTGGGGTACAGAGATGATGTAGTCATTCAAAAATCATGTTAAACACTATTATAGTCCATGCAACTTATTATGTGACTTGTTAAGCATATTTTTACTCCTGCATATTTAGGCTTGCCATAACAAAGAGATTGAACTGTCCCGCTATTCCTTCCCTTCCCCCAGCCGGCTTGCCCAGCGCCAATGTCTCACCCGATTCGCCCAGGTGGGACGCCGGGTGACGCCACTAGAGGGGGGTGGGGGGTGGTACTGTCACACCTGCTCCCGCTCTTCCTCCCTCTGGCGCTCGCGCATCAGCGATCATTGGACTCACGTGGACTCAATTACTTGTGTCATTACCTTCCCTATATCTGTCTGTGCCCAAGCTCTGTTCCCTGCTTCGGAATTGTTTGTCATAGGTCCTTTTTTTTTTTTTTTTACCTGTGTGCTGACGCTGTTCCTGTCGTGTTCTACCTCTGTTCCCTATTAAATGTTTAACTCCCCGTACCTGCTTCTCCTGTCCGGCGTCACTCCTTACATGAACACTTATTGACTCAAGACATTTCAGCTTTTCATTTTCTATTAATTAGTAAACATTTCTATAAACATAATTCCACTTTGACACTATGGGCTATTGTGTGTAGGCCAGTGGCACAATATCTAAATGGAATAGATTTAAAAATCAGGTTTTAACACAATAAAATGTGGAAAAAGTCAAGGGATGTGAATACTTTCTGATGGCCCTGTAAAGCATAGCATAACCTCTAAAGCACAAGCTGAAGCTTACACAATGAATAAAACAAGAGCATGTTTGACAGGGTACTTATATTATTTTAAAGATTAATCAAATTAGCAATAATATTATGGTATTGTATTAAAATAATATTAAACAATAACTAGCAACTACTAGTAAGCAGAGTAATCCTCTATTTAAATCATAAACCTCAATTATCAGTCCTTCTCAAAAAGCTCTTCTGCAGCATACGGTAATGGAAAACATACAATACTGTACAGTACACCTGGTTGTTAAGATAAATAAAAGGTATCTTTCTGACATTTATAAATCACAAAACGCACATCTACGATGGCATGGAAAAAGCCAATAACGAGGTAGTTCTCTATTCAGTAAGATAGATACTAAAATATTAAGAAGACCTTAATCAAATTGAGGTTGAATACATAATGCACTGGATTCTGGAATCATCAAGCAGAACCTATTATCTCCTCTCAGTTGACTGAAAAAGAGAAAATATGTTCCATGGCTTTTTCGAAATCAGGAGAGAGATAGGTTCTACTGACAATGTGAAAATGCATTGTGTACTATGACATTCACCTTCTGATGTCTGGTATCTCTGGTAGACTACATGACCAAAAGTATTTGGACACCTGAACATCTAAAGTTATTCGTTTCAAAATCATGGGGATTAATATGGAGTTGGTCCGCCCTTTGCTGCTATAACAGCCTCCACTCTTCTTGTGAGGCTTTCCACTAGATGTTGGAACACTGCTAGGTGGACTTGCTTCTATTCAGCCACAAGAACATTAGTGAGCTTGAGCACTGATGTTGGGCGAATAGGCCTGGCTCGCAGTTGGCGTTCCAATTCATCCCAAAGGTGTTTGATGGGATTGAGGTCAGGGCTCTGTGCAGGCCAGTCAAGTTCTTCCACACCGATCTCTGTATGGACCTCGCTTTGTGCACGGGGGCATTGTTATGTTGAAACAGGAAAGGGCCAAACTGTTGCCACAAAGTTGGAAGCACATAATTGTCTAGAATGTAATTGTATGCTGTAGCATTAAGATTTCCCTTCACTGGAACTACGGGGCCTAGCCCAAACCATGACAAACAGCCACCAAACTTTACAGTTGGCACTATTCATTGGGGCAGGTAGCGTTCTCCTGTCATCTGCCAAATTCAGATTTGCCAAATCCAGATGGTGAAGCGTGATTCATCACACCAGGATAATGCCCCATGCCACAAGGCTAGGATTGTCAAGGAATGGTTCCACAAACGTGATAGTAAATTCAGCTTACTGCAGTGGCCTACCCAGTCACCAAATCTGAATTCAATTTAGTATCTGTGGGTTGAGATGGAACAAACTTTTCGGAATAGAGATCCACTACCAGCCAACTTGACACAAGGGTGGGAAATATTAGAGTCAACATGGGCCAGCATCTCTGTGGAACACTTTCGACACCTTGTAGAGTCCATGCCCTGACGAATTGAGGCTGTTCTGAGGGCAAAATGGGGTGCAACTAATGTTTGGTACTCTCAGTGTATGTATCTTCTTGTCTTATAGAGTATAAGAAGACATTGAAATAATCATGAATCCATGCTGTTATTCTCCTCTACTGTGTTGTCTTCTCCACTCGTGGCTATGTGTTTGCAAATGATTCTTCTCCCACCTGAGCCTACTTGCTTTGCCTGCTGTGTTCATTAGGTTTCAGGTATATGGCTGAGGCATCACAGCCAGGACATCGGGAATGTATGTGGATGGCGATGGTTAGCGATGGTTAGCGATGGTTAGCGATGGTTAGCTCCCCTCTGTAAAATGTTTTCTAAATTCAAGAGAGCCAGATAAAACAGGACCAACAAAAACATTTTTCTTGTTGATGTTGGGCACCCACAATTCACAGTAAGTCATAAATATGCAATTGTAGCTGTCAAAGCTGCCCCCGGATATATTGTGCGTACTGTAGCACTGCCTAGACCTCTGACTACTGCCTAAGGACTGCTTTCACACCACAACACTAACACCACACTGTCACTATGGCTCACTTCCCAGGTGGCTGACACAGCCAGGAGCAGTGTTTAGTACCCGAAGGTGAGGGAAGAATAAACCTATATTGATCTCACAACAGGATGGTACAGAACGAACAGTCCCATGCTTCTTACATATAATGAATGCTACACCAGAATGCCACTCTTGGTCACACAAGGCCTGGCTTGTAACTATGGTCTTCTTAAATCTCAGTCGACCAATGATTTAGAATCAATAGTCATTCCTTAAAACATGGACAGCCATTAATTAGTTTCTGCTGAGTTTTTCAACAAAAACCTAGAGAGATACCTTAATTAAGAGGAAGGCTTTTCTCTACCTAAATGGGCCATGAATACAACCATGCTTGATAGAACTACAGGCGATATATTGAAGTATCTAACAAAGATCATGTAATCAACCCTGACTGATTGTTTAACTAATCAATAATAAATGAAGCATCAATCACAGCCTTGAGGAGATATAATTGAATAGTTACAGTAGCATATCCACAATGTTGTACATGATACTGCTAAAAATGTATGTACAATTTCACTAACCCTATGCCTTCTGATTTAATCTCTTCAATTTTTTGTTAGAAAGGAAAAGATTAACACTGAACAGAAAAAAAAGATCCAATCAGGATTTTTCTTAGATTTTTCTTTGGGGATATATATCTAGCTACTGTAGCTACGTCAGCCAAAGCATCTGCCATTCAACTGTATTAGGGCAAGACACTTGAGTGACAGTGGAATTATCTCTTCGAAAATAACTTGTGTGAAAAGTTGTTGCATTTAAACTTTATATCACCAGTTACTTTGTGTGCTAAATGTGAAATGTTTTTTGCAATGGGAAGTAACAGTTGTACAATTAAAATGGGAAATGTTTAGCCTAATGGTTGTGTTTTACCTACTGGCTTATTATATCCCAGTGAATGGACTATTTATCCTTAACATCAAGGAGCTGTAGTGGAGCAGGTTGAGAGCTTCAAATTCCTTGGTGTCCACATCAACAACAAACTAGATTGGTCCAAACACACCAAGACAGTCGTGAAGAGGGCACGACAAAGCCTATTCCCCCTCAGGAAACTAAAAAGATTTGGCATGGGTCCTGAGCTCCTCAAAAGGTTCTACAGCTGCAACATCGAGAGCATCCTGACTGGTTGCATCCCTGCCTGGTACGGCAATTGCTCGGCCTCTGACCGCAAGGCACTTCAGAGGGTAGTGCGTACGGCCCAGTAGATCACTGGGGCAAAGCTGCCTGCCATCCAGGACCTCTACACCAGGCAATGTCAGAGGAAGGCCCTAAAAATAGTCAAAGACCCCAGCCATCCCAGTCATAGACTGTTCTCTCATAGACTGTTCTCTCAAGCGGTACAGGAGTGCCAAGTCTAGGACAAAAAGGCTTCTCAACAGTTTTTACCCCCAAGTCACAAGACTCCTGAACAGGTAACCAAATGGTTACCCGGACTTTTTGCATTGTGTGCCCCCCCAACCACTCTTTAACGCTGCTGCTACACTCTGTTTATCTTACAGTATATGCATAGTCACTTTATATATACATTCATGTACATACTACCTAAATTGGCCCGAGCAACCAGTGCTCCCGCACATTGGCTAACCGGCCTATCTGCATTGTGTCCCACCACCCGCCAACCCCTCTTTTTACGCTTCTGCTACTCTGATCAACATACAGTATATGCATAGTCACTTTAACGATACCTACATGTACATACTACCTCAATAAGCCTGACTAACAGGTGTCTGTATATAGCCTTGCTACTCTTTTTTCAAATTTATTTTTACTGTTGTTTGATTTCTCTACTTACCAACACACACATACCTTTTTTTCACACCATTGGTTAGAGCCTGTAAGTAAGCATTTCACTGTAAGGTTTACACCTGTTGTATTCGGGGCACGTGACAAATAAACTTTGATTTGATTTGATTTGTGTGACTGCTGACTTTCCATCAACCCTAAGCAGTGTTGTAGTGGTGAAGTGATGCCTGGATAAATGGGTATACAGTGCATTCGGGAAGTATTCAGACCCCTTAAGTTTTTCCACATTTTGTTACGTTGCAGCCTTATTCTAAAATAGATTACATAAATGTTTTTCCTCATCAATCTACACACAATACTCCATAATGACATAATGAAAATTAAAACAGGTTTTTAGAATTTTTTGAAAAAGTATTACAAATAAAAAACAGAAATACCTTATTTACATAAGTATTCAGACCTTTTGCTATGAGACATGAAATTTAGCTCAGATGCATCCTGTTTCCATTGATCATCCTTGAGATGTTTCTACAACTTGATTGGAGTCCCCCTGTGGTAAATTTAATTGATTGGACATGATCTGGAAAGGCACACACTTGTCTATATAAGGTCCTACAGTTGACAGTTCATGTCAGCAAGAACCAAGCCATGAGGTCGAAGGAATTGTCCGTAGAGCGCCGAGACAGGATTGTGTCGAAGCACAGATCTGGGGAAGGGTACCAAAACATTTCTGCAGCATTGAAGGTCGCCAAGAACACAGTGGCCTCCATCATTCTTAAATGGAAGAAGTTTGGAACCACCAAGACTCTTCCTAGAGCTGGCCGTCATAGAGCCTGGACACGAATCCGATCAAACATCTCTGGAGAGACCTGAAAATACTTGGGCAGCAACGCTCTCCATCCAACCTGACAGAGCTTGAGAGGATCTGCAGAGAAGAATGGGAGAAACTCCCCACATACAAGTGTGCCAAGCTTGTAGCATTATACCCGAAGAAGACACAAGGCTGTAATCGGTGCTTCAACAAAGTACTGAGTAAAGGGTCTGAGTACTGAGTAAAGGGTCTTTAATACATTTGCAAAATGTTCTACAAACCTGTTTTGATTTGTCATTATGGGGTATTATGGGTAGATTGATGAGGAATACAAACAATTTGATCCATTTTAGCATAAGGCTGTAACATAACAACAAAATATGGAAAAAGTCAAGGGGTCTGAATACTTTCCGAATGCAGTGTACATCCCGGCCTGCGAAGGAAAGGCGCCATTTGTTTTTTTCAGATTTTCACTCTCAAAATCACACTTTTTTAATAAAAAAAATGACAAAAATGTGATGTCTAAGTCCACAATAATGCTTAAACCACAGGAGCCAATTTTTGATGTCCGGGACAATTTAAAAAAAAAAAATATATATATATATATATATATATATATATATATATATACAGTGCCTTGCGAAAGTATTCGGCCCCCTTGAACTTTGCGACCTTTTGCCACATTTCAGGCTTCAAACATAAAGATATGAAACTGTATTTTTTTGTGAAGAATCAACAACAAGTGGGACACAATCATGAAGTGGAACGACATTTATTGGATATTTCTAACTTTTTTAACAAATCAAAAACTGAAAAATTGGGCGTGCAAAATTATTCAGCCCCCTTAAGTTAATACTTTGTAGCGCCACCTTTTGCTGCGATTACAGCTGTAAGTCGCTTGGGGTATGTCTCTATTAGTTTTGCACATCGAGAGACTGAATTTTTTTCCCATTCCTCCTTGCAAAACAGCTCGAGCTCAGTGAGGTTGGATGGAGAGCATTTGTGAACAGCAGTTTTCAGTTCTTTCCACAGATTCTCGATTGGATTCAGGTCTGGACTTTGACTTGGCCATTCTAACACCTGGATGTTTATTTTTGAACCATTCCATTGTAGATTTTGCTTTATGTTTTGGATCATTGTCTTGTTGGAAGACAAATCTCCGTCCCAGTCTCAGGTCTTTTGCAGACTCCATCAGGTTTTCTTCCAGAATGGTCCTGTATTTGGCTCCATCCATCTTAACATCAATTTTAACCATCTTCCCTGTCCCTGCTGAAGAAAAGCAGGCCCAAACCATGATGCTGCCACCATGTTTGACAGTGGGGATGGTGTGTTCAGCTGTGTTGCTTTTACGCCAAACATAACGTTTTGCATTGTTGCCAAAAAGTTCAATTTTGGTTTCATCTGACCAGAGCACCTTCTTCCACATGTTTGGTGTATCTCCCAGGTGGCTTGTGGCAAACTTTAAACTACACTTTTTATGGATATCTTTAAGAAATGGCTTTCTTCTTGCCACTCTTCCATAAAGGCCAGATTTGTGCAATATACGACTGATTGTTGTCCTATGGACAGAGTCTCCCACCTCAGCTGTAGATCTCTGCAGTTCATCCAGAGTGATCATGGGCCTCTTGGCTGCATCTCTGATCAGTCTTCTCCTTGTATGAGCTGAAAGTTTAGAGGGACGGCCAGGTCTTGGTAGATTTGCAGTGGTCTGATATTATCTGATATTATCGCTTGCACAGTGCTCCTTGGGATGTTTAAAGCTTGGGAAATATTTTTGTATCCAAATCCGGCTTTAAACTTCTTCACAACAGTATCTCGGACCTGCCTGGTGTGTTCCTTGTTCTTCATGATGCTCTCTACGCTTTTAACGGACCTCTGAGACTATCACAGTGCAGGTGCATTTATACGGAGACTTGATTACACACAGGTGGATTATATTTATCATCATTAGTCATTTAGGTCAACATTGGATCATTCAGAGATCCTCACTGAACTTCTGGAGAGAGTTTGCTGCACTGAAAGTAAAGGGGCTGAATAATTTTGCACGCCCAATTGTTCAGTTTTTGATTTGTTAAAAAAGTTTGAAATATCCAATAAATGTCGTTCCACTTCATGATTGTGTCCCACTTGTTGTTGATTCTTCACAAAAAAAATACAGTTTTATATCTTTATGTTTGAAGCCTGAAATGTGGCAAAAGGTCGCAAAGTTCAAGGGGGCCGAATACTTTCGCAAGGCACTGTATATATATATATATTTTTTTTTTAGGTTAAAGGTGCCCTTTAATTCAGCTGAGCGAAACAAATGCCATCCCCATTTATAAAAATCAGCATGATATCATTCTGTCAGGTAGGCCTACTTTGCAGTCAACATTTCATTTGGAAGGTTTTTGGGAAAGCCTTTAGAAATGTTCAGGCAAACAGTGCATAATGACTGAATTGCAGATCTCAAATGGCCTATTAGAGGGCAGTGCGTATGGCCCAGTACATCATTGGGGCCAAGCTTCCTGCCATCCAGGACCTATATAATAGGCGGTGACAGAGGAAAGCCCATAAAATTGTCAGAGACTCCAGTCACCTAAGTCATAGACTGTTTCTCTGCTACCGCACGGCAAGCGGTACCTGTGCGCCAAGTCTAAGACCAAAAGGCCCCTTAACAGCTTCTACCCCCAAGCCATAAGACTGCTGAACAATTCATCAAATGGCCACCGGAATATTACATTGCCCCCCCCCCCCCCCCCTCCCCTCTATTTGTTTTGTACACTGCTGCTACTTGCTGCTTATTATCTATGCATAGTCACTTCACCCCTTCCTACATGTACAAATGACCTCAACTAACCTGTAGCCCCGCACACTCACTCAGTACCGGTACCCCCTGAATATAGCCTCGCTATTGTTAAGGGCTTGTAAGTAAGCATTTCACGGTAAGCATCTACACTTGTTTTATTTGGCGCATGTGACAAATACAATTTGATTTGATTTGAACTAACTACTTAGGGGGAAACTTTTTCAATACCGGGTTGGATACCCATTGTTGCTTTGGTTAGCATTTACTGGTAGATATCATACATTGAAATG
The DNA here is from genome assembly GCF_045791955.1 of Oncorhynchus clarkii lewisi. Lineage (NCBI taxonomy): Eukaryota > Metazoa > Chordata > Actinopteri > Salmoniformes > Salmonidae > Oncorhynchus > Oncorhynchus clarkii. The sequence continues at coordinate 18,022,586 of NC_092176.1, forward strand.
TCTTTCCTCCTTACCCTAACGGCTACTGATGTTCTTCTGTGAGCTGCTCCATGCAACAACCAGTTGAGAGCGGTGTGCTCTTGCTGCTTGCAGATGATTTTCCGCTGAAGCTGCAGCCTGGTCTTAAAGCATTTCATATGATTCTGTATGTAAATTCAAGCCACTCCATTTATACTGAACAAAAATATAAACACAACATGTAAAGTGTTGGTCCCATGAGCTGAAATAAAAGATCTCCGAAATGTTCCATACGCAGAAAAAGCTTTTGTTTACATCCCTGTTAGTGAGCATTTCTCCTTTGCCAAAAGAATCCATCCACCTGACAGGTGTGGCATATCAAGAAGCTGATTAAACAGCATGATCATAACACAGCTGCACCTTGTGTTTGGGACAATAAAAGGCCACTCTAAATTGTGCAGTTATGTCACACAACACAATGCCACAGATGTCTCAAGTTTTGAAGGAGCATGCAATTGGCATGGTGACTGCAGGAATGTCCACCAGAGCTGTTGCCTGTGACCTGAATGTTCATTTCTCTACCATAAGCCACCTCCAAAGTCATTTTAGAGAATTTGGTAGTACGTCCAATCGGCCTCACAACCACAGACTACGTGTAACCACACCAGCCCAGGACCTCCACATCCGGCTTCTTCACCTGTGGGATGGTCTGAGACGTGCCATCCGGACAGATGATGAAACAGTGGGTTTGCATAACCTAATCATTTCTGCACAAACTGTCAGAAACCATCTCAGGGAAGCCCATCTGCTTGCTCGTCATCCTTACCAGGGTCTTGACCTGACTGCAGTTCGGTGTTGTAACCGTCTTCAGTGGGCAAATGCTCACTTTCGATAGCCACTGGCACACTGGAGAAGTGTGCTGGAGAAGTTTGCACTTTGCGTCTAAATCCCAGTTTCAACTGTACAGGGCAGGTGGCAGACAGCATGTATAGCGTCATGTGGGCGAGTGGTTTGCTGATGTCAACATTGTGAACAGAGTGCCCCATAGTGGCGATTGGGTTAGTTGGCTGAGTTGGTAGAGCATGGCACTTACAATGCCAGTGTTGTGGTTTAGATTCCCATGGGGTACCAGTACAGGGAGAAGAAAAATGTATACACTCACTACTGTAAGTCGCTCTGGATAACAGCATCTTCTAAATGACAAATGTAATGTTATGGGCAGGCATAAGCTACGGACAATGAACACAATTGCATTTTATCGATGGCAATTTGAATGCACAGAAATACCTTGATGAGATCCTGAGGCCAATTGTCGTGCTATTGATCCGCCACCATCACTTCATGTTTCAGCATGATAATGCAGGGCCCATTGTCACAAGGATCTGTACACAATTCCTGGAAGCTGAAAATGTCCCAGGTCTTCTTTGGCCTGCATACTCATCAGACATGTCACCCATTGAGCGTGTACGACAGCATGTTCCAGTTCCCGACAATATCCAGCAGCTTTGCACAGCCATTGAAGAGGAGTGGGACAACATTCCACAGCACACAATCAACAGCCTGATCAACTCTATGCGAAGGAGATGTTTCGTGCTGCATGAGGCAAATGGTGGTCACCCCAGATACTGACTGGTTTTCTGGTTTAAGGAATCTGTAACCAACAGATGCATATTTGTATTCCCAGTCATGTGAAATCCATAACTTAGGACCTAGTGAATTTATTTAAATTGACTGACTTCTTATATATGAACTGCAACTCAGTAAAATATTTTAAATTGCTGCATGTTGCATGTTAGCTATCTGGCAAACGCTAGCTAAACTAGGGGTTAGGTTCAGTTTAATTGAAGGGTTAGCTAAAAGGGTTAAGGTTAGGGGAAGGTTTAGCTAAAGGGTTAAGGTTATGGTTAGGAGAAGGGTTAGCTAACATGCTAACAGGGTTGGGTAGGTTACTTTGTAAATGTAATCCGTTACAGTTACCTGTCCAAAATTGTAATGAGTAACGTAACTTTTGGATTACCCAAACTCAGTAAGGTCATCTGATTACATTCAGTTACTTTTAGATTACTTTCCCCTTAAGAGGCATTAGAAGATGACAAAAATGTGTGTTACCAATTGAAGGACATCTATTGCAGGATAAATGAATGTTAAAGTTTACATAGCTAGCCATATATGGATTTTAAATATGACTTTATGGGTTGGTTATGTAGGCTGCTTAAAACCCATCGCTTTCTACTACATATAATATTATGATTAAATGCTATATTTATATTAAAAAACAAAGTCTATCAGAGTTCCAGTCATTCCAATAAATGTTATACCCCTTGATCTTCAAGAATAGGACTTGGAAATATGGAAGAATAGATTAGCTAAATAGTTTTACCTGAGTATAACCCCAAAGGACTTATTAGCCAACCCTACTCTGTTGTTTATGATTTTGTTGTCATGGCGAACTGATTGGGCTCATTGATTCAAGTTGAAAAATAAATGCCGCACTCATGGAATGGCATGCCTTGAGCACTACTGAAAAGTGCTATTTACATGTGAAAAACGAATGCCATATGCTGCATTTTCTATAGGCCTACTGTTTACGTTTTTGTTGAGGAATTTTTGATATCTTGATAATATGCAGCTGTTTAAAGGGCAAATCCACAAATGAAACAATAACAAAACAGTTGCCCACTTCTGTTTTGGTAAAAAGCTGAGGGATGATCCTGGAGAAATGTAACCACTCTCAGATTAAAAGACAGAGCTATGGATGCAAGGACTGGCCATCCATGATATCAAAATTATTGTTTTATTTAATCATGTAATGGGGCTATAGTGTTTGTTTACATTTACATTGTTTACAAACATTGGGGGGGGAACAATCTTATATTTTGGGTTCTCATGGAGCATGACAGTTGAACTAAACTCATGAGGCATTTATAACTTATCTTCTTCAAGAATCAATGGATATACAGTGGGGCAAAAAAGTATTTAGTCAGCCACCAATTGTGCAAGTTCTCCCACTTAAAAAAGATGAGAGAGGCCTGTAATTTTCATCATAGGTACACTTCAACTATGACAGACAAAATGAGAAAAAGAAATCCAGAAAATCAGATTGTAGGATTTTTAATGAATTTATTTGCAAATTATGGTGGAAAATAAGTATTTGGTCACCTACAAACAAGCAAGATTTCTGGCTCTCACAGACCTGTAACTTCTTCTTTAAGAGGCTTCTCTGTCCTCCACTCGTTACCTGTATTAATGGCACCTGTTTGAACTTGTTATCAGTATAAAAGACACCTGTCCACAACCTCAAACAGTCACACTCCAAACTCCACTATGGCCAAGACCAAAGAGCTGTCAAAGGACACCAGAAACAAAATTGTAGACCTGCACCAGGCTGGGAAGACTGAATCTGCAATAGGTAAGCAGCTTGGTTTGAAGAAATCAACTGTGGGAACAATTATTAGGAAATGGAAGACATACAAGACCACTGATAATCTCCCTCGATCTGGGGCTCCACGCAAGATCTCACCCCGTGGGGTCAAAATGATCACAAGAACGGTGAGCAAAAATCCCAGAACCACACGGGGGGACCTAGTGAATGACCTGAAGAGAGCTGGGACCAAAGTAACAAAGCCTACCATCAGTAACACACTACGCCGCCAGGGACTCAAATCCTGCAGTGCCAGACGTGTCCCCCTGCTTAAGCCAGTACATGTCCAAGCCCATCTGAAGTTTGCTAGAGAGCATTTGGATGATCCAGAAGAAGATTGGGAGAATGTCATATGGTCAGATGAAACCAAAATATAAGTTTTTGGTAAAAACTCAACTCGTCGTGTTTGGAGGACAAAGAATGCTGAGTTGCATCCAAAGAACACCATACCTACTGTGAAGCATAGGGGTGGAAACATCATGCTTTGGGGCTGTTTTTCTGCAAAGGGACCAGGACGACTGATCCGTGTAAAGGAAAGAATGAATGGGGCCATGTATCATGAGATTTTGAGTAAAAACCTCCTTCCATCAGCAAGGGCATTGAAGATGAAACGTGGCTGGATCTTTCAGCATGACAATGATCCCAAACACACCGCCCGGGCAACGAAGGAGTGGCTTCGTAAGAAGCATTTCAAGGTCCTGGAGTGGCCTAGCCAGTCTCCAGATCTCAACCCCATAGAAAATCTTTGAAAGGAGTTGAAAGTCCGTGTTGCCCAGCAACAGCCCCAAAATAAACTTTTCACCTCTGTCATTGCCAACAAAGGGTATATAACAAAGTATTGAGATAAACTTTTGTTATTGACCAAATACTTATTTTCCACCATAATTTGCAAATAATTCATTAAAAATCCTACAATGTGATTTCTGGATTTTTTTTCTTCTCATTTTGTCTGTCATAGTTGAAGTGTACCTATGATGAAAATTACAGGCCTCTCTCATCTTTTTAAGTGGGAGAACTTGCACAATTGGTGGCTGACTAAATACTTTTTTGCCCCACTGTATATAGTCCAAAATTGGATGTAGCAACTACAGATTGCCCCTTTAAGTCTCTCAAACGTGTGCGAGTTTGAGAATTTGTCCTTTAGGCATGTTAATTTATTTATTTTATCAGCATGAATTAGATTGAGCAATAAAAGCCTCACTTTTATTCCATAGGCTGGGATCCGCACTAAGCACCTGTTACAGGAGCGCATTTTTCACTGGCTACCCACTGGTTTATAAAACAATGATTGATAGGGAACTTAAACTTCTTCAATTCAACCATTATTGGGTTCAAATACACATTTAGATTTGTGAACAGCCATCCATAAAAACCACAATCCGTAAGGCGCAAATAGCTAAACGAGAAAGCAGGAGTGTGATTCACATCAATGCGCTATGTAGATACGTGATATCTGTATCGCCGTAGACTACACCACTGCTGTCATCCTTCCCTCCAAACGTTTATTCAAATTGGATCATCTTTGGAGTTGCACCATTGGAAGACATAGCTATGACTGTAGCCTACAAAAGCCTATTCCTGCTCTTTTTCCGCGATCCATCAAACACATTTTGTGTGTCATCATAGTGGTCTCTGATTTATGGTCAGACTCGCTTACGTTGAACAAATTTAACCTTGAGCCTTTTTCAATTATGATTTCAATGTCATTGAGAAAACAGAGAAGTGTCAATTATTTTTTTTCGCAAACATCCTTTCTGAATTTGAAAGTAATGCTCCAATGTCATTTAGTTTTTCAAAAGTATATGTAATCTGATTTTAAAAAAAATGTCTGGTAATGTAATGGATTACAGTTACAGTTTTTTTGTAAACCCTTACATGTTACGAATGACATGTAATCTGTTACTCCCCAACCCTGCATGCTAAGGATTTGCCAAGTAGCTAAAAAGTGCTAATTAGCTAAAATGCTAAAGTTGTCATTGCTTATAAGAACATTCACGTTATACGTATGGCCTCCACTACACCTCTGTCCCTTTGTGTTTTACAAAAAGTGCACTCCTACATCATTGCGTTTGGATTACGGTTGCTGTCCTTCATCATCATGAGCCTGTCACACACGTAAGGCCTAGTCTTGGTACAATAGGTTCACCACTGCACAAACATGTCTATAATAGATATAAAACGGTTATAATTTCCCCGGTCTCCCCTTACTATTAGTAAGTGTGAAACTTTCCAACAATTTCCTCTGACTGAATAGAAGCTGATAATTATGAGTTTTTCACTCGCTGGTCTCGGTAAAAATTAGGAGTCTTCACTGTCCGAGACCAGGTCAAGACCGAGTAAAAATCTGTCTGACACCGAGACAACACCAGGACACTAAATATGTGGTCTCAGGTCCGGACACGAGACCGTACTACAACACTACTGTAACCTTTACTAAATTTGAACTCTATGTTTTACCTTAACCTTTCTGCCCAGCCTGATCTCATAGACTAGACATAACATAGTAAATATAAATCCAGGACACTAAAATTAGTATGATATTTTACGTTTACTTAAGGAAAAAAGAAAGTAGTGTGGTTGGTTGGAATGTATGGGTAGGCGTATAATGCGAACATCTAGCAACACAAAGATTGCATGTTTGAATTTCAGCACGGACAACTTTAGCATTTTATATAATTAGCTACTTTGCAACTACTTAACATATTAGCTAACCCTTCCTCTAACCCTAACCTTAACCTAGCTAACATTAGCCACAAAGCTAATGTTAGCGTTAAACACGTAGCCACCTAGATAATGTGAGCCTAAACAAATTGGAATACGAAACATTTTATACATTTAGCAAATTCTTAGCGTATTGTATGAATTGCAATTCATAACAATTTGTAACATATCAGACATTGTAATTCGTAACATATACAAAATGGATGATGGACATCCACAAATTAATACATAGCCTACCATACAAAATGTATAATACTACATATAATACTAATTGGAGTGTCTCATATAACAGTAATTGGAGTGTTTAAGATTACATTTACTATGTTACGTCTACCCCTGAGTCCAGGTTGTTTTGTCAGTCCAATATCCACTTCTAAAAATATAACTATTTTAGCTCTGATGACTGTATAGAAAATGTAGCCTATGATACTGCTGTCTACCTATTTGATAACATCATCACAAACAGCCAACTGTATTGGTCAAATAGGCTACAAGCCTGCAACAGACGCTGTCGAATACCTGTTGCTTACAAGCTACTAGCAATCAGATTGGTCTTCGGAAGAAGTTGTGCGCTCTGCAGCCCACAGAAGCTTTGGTGATCATTTTCACAAAGTACCGTTATGAACGTTGTGATGGGAAACGTATCAAATCTATGATGTAAAACAGAAGAAGAAGAATATATTTGAGGGAGTTCGAAAGGTATTTATTTCACTTTGCTCCTCTAAAGTGGAGCGGGAAACTACGGTGGAGACCGTTGATTCGCACACTTCCCTTTCTCCAAGTGTGGTAAAGTTGATAGTCACAGACAGATTCACTGTGACAGTCTCCGCTGATATTGTAGGAATTTAAATTTGGACGCCTGCTCCTCTCGACGAATAGGTAAGCTTTAAACTATGAATGTTCCTGTTTTCTAGCCTTAATAGGAAATCACGTTACAATACTTTTTCTCAAAGGACGGAATTAGCAACATCACAATTTCTAGGGTAGAAAATCTTACCTTCCAATGTTTTCCAAATAATGCAACAAGGGACATTATGTCAGCACATATAGGTTTAGGGTGCGTATAGCAGTATGTTTACAAATTAAAACAAATTAGCTCTCAGTCAAATAATGTTTGCTTTTAGACATCTCTTTTAATGAGCACATCATTTTCTATACATGCTGTATCAGATGTGGATGGGTTATGCGGGAAATGGAAATAGGCTTCATAGTATAATGTATTTATATTGTCTTTAATAACCGGGTTCTACCTAGACAGGTTGACATCCATCAGCACTACCAAGAGATCTGCATTAGCTGCCATTCAGAACCATTCTAACGTGTTGCCACTCGCATTAGAAATAGAAGGTTTGAGTGCCTGGGGGCATCAAATCAAATTTATTTATATAGCCCTCCTACATCAGTGCTGTACAGAAACCCAGCCAAACAGCAAGCAATGCAGGTTTTGAAGCACCAACATTATTAAACCAAAATGTTCCAAGCTAATACCTGTTCCAGCACATTGCAGAGAGAGTGAAACCCATGTGCACAATGTGCATTTATTGTGCTGAATCCTGTGTTTTTCAGCGGTTGAGATACAGTATCATATTGAATCAGATATCCCCTTTGTTAATATTATCTGCCCTGAGTTGAGTTATGAGACTAGCGACTAGCAGAACAGATATTGCCTGACTGAGGGATATAGATTGTCTAGTGTTCCAGCTCTGTCTATCTCCCAGTAGAGTGGGTGAGTTTTTAGACAACCTGTGGGTTCTCTGATGTGACGAAGAGACATAAAGATAAAATATTCACAGTCACATTCACAGATCTATTCCACCTGATCAGCAGGAGTCATGAGTATATTTTCTTCTGTTGGTGCACAGCCAGCACATGCAATCTGAGGAGGACCTCAACAAGTCCATTACCCTATTTTACTCCACAATGTGGCTGAATACAAAATAGAGAAAGACACCAACTACGTGCTAAAATATGATGTCTGTCCATCACCTGCAATGGGTGCATCCTGATGAATCCATGTTTCAAACATGTGAGAGACATTCAGCTATGTAAATGAGCCGTTTTGGCTCTGGTGGTTTGCCCTCCCTCACAGGCACAGTGTCTCCCATGAACACGGCAGATTGAAAAGATGAGACAATATCCTCCCTCATTCAACCCAACATTAATTGGAAAGAGAGTGATTACAGTTTATGCCTCAGTGCATGATTGTCTTTCAGTATTATAATGCACAAGGCGATCTGACCAGTTGATCAAACTCATACTGATGACTTCCCACCACACCATCTGTGTACCTGTTCTATTTTCTGGTCATATTTTATTTTACTTTATTTGTATTCTTTTTTTGAATAAACAAAAAACATATATAGACAAAAACAATAGACAACTTGACATTTACATACATTTCAACAAACATTAATTGACATCTCACTTGCTCAGACTCACGTGTTCCCATCGTAACAACAGACAATATTGTTTTTAATGCTTGTAAGACTGTGCCCCCATAAGACTTCATATTGTGTTATGTTGTTTCTGTCTGTAGCCAGATTTTTCTGAAATATTTTAATAATAAAGCATTTGATTCTTCCATTCTCTTAATGTTGGAGTGTCATTTGACTTCCAGTATTTAAGCAATCGTTTTTGAAATATAAGTGACCAAAATAATATTGTCCAGACTATTGGGGTATCTCACCACATCCTCATATGCATGTCTTGTAGTATGCCGATAGACGGATTGCCCCTAAATGTTGTACTCTATAACACTCATAGAAGGCATGAATTATTCAGTCATTGTTAGTTTTACACACAAAACTGTCATTTTGTTCGTTAAATTCCAATCCTCCGTCTATCTTGTGCCAATATCAATTGTGCTTGTGCCAATATCAGTTGTGCTTGTGCCAATATCAGTGTATCTTGTGCCAATATCAATATTTTAAAGTCTTTGTTCCAATACTTTATATTTTTTTCGAAGAGATTGTCAGTTGGTAAGGATTTGTATAGCTTACCCATTATATGAGTATACTTTTCTCACTCAAATAGGATTCCCTCACATTGCTCTGATGTTCAAAAGCGTTCAGGTCAAACTTTCAAGGTATACAGCTTTTAAGTTGCATATGTTTGAAAATGACTACGTACATTGGTCAGTCCAAAATTGCTTTTTAATTCTGTCATGGGAATAATTGTATTTCCTATTACCACATCATTTACGATTTATTGGCCTTTAGTTTTCCACGTGGGCCAATTTATCGATTAATTCTGAAAATGTATCCAAGGATTTTTTTATTTATTTTTTATTTATTTTTTATTTCACCTTTATTTAACCAGGTAGGCTAGTTGAGAACAAGTTCTCATTTACAACTGCGACCTGGCCAAGATAAAGCACAGCAGTGTGAACAGACAACCACACAGAGTTACACATGGAGTAGACAATAAACAAGTCAATAACACAATAGAAAAAAAAAAAAAAGTATATATACATTGTGTGCAAAAGGCATGAGGAGGTAGCCAAATAATTACAATTTAGCAGATTAACACTGGAGTGAAATTATCAAATGGTCATGTGCAGGTAGAGATACTGGTGTGCAAAAGAGCAGAAAGGTAAATAAATAAAAACAGTATGGGGATAAGGTAGGTAAATTGGGTGGGCTATTTACCGATGGACTATGTACAGCTGCATCGATCGGTTAGCTGCTCAGATAGCAGATGTTTCAAGTTGGTGTGGGAGATAAAAATCTCCAACTTCAGCGATTTTTGCAATTCGTTCCAGTCACAGGCAGCAGAGAACTGGAAGGAAAGGCGGCCAAATGAGGTGTTGGCTTTAGGGATGGTCAGTGAGATACACCTGCTGGAGCGCGTGCTACGGGTGGGTGTTGCCATCGTGACCAGTGAACTGAGATAAGGCGGAGCTTTACCTAGCATGGACTTGTAGATGACCTGGAGCCAGTGGGTCTGGCGACGAATATGTATCGAGGACCAGCAGACTAGAGCATACAGGTCACAGTGGTGGGTGGTATAAGGTGCTTTAGCAACAAAACGGATGGCACTGTGATAAACTGCATCCAGTTTGTTGAGTAGAGTATTGGAAGCTATTTTATAGATGACATCGCCGAAGTCGAGGATTGGTAGGATAGTTAGTTTTACTAGGGTAAGTTTGGCGGCGTGAGTGAATTAGGCTTTGTTGCGGAATAGAAAGCCGACTCTAGATTTGATTTTAGATTGGAGATGTTTGATATGAGTCTTGAATGAGAGTTTACAGTCTAGCCAGATACCTAGGTACTTATAGATGTCCACATATTCTAGGTCGGCACCATCCAGGGTGGTGATGCTAGTCGGGCGGGCGGGTGCAGGCAGCGAACGGTTGAAAAGCATGCATTTGGTTTTACTAGCGTTCAAGAGCAGTTGGAGGCCACAGAGGGAATGTTGTATGGCATTGAAGCTCGTTTGGAGGTTAGATAGCACAGTGTCCAAGGAAGGGCCAGAAGTATACAGAATGGTGTCGTCTGCGTAGAGGTGGATGAGGGAATCGCCCGCAGCAAGAGCAACATCATTGATGGGATAGATTAAGGGAGCAAAGAACAGAGACCTCATTGATGAAAACGTGCTCCAGAGTACTCAGGACCTCAGACTGAGGCAAAGGTTTACCTTCCAACAGGACAACGACCCTAAGCACACAGTCAATACAATGCAGGAGTGACTTTGGGACAAGTCTATGAATGTCCTTGAGTGGCCCAGCCAGAGCCCGGACTTGAACCTGATCAAACATCTCTGGAGAGACCTGAAAAAACAGTTGAAGTCGGAAGTTTACATACACTTAGGTTGGAGTCATTAAAACTTGTTTTTCAACCACTCCATAAATGTCTTGTTAACAAACTATCGTTTTGGCAAGTCGGCTAGGACATCTACTTTGTGTATGACACCGGTCATTTTTCCAACAATTGTTTACAGGCAGATTATTCACTGTATCACAATTCCAGTGAGTCAGAAGTTTACATACACTTAGTTGACTGTGCCTATAATTCCAGAAAATTATATCATGGCTTTAGAAGCTTCTGATAGACTAATTTACATAATTTGAGTCAATTGGAGGTGTACCTGTGGATGTCTTTCAAGGTCTACCTTCAGACTCAGTGAATCTTTGCTTGACATCATGGGAAAATCAAACTAAATCACCCAAGACCTCAGAAAGTTTTTGTAGACACCCACGAGTGTTGTTCACCCATGGGAGCAATTTCCAAATGCCTAAAGGTACCACGTTCATCTGTACAAACAATAGTATGCAAGTATAAACACCATGAGACCACGCAGTCTTCATACCGTTCAGGAAGGACATACGTTCTGTGTCCTAGAGATTAACATACTTTGGTGTGAAAAGTGAAAATCAATCCCAGAACAACAGCAAAGGACCTTATGAAAATGCTGGAGGAAACAGGACAGTAAAACGAGTCCTATATCGACATAACCTGAAAGGCCGCTCAGCAAGGAAGATGCCACTGCTCCAAAACCGCCATAAAAAAGCCAGACTACGGTTTGCAACTGCACATGGGGACAAAGATTGTACTTCTTGGCGAAATGTCCTCTGGTCTGATAAAACAAAAACAGAACTGTTTGGCCATAATGACCATCATTATGTTTGGAGGAAAAAGGGGGAGGCTTGCAAGTCAAAGAACACCATCCCAACCGTGAAGCACAGGGGTGGCAGCATCATGTTGTGGGGGTGCTTTGCTGCAGGAGGGACTGGTGCACCTCACAAAATAGATGGCATCATGAGGAGGAAAATGACGTGGATATATTGAAGCAACATCTCAAGACATCGGTCAGGAAGTTAAAGCTTGGTCGCAAGTGGGTCTTCCAAATGGTCAATGACCCCAAGCATACTTCCAAAATTGTGGCAAAATGGCTTAAGGACAACGATGTCAAGGTATTGGAGTAGCGCTCACAAAACCCTGGCCTCAATCCCATAGAAAATGTGTGGCAGCACTGAAAAAGTGTGTTCGAGCAAGGAGGCCTACAAACCTGATTGAGTTACACCAGCTCTGTCAGGAGGAATGGGCCCCAATTTTTTTTACATTTTATTTATTATATATTTTTTTACCCCTTTTTCTCCCCAATTTTGTGGTATCCAATTGTTGTAGTAGCTACTATCTTGTCTCATTGCTACAACTCCTGTACGGGCTCGGGAGAGACGAAGGCTGAATGTCATGCGTCCTCTGATACACAACCCAACCAGCCGTACTGCTTCTTAACACAGCACGCATCCAACCCGGAAGCCAGCCGCACCAATGTGTCGGAGGCTACACCGTGCACCTGGCAACCTTGGCTAGCGCGCACTGCGCCCGGCCCGCCACAGGAGTCGCTAGTGCGCGATGAGACAAGGAGATCCCTACCGACCAATCCCTCCCTAACCCGGACGACACTAGGCCAATTGTGCGTCGCCCCACGGACCTTGTGGAAGGCTACCCGAAACGTTTGACCCAAGTTAAACAATTTAAATGCAATGCTACCAAATACTAATTGAGTGCATGTAAACTTCTGACCCATTGTGAATGTGACGAAATAAAGAAAATATTAAGTAAATCATTTCACATTCTTAAAATAAAGTGGAGATCCTAACTGACCTAAAACAGGGAATTTTTACTAGGATTAAAATGTCAGGAATTGTGAAAAACAGTTTAAATGTTTTTGGCTAAGGTGTATGTAAACTTCCGACTTCAACTGTAGCTGTGAAGTGACGCTCCCCATCTAACCTGACAGAGCTTGAGAGGATCTGTAGGAACTCTGCAAATAGAGATGTGCCAAGCTTGTAGCATCATACCCTGGAGCGGCGGGGTAGCCTAGTAGTTAGAGCGTTGGGCAAGTTCAAATCCCCGAGCTGACCTTCCATAGAAGTGCACCTATTGGTAGATGTGTAAAAAAACAACACACATTGAATATCCCTTTGAGCATGGTGAAGTTAATAATTACACTTTGGACGGTGTATCAACAAAGATACACGCGTTCTCCCTAACTCAGTTGCAGGAGAGGAAGGTAACCACTCAGTGATTTCACAATGGTGACTTTAATGGCTGTGATAGGAGAAAACGGAGGATGAATCAACAACATTGTAGTTACTCCAAAATGAGTGAAAAGGAAGCCTGTACAGAATACAAATATTCCAAAATATGCATTGTGTTTGCAATAAGGCACTAAAATAATGTAACTTTTTGTCCTGAATAATAGAAGTGTTATGTTTGAGGCAAATCCAACAAAACACATCACTGAGTACCATTCTTCTTAATTTCAAGCATGTTGGTGGCTGCATCATGTTATCGGCAAGGACTAGGGAGTTTTTTTTATGTACACTGCTCAAAAAATTAAAGGGAACACTAAAATAACAGATCCTAGATCTGAATGAATGAAATATTCTTATTAAATACTTTTTTCTTTACATAGTTGAATGTGCTGACAACAAAACCACACAAAAATTATCAATGGATATCAAATTTATCAAACCATGGAGGTCTGGATTTGGAGTCACACTCAAAATTAAAGTGGAAAACCACACTACAGGCTGATCCAAATTTGATGTAATGTCCTTAAAACAAGTCAAAATGAGGCTCATGAGTGTGTGTGGCCTCCACGTGCCTGTATGACCTCCCTACAACGCCTGGGCATGCTCCTGATGAGGTGGCGGATGGTCTCCCGAGGGATCTCCTCCCAGACCTGGACTAAAGCATCCGCCAACTCCTGGACAGTCTGTGGTGCAACGTGGCGTTGGTGGATGGAGCGAGACATAATGTCCCAGATGTGCTCAATTGGATTCAGGTCTGGGGAACGGGCTTGCCAGTCCATAGCATCAATGCCTTCCTCTTGCAGGAACTTCTCACACACTCCAGCCACATGAGTTCTAGCATTGTCTTGCATTAGGAGGAACCCAGGGCCAACCGCACCAGCATATGGTCTCACAAGGGGTCTGAGGATCTCATCTCGGTACTTAATGGCAGTTAGGCTACCTCTGGCGAGCACATGGAGGGCTGTGCGGCCCCCCAAAGAAATGCCACCCCACACCATGACTGACCCACCACCAAACCGGTCATGCTGGAGGATGTTGCAGGCAGCAGAACGTTCTCCACGGCGTCTCCAGACTCTGTCACGTCTGTCACATGTGCTCAGTGTGAACCTGCTTTCATCTGGGAAGAGCACAGGGCGCCAGTGGTGAATTTGCCAATCTTGGTGTTCTCTGGCAAATGCAAAACGTCCTGCACGGTGTTGGGCTGTAAGTACAACCCCCACCTGTGGACGTCGGGCCCTCATACCACCCTCATGGAGTCTGTTTCTGACCGTTTGAGCAGACACATGCACATTTGTGGCCTGCTGGAGGTCATTTTGCAGGGCTCTGGCAGTGCTCCTCCTGCTCCTCCTTGCACAAAGGCGGAGGTAGCGTTCCTGCTGCTGGGTTGTTGCTGTCCTACGGCCTCCTCCACATCTCCTGATGTACTGGCCTGTCTCCTGGTAGCGCCTCCATGCTCTGGACACTACGCTGACAGACACAGCAAACCTTTTTGCCACAGCTCGCATTGATGTGCCATCCTGGATGAGCTGCACTACCTGAGCCACTGGTGTGGGTTGTAGACTCCGTCTTATGCTACCACTAGAGTGAAAGCACCGCCAGCATTCAAAAGCGACCAAAACATCAGCCAGGAAGCATAGGAACTGAGAAGTGGTCTGTGGTTATCACCTGCAGAACCACTCCTTTATTGGGGGTGTCTTGCTAATTGCCTATATTTTCCACCTGTCCACCTTCAATTTGCACAACATTATGTGAAATGTATTGTCAATCAGTGTTGCTTCCTAAGTGGACAGTTTGATTTCACAGAAGTGTGATTGACTTGGAGTTACATTGTGTTGTTTAAGTGTTCCCTTTATTTTTTTGAGCAGTGTATATTGCCTCACCGATCTATACACAATACCCCAAAAGAAAAAGCATGTTTTTTAAATTATTATTTTTAACTGACATTTTCACAAGTATTTAAACCCTTTACACAGTACTTTGTTGAAGCACCTTTGGCAGTGATTACAGCCTCAAGTCTTGTAGGGTATTTATTTTACCTTTATTTAACTAGGCAAGTCAGTTAAGAAGAATTTCTTATTTTCAATGATGGCCTAGGAACAGTGGGTTAACTGCCTTGTTCAGGGGCAGAACAACAGATTGGTACCTGCATTGGAAAACCTCCCTGGTCTTCATGGTTGAATCTGTTTGAAATTCACTGCTTGATTGAGGGACCTAACAGATAATTGCATTTGTGGGGTACAGAGATGAGGTAGTCATTCAAAAATGATGTTAAACACTATTAGTCCATGCAACTTGTTATGTGACATGTTAAGCACGTTTTTACTCCTGAACTTATTTAGGCTTGCCATAATAAAGGGGTTGAATACTCCTTGACTCAAAACATTTCAGCTTTTCACTATTAATTAATTTGTTTAAAAAAAATCTATAAACATTATTCCACTTTGACATTATGGGGTATTGTTTGTAGGCCACTGACAAGTCTAAATTCAGGCTCTAACACAATACATTTGGAAAAAGTCAAGGGGTGAGAATACTTTCTGAAGGCACTGTATGCAGTCATCTATAGATTCTATTGTCATACCCTAATTATCTGGTGACTATTTCAGCTAAATGATTTTGTTCTAGACTGATTAGGTCACGATTTGTTGTCAAGGAAAGCATGATTACACATTTAGAGGCTTGTTGAAATAAAGAGCTTCTCTCTGGCCCACTCATGTGTCAGTGTCTGAGTGCTGCTAATTTGCATCACATGTATTAATATAATTTCAGTGACCAGAGACATTCATGCGATGTGTAAACATACTTAATGCATTTTATTCCCTCTAGACTCTGAAGGGCAAAGTTTTTGTGGTTCAACCCAACCGTTTTGTAAATCTAAATTAAGAGTTTCCTGAAGGGTTTATATAATGGGTGGCTGGTAAAATAAATACATTACATTTTAATGAAGTTATTCAGTGGATGTTAATCTCATCCAGAACAACTTAATATGGGTCTGCATTGCAGGCAACACAGACCTCTCAGAGATCTGATCACCACCACCACAATGCTATAATAAAAACAGGCATTTGGGTTAAAATATTTAGTTTGGTTATGAGGAATGCAAGTAGACCTGGCCACATCAGAAACAAGAGGACTGATAAGCTATGCTTCCGCTTTCTTTTTTCTCTCTAGGCACCTCTTGCCCTTTCTCCAGTTCTGTGATGGAAGGCAGTGGCAGTGGATTGACTGTAGAGCTGGCCTCCCCTGGGCCTTGTGTGGCTGGCATGGAGGGGAACACCAGTGGGCAGGTGTTTGAGGTGGCGCTGCAGAACAGTTCCTCGTCCAAACGTAGCCCTCAGTTTGTGGGGGTGGAGCTGCTGAAATCCTTCAAGCTGCTCATCATCCCCTGCTACATCCTGGTGGTGCTGATCGGGGTGTTCGGCAACTACCTGCTGCTCTACGTCATCTGCCACACCCGTAAGATGCACAACATCACTAACTTCTTCATTGGAAACCTGGCCTTCTCCGACATGCTGATGTGTGCCACCTGTGTCCCCTTCACCTTGGCCTATGCCTTCAACCCCCGCGGCTGGGTTTTTGGGAGGTTCATGTGCTACCTGGTTTACCTCATCCAACCAGTAACCGTCTACGTGTCTGTCTTCACTCTCACTGCTATTGGTGTTGACAGGTAAGCCTTGGTCGAGGTTGCATTAAATACTTGGAGTGAATGAGCACATTATCACATTTCTATGTAAGCTTCTCTATCACATTACATAATTACATTTCATTCACAGTTTTTATTATTTATCCTTTATTGAGATTTCCTCCATGGTGTTTCAGTATTTGAGGCTGGACCGGAACGATGATTAGGTATAGATTCAACTCTGTCACATAAATAATTCTTAACAGCTCTATTCAGCACCCTTAAGACTTTTCTAAAAGTTAAACTCAGAGAGATGATTCATACTTTACGTCAATAACAGGAAATAAAATAATCTGCAGGGACATTCACATCAAATTATGGAGAGGGATGAGTAGAAGCATGATGTGATGTCTTTACACAATTGTCAGATCAAAAAGAAAAAAGATTCCCACACTTGACATGGTAAATTGATCCTATCCCCAGGTACTATGCCACAGTGCACCCTCTGAAGAAGCGGATCTCAGTGCTGGCGTGTACCTACCTCCTATCTGGGATCTGGCTGCTCTCCTGTGGGCTTGTGGCCCCGGCCGTGGCCCACACCTACCATGTGGAGTTCAAGAATGATGGCTTTACCATCTGTGAGGAGTTCTGGATGGGCAAGAAGAGAGAGAGGTTGGCCTACGCATACAGCACACTTTTCATGACCTACGTCCTGCCTCTGTCTGCCCTCTGCATCTCTTACCTCTGCATCTCTGTCAAGCTCCGTAACTGTGTGGTGCCTGGACACCGCACCCAGAGCCAGGCCGAGGCCCAGCGAACCCGCAAGCGCAAGACCTTCCGTCTGATCACCCTGGTGGTGGCGGCTTTCGGCGTGTGCTGGATGCCCATCAGTGTGTTCAACGTGCTGCGGGACATTGACATTGACCTGATCGACAAGCGCTACTTCCTGCTCATCCAGCTGCTGTGCCACTTGTGTGCCATGAGCTCGTCCTGCTGTAACCCTTTCCTGTATGCCTGGCTGCATAACCGCTTTCGTGCCGAGCTGCGCAAGATGTTCACCTGCCACCGCCGCATCGGCATCCCTGCCAACCACTGTGCCACAAACAGCGTGAACCCCTTCATCCCACCCTCCCACCCACCCGCACAGGATTTGTTCAGAGAATGGTCTTGAAACCAGCTGAAATATTTTTGGTCAGGGTTTTTGTACTGTAAGATAAGATGGTACAATTATTACTTTTGTTTTTCAAATAGTTGATTCTTCTGGCCCCACTCCCACTGTTTCTCATGCCCAAATAATACATATTTTGTGAAACGTAATGTACATTTCTGCACAAGATTATTAAGTGGTTGCACAAGTGCAATAAACTGTGCCACAAACAAGAGTGCTGCAAAAAAAGTACACTGCATTTGAAGTGTTCTTAGACATGTTGAAACATCAGAAGTTGATTGATAATGATGGACATCTTCGGTGTACATTATGCTGTTTATGTAAGCATTATCTTTATTGTACAGTGTATTGCCAAATGTGCATACAAAGTGATGGTTTAATAATAGATGCTTTGGGTTTGGTTTTTGCTTGATTTCAAAAGTCTCTACAACCTCAAGGTTGTGACTGACAGGTGATGCACATTACCAGATGGGAACGCAGCTACCAACCTCACAGAAGAGGGTCCTGGCTTGGTAACAAAGATGATAGCTTCAGTCTCTCAACAACTAACAAAAATTAAACACATTTGGTCATGTCAAAAAAGATTGAAATTGGTTCCATTTAACCTGTTTTCCATTTTTGACAAGTTGCAAGTTAAAACACAGTTTTACTTTCTGTGACAGAAATTGTTGCATCATGCATGTTACATCTTTGTAAACGTAATGAAGTACACTGAACAAAAACAAATGCAACATGCAACAATTTCCAAGATTTTACTGTGTGAACTTTTTTCAAATCAAATGTATTTATATAGCCCTTCTTACATCAGCTGATATCTCAAAGTGCTGTACAGAAACCCAGGCTAAAACCCAAAACAGCAAGCAACGCAGGTGTAGAAGCACGGTGGCTAGGAAAAACTCCCTAGAAAGGTCAATGAAGAAACCTAGAGAGGAACCAGGCTATGAGGGGTGGCCAGTCCTCTTCTGGCTGTGCAGGGTGGAGATTATAACAGAACATGGCCAAGATGTTCAAATGTTCATAAATGACCAGCATGGTCAAATAATAATAATCACAGTAGTTGTCGAGGGTGCAACAAGTCAGCACCTCAGGAGTAAATGTCAGTTGGCTTTTCATAGCCGATCATTAAGAATATCTCTACCGCTCCTGCTGTCTCTAGAGAGTTGAAAACAGCAGGTCTGGGACAGGTAGCACGCCCGGTGCTCAGGTCCTCCGAGAGAGAGAGAAAGAAAGAGAGAATTAGAGAGAGCCTACTTAAATTCACACAGGACACCGGATAAGACAGGAGAAGTACTCCAGATATAACAGACTGACCCTAGCCTCCCGACACATAAACTACTGCAGCATAAAGACTGGAGGATGAGACAGGAGGGGTCAGGAGACACTGTGGCCCCATCTGATGATACCCCCAGACAGGGCCAAACAGGCAGGATATAACCCCACCCACTTTGCCAAAGCACAGCCCCCACACCACTAGAGGGATATCTTCAACCACCAACTTATCATCCTGAGACAAGGCCGAGTATAGCCCACAAAGATCTCCGCCATGACACAACCCAAGGGGGAGAGCCAACCCAGACAGGAAGA
Source organism: Oncorhynchus clarkii lewisi (assembly GCF_045791955.1). Lineage (NCBI taxonomy): Eukaryota > Metazoa > Chordata > Actinopteri > Salmoniformes > Salmonidae > Oncorhynchus > Oncorhynchus clarkii. The sequence goes on from NC_092176.1 coordinate 18,042,102, forward strand.
TCACGTCAGTGAATCAACTCACTCAAGTGACGCACACTAGGGACGGCATGGAAGAGCATCAGCAAGCCAGTGACTCAGCCCTGTAATAGGGTTAGAGGCAGAGAATCCCAGTGGAGAGAGGGGAACCGGCCAGGCAGAGACAGCAAGGGTGGTTCGTTGCTCCAGAGCCTTTCCGTTCACCTTCACACTCCTGGGCCAGACTGGGCCAGACTACACTAGGACCTACTGAAGAGATGAGTCTTCAGGAAAGACTTAAAGGTTGAGACCGAGTCTGCGTCTCTCACATGGGTAGGCAGACCATTCCATAAAAATGGAGCTCTATAGGAGAAAGCCCTGCCTCCGGCTGTTTGCTTAGAAATTCTAGGGACAATTAGGAAGCCTGCGTCTTGTGACCGTAGCGTAGGTGTAGGTATGTACGGCAGGACCAAATCAGAGAGATAGGTAGGAGCAAGCCCATGTAATGCTTTGTATGTTAGCAGTAAAACCTTGAAATCAGCTCTTGCCTTAACAGGAAGCCAGTGTAGGGAGACTAGCACTGGAGTAAAATGATTTAAAAAAAATTGTTCTAGTAAGGATTCTAGCAGCCGTATTTAGCACTAACTGAAGTTTATGTAGTGCTTTATCCGGGTAGACAGAAAGTAGAGCATTGCAGTAGTCTAACCTAGAAGTAACAAAAGCACAGATTAATTTTTCTGCATAATTTTTGGACAGAAAGGTTGTGTTATGTAGATGGGAAAAAAGCTGTTTTCTTTCCAAAGCTGTCAATTATATGCATAGTCGAGCATCGTCTCGTGACAAAATATTGCGCTTAAAACGGGCACGTTTTTTTTATCCAATAATGAAATAGCGCCCCCATAGACTCAACTGGTTAAACTGAATAATCATATAACTGTATTTAACTAGGAAGTTGGGGCACCAAGGAAAGTATTCAGATTACAAAATTATAACCTTTCAGATATTTTCATATCTGATCAATAGTCTTGATTAATGATTTATTTATTTTACCTCACGTTAGTCTCATTCCAAACATCGTAAATTGTTGGTTATCTGCACGAACCCAGTCTTCACTATGAGTCATCCATACATCAATTGTCTTAAATCATTTATTTAGTTAGTTCTAAGTAATTCACAGAAATGCATAAACAAACAAATATGGTTACATGAAATGATAGAATGTGCCCTAGTGGGCTGAACCAGCATGGCGGCTTGTTAGACAAAGGGGCAATGGGGGGGGGGGGGGGTCGACTAAGAAGTCACTACAGAGTTAATTATAACATTTAAAATGCTAATCCTTTAAACATGAACGCTCATTCATTCGGGAACAATTGCAACCACTATATATATTTAGGCTCAATGTGTCGTCTTGATCGCTGGTGAAAAGTCTTTCTTTTGTAGAATTGTCTGTCTCTCTCCCTCTCGCTGTCTTGGTTAGAGGGGATAGTTCAAAGTGACATTTGTTATAGAATGGATGTTTCGGCGGTTGTCGTTCTTCACGTTCAATGATACCGAATTCCTAGCTGCAGACTAGTAATCAATAAATACTTGTTCTTATTCTGTCGGTATCGATAGTCAAAGTTTAATCACGTGGGATGGTTAAAAGATTCAGCAATGGTCTGCAACCTTTGTACTCCCGTGATTGAGAGCAACATGGTCTGGTGATCAAGTTGGGTTTTATTCAGAATGGCAGAAAAGGCTGTCCCAGGATGTCTGACCCTAACTGGGCTCAGGGGCTTTTGATTTAGTTCAAATCAAAAGGGAATTGTATTTTTTCTTCATTAAACAGTCCACAACCATATTACACAATTATACAAACAGTATCATACTCACTCATTCATCTTATACAACAATTAGATGTAAACCTCATATCTGAGGCTATTATATAAACAGCTTTATGGTAATGTAGCCACACCGTCTCTCATGAGCTTCCCAAGTTGTGACAAACGCACCAGTTCGTAGCTGGATTCTTCACCGATCTTTTACACTTTCTCTGGAACATGAAATTTGTTCGTACCTCAAGTTCTGTGAGGTGGAAGGATTTCCTTTGTCTCCATGAAAAACTACTCTATAACTGTGTGTCCATGAGGTCTTCTCAGTAATTTACGACCTCTGACCACAGCAGTCTGGTTGTAGAAGCAGAGAGCGGGGGATGGTGCTCGCTGTACTCAGAGGGCAACGTCATGACAGCCCTGACCTCAATCCTATAGAAATTTGGGGGCAGAACTGAAAAAGCGTGTGCGAGCAAGGAGGCCTACAAACCTGAAATCAGTTACATCAGCTCTGTCAGGAGGAATGGGCCAAAATTCAAGCAACTTATAGTGGAAAGCTTGTGGAAGGCTACCGGAAACATTTGACCCAAGTTAAACAATTTAAAGGCAATGCTACCAAATACTAATTGAGTGTATGTAAACTTATAACCCACTGGGAATGTGATGAAAGAAATAAAAGCTGAAATAATTCTACTATTATTCTGACATTTCACATTCTTAAAATAAAGTGGTGATCCTAACTGACCTAAGACAGGGAATTTTTACTAGGATTAAATGTCAGGAATTGTTAAAAACTGAGTTTAAAAAAGTCTTTGGCTAAGGTGCATGTAAACTTCCGACTTCAACTGTAGTTAATCTATTGAACTAACGTAGGATAGTGGTTTCAATTAATGTCACAGTTTCTAGCCTACAGCTAGTATTAAGTCTTCAAGCTGCCTCTAATAGCATACACAAAACATTTCATGATTTACTATACTTTATTTCAATTGAAAATATCACATACACTGAATTTAACACCAGTAAACAAAAAAGGTGCAACCATCTTAAGGAATCCAGATTTTACAGTAATCAAAGTCTTATGAGTAAAATCCCTGAAGGCACAATCAGAAATGTTTAGAATTTGTTTCTTATTGCTATGACATTTCACAAAGGCATAGTCACCGAAGAAACATTGAGTAGATTACATTCAGAGACGTAGAGATTTACACAAGTTGTAAGCCTACTGCTTAATAAAAAGGCATTAAATCTAACAAGGACAAGGTTAATTTTGAATCTACATTCATAATGCCTAAATATATTGGAAGATCTTTCTCAAAGTGTAACGATTTGAACTTAGTCATTACTCTTGCATAAAATATTTGACATGTTGTGCACTTACATTATTTTGCATAAATAGAAAAGATTGTGCTCTGCACAGTCAAGTGAGTAGATACTACAGACATAAAAGAAAGAAAAAAAACAGTGAACAGCAGGTCTCTCTCCATCTATAGTTAGCATGGCCAAATCCACACTGCCTCAACCATGGAATACATTGCTGGTTCTCTATCCATCGCTGGTTTTGTAAATTATGTTTTCCTCCTTTAGACACATTAAAAAGATGGCAGTATAAACAACTAAAATAAGGAAAAAGGTAACTAAAAAACTAAAATAAGCAATGTTGACAGATTTGCATTTCCAATCAAACCCTGTGTGAACTAGCCTAAATCACAGGTCCAATAATGCTCCAACAAACTAGGCTAATAAGGTAAGACCACTGTGTATCTGAAATGTCACTATGAGGCTACATTTACTTTGAGAGGGTTAACGTACTTGTACCATACCCCGCAATAATCCGATTTGGTATTCGATTAACACTTGTGTTTGATTGAATACACCAAGAAGGGGTAGCACCAAGGCACGTCATGATCATTTAAAGAAAAGGATCAAACATAACCCTAGAAAAACAAGGAAAGTTCAAGGTTTAAGAATGCAACAAAACAAACACTAACCAGCATATTATTATATGTGTTAAGGCTTTGGGATGAGCAGACACCAAAGTAGCTAGATGGACTAATTCAAATCCACTAAATTGTAGGCAACATGGAACCACTTTGCAAAGGCCTGGCCAGAGATATTTCATCAGTGACATGGACATCAACATACCTAGAGCTTCCAGTTCCATTTTGCCTAATGAGGGCCAATTATGGTTTATACAGCATATAAAGTACCAACGCAATGACAAGAGATGTTTGCATATGGTAAATGAGTATAAAAAAAGAAATTCCAGTACCATAGTGTTACAACAAGCCATTCATTTTCAAAACCTTGTAAAATAATTTGATGCGATGTAGCATCGAGTGATAGTTCTAGAAAAAACATTTAAAAACTATTCAGCATACATTCCAGCATTCTGAAAAGAAACCTCGAGATTATCCTAGTCCAACTCCTCATGGAGACAAAAAAAAGTGCATATGCTCAAAGGAAATAAGAGACTGCTCGATCCAATACAGTGACAGCAATAAAAAAAAACACAAACTACAGGGGATGTTGGAGTGGAAGCCTAAATATCTCCCTCGATCTTGCAGTTCCCTGGTCCACTCCTCATACCTTACAGGGCCTGCTTGACAGAGTTGAGGCCCAGCAGGATGCTGGGCTTCTCCTCGATTACACGCACCAGCAGGTTGTCTATGTACTCCTCCAGCTCAACGATCTTTGAGTCTTTCTTGGAGAGCTCCGTCTGCTGCTTCACCACTAGGGTAATCAACTCCTCCTGGGTCAGCTGGGTGTAGGGCCCACTCTCCACCATGCCTGGCGCCTGAGGATGGTACAAAACAGTGTCACAGCAGACATCAGCAGTCATCACTTTTTGGTTTTAATAGCTAAATAAAAAGGTATTGGTTTTATTAGTATTAAACATATCAACATGCAGTACCTTCATCTTCCCCAGGGTGCGGTCATAAGTCAACATCTCTCCAACTACCGGGGTGCTAATGGGAGCTTGGCTCTCTATGGAGCTCATGGGCTTCACTGGGTGAGGCCTGGAAAGAGAAAATTACTACAACAAAAAAACACTAAAACAGAGGAGCATAACAATGTCACAGAAGTCAAACGATTAATTGAATTAACAGAGGTCCATTTCAGTTAGGCTGCAGGTATAGAAAACAACCACAAATCCTCCCCCTGTGAGAGAAGCACAGCAATTATGAAATAAGGCTACACAGAGAGAACAATACTTTTCCCAAGTTGAACAAAACAGAAATGCCGCAGCATATCCCCGTTTCATACCAAAACCACTAACAAACAACCCCTTTGATCAGAGTTACCCAGCCATTTCAAAATATTCCCTGAGGAATTTGATTAAGACTGAAACGCCAATTACCAAAAAGAAGTGAGACTAAGCATAAAGCTAGAGTTCGTCATTTAAAACAAAAGCTGAGGGATGAGCCTGGAGAAATGGAACGACTCAAATTCATAGACATAGCAATGGATGCAAGGACTGACCATCCATATAATCAAAATTATAGTTTAGGCCATAGTGTTTGTTTGCCTGTTAGACATGGGCCAATTGACACGTGAAAAAAAAAAATTCCTTGTGTTTATACATTTAATTATTGAAGGCTGGCTATATCTATAGAGGGGTTTAGGCTCACCTGCGTGGAGTTGAGACTGGCCCACCACCATTGCTACTCAGCACAGTGAGTGGCTGCACCTCAGAGGGTGAGACCAAGGCCCGTAGCAGGGTCTTTTCCCCGGTCTGTGAGGTAAGCTCTCCCACTACGGACTGGGGGGGCTCAGGAGAAGTCAGGACAGAAGGTACATGGGAGGAGGAAGTAAAAGGGTCTACTGCCCACTTGTCTTGAGATTCCACCCCATCTCTGCCATAGAGTTTACTTTGTCTAGTATTTTGAGGCGCCAGTTTTACACATCCTGTTGTAGCGGCTGAGATGATCAGCTTGTCTTCTATGGGTGAAGGGTTTTGTTTAACTAGCTCAATTTTTCCTATCACTGCTTTATTACTTGAATTAGCTGAAGGCTGGGGTGCTCCTTGTTTCTTTTTAATTTGGGAAAATCCCCTTTGAAAAGCAGGACTGTGTTCTTCTGTTTTTTCCTGCTCTCGAGGTTCATCCGAGTCACCATAATTAAAACTGGCAAAGGGATCCGTTGGATTGTTTGGCCCCAAAAGTTTATCCAAGTCATCCGTTGTCATTGCCTGTTCTTTAAGCTTGCGGTTTTTCTGTGGTTCTCCAGTGAACAAGTAATCTCCACTGTGGCTTGGCTCTGGTTGGGCCCATGGGTCTTTAGGTAGGATATCGGCAATGGGGAAGGGGTCAAGTTCAGCAAACTTCGCTTTCATAATGTGTTCCAACTGTGTTTTTTTATCAATGTCGCTTTCTGCAGAGTCAAACAATAGTTGCTTTTCATTGTAAGCAGTCACCTCAGTGTTCTTTGCAGTCACTGGACTACTCCTTCTCATGATATCGAGGGTTGAGGCTCTCCTCTCCAATCTGTTCTCCTGCTCTAAAGTGGTAGACCCTGCTAATGTCTGCTCATGATCTGCAGGTCTCAATGGCTCTTTGCGGACTAACCTTTGTCTGGGTTTGGCTGCGGGGATCTCTTTGGGAGTGTTTGGCAGTCCTTTAGGTTCATCTGTAGAACTTGACACCAAAACCACTCGTGATGTAGGTCTATGTTTTTCTGTTGAGAAAACAGGTTTGCCATCACTGGCTGTAGCAAAAGATGTGTTTATCACCTTCTTTGCATCCTCCCGAGGTGTCACGGCGGGTAAGTCTCTTTTCTGAACCATGGGTTTTGTAGAGACCAAGACTTTGGAGACAAAGGCATTGGGCGCCTCAGATGGATTAGCCTGTATAGTGCTCTGGTCTTGGTTTGTGTTAGAGTCTACCACTAGTCTAAGGGGGACTGCAGCTACTGGTTTGGAAGGGGGAGTGAGTGCTGGCAAACTGCTGGGCCCTACGCTCCTCAAAGAGGTAGATTGAACTTTCTGAACTTGTGTCTGTTGCTGGTGTAAGTGCTCTGCTGCCCGCTCCTGTAAGTAGGAATATTTATCATTGCGTGGAGGTTCTGGTGAGTCGAGGTCTGGGCCATCCACACTCATCTCTTTACCAATGAGCCGAGGCACATATTCTTGCTGTCTCTGATTCACCTCTGCAATTATATGGTCCCATAGAGTTTGCCCTTGTACTCCATGTCTCTTCTGTGGGAACAGGCTATCGTAGTCAGGAAGAGGTAGAGGAGGTATTTTGCCCTCAACTGCCTTAATTGGCACAGGATCGTCACTTGCAACAGCAGATTTGGCAGAGACAATTCTGAAGCCTGCATTGGATTTTCCATGGCTTTGCGGTTCCATTGGGCTGGGGGACAGAGGATCTCGTCGCTTCTTGTCAGATCCATTGGGAGAAGATCCTATGGCAGCCAGGTTCTCAGTGCTGCTGTAGGGATACTTGGAGGGGCTCCTCCGCACCTTAGCGGGAGCAAGCGAGGAGTGGAGGTTGGAGAACATATCAGGAGACTCAGAGGGGACGCTAGAGAGAAAGGATTCAGCGCAGGGAGGGAGTTTGCTGCCTATGGGAGTCTGTCGGGGGTTTCAGGCTGCTTCAGGGACTCCACTAATCTGCCTAGGAGTGAAAACCTGGAGGTCAGTGGCAGACAGTCACACCAGAGCTGAGCTTGCCCATGACAGCTGAAATAACCAACAACTCAGGAGTTTGCTTCATCTTACAGTGGTGCTTAATTCCATCAAGATCTTATCTTCACGTGTGATGATGCACCCTGAATGCTTACAAGAAAATTTCAGAAACTAGTGTTCTTTAAAGTCTGCTCAAAAAAATAAAAATCAGTCTCTGCTCTTTTCTATTCTTCGTTCATCATTTGGACCCCTAATGATGATAAATCTTGTGAACCCAGAGCATTTTCTGTATGATATTTCAAATGTTTGTTTCAAAATTATTTTCCAGTGCAGTAATGATAAATATACACTACCGGTCAAAAGTTTTAGAACACCTACTCATTCGAAATTATATTTTTTCTTTCAGTATAAAACAATCACAATGGAGAAAGGCCCATTGAAATCACTTTAGAGAGTGTATATGTTGCCACCCTAGGCTCACACACTACTCAAAACTAAATGTAGAACTTTTATTATTCAAAAACAAAATACCGGCATATAAAAATTATACCGGGATATGATACTTGGGCCATACTGCCCAGCCCTACGTCCGGTCCCATCTGAAACACGCTCTACCCCAAACACGCAAAAACATCCAACATTATTTTTTTCTAAGCAGATCATCACACCTGATAATGTCTTGATGGAATTAAACAATTTGGAAATAACCACAACTGCCTTGCTCTTAACACTTAAGGATTGTTATAAAAACATACTCAATTTACTTTAAGATGGGCTATCATTCTTGCAAAAAGCTAATAATCAAATCTAGATTTAGAATGTCAGAAATTCAGTAGTAAAATAAGATCAGGCTATGGCAAAACTAAAAAACTATGTCCTCCTTTAAAAGGACTCGGACTATATTGAGTGAACAACTCACCATTAGGAAAGAAAGATTAAAATAAATCCAAAAATAGAGAAAAATACAGCCTTGTTTGCGCCAGCAGATAGTCCCAATGTACTTAGTCACCCAGTGTTAGCTCACTTCATCCCTCCCAACCTGTTCTGCACTATATCACCCAGTCTCAGACACACCTAGATTCCACACTGCAGACCAATCAGCACAGTGGCCAAACAGGTCCATCACGCGCCAGATGGAATTCACGATGGTGATCCCACACTCATGTTTGTCAAGGCTTTTAAGAGCCTTAAAGCTGGAATTCTTAATGGTGAAACTGCAACGTCCATTTGCGATATTACAACAAATCAGTTACTGCAAACACCCCCCCCCCCCCCCAGACATCACTGCATGCGCAATAGAACAGCAGAATATGTACAGTGTTTTTAAAAGTTTTTTAAAACTTATTTTTAACTACGCCTCACCTCCGCTTCGTCAACAAAATAATAACTACGGCAGTGAAGTGGAGTGGCACCATTTCTCCTACTGCGGATTCCATCTTTAAAAAGACGATCAAGAGGGACGAAGATGAAACTCAGAATACTAGGCTAATTGCAGCCAGTATAGATTGGAGACATGATCTAGTGTACAGATAATTCAACCTAAACCATACCACCATCTGATCACTAATCCCCAAACCACCATAAGCACCTGGGAATATTAAAACCACTTAAAGTTCCGTTGGATAGCAAGCAAGGAAAACACTCATCACCACAGCTATTCAATCAGGACAACATACAGCAATTTGAGTGAAAATATGGATTTTAGGACAGTTCTAAGAATGCAGTAAGAGAAAGTGGTTTATTTAAAATAATAATAATTGGAGAGCTACATGTATGGTTAGATGAAAGGCTGCCAAGGCAGTCAACATGATGTGTTGCATATGCTATAAAACTGGTTAACTGGAAATAACATGAAAACCGTCTAGTACCCCATTAGCAAAATACTGAGACAGAATATGTTTATTGTGCTGGAGTTACCTGATCAGCAGTGAAGTACATTGTGTATATAGTAGCTCCACTTACCATTGTAGATGTAATCTTTGTCAGCCTACTAATGTCATGTAGGCCTACCTGATGTTCTGACAAGAGTTACAGCAGAGAAAAGGACAAATCCTAACTGCACTATTAAAACCATGCATTGATGGGAGAGTCGCACAAAGTTTGGTCCTCGCTATGCAGATCTCAAGTTATAATAGAGCTGTAAGTGCATTAGAACAAGACTGACACCTACCTAGGCTTGACTGCAGACACCTTGGCAGTGCGGTTGGAGTTGAGGAAGACCGCAGCGCTCGTGGTGCTGGGGCTGCAAACAGCCTTCTGGGAGTCCACCGGGCTCTCCTCAGACAGGTTTGGAGGGTCTGAACTGAGGGGGATCTCCTCAAATGGGTTGGCGGTGTGTGGAGGGCCCTCCAAATCTCTAGTAAAGCGTCTGGGAGCTGGGTTGGGCCTCTCCTCCTTGGTGCTAGTCTGCTGCTGCTGCTCTTCCTTTTTCTCCTCCTTCTTCCTGATCATACCAAACAGAGAGGACAGCCTCTCAGCCACAGAGGCCTCCTCCTGTTGTTTCTGCTCCTCTGCTTTCTTGGCCTCCTCCTGCTGCCTCTGGTCCTCCCTCAGCCTCTGAAGCTCCTCAGCCTCCAGCCGTATCCTTTCTTCCGCTAGGCGCTTCAGCTCCTCTTCCCGCTGCTTATTCCTCCTCTCCTCATCCTCCTGGAACCTTCTCCTCCTCTCCTGCTCCTCCTGTTGCTTGCATTCCTCCTCCTCCTGCAGTATCTTGAGCTGCGCTCTGTGTTTCTCCTCATTCCGTCTCTGCTCCTCGGACGGTCTTTTTTCCTCCTCCTGAAGGCGCCGTTGCTCCAGCAGAGCCCCATCGGCAGACTCCATTCTGTAGGTGGGGACAGAGAGGCTCTTGAGGGACTCTAGCGAGACGTCAGATGGTTGCCTGCGGCTGCGTACATCCTCCACTGAGCCCTGACTAGAGCTGTTGAGGCTGAGGGTGGACCCAGACTTGGGCTCTACCTCCTCTGCATACACATGGTTGCCATTGATGCACGTGCCATTTGGGTCATCCTTCTGCTTGGATCTGCCCAGAAGAGAAAAAGGTCCTGTAGACACCTTGCTGTCATTGCTGCCTGTCCGCTTGTGGCCCAGGAACATGAACTTCTTTTTAACTGTAAATAGAAAGTGACAGTGAAGGAGTTTATTGCATATGACAATCATCATCATTACTCAAATATAAACTAGGTCTGCAGACAGAAGTCAAAATGTTTAAGCTGAATGAAAAGAGCTCACCATCAGGAGAATCCACATTGAGTCCAGAAGAGCGACTGCCACTGAGGGATGCATTCTTCTCAGGAAGAGTACCCAGTGTGGACATGGACTGGGAGACGTTGCGCTGCAAGTTGGATTTAGGAGCAAAGAGGGACTTGAGCTTGGATTTCTTCTTGGCCTCAGGGAACTCTGAGTACACCGAGTGAGAGTCACCCTCTCCCTCGCTGTCAGTCAGTACCTGGCTGACAGAGGGAACTATTGCAGAGGCTGAGTCAGAGAAGCTGTCCTTTTTCTTCCCACGCACTATGTCCTTGAGCTTTCCGATGCGGGAGCGTGGTTTGTCTTGCATGGAAAGGTCAAACATGCTGGCTGTCAAGTTGTTTCTCATAAACTGAATGTCCAACATCACTTCCCCTTTGACTTTGTCCTCCTTCCCATTCTTATCCAGCAGTTTGTACCAACTGAAAATTAGTGGGAGAAAGATATTACACTGAACAAAAATAAAATGCAACAATTTCAAAGATTTTACTGAGTTACAGTTCATAAGGGAATCAGTCAATTGAAATGAACGCATTAGGACCTAATCTATGGATTTCATATGACTGGGAATATAGATATGCATCTGTTAGTCACAGATACATCAACAATTTCAAAAAAAAATAATAATAATAATTTAAAGGCGCGTGATCAGAAAACCAATTAGAATCTGGTGCGACGTCGACTTCACAGAGTTGATCAGGCTGTTGATTATGGCCTGTTGTCCCACTCCTGTTCAATGGCTATGTGAAGTTCCTGGATATTGGTGGGAACTGGAACATGCGGTCGTACATGTCGATCCAGAGTATCCCAAACATACTCAATGGGTGACATGTCAGGTGAGTATTCAGGCAATGGAAGAACTGGGACATTTTCAGCTTCCAGGAATTGTGTACAGAGCCTTGCGACATGGGGTGGTACATTAACATCCTGAAACATGAAATGGTCTGCGGATTAATTGCACAACAATGGGCCTCAGGATCTCGTCACGGTATCTCTGTGCATTCAAATTGCCATCAATAAAACGTAGCCGCGTTCGTTGACCATTGCTTATGCCTGCCCATACCATAACCCCACAATGGGGCATTTTGTTCAAAACGTTGCCATCAGCAAACCGCTTGCCCACACAACGCCATACATGCAGTCTGCCATCTTCCCGGTACAGTTGAAACTGGGATTCCTATGTGAAGAGCATTTGCCCACTGAACTCGGTTAGTTACGACGCCGAACTGCAGTCAGGTCAAGACCCTGCTGAGGACGACGAGCACGCAGATGAGCTTCCCTGAGACGGTTTCTGACCGTTTGGGCAGAAATTATTTGGTTATGCAAACCCACAGTTTCATCAGCTATCCGGGTGGCTGGTCTCAGACGTGGTATGTGGTTGTGCGACTGGTTGCACTACCAAATTCTAAAATGACTTGAGTTGGCTTATGGTAGAGAAATTAATATTACATTCTGGCAACAGCTCTGGTGGACATTCCTGCAGTCAGCATGCCTAATGCATGCTCCATCAAAACTTGAGTGGCCTTTTATTGTCCCCAGCACAAGGTGCACCTGTGTAATGATCATGCTGTTTAATCAGCTTCTTGATATGCCACACCCGTCAGGTAAATAGATGATCTGGGCAAAGGAAAAATGCTCACTAACAGGGATGTAAACAAATGTGCACACAAACCTTGAGAGAAATAAGCTTTTTGTGCGTATGGAACATTTCTGGGCTTTTATTTCAGCTCATTAAACCAACAAATGATGCGTTTATATTTTGTTTCAGTGTAGGGCCGCCCGTTCAATTAAAAAACTAATCATATGGCCAAATGACGCAGAACCAAAGTACTGAAGGTCAAATGTGACGAATGAGCTATGAAAACTTTTTCAACGTCATGATGCCAGGAAATGGGGTCAAACATGACTTGATAAAACTATTACTGAACTTTTGCACTAGTTTTGACCTAGAATAGATCCAGCTCCTCCAGTGCTGACGTAAATGGGCTGTAAACTCAATGCAGTTTAGGCCCACTCTGCACAAAAGGAAAAGTAAGAGTTCTGGAGAGCCCTTTCCATAACAGCCTCTGTGATTGCAGAGACCTCGCACAATAAGAGCACTGCTAGATTTCGTCAATAAGCAGACCGGTAGGCTAATCCCAGTAATAAAAAGTGCAGCTCAGACTGTCTCCCAGGTGAACTCTCACCTTCCCAAGACCAGAGCAACAACCCATGCTGGAGCAGGTTAAGTGGAAGCCCCTTGCAGTGTGCCGTTTTTGCATATTCAGTCACTTGCAGTAGGCCTAGGAGCTTAATAGTTTTGCATCTTCACTTGAGTTATCATAATGGAAGCTTAAAAAAACAACAACATTTAGACAGGCCTACAAAAGGAAAGCCAGTAGAGGGCAGAAATCCCTGGTTAAATTCAGTGTCGTCCCTGAACCTCCATGTTTCAGGGTCAGCTGGGACAAGGAAAGCATTCAGGGGGGTCAGAGTTCTGATCAATAAGCTGTGGCTCTACTGAGCACTACAAACATTCTTCCCGGAGGACATCATACTTCCATAGGCAGTAAAAGAAACTGGTCACTTTTTACTCATTGTACGCTGCTGGGCAGTGATCAGACATTCTATGTGGTTCATGTGAAGTTCAGTGCATCATTTCCCTGCCCTTACTGGTGTAATAAAACAAAAATCCAGACAGGAACCTGTGGGGAAACATGCATGGGAGTAAACCTAGTCTACATTCCATAAAGCCTAGCAGAACAGTAGGGAGTCTTCCTAGGAGGTGTAGGCTAATGAAATATGTGCTATGCCTTGTCCAAGCATTCCTAATTTCCTTCTCAAACTGGGCCATGCCAAGCAAAACAGCAACTACTACCAGAGCACAGTACAATGGGATACAATTGAGAACATAAGACAATATTTCAATGTATTTTCTGTAATACAGGTCAGACTCTGAACAATGGTTCAGTGAAGGGATTATATGAGTTAAAAGGAACTGTGTGTTGACATGGCACATGTGATAGTGTTTACAGATAAATAGAAAACCCTGGCCCTGATAGAGGAGTGGTGGTCTGCTGTTGGATGAGTTCTCTGAGAGAAAGTAGTAGAGGCCCCGATTTCCCTCTGAAGCATAATGATTAACATGTCACATCCAGCTAATGCCTAACATGACAGACTAAACGGTATGAATTTGTTTGATAGAAGAACAATGAAGATGAAACGGGTCTATAGCCAAGTCCATTTTAATGCGGAAACAGGAATACCAAAAGAGCACACTTAACATAGGCCTATATTGTTGTCAGTAGTGCCTTAATTTTTCAATATCCAAGTTGTGTAACTTAGGCCTATTAGGTGAAAGGGTAAGTGTGAACTGTGGAATATGGTCAGTAACATGGTCAGTAACATGGTGCATTATTTGGCATCATATCCCTTTGTTTCATGCTGAGAACATATTCTGCTACATTGGGAGAGGACAATGTCAAACCAACACATCAACTGATGTAGGACAGTAATCTAACACTATACGCTGCAAGAGGGAACAAAGAGCTACCTCCCAACACCTTTGTATGAGAGAGAAGGAGCAAGATGAGTCATAAAAAGCTGTACAAACCCAACTGAGTAAACACTAGATAAGGTTCCAGATATGAGTGTACAGTAAACAAGTGAATGAGCCTAATCACTGTACAAAGGCTGCCCTTGGGACAGCCTACACAGAGAGTATTCTACACAGGAGGATACAACCATGACAGTCACTCACTGCCCTCAATTGCAACAAATAGCCTACAAGTCAAAGTTAGATAGTCTGCAGTCTTCAATATTGAAATTTAAATGTCCTTCAGTCTTCTGTCCATGTTTAAGTCAGCGAACAGTCTTAAAAACACTATTACATAAAGATGTGGGTGTGTACATTTTGCTTTAAATCATGGAAAGGCAGCAAGCCTAATGTTTTGTTTTAATGCTTGCTACACCCATGACAGAGCCTGTCCCACCATTGTTGTGAATGACATCATTGCCCCAACCCATGCAATTTTACATGTCAGTATGATGGTTTGATTAGTCCTCAGTTAAATAACCTTGAAGATACATGGGGAAATGGCAGGAATGTATTCACTGGACAACATTCCTCATAATGAGATATAACATGGCATGCAGCATGACCCCATCCAGCTGTGAAGGCCAGAGATAGGCTCAAACTAAATGAGCTGGAATTCTCCAACTACTGTTCAGATGGAACATTTCAAACAACTAAAAGGGGAGACATGGTTAGGGTATCAGCTCAAGTATTCACAGCCTAAAGCTACAGTTTGACAAGAAGGCAGAGGAATAGTGACCTCACCCAACATAATCAGATCGTTTTCCCAACCAGCTCCATGGTTTCGGTTCTCCCACTTAACTACTGATAAGGGATCTGGAATGGCCTTCTCTGGCTGTGCTTTAGGTGTGTAAACATGACTGTTCAAATGTGCAGAAGTCGATGGATGTAGAGTATAATATATATTTATCAGCCTCCTGATAAACGTAATGGAATTTCAGCTCTGCTATGTCAGTGAAATTCATCAATTCAATGGTGACACGTAACAGAGCAGATATTCCTATCACTAATACCATTCTGGCTACACAAAGAACCCCCCCTCTCAGTGGAGAATTAGTTTTAAATATACGTAAATAAAATAATAATATCCACACAGATCCTTTATCTTTATTCAACATGAGCTACTTACTCAGTCTTTTTCCGGGCACTGTTGTCGTGTAGATCCAGTAGGTTGATCACAGCTTTTCCCAGGAGCTTGTCCAGTCCCACCAGAGCTCTGTGCATTACAATGATATACAGTGTGCAGCGTTCAGCATTTCCATGGTGGAACAATGGCAGGTCAAACGTTGCCTCTTCCTTCCATACTGGTGCGACACATTTTTCGGCAACCGAGGTAGAAAACTTGTCTTTGGCCACCTGCATGATGGCATAGGCATCGTTGGTTCCATTCTTGCCTTTGATCCTCAAATTCCTGGCTTGGAACACCGTTACCTGTACGCTTGTGGGATACCACTGATGGCTTTGCCTTTGGTCAGCCAAAGCCATTTCAAAGCTTTAGCTAGCTAGCTAAGCTTGTCAAAAAAATATATACTTTGGCAGGTTTTAGGATATCCTAACGACTTTGTCTTCACTTCCAGAAACTGACAGACCAAACGTTACTACCGATAGGTCGTTGTCCTAGGTCATGTATAATGACGATTGTCGACTCTCGGCCGGGTATCTGATGATGATGATGATGATGTCGACAAACTTGACACTCCCACTTCACTCTAAAATTCTACGGACGCAGTGGCTATGACAAGTGGAGTCGGAGTAATGTAACTAACCTATATATCAGTCTCAATTAGCTAATGCAACCCAGGTGTTGGTCCTTGCTACTAGCTAACTTAATGGCGAAGTAAAGATGAAATATCAAGAACTCGCTAACGTTAGCTGCAGTAGCTACCTTACTAGCTACTTTAACTTCTCCAAATTCAGACGTTCGACAAGGACCATCGTATAACATTGTATTCTATAAGCAAATTGTACTCTGCGTTGTTATACAAATAGGTCAAACACTAACAACGACTGTCTGTAATAATTACTTTTCACTGCCTCTTGACTTTTTTCTTTGTTGGACGATAAACTTCCTCATCAACCATTCTTCCTTCCCATACTCTCCTACATTCATATCTGATTGGTTAACATTTGCGTCAATAAGTTGACGACCTACGGTGATTGGACAGTGGCACTGGTCTAGGATCAGGTTTGTACATTTGTAACCCCGATCTTATTTTATTTATTTTAGGTACTTTAACTTTTGAAACTCAATTAAAGTGTAGTGGTTTTATTATTTTACGTTAATGTTATTTTATGTTTTTTTTGTTATTGTATTGTAATTTGAAATGTAATTTAACAAAAAAGGTCTACACAAATATAACTAATTGTCACAAAAACGGTTTAGTCATAAAAGGTTTCAGCTTCGTTTAATAGAGAGCAAGATTTCACAAATTAGACCACAACCTCAAGAAAGGCTAATATGAACAGAGGCTTCAGGAGCAGCTGGTGCTCAGACATCCAGTCACTGAGTTTCTCAAAGTCCTTTATTCGCATTCAGCTCCTGTTCATATCAGAGAAGGCTATTGCCCCGTCAGTATGAGAATAAATGACAAAATATTAAAGTTGTATTTACTTTGCATCAGAGTTTATTTTACAAGGCACAGTCTGAATTTCTTGAACAATATATTATTGAATTAAAAACAGTTATTTCATACTGATGTCATTATGACAAATGAAATATAAATATACATAAAACATTTTGAAATCTCCCTTTTTCATTTCGAGATGAGAGTGGACACAAAACTTGGAAATCATTTCAGGACAAATGGGATGAATGTTAGTAAATGGATGAAATGTTAACAATCTGAGTAACCATTAGTGAAAAAGAGGACACATTCTGCCATTGTGTTCTTGCACGTGTTGACATTTTACACCTAATGGAAATGAGTGTAACAAGCAATGTTTTTTGTCTACAGACAATAATGAGGAAGGTAAGTGCAACCACTGCTTTGTACTTAACACAACTCTGAGCTTTGTGAGTTTGTGAGTTCTTCCTCGTGTTATTATCATTGACCAAAAGGGAGATTTCAGGACCTAGAATAAGGATACAATCTATGATTTGTATCCCATTTGCTAAACACTGACGTTGAGGTAAGCTCTGCTAGTCTATACAATTCTTTGGCACAATCATTTCCCTGAATACATTGGAGTTGTTTAGCAGAGCGTATCTAAGATGAACTGAGCTGTTGCATTCTTACAAACTAAAAGAATACTCAAGATCAAAATAGCATAATATGGTTTTACACAATATTGGATGATAAAGTGTGTGAAGCAATATCAGAAAACCAAGTAGCATAAATGAACCAGAATTCTGTCATTCATTTTTTTGCCTTTACTCTGAGCTTTGTACATAAACATAAACAAATAGTGTAGATGAATTTGATGATTACTGTAACAAGCTTTGAAGCCATTGGATTATGAGGTGAATGTGAGGGGGGGGGGGGGGGGGGTATTTCAGTAAGCACTTATCTTGGTTCATGTGATATTAACCAGAGCTATTTACTGCATAATAAAACATTCATTACCATATTCTCCTTCCTCCTGATACAGATGGCAAACTCAACATGGTTTAAACTGATGCGTCCCTTTATGTCAGTGCATGAACAATGATGTTTTAAATCCTGGAGGGGGCAGTCTACATCCATGTTGAAATAACTGTAAATCCAGAGCTTTGAAACTCCAAGGGGGATAGAGCACACTAAGGGGAAAGGGGGAAAATGAAGAAGGACGGGGAAGTTCATATAAAGAAATCACCATGGACATTACAGAGTACATGCCAGGGTCAAAGAAAGGTCACTCCAGTTCATTTGTCCAAATACTGATACTTGTTCAATCCTGTTTATTAGGGGAGGAGTTCCCTCTCAGTGCTGATGCGTATTTGAATCAAAGTCAATACGATTTAGTAAAAAAAGTTTTAGAAACTGCATTCTCTCATCCTAGATTGAGAATCACACACACAAACACACGCACACACACATGCCCACATGCCCACAATACTACAAGAAAATATAATAAAAGCAAAAAGATTCTTCACAGAGGAAATGCACAGCCGTACTGTGGAAATGGCCAATCTTAGATTCCATTTCATGCCATAGTCGATATGCATAGAATAAGAATACAAACAAAACAATAAAGCTTTACTTAAGGAATCCAAAATCAACATCTTATGTTGATTTTAGATATAGCTGGTAAAAATTCCTGTGACGTGTAGAATAAATGAGTATTTTAGGTTTGAAATATGAAAAAACAAAAGTACACAAAAAACATGTCTTGAATTCATGGCAAACCCAACAAACAGTTGTTATGTCTGTGACAGAGCTGAGAGTACAGGACATGGTTGTCTTCATACACATCCCATACCATCATTGTAATGGAAAGCTAAATGGCTGGACACAAAAGTAGCAAGCGACACAACCCCATAATCTAGCTCTTTTACACATTCAAAAGAAAAAAACTCATCATGATCTGAACCCCAACTTGAGATCCACATGTGAAATTAGAAGAACTGTTCAAATCTTTTAATGTCATTTACACGAAAGTCTGAGTTACACACATGGATCTCATATTAGGATTAATCTGTATAGACATAGGAGACTATAACAACTGTCCAATCATATCAAATTTTGTCAGGGTCCACTGTGGACATGTGCTGGGAAAGAGATACGGTCACACTGTAGTTTCACTCTTCCACATACTTTTCATGCCCACAGAGCTCTGGGAATGGTCCGTGCCACTTGTGTCCAACTCCAGCTCTATCACAGAGCTCTTGAGGGTGCCGTTAGGGGCAACCCCTGGCACAGTGGTAGTGATGTTGTTCAGAGGGTAGGAGCTGCGCTTAGCTTCACGCTCTGCAGCCGCTGCCAGTTTCAGATTGTCTCGGCTGGCGCTCCGCCTATTACCTTGCATAGCCACCCTGCTGGCCACAGAGGGGAGCAGAGGGAAGGGCTTACGGCTGCCGCTGCTGCCCCCGTCACTACCCTCTGAGGGGCTGGTAGCAACTGTCTCCCCCACTCTCCTACCATTACCGTTGGTTAGCGGGCTGGCATGGCTCTCAGAGTGGCTGTGATGTAGGCTGCCGTTCTCGCTAGTGGCCTGTTTGTGGGCTGGATGGGCAGCGTTGTGCTGCTCTATACCTGTAGGTCCCAGTGCTCCCATACTGCCCCCTCCACCACCAGCCCTCAAGGCTTTGAGTCGGTAGTGACCTCTGCCTTCACCTCGGTGGTGATACTGGCTGATCCCTTGTTTAGTTCTACCACTGACCTTCCTCCTCTGAGGTTGGACAGGGGCTACAGAGCCTATGGTGGGCAGCAGGTTGTTAGCTTGCTTGTTGTTATTGTCCGTACTGGTGCTGGTGTTGGTGCCTGCTGGGGCATGAGTGGCATTGTTGGTATTGTCTTGTGCCACCTGCAGCAGGTTGGTAAGCTTGCAGGGCCCAGGGCCTACACTGCTGATCCCACTGGGGATGGAGGAGGACCTGGCTGATGAGGAGTTCTGGGGATCCTCTGGAGGATGGCAGCCAACGAAGATCTGGGATCCCTGTTCAGAGGTGGTCTGCATCCCACTAACAGTGGTGCAGGTGTGCGTGTAGACTGGCATAGGCTGGGAGAGGCGATACCCTGGGCAGCAGCCCAGCCAGGAGGCCTGCACATCCAGGCGTCGGAAGCAGTGGTGCACCACCAGGAACACTCCCGACACGGTGGCAGCTACCCCATAGAGAGAGCTAAACAACAGGCTGCTGTGCCCTGTCAGCCACATGGCCATGGCTCCACAGCCCCACAGGGCCAGGAACAGGAAGTGGGTGGCCACTAGCACCAGGAACTGCACCTTCAGGGAGTACTGGTCCTCTGGGGTCAACGCAGCATGCATGGTCCCCACCACAGAGTCTGTTGACAGGAGACTAATGCTTCCACCCAGGGCTGGCTGGCTCTCAGGCAAAGGGGAGGACAGGGAGGATCCTGGGCACTCTTTGGCCACCCGCTGCCTCAGGCGAAACACAGTGCACAGGAAATAGATCCAGGTGACCAATAACGCCAAGCCTGCAGGGACAAAGAAGGCCCCCAAACTGGGCTGCCACACCAACCAGCAGCTGGAAAATACAATACAAAAGTCAGTAAGGTCATAGCTAAGAAGGATACCTCTGTGTATTCAAAATCTCATAAAAAATTGTAAATTCAGCCCTTGAATAAGCACTAAACCAAAATATACTGTGTCAAGGGCCAATTGCTCAATGGTAAAATGAGAAGCACTCACTAAGGGCTGTTGGCCCCATAGTTGTTGACATTGACAGCCGCAGTGATGCCACATATGATGAGAGGAACACCACCAGCTATTAGATAGAACCTGTATTCAGAAAATACACAAATTACAGGGATCAAAGAAAATGAGATGAAAAAGAAAGCAAGAGGGAATGACAGTGAACTCATTTAGATGTGAAGTACCATGTCCCAGCCACAATATTGGAAACAACAACTTAAACCCAAGGACTGCATGACAAATTACATTTCAGTTTCTGTTTATTCTGTATGAGATTTAGGGGCTTTGCTCCTTTGTTGTTTTCTCTCAACAAGCATACATTTCACAGCTGTAGTGATCCCTAGGCTAGCTGTCTGTGATCTCCTGAGCTGAACTGAGCTGTAAGTTGGGCAGCCTCTCTGAGCTAGCTGATAAAGTGTAACAAAGGGCAACAGGCTGCTGGGGGGGTTGTGACTTATCACAGGGATAGGCGTCATTGGAGGGCTGACCCCATGCGGCGGTGGGCAACAGAAGGGTTTGGGAAAGCCACAGAGGTCAACAGTACAGTGCATGATCACAGCCAGGGAGCACCAGGGCAGAGGGGGAAAAGGGGGAGGAAGAGGGGAGGGGGGCAGTAATGAGGGGACAGTGCGCCCCCTCCATCACCCTTGCCAGATTTACGACATTCTCCTTAACCTCTGTTATCCCTGGCTTGTACATTCCACACCTCCCCCGCTCTGGGCTCAGCACTCTGCATCTGTCACTGCTACTCTTTTGTGCCTTAGCAGTAGTCTACTGTTTTTCCCTCCAAGGATTTCTAAAACAGAAGATCCTTGGTTCTAAACACAATGGTGGTCTTTGATATGACACAGTTTGTGTGTCCGTTCACATGAATACAGTCATTTAAAATACCGCCCCACAATGAGCTCACAACTCAACCGTTGACCTGTTTGACAATGACTCACAACCTTCTCATATAAAAGTCAACTCTGTCTCACCCTGATGACATCACTTACCTGAGCATAGGCCGCTGAGTAGCTGGAACAGGAGACTCTCCCTCTGGTTGCCGTGGCATCATCCAGACCGCCTCTTTGTAGAGGACTCTAGCACTGACCCCGATCCACAGCAGTGTAGACAATGAGGAGTAGTGGAGAGCGATGCCCACCTGACACAAATCACACAGGGTCAAACACACAGCCTACACACCACATGTAGAGAGCATTAGCTGGGTCTGGGAGGAGAGGGACTTACTGCCTGGCACACCATTGGATAGCTGGTCAGGGTGATGCCTCCTGCATAGACAGCTGTGGTCATAGCGATGTGGAAGCAGGTATTGAGTAACGTGTGCCAGCTCTTTCTGGATATGCTTATAGAACTGCAGAAGGAAGAAGAAAACAAAGAGAACCATTAGATGGACATAAAGACACTGTGGGGTAGGTCAGATAGCAGACACACGCACACACACATGCATTTGCACACGTACACGCACACACGGTACCTGTGGTGTAGTATGTGTGTGATGATGATGGTGAAGAGGCAGAGGAGGAGGATTGCAGTACAGCTATAGACCACAGGGTGGAGTACCCTCACTGACATGGGTGGGGAGTGGGGGAAGTCAGGAACCTCCTAGGAAAAAGAGAACTATTAATATCTTTGCAACGACCACACTGTGGGGCTCTCCAAACCTCGAGAAAAGAACATGAACATTCATCCAGTGAAGTGATTTTTTATTTAGATCTATTAGGATCCCCATTAGCTGACGCCAATAGTTACAGCTAGTCTTCATAGGGTCCTACATTACAGACAAAAGTAGGTCACATGGGGGAGATGATTTGTGTCGTGAGGTGTTGCTTTATTTGTTTTTTGAAACCAGGTTTCCTGTTCACTTGCGCTAAAAAGATGGAGGGGCATTCCATGCTCTCATGGCTATGTATAATAAAGTATGTTTCCTTGAATTTGTTCTGGACCTGGGGACTGTTAAAAGATCCCTGGTGGCATGTCTGGTGGGGTAAGTGTTTGTGTGTATCAGTGCTATGTGTAAGTTCACTAAGCAAACAATTTGGAATTTCTAACACATTCATGTTTCTAATAAAAACAGGAAGTTGACACAGTCAGTCTTTCCTCAACTCGTAGCCAAGAGAGATTGGCATGCATAGTATTAATATTTGCTCTCTGATTACAATGAAAAGCAAGACGTGCCGCTCTGTTCTGGGCCAGCTGCAGCTTAAATAGGTATTTATTTGCAGCACTTGACCATATGACTGGACAATAACAAGATAAGATTAAACTAGAGCCTGCAGGACTTGCTTTGTGGAGTGTGGTGTCAAAAAAGTAGAGCATCCCTTTATTACAGACAGACCTCTCCTCATCTTTACAAACATCGAATATATATGTTTTGACTATGACAGTTTACAGTCTAAGTTAACAACAAGTAATTTAATCTCCTCAACTTGTTCAACAGCCACACCATTCATTACCAGATTCAGCTGAGGTCTAGAACCTAAGGAATGATTTGCACTAAATACAATTCTCTTTGTTTTAGAGATGTTCAGGACCAGTTTATTACTGGCCAGCCATTCCAAAAAAAGTCTGCAACTCTTTGTTAAGGCTTTCAGTGACTTCCTTTAGCTGTGGTTGCTGATGTGTATATGGTTGAATCATCAGCATACATCGACACACATGCTTTGTTTAATGCCAGTAGCAGGTCATTGGTAAATATAGAAAATAGTAGAGGGCCTTGAGAGCTGCCCTGTGGTACACCACACTTTACATATTTGACATTAGAGAAGTAAAGTAAAGAAAACTCTCTGAGTTATAGTAGATATATAGCTCTGAATCTACAATATGGCAGAGGTTGAAAAGCCATCACATACGTTTTCTCAACAATAGGTTATGGTCGAGCAACTGCTCGGAATCTGACCATAAGGCGCTACAGAGTGTAGTGCATACGGCCCAGTACATCACTGGGGCCAAGCTTCCTGTAATCCAGGACCTATATAATAGGTAGTGTCAGAGGAAAGCCCATAAAACTGTCAGTGACTCCAGTCACCCAACTCCAGTCACCCAAATGTTCAGAAAGAGCTGGAAAACCTGGACCCGTACAAATCAGCTGGACTAGACAACCTCTTTCGTATCGCCCGAGATCCCTAAAGATTAGAAAGCTGCCGCAGTCATCCCCCTCTTCAAAGGGGGTGACACTCTAGACCCAAACTGTTATAGATCTATATCCATCCTGCCCTGCCTTTCTAAAGTCTTTCGAAAGCCAAGTTAATAAACAGATCACTGACCATTTCGAATTCCACCGTACCTTCTCCGCTGTGCAATCCAGTTTCCAAGCTGGTCTCGGGTGCACCTCAGCCACGCTCAAGGTACTAAACGATATCATAACCGCCATTGATAAATGACAGTACTGTGCAACCGTCTTCATCAACCCGGCCAAGGCTTTCGACTCAATCACAGCATTCTGATTGGCAGACTCAACAGCCTTGGCTTCTCAAATGACTGCCTCGCCTGGTTCACCAACTACTTCTCAGACAGAAAACAGTGTGTCAAATTGGAGGGCCTGATGTCTGGACCTCTGGCAGTCTCTATGGGGGTACCACAGGGTTCAATTCTCAGGCCGACTCAATTCTCTGTATATATATGAACGATGTCGCTCTTGCTGCGGGTGATACCCTGATCCACCTCTACGCAGACGACACCATTCTGTATCCATCTGGCCCTTCTTTGGACACTGTGTTAACAAACTTCCAAACGAGCTTCAATGCCATACAACATGGCCTTTAAACGCTAGTAAAACTAAATGCATGCTTTTCAACCATTCGCTGCCCACACCCACCCGCCCGACTAGAATCATTACTCTGGACGGTTCTGACTTAGAATATGTGGACAACTACAAATACCTAGGTGTCTTGCTAGACTGTAAACTCTCCTTCCAGACTCATATTAAACATCTCCAATGCAAAATAAAATCTAGAATTGGCTTCCTATTTCGCAACAAAGCCTCCTTTACTCACACCGCTAAACATACCCTCGTAAAACTGACTATCCTACCAATTCTCGACTTCGGCGATGTCATTTACAAAATAGCCTCCAACACTCTACTCAGAAAACTGGATGCAGTCTATCACAGTGCCATCCGTTTAGTCACCAAAGCCCCATATACCACCCACCACTGCGACCTGTATGCTCTCGTTGGCTGGCCCTCACTTCATATTCGTCGCCAGACCCACTGGCTTCAGGTCATCTATAAGTCTATGCTAGGTAAAGCTCCAACTTCTATCAGCTCACTGGTCACGATAACAACAGCAGGTATATCTCACTGGTAATCCCCAAAGCCAACACCTCTTTGGCCACCTGTCCTTCCATTTCTCTGCTGCCAATGACTGGAACGAATTGCAAAAATCGCTGAAGCTTGGAGCCTTATATTTCCCTCACTAACTTTAAACATCAGCTATCTGAGCAGCTAACCGATCGCTGCAGCAGTACATAACCCATCTGTAAATAGCCCATCCAATCTACTTACCTCATCCCCATATTGTTTTTATTTACTTTTCTGCTCTTTTGCACACCGGTATTTCTACTTGCACATCATCATCTATACATCTATCTCTCCCGTGTTCATTTGCTAAATTGTAATTACTTTGCTACTATGGCCTATTTATTGCCTAACCTCCTCACGCCATTTGCACACACTGTATATAGACTTTCTTTTTTTCTATTGTGTTATTGACTGTACGCTTGTTTATTCCATGTGTAACTCTGTGTTGTTGTTTGTGTCGCACTGCTTTGCTTTATCTTGGCCAGGTCGCAGTTGTAAATGAGAACTTGTTCTCAACTAGCATACCTTGTTAAAGGTGAATAAAGGTGATTTTAAAACAAATGAAAAATAACAAAGTACAACAGCATCAGTAACAATGTGATCAATACATGTGGATGATTTTGTTCCAGATGTCACGCCCTGACCTTAGTATTCTTTGTTTTCTTTATTATTTTGGTTAGGTCAGGGCGTGACGAGGGTGATATATGTGTTTTACCCTGTCTAGGGTTTTGTATGTTTATGGGGTTGTTCCTGTTCTAGGTGTTTTTATTTCTATGGTTGCCAAGATTGGTTCTCAATCAAAGGCAGCTGTTTATTGTTGTCTCTGATTGGGGACCATATTTATGTAGCCATATTACTTGGGTATTTCGTGTGTTATTGTCTATGTATAGTTGCCTGTGTCAGCACTCGTTGTTCATACCTTCACATTCGTTTTGTTGTTTTGTATAGTTTGTTAAGTGTTCTTCGTTAAATAAATCAGAGGAATGTATTCTCATCACACTGCGCCTTGGACTCCTCGTTACAACGAACGTGACACCAGAAGTGTTTGTAAACACCATACTGTAGGTTGATTAATAACCTGAACCAGATTACAGGAACTGGTTACAGTGAGAAGCTTCCTCTTGAGCGGACAGCTTGATGAAAACCAGTCAATATTCAGGTCCCCAAGAAAGTAGACCTCTCTGTTTACATCACATACACTATCAAGCATTTCACACATATTATTTAGATATTGACTGTTAGCACTTGGTGGCTATAGCAACACCCCCAAAGAAAAGGCTTTAGATGTGCCAGGTGAACCTGCAACCACAACACTTCAATAACACTTGACATAAGATATTCTCTAAGCATTACAGGGATATGGCTCTGAATATACACAGCAACGCCTCCCCCATAAGCATTTCTGTCTCTTCTATAGATGTTATATCCTTCTATTGCCACTGCTGTATCATCAAAATAATTATCTAAGTGAGTCCCAGAAATGGCTAATTATTAATGTTATCTGATGTTAGCAAGTTATGGATTTCATGAACCTTATTTCTAAGGCTACATATATTAATATGGGCTATTTCCTGTCCTTTCCGGGTAGCTTATCAGAGATAGACATAATATAGAAAAGAGCAAAGAAGAAAAATATATTCACTCAGCAGTCCATTAATCAGTTGGTGTGTGTGTGTGCTTCAGGGTTGAAGATACGAACCCATAGGCTTGGGTCTCTCATCCCTTCCAGGCTTTTGGGAGGGAGGGTGGACAATGAACCTGTCATAGCAGATGTAAGTAATGTCCGCACACGCTCTGGCAGCTTTCATGACTGGGATAAGTTCTTTCCTCTTCTGGTGCACAGCTTCAGATTAGTCCTTTTTGAGCAAGAAGTACATTCCGCTCAAGTTCTTCGCTCTTTCCAGAACAGGTACCTTGTCCTTGAACCTCAGGAACTTGACCAATATTGACCTGGACCTGTCAGCTGGGCCGGTGGTGGGTTTTCCAGTCCTATGAGCGCGCTTCTTCTGTTTCTCCGAGTTCATTTCCCTCACTTTGTCCTCAGACTCCGTTCAGTTCTCATGTGGAGATTCTGCAATTCCGTCCACAACAATGTTGTTTCGCCTTGATTGTCATCGAGATAATCTGATTTCTCCGTCATTGTTATCATGGATTCACATACAGAACTGATGTCCTCTCTCAATGACTTACAGATTTTTGTCACCTTGCCATTCTCCTGTTTAAACTCATCGAGCTGACCCTGGGAGAACTGCAAACTGTTCTTCAGGTCCTGGACATCTATGTTCAGGTCATCCATTATTTTATTAATTGACTCCACCAGTATTTGGACACAACACTTGAAGTTGTTTTCTTATTTTTGTAACAACTGCTTGTAGAACATTTTTAGTTTAATTAAAAGATCCTTCACCTGTGATAGAGAAACCACTGTCCTCAACGGTACGTAGGTTAAGCTGTTACTCCCACGCAGTTCCAGACAGAGCAGGTCGCAGGAAGGATTGGAAACAACAACAACAAACAGCAGGGATCTAGACAGCCACAAGCCCGGGACAATCCGCGGTCCCAGTCACAATGGCTATCCACATCGCAGGCTACACTCAAGCCCTCAAGAAAACCCCACTCGCCCTATAGGCAGCTAGCTAACAGCTAGGCTATCTGCTACGCCAAGCAGCTCCTCAGACCCGGCCTTGTTCAGCAGGATCACTGGACAGGTAGTAGAGGTCCCAGCTACTGAAGCCAACCACCTCGCAGGATCCAAACTCAAAAGGTAGCTAGCAAGTAACCAAACTTTTTCAATAGACTTTCAGAACTTTCCAAAACAACAAACTGGGCTTTCCCTCATTCCACATTCAACAGGAATTGATTGACGTGTTGTGCAGTGCGTGTTGTGCAGAATCATCATTACATTACATCCACCATGTGTCTCTGGGATCCTAGGATGTGCTCCCTGCCCTACCTGCAGCACGGCGTAGTTGCTGAGTACAGAGCAGTGCAGGGTCGAGGTGGCAGAGTCAGTGTGGGCCAGTAGGCAGCCCTCCTGGCTCCATCCCCCCTGCTGCTGCTGCAGGGCCTGCAGGCTCCAGTGGGCCGCCACTGGGTCACTTCCCGGGATTGAGTGGCGCAGGGACACCAAGATGGGCTCCGAGTGGTTCCACATACTGCACCCGTCTGCCACACAAAGGAGGAGATGACCATCACTGTCACCAGCGCATACATTTGTATTTTGTAATCGTCTTAAAATAACCAGGTTTGACCCATCTCTGTAAATTTGTTGAATTGTGTAATAAAAGTGTTGCTCCCTCACCTAGGCCTACGTAGATGACAGGGCTGTTGACACTGCGTCTGCGGGCGTTCTCTCCAGGACCACTGAAGTTCCCTGAGAAAGGGAAGAACCTCCCTGTACGGAACGCCACAAACTGAAGCTTACAGTCTGACGGGGCGTCCGGGGGGAACAGAGAGGCAGGGAGAACCACAGATGCGAGGGCTACAGCATTCTAGAGGAAGGGAGAAACATAGAAAGAGACAGAGAGAGAGAGAGAGAGAGAGAGAGAGAGAGAGAGAGAATCATACCATTCATTCTTTTTTTTTTATTATGCTTTTTATTTTATTTTTAATTTTACCCCTTTTTCTCCCCAATTTCGTGGTATCCAATTGTTGTAGTAGCTACTATCTTGTCTCATCGCTACAACTCCCGCACGGACTCGGGAGAAACGAAGGTTGAAAGTCATGCGTCCTCCGATACACAACCCAACCAGCCGCACTGCTTCATAACACAGCGCGCATCCAACCCGGAAGCCAGCCGCACCAATGTGTCGGAGGATACACCGTGCACCTGGCAACCTTGGTTAGCGCGCACTGCGCCCGGCCCGCCACAGGAGTCGCTGGTGCGCGATGAGACAAGGACATCCCTACCGACCAAGCCCTCCCTAACCCGGACGATGCTAGGCCAATTGTGCGTCGCCCCATGGACCTCCCGGTCGCGGCCGGTTACGACAGAGCCCAGGGACTCAGGACTGCAGTACAGCGCCCTTAACCACTGCGCCACCCGGGAGGCCATACCATTCATTCTTCACTGTCCTACTTTCACCTATATTTGACTCTGTTAACCCAAGGGAATACGAAACAGAAATTTCAAACACCAAACGACAAAATCTAAAACCTCTTTTATGTCAGCTGTTGTAAATGACTGTGCTAAATGCAGATCCATGCCATCTCCAGTAGGTCAAGCTCTGAGGTGTGTTCCCTCTAATGACAACCGTATGCACTGTCTGCCATTGTACCACAGACACACAACTACAGTCCTGTTTGTGGGTAAGGTTGGGTTCAGGTCTGGGTGAGGGAGACAGAGACAGAGACAGTGCTTACCTTCATGGGGAAGTTATTTATGGAGGTGTTGTGGGTGCCTGTGGTGCAGCGGAAGCGGAGCTGCTGTTCGTGGGTGGGCTCTGCCCCCTCCATGCCCAGGTTGCCTAACAAGGTCTCCCGGCGTTGGTAAGCTGTGCAGCTCATGCCAGTGAAGTGGGCCGGACGGATAAGATGGGCCTCCATTACAATGTTCCTGGAGAGCTATAGGGGGTTAACAACGTTGATTACATTTAGGACTGTTAGATAAAAATAATATAGAACCTTAAAACATGTTGGAATGCAGGTTGTTGTACCGTGGAGAGGTCCTGAGCATGGCTGTGGAGCTGGGGCCAGGCCAGAGTCTCCAGAGAGTGGACTATGGAGCTGCAGGCTTTCTTCTCTCTCTGGGCATGGGCCAGGATCTGATTATCGACCTGCATCAGGTTACTGCCCATATCCACCAGCATCTCTGACAGCTGACACATACATACACACAGGTAAAGACATTAAAAAGCAAGCATAAAAACAGGCATTTACATAAACACAGGGGGCAGAAAGAAACTTAATCATGGACATAAGGTAATGAATATATCATGAATATTCAAGTCAAAAAGTCCCTATCAACTCTTTCCAATTAAAGACAACGCAGATACAAAATAAAATATTAAAAAAACATGCATTGAGGGATTAAAGATCTCATTGTCCAACCTCTCGCAGTGGTCGGACATATTCCATGAATTTCTCCATCATCTGGGCCACATACATCACGTCCATAGTGTCAGTGAAACTGGATGCATCCACGGTGTATGTGCGCACCTGACGTGCCAGAGTGACTGCATTAGAGGTATTGATGGGCATCTGGAAAAAGAGAGAAGTATGATTATTTTAAAGCAAATAACTCAAATGTTTTGTTACTTTGACACATTTACCTTTCAGGCAACAACTATTTAAATATTACTACCATAATATATGTACTATATTTTGATTTCATAGGTACTGGGCTAAATGAACTTGGGACAGCCCAAGCACACCCCTGGTACTGACCAGGATGAAGGTGTGTAGGACCCGTGTGATGTCGTTGGTGTAGAGACAGTTGTTGTAGTCTCCCTCCTCCCAGCTCCCTGAGCGGTCACAGTATCGTGATGCCTGCTTCTGTTCCACAGTACCCCCCATGGACATGGAGGGGTAGCGCAGCTGCAGACAGTACTGGTAGGAGGTGATACCTGCCAGGGTTCTGGGCCACCTAGAAAAAAACACCAAGGGAGGAGGATGCAGCATGTTTTAATCAGAAGGACTGTTATTATTGTGGATTTAGTTTCTGGAGAGGGGAATTATTGTTTTCTTCCTTACTTGAACTCTCCCCGGTTGTTAGTGACTCTTTCCTCAGGACAGAAGGAGGCGCTGTTCTCCAGCACCACTATTTCCACGCTGCGGGAGGTGTTGCCGCGCCCAGTGGCCACCACACACTTCCACTCTCCACTGGCCTCAACATGCACGTTGGACAAGATGAGCTCACTGCACCGAGGAGACAGTACATCAGTCACTGCCATCACACATACCCAGACAGCACACTACACCTCATGTCCTATCAGCAGAAACTAAACAAACAGTTTTTTTTTCATCAATTCATGAGAACCAAACACTGGCCTCATAAACCATTACTAAATCAAAAACGTATTTAACTTTATGATAAAAACATGAAAATATGACAATTGAGGAGTGCAATGAAAGGTAAGAAAAGAGTGCTGGGATCGACAGATATACCAACGGACCCCTCAGTACTGTAACATTACCTGGTGATGAAGGTGCAGTCATGCACCACGCTAGTCTCTAGACTGACGCCCTGCTCAGGGTCAGAGGTCACCAGCTGGCCGTTGTGGCGCCAGTGCAGCGCAGTGATTTTGTCCACCAGGGCGGCTGTGCAGTGGAAGGGCAGCCGGTCCCCCTTGAAGACCACCTGGCGCTGGGAGGGTAGGAGAGACAGGGTGTGCAGCTCCAGAGGCCCATCTGAGTGAGGAGAGGAACACACAGCACAGCCAGGAGAAGGGAAGGCAGATGAGACCATAACAAATCACTCTGGGTTACTTCTGCTGCTCTTTCATTACACGACCTCAGCTAAATATTTCAGATGAAGCCATTATGAGCCTGCTTTTTTAGGAATATTGGATGCAGACAGCCCCAAATCATAAAGGCCGACCACAGAGGAGGCACAACACAGCTAACTGGTGCACTTGGAAAGACAGACTACTGAGTGGAAGAGAAAATACAATAGAAAACACGCTATTGGAGACAGCAAAACATTGGTATTTTGCATTTTTATTGCACTTCTTACATGTTTCCACTTGCTCACTCACAGCTTATTACTTTTCACAAACACTTACCTCATCTCACAATATTACCATGAGAAAACAATGACTCTGTCATTCATATAGTGAAGTTTTCATACTATTTGAGGGGTGATAGTGGTGAACCACCGCATTCATATGCATTCAATTTCCTGTCAGACACTCACCACAGCTCAGCTGACTTTCCCTCAGTCCACGCAGGGGCTTTCCATGGAGGTTCCTGGGATAAGCACAGATTGTCTTGTCCCCCAGCCGGGTTGTCCTGGTGCGAAAGTAACCCGGCACCCAGCGCAGCCCACAGTCACATGACAGAAAGTCAGAGTTAAAGTTCCTGGTGAGAAAAAGCAGGTGGTTTTACAACAGCATTCATCAGGGGAGATTACACTGAGGAGCGGGTGCACTTTCCCTCTAACGGCATATTGCCCAACAGTTCAGATCTATTCTCTGGTGGTCCATTATAGGATCAACATGTCAGATGTGACAAAAGGCTGTCCATTGCTTAAACTAAGCCTATAGGGAGAAAAATGTGATCACATAAGATTGCATTTATATCGCTTCCGAAGATTATACAAACATCTGTCTGGAGCAAACTGTGAAAAAGGGGATGGCAGTTAGGAGCAAGGAACAGTACTCACACAAGTTTAAGATAGGGGAGCTCCTTGAAGACCCCTGGGTCCAAGGTAGATAAGATGTTCCCAGAGAGGTTCCTAACAGGAGAAACCAGACAGATGTTTAATCACTATCACTGTACTACGTACTTACAATACTACACTAGAATGTGTTGCTTTATGGTCAGTCATTTAGCCTGCTTACAGTTTGGCGAGTTGGGTGAGTCCCTGGAACATGTCTGGAGTCAAGCAGCCAATGCGGTTGTTGGACAGGTCGCTAGGAGAGATAACAGGGACAGTGAGGGCACAGCGGTGAATAATGGTCATTTTTTGAATACAAAATAGAATGACAAAGCCTTAAAAACATCAACTTAATGAATTCCATTGGTGTTTAAATGAGGGTTACAGCATGAAATATCCTTCATATATATTTTTATTACATTTTTCTGTGTCCATATGTATATGTTGTCAAACTGATGGCAGTTGTGAAAAAAGTCAATAGTTGGAAGAGTTAAAGAGTTAAATGGAAATAATGCCATTGCACGTTAGGTACTTTTTTCATTAATTAGGCTATTTTCTTTTAAACCATATGGTCTATCTACTAGAAACTCATGGACAATATGGACACAGATAGAGTACCAGTCAAAAGTTTGGACAAACCTGCTCATTCAAGGGGTTTTCTTTATTTTTACTATTTTCTACATGGTAGAATAATAGTGAAGACATCAAAACTATGAAATAACAAATATGGAATCATGTAGTAACCAATAAACTGTTAAACAAATCAAAATATATTTTATATTTGAGATTCTCCAAAGTAGCCACCTGTGTGTCCTTGATGACAACGTTGCACACTTGGCATTCTCTCAATCAGCTTCATGAGGTAGTCACCTTTGAATGCATTTCAATGAACAGGTGTGCCTTGTTAAAAGTTAATTTGTGTGCATTTCTGGGGGGTATACAAAAGATTGCCCTATTTGGTAAAAAACCAAGTCCATATTATGGCAAGAACAGCTCAAATAAGCAAAGAGAAATGACAGACCGGTGGAAATCTGTCCTTTGGTCTAATGAGTCCAAACTTGAGATTTTTGGTTCCAACAGTGAGACGCAAGGTAGGTGAATGGTTGATCTCTGCATGTGTAGTTCCCACTGTGAAGTATGGAGGAGGAGGTGTGATGGTGTGGGGGTGCTTTGCTAGTGACACTTTCAGTGATTTATTTAGAATTCAAGGCACACTTAACCAGCACGGCTACCACATCATTCTGCAGCGATACGTCATCCCATCTGGTTTGCGCTTTCTACAGGACAATGACCCAAAACACACTCTCCAGGCTGCATCAGATGACATGGCCTCCACAATCACCCAACCTCAACCCAATTGAGATGGTTTGGGATGAGTTGGACCGCAGAGTGAAGGAAAAGTAGCCAACAAGTGCTCAGCATATGTGGTAATTCCTTCAAGACTGTTGGAAAAGCATTCCTCATGAAGCTGGTTGAGAGTGTGCAAAGCTGTCATCAAGGCAAAGGGTGGCTACTTTGAGGAATCTCAAATATAAAATGTATTTTTTTAACACTTTATTGGTTACTACATTATTCCATATTTCATAGTTTTGACATCTTCACTTTATTCTACAATGTAGCAAATAGTAAAAATAAAGAAAAACCCTTGAATGAGTAGGTGTGTCCAAACTTTGGACTGGTACTGTATAAAAAATGTATACTATATATTAATATTTTTTTAAATAAATATCCAAAATTACTTAAAATTCCGGTAACTTTGGTAAATTACCGATACATTTGCAACCCTAATCTTGACACTCTGCATGTTGTTTTTGTGATCTCATTGGGAACAACTGGCTTCTCCAGCACATTGTATTTGTTTACAACAACAAAGTCTTATCCAAAGTGGCTTTCTTGGCCAGTAGGCACATCTTTCACAATTCCCATTCATACAACTAGCCAGCATGTAACACAGCAGGATAAGGAATTGAAATTTTGCAATACTCTTGTGACCTGTGAACGTTCCTTATCGATATAGACCATAGAACTTCTACTAAAGCCATATCACCAAAGAAGGAGCAAATGCACTCTGCAACCCCTGCATGCTGTGTATGCATGGTATAAGGACAGTGTCAGAGTGAGCCTTCTTCCACTGTCCCCCTGACACAACCCAGCAGAGAGCTGTCGAGAGCGTGTCTTTATCTCTCCCTGTTTGTTTTGAAAAGCCCCAGACCTTGCAGGGAAAACACAAGCAGTACAGGGAGGGGAAAAGAGTCACGCAGCGCAGGGCAGAGGACCGGAGCCGACTGTCCAAACACACAATGAGTGAGCTACAAGCAGCCGCAAACTGCTTCCCTGTCACATCCAATGACGTGTGAGGAGCCTCTGCGTGGCCCTGAGGTTTCCCATGGCGGCAGAGCAGGGCACCAGGCATGTCATCCCAGGCCCCACTGAGATCAGCACAGACCAGCACATACACTTAGCCCAGCCATCCACAACACATTTCTGAGCCAGCCAAGGTTTTTAAGATGGACGCTAAAACTGAGAATATATATTTTTACATATAGTTTTATGTGTCAGAAAAAGTTATGACTGTGTGCTGGTTTTGGAAAACACTTAATACTGTGACATGCAGGGAGACTGGCAACTAAACCAACTCTTTATATACGTAATATGACTGTTTATAGTGCACAAGATGTAATGAAAACAGAGCTGATTCTGTATGCACTTACAGCTTCCGAAGTTCATATAAACTTTGGAAGGCTCCAGGCATGATGGTGCTGATGAGGTTGCTCCTGAGGTCCCTGGGGAGAGAGAGAGAGAAAGAGAAATTAAAATAACATAAGACATTAGACTGCATGTCAATGAGGAGACCTACGGCCTTGCACATAGCTAGTTGAAACATTGGCCCATAACATCTCCAAACTAAGGTTTGAGGGCAATCACCAGGGATTCATTAAAATGTGTTAATATCTGAGTAAACACAGTATGAACAGTGAATAGCTGGATACAATATTCAGCCAGGATCAGCAATACAGAGGTTTCTTTAAAATGACTGGGAGTGGATACATATGCCCGAAATATGGCCCCACCAGCGGGACACAGCAGGATATTTCTGTATTCGGATGGTTTGGAAATCTTACCCCAACAGCCACCTGGACTTGGGTCTCGCAAGGATGCCAATAGTTGACCAAAGAAAATATCGCTGGAATCCAAGAGGAGTGCTACTCTTTCAGTACTCTTTTGAAAATGACTCTTCCCAAGATAAAGTTACTCTGGCTATTGCCAAACCATAAATATGAATTTCTACCTTTGAAGATCTAATTTCATACTACCCGTCACATTTCACCCCACCTTCTTGCCCTGCCATGCCCAGCCATGCCCATGTGTTAAACAATTCAACCACATACCCTTCTCCATTCACAGTCAGTCCTGCCGGAGAATTAACCTCTGAAACTCAGGGAAGCTCTTTGGCCAGGTGGGAATAGCAAGGTTGGAAGAGGTCATCAGACAAAGGGTTGTAGGCAGGACAAGGCTGATGTGTGAAGGCAATGTGTTCCTTGTTCCTACAGCATGAAAAACGCCTGCTCCCAAAGGAACAGTCACAGAGAAGGATTTCCTTACAGAAGCTCCCAGACATCAACACCAACGTTTAGGGAGGAAGCAGTCCCCCCCCCCCCCCCCCATTCCAATCCTTTCCAGCATGCCATTGTGGTAGCCAGAACCTTCAGGGACTTTCTGCTCCACTGTCCCACAATGCATTATCTCAGATCTATTTTCCTAACCACATCACATCACACACCATTTAAAATGTTAGCCCCGCAAACATCTCCTCGCCCACTCTTGTCCTCCATCCAAGAGATGAGCTATTTTTATCAATTCAGGACAGATTCATTCTGAGAATAGTTTCCAGTAAATACGAGAGAGAGAGAGAGAGAGAGAGAGAGAGAGAGAGAGAGAGAGAGAGAGTATGGCTACAATACCTTGAGATACAGGCAGGGCTTTTATTGGTCAAGATCTGTTTTGGACAGGACGATCCGGGGCCATCATCACTCATATCAGAATGACAGTATATACAGTAACATAATGATAGAGCTGGTCCAGTGTAGTATTGTCCTGGCTGAGACTGGGTGGACCAGAGACAGATGTGTCTATCTGAAAGCAGTAAGACAGACCCACTGACAGAACACTTTGCAACAACTTCACAGCTTTTTACAGAGGTGAAAGTTTACCCTGACCAGAGTGCTAACAAAACTGCGCTACCTTGCCATATCTGTTTGGTATGTGCTTCAATGCTGACCTGCAAACCATAGTCTTCACACATTTATGAAGAGAGAGAGAGGGAGAGAGGGCAAGAAATCCCTTGCATTAACAAAATGTCTGAGTGTGTGAGAGTGCAAATTACAATGTGTTTGTCTGTTTATGTGTGTGTGTGTGTGTGTGTGTGTGTGTGTGTGTGTGTGTGTGTGTGAGAGAGAGTCAGAAGTCGCGTTGGAGCTGTAGCCCAGGGAGGGGAGAACAATGCTACTGTTTCCAGCCTGGCGTGTCCCGGGGCTCGTTAGCATCGTGATGAAAGGCGGGGCACTGCCCACCACTTCCTCCCTCATGGTGACTACTGAGTCTCAGACACACACTTACTGTACCGCACACACACACAATCTCCACAGGAGGGTGCTGAGTGGAGGACGGCTCATAATAACGGATTGAATGGTGCGAATGGAAAGGCATCAAACACATGAAAACGATGTGTTTGATATATTTGATACCATTCCACTTATTCCGCTACAGACATTACCCCAAGCGCGTCCTCCCCAATTAAGATCCCCCCCAACCTCCTGTGACATAGACATAGCCTACACTTTTCCCCGTAGACACACACACATACTTACATTGTGTCATAGAGATACACCAAGAACCACAGAATATACCCAGCAAACCAAAATTGGTTCTGTGAAAGTTCCCAGAACATTCGTTAGGTCGTGGCAAATGTTCTCATAACACAAAAACTGTCCAGTTGTGCGGATGTCTGGGATGTATGATTGAATGCTGGCTTGGGTTAAAAGACCTGGCTTGGGAACTGAACATTGCAGTTTCAAACCCCACATTTTCAGCTTGTCAACATATGACGTGTAAAAAAGATGGTTGTGTCTGTATGATTAAATGCTGTTCAAATGTCCTATCACCTGCAATACAGTCCTCAAATGTGAATGGCTATTTTTATCTGGATAGAAACACAATGGGGATGTATTACAATATGCTTTAAAGAGCAAAACATTTGCATGCTGAGAAGGTTGTGGGAATATTAGGTCAAAC
Source organism: Oncorhynchus clarkii lewisi (assembly GCF_045791955.1). NCBI lineage: Eukaryota > Metazoa > Chordata > Actinopteri > Salmoniformes > Salmonidae > Oncorhynchus > Oncorhynchus clarkii. The sequence goes on from NC_092176.1 coordinate 18,079,512, forward strand.
TTAAATATAAAATGTTCTAAATGTTCTTGAAATGATCTGAGGACCTCCAAGAGAAGATACATGTATATAGCATGAACATCAATGGAATATTATGTTAAACCTAAAACAAATATGCTATGAACGTCATAAAAATAGACTTATTTGGAAATTGTGGAACACCGTGCAGCATTGTGGGAATGTTCTGTACAACCTGTGTGAATATCACAAGAATATTATTGTGACATCTCAGACAACTCCCATAACTTAATTAAATGTTCTGGGAGCCTTTAAAGAAGTCAGAAAGGCTGTTCTGTCAACATTCTAGCAACATGAAAGGAATGTTTTCTGCACCCTGATACAAACATTATCTGAATGTCAGCACAACTGGACAGTTTTAGTGTTTTGGGAACCTATATCTTGTCATAACTCCACAATGTTCCCAAACCCCCCCCCAAAAAATCTGGGTACCTTTAAAGAATAGACTAAATGTGTTCTGGGATCATTCTTCTAACAAGTGAATGTTTTTAGACAGTTTTTGTGTTATGAGAACATTTGCTGCAACCTAATGTATGTTCTGGGAACTTTCCAGAACCAATTTTGGTTTGCTGGGAAAACATTACTTCTACATTGTGTTGTTACATTACCTGGAAACCTAATTAGAACTTTTGGGGAATGTTCTGTGTGGTTGTTACAGATGTTGTGCACCACATTTAAGGTGAATGTTAGGAGAACATTCCAAAGATATTTTATGTTAAAAACATTTGTGTTTTTAGGATGTTTTCATTTGAATGTTAGATACAACCCTTATAAATGGGAATCTTAGCTAATGTTCTGGGAATGTTCCCGGTTTGCTGGGTATACACATACTGGCGTGTACTACGGTACTGTGCTAGAGACACACACACTTTCTACCACAGAGACACACTGACACTCTAGTCTTCTTAAGCCCCCTGCACATGTTCCTTCACAGGAGGTGAACCTGATGCCCAATGTGTCAACAGCAGTCTTCAGATAGTAAATCAAGTCCCATGTGCACCCATACATCTATACTCTCAACAATCTGCCCTTTCATACACAGCCTTAGAAGGGGCAGAGCAGTGTGTGCTTTAGGCCTATGAGTATCAACAGTCGGGCACTCCAATACACTCTCTTATCACCGAGCTGGAGAATGTGGAGGAGAGCACCAGAGTCAACAGAGCCATGCAGACCCAGCAGGCCACACACCCAGGCAATGACTTCCTTCTGCCCTCTGAGGCAGCACCCTCCCAGACATCGACTTCACAGCTCACTGACCCTCACACTGATGACAGCAGCTGTCACCAGCAAAGAGGAGCAGCATAAACAATGTCTGAAGAAGTGTAAAATGCAAATGCTCAATGTATTTCACCTTGAAACATATTAGCATGGAATTGTAGTTGTAGGTCTTCTGTGGATCTGGAATGTGATGTTGGGTATGTTCTTATCATTGGGGTCCCAATAACAAACACAAGAAATGTTGAAGTGTACTTTTCCCTCCCTAATACCACTCTTATCCACCATCTCCCACTTTCACTTATCGTCCCTTATAGGTGTAGAACAAACATACTTGAAATAAATATGAAATCAAACTTCTGACTTACGGCAGTAGTAATACCATGGCCAGAGCAAAAACAGGTCAAGCTCTCCTGTGTGCCTGTGACTATAGGACATGGAGGCGAAAGACTGATAACCTGACAATCTGCAACAAAATGTCAACAACAAAAAAATGTTGAACGGAAAAATATCCCAAATGGATTTGTAACCAACATCCCTTTAAGCCCAGTGCTTTATCCCCTACACCACATGTGGCCCATATGATTGGGCTTTGACAGCATCCAACCCACAGCCAGTCTAAAAAGAGCCATTGTGTTCTTCAACTGGGCCTAACACCAGAGGCTGCCATTAAAGACTGTATTTTTTTTCTTCAAGTCTTCTCCCAATCAATGGGGCTGATCCTGTGCTGCTCTGAAGAGTCCTTCCTGTCTGGGACGGGACCGGACGTGCTCGCAGGGCAGCAAGAGGGTCATAATTAAGACGACTGCTGTATAGCGCTCCAGGCTGTAGAGTGTTCCATTATCAAGCCCACTGTGGCAGGGGATGGAGTGTTCCATTATCAGGCCCACTGTGGCAGGGGATGGAGTGTTCCATTATCAGGCCCACTGTGGCAGGGGATGGAGTGTTCCATTATCAGGCCCACTGTGGCAGGGGATGGAGTGTTCCATTATCAGGCCCACTGTGGCAGGGGATGGGGTGTTCCATTATCAGGCCCACTGTGGCAGGGGATGGAGTGTTCCATTATCAGGCCCACTGTGGCAGGGGATGGAGTGTTCCATTATCAGGCCCACTGTGGCAGGGGATGGGGTGTTCCATTATCAGGCCCACTGTGGCAGGGGATGGAGTGTTCCATTATCAGGCCCACTGTGGCAGGGGATGGAGTGTTCCATTATCAGGCCCACTGTGGCAAGGGATGGAGTGCTCCATTATCAGGCCCACTGTGGCAAGGGATGGAGTGCTCCATTATCAGGCCCACTGTGGCAGGGGATGGAGCGCTCCATTATCAGGCCCACTGTGGCAGGGGATGGAGTGCTCCAGTGACATTGTTCAGGTCATAGCCCTGGTGAGCAATAGGAGAATGACTGAAGCCACGGAACAGCCATTCATTATCACCCAGACTGGAATTCACTCAATTGGGGATAAGGTAAAATTTTATAAGTAAAGAGAAAAGGTATTTCATTCCCCATTTTCTATACTGTACCTATCTGCAGATGCACAACCAGGTCACACTATCAACCTTCCGAGCTATGAAACAAGTGTTTGTTTGGGTGTTCATAATGAGACAGAGAAAGAAAGAGGGACTTAAATGTTAACTGGCACCTTGGTCCCGACAGAGGTCAGTGGAGACCATTTTTGTGCCGCGTGTCATTTCCTGTCTCGTTGGTGTCTCCAGCACAGAGGCCCTTGCTCGTTTTTTTACAGTTTCCTATTTCTAATTTTTTTTACTAGCTGCTTTTCCCCTGTAGGGAGGGGCAGGTGGGGATGGGGGGTGGCCCTGTGTAATGGTCCCCCCCCCACTCCTCAACACACTTGCTCACAATGGGGGCTCTGTAACACAGCCCCCAAACCTACTCCTGCCTTCCCCCAAAACAGGAAACCACGATCTGCCGAGCTCTTGTTTTTCTACTAATTTCCTGCTTTCCTGCCCCTTCCACAGATTATTTTCTTTATTTTCTTTGTCTGGTTCCCCTCAGATTAGATCCCTAATCAACATTAGCTCGTGTGCATATGGAAACCAGTTGCTTTAGCCATGTCGGTTTGTCCTACAGTCCAGAGTTGCAGTTCTACCCCACTGCATGCAGCCTTTTCTGTCATAGCAACAATGACCTGCTAATAACAAATAATAAACAAGCCCCATCATTACCCTTGAAAACACAATCAAAAGAGACTACTGGCACATACATACAACCCTCAGTTGGAAATACCATTAAAAAAAACATCCAGGTAATTTAAAATCATGCTGTAAATAATGTTTCACCTGAAGGTACATACGGCTACATCTGATGTTGGGTGCAACTAAAAAAGAGCCTGTTCTAACACTGGGTAATATCAACCCTGCCATGTCACAGAGCTTTAGAGTTAACTGTCCTGAAGGAATCTGGCCACAGCTCTGGCCATGACTGGCATTCATTTAAGCTGTGGTACAAACTGCACGCTAGTTGGGGAAAGGATGTACTGAAATAGCCATGTATACTTTTATTTGAAGTGTAACATTTCCTAGGTTGATTATAGGTTTCCACAGTCTGCTGCTAGGGGTACTGGAGATTATTCTGCCAAGGAAAACTCTGTGGATTTACTGACTCCAACTCTGGGTTCTGGAAGGAACAGGGCTAGATGACAAAAGGGAGGCAATACCCACTTTGGCTCTACTCTTGATTTCCATTAGTATGCATGAGGTCCTGTTAGCAACACTGTTATACACAACTTCACCCACGAAATTGGGTGAATTGACCACAATTCACTTTATGTCAACAGTATAGACAGTATAGTATAGAGGTCATTCATTTATAATGCACGGGGTGATTTATTTTTCCCTGTTTGTATATGAACAACTGTCCACCTGTGTAGGACTATCATAACAGTGTGGGGATATTAGTCCTGAAAACCAGCCAGCTCTTATATTCTACAGTTTTCAGCAGTAAATGAACAGAAGGGTTCTAATAAAACAGGCAGTGAAAATATGAAAATGTAGTAAATCCATAACATTATTTGAAAAGCAGACAAAAACAAAAGCAGAAATAGGCCACCTCTTCCACCGCTCTGCCAATGAGCTTGCAGACAGTAGTCCGGAAATACTTCATTCAGAGTTAGGAGTGGGCCAACTCTACCATAGGGAACGAACTGGTAAACAATGTCGTTCATACAAAATATCAATGAAAAGGAGCACAATCACAGGCGATGTGAGAAAATGCATCCAGTGGGCGGACTACAGCGAGTAGAGGAGTACTGAGAGAAAGAGAGGGGTGGTGGAACCGTCCGGTAGAGAGACAGAGAGGACTGGGAGAGGGGGAGATGCAAAGAGGAAAGCAGAAAAGGAGTGAGAACGGAAGTGGGGGGGGGGGGGAGAAACCTCAAGAACTTATGAAGGAAAAAGTCATTGAAATCATATCAAATTTGCTGCATGTGCGTTTAAGAACCACTGGCATATGAAGAATTCTGTTTAGTAATGAGCTTAGGAGAGGACTTGCTCGCCGTTTCAATAAACCCCTAGAGCCACGATTGAGTTAAGCTTACAATACAAACACTCCCCGTTCCTTCAGTTTATCTTCCAGACACATCTGGAGTCTATCAACTCCAACAGTACCCCCCTCTTTTTGTTTCCACTCTCTAGCACGCTTAACCCCTTCCTCACTCGACCTTCTCATGTCACGCGCATGTCATTAAGTGGCTGTTGCCTCACAGGGGCCATTCAAAAGCGTATGCAGGAAAAGGTACAACACAAACGCTCATTTGTTTGGTTAGTGAGAGACGAGACTCCTGTGTCCAGCCATCTCTGCTCCAGTCAGAGTTCAGGTTGTTTTTGGGAGGATGGCTGAAATCAGAGCATTCCTGCAGCCTGGATCTGGGCTCTGCTCTGCTGTGCCCAGAGGGTCTAGACAGCAGGGCTCCTAGCCACAGCCACCTCTGGATTTACAGGGCAAAGCAGTGCCCACCTCTGCACTACTCCCACTCATCAAGGTATAATTTGCTTAGCCTCTGTGGAAATAATGTTAATCTCCCCCACCAAAGAAAACAACAAGACTTTATATAAGGGAAACTGCTGGTGCACTCATACCATCTTTAGCCATTTCGTCTCCACTTCCCCTGCGTTGGATGGTAAAGTTGTTTAACTTGGCCTAGTTCCTAACCCTGACTTCTCAGAATGGCAGAGACGATTTCAAGGTCTGCTTCAGCAGGGCTCAAGCACAGCTTGAGAGGCTCCTGCCTCTACTTTATATAACTGATGTTATCAGGACAAATATGAATGAATAGGACACAGTATTTCAGAGACACAGTAGATTTATTTCAATCATATCAAGGACATTAACCCTCTGCTATACTGTCTCCCTCTCCACATCTACAAATTCCCATGCCCTTCTTGACTTATGATGACCAGTAGTTTCAATGCAAACATCCCCTCATTCTTAGCCTTCTATATAAATCACGAACAAGTGTGTATTTCCTGTTCTTAGCTGAAGTGGCTTCAACTAGGCAGGAAGTGAGGGTAAAAAGAGATAAAACAGCACACTGCAAACCAAACATTTCTTACAGACAAACCATGGTTAGAATAACTATGAATGGCTGTTATTGGCTATGAAGGAAATGTATAGGTCAGGAAGGATCACGTCCAACAGTGACTTTTGAAAAGGCTGTGAACTGGCTTCATCCTGCTTGGCAGACCCAATCCCATGCAGCTAACTTAGCTCTTCCTTTCCTGTCCACCACAGTGCTCCTGCTCCTTCACCTATCCACTCTCTACCTCTCCACTTTACCTCTCCCCTCTGTTCTCCCTCTCCCTTTGTGCTCCATCTCTCCCTGTAGGGTGAGCAGGCTGGTAATGAGGGCCCCTTGTGCCCTGGCTGTCCTGTGTCCCATGGTGCAGTGGGGGCCTGTTGGACACGAGCCAGACCCCCTCTCTGCTCATTATTCTCATTACTTCGCCTCAAATCAGTGCAGGACAGGCTGCTGGGATCTGTCCACAACTCATAAAGGTCCCTGCTCGTTAGTGGACCCGCCTCGTTAGGGCCTGCGTCAGCTCCCATCAGAGAGGGTGTGCTGTGAGGAGGTGGGGGTACAAGGAAAGGTGTGTGAGATTGTGTGTGTGTGTGCGTGTGCGTGTGTGTGTGTGTGTGTGTGTACAATAGAAAGCTGTGTCGTACACTAGAACGCGGAAGTATGCAGTAGATACAACTGTAGATATTGGGATACAAACCTTTCAAAAAGAACTACAGCACAACACACAGATATCTTGTAAATGGGACAAACAAACAATGCTAAATTGCTCTCTGCACTTGGGTGGCTTGGCAAGTTGGAAGTTTATGAAGGCAATAGCAGCTTTGAGGATGTTTGGCCTTAGGAAAGACCTGCTCTGCTCTGAATGGAGGAGGGGTTCCTGCCCTGTAGCTGTGCTTTCATACTCATAACAGCACAGCTCTGATTATACTCAGCTCTGCCTCTGCTTGGACTTCTGTTTCAAACATGGCTGAGTAGGCTGAGAGGGACAGCAGGTCTGTTTAGACATCGACTTCTGGAAATTATGCATGGGGGAGTTCGGGATGCCCATAATAGGACACACACACAGGAGGTAGACAGACACTGAAGTTGAGACTGAGATACACTGAAATCTGGGTGCATTTGACTGTCTGGTTGCCTTCCTGAATTTAGGGAAGGACTGCTGTGGTGTTATTCCCTAGTGTGTGTTACCCGGCCCTCGTGGGCTGGCCTCTGATTACACCGCTGACCACATACAGTATATGAGTAACTGCTAGCCACTGGACCAAATGACAAGCACATGTAGACAACAGGCTGGAAATAATGAGCAGACCTGAATGGTGACCAAGATAGAGACAAAACAAAACAACCCAGCAGCTCGCAGGGGTAGGAGCACAGTAGGTGGACAACAAGCTAAATGCATTTAGCTTTTTAACTTCACATGAATCCGTTCCTATCCATCTGCGCCCGGTTGGATTTTGAATTATGTCAAGGTGGGATATTTTAATATGAAGACAATTTTAAGTGAAAGTCATGAAATGCTGAATTACAGAGTGTGAAGCTCAATATGAGTGAGCAGACCTCCAGTGCAGTGTGTCAGAGGGTCGGTGAAGGTCAGAGGTCTGAGCAGAGGAGTGAAACGAGCCCTGTGTGATTTACATCATCATCATCTTTTGCGGCAGACGCCCACAGCTCCTGCTGAGTGTGTGTGTCTTGTTGTGTGTGCACCATTACAGAAAAACCACATACATTTGACATGTTTTCATGTGATAACGTGACAACATGTCACTACACATGTGAAACATGAAAATACATGTGACAACATGTGATGACATGAAGTGTTCAAAACAAAACGTTTTCACATGTGTTTTTCCACATGTGAAAATTGTACAATTTTCATTAATGGTGTGTGTGTGTTTGTTCTGGGTTCTGTGTCTCTCTCACTGGGTCATAGTTGTACTGTAGCCCTGCAGGCCTGCTCAGTCCCTTACCCCCTGCTAGTTTTACCACTGTCCCAGGTACAAGGGCCTGTTAATGGGCAAGCTCAGGTTACTCACCCCACTAGCCCAGGGCACTCTGGGGGGTCTTTTCTGCACTTGCAAAAACAAACAATATCATCTCATTTTACATCAAACAAACAGTTCTGCTCAAGCCTCTAGTTTGCCAAAGCCCCATACCACTAATCAAATCTCAGCTAAAGGGTCTAACAACACAGGTCATAAAGGTGAGCAGACGAAGCTTGAAATGGGTGAGGATCTAACTCGGATTTCTCACTCTGGGTAATAGAGAGCCTAAGAAGAAGGTAAGAACACGGTCACAGGTTTTCTTGCCTGGCGTAGCTCACACGGCAGACAATAACAGAGGGTCTAGCAGTTTCTGCAAATGTAGCTCTTTTTTCCAGACCTGGCATGTCTGGTTTGAGATCCAGTAGGTAGGTACTAACAAGCTAACAACTGCAGCGAATTACCATATTTGTCTTTCTTTCAACATTTTGGAAAAGCTTGTTAACTTCATGTGTGGCAGCTCACTGACATGTGGAACTAATATTGCTTAAGCACCTCCTCCCCCCGACCCTCCCCCAAAACTGCTGCCTCCTAGACATGCACAGTTGTTGGCCCCATTTCATACATACTGTACACTACAACACTGTATACTCTCATTTTGTTGACGCAATGTAAAACTCCCTTCATCAGTGTCACTCAGCCTTTATATTTGTGTTCTTATGTTGACAACAGCAGGGACATTTTGTGCCACTGATGAAGATCAAATCCTCAGAGGACTCAACTGTCATCTAAACTGTAAGGATCGATAATAAACAGCCAGTGAACTAGCTAGGCACTGAGACCCTACCTCCATAGCATAAACCAGCCAGCCAGCCAGCTGCCTGCCTCAGTCTGAGCAGCAGGCAGTGCAGGCAGCGCCAACAGCCTGCTCCTCCCATGGATCCCCTTATCTTGTCCTGTAGAGCAGGGCTTCCCTGATAATGACGGATGGTGGTGTAATTATGCAATCTTTTCACATAAATAACCACTCTCAGTATTTCATCTTCCCTGCTGAAGCCAGCCCACTGGATAGCCGAGCTGCGAGATGCATAGATCTCCCTGACCCCCTGTCTCTGTGGGGCCATATGAGCTCCAAGCACACAGCAGCTAACCTGTTGTCTTTAAACCTGCCAATGTTGAACTTATGAGTGAGACCCCAGGACAGAATCAGATGATGTGAAAATGACAAGCGTACTCACAGTTTCTCCAAGGCGTTTAGTCCAAGAAAGGATCCATTTCTCAGAACCCTGATCCGATTGTTGCTCAAAATTCTGTAAAGAAAAATGAAAAACCAAGATATCAGTAGTTGTGCTTCATCAAAAATATTGCACAAACACACACATCCAACTCATACAGTAGCCTACGAGATCTATTTGTCAGACCCCTAATTAGGATATGAAAGGAGTAAGTGCAAAAGCAGAGAAATAGATGACCAACAACTCAATTGCCCAGAGAATGGGTTTCAGGTAAAAGTAGGATTCCTCTAAGAGGGTCAGAATCTTTATGAGAGGATAAGCAAATTGCATGTTGATTTCCCGAGCAGCAGTCGCACACATGATTACCCTGGCCAGAGACATTACACTAAGCTGTTTCCAATTAATCCTAAAGACTAAATAGGAAATTGAGATTGGGGGGTGGGAGTGGGCGGTAGTTAGCTGTAATCATGATAATCATCCTGGATACATTTTTACATCAGAAGCCAACAGTGTCCACATCAAAGGAAAGTCTGCGATCGACAAGACAATTACTCTTCTCCCTATTGGCAAATCATTTGGCTTATAGGGCCCTTATCAGAAAAGAGGCTGAGGCGCTTTCTAGGACCAGCATGCACTGATCAGAGCAGGCGATCCACTTTGGCTCAGAGGGCATCATGGGAAACAGTATTTAAAGTAAATCAGGCATGCCAGCCCATAGGGACCCAGTGCAGTCTAAGTCAGCTCAGACTGACAGAGAGGCTATCTTTACATTCCACACCACTACAGAATCCCGCCAGCTCTAACCCTCTGGTTGGCTGTGTGTCATGGGTCCTGTCAGGTTGGCTGTGTGTCATGGGTCCTGTCAGGTTGGCTGTGTGTCATCGGTCCTGTCAGGTCGGCTGTGTGACGTGGGTCCTGTCAGGTCGACTGTGTGTCATGGTCCCTGTCAGGTTGGCTGTGTGTCATGGGTCCTGTCAGGTTGGCTGTGTGTCATGGGTCCTGTCAGACTGGCTGTGTGTCATGGGTCCTGTCAGACTGGCTGTGTGTCATGGTCCCTGTCAGGTTGGCTGTGTGTCATGGGTCCTGTCAGGTTGGCTGTGTGTCATGGGTCCTGTCAGGTTGGCTGTGTGTCTGCCACACCGTGTCTCTGTGATCCTCAGCGGGGAAGCAGAGTAAAGCAGGGGCCAGGCTCAGGCGACAGCTCGCCGTCATTAACACCCCCACAGCCGACTCACTACGCCCTCTCCTCATTCCCCGGGGCACTTAATAGGCTGTTAGTGAGATGAAGTGTGTTTTTAATCGATGCTGAGGAACAGAGAGGAGCACGAGTGTGTGTGTGAGTGTTTTAAAAGAGGAAGCTGACTGTGAACAGCCTGTGAGATTTACAGATGCAGCAGAATCAGGCAGTCCCCAAACTTCCTGCCACATCAATAAAAACACAGCCCTCATCTCCTCGCCTTTTTGTTGACTTAATGAACAGATTTAATCACCACGCCCCTTGTGCAGCACCAACCGGTGACTTTGTCAACTAAGGGGTTGATAATGAATACATTGGTCATTAGTCACTTAGTCAGCATTTTAAGAAATAAACTATAACATTGGTATAATGACAGTGTCTAAATGTGTAGCTATCTATCTGTCTACTTCAACTAGGCTACTGCTTTTCCTTCCCTTTTTCCCCTGAAACAAAATATATTGAAATCCATATGCAAATAAATGTGCAGAAAATGCAGACTCATGTGTATCGTTGTCGTCCTAGGGCGTAGCCTGAAATTGAACCTGTGACTTCCAGACCTATGGTCTCACGCTTCAGTTAGGCACAGTATCTCTCATATAACTCGATGCAGGCCTGAGATGAAAGCTACAGAAGATCCGGAACGGCCTGAATAATTCAATACAGATAGCAGAGCAGACAGTCACATCTGGCAAAGCAACAAGCCATTTAATTCAACACAGAAGTTTAGATATTGAGAGTTCCTTTTTTGACTAAGCTTATTATTCATAGAGAGGTCGATTAGTCTGAGTGCTGTGTCTATGTGTGCTTGCGTTCTTGAGTGCGTGCACGTGTGTGTGCATGAATGTGTGTGTTCATGTTCATATTTTTGCATGATTGTGTAGTGGTGCTTGGTGCTTGTGATAGACAAAATAGGGTCGTCTGAGCCTATCAGCTCAGTATCTAAAACGATTAGCCTTAAGCGCATCAATTTCAACAGAATATAATGAAACCTACAGTATTTTCTACATGGCACAGAAGTAAATACATGTAGCGTCAAGCACATTGTGGAAACACAAGACGTACATTTCCAGGAAAACAAAGGGTCTGGCGATTCAGGACTTTAGCATATCATTTTCCTAGTCTAGTACACCGGTATATCTCTGATGTCTGTAGCAGAGTGCAAATTGTTCTTTCACAGGATCAACACAAACAATAGTGAGTAAGACACCGAGAAAGAACGAGGGTGAGACAGAGCTCTGTAAACAGCCTGAAATAGGCTGTTTGCTCCCTTCCATTAGGCTAAACAGGAAACCAGACAATTAGCTGTTTGTTCAGGACGCGGCAGACAGAGGTTAGAGGTCAGGTGGAGAGAACTTCCTGGACAGCAAGGAGACGCACAGAGCAGAGCGCTGTCCTTGAGCAGGTGGAAGACAGGAGTGACCGGAACAGAGAACAAGCGAAGAATATGAGAAACATTCACTGCTACATCGAAATACACAAAGGCTGTATAGAGTATTTGAGTATTTTTAGAAGCACTAGCAATGAGCGAGATCTGTGCTTGATTGAAAAAGCATGGGTCACATACACTATTCATCACTGAAGTGAGGAGGAGGAGGAGGGGAACTTGATAGAGTGGCCTGTGTTTTTTGAATGGGCTGCTGCGTCTCCACACTGACGGCCCCCTTGACAGACGGCACATTGAGTTAGTCTGCCTCCAAATGCAATTGCAGCACTATGGTGCGCGATATGAAAAGTGCACTAACTCAATCCAGCCATTCTCTAAGGTACAGCAGAGCTGCATTAGTCTCATTCATTTGGCCCTTAATAGACCAGCGGCCTATCAGAGATCAGAGTCAGTAATTGAATCTAACATCGGTGTGTAAACCCTGGGCTGCAGGTCAGCCTTGGGGGACACATAAAGACACTTCATCTAAGGCCATTCAGTGAAGATCAAACACCAGCAGGGCCAATGATAAGAGACATGTCTTCCAAGATGATTCAGCTGTTGGAGCAGTAGGTCTGCTGTTGTTGCTAGAGGTTGAGCGTGTACAGGTCACAGCCCTGGTGACAGGCACACATACTCCTCTCATGTCTCTCCTAATGGGGATACGGTACCATGGCATGATTACTCAACCGGAAATAGTCACCTCAGAGAGATGGAGAGCATACTGTAAAAACAGAAAGACATCCCATCCTTGAGCTCTGTTTCTATAGAAACTGCTGGTATGCTATACCTTAGCCCTCCTCCTTGTGCATGGCTGAGACAGTAAGTCAGTGAGATGCACACTGACTGCCAAACAAAGGGCCCTGTCCCAGCAGTACAAACCACAGCAACCCCTCCCTAGGCCGTGCCACTCAATTTGTTGGTTTGCTCAATTTGCTTCCTTAACCCACAATTCCTTTGAGGGAGACATGAGGGCATGTCACCATGTCACCATGTCCGATATTGTATTCATTCACTGATTTATTTTTGCTCCTTTCTTTCTGGAAAGAGGAGAGGAGAAATGGTGACTCCAGGCTACTGTTTGTCTCAGACTAAACCTTCTCAGCTGGGTGGATCATCGCTCTGATCAGCTCCAATGTTACCACACACTCACACAGGTGTGAAGGATTGGGTAGATGGAGTTTGTGTGTGGGAGGGAGTGTCTATGTCTGTCTCTATGTCTGTGAGTGTCTCTGTGTGTATGTATGTTCTGTGTCTCTCTGTGTGTCTCTCTGTGTGTCTCTCTGTGTGTCTCTCTACGTGCTTGTCTCTCTGTGTGTCTCTTTCTGTGTGTCTCTCTCTGTGTGTCTCTTTCTGTGTGTCTATCTGTGTGTCTCTCTGTGTGTTTGTACGTGCTTGCCTCTGTGTGCCTCTGTGTCTCTCTGTGTGTGTCTCTTTCTGTGTGTCTCTCTCTGTGTGCCTCTCTGTGTGCCTCTCTGTGTGTCTCTCGTTGTGTGCCTTTCTCTGTGCCTCTCTCTGTGTGCCTTTCTCTGTGTGCCTCTCTATGTGTGCCTCTCTATGTGTGCCTCTCTGTGTGTTTGTGCATGCTCGCCTACAGCCGCATTGGGTTTCAGGTCATCCTCTGCTAGTATTATTTTTTTAGTGAATATGTGTTCCTCTGGTGGTAATCTGAAGGCATGCTACAGTGTGTACAGCTATTCAAATGACAGCTGAGGGGAAAAAAACAGGTTTAGAACAAATCTCCACTTTATAAAATTCTTATCAAACAAGACAGGATATCCTCTCTTTCAAATCGCACATATCTGTTCCCAATAAACATTGTTGTAAAAATAAACTTTCATTCTGCTCCACTGTGTCTTTAGCACGGTCTCATTCCCTTTTAATCATGTCCTTGTTTCTAGCCCTTCTCTCTCATTCATTTGCCTTTTGGTTGGCCGTCATTGTAAATAAGAATTTGTTCTTAACTGACTTGCCTAGTTAAATAAATGTTAAATAAAATAAATAAATAAATAAAATAACTGTGCTAACAATCTTACATTTGATCATTATGACTTGCAATCAAATCAAAAGTAAATAAAATAAGTGTTGTTACAAAGAAACAAACAAAACATAATAAAGACTAACTAGATGATAGTTAGATGACTGTATGAATGAAGAGTCCCATGTTACCATTTTCCTGATCTCAGCTGCTTTCCCAAATGCCCTGGCTTCTTGGAGCCCCTCTCTCCCTGTCTCCACTCCAGAAGGGACTTTAGCTGCAGGCTTCTACAGCCGACCACAAGTAGGATAACAGTCTTAAGGAGGGATTTCTATTTAATAAGAATCCCTCTGCAGGCTAAGCTCTCCACGCTCATTAACCATCTTTACCCTGGCAACCCAGCATCTCATTACAACAACATCAACAACATCAACAATCTACCTCTCTACCATAACACTGATCATCTACAGAGTCGTCTAGAAACAAACACCCGAGGCTGCAGGAGACGGGGATTGGGGTTCAAAGATCAGCCATGGCTGTGGCCCGTCCTACTAAACACCCTGGAAACACAATCAAATGGAACAACATGAGCCCTGACCATGGGCCCTGTCCCCAAAGCAAACAAAGAGAGGCGCAGGTTCAACGCAATAAAGAGTCAAAACAACTAATGTGCCACCGTGTAAACATCATTTAACTTTGGAAAGACCTCTTTGCTAAAGGACCACACACAAGGTGAAAGACAAGAACCCTTGAAAGAGTTTGGTAACGCGCCACAAACTCAGCACACGACATAAAGCCCTGGCTCAGAGATTAAAAGACTAATAGGAGCCGTCAATAAGAAAGCTGTTCAAGGAGAGTTTGTGCATCACAATTCAATCCAGTTTAATCTGCGCTGTGATTTTATACTGAAAGCATTGGATTATTTCACAGCAAAATATAGCCATTTAAATCCAATAACCCATTGAAAGTGATTTATAGAGGAACTTGAATGAGGCTTTTAAACATGGAAGAAGTGACTTCATGTCTCTTAATGCTAAAGCAGACAAAATGCACCTTTGTATACCTTCTCAGTCTGGATACTTCCACTAGAATCCCATACATAGCTTAAAGTCATTCAAAACAATCTCCTTGAGTTTGAGCAATTTTTATTTACAGCTTTAGAACTCAGTGTCCTGGCAGTGCGTAGGAGAGCAGTTACTGTACAGCAGCAACATGGCAGACTCTTTTCCAATAAAGGCATGACGAGGTTGGAAATTGGACTGAAGAGGACAGACAGATTGGGTCTGTGAATATTGCGGGTGAACCCACAGTTTTATTAAAAGCTCCATTACTTCACTTGGCTGTTAACAAGCTTCTTAAGGCCTCTTAGTCTTTCGAAGTGCCACGTCTAATTCATCAAAAGCCATTTCCAAACTACAGCACATTACATAGCACCTTCCTCACGCTCACCTCATACACATGGAATGGGCTAGAGTTGGCCTCTAACAGACTAGCCCCAGCCAAAAAGTTAGCCAGTTAGCTCAAGGCTGTCCGCCACTCTCCACTACTTCAACAAAAACTTCTGCAAGGTGTGTGTGTGAGTATACATATATTTTTGAAATATATGTTTTATTGTCACACACACTGGATAGGTGCAGTGAAATGTGTCGTTTTACAGGGTCAGCCATAGTAGTACGGCGCCGCTCACAGACTATTCAACATAACGTTTGATCACAGGGTGGTAGAGTGAGGAAGCCTTTGGATGTGAGTTTAACTTTTTGAATAGCTGGTGAGCATTTGAACAGCTTAGCGCCTGGTTTTCATTGACAATCCTGTGATATCACTGTTGGTAAACAAGTCATGGACGAGGAGCTGGTCTGCTTCACAGACACATGGAGCTGGTTATTATAGGGTTAAGGGGTGTGTTCACTTGTTAGCTGGCTACTGAGGGAGGGAGTCTAGTCACTTGAACACACACACTTTCATTGTGACATGTCACAGCCCTCAGTCCTGCTACTAATGAAGGCCCAGACCAATTACTGCTGCAAGCCACAGGAGCCCCATCTCAGCACGAGCATGTGGGTGTGTGTGTGTGTGCTTGAGTGCGTGCGTGCGGGCGTGTGTGAGAGAGAGTAAGAAAGAGACAGAAAAAGAGGGAGAAAGAGAGAAGGAGAAAGATGGAGAGAATGTGTGTTTATGGTAGACCTGATTTATAATAAAGGGAAGGTCTTACAGTGTCTCTGGACTGGTGTCTCTGTCCTGAAGGTCAGTTGAGGGGCCTTTCCTCACCATTCAGTGCCCTGGTCACGTCCCAGACCCATAACAGGTGGAATCAGGTGGACCAGGGAGCCTCCACAGCCACTCAGTGGTAGTTAGCCACCTCTGACAGGCAGCAGTTCTGTTTGGCACAGGGACACCGGCTCTGTCCTCAGAGGCTTGGGTCACCACAGTGAATACAGCGGCCACTGAACGCCCTTGAGCACAACGAGCACTTAAGCAGTAAATGTGTCTCGAGACATGAATGTGTCCATTGTCCCTGAGCCACCAGTGTGCTTCCAGCAGGGAATAGAGAGCCGTGCCAAACTACAAGTCCTATTTATCTCCCGTCATGTAAAGGAGTATCCATGTAATTGCACATCAAATGGTTTAGTAAAATCATATCACAAGCACTGATCGAGTTATTCGAGCATTATGGAAAAGCGAGCAGAATCTCCTTGATGAGTTTGTTTGTTGTCAGAGCTGTGAGGGGTCATTCTTACTGTGCAGTTAAAGGCTGTGAAAACCAGAAAGTCATACAGTGTACTTCCAAAGGGTGTAAGATGCTATGGACAATATTTGTTTACCAAACTAAAGGAAGGTCAACTCAAAGTAAGAACTACATAAGATTAATATCAAATTCAAGCTATCATTTGGCAGCTGAGTGCAATGTGTCCTGCCCTGAAGCTGAAGCTGGATGTGGGAGTGAGTTCTTGCATCTGATACATAGAACTGCTTATTATAGAGTATACTGCATTGTGCTTGGGTAACCAGGCTGGGCTAGTGAGTAAGTCTATGTGGTTTGTGGTTGCGTGTGTGTGTGTGTGTGTGTGTGTGTGTGTGTGTGTGTGTGTGTGTGTGTGTGTGTGTGTGTGTGTGTGTGTGTGTGTGTGTGTGTGTGTGTGTGTGTGTGTGTGTGTGTGTGTGTGTGTGTGTGTGTGTGTGTGTGTGTGTGTGTGTGTGTGTGTGTGTGTGTCCGTGTGTGTGTGTGACATTCAGATTTATCCATATGCACCAGCACATGCATATGTTTGAGTGTAAAATGGCAAGCAGTCCTTCAGTGATTCCTTAGTCTAAAATTTAAATCTGGGTTTTATAAACAGTCTCTAATTAGAGAGGGGAGGATGGAATCCTATTTTAGGCTCAGTGGCCGTGCACGCCCTTCCCACATGTGTGCACACACACGCACATGCACACTTGTGCACACACACACAGTGCTCCTGTGTGCAGAGATGGAAACAGTCTCAGGACAATTGAATTCATGAGAAAGCAACTTCCATGACATGCGGGTTATGCATTCTACTTATCTTTTATTCAGGGTTTCCTTTTAGTTGTGCAACACAATTTCCTAAACCTGGGAAACCAACAAAGAATGAAAGATGAAAGATGTAAGCAAGTGGCTGCCTAGAATCCTAACAACCAAAGTAAAACACGGCAAGTCAATGTTAAAAGTACAACTAAGATTCCCATAGTTCACTGTCAACATCCTTACCAACCAACACAAGAAAAGGTTCAAAACGGCAGTCCAACCTAGTCAGCAACTCCATCAGTGTCTAAAGTTTGTTATTTTAATGAGGCAATTTAGTGAATCTAGGCTTTTCAATCAAGTGGAATGTGGTCCATGCCTGACTAACATTGTCTCATTGTTCTGTCTCATAACTAAGCTCTGTTTTCTGCTCCAATGCAAAGACTGCTGGGAAATTGGTTTGCTTTTGCAAAGGATAGGGACAAAATCATTCTGACCCAAATAACTTAAAGCTGGAATTGTTAATTGGTGAAACTGTCACGTCCATTCGCGATATTAATACAACAAAGAAGTTACTTAAAACAACAAACACTACTATCTCCCACGGATATCATTGCACACGTGATAGAAAAGCTGCATTTTTTTACCATGTTGCAGGATACTCCTCACCTCCGCTTTGTCAACAAAACAAAAACAATAACAGCGGCCGTGGGGTGGACAGTTGCAGTGTTTCCACTAACAACGCTGTTTGACTAGGTAGGAAGTTTGATGTTGTTAGTTAAATGCATTACATACAGTTGAAGTCGGAAGTTTACATACACTTAGGTTGGAGTCATTAAAACACATTTTTCAACCACTCCACAAATTTCTTGTAAACAAACTATAGTTTTGGCAAGTCGGTTAGGACATCTACTTTGTGCATGACACAAGTAATTTTTTCCAACAATTGTTCACAGACAGATTATTTCACTTATAATTCACAATTCCAGTGTGTCAGAAGTTTACATACACTAAGTTGACTGTGCCTTTAAACAGCTTGAAAATTATGTCATGGCTTTAGAAGCTTCTGATCGGCTAAATGACATAATATGAGTCAATTTGAGGTGTACTTGTGGATGTTTTAAGGTCTACCTTCAAACTCAGCGCATCTTTGCTTGAAATCATGGGAAAATCAAAAGAAATCAGCCAAGACCTCAGAAAAATAAATTGTAGACCTCCACAAGTCTGGTTCATCCTTGGGAGCAATTTCCAAACACCTGAAGGTACCACGTTCATCTGTACAAACAATAATACGCAAGTATAAACACCAGGGGACCACGCTCAGGAAGAAGATGCGTTCTGTCTCCTAGAGATTAACGTACTTTGGTGCAAAAGTGCAAATCAATCCCAGAACTACAGCAAAGGACCTTGTGAAGATGCTGGAGGAAACAGGTACAAAAGTATCTATATTCACAGTAAAACAAGTCCTATATCAACATAACCTGAACGTCCCCTCAGCAAGGAAGAAGCCACTGCTCCAAAACCACCATAAAAAAGCCAGACTATGGTTTGCAACTGCACATGGGGACAAAGATCGTACTTTTTGGAGAAATGTCCTCTGGTCTGATGAAACAAAAATAGAACTGTTTGGCCATAAAGACCATTGTCATGTTTGGAGGAAAAAGGTGGAGGCTTGCAAGCTGAAGAACACCATCCCAACCATGAGGCACAGGGGTGGCAGCATCATGTTGTGCAGGTGCTTTGCTGCAGGAGGGACTGGTGCACTTCACAAAATAGATGGTGAATAATATATATAATATAATAAAATGGTGATCCTAAATGACCTAAGACAATTTTTACTATGATTAAATGTCAGGAATTGTGAAAAACTGAGTTTAAATGTATTTGGCTAAGGTGTATGTAAACGTCCGACTTCAACTGTATGTACAGTAGAAATGTGCGTTGTGTTATTGAGTGGCTCTGTAATGCTCAGTGAAATGGAATAGAATGAACAACTCCACTCCAATTAGTGGGTAACTAGCGAATGTAAAGCCATTCCATTGGACACAGAGGTCAGTTCCACGTTTAGTTTAGAGTTTTCAACTAACGTGAATTCAATGTGAAATCAACATAAAATGTAACCATGTCATTGGATTTAGGTTAAAATGTGAGTGGAAAAAAGACAAAATGCCCTTACGTTGATGACTTTTTGTGAATCCAAACAGTTTTCCACATTGATTCAACATCATCACATTGATTTTTTTGGGGTTGAAATGACGTGGAAACAACGTTGATTCTAACAGTTTTTGCCCAGTGGGAATGTTTCTTCACACCATGCAAATGGTTCTCATACACTTCACCAGAAAGATTTATCTAGTGTAAATTACATCTCATTTAGAGTGACACATTTAAACTGAGATAGAACCACAAGTTTTTACAGTGATGACATCTCAATTTGAATAATTATAGTCGAAAATCCGTTTCTGACACATTTGACCCATTTATCAAACATAATTATGCTTTAGTTACAAAGTGAGCAAATTAATAATTTTCTTTTTCAGTAATTCAAGGATTAATTTCAAGCAGTATATCAGCAGAGACAAATGCCCATTTTGCAACATTATAGACATTTGATAAAGTAGATCTGAAATATGTTCAACACTAAACATACGGTAGATTTACTCTTACTATCTTCAGATATCAATACTCGGTATCACACAAACACAGAATTAGACACACACACAAACACACACAAACACACACAAAGACCAAAAGCATTCTCACCACAGACACACCGCCGCCCTCTGTGGGTCTGCAGTCTGCTCCCAAAGCAGAAACTCTGGGGGCCATTTATGTGGTTCAGCACCGGGAAGAGAGAGGGGAAGGGGAAGAGAGACAGAAGGGTGGGGGGTATATCTGGAGAAGAATAACCAGAAAGTTATGAATCTTTTGGAGTAAGATTAGAAGGAGCTGTGTGAAATGAAAAACTATAATAAGAAAAAATTCACTCAGGGGTATAATGTTGCTATGACAACATATTTCTCTGCTTTTGCCAAATTTAAAGGTCATGGCCTTTTGAGCAACAATCTAAAATGATAAATGGACTATGTATTCACCAGTTTTATCATTGCACTGTGATACAAAAAAGCGGCATCAGTGTGCTTTAGGACAATGCAGACGCCTCAGAGTGGTCGGGTAGGCTGTTTGGCGGTTTCAGCCAGCTGGATTTAGGACCACGGGACACCACAGAGCGTGCAGACAGGCTGTGTGAAGGCAAAGCTTCTAACCAGCATGGTGCTGCTGTCTGTGTATGTTGCGCTTTTTCTCAGATTTGTAAAAGCAAGCAGAGCAGAAACTGGCTACTCATTATTTGACTGCTGTAGCTGGCAAGGTAACTGCTGTTTAACTTAACAGAAAAATATATATATTCCCAGTGCTGAGCTAGTAGTGTAACTGACATGTAATGTCAGCTGTTTTATCTCCTCTCGCTGAAGTTCTGACTGAAGAGAATGAACTAGCTAGCAATAGCTACCACAGCCAGTCCAGTTCTAGCCTTTAGCTACTATATGTTAGATAGAAGTATCTAACAGCTTTTGTGTGTATGGAAATGTTTTGTCCCATTTCAACAGAAGTAAATTGACTAGTTTTTGCTAGTTGATGTACCATTAGAGCTGGCTAACGTTAGATAGCTAGTTTACTAACTTTTGGTAGAATTTTTTTTACCTCAATCACACTAAACCTGAATCAAACTATGAAACCAGTAACCAAACAATTGAAGACCGATATTATGACATTTTTTGGCAGCGCAATGTTAGTTTTTATTAGAGTCAGTACAGCAATGTAATGTTATTGATCTGTCAGTTTCCCTAGCTAATTCCCTACTTGTCACACTGATATGGTATTAGCAGCTCTACAGACTACACTGTCATGGTGCACAGTCACTGCACAACACAATATTGATGATTATGAATGGATACAGATGTGTTTGAATGCCCAGTCATTTACATAGTGTAACGACCCTGGGTTTATAAGCGTGGATATCAACACCGCCGCTCGAGCATGCTTTTGGGGCACAGTCGATATAGCGCTGGACTTCGGGTTAGAAGGTTGAGGGATTGAGACCTGCTCCCTGCCTGTTTCACTACATTGGTGTCAGAAGTGGGATGCAATGTAATGTATAGTGCAGGTTAAAACCATGGTATTTCCATGATCCACATTTGCCATGGTATAAATTATGTAATACCATGGTATTATTTAGGTGCATGGCAGTACCATCATATTTCAAAGCTAAAACCATGGTACATGTCCATGATTCAGATGTATGCCATGGTATAAATAATGCAATACCATGGTAATATTTAGGTACATGGCAGTACCATCATACTTCAAAGCTAAACCCATGGTACATTTCCATGATTCAGACTATACCATGGTATAAGTGAAAGTACCATAGTGGCACCATGGTATGAATGAAAGTACCATTGTAGTACCATGTTACATTTTTGTAAGGGTAGAAATGGTAAGATAAATTGGCACTCCAAATGGAAAATGTGGCCGACCGCTGGTGTAGCCTATTACCGGCAACTTCAGGAGCATAATGGCAGAATCTGCGTAAGCCAGCAGCAGCGGGAGAAGGAGGGTTGGAAACAGGTTTTTCTCTTCTGGTTAGGCTATCTTGATCTCAGGCACAATCTTGAGTCCTTTGTGTGTCTTCATTATTTATTTAATAAAACGGGGTGCTTAAAGCATCAGAAAAGTTCAGTACATATAGTTGATTTTATTAAAACACATAGGGTCTATATATAGAAAAATACACATTTTAAAATTTGATTGGTTGAAAGAAAAGACTATTCATGGTGGACCAAGATTTGTTTAAGTCGGGAACAGCCCTAGCAGAAATGCAGGAAATGAGCTTTAGATGCCCCGAAAAATTCTGAGGGAGGACCCCCCTGCCAGGTTATGTCCCCCACACTTCTAAAACCAAAGTTGAATGGACACACATTAGATATCAAATAATATTTGTTTCATCTGTGACTTTTAACTTGACCTCTCAGGCAGGCAGGGGGTCCTGGGTATGTGTGGCATTGACAGGTGCTGAGGCTGTTCATAGTGCCCTGGGCATCCAGTGTCAGGCCTTTGTTTTTGTTTTTTACTCATTGCTGACCAGTGCCCCACCTAACATCTGCGAACAGAAGAGAGCCCACTCCCCCTCCTTTCAACACCTTTCCCCACATAAATAAACCCTCTCCCAGCAGGAATGCCTGTGTGCTATGAGCCCTCCACAACTCAAAGCTATTGGAATTCTCACTGCTGATAAGATGGCTGTTGGGACATTTCATCGACATACTCCCATCTCAACACATACTGACTCACAGACCCAACACAAACCAATGGCACATCTGTTAGTCCTTTTGATAACCACACACGGCCCACCCCACTCCCAAGATCCCAATGTGGGAGAGGACAAGATGGCTATAAACTATAAAAGACAGGCATATCATATTGCTATATATAGGCCTGCTGTGACAAAGTCAATTAAAGGTCTCCACTTAGAAGCCAGATGAATTAAACAAAACTCTTATGTCTAGATAGTTTATCATTCAGTATGTATTTACTGATACATCTGAGTTCTCAGTGATCCATCAAGACGATTGGTTGAGTATGCCATCCAAGATATACCTACTGGTCACCTGCCTGTTTGTGCTAGGGCTTTTTGCTGATGAGGCCACAGAGCTTTTGTCTGATGAATGGATGGGAGACACTCTAACATTCCCATAAGAATCTATATAGACAGTGGTGTATGGACAGGACCCAGGCCCTACTGCGCCCACGCAGGCAGAGAGCAGCCACTCTGCAGCTGTCTGAGGGGTTGTCCTGCTGCTCCACATTCCTCTCAGTGCCTGCTGACGGCCAAGGACAGGCACTGGTGCCGCCCAGCCTGCCACCCCTCGCATCTGCGCCCACTCCTTAGGGTTGGCAATTGCTGGACCAAGGTCATCAGTAACAGGCAACAGTGAAAACAAATGTCAAAAGAGGGGAGAGGTTTTGACTTTTATGAAAGCATAAATTATAACCACCCAGACTTATAGACAGCACACTCCCTCCCACTGAAGAAGTGGTTTCCCCACCTCAGTGCTACATTGTTGTTAACCATTAGAGACAGAGTCTTCATGGTTCTCCAGACCTTGCTAAAGGAAATGGGATGTGTAACCTCAGCTTCTCTGTATCCTTTACAAAGTACTAAACTAGATAGCAATACTAACACACGCACATACACACGCACACGCACACAAAAAATGTATTCAACATTTAGTCCTACTATTTAGCAAAATAAAAAAATAAATACCATTTAAACATTATTACAGTGTAGGGGAGGATGGTTAACATCAAAGTACCTTTAATGAAATGCTACTGTATCAAAACTATACTATAGATTCAGTCTCTTCTCTGGCTCTTCCCACAGTGCCTGAGGTCTGGTAGGCAGAGAGAGAAAAAGAGACTGGGGAGCAGTCAGCCTCCTGGGCCACATCCCTCTGAACAGCCTGCCAAGCCTGTAGACTCAGCCTCAGCCTCTCCCTCTATTCTCCCTCTCTCTATTTTCTCCCTTTGTCCTACCTCTTCTCTCCCTTTCCCTTTCCCTCTCTCTCACCCTGCTATCAGCCATGCGTAATTAGCCATAAACACAGCCCTGCGCAGGCCCACATCTGGAAGGCTTTTAGACATGGCAGTGTCCTACCAATACAGCTAAATATTTATGTTGAGAGTTACTGCGTGTGGATGAACTCAAGATAGAGGGGTGTGGAGGGAGGGATAGATAGATAGAATGAGGGAAAAGGGGGAAAGATGACTAACTCATGGAGAAAGCCTTCGAATACAATTGTGTAACTGTGCACTGCTGACAAGTTGAAAGTCACTAAAACATCTACCAAAGTGCAGCCTTCTAAAATCTTTTAACATAATAGAGGATATCCAACGCTGTCTGATATACTTTAATCAAATTGGTCTCAATTGCCTACACATTATTAAACCAATCCAAAGCCCACAAGGTATGGGGAGTCAGAGGAGGAGGTGGCAGTGTTAGGCTAACTGTTTGTTCCTTTATGGTCCACAGGAACAACAAACATCCAACTAATACTTTTAATAAACAAACCCCTGTTGGGATTTCCCATGGGCTGAGGGGCCTCAGCTGGAATGTTCATGGGGGCCAGCTGTTGTGTATTACACGTAGCAGCCAGGCCTGGTGTCCCCAAGACCCATAGCCCTGCCCACGACTGGCTGCATGGAGCCATGGAGGAGAACATGAATCTAACCTGACCCAGGAGAGGGTCAGATGTCGCCTTGACATCCTTAGTAATGAAATGCCTTGAGAAACTTGTCATATTCTCAGCGTCACCCAGAAGCTTCTCGACCCATTTCCGTTTGCCTATCAGCCCAGCAGAGGAGTTGATGATGCCATTTTTACCCTCCTTAACATGGTCTATAGACATCTAGAGGGTGCCAAATCCCATGTTAGGGTTCTGTTTGTTGACTTTTCCTCTGCCTTCAATGCAATCCAGCCCTACATTCTGGCACAGAGACTCATTTGGGACTTCTCCTTAGATGGGGGGCTGGTTTTGTGGCTGTTGGACTTCCTGAGCCAATGCTCACAGCGAGTCAAAATAGGTCCCCACGTGTCGGACATACGCAATACCAACACAGGCTCTCCTCAGGGATGTGTCTTGTCCCCACTCCTGTACACTAATAGTTGTACTAGTTCCCATCCTGACAGACACCTCGTTAAGTTTGCTGATGGCACTGCCTTGATCAGCCTGTTGCATGATGACGAGGAACATCATGGCCCGGTCCTAGATGACTTTGTAGAGTGGTGTGAGGAATCACACTTGGTCCTCAATACCAACAAGACCAAAGAGATGTGCATAGACTTCAGGAAGTGTACAACACCTACCTCTGCAACATCTATCAGAGGTCAGAACATAGAGATCGTAGAGGAATACAAATACCTGGGTGTCCTCTTGGACAATAAGCTTCAGTTGAGTAAATGTACAGACCTAATCTACAAAAAGAGCAAACAGAGACTGTACTTTCTCAAAAAGCTGCAATCTTTTAATGTTGACTGTACTATACTGACTCTGTTTTACAAATCCTTCATTGACAGTATTTAAACTTTTTGTATTGTTTGTTGGTTTGGCAATGCCACTGTCAGCCAGAGAAATATGCTGAGAAGGATTATCACCACAGCAAGCAAGGTACTTGGAGTCAAACAGACAGGCCTGGATGAGATCTTTAAGGTCTTTAAGGCTCACAAAATCATTTTAGCCCCAAGCCACCTCCTGTACCCTGACTTTGAACTACTTCCCTCTGGGCGCAGGTATAGGGCACCCCTCAGCAGGAAAAACAGAACTAGACAATCATTTGTGCCAGGTGTGATATCCCTCCTAAATAACTCGGGCTACTGTTCCTATCAACTCAGTAATGTTTTTCCAAATGTTTTATTGGTATGTAACTGTTATGAAAGTTGTATTGTCAATTTTGTTTTGTATTTAAACGCCACTTTAAACGTGTACATGACACTGCAACAAAATTTCCCCATGGGGACAATAAAGTCAGTCAGTAAGTAAGTAAGAGGGGCAGCAGAACTGGGTGACAGGGCACCCGATCTGGGGAGGTGATGATGCAGAGTAAGCTGAGCTGAAGTTGAGCCCCCCTACTGTACCTGGGATACAGTTTGTAAAGACTTCGGAATGCCAGGAATAACAGGAATATCAACACAACTTCTCACATTCCACATCTGGCTCTAATGTCATGAGCGACGATGAGAGTATGAGCGAATGGAGCAATTCATTGAAAGCTCTCTGGCAAATGACCTTACCAGCCACATCGTATTTCAGTACAGAAATGGTAAGGATGGCTTATGACAGTTTTTCACAGGGGATTGGGACGTAATTGTTTGCTCCTAGTACACAGCCTCATGAAAGTGTCACAGTATGCTAAACATGTGTAGGAAAACAAATCAAGTAATAATAATAAATAATAAATAAATAATAATAAATAAATAAGTACGGTAGGTACAGGGATGTGAGATTATCCTCAATCACCTCCACCGCTGCCACCCAGGCTATTTTTGTTATTCTTTCCTCTCTTCTGGTTCTGAGAAATGTGTTCTCCAGATGTTTATGCTGCCTTTATTAAGCAGAAACACAAGGCCTATAAATGGACGGCGGGCCGCCTTGGGCTCCCTCGGGCTGTGCCTCCTTTGCATTGCGCCGATGGGCCAGTTTGGGGTTTTACTACGCCCATGTGCAGGCGAGTGCTGCTCCCACTGGGTCAGAGAGGAGGAGCATTGTGGGATTGTGGAGAAGCAGGGTACCTTGGAAAATGGTTCAATCAGCTTGAACCTTTGAGTGTTCTGTGAAGGGCTGGGGTTTTTGGTAGCAGCTTCACATGTGCATATATACAGCAGCTCAGAAGACTGTGTAGGTGTATCTTATCTTACAGCAACTACAATCTCTTTACCTCCTATTAAGAGCCATTCTTCTCTGGAATGGAGTGAGGTAGTGTAAGCCATGACTACATTTCCCTTGATTTATTGGTGAATAAACACATCAATCATATGAATTCAGATTGTCAGCCACACATGAATAGTCTATCAGACTAACAGTGCTACAGGATGTTGGAAATGGCAGACAACAGTGCTAGGTCTCACCATTAGCTGGACAGCGGTCGGTCAGCCTTCCTTCCTGAAGAGAAGTGAGGTGGCTGCCTGAGATTGCTGGAATGTTATGGTATTAAAGGTAGGAGCCAAGCTGCCATTAAAGCACAGAGAGGGAGGATAAAAGAGTAGAAATGTGTTTCTGTTTATCCTAGTTTAGCAAGGCAAAGTCAGCTGGATTGTGGGGTGGGTGTGGGGAGCGGGGAGGGAGGGAGGGGGACACTGAAACCCAGTGTGTTTCCTTGGGTCAGAATCATATTTAAAGCGACAGAGTTGTGTCAAAGGGGCAGGGGCAGATGATAGCTTTACTTCACAAAGTCTGCCGTCAGGATCGACACAGGTCCAGACTCCCTGCACTGTGCTTTTCAGAGACACAACTGACTCTGGGTTTGAGCTTTCAGCTCACATAGTAGTCTGTTACTATGCCAGTGTATAAACTTCTGTCGCTCATGGGCCAAAAACATGTCCATTACCTCAACCAGTCATTAAATACCAGTATAACTAAGAATACAAGGTCAGTTTTGGAGGGTTTATCAGCATACAACACAAAGGTGTAATGTATTTTCTCCATGTGTATATTTAAATGTTAGTCATTTAGCAGACATTCTTATCCAGAGCAACTTACAGGATAAATTAGGGTTAAGTGCCTTGCTCAAAGGCACATCGGCAGTTTTTCCCCACATAGTTGCCTCTGGGATTCGAACCAGCAAACTTTTGGTTACTGGCCCAATGCTCATAACTGCTAGACTACCCGCCTCCTATATTCAATTATATTCAATGTATAAAACTGTTAAGATGTATTGGGTGCCACAATTTAAACTATACCCCAAGCCCAAGGTAGAGAGTTTCCCATAACCCATTTAAATATTTGCACTTCGCCCTTCTGTCATCCTCGAGAATGATTTCCTCATATTGAGAGAAGAGTGTCCATTGATATGTATTTCTCTTACTCAGTTCTGGGATTTAATAAAGACCAAAATAGTTTCTCAATGAACATGCAGAATATCAACATTGTTTGATATTTTCATCATGATCTGTCTACAGTGTTTGGACAATCATGAGGCCCAGTCCCTATCTCCTCGGTCACAGTTTTGAATAACTACATTTGTATTGCCCACTGGCCTACTGTATTTTAAACTCACAGTTTTAATCGGTAAAAAAAAAGATGACTTACAAAGTAACGGTCCCGTTAGGGAGCAGACCCGGATCTGGAGTTTCAGAACGTTCTTCGCTGTCGCAGCTGACTCTTTTCCGGTACGGCGTAGTGGCGTGGGCTTTGGAACGTTCATCTGTACAGCTGCAGCCCGTAATGATGAGCCCAGAACATGCTTGAGTGAGCCTCGACTCAGAGGCAGACAACAGGACCAGCATCAGCAACAGACGCCCCAGGAGCGGGATGCCAACGCAGGGCACAACCATTGTCCTTATCAGTCTCATCTCAGCTGTCCCCTTGTCATCCCATTTCTCCACCACGAAGGTTCCTGGGGCGATGACAGGAAGAACAAACGTATTTTTACAAATGTGTAACAAGTTGCTAATATCCGTTTAGTTCCTATTAAAAGATGCTCGAAACTTACTGGTAAAAAGGCATTCCCAGTATTTTGCACTCCCAATATTCACAGTCCTACTGTAGATGTGGCTTGAGAAATCACGGTAAAACTCACTGTAATCGAGTTGTCCTGAACTAAAACTCTACTTGAAAGTTGATGTTTCGCGATAAAAAAAATTCGTATTTGTCCAATTGTCCGTAAATTTGTACCTCCCTGATGCATTCCTCCAACTCTGGGTCGGATTGTCACAATTATAATTTGATTAGCCTACCTTTATATGTCCAAACCTAGGCTATATCCAAACTCCGTTATTCCAGTGGTTTTGATCAAATCCTTAGCTCAGTTTAATAAAATCTGCTGCCCTCCACAGCTTTAGTTGAATTCATAGATTTAGGAATTCGTTTTGGCACGATGTTCTCAAGGCATTCAACAAAGTTTGCCATTCCGGATCTTCAAGATTTAAGTTCTCCATGTGTCAATTTAAATGAAACTTTATCTGAAAGTAAATGAGTTCATTTGGAAAACGACAAAGCGCGTCCTGGTCGGCTCCTTGGTAATTCCCAAAATCTAGCGGTTTTGCTTGCCACTCTGTCACACGCAAATGTACTTACTACAGCAAGTGCGGCCATTCCGTCGCCGGCTATGCGATGATCCTCGGGGTCCTAGCGCAGCTTTAACTTTGGCAGTTTCACTGGGTTGCTATCAATTTTTAGAATAACAGGCAGTCAGCCAGCTGTCGGTCTGAAAGTGGATCTGCAATTGAAGGATATTTTCGGGTGCCAAAACTGTCCATTTGTAAAGAAATAAGGTCCTAAGATTTAAATGATAACTGAAACATCAATATTATATCAATAGTCATAGACAAGCCTTTGTTAATGTATTTAACAATTACAATTTATATTTTCATTTGAATTAATACAGTATTCACACATCACTTTTTAGGTTACATCAAATAGCTAATTAATATACTGCAGTGTTTCCTACTCTAAAGTACAGTTTAAATGCAATATTTTGTCTTTAAATGTATGGTATTGTTATGTTTATCAAGATCATCAGAGGATGAATCGATAACAGAAACTTGCAAATTACCTAAACTTAGAAGTGGCTCTTGACTGACCACAGCATTTTGATGAAAATGAATTTGATTATGCATGATCCCTTGTTGCTGGCATATTCTTGCCAGTAGATCATACACTGAGTGTACAAAACATTAGAAACACCTGACATAGACTGACCAGGTGAATCCAGGTGAAACTATGATGCTTTATTGATGGAACTTGTTAAGGGGGGGGGGGGGGGGACGGGGACAGACAGGTTAAATGATTTTTAAGCCCTGAGACAATTGAGACAAAATATTGAAGTGCCTTTGAACAGGGTAGTAGTAGGCACACCGGCTTGAGTGTGTCAAGAACTGCAACACTGCTGGGTTTTTCACGCTCAAGTTTCCCGTGTGTATCAAGAATGTCCACCACCCAAAGGACCTCCAGCCAACCACACAAATGTTGGAAGCATTGGCGTCAACATGGGCCAGTATCCCTGTAGAACGCTTTTGATACCTTGTATCAAGAAGATATATATTAAGAAGATGTTCCTAATGTTTTGTACACTCAGTGTATACACTGTATAGGCCAACATACGGGGATTTGCCTTGCTGCTGGATTTCAACACATGCAGCTAGAAGAAGATGACCATTCATATCTTCCACTGACCACACTTTGGGAACTAGAAAACATTGGCAAGTTTGCTGTTGACTTCAATCCACCAAAGATCTTGCATGCAAGCAGGTTATAGACTGGAAAAGGTGTTGGCTTCAATGAGCACATCAGTTGTTAGAGCAAAGAAATTCAGTGAACCTTTGAGAGTTTCTTGTTGACAGATGATTTGTTTCTAACATCACAAGAGGATTTACTGAACTATTTACCCATCATGAGAGATCAGATTCACATAAATCAACTTCTCCCAGCTTTAGGAAGAATGTAGTGAGGCCATAATGTTATGAGAGAACCACGCTGAAGCTATCATGTTAGAAGCTGAGGTCAGGGCCAGAGGAGTCTAGATCAGCCTGTCTAGATAAGTCAGCTCAGCAGGGTCACTGTTGCACCCGGACCCTGGCCTGTTTAGTGCAGGGGCCAGGGTCACTGTCTAATTTGATTCAGAGGTCTATACATGACTGCATTTTTGCAACTGAAATAACATTGCTTTTATGGCAAACAAAGCTGCATGTTAATGACTGTACTGCTACCGCCAATTGCCTGTTGCTATAGCAAGCAATATTATGGGTCCTTATCCATTGGCCACTGTATGCTGTAAACAACCAAAAAGAAAGAAAGGCATCGAACAAGCAGTGATACTTACTACACCACTGGTCATTGCAATAGATGGACACTTTTACTTTCAGTCTGTAGTTGTGATTTAGTTCATGGCATGGTTTTCATAACATTACAGCCCCAAGTAATGCTTGTGCCCATTGTTAATGAAAGTGCCTGCTTTAGCTCATTATCCAAATAAGTGTAAGCACAACTCTAGCAATCGCTTATCTAAAAACAGATGCATCACTCTGATGCAGGTGGAAGAAGTACAGTTAAGTACAGCTAAATGGCGATAATACATTTTTTCCTGTTGCTTTCAAGGTTGACTATCAAGCTGTGCAGTGATGCGTTTTGATCCTCATGTGTTGACATCAAAATTCCATGGCAATGTCATTACAATTCCGCCTACTCGAAAATGTTATTTTTTCCTGAAAGAAAGAATAAAATTAGATACCGCCTGGTAAGACTTTTTGTAACCTAAAACAATTTTGAACACTCCAAAAAATACATTTGACTGTAAAATCCCTACAGTACAGGCCTCAATTTCAACAAGTCTGTCCTTGTCTATGAAATAATCCCAATAGTGCTGCACTCCACAGATTTATGTTTAAAAATACTTTCTGATATATGAGAGGCAGTGGAGGAATGAAACCTTAGTGTTTCAAATCTGGAGTGCATTTTGAAATATGAAAAGGTGAACCAGAAGATTATTTGAAATGGGTCTTGGTGCAATTGGGGGTGACATGTACTCACAGACATATCCAAAACGCAGGCACCTCAAGTCGTGCTAGCATGTCCCGTCGTACAATGGTGTAGTGTGCTCTGACCCACCCTTCAGACCCCCGGTTTGTTATTCCTGTATGTGATACTGTACACTGGAGCAGGCTCAGAAAAGCCAGCATGATTGCTTAAGGAAATCAGAAAGAGTGGTTGGGCGCCTGCTCAGCGATGAAACAGAGGGCTGTTTATCCAAGCCATTAAATAAGGCTTCAAGTACAACACCCCCCTTCCAACTCCCACTCCCCAGCCCCCAAATCTCTCTCATCTGGAGAGCACAGTTTCCATTTAAAATGTCACGTCCCAAACTGCACATTACATCAAATTGTATTTAATGGCATCCAGACTAACTTTAATGTTGTTCCAACATTCTCTCTGCATAACCCTTTCCCCTCGCTTTATTTTCTCCCTAGCTCGTATAGCGGTGCAAGCTATCTCTCTCTCTGTTCCACGTCTGGACTCCATTCCAGGTTGAATATGGTGAGAGGGGGAATGGAGGAAAGGAAAGGTGGAGGGACTGGCTGAGAAGCTATTGATCTGAGGAGAGAAGAAGAGAGATTCAGTTTTGAAAGAGATTGGGTGGAAGTGAGGTCAGGTTGGAGGAGGAATGTGATGATCCCTCTTGGGCATTTCCACTGGCACTTCCCAACCTCACATTACAACAATACAATGAGCACCGTCGTCTTCAAAGAGGTGAATACAATCACAGGTTTGTAAAGACGTAATGAAACAAGTGTATTAGTTACAGCATATTCAAGAAAATAAGGTACCAATCATCTTATCGTTACTATCAGTGGAGGCAAAACTCCAATAGTGAGGAAAACATTACAGTGTAATTAATACTAAACACAAACTACTAGACTACTCCTGTACTGTATCATCATGAAGTCTGATGTTGTTCCTTTCTTGAGGAAGCAACGACATCTAGTGGTAGAGTCAGCATTGAGGCTGCTGAGGACTGACTTCCTTGCCAAACCTACAGGGAGAGAAATCAGTAAAAAGTACGATAGCTTACAATATTTTAATGTATTGGATTGTATCCACTTTTGTGAAGTAGTTGTTCTTTTAAAATGATTTACTTAAGCGTTTTTTTTTACAACACCTACAACACGGAATTACGATACTACGTTATCAACTCCCGTAGGATACAAACCATGGATGATACTTGGACAGCCTCAGTACAGTGCAGACTTGTGTGACAATGTGGCCCCCTTCTGGAAGAAAAATAAAACAGCAGAACCTGTGAAAAACAGTCGTAAGCATAAATGACAGACTGAGCAGACACTGTGCTTGTCGTGCCCAAAGTAGTGCTTTAAAGCTTAGTGCCCTCAAGTCACAGCCATTTTATGTGTGGGATCATAACATCAGATATTTTATTTGACTCATTGAGATTCACGTTTTTATTTGGAGGTAAGATAATGTGAATTTCCATTAGATTTGCATCACTGTTCATCCATGTACAGTGGGGCAAAACAGTATTTAGTCAGCCACCAATTGTGCAAGTTCTCCCACTTAAAAAGATGAGAGGCCTGTCATTTTCATCATAGGTTCACTTCAACTATGACAGACAAAATGAGAAAAAAAATCCAGAAAATCACATTGTAGGATTTTTAATTCATTTATTTGCAAATTATGGTGGAAAATAAGTATTTGGTCACCTACAAACGAGCAAGATTTCTGGCTCTCAGACCTGGCATCACTGTTCATCCATGTACTGTAGGTCATATATAGTCATGGTTACTTGGCCACATGGTTCATGCAAAAGGTCTAAGGATATTTTAGCCTACATACCTTACATATTTACTTACAAGCTTGAGCTCCATTTTAGGATCTGTAGGTAACACAAAATTACCAATTCAACTCAATGCACTTTTTTATTAAAAGCATCAGAGACACGGGAGGTAGCACCAGTAGGCCAGATGTCCCCATCTATAGGATGATCTATAGCCTTCAAACTGAACTCTGGAAGACCCAGAATTACCTCTGCTGCAGAGGATAAGTTCATTAGAGTTACCAGCCTCAGAAATTGCAGCCCAAATCAATTCTTCACAGAGTTCAAGTGACAGACATCTCAACATAAACTGTTCAGGGGAGACTGCGTGAATCAAGCCTTCATGATGAATACAGAAAAAAAAAACACTACTAAAGGCCACCAATAAGAAGAAGCAACTTGCTTGGGCCAATAAACACGACCAATGGACATTAGACCGGTGGAGATCTGTTTTTAGATGTTTGGTTCCAACCACCGTGTCTTTGTGAGACGCAGAGTAGGTGAACGGATGATCTCCACGTGTGTGGTTCCCACCGTGAAGCATGGAGGTGGTTGAGTGATGGTGCTTTGCTGGTGACACTGCCTGTGATTTATTTGGAATTCAAGGCACACTTAACCAGCATGTCTACCACCGCAGCGAAAAGCCATCCCATCTGATTTGCGCTTAGTGCGACTATCATTTATTTAAACAGGACAATGACCCAAAACACACCTCCAAGGCTATTTGACCAAGAAGGAGAGTGATGGAGTGCTGTATCAGATGACCTGGCCTCCACATTCACCTGACCTTCACCCAATTGAGATGGTTTGGGATGAGTTGGAACGCAGTGTGAAGGAAAAGCAGCCAACAAGTGCTCAACATATATGGGAACTCCTTCAAGATTGTTGGAAAAGCATTCCATGTGAAGCTGGTTGAGAGAATGCCAAGAGTGCACAAAGCTGTCAAGGCAAAGGGTGGCTACTTTGAAGAATCTCAAAATATATTTGGATTTGTTTAACACTTTTTTGGTGCTACATGATTCTGTATGTGTTATTTCATAGTTGATGTCTTCACTATTATTCTACAATGTAGAAAATAGTAAAAAGAAAAACCCTTGGAGTAGGTGTCCAAACTTTCGTGTGGATATACATATATACACACACACACACTATACCAAACATTATGACACATTCCTAATATTGAGTTGCAGCCCCCCCCATTTACTCTCAGAACAGCCTCAAGTCGTCAGGGCATGGAATCAACAAAGGTGTGAAAAGGGATGCTGGGACATGTTGACTCATGCGCTTTTCACAGGTGTGTCATGTGGGCTGGATGTCCTTTGGGTGGTGGACCATTCTTGATACACATGGGAAACTGGGCATGAAAATCCCAGCAGTGTTGCAGTTCTTGACACACACAAGTCGGTGTGCCTGGCCCCTACTACCATGCCCCGTTCAAAGACACTTAAATCTTTTGTATTTCCCATTCATCCTCTGAATGGCACACATACGGTCAACTGTCAAGGCTTCAAAATCCTTCTTTAACCAGTTTCCTCCCCTTCATCTGATTGAAGTGGATTTAACAAGTGACGTCAATAAGGGATCATCGCTTTAACCTGGATTCAACAGGTTAGTCTATGCCATGGAAAGAGCAGGTGTTCTTAATGTTTGTATACTCAGTGTATGTATGCATTATATAAATATATATAAATGTAAAAAAAGAGCAACCGCAATTTGATGTGTTTTTATTAACTGTGACATGAAAATAACATTCTAGTGTTGCTCTCTGGGTGCTGCTGTGAAGAAACAGAATATACAGTAATAGCATCAGCAAACCTCTTCACACTAAAGATATACAAGTCATGCAACCCTGTGCCCACACATGCCTTCTGACATCCTATAATATGGTACTGTATATTGTTCTATCAAAGAAACATTTACAAAACATTCTTATTATATATCACATGTATCTCTATATTCCCTTATCCAACAAAAAGCAATAAGAAAGCAAGTAAGTATTTTATCATTCCAACTAAATTGCAAAAGGAAAACAAACAGGCTTCTGGCTAGAGAGATGAATCCACTAAAACCTTTCAACAGTGAAACCAGTAGCAGGGGAAATGGCAGCAATTCAGGCACTTATTAAACCATCACTTCAAAAGGAATTATCAGAACTCTTGCTCAAGTTGAACACACACAAACTTTGATGTAGATGAAATTTCCCCCTTTATAGTTTGTCTTGTTTTTCAGACGCCTTGTAATTCAAATGAAGAGTTGGTTTCCATTCTTCTGAATGGGTCAGCAGGAGATTCAATGTGATTTAAAGGATTAAATGTTACGCTCCATCATTGATCTGATCCATACACCAGCAGGAAACCAGTCCTGTTGTGTAATAGGTTGGTGTGAATGTGGCAGGCGTAACCCACTAAGTGGTCTGAATAAGATACAGCTGTACATTAGAGCTAACAATGAACCTAAACCAGGAGGGCCTGGGAAAAACAATGTTCCATCCAAATCTCATCCAATTACAGGAAAGGTAAGTAACTGAATGCTATAACTGCAGAGTATAGTTAAATGCTATAGAAATGCTGCAACATCTGAAGCTCCCACTCCTGTTCCCTAGCCCATGGTCTATCGCTGTGAGTCAGTAAGAGGTGGGGTGCCAGCCCTCAGAGGTCCAGGGGAGGGGAAGCTGGGTGTCACGGAGCCTCAGTGGCGGGGCGAGATGGTGGCACGTGGGGCAGTGCCCAGGCCCTGGTAATTCTCGTGGGCATGCTTCTCACAGAACATCTCCTCTCCCACCCAGAAGTGACCTCGCATCTTCAGGTTGAGACCGCACTCTGGTGTAGAACAGGTGTAGCACTCTGGGTGGCGGAAGCGGTCGTCCATGATGCGCACCGCCTGTGTACTGTAGACAGATGGACACAGTCATAAACGAAAACATTGTTTCGGAACCTTTTAATCTTTCTACATTATGTACACAAACACTACGGGAAGGCTCGTTAATTCAGCTCCTCTGTGTTTATGAGGAACATCCTGCACCTTAGGGCAAGTTATCATTGTCAGAGCTTGTATTCGTCAGTTGCTTATTAATCTGTTACGCAATGACACTTCTAGTTACTCCTGTGGACAGAGAAAACATGTCACAACAGGTGACGTGTCATTATGGACTCTTACACAATGCTGATGCCACACTTCTCACAGGTGTGGTACTTGGGGACTCCACCCCCGGGAGATGTTGGTTTTGGGGGGGTGGTTTTGGGGGAGAGCCCTGGGAACCGCACAGCTGCCTCTGCATAAAACAACAAAGTAGAGCACAGTCAGTCAGAGCAAATAGCAGATGGATTCACACACACACACACAGCAGGGAATCAAGGCAGAGTTATGCCTCGGCCAGCCTGGTTATCACATCACTTTTTCTTCTTTACTGCCTTGTGTCAGGTCTGTGCATCCGGTAGGAGACACTGCTTGTCTGAACACCACTAGTTTATGACCCGGTGTGAACAGTGTCCACACACTGGTCGTTATCGCTTCATAAAACTCTTAATACCAGCTCCACTTGTTTTCTTTGCCAGTCCTTTAAGCAAAGTAAAAACAACACACACTGCTCTCCATCAAAAAACATTTTCGAAGTCAGCTCTGGGCCAGGTTATGGCCAGATGCATCTATCGATATCAAATAACTGTCCTAGTATGAAACAATTCAGTAAATTGTGGCAAATTCTGTTGAATTTGCCATAATGACCTCTATCCACCTCGGAGTTGACATCCCGTAGACCCATCAAATTGGTCTCAAACGGGAAGGAGATGAAAGCAAAACACTCCGTCCCACACAGCTGTTTATTACAACAGAAATGCAGCCTGACACAGAGACCGAGTGATGACGAGTGCGTTTATGGGAAGCTCTGCTCACCCTTCTCATCGGCCTCCAGAACCTCCTGTAGCATGCGGAAGGTGTTGGACTGTCGAGGAGCCGTGCGAGACTCCTTGTTCTCCTGGATCATCTTGTAGACCTCTGAATCCCGGTCAAACCTCTGCATGGTAAAGTCAGAGCTGGAACTGCTGTGGGAGAGAAAGAGGGGATGTAGCCATGATCTATTATGTAACCACTCCAATAGATTATTCAGCCAATCCATATCTATGTACGCTCCATGTACAATCTGTCACATCTATGTAGCTACATATGTAGGGGGGGGGGGGGGGGGGGGGGGGGGGGGGGGGGGGAGAGACAGCCAAATTCACTGGGAATACATTACATACATAGGATTAAGAAACAATACTGCCAGCAGCTGCTACATACAACTTGGCAGACAGAGAACTGATACTATATACTCATTGTTGAGTGTGTGGGTGGCTTTTGACCACTCCCTTGGACTCCTCATGTCTTACTCATTGTTAAAAATAAAGTTTGGTCCAAATAATATGTTAGGTACTATATTTACTGAATATGAATCCTATTATTAAAAATAGCACATTTGGATGCACTCAATTAGCTTAACTTCAGAGATCCAATTATATTTAAAAAAAAATATGTTGCAGGAATGCTAATCTTATTTGATTTTAATATAAATGATTTCAGAACAATCTGAGCTGGTGGATGTCGAAATCCTCTTTCTTGTGCTTTTTGAGTTGGAACAACCCGAGAGGAAATCAAGCCAGTGGCAGCAGTCAGCTTTGTGACTGACCTTCAAGCCAAAAGTCTACATTGCATACTGCAGGCAAGTCGCCAAACCAGCCTCTAATCTCAGCCTACACACTCACAACGGAGCTGTATCACCTTCCTATCTGCTTACAGCACGACCTGCTGAAGACATAATGTAGAAGATGCCATGATATCAACTAACTAGCATACATTATTGGTGCAGTGTTTGGGTATTGAGGTGAGGGCATTCCAGCAAATGGCTGACTTCAGAAAGCTAATGTTATTTCTAGTAAAGTAGCACTGTGGCTAAACCTTTCCTGATACCCACCACCACAGCAGCCATGTTTGGCCAAATAAAAGTGGGGAATCCTGCTGTTTGACTACAGACATTTCTGGATGGATTTTTTTTTTTTTTTTAAATCACAGAGATGTGATATTTCTATCATGTACCACTATCCCTCCCTCTCACACAATCACTATATTTATAAGCCACTAGAGCCAAATGGGCCACCTTTTAGATTTGAAGCAAGAGAACAATTCATGGTGTGACTACTTTGGACCAATAGGAGTGCTTGTGGTGGGAAATAGTCTACAGAGAGTTGACACCTCAGGGTAGTTTCTCTGATGCCTAGCTAATTAGCAGATTAGCAGCAGCACAGTAGCACTGCACTTACAGGTTTATGAGCAGCACATTCTTAGCTACTGGGGTGGTGGAACGGAAAAGTGGTTCACTTTATTATTCATGCCATAGTAACTGTGTGTGGTTGCCATTGTTATCCTTGTCGCCGCCTGTCAACTGAGAAAAAAAATAAGAAATGGCCCGAAAGATGACAGTCAAATGTAAACACGGACACACACACACACCCATACAATGCTCTAGTCAACATTGTTTGCCTGGAGGGAGCCTTTCAGTCAGTCAGGTTGTGTGAAAAGTGAAAACCGGTCAGACCGACCTTCAAGTCCCCAGGTGCGGTGTGTTGCCATTCACCTGCAGCCAATTGAGCAGAACATCCCTGCTAAGCTGTCAGTAGATGTCAACCAACACACATCAGCTGGATCTAGCGCTCTGTTCTCATATGCCAGGTTACAGTGTATCTGCCAAAATATTGACCATATAACTTTCTCCTATGCTGGTCAAATCTATGAAAATACCATGGAAAAAAATTATCATTCACATGGCTAAACCTGTTTGGGGCACTATCAAGATTGAGAGATTATTTCATAGCATTTAATGTACGTGTGTGGACTGCAGTTTGTGCCTGCCTTTCATCAGCATTTGGAACTTAGTTCCCAGTGACGTAACATGGCTGAAACAGGAGAAGGCAAAACAACGAGACAATAAATCTCCAAGTGAACCCAATGCTCAGACCCTTTACATCATAGAACATGGTTCAAATTGAAAACAGACTCCCAAAACACACCCTCCAAGTCCAACTCTATACAATATAGAGGGAGATCAGTTACATAAATAGCCATAACTTGAGGAAAATGGAAACATGCCTAATCTATATCATAATGTATGTATGCATACTCATGAAAATAATATTGTCAGCTAGCTTTCATGTAGTACTGCAAGTTTTCACAACAGTTTGAAAGTATTTAAGAAACCGCTCTAGAAAAAGGTTCATGGAAAAAGCCACCTTTTCATGTTTCCACAGCCACAGAGATATCCTGATTACAGGCCGGTAAAGAATCCTCAGTCAAAACAGATGCTGTCAGCTCCAACAGCATTCTCCAAAGTGAGAACAATAAGAGTGTTGGTGTTGTTTACCATTGCTTCCTATCATTTAAAAACACATACTAAATAAAATCCAGTGTTCCCTAAACTCATGACCAAATACAATAAAAGTCAGACAACTCACCTCAGAAACAATGAGGGAACAAAGAGAGGAGAATTCCTTTACAGCTAGCCAATCTTTGCTTTCGGATAAACAGTTGTTCCTGGCTGCACGCCTATCTATCCTAAGCTGTGGTAACCCAGCAAGCAAAGGCACACATCTTTATCTACACCAGACACGGGAGAAGAGCGAGTTTCGGACTAAAAGCTGTGCCTTTTGACTGCCACTCATTGGACTGGAGAGAAAAGAGTCGTTTCAGGGGGTGTCTCTAAGCCTGTGATTGGCTGAGTGGGAGGGGGGGGGGAGGCTTGGTGTGTAGGCTGGGGACTACAGAGTGGGGGGCCAATTAGGGGAGGAAGTGAAATAAGACATTTGGGGGGATAATAGTAAGAGCTGGGTCTGATGCTTAAATCAGTTTTACCCAATTTTTACCAGCTTGTCACATGTGCAACCAGGAAAAAAAAAAAAAATCCTAGACCACCTTTACTCCACACACAGATGTATACAAAGCTCTCCCCCGCCCTCCATTTGGCAAATCTGACCATTATATCCTCCTGATTCCTGCTTACAAGCAAAAACTAAAGCAGGAAGTACCAGTGACTCGCTCAATACGGAAGTGGTCAGATGACGCAGATGCTACACTACAGGACTGTTTTGCTAGCACAGACTGGAATATGTTCCGGGATTCATCCAATGGCATTGAGGAATACACCACCTCAGTCATCGGCTTCATCAATAAGTGCATCGATGACGTC
Organism: Oncorhynchus clarkii lewisi; assembly: GCF_045791955.1. Classification (NCBI taxonomy): domain Eukaryota; kingdom Metazoa; phylum Chordata; class Actinopteri; order Salmoniformes; family Salmonidae; genus Oncorhynchus; species Oncorhynchus clarkii. Next base: position 18,119,919 of record NC_092176.1, read on the forward strand.
GTCCCCAGTGACTGTACGTACATATCCCAACCAGAAGCCATGGATTACAGGCAATATCCGCATAGAGCTAAAGGCTAGAGCTGCCGCCTTCAAGGAGCCGGAGACTAATCCGGACACTTATAAGAAATCCCACTATTCCCTCAGACGAACCATCAAACAAGCAAAGTGTCAATACAGGATTAAGATTGAATCCTACTATACCGGCTCTGACGTCAGTCGGATGTGGTAGGGCTTGAAAACTATTACTGACTACAAAAGGGAAACCCAGACGCGAGTTGGCCAGTGTCGCAAGCATACCAGACGAGCTAAATACCTTTTATGCTCGCGTTGAGGCAAGCAACACTGAAGCATGCACGAGAGTACCAGCTGTTCTGGATGACTGTGTGAAAACGCTCTTGTTAACCATTGTGAACAAAATCTTTAAACAGGTCAACGTTCACAAAGCCGCTGGGCCAGACGGATTACCAGGACGTGTACTCAAAGCATGTGGACAAACTGTCAAGTGTCTTCAGACATTTTCAACCTCTCCCTGGCCGAGTCTGTAATACCTACATATTTCAAGCAGACCACCATGGTCCCTGTGCCCAAGGAAGCAAAGGTAACCTGCCTAAATGATTACCGACCCGTGGCACTCACGTCCGTAGCCATGAAGTGCTTTGAAAGGCTGGTCATGGCTCACATCAACAGCATCCTCCCGGACACCCTAGACCCACTCCAATTCGCATACCACCCCAAAAGATCCACAGATGACGCAATCTCAATTGCTCTCCACACTGCCCTTTCTCACCTGGACAAAAGGAACACCTATGTGAGAATGCTGCTCATTGACTACAGCTCAGCGTTCAACACCATAGTGCCCACGAAGCTCATCACTAAGCGAAGGATTCTGGGACTAAACACCTTCCTCTGCAACTGGATCCTGGACTTCCTGACAGGCTGCCCCCAGGTGGTAAGAGTAGGCAACAGCACATCTTCCATGGTGATCCTTAACACTGGGGCTCCTCAGGGGTGTGTACATAGTCCCCTGCTGTCCTCCCTGTTCACCCACGAATGCGAGGCCAAACACGACTCCAACACCATCATTAAGTTTGCTGACGACACAACATTGGTAGGCCTGATCACCGACAACGATAAGACGGCCTATAGGGAGGAGTACAGAGTCAATGTGAGCAAGACAAAAAGGAGCCGATTGTGGACTACATGAAAAGGCGTGCCGAACAGGCCCCCATTATCATCGACGGGACTGTAGTGGAGCGGGTCGAGAGTTTCAAGTTCCTTGGTGTCCACATCACCAACGAACTATCATGGTCCAAACATACCAAGACAGTCGTGAGGAGGGCACAACAAAACCTTTTCCCCCTCAGGAGACTGAAAAGATTTGGCATGGGTCCCCAGATCGTCAAAAGGTTCTACAGGTGCACCATCGAGAGCATCCTGACCGGTTGCATCACTGCCTGGTATGGCAACTGCTCAACATCTGACCGTAAGGCGATACAGAGGGTAGTGTGAATGGCCCAGTATATCACTGGGGCCAAGCTCCCTGCCATCCAGGACCTATATAATAGGCGGTGTCAGAGGAAAGCCCATCAAATTGTCAGAGACTCTAGCCACCCAAGTTAGACGGTTTTCACTGCTACCGCACAGCAAGCGGTACCGGAGTGTCAAGTCTAGGACCAAGAGGCTCCTCAACAGCTTCTAACCCCAAGCCATAAGACTGCTGAACAATTCATAAAATCGCCACTGAACAATTTACATTGACCCCTCCCCCCCTTTGGTACACTGCTGCTACTCGCTGTTTGTTTGTTACCTATGCATAGTCACTTCACCCCCACTTACATGTACAGATTACCTCAACTAGCCTGTACCCCCGCACACTGACTCGGTACCGGTGCCCCCCGTGTATAGCCTCGTTATTGTGTTTCTTTTTATTTTAGTCTAGTTGGTAAATCTTTTCTTCTTCTTGAACTGCACTGTTGGTTAAGGGCTTGTAAGTAAGCATTTCACAGTAAAGTCTACACTTGTTGTATTCGGCGCATGTGACAAAGAGTTTGATTTGATTGATATCCTGACAAGTCACATTACAGGGCCTGCCGGAGTAGCCAGAGGAAATAAGCCAAAGTAAACCCTAGCAGAATAGAAAGGTTCCTAAAGAACTGCACACAGACACGCTCCAACCTCTCCAGGAGTAAGCAACAATGAGTATGGCTAAAACAGATGACTTGAGAGGTTGTTAGGAACATTTGAACCGGTTTGAAGAATCTCTACTTTCCTCTAGCTGGTCTTCTTCACTGTTGAGTAAATAGCACTGTGGGAGCAATGACTCTCAGCGTAAGGTACAATCTAAACCTGAATATGATAAAGTCAGGGTTATTTCACAGATGAATCCTCCAACACACATTGAAAGAGTCCGACTTGTAGTGCCAAGACAGCATTTGCTGCAAATATCGGCCACATATTTTGTGGTTAGCTACAGTGAGGGAAAAAAATATTTGATCCCCTGCTGATTTTGTACGTTTTCCAACTGACAAAGAAATGATCAATCTATAATTTTAAAATGGTAGGTTTATTTGAACAGTGAGACAGAATAACAAAAAAAATCCAGATAAACGCATGTCAAAAATGTTATAAATTGATTTGCATTTTAATGAGGGAAATAAGTATTTTACCCCATCTCAATCAGAAAGATTTCTGGCTCCCAGGTGTCTTTTATACAGGTAACAAAATGAGATTAGGAGCACACTCTTAAAGGGAGTGCTCCTAATCTTAGTTTGTTACCTGTATAAAAAGACACCTGTCCAGAGAAGCAATCAATCAGAATCCAAACTCTCAACCATGGCCAAGACCAAAGAGCTCTCCAAGGATGTCAGGGACAAGATTGTAGACCTACACAAGGCTGGAATGGGCTACAAAACCATCACCAAGCAGCTTGGTGAGAAGGTGTCAACAGTTGGTGCGATTATTCGCAAATGGAAGAAACACAAAATAACTGTCAATCTCCCTCGGCCTGGGGCTCCATGCAAGATCTCACCTCGTGGAGTAGCAATAATCATGAGAACGGTGAGGAATCAGCCAAGAACTACACAGGAGGATCTTGTCAATGATCTCAAGGCAGCTGGGACCAAAGTCACCAAAAAAACAATTGGTAACACACTACGCCGTGAAGGACAAATCCTGCAGCGCATTTTTGACATGCGTTTTTCTGGATTTTTTTGTTGTTATTCTGTCTCACTGTTCAAATAAACCTACCATTAAAATGATAGACTTATAATTTTTGTCAGTGGGCAAACGTACAAAATCAGCAGAAGATCAAACACTTTTTTGCCCTCACTGTACGTGCAGTCTTACGTTTTTTTTTACATGTTCCACTGAATTGCTATAGGAGTTTGATTTACCCTTAGCCGTAATTATTTCTAGTTCGACAGAGTTGTTAAATGTGTAGTGTACCCCATGGTAGATCGCTAGAGGAGCTGATGGGTGAGAGACTGTCCTTACCTGCGCCTGGGGGAGACAGACAGCTCGCAGTCGACAGGGCTGTGGGGCGAGTAGCATCCTGGAGGGGTGGGCGTTCGACTGGACACAGAGTTACTCCTGAAGTCTGAAGAGGAGAACTCCTGGGGAGACAGAGCGAGATTAATAAGACGTCAGACTGGTCCGATGTTCAGCCAAACCACCTGTAGATGCTGAAACCCAGACATATACACTGCTCCAAAAAATAAAGGGAACACTTAAACAACAATGTAACTCCAAGTCAATCACACTTCTGTGAAATCAAACTGTCCACTTAGGAAGCAACACTGATTGACAATACATTTCACATGCTGTTGTGCAAATGGAATAGACAACAGGTGGAAATTATAGGCAATTAGCAAGACACCCCCAATAAAGGAGTGGTTCTGCAGGTGGTGACCACAGACCACTTCTCAGTTCCTATGCTTCCTGGCTGATGTTTTGGACACTTTTGAATGCTGGCGGTGCTTTCACTCTAGTGGTATGGCACATCAATGCGAGCTGTGGCAAGAAGATTTGCTGTGTCTGTCAGCGTAGTGTCCAGAGCATGGAGGCGCTACCAGGAGACAGACCAGTACATCAGGAGACGTGGAGGAGGCCGTAGGAGGGCAACAACCCAGCAGCAGGACCGCTACCTCCGCCTTTGTGCAAGGAGGAGCACTGCCAGAGCCCTGCAAAATGACCTCCAGCAGGCCACAAATGTGCATGTGTCTGCTCAAAACGGTCAGAAACAGACTCCATGAGGGTGGTATGAGGGCCCGACGTCCACAGGTAAGGGTTGTGTTTTACAGCCCAACACCGTGCAGGACGTTTGGCATTTGCCAGATAACACCAAGATTGGCAAATTCGCCACTGGCGCCCTGTGCTCTTCCCAGATGAAAGCAGGTTCACACTGAGCACGTGTGTCAGACGTGACAGAGTCTGGAGATGCCGTGGAGAACGTTCTGCTGCCTGCAACATCCTCCAGCATGACCGGTTTGGCGGTGGGTCAGTCATGGTGTGGGGTGGCATTTCTTTGGGGGGGGCCGCACAGCCCTCCATGTGCTCGCCAGAGGTAGCCTGACTGCCATTAGGTACCGAGATGAGATCCTTAGACCCCTTGTGAGACCATATACTGGTGCGGTTGGCCCTGGGTTCCTCCTAATGCAAGACAATGCTAGACCTCATGTGGCCGGAGTGTGTGAGCAGTTCCTTCAAGAGGAAGGCATTGATGCTATGGACTGGCCCGCCCGTTCCCCAGACCTGAATCCAATTGAGCACATCTGGGACATCATGTCTCGCTCCATCCACCAACGCAAGGTTGCACCAGACTGTCCAGGTGTTGGCGGATGCTTTAGTCCAGGTCTGGGAGGAGATCCCTCAGGAGACCATCCGCCACCTCATCAGGAGCATGCCCAGGCGTTGTAGGGAGGTCATACAGGCACGTAGAGGCCACACACACTACTGAGCCTCATTTTGACTTGTTTTAAGGACATTACATCAGTTGGATCAGCCTGTAGTGTGGTTTCCCACTTTATTTTTGAGTGGGACTCCAAATCCAGACCTCCATGGGTTGATAAATTTGATTTCCATTGATAATTTGTGTGATTTTGTTGTCAGCACATTCAACTATGTAAAGAAAAAAGTATTTAATAAGAATATTTCATTCATTCAGATCTAGGATGTGTTATTTTAGTGTTCCCTTTATTTTTTTGAGCAGTGTACTTTATAGAGTAGAATGAGTTTAGAGTTGAGCAATCTGATGAGACCATGAGAAAGAACCATGTGATGGAATATCGCCATAAAGCAGTCAGATAAAAAAAAAAGAGCTATGTTTATTTGAATGCCAGGAATTGTATTCATGTTTGCGTCATCAAGGGCATTGAAGAGAATGTTCTAAACTGAGAAAGCACCAGCATAACTCAAAAGAGAGAGAGAAAAAAAAGAGCTGGACACATGAATAGGGCCAGTCAAGGTCACATACGGAGAGCTCTATATGAACAGGTGACAGAAACTACCTGTTCAGGTGGGCACCCTTAGAGCAGTCAGATAGAAATGTCTTGTGTGGAACAGTCAAATCAAATGAACATTTATTGATTGCGTACACAGATTAGCAGATGTTATCGCAGTATTACAATAATACCTAGCAAAACAAAAAAAAAAACACATGATCCAAAAAGTAAAAAGAAGGAAATATCAGAATGAGAAATGTCAGAGTCCGGAATATTTAGTCGCCTCTAATTATTGGGACAGTAAAGCATTTTTTCCTCTGTGGAGATGGGAGAAACTTCCAGAAGGACAACCATCTCTGCAGCACTCCACCAATCAGGCCTTAACGGTAGAGTGGTCGGATGGAAGCCAATTCTCAATAAAAAGCACGACACCCCACTTGTAGTTTGACAAAAAGGCACGTAAAAGGACTCTTAGCCCATGAAACCAAGATCGAACTATTAGGCCTGAATGCCAAACGTCAGCTCTGGAGGAAACCTGGCACCATCCCTATGGTGAATCATGGTGGTGGCAGCATCATCCTGTGGGGATGTTTTTCAGCGGCAGGGACTGGGAGACTAGTCGGGAAAAGATGAACAGTGCAAAGTACTGAGAGATCCTTGATGAAGTCCTGAGTGCTCTAGAGCAGGTTCTCAGAATGGGGCGAAGGTTCACCTAACAGGACAATGACCCTAAGCACACAGCCAAGATGACGCAGGAGTGGCTTCAGGACAAGTCTCTAAATGTCCATGAGTGGCCCAGCCAGAGCCCGGACTTGAACCCAATCGAACATCAAGAGACCTGAAAATAGCAGTGCAGCGACGCTCCCTGTCCAACCTAACAGAGCTTAAGAGGATCTGTAGAGAAGAATGGGAGAAACTCCCAAAATACAGGTGTGCCAAGCTTGCAGCTTGTAGACTCAAGGCTGTGATTGCTGCCAAAGGTGCTTCAAAAAAGTACTGAGTAAAGGGTCTGAATACTTATGTAAGTACATATGTAAATGGGATAGTTTTCATTTGAATACATTTGCAAAAAATACAAAAAAGCGTTTTTTTTACTTTGCCATTATGGGGTATTGTGTGCAGATTGATGAGGGGGAAAAAACTATTGAATCCATTTTAGAATAAGGCTGTAACGTAAAAAAATGTGGAAAAAGTCAAGGGATCTGAATATTTTCCGATTGCACTGTAGATAGGGCAGCAGTCTCTAAGGTGCAGAGTAGAGTATCGGGGGGTAGCTGCCTAGTGACAGTGTCTATGGTTCAAGGCAGGGTATTGGGTGAAGGCCAGCTAGTGGTGAATGTTTAACAGTCTGATGGCCTGGAGATAAACAGCCTCTATCGGTCTCTCGGTCCCAGCTTTGTTGCACCTGTACCGTCTCCACCTCCTAGATTTCAACAGGATGTGGCTCGGGTGGCTGAGGTCCTTGATGATCTTTTGGCCTTGTGACACCGGGAGCTGTAGAGGTCCTGGAGGGCAGGCAGTGTGACCCCAGTGAAGCGTTGGGCTGACCGCGTCACCCTCTGGAGAGCCCTGTGGTTGCGGACGGTGCAATTGCCATACCAGGTGGTGCTACAGCCCGACAGGATGCTCTCAATGGTGCAGCTATAGAAGTTAATGACGGTCTTAGAGGCAGACAAATTTCTTCAGCCTCCTGAGGATGAAGAGGCACTGTTGCCGTCAAGGAAGTTGAAGCTTTAGTTGCAGAACTGGGATTTATGTTAGCTCTATTCATTTTGTTCTACAGTATCTGTAATGTTTCACTCTACTGAATAACTCCCAGATGTTGAGAATAGAAAACACACACCTATAAGCCTTCACTTCCTAAATATGTAGAGTTAAGACCGTACAAACTCAAACATCTCCCAACAGCAGGAGTGTGTTTTTCCCCTCCACTATAACTCTGGTGCCCATAGCAAAGGCTTGTCCCAGTCATCATGACTGGTGCTAATACATGCTCTGATTTGTCATGGTTTTGCTCCTGCTCCTCCCATATTGCAGGTTTCTAAGGAGTGATCATGAGACACACCCAGCATTCCTGTCCTCTTACTAACCGGTCCCTCCTAATCAATATCACATTTATCTCCCAGCCCTAACTCCATGTGTAGGCTGCCTGTGTCAACCTTGTTAGCTCTTGATTGCTATTTATATCTCAGCTGGGACTCAGCCCCCAGGCCTGATGACAGAGATGCTGTTTGCATGGTAACAGATGTTTGGCTTTGGCTCCCTTGTTCGTTTGAAGAGAAGGGGAGAGCCAACATATACTTCCATCATGGGCCCCAGATGTCCGACAGTTCACACAATTAGGCATGGCAGTTATGAACCATTATATTCTGACGAGAAAGAGAAAATGCCAAACTTCATCAACTTTATTTACCTGGGAGTCAATGGTTTACTGACAATGCTTCCTACTTGAATTACCTAACTGCTCACATGAGAAGCTACTGCTTCTATTTGACCCCAAGAGGGAGCTAGAGTAACATCATTGGTGACAGCCAAGCAGTAGAGCCCTAGAGATCCTGACACCATGGGACTGATTGGATATATACACCTGGTGGTAAAAAAAACAACATTAGGAACACCTGCTTTTTCCATAACAGACTGGCCACGTGAAAGCTTTGCTCTGTTATTGATGTCACTTGTTAAATCCACTTCAAAATCAGTGTAGATGAAGGGGAGGAGACGGGTTGAAGGATTTTTAAGTCTTGAGACAATTGAGACATGGATTGTGTATGTGTGCCATTCAGAGAAGGAATGGGCAAGACAAAATATTTAAGTGCCTTTGAACAGGGTATGGTAGTAGGGGCCAGGCGCACTGGTTTGCGTGTCAAGAACTGCAACGCTGCTGGGTTTCACGCTCAACAGTTTCCTGTGTGTATCAAAAATGGTCCACCACCCAAAAGGACATCCTGCCAACTTGACACAACCATGGGAAGCACTGGAGTCAACATGGGCCAGCATCCCTTTAGAATGCTTGACACCTTGTAGAGTCCATGCCCAGATGAATTGAGGCTGTACTGAAGGCAAAATAGGAGTGCAACTCAATATTAGGAAGGTATTCCTTAGGTTTTGTACACTCAGTGTGTGTGTGTGCATGCATGTGTTTGTGCGTGTGTTTGGTATGCACACGTGTGCAAGTTTAAGGGTTTCCTTTAAGGGTGTCGGTGTGTGTTCGTAGTGAATTTGACCCCAGGGACATGGGGCACGCAGAACACAGGGCACACCTGGTCCACTTCTGAGCAACTCATAACTCAGCCCAGACACTTTTACTGTCAGGAATCCCAACAAACAAATATACTTTATTATAAAGCTATGCACTGCATCTAACTATGACCACCTGAGATCCTATTCTAAGCAGCTTTCAGACACACGCAACAAAATATTTATTTTCTATGGGGTATTTAGCTAAATAAAAGAGTGAAATGAAGGTTGAAAAGCATAAGCTACAAAAAAAGATTGAGCATTAAAATAAATCTGTTTAGAAAGGCAGCTGAATGAAGAAAAAGAGATACTTCAGACTGAAGTCATTACAAAACACACAGCTGATGTTATTGTGGTTCAATGACTACTGTATTGTATACAGTTGGAGTGAACAGCAGGTATGAATAAGATGGCTTACAAACTTTCCTAACCAGTATTATCTTCTGTAGTTTTATGATGTGACTCCCTGTCCAGATTCGTCATCAGCTGGCATCAATGCCCTCAGAAGCCCATCCCAGGAAAAGCTGCGTCTCCACCCCACTCCAAACCACCCCACCTCCCAGCCCCAGAACAGGCCTGGGGCTGACTGAGGCATGGGCACTGGTGGAGCCAGGAACGGTCTCCATAACCAACAGCACCCGCTTCCAATTCAGCAGCTCTTTGAACAATGGCTCTGCTCTCAAACGGTCCAGCTTTTCCTTTTCTAGGGCAGATCACTGCTCAATGCCAGGAAGCTTTTACCAGCAACGATCAGTGTTCTCCATATCATCTTTGAATAAGTGCAGAAACCCTCTCCCTTCTCCTGCTATTAGCTACAGAAGTCAAGATGTCAGTCTTGTGACGAACATTTCCTATGGAAATACTTTCTAATGGCTACATGTCATCTTATGACAACCTGTAGTTGTACTTTTTATAAATCTTGCTAATCAAGTAGTAAGAGTCCAAATCTAAGATGGTTGCATCTTTCAGAACATCTTTATTCTCTCAGATTCAATGAAGTCTTCTGTCAGCATCAGTAAACAACTGAAGGCATGTTTTCAGAGACATGTTTTAGCCAGCCCAGTGATTGAGTGCTTTAATCACAGCTGTGATCTATGAGGCCCGAGGGAAATGAAGGAGTTATGAAAAAAAGTTCAACAAAAGCAACAAACAGACAGCTGTGATTGAGTTGACCTTAGATGGGCTCAGCAGCTTGGTCTGGAGAAGCAGTGGAGTTTGGGCATCAACAACACATTTCTATTATCCTCTGTGCTCCTGACCTTTAACAAAAGCAGCCATGGCATCTCGAATGGCAGCGATGCCCCCTGTGGATGCCCCCAGGGGAGGCCACTCACTGGCAGAGGGGCACCGCCAGCCGGGCACAATGGCTGTGTCTTGGAGAAGGTGAATGGTGTTGGTAATGTTGAGAAGGAGGGGAACATAGAATCAACAGACAATTAGTATTGGTTCCTCTGACTGGCTGGTTGACTGGCTGGCAGGGGAGGAGGCCTTCCCAGAATAGACCTGCTCTGAACTGTAATCAGAAGCTCTTAACGAGCCCCAGATCACCAGAGACCACCACTGTCTGCCTGTTGCACAAAGCCTGGGTGTGCACAGGACAAATAACACTTCAAAGCCAACTCTGAAGTTGAAGGCCCAGTGCAGTCAACAATGTGACTTTCCTGTGTTTTATATACATTTACACACTGAGGTTGGAATAATACTGTGAAATTGTTATTGTAATAATGCCCTTTTAGCATAAGTGAGGTTTGAAATGTCAGCCTGTTTTGGTAGGAGTTTTGGCCTGCCTGGTGACATCACCAGGTGGTAAATTAGTTAGAGCAACAACCTCTGCCAATAACAGCTAGTTTTCCATTTTCCCCTCCCCACTCAGACCACTCCTAGCAAAATTCTTGCTTCAGGCACTTCGTTACCCAGAAATTATTTGAGAGAAACATGGCTGCATTGGGCCTTAACATTTAATCCACATGCCACTCGCCTTGCTACTATTTTGCCACCGAAATATGCTGTCATACTTGATTAAGCAAATCAACTACAGAAAATACATTTATTTTCCCAAATGCTCACGGAGAAATGGCTTACCCAAGCTATAGTGCATCTCAATTCCAGGGCATGGAAGGAGGATGGAGTGAGTTAAAACAAGCGAGAGAACAAGCAAGAGGGAGGACAAAGGACAAAAACACACCTCAGTCTAGGATTGGAGACGCAAATAAACAGGAAATGGAGAAATAAAACGGGGGCAGGTGTTTCAGACAGGACCAATGGGAGACGCGGGGGCATTGGCATCTCTTTTACATTTTGGGAGCGGAGGAGCTCTCCGTCTGGCTCCAGTCGCAGCCACTGTGCATCATCTTCATCATCATTACCACCCTGCAGCTTCAATTACAGGGCATGGGCCAGCAGACAGAGGCAGGCTGACGCACACATCACTTTATTTTGGGGACTGCTGTATGAAAATACTTTACATGAACATAAATATGGGACAATCATCCAGGGGATGGCTGGAGTCCTGGGAAGGAGCAGAGTGAGAGATATGTACCGTATTTCCTCTCCAGCAGTGTACATGCACGGAGGACTCTTGTAAAGACCTGAGATACTTTATCCTCAGTCACTGCTTCCCCTACTTCACCTTTACAGTGTTCATAGTGGAACCACTGTAAATAAGATATATGATCATGCTAGGTATTTCAGAGATATTAGGTTATTCCCAATGTTTACACACAACATACATTAAGGATCAAAGCTTCCTTAGTGATAATGGCAGGACCAGTGCTGACTGCTGGTGGATTGAACGTTTCAGAAGGACGTGGACTCTGGCTGTACTCTGACACTGCAGGGTGTGAATTCCCATTAACACAGCAACCATAGGGCCTCCACTATGTCGAAACACACTGAACCTCCATATCAGCACTGCTACAGACGTTGCACTGACAGAATACAACCACGCTGAACTCCCACAGAGCGGCCTCCATATAAAGTTCATACACAGTACGTTAAGAATTCATAAGCTACACATTCATACATGCTACCCACATATGGAAGGGGCTATATATTAGTGTTTAATAACACAGCTTACAAGTGCCAGAGATCCCTACAGTAGATCTCTATTACGTCAGCACTAATTACAGGCCTGCCCGGAAGCCACCCCACCCCAAGCCGGGCTGGGCCCCGGCCCACAGACACAGCGACACTGCCACTTGTCCGGGCCACACAGCCTGGCAGACAGCTCTGAATAGGAACCAGATGGAGGAGATTAGGGGCCAAATGAACAATCGAGACAATGAGATGTCTGTGAGCTGACTTCAGATCCACTTCATGTGCTGTTGCAGTATATCAGTTCTGACAGAACCCTTCTTAGTCACAATGACAACATGTTTAAAGGGCTGCTGGACTTGAAAGCCTGACACCCACCTGAGTGAGGCACTGCAATCTTTTCAGCCAACAAACTGTCTGTGTGGTAGCTATAGTACTTTGCACGTTTGTTCTATTACCATCATCAAGATAGTATCATTACACTCCCTGATGACAAGGGGCCTTTCAGATCATAAATCAGTCCTTATGGGGATGATTACTTTAATATTGCCCCAAACTTTGTGGCTAGCTTCGCACACACAGAACTTGAGCTCCCTTCAAACTCCTGTGTCAAGGCAAAGCCTACTCATGTGATGGTGAGATCATAGGTGGTCTCATAAGGGGGCAGTGCACCCACCCATCCAGCCAGCAGTCGGCCAACAGGCACAGATACAGTGAGAAACTGCCAGGCCGAGAGAGAGTTTATTTATCCTTAGAGGGAGCTATGAGCAACACATTTTTCCTCCTTATTAAATTCCCCACAAGTCTCCAACTGGAGCTGCATATCAAACTCATTAAACATCTGGAGTTCATTATGGTTTTGTTAAATCGCTGGACTTCACGATACATTTAATTTATTATTGGCAGAATCCACCCTTTCATTTACACTGCATAACAATGAGAGGCACCATGGAAGAAAAACAGCAGCCAAGTTGCAAACCTAACAATTTAAGATTTGGGAATCGTGCTCATGTGTTAGGTCGTCGGTTGAATAATTATTCATTTCTCTGGACACCTCGTCAGAGGTGATAATGTTATCTAAACTAAGCTAATCGTTAGTGACCCCTAATTAGAGAGCTCTCGCTCCCTCTCTCATCAATCCCATGGCTAGTATTTAACTGGATGGGCATTTACAGTCTGACTGAGCAGCTCTAGATTTGTACCAGCCTAACTTCTACCAGCCTAACAATTATGATCTACGACAAACAAATGGAGCCATGGCAACCACTACACGAAACTCAACCACCTAGGACTGACTTTGCTGATAGCTACCTTGACGAAAAATGTACTTACTATGACTGAGATGTGGTTTTCCCACCTAGCTATCTTATGATAAAATGTACTAAATGTAAACTGGAGAATACATGCTTACGTGTCAGTTTCTGCTGGACCGAATATATGAAGGTGCAGTTACCCACACGATTACCTTGACAACTACTTACAGAATTGTTTTTCCACTTCAGGGAAAAGAAAAACGGTGCTGATCAATCAGTGGGGATGAGGAGATGCATGCTGTCTGCCGAGTTGCCACAATGGACACCGGCTTAATGTCCAGGGCCCACGTGAAAAGGCCAGGCTCTGTCTTCTCACAGCCCTCACTCTGTGGAGAAGAGAAAACATCCCCCCTTCCCCTTGACTCCCTCCACCACCAGTCCTCCACACTGTCTAGAACATGCCCCTGTCAGAGAGCACACCCCAGGCCTGCCAAGCCAAACAGCAGCTCAGCTCATGTCAGACGACGTCTTCTCAATCTGTTTGGATATGAAACGCTTTCTGAATATTATTTTCTCGGGCTAAAGAAAGCAGAGAGAGCAATTTCAAGTACATTTTTTTGACTGTACTTGAACAACATCTAGTGATATTCCTACCGCTGCATGCCAAGCCTCCATCTCTGCTCCACAGCAACAACCACAGTTTTGCGCCACACCCCCCCAAAATAGACTGGGGTGAAACCAGCGGCTTATGTGCAGGCTGGCCTGATGCGAGCCTGCCTGCCCATCAGGACGAACAGTATGGGTTGAATGGATATATTGAGGGATGGGTTTTCCTCCCCTGGATAAAGAGCTTAGTGATGCATGTCATTTGCCCAAGGTCATACTGCCTAGTGTGGTCAGTGTGGGGCACGTGGTGAGTGTCACAGTGAAGTTAACCATGATACTGGAGGATGGACATCTATACAGTAACTGTCCCATCCCCTACACAGGATGAGGCAGCCCACCAAGGCTACCCTCAGGAACCTCAGAGTGTACAACTGCAAACCCAGACTGGTGACATGCATTCTGAAAAAGCAGCTTGGTTTTGGCCCCACTCATCTCAACAGGGATCCTGTTGTGGTCACTTCCTGATGTTATAAACAGATGCAGTGCTTCCTTCTGATTCCTGGAGGTGGCACGCCGCGGGGCCAGCTCATCTACAGCTCCAGGCTTGACTCAGGGTATCATGGGAGGAATGTGGTACCAGATCCAAATTTGCCCTCTTTAGTAGGCTGGCCTCTTCCTCTTGTCATGGTGGTGTGCCGGGACAGCAGATAGGCTAGCTAGTAGCTAGCACAGTCATGTTGTTCCATGGTGAAATGAGGCAACAGAAGATAATACTAAGCCCACTACTCAACAACATCGATTCAATCAGTGTGTGCGTTCACTGGGTAAGATTGCACTAACAACTTTCAATGTACTGTAGTTAAGCACATGAAAATGATCCATCAAGTTGGGAGTAAGGCTATTGAACCATCCAACCCAAAACAAATAACAAGAATTAAGCTTTTTTTGTGCATTAACATTACAGTATATTTGAATAGTTTTATTCCAAAACGCTATATATACACACACCACTTTTTCAAATGTGTTTTTACATCAGAAATTATTGCTTGTGTTGACCTTCATATGTACTGTATGTAGAATATTACTGCTCCAAGTATTCAGACCCCTTGACTTTTTCCACATTTTGTTATGTTAAAGCCTTGCTCTATAATTGATTCAATTGTTCCCCCCCCCCCTCAAAACTGCACACAATACCCCATAATGACAGAAAAAAAAAGGTTTAGAAATGTTTGCAAAATGTATTAAAAATATAAAAACAGAAATCTGACATTTACATAAGTATTCAGACCCTTTACTCAGTACTTTGTTGAAGCATCTTTGGCAGCGGTTACAGCATCAAGTCTTCTTGGGTATGACGCTACAAGCTTGGCACACCGATATTTGGGGAGCTTCTCCCATTCCTTGCAGATCCTCTCACGTTCTGTCAGGTTGGATGGGGAGCATCAGTGCAAAGTTATTTTCAGGTATCTCCAGAGACGTCCGATCAGGTTGAAGTCCCGGCTCACCTCAATCCTGAGTAGTGTCCCAGTCCCTGCCGCTGAAAACCGGCAACATCATGCTGTGAGGCTACTACTATGCTTCACAATAGGGATGGTGCCAGGTTTCCTCCAGATGTGATGGCTTGGCATTCAATCCAAAGTGTTCAATCTTGGGTTCATCAGACCGAGAATCTTGTTTCTTATGGTCGGAGTCTCGTTTCGGTGCCTTTTGGCAAACTCCAAGCGGGCTGTCATGTGCCTTTACTGAAGAGTGGCTTCAGTCTGGCCACTCTACCATAAAGACCTGAATGGTGGAGTGCTGCAGAGATGGCTGTCCTTCTGGAAGGTTCTTCAATGCTGCAGAAATGTTTTAGTAACCTTCTCCAGATCTGTGCCGACACAATCGAGTCTCATAGCAAAGGGTCTGAATACTTACGTAAATAAGGTATTTCTATTTTTTTTAACATTTTGAATAGATTTGCAAAAATGTCTAAAAACCTGTTTTCGCTTTGTCATTATGGGGTATTGTGTGTAGATTGAAATTAATGTTTCTTCATCAATCAATATTAGAATAATGCTGTAACGTAACAAAATGTGGAAAAAGTCAAGGGGTGTGAATACTTTCCGAAGGCACTGAGTGTATGCATGTACAGCACCAGTCAAAAGTTTGGACACACCTACTCATTCAAGGGTTTTTCTGTATTTGTTACTATTTTCTACATTGAATAATAATCAAAGCTATGAAATAAAACATATCAGAATCATGTAGGAACCAAAAAAGTGATAATTAAAATATAGATATTTGAGATTTCTTTAAAGTAGCCACCATTTGCCTTGACAGCTTTGCCCACTCTTGGAATTCTCTCAACCAGCTTCATGAGGTAGTCACCTGGAATGCATTTCAATTAACAGGTGTGCCATGTTAAAATAACATTTGTGGAATTTGAGCAAATCAGCTGTGTTGTGACAAGGTAGGGGTGGTACACAGAAGCTAGACATATTTGGTAATAGACTAAGTCCATATTATGGCAAGAACAGCTCAAATATACAAACAAAATGACAGTCCATCATTCTTTGTTTGGGAATGGTGGAGGCCCTCCCATGTCCCAAGTGTCCCTCTACCCTTCTCCCCCCCCCTTGCCCATCTCCTACAGCTCCCCAAGCACCCATTCACAATGCCAGGCCTTGTAAGGCTGGGGTACGCCAACATTAGCCTCCCAGAACCCCTACCATCATCCTGACAAAATGACCTGTACATCTAACATCCCGCTAAATGGGGGATCCAGTCGCACATTCCACTCTCCTCACTTGGAGTCAAACGAGGTTTGGAAAACACTATGATGCTTTACAGTGGGACTGATCACCTGATACAGCATTACTCTGCACCTTTCAGGTGTGACAGAGAGCCTTGTCAGGGGAGCAGAGGCCCCGCTGCTCACTAGGTTGCAGTGTTGCTGCCAGTCAGTCCGGAGCAGCACAACACTACAGAGCAGTATGTTCATGCCAACAGGTCAGGCCTCTTCCCAGCAGTTTACCCGCCGAGCTCCACTCACTAATTGCAGATACAGGGTGGGAGGCTCGTCTCCTCTTCAGAACCAGAGATACCTCCAATGGAGGAAGAGTCCCGCCAAAATCACCCCTCATCCACCAGCCCTGTATCTCAGTAATTTGAACGTTTTCAGGCTTAGGAGGACAGGACAGAGAGAGCTCTCCAAGACAGGCTCCAGCAAAGCCACAGTGGAGGGTGAGTGAAGTGGTGACCGAGGGCTCCCAAGATAATGTCTTTAGACAGTAGGTCAGCCCTGTTAAACCACAGCAAGGGGAGGCCAGCAATACTGTTAACATGTGTTAGATGCACAGGTCTGACAAACAATTAAACATCTATCTGGCCTCTCTAGAATTTCATGTCTCTTCAGTAAAGAAACACAGTAGTGTGTGACTCCTAAAGAATTTGGTTAAACAGGAGAAAAAATAAAAACCATGTTCAGTGGAGTGAGACAGAGGGAATGTGATGGCTCCCAGAGGGAGTGAGAGAGGGGATATGGATTCCAAAACTTGAGATGAAGAACAAGGGAGAGCTGATCTCCAAAATGTCAGAAAAAGTTTTTTTTAAATAACAACCCCTGTTTGTTTGGCCCACCTGCCTTCATAAATACCACAAACATGTATGGTCATCCCAGACAGCCACGCATGATGGAGGAGCATGCAAGTCAGTGCATTCCTAATAAGCTGCTGATAAAAAGGTCTCAGCCAACTAGGACAGCTCCTAATAGTCTCCACTCCAGTCTGCCTGAGGTACATAGCTTCAAAGCTCTCCACGGAAAATGAACATCTCATAACACAACAGTGTCCTTATGAACTGTCTGTCTGCACAGAGATCCAACCAGGCACCCTCCCCTCCTCCAGACAACCCTCCCCTCCTCCAGACAATTGTCCTGTTCTAGAAACAGGACAGACAACCCGAAAAAGGAAAAGGATTGACCAGGCACCCAAAGGAGTGTTGATAGACAGCTTGATACTGATGATACATACCTGTAAAATCTATCAGCTACGAGCTCTGAGATCATTAAAATACACTGAACAGTAGGAGCTGCTTGGCTGGCGGGACCACCTTCACCATGAAAATATTCCATATTAGACAAGACTTTTATACTAGCCTCTGATCAAGTCATCGACTCCTTAGATGAAGAGTTTAAAATCTTCATTCTCCAGGCCAGGGAGGCCATATTTATCTAACGCCATGTAATGTTCACACAACTTATACAATTAATGGAATTCCATTCCCTGTCCCGCGGCCATTGGGGTCCTGCATGTTTTTTTTCCTGCGGTCATCTCCCATGGTGTGTCTTCTGTGGGACCAATACTTGGGACTGGGGCAGTAAGACATAGCTGGAATATCTCATGAAGAATTTTCCCACAACATTCTCTGTCCTCTAGCTTATTGAAATCTTTCCAGACACCTTCCGCGCTTGTTGCTGGAACAGTAAATTCAATTCAAGCAGAAATCTGCAGATAACCCCAACCACATAATTTATTTACTGCAAATGAGACAACCAGTGGAGATTACACTAATGAGTTTCATATAGTAGACCACTAAAAAAGGTCAAGTCTATTGTTTTATGGAGAGCTAAATCATTCTCCTCCTTAGTGATCTTTAAACAAACCGCTTCCAGATTGTGTTCCAACTTAATGTCAGATCTTTAAAAAAGTGACCTTTCAGTTCCCCGGCAATGAAAATATCAAATGCTGTCTGCATCCTGTCTTTCTCGCTGTAAAGGCCTTGGAAACTTACATCGTCAAGTTGTGCAAATCTTTGGAGGTCTATGTTTATACTGATTGGTTACGCAATCACATAGGAAGTAAAGGGCCTGTGCAATGGGAGTATGAGGAAGACCTACCTGTGACAGTGGTCTGGACAGCTTGTAACTAGACGTCTTCTCTTCTGGAGACCACGAACACAGCTGGATGCTATGAAACGGCAGAGAAAGATTACACTGATAATGGTGTGTGCCATCATGGAAAAGAACCACAATGGTCTTAATGGAAATACTTAACAAAATATCATCAACAAGCCATAACACTTCTCATTACCGTTCATATTAATATATGAAATGTGTGTGGTCATGGGATCATATTTTTACTAGCTCTGCAGATTACTAGGACAGGAATAAATAAGCATAGTTTCGCAGCACCTAGACAGGCATTCAATTCACCCGGGGCAATATAAGGTTTGAACTGTGACCTACAAAATGATCCAGGTGAATAGCAGCTAGGCTTTACAGACAGAGCAGTGCAGAGTAGCGAATGTTCCACAGCCTGGCCCATTGATGCTGTCAATGAACAGGGTGGAATGTGATATGCTGTGCACATCCTTTGTTACTACCACACAATTCCATGGCTCCATATTCTGCCAGTTACTATTGTACCAATTTACTCTAGGACTCAAAAGATTACTTACAGTAAGTGGATGCTCTAGTAGTCTACCCTACGACCATCCCCAACTTCAAGGCACAGCACAGTCAAAAAAGTGATTTACCTGTATTTTCTAAATTCACATTTCCACATAAAAATTATGATAAAGGGTATTAAGTGTAAGACCTGTAAGCCTATTTTGGTGGGATGGAGTTTTGGCCTGCCTGGTGACATCACCAGGTATTAAATTAGTTAATAGACCAAAAAGAGAGTACCAAACCACTGACAATAACAGCTAGTTTTCCACTCACAACTCAGACTACTCCCAGATAGTCCTAGCAAATGTGTGCTTGAGAAATTACTCTTCGCTAAGAAGTGATAGGTTTCTTTTTGCCCATTTTAATAGAAAAATTATTTGATATTGAAGTAAAAAAAGATTGCAGTGGACCTTTAACTAAAACACCTGGATAAAAGTTCTAACCTATCACCATCTATCCATTCTGGTATCTATCCACTTTTCATACTCAAGCAACGCATTATTGTCCTAGTCATTTAGAGGGAAGTCTGTTTGAGGTGATTGTGGATGCTGTAGTGTACCTCTTGGTGCTCTCTCTTTTCCCCTCAGGGCTGGAAGGGGGCTCAGGTGAGTAGGGTCCAGGTGACAGGGAGGCTGGGCTGGAGATGGAGTACTCTCTGTAGTTCTGGTTCTCATCTCGACTCACCAGCACTGCTTCCTACAACATAACAGGGCATGAAACAGTCAGCTTGAGCAAAACATTTATCCACACACAAAAATGTGAAACTGCTTATCCGTATTCCTAAAATAACTTTAAATTGCAAGGATGTTTAAAAAAATTGATTCACAATGTACAGTTGAAGTCAGATGTTTACATACACTTAGGTTGGAGTGAATAAAACTTTTTCAACCACTCCACAAATTTCTTGTTAACAAGCTATAGTTTTAGCAAGTTGGTTAGGGCATCTACTTTGTGCATGACACAAGTCATTTTTCCAACAATTGTTTACAGACAGATTATTTCACTGTGTCACAATTCCAGTGCGGGAAGTTTCCTTACACTAAGTTGACTGTGCCTATAAACAGCTTGGAAAATTCCAGATAATAATGTCATGGATTTAGAAGCTAACTTCAAACACAGTGCCTCTTTGCTTGACATCATGGGGAAATTAAAAGATAATCAGCCAAGACCTCAGAAAAAAATTATTGTAGACCTCCAAAAGTCTGGTTCATCCGTGGAAGCTATTTCCCAACGCCTGAAGGTACCACGTTCATCTGTACAAACAATAGTACTCAAGTATAAACACCATGGGACCACACAGCCGTCATACTGCTCAGGAAGGAGATGTGTTCTGTCTAGAGATGAACGTACCTTGGTGCGAAAAGTGCAAATCAAATCCAGAACAGCAGCAAAGGACCTTGTGAAGATGGAGGAAACAGGTACAAAAGTATCTATATCCACAGTAAAACGAGTCCTATATTGACATAACCTGAACTGTTTGGCCATAATGACCATCGTTACGTTTGGAGGAAAAAGGGGGAGGCTTGCAAGTCGAAGAACACCATCCCAACCATGAAGCACAGGGGTGACAGCATCATGTTGTGGGGGTGCTTTGCTGCAGGAGGAACTGGTGCACTTCACAAAATAGACAGCATCATGAGTATGGAAAATGATGTGGATATATTGAAGCAACATCTCAAGACAGCAGTCAGGAAGTTAAAGCTTGGTCGCAAATGGGTCTTCTAAATGGACAATGACCCCAAGCATACTTCCAAAGTCGTGGCAAAATGGCTTAAGGACGACAACAGTCAAGGTAATGGAGTGGCCATCACAAAGCCCTGACCTCAATCCTAGAGAAAATGTGTGGGCAGAACTGAAAAAGCATTTGTGAGCAAGGAGGCCTACAAACCTGACTCAGTTACACCAGCTCTGTCAGGAGGAATGGGCCAAAATTCACCCAACTTATTGTGGGAAGCTTGTGGAAGGCTACCCAAAACGTTTGACCCAAGTTTAAATTGTTGAAGGCAATGCTACCATATACTAATTGAGTGTATGTAAACTTCTGATCCACTGGGAATGTGATGAAAGAAATAAAAGCTGAAATAATTATACTATTATTCTGACATTTCACATTCTTAAAATAAAGTGGTGATCCTAACTGACCTAAGACAGGTGATTTTTTACTAGGATTAAATGTCAGAAATTGTGAAAAACTGAGTTTAATGTATTTGGCTAAGGTGTATGCAAACTTCGACTTCAACTCTAACTAAAACATTTGTCTCCTTGAACTTTTAGATGGTGCTCAGACGCTGTTGACAAGTAGGCACTTGGGATATATGCTTCATAAGTCTTCAAAAAGACAGAAATACAGTCAGTACACGTTGAGGTATAATGTACAGTCATGTTAGAGCTGCACATCCGGAGGTAAGTGAAACGAGGTTTGTGGGAATCAGATAAGTAATATCACCATGTGAAAATGATGACAGTGAGTGTTCGGTCCAAGACTTCAGCCACAGAGACCCAGGAGTAGTTCTGTTACCATATTAAAAACAGAAACCTCTGCTGATTAACAGCATTCTCTGGTTACTCTCCCATGTTTCTCTGTCCCAGGGCCACAGAGTTATGGAATATCTCTACAGTCACACGAGGATGTCTGCTTCCGGCTCATCTGGACCTCCAATAAATCATTGATAAGTGATATGTAAATATGAAGCAGACACAGCATCTACATGGCTTTCGGGCATCAGCCATTAGGACAGGATTCATCATGTAGAGATATGCTGCTGATGTAACCAGATACTGGAAGATAGTGGGATAAACACCGTAGGAAAGAATGTCTCGATGGGTCATAAAGTGAAGGCCTACGGCATTTTAATAGGCCTTACATCCATCATATGCCCATCAACAAAAGTACTGATTCACAGATAGTGTTTAAATACTTTACAGTGAGACGGTTTAGGGTGATAGCTGTCCTAAAGGGAACTTGCAGACCAAAGATGGAAGCCCCTGCATAAGGAGATAGAGGACATGTTTGACTGACCTGGAAGCGTCCAGTGAGCTTTTCTGGGGTGGTAGTTCCATTGGTCTGTTCAGGGCTGGGGGGCTCAGGCCTGTAGGAAGACACTGGAGATCAATAGACCACACACACACACAACCTAACCTGTAATAAATCAGGAGAATGGTATCCACATCCCAGGAGAGTGCAACACTGGCCCAATAGAGTAACACCATCTTCAGTACCACATAATTCACCCATGTCAAGCCCTAAACAAGTACCCAAAACCATGATTGCTTAAAATGAGTTGTTAAAGGATAATGAGTAAGGAAGCTTGCATACGTCAATGCATTACAGGATACAAGCCAAAACCCCCACATGAGTTTTACTTCAAAGACATGGACCCAAGGTCAACTACAGTAATTCTCACACTAATGATTTAAATCAGGTCTGTTAGATGACTTGAGCCATGTCAAAGTATTCCCCACAATGATAGACTGGAAGCTCTGATAACATCATCTAATGTATTGTCTCATTATTCATCAACATGTTAAGTAGAATGGTCTGATTTGATGTGGTTAGATACATTACTCAAAAGGTTAATTTCAGATATAGAGCGCCGGAGGACTTGTGTGTGTACTTGCGTGCATATTAGGCAATATACCATTTTATACCGGGGTATTTCAAAATACCGACAGCGGTGTTGAACACTTGTTTCTGATTGGCTTTAAGGGTGTTCTAGAGCGTGCATTATTTCCCTATAACGCACAGTATATTTGCACAGTAGAAGTCAATGGCTATAGTTCAGAGGATAAATTGATTAGAGTTAACAGCCTCAGATTGCAGCCCAAATAAATGCTTCAGAGTTCAAGTAACAGACATCAACATCAACTGTTCAGAGGAGACTGCGTGAATCAGGCTTTCATTGTTGAATTGCTGCAAAGAAACCACTAAAAGGACATCAATAAGAAGAGACTTGCTTGGGCCAAGAAACACAAGCAATGGACACTAGACTGGTGGAAATCTGTTCTTTGGTCTGATGAGTCCAAATGTTTTATTTTTGGTTCCAACCACCGTGCGTATTTGTGAGACGCAGAGTAGGTGAACGGATGATCTCCGAATGTGTGGTTCCCACCGTTAAGCATGGAGGTGGTGTGATGGTGCTTTGCTGGTGACACAGTCAGTGACTTATTTAGAATTCACAGCACGGCTACCACAGCATTCTGCAGCGATACACCATCCCATCCCGTTTGCACTTCGTGGGACTATCATTTGTTTTTCAACAGGACAATGACCCAACACACCTCCAGGCTGTGTAAGGGTTATTTGACCAAAAAGGAGAGTGATGGAGTGCTGCATCAGATGACCTGGCCTCCACAATCATCAGACCTCAACCCAATTGAGATGGTTTGGGATGAGTTGGACCGCAGTGTGAAGGAAAAGCAGTCAACAAGTGCTCAGCATGTGGGAACTCCTTCAAGACTGTTGGAAAAGCATTCCAGGTGTATCTGGTTGAGAGAATGCCAAGAGCGTGCAAAGCTGTCAAGGCAAAGGGTGGCTACTTTGAAGAATCTCAAAATATTTGTTTAACACTTTTTTGGTTACTACATGATTCCATGTGTTATTTCATAGTTTTGATGTCTTCACTATTATTCTACAATGTAAAAATGAAGAAAAACCCTTAAATGAGTAGGTGTCCAAACTTTTGACTGGTACTGTATGTTTTTTGAAATAGCGCCCCTTGTGTGCACTTCATATAATACCGTATACACCGATATGGTATAGAAACGGTATGTGGGTATGAAAATCTGATTACCGCCTCCGAAGTGCGTATATGTCACAAGAGATCAGAGCGCGAAACTGAAGACTAACAGCAAGTATGCACCAATGTGCAAGTGCGCAGCTGCAAAAATCAAAAGCGGATCTTTGAATCAGACACCTTGTTTTGGTTTCCCCTATGCCAAAGTGCTGTCAGTACAACCACTGGTATGTCGTTTTGATTAAAAATGCCTGCAGTCGACAGGTAGTAGAGAATTGTTTTTAAGATTCTGATGCTCTTTAACATGACGCTCCTAGCAGAGTCTCATCTTTCCAGCTCTTTCACTGTGCTCGCTTTAATAAAACATATGCGCAGTTCTATCATTGAGTTCAGAAGGGAAATATGTAGGGACTGTATGAGCCAATGTAAACAACTAGTGACCCCCCACTGTAGGGCTGCCTGCCTCTCCTCTCAGCTGAGCCTCAGCCCAGGGTAATGAGGCGCACAGGAAGACCCTGGATGCCTGTGGTAAATCGCCCAGAAACACACCTCTAACAGCAGCAACAGGGTCTGGGCTGTATCTGAATACTCCACATGTGCAGGCACACATCCAATCAGAGGAACAGCTGAAATAGGAAAACAGGCTCCTCATGCTACAGCAGTCGGAAGATATTACACTTACAGGATAAAAATGGGACATAATGGATGGTTAATTAGAGTTCAAAATAAGTTCCCTGTAAGGAAATGCCTGTGTTCACTTGGAATGCCAACAGTTCACAGAAGAAAGATCCTGTGGTTGATAGAGAGAAGGATACATTTAACTGATGTCCTTCAGACAATGAGAGGCATCCAAGGTTAACTGCTGGGCCCTATGTAATATGACCTTTGCCCTCTACCACAGGCCTCATATACAGCAGTAGATGGGTGGATGAGCATGGGCTGAGAGCAGTGGCTGTCTGAGGTGAAGATGATCGTCTCACCTCTAGAGATCTGATCCCTGCACAGAACAGGGACTTGTATTATGATCCAAAATGGAACAGTATGTTGATCTTTGTCATGTAGGAGACTTGGTAGTTTGCCTGTCATGCATTCTTCAGTTTCCATAGACTCCTGTCTGTCTATTGTGCCTTCCTTCTCAACTTCACAATAATGGAAACAGGAAGAATGGCGACAATCCAGTGAACTAATATGCAGTACATACCAATGTCATAGACATCTTGACTTCCATTTGAACACTGTTCACATAGACCATGGCATGCCACTACTCTGGACGGTTCTGACTTAGAATGTGGACAACTACAAATCCCCATGTGTCTGGCTAGACTGTAAACTCTCCTTTCACACTCACATTAAGCATCTCCAATCCAAAATGAAATCTAGAATCGGCTTCCTATTTCGCAACAGCCTCCTTTCACTCATGCTGCCAAACATACCCTGGTAAAACTGACTATTCTACTGATCCTTGACTTTGGCGATGTCATTTACAAAATAGCCTTCAACACTAGTCAGCAAACTGGATGTAGTCCATCACAGTGCCATCCATTTTGTCACCAAAGCCCCATATACTACCAACCACTGCGACCTGTATGCTCTCGTTGGCTGGTCCTCGCTACATATTCGTCACCAAACCCACTGGCTCCAGGTAATCCATAAAGCGCTGCCTAATCTCAGCTCACTGGTCACCATAGCAACACCCACCCGTAGCACACGCTCCAGCAGGTATATTTCACTGGTCATCCCCAAAGCCAACAGCTTTTTTGGCCGCCTTTCCATCAAGATCTCTGAGGTGAATGACTGGAACAAATGGCAAAAATATATATATATTTTTTTAATCACTGAAGTTAGAGACTTATATCTCCCTCACTAACTTTAAGCATCGATCGCTGCAGCTGTACACAGCCAATCTGTAAATAGACGATACAACCAACTACCTACAGTTGAAGTCGGAAGAATACATACACTTAGGTTGGAGTCATTAAAACGTATTTTTCAACCACTCCAAAGTTCTTGTTCACAAACTATAGTTTTGGCAAGTCGGTTAGGATGTCTACTTTGTGTATGACAAAGTACAACAATTGTTTACAGACAGATTATTTCACTGTATCATAATTCCAGTGGGTCAGAACACATGCACTAAGTTGACTGTGCCTTTAAACAGCTTGGAAAATTCCAGAAAATGATGTCATGGCTTTAGAAGCATCTGATAGGATAATTGACATCATTTGAGTCAATTGGAAGTGTACCTGTGGATGTATTTCAGGGCCTACCTTCCAACTTGGTGCCTCTTTGCTTGACATCATGGGAAAATCAAAAGAAAGCCTAGACCTCAGAAAAACAATTGTAGACCTCCACAAATATGGTTCAACCTTGCGTACTATTGGAAATTGCTCCCAAGTGTAAACACCATGGGACCAAGCAACCGCCATACCGCTCGGGATGGAGACGCATTCTGTCTCCTAGAGATGAACGTACTGTGGTGCGAAAAGTGCAAATCAATCCCAGAACAACAGCAAAGGACCTTGTGAAGATGGAGAAAACAGATACAAAAGTATCTATATCCACAGTAAAACGAATCCTATATTGACATAACCTGAAAGGCCGCTCAGCGAGGAAGAAGCCACTGCTCCAAAACCGCCATAAAAAAGCCAGACTACGGTTTGCAACTGCACACGGGACAAAGATTGTACTTTTTTGAGAAATATCCTCTGGTCTGATGAAACAAAAATAGAACTGTTTGGCAATAATGACCATCGTTATGTTTGAAGGAAAAAGGTGGAGGCTTACAAGTCGAAGAACACCATCCCAACCGTGAAGCACGATGGTGGCAGCATCATGTTGTGGGGGTGCTTTACTGCAGGAGGGACTGGTGCACTTCACAAAATAGATGGCATCATGAGGACAGAAAATGTGGATATATTGAAGCAACATCAGTCAGGAAGTTAAAGCTTGGTCGCAAATGGGTCTTCCAAATGGACAATGACCCAAGCATACTTCCAAAGTTGTGGCAAAATGGCTTAAGGACGACAAAGTCAAGGTATTGGAGTGGCCATCACAAAGCCCTGACCTCAGTCCTATAGAAATTTGTGGGCAGAACTGAAAAAGTGTGTGCGAGCAAGGAGGCCTACAAACCTGACTCATTTACACCAGCTCTGTCAGGAGGAATGGGCCAAAATACAACCACTTATTGTTGGGAAGCTTGTGGAAGGCTACCCAAAACATTTGACCCAAGTTAAACAATTAAGGCAATGCTACCAAATACTAATTGAGTGTATGTAAACTTCTGACCCACTGGGAACGTGATGAAAGAAATAAAAGCTGAAATAAAATCACTCACTCTACTATTATTCTGACATTTCACATTCTTAAAATAAAGTGGTGATCCTAACTGACCTAAGACAGGGAATTGTTACTAGGATTAAACGTCAGGAATTGTGAAAACGGACTTTAAATGTATTTGGCTAAGGTATATGTAAACTTCCGACTGTACCTCATCCCCATATTTGTTTTTCTGCTCTTTTGCACACCAGTATTTCTACTTGCTCATCCTCATCTGCTCCTCAATCACTCCAGTGTTAATTTGCTAAATTGTAATTACTTCACCACTATTAGCCTATTTATTGCCTTACCTCCTTACTTCATTTACACACAGTGTATAAAGATTTTTCTATTGTTATGGACTGCATGTTTGTTTATCCCATGTGTAACTCTGTTTTTGTCGCACTGCTTTGCTTGCGCTTGCTCAGGTCGCAGTTGTAAATGAGAACTTATTCTCAACTGGCCTACCTGGTTAAATAAAGGTGAAATAAAATAACTTCTCACTTGTAAACTAGTCACAGACGTGAGACTTTGGCGCAATTTTTTTTTTTTTGAAGAAAAATGACTATAGGGCTGCTTCTATAGTAGCCTATAGAACAGCTGTTAGACAATTTCCGATGCCCATCTGCAGTTGCTCAGTAACATCACATTACAAGGACCAATAGGTACAAGACATGCACACAGGGACAGTGAACAATTGATTCATTAAGAGACAGCTGAGGGCAATGGAGGCTAAATGACCAAGCATTAATGACAATATACTGCTGCTGATTTTCTATTGAGCATCACAGTAAAATCTCCACTGAGCTGCAGATTTCAAACTGGAATCAAGAAGTACAGCAAAGAGTCCACAAGTCTGGTTATTGCACAACGGGTTGTTTGATGGGTTGAACACTGGCAAGTGTATCTGCAATGGAGCAGTTCCTCAGTTTAAGACAGTCACGCCCTTAACCAACACTCCTATTCTAAGGGTGGGCTGATGCCAACCTCTGCCCATGGGCAAACCCAGCTGCTGTGTTCAGCAGGGCTGTAAACCCATTTACCAGGGTCCTCTGTGTTTACACTTCAGATTATCAGGCATTGCAGTGTGTGTGTGTGTGTGCTTTGAATGATGCCTTCTGGGAGTAAAATTCCTTTTAAGAACAACACATTGCATAATGCTGCAGGTTGACCCTACATGGGGCCACACACTAATTGATTGGAGGTGGCTAGAGAGGTGCTGGACTAGGATGGGTAAGAGAGACATGGTACTCCCTACCATCTAAAGACGGTAGGGCCTTGATCGTGCAGACCACCCTTCACCGCCTTGCCCATCCTGTCTGCCTCTGCCAGTAGACCAGTGGGACTTGGAGCAGATGGGGCAGAGTGGCTGGCAGAGCTACAGAGTGCCATTGTCCTGGGCAGCTAGCGAGTCACGGTGTGTGTGCTGTTTCTGGCTCAGGAGGCATGGGGTCAGCAGGGAAAAATCCACTCACATGGGCCCAGGACACGCAAAGAGGAAGTGTGTGCACGTCTGTCTGTATCTCACGGGGTGTGTGAGATATACATAAAAAAATACACGTTCAAAAGTTTGGGGTCACTTAGAAATGTCCTTGTTTTTTTAAAGAGGGGTACATTTTTTTGTCCATTAAAATATCAAATTGATCAGAAATACAGAGTAGACATTGTTAATGTTGTAAATGACTATTGTAGCTGGAAACAGCGGATTTTTTTATGGAATATCTACACAGGCCCATTGTCAGCAACCATCCCTCCTGTGTTCCAATGGCACTTTGTTTTAGCTAATCAAAGTTGATAACAAAAAAATAAAAAAAGGCTAATTGATCATTAGAAATCCTTTTGCAATTATGTTAGCACAGCTGAAAACTGTTGTTCTGATTAAAGAAGCAATGAAACTGGCCTTCTTTAGACTAGTTGAGTATCTGGAGCATCAGCATGTGGGTTCGATTACAGGGTCAAAATGGCCAGAAACAAAGACAAATTCATGTTCTGAGAAATGAAAGGTTATTCCTGGCGAGAAATTGCCAAGAAACTGAAGAGCTCGTACAACGCTGTGTACTACTCCCTTCACAGAACAGCGCAAACTGGCTCTAACCAGAATAGAAAGGAGTGAGGGCCTGGTGCAGAACTGAGCAAGAGGACAAGTACATTAGTGTCTAGTTTGAGAAACAGAAGCCTCACAAGTCCTTAACTGGCAGCGTCATTAAATAGTACCCGCAAAACACCCGTCTCAATGTCAACAGGCGACTCTGGGATAGCCTTCTAGGCAGAGTTCCTCTGTCCAGTGTCGGTGTTCCTTTGCCCATCTTAATCTTTTCCTTTTTTTTTCTTTTTCTTTGTCCAGTCTAAGAAATGGCTTTTTCTTTGCAACTCTGTCTTGAAGGCCAGCATCCCAGAGTCTCGCCTCTTCACGTTGAGACTGGTGTTTTGCGGGTACACTTTAATGAAGCTGCCAGTTGAGGACTTGAGGGAAAAGGGTTTTCTAATAATCCATTTTAATTTTACCTTTATCAATAAGCCTTTTCAAATGATAAACTTGGATTAGCCAATACAACGTACAATTGGAACACAGGAGTGATGGTTGCTGATAATGGGCCTCTGTATGCCCATGTAGATATTCCAGAAAACAAAAATCAGCTGTTACCAGCTACAATAGCCATTTACAACATTAACAATGTCTACACTGTATTTCTGATCAATTTTATATTTTTATGGACAAAAAACCCCAACAAAAACCATTCTTTAAAAAACCAGGACATTTCTAAGTGACCCCAAACTTTTGAACAGTAGTGTAGGTAGGTAGAAGTTGGTGGAAGAGAGACAGGAAAAAAAACAGACTGAGCCATAATCAAAACACCAGCCAAGAATGGTCTCACTTCACAGGAAAAGGTCCAATGTGGAGCCAATTCTCTGCCACCCTAACAAGGTCTCAGCTAACATCCAAACAAAGTTTATTAACATAGAAAATGTAACAGACAGTACATTTTGGCAACATAATTCTGACCCATTCTGGTATTCCCCCAGAATGAAACCACTGGTCCTTTGTAGGGAGAGAGAGCTGGGACATCTTAAGACATTAAAAACAAAAACAGCAGACAAGTGGAAACTGGGAAAGAGGATGTGGCGACTGTGGAACTGGCACATATACAAGCAATCAGCAGATCTAAGCTGACCAGAAGGCACAGATGTGGTCTCGATGCCATATTGTGGTGACCCCATCTGATGTTTGGATGAGTGTTTCCATGGCCAAGCTGTTAATGTAAGGACTTCCTACAGAATAAAAATAATCTAGGCAGCTAGCCTAGCAATTAAGAGCGTTGGGCCAGTAGCAAAAAGGTCACTGGTTCAAATCCCCAAGCAAACTTGGTGACAAATCTGTCAATATTCCCTTGAGCAAGGCTCTGGATAAGAGTCTACTAAATGGCAAAAATTTAAATCTACGCCAAGATATGAAAACATCTTGACACTCTTAGATACCGTACATGAGGATACATCTATGCTCCTGAGCTGTGCAATGTAGTGAACCCTACCTCTTCACCAGCAGCTGCAGTTGAGTCTTGGAGTTTTTGATCTTGTTCTGGGCCTCCACATTGAGCATGTCCACTGTGTTCTCTCCATTGATCTCCAGGATGACATCACCAGGCTGCAGGGCAGCCAGCTCGGCTTTGCTGCCCCCGTTGACCTGTGGGCCAGAAGTAAGAGCTGCAGTCAGACTCACACTACTGCCTGTGGACTTGGTGCAGACATGGTGCTATCAGCAACGTAAATAACCAGCATGCCTGAACGAAAGGCTGCATATCTTATGAGTGTTGGACTATTTGTCAAGGGCTGACAGATGTGAACGGTCATGATTGTAACAACATGAGGCCCAGCCAGGCCTCATGTGGCTGTTGTGAAGAGATGGGTTGTTTCTCAGTTTGCCTTACAGGTGTCAATCAGGTCTTGCAGGACTCTAGCAAGTGATTCTAATGTTTATTGCAACCAAAATGTAAGACACAACGGCCCATCATGCACCTGGAACACCTCAACAGTGAGGATTTATGACACCCGGAGGGAAAAGTAATCAGTGGGACAGTACTGGAGCTGTGGGGTTGACTACTCTGGCCTAACCTTTGATGCCAGCCCCCCATGTCAAGGCCAATGGGGTCTACTGCCTGCATTAGGGGGAATTCCAGCCTAATGGAAGGGTACATCCATTTGAATTCAATATCTTTGACAGCATCTCTTGATTTAAAGAAACATTTCCCATAAATGTCTGCTCATGAAGTGGCCAGAAAGCGACTTGTTGGACCTGAATGCCAAAACATGAAATCAGTAAACTCTTCAAGCAGTGTGTGTTTGTGTGTAAACTAGACATCACATTCTTGCTTTCTGTCCTCCTTGCCTCTCCTTAAAAACTGAATTGGAGCCTGAGGGGAGGAACCTTCACTCCTCTCCCCCAAAATGTGCTTTGAGAGAGTTGAGGAATGAAGGAAACAAGGGGAGAATCTCAATTTAATTTCCTTCATTCCTCACTTCTCAAAACCCATTGGATAAGAAGGCGAGAGGGGAGGGACCTCTGACCTTCTTATCCAAATGGGTTTTGAGAAGGATGAGGAGAGAGGATGCAATGAATCAAGGAAATGCAATTGAGGACAGAGGAAGCAAGTATTTGACAGCTATTTTTTGGGGACATTGCCAGACAATGAATTACTGAGCGAACATAATATCCACTGCCTGTCCAGAAACAACCCCTAGCCTACTGCCCAGAGGAATTTATAGGTGGTGACATGGTGAGAGGTCCAGGCTTGGTGCAATTTTGGCAGTATTGCTTAAACCTGTCCAATTCTCTCATATTTCTACAAGTGTCTAGGGGTTGTCTGGACAGGACCCCACAACCTCCAGGTGTGTGGTGGACCTACAGCACTACACTTGAGGCATTGGTTGGATGTTTAATTCCTTTGATACACACACACAGATTTGCACAGGTGTATGCTGGACACACCCATAGCACCCGATCAGACAGGTCTGGCTAGCTGAGGACCTACTGTAAACAGTACAAGGATACATTTACATGGCTACTATTCACACCTTTGCTTCATTCCAGCTAGTTAGATCTGCAACTCACTAACAAACTATAAGCTAGGGCATATCTCTAGTCTAGCAATATATACACTGTTTGGGCTGTATAGCATCATTTAATAAGATTACCCATGGTTAGCTAGATAGCTGGGATATATCAGTCAGCTAACAATTTACAGTAACAGTTCATTAAGTCAATACACCCTCAATTGTATGCAGAAATTGAGAAATCTGCCCTCATCTTGGCACTGGTTGGGCAGCCATTAATCAATTAATTCATAGATAGATGTATAGAACTGCGTTAGAAGGGTGACCACCTACTTTGAAAGAACAGGAGGTGTTGGCTGTGCACTTGACCAGGCATTCCACATTTAACCACACCCACATTTGAACATCAAAATATCAGGTTGGTTTTACATGCAATTATATATAATTGCATGTAAAACCAAAACCATATATATTGAAAACACAGAGTACCAGTCAAAAGTTTGGACACACCTACTAATTCAAGAGTTTTCTTTACGTTTACTACATTGTAGAATAATAGTGAAGACATAAAAATTAGGGGGGAAAAAAAACCCACACATATGGGATCATGTAGTAACTAAAAAAAAAATATATATAAAAAAATTATATATGTATACATATACATCAGTGCTGTAGGTATATATATATATATATATATATATTACACACACACACATACACACACACACACACACACATATATACATATACATATACATATATTAATATATAAATAAAAGTGAAGAATCTCAAATATATTTTGATTTGATTAACAAAGTAGCCACCCTTCGCCTTGATGGCAGCTTTGCACACTCTTAGCATTCTCTCAACCAGCTTCATGAAGTAGTCACCTGGAATGCGTTCAACAGTCTTGAAGGAGTTCCCACATATGCTAAGCACTTGTTGGCTTCTTTTCCTTCTATAAAAGAGACTTGGTTGTTCCAAACTTCTTCCATTTAGGAATTATGGAGGCCACTGTGTTCTCGGGGACCTTCAATGCTGCATAAATTTTTAAGTATCCTTCTCCAGATCTGTGCCTTGACACAAATTCTGTCTGGGAGCTCTATGGGCAATTCCTTTAACCTCATAGTGTGTTTCTTTTTCTCTGACATGCACTGTCAACTGTGGGACCTTATATAGACAGGTGTGCGACTTTCCAAATCATGTCCAACAATTGAAATTTACCACAGGTGGACTCTAGTCAAGTTGTTGTAACATCGCAAGGATGCTCAATGGAAACCGGATGCACCAGAGCTCAATTTCGAGTCTCATAGCAAAGAGTCTGAATATTTATAGAAGGTATTCTGTTGTTCTATTTGAATACATTTTACAAACAATTCTAAAAGTCTGTTTCGATATGTCATTATTGGGTATTGTGTGTAGATTGATGAGGAAGAAAATATATTTTATCAATGTTATAATAAGGCTGTAAAGTAACAAAATGTGGAAAAAGTCAAGGGGTCTGAATATTTTCTGAATGCACTGTATGATAAAACAGTATAATATATGTAAGGAAAGAAATGTAGTGTTTTATGTCATACGAATTTTGCCAAATCTGTGAAGACTCGAAGCACGAGAAATTAGTTGAATCAAAACTATACATCTCGTACTCATGAAAAAAAAGACTTAAATATTATGAATGACTTTGTAACAGCTCCAAACAGTTGTTCACTAGTTTAGAAAAGAAGAAGAAAAGGCCCATTTGTTGTAACTTGGACCCTCATCATGTGAGATTGTGTTGTGCCCACCATTGGTTGAGATACATGTTCTTGAATACGTGTCATTTCAAAAAATTTAAATATTATTCATAGAATGGACCTATCCCTTCAGATGAAGGTAACGTCATGCTGCTCATGTACAGCGAAATACCTTTCTTAAAAGTTCTAAACCCAACAATGCAGTAATACATTTTGTTATTTAACACAAGACATACACATTTTGCTGGTACACCATTGAAACTTTCAATAGGTTTCCCCATGGAAGATTGACAGTGTAATTTAAAAAAAAACAGACATACACATTCAAGTCAACATTCTCTGATGTGTGGACCTCCCATCTTCTTTGTAGTACCATTTCAGAGTTAAAATCTAAATTGTATTCACCAGCCAAAACATGACACCCACCCTGTATTCAAGAGCGTGTTGTGTTTCAACCGATGGCGGGCACCACACAAACACATCAGATGATGGAAAATAGGGCCTAAGCTACAACATATAAAAAAAAAATAGAGTTTATGTGTTTAGGTAATTTAACAAATATTATAGAAATTATTAAACAGTTTAACAACCCTGTTTGTAAGCTTGTAAAGTTCTATATCAATCTGAACTGTTTATGTCACATGGTATGGGTATGCAAAAATAGGTCAACTTTATCGCTTGAATGTTTTGGCATTCAGGTCCAAAAAGTCACTTTCTGAGCACTTCCACAAAGGCAAATATATGAATGGGAATGTTTGTTAAAATCAAAAGGGGTGCTATCAAAAATGGATTGAATTCAAATGGATTTACCAGGAACAAAAACACACCAGCAAACACTCAACCATACAAAACCCAAATGAGGAGATTAACTCGGGAGTATTGAGCACTTGTGAACAACGGAGAACAGCCCAACTTTTGCGATCGACAAGGCTGGCGCACAATTAAAGACAGAAATAGGGGAGAAAAGAAAACCAAATCAGTGAAGAGAAGAGGCCGCCTTCATAAATCTCCAGCAGAAACATGGAAGACTGCAGAGAGAATGACAGGCAACAGGGCATTTGTCCATTTTGCAAAGCAAGAGGGTAGAGGTGCCATGTCTGAGGGTCCACTCGAGTGGCAATTACGTGTTGCTGTGGCAACCCACAATGGTGCCTGCCTTTTCTGATCAGGGCACGCTTCAATTCACATAAACTAAGGATGCAGCTTTCTCAGGGGCTATGCCCGACAGAAAAACGGGCAAGCTCTCTATTCAGGCCAACAGGACGGGAAAAGGAGGGGCCATCCATGTTGTTTCAGTACCAAGACGCAACCACTTCAAAAAGACCAAAGCCATAGCTGCATAACCAGAGGGGGGGGGGGGGGGGGGGGTGGATCCTGCTTCTCCAATAGGTTTGACAACCACTTTCACTGATGAGGTCTCCCTCCTCAGCATGGGTCCCCGTTTCTTTTAAGTGACTGTTTGATAGTTGAGACAATTCCCTGTGTTTCCTGCATGCTGGTGTGTTGTTGACTACATGTTTGACTAGAGCGAGGAAATTATAAGGAATGCCCATCGTCACAAGAAAGTAGCTATTAAATGGGCTGACAAATTATGCCTTTGAAGTCAACAACAGTACCCCAAAAACACTTGCATTAAAAGGTTTGAGGAATGATAGAGAATTCCGTGGTAGTGAGGAATCAGGATGTGCAGTGGGCAGAGTGGCTGTGGCAGGCAGGGAGCAGTCTGCCCTGTGCTTCAGAGTGGCTGTGGCAGGCAGGGAGCAGTCTGCCCTGGGCTTCAGAGTGGCTGTGGCAGTCAAGGAGCAGTCTGCCCTGGGCTTCAGAGTGGCTGTGGCAGTCAAGGAGCAGTCTGCCCTGGGCTTCAGAGTGGCTGTGGCAGTCAAGGAGCAGTCTGCCCTGGGCTTCAGAGTGGCTGTGGCAGTCAAGGAGCAGTCTGCCCTGGGCTTCAGAGTGGCTGTGGCAGTCAAGGAGCAGTCTGCCCTGGGCTTCAGAGTGGCTGTGGCAGTCAAGGAGCAGTCTGCCCTGGGCTTCAGAGTGGCTGTGGCAGTCAGGGAGCAGTCTGCCCTGGGCTTCAGAGTGGCTGTGGCAGGCAGGGAGGGAGCAGTCTGCCCTGGGCTTCAGAGTGGCTGTGGCAGGCAGGGAGGGAGCAGTCTGCCCTGGGCTTCAGAGTGGATGTGGCAGGCAGGGAGGGAGCAGTCTGCCCTGGGCTTCAGAGTGGCTGTGGCAGTCAAGGAGGGAGCAGTCTGCCCTGGGCTTCAGAGTGGCTGTGGCAGGCAGGGAGGGAGCAGTCTGCCCTGGGCTTCAGAGTGGCTGTGGCAGGCAGGGAGGGAGCAGTCTGCCCTGGGCTTCAGAGTGGCTGTGGCAGGCAGGGAGGGAGCAGTCTGCCCTGGGCTTCAGAGTGGCTGTGGCAGGCAGGGAGGGAGCAGTCTGCCCTGGGCTTCAGAGTGGCTGTGGCAGGCAGGGAGCAGTCTGCCCTGGGTTTCAGAGTGGCTGTGGCAGGCAGGGAGCAGTCTGCCCTGGGCTTCAGAGTGGCTGTGGCATGGAGTCTGCCCTGGATTTTCTGATTTGTTTTCAGAGGAGAACGATATGCTAATGTCCTCCCTTCTACAGCTCCTTCTTCCTGTTGCTTCACAATGGTCTGACACTCAGCAACACCCACCCCCGGTTTCCTCCTGATGTAGCCTTCATTCCAATCTGACTAAATACAGTAGTCAAGGAAACTGGTAGAAAGCAGCCAATGAAGATAAACAATGAGAGGAGCAGAGAAGTACAGCAGAGACTGAGGAAGTGGAGTTGGCATGCCATGTTTTGCTTTACAGAGGATAGGGTGTGACAGACTAGCAGTAAGGTCATTAGCAATTACCTTGGAAATGGTTATCGCCTTCTTGAAGTCCCTTCCTCCGTATATTCTAAACCCCCATGGAGACGGACCAATCAGGTTCACTGTCAGCGCCATCACGTGACCAGAGGTTGCCACCTACTGCCTGTTCCAACCCGAGAGAGAGAAAGAGAGGAGACGTGAGAACTGCTGTCACCTGACTTCCACTTAACATAACATTGTGTAACCACATCTAAAAGGAATGGAAGGAATCTGAAACCCCAAAGGCACATGACTGACATTGTTCAAGTTCCTGCAAACCAACAGTTTCAATAAATCTGTAAAATATCCTTATAAAAAAATAAAAATAATAACACAGCAAAATGTGGTATCTTACCACAGGATACAAATCAAGTCAAACATTTCTGTTCAGTAGATCCACAGATATCTAATTTACGTTTCACCATGGACTTATTTCCATCTTATTTTAAAAGGGCAGGATCATAGCACAGGATGCTGCCCTTTCCTTTAGGAAGTGTGGTTTACGGTATGTCAATGCATCTAATGGGTACAGTATACAAGTGGCCCCATAACTCCATGCACTTCTCATGCACAACATTACTGTAGTGTTTATCATTTGCACATGTGTTTATGTTGAGACAGTGACAGCTCCCTCTCCTTTGTGATTCATGCTGTGTTGAGAAACAGCAGGGGCTCAAATTTCAGAACCCAGTTCCTACATTTTAATATAAAAATGTATTTTAATATAAAAATGTATTTTAATATAAAAATGTATTTTATCAAAACAAAACTAGGCTACATTTTATCTCTGGGACCTTCGGGATGACAAATCAAGTACATTGAATATAAGTGAATGTATCAAACCAGTTGCCATGATAAGTTTGTTGCTATGAAATGTGATGAAATGGGCTCTGAGGACCACCACAGGAAAGGAAGACCTAGTCTGCTGCGGAGGATAAGTTCATTAGGGTTAACTGCACCTCAGAAATTGCAGCCCAAATAAATGCGTCAGAGTTCAAGTAACAGACACATCTCAACTGTTCATAGGAGACTGCATGAATCCAGCCTTCATGGTTGAATTGCTGCAAAGAAACCACTAAAAGGACACCAATAATAAGAAGAGACTTGCTTGGGCCAAGAAACACAAGCAATGGACATTAGACCGGTGGAAATCTGTCCTTTGGTCTGATGAGTTCAAATGTGAGATTTTTGGTTTCAACCACCTTGTCTTTGTGAGTCGCAGAGTAGGTGCACATATCTCCGCATATGTTGTTCCCACCGTCAAGTATGGAGGTGGTGTGATGGTGTGGGGTGCTTTGCTGGTAACAGTCAGTGATTTATTTAGAATTCAAGGCACACTTAACCAGCACGGCGATACACCAGCCCATCTGGTTTGCGATTAGTGGGACTATCATTTGTTTTTCAACAGGACAATGACCCAACACATCTCCAGGCAGTGTGAGGGCTATTTGACCAAGAAGGAGAGTGAGGGAGTGCTGCATCAGATGACCTGACCTCCACAATCACCTGACCTCGACCCAATGGAGATGGTTTGGGATGAGTTGGACCGCCGAGTGAATGATATGTGGGAACTCCTTCAAGACTGTTGGAAAAGCATCCCAGGTGAATTTGGTTGAAAGAATGCCTTGACAGCTTTGCACACTCTTGGCAAAGGGTGGCTACTTTAACGAATCGAAAATAGATTTTGATTTGTTTAACACTTTTTGTTTACTACGTGATTCATTGTGTAATTTCATAGATTTGATGTCTTCACTATTATTTTACAACGTAGAAAATAGTAAAACTGGTACTTTGTGGGCACACACACACACACATTATTTTTTGCCTGTTTATTTTGGCATTAATACGTGTCACAGTGCTTTCTGTGGTGGGGCAGCCAACGGAAAATACGGAGCGTAGGGGTTGGTAATGTTCTCTAGTCGCAACGTGATTGGCTCAGTGTTCTGTCACTCATGGGGACACTACGTCGCCGCAGAATCTACAGGGAGAGCTCAAAAAAGCAAGCCCTTTGGGTGCTGCCACAGAATTAGACTAGAAGTGCCCATTCAAGAAGGCTCAACGTTATTGCACACATAAAATGACGTCAAATCACGTTATATACATCTACCGTAGCTGTGATTGGACTGATC
This sequence comes from Oncorhynchus clarkii lewisi, assembly GCF_045791955.1. Taxonomy (NCBI): domain Eukaryota; kingdom Metazoa; phylum Chordata; class Actinopteri; order Salmoniformes; family Salmonidae; genus Oncorhynchus; species Oncorhynchus clarkii. The sequence goes on from NC_092176.1 coordinate 18,158,736, forward strand.
ATCTCAACGTCATACTTTCAAAATCTTAGCTAGACAAGCAGTCATCATGAATCAAGTCTATAATCTACTGGCAAATCCTTTTTCATCCTTATCATATGAAGAGAAATCATAGATAAAACATATTGGTGCTCATCAGCCAAACATTACACAACAAGTTGGAAATCAAATTCAACAAGGAGTGGTTTGGAAGGAATCAATCAGTGGATAACTGCAAGCGCTGCAAAGCAATCACTAGCCTGCTAGTCAGTGGTTTGGGTGTGTGGTCCAAGTCTGGGTTTAAGGGGCTCTTTTCCAAGCTTAAAAGGATAAACATTCACATGCCATAAAAAGGTTGAATACATTGACCAGTCTGTTAATCCAGCATAACTTCCGCCGCATTCAAAACAACGGGAAAGTCGAAAATCTTAGACTTCAGTGAGCACAGTACAAGGTGAGTCCAAAAATGTCTTGAATGCTGCTGCATAAATGTAATATGCCAGGGAGATCTGTATACTGTAAATAAGAAAGTAATACTAAGTGTGTTGTGTCATAAGCTGTTAGTAGCCCATGTATCTCCCCCTAATACATTTGTCCCCCCTCATAACTTAGCCTACTGTTTTGACTTGGTGGTGCACATGTAGCCTATAGCCTGTTTTAGAGAAATGTAATCATTGGATATTCTAAGAGCATTCATTGTCTCCTTATATGCCCCCTTTATTTATCCTGCGGTTCAAACTTGGTGTACAGGGAGAGTACTGCAAGAATGGCCCATGTTCTGAATTCTGTCGCTGTACATTTAAAAATAACAAATAGTTATATAGACTGCATCCATCGTAAAAGGCAGTAAATGTTTCGCTCCCAGACAAGACTCCGCTGACTGCCAGGTGTAGCGGTTTTAAGGAGTCACTCCATGGTGCTGAAAAGAAAGCTCTGCTGTTGGGACAGCTTTATGTAGGCCCTTACAGTTTGTGGGCACCGTTTGTCACCATTATAGTGCAATTAATGTATTGTTGTGCAGTGCCTTTGCTGGCATGCATCATCATTTTTTTTGTGGGGGGGGGGGGGGCTTGCCACACCAAGATTCAAAACGCCAAAATCACCAGTGGAGCTTAACAACTTCACTTAGCTGAAAGCAACCTAAATTGCATAACATCGAGTTAAATATAGAAAAGAAAGCATGCTCAGTCTCGCAAATACTTGTCTTGTGTAATTAGGAAGTTATTGTGTTCAAGTCCCTGTTGAAATCTGTTCCGTATACAGCCACAGAGAGTTGGAGTGGACTTGTGACTAAACATGTTTGACCCAGAAACAAAATGCGGACAAATCCTACATCAAAAGGCTGACGTTACCCAATTCTGGATTCAGAAGTCGTTATGCAACTATATAGCATTACTGTGTATGTAGGAATTTGAAATGAAACATACTTGGACATATCAACATCTGAACCTTGGCACACCATGTGGCAACCTTCCTAATCTTATGTCTAGCAGGACTGAAGGAACAACTGATCGGTGGAGAACGCACATGGATGTCGTCCCTGGTCTTAAATCTTCCTGGAAATATGATCTGTCTAGTTCCATATACCATAGTGTTACAATTGAGGTAGTCATCCATCTTTAGGAGCCAAGGCTGGTTCCACAGTCACCCAGGCAGAAGCATAGCAGACAGTGAACCCAGTCAGTCAGGATCTGGGACATCTCTCCCTCCTTAAAATGGCCCATTTCAGCCATCTACAGCTGTCTGTACATTCCACAAGGTTTTGGTACAAGCAGCACTAACCAACCCAGTCATTAGCACAGTCAGGCAGTTAGTGGGGTTACCAGGCTCGCCATCATTTACAGGCCTTAATTGCTGTGGCCATGAGGAACAACCGAGGCCCCTGCTGTTGTTCCTGCTGTAGTCCCTGGGGACAGACACTAATGTTCCCAGCCTCTGGGCTGTTGAATTAGTCCAATGGACCAGGATCTTCAGCTCTCCCACTGGAGCCATTATCAACAGGGCACAGCGCTAATTCAGTGTTAATGGACCGACTTCTCTGTAAAACTGCTTGCTATTGGCAGCGTAAGGGTGATAACTGCTTGCTATTGGCAGCGTAAGGGTGATAACTGCTTGCTATTGGCAGCGGAAGGGTGATAACTGCTTGCTATTGGCAGCGGAAGGGTGATAACTGCTTGCTATTGGCAGCGGAAGGGTGATAACTGCTTGCTATTGGCAGCGGAAGGGTGATAACTGCTTGCTATTGGCAGCGGAAGGGTGATAACTGCTTGCTATTGGCAGCGGAAGGGTGATAACTGCTTGCTATTGGTCATAGCGGTTTGCTATTGGTATAGTCTGTCAGTTAGATCAGTTGAGGTGAACTTGAGCTATTGACCTGAAATTCTGTTGTTGGTAAACAGATCATTACAGTAATATAGTTACACTTCAGGTGTTAACCCCATCAGTCCAGAGACTGATTTATCTGCATGTCCAGCCCTTATATTTAGCCACACAATGAAGTGTTTTACCATTTAAATGTTTAGGACAACCAGGGCTACAAGTAGAAAACAAAAGGCTATAAAAACAGCTGCTTTCAAGAGGTTTATTGACAAATAAATAATTTACATTGTTTGCTGAATGGGAAATGAATATCCAACTAGTCAGTGACAACTGTGTGGAGTTGAGTGACAGAAACTATAAGCTTATAACAGTTTTAGACACTATGTCCTGTGGTTTATGTAGAAGAACCCCTTCTCTTCAAAACACTTGTGTAGCTTGAGCATCATAGAGCAAAACATGTTACATGTGCGTGTTTGTGAGGGTCTCAGCTTTCCATAAGTAGCTTTTAATAGTTTGTAGCGCAAAATCAAATTGGACTCTACAATAGGGCATGCAACAACATTTTTTTTTGGGGGGGGGGGGGGGGGGGGGGGGGGGAGCTTGCCACACCAAGATTTAAAAACGCCAAAATCACCAGTGGAGGGCTCAATGAATACAACTTCACTTAACTGGGCTGTATTCAGACTTTCATTCTGTCCTCTCATTCCGAGAGTTACGGTATTACCGGCTTAGTACACACGGGGATGCCAAAAACACAAAAAAAATAAAACGTTGGCAGTCTTACCAGAATGTTAACAAAATTAGCACAAGTAATAGCGAATTTCTGGAGGCTTCAAGCTAAATATGCAAACGAGCACAAAATGAAAATAAACAAAAATTGCAAAGACAGGCAATCCAGCTCATAAAGTTATACATATATAGGTAGGAGCTACCGAATGTGATTTTTGGTGAGGTTGGACATTTACAAGCGGATGTAAACGAGAGACATTGTGCAAATTGACATGACTGAAGGAAGAACAGTACTGGCTCTGGAGCAGCATGTGTAAACGCGGTGTCTGTTGCGTCTGGCGTCGCTAGGGCAACAGGCATCCCTGCTCTGCTCAGAAAAGAAAGGGGAGAAGCAGACAGGGACAAAACCAGAGGAGAAAAAAAAAAACCACAAGGAAATCAAAAGATTGGCTGAGTTATCTGTACTGCTGCCACTGCAAAGGGCTTTGACTTCTCAAACACTGCAAAAAGTGTACAATATTCTTCACCTAATTAAAATAAGCTACTTACTCGGATAAGTAGCATGTTAAATTTAGGGGTCGCGTTAATACAGAATAATTTGTTTTTCATTGAGGAAAAAAAATATAAAAAACGCATAGGCAATACCTTGCTGCGTTTTGTAAATGCAGCTCTAAAATGCTTCTTATTGTCATTTTTGTTCCGCATCAGACTAATTTTGTGCTTGTGTTGCACTTCATTCAGATGAGAATTCAAGAACGGGCATTCTATCAGCAGACGGTAGTGATCAGTGTAGCTACTTTTCTCAGTGTAGCCAGCCTACTTTTCTCCAGTAAAATGCAAGATTAACTTTAAGCAAAACATTAGGAAATGTAGCTGGCTACATTCTTTCCATGATAAAGCATCCCGAGACAGTTTCTGCAGAAATTCTTCCGTTGTGCAAACCCACAGTTCCATCAGCTGTCCGGGTGGCTGGTCTCAGACTATCCCGCAGGTGTAGAAGCTGGATGTGGCGGTCCTAAGCTGGCGTGGAAACACGTGGTCTGTGATGGGGAGGCCGGTTGAACGTACTGCCAAATTCTCTGAAATGACGTTGGAGACGGCTTATAGTAAAGAAATTAACATTCAATTCTCTGGCAACAGCTCTGGCAGACATTCCTTCAGTCAGCATGCCAATAGCACACTCCCTCAACTTGAGACATAGCATTTTATTGTCCCCAGCACAAGGTGAACCTGTGTAATGATCATGCTGTTTAATACATTTCTTGATATGCTAAACCTGTCAGGAGGATGGGTTATCTTGGCAAAGGAGAAATTATAAACAGGGATGTAAAAAAAATAAAGTGTGCAAAACATTTGAGAGAAATAAGCTTTTTGTGCGTATGGAACATTTTTGGAAACTTATTTATGCTCATGAAATATGGGACCAACACTTTATATGTTGCGTTTATATTTTTGTACATTATGAAGTTTATCGTAGTCCCCCAGAACAGTTGAACCAGTCACGTGTTTTTTTGTAAATAGCACAATGGGAGAAAGCAGGAGCAGGTGTATTTATATTGAAAGTCTTTTTTTGTTGTTGCTTCAATTGAGTGACCATAATCGCCATCAAAGAAAATACATTCGGCAGAAAATAACTTAATTTTCATCAGATGACAGAGGTACAACGTTACTTGGCTGGGAGCCACACAGGTAAAGGAGCTTACAATGAAAAATCAAGGTGTTCTTTGAAAAAAAATTATGCATGGCCATCATATTTCTAAATGTAGTTTGCTGATGTCAACGTTGTGAACAGAGTGCCTCATGGTGGCAGTGGGGTTATAGTATGGACAGGCATAAGCTACGGACAATGAACACAATTGCATTTTGAATGCACAGAGATATAAATATCGTGCCATCACCTCATGTTTCAGCATGATGCAAGGATTTGTACACAATTCCTGGATGCTGAAGATGTCCCAGTTCTTCCTTGGCCTGCATACTCACCAGACATGTCACCCATTGAGCATGTTTAGGATGCTCTGGATTGACGTGTACAACAGCGTGTTCCAGTTCCCACCAATATCTAGCAACTTCGCACAGCCATTAAAGAGGAGTGGGACAACATTCCACAATCAACAGCCTGATCAACTCTATGTGAAGGAGATTTGTCGCGCTGCATGAGGCAAGTGGTGGTCACACCAGATACTGACTAGTTCTGATCCACGCCCCTACCTTTTTTTAAGGTATATATGACCAACAGATGCATATCTGTATTCCCAATCATGTTAAATCCATAGATAAGGGCCTAATGAATTGATTTAAATTGACCAATTCCCTTATAAACTGTAACTGTTGCATGTTGTGCTTATATTTTGTTCAGTAAAAATAGATATGACAGATTAAACCATACTGTGGTAATTTCCAAATACCCTAGCCTACTCTACAGACGTTTTTGTAAATAGACCTGAACCCGGGCCCCTTCGGGATCTGCCCCAGTCTCACAAACACCACTCTAGCTCAGCCCCTGTTAATCACACAGACTTATATCGAAGGAATAGACAAATCCAAATGGTACAACCCAGAAGTCTAGCTCTAAAACAATGTCTAAAAGGGTTAGTAGTCCAATTCACACCAGCTTTAAGAGGTTTAAAAAAAAACTGTGTGGATTATTTTATTCTGGTGCCATCTCCCTGCATTGGCGGTGCAATAAAAAGCACCCACACTATAGGGAAGAATTAAAGTAACGAAGTAATACATCTGGCTCACATGTCTTCACTCATCAGGTAAACAGAAGTTCATGATTAATTGGTCGTTCGAATCCCTGAGCAGACTAGGTGAAAAATCTGTCAGTGTGTCCTGTAAGTCACTCTGGATAAGAGAATCTGCTAAATGACTAAAATGTAAATGTACTTACAGTAGGAAATAGAAAACTGGTAGGTCCAGCGAGTCAAATTACCTCTCACTTCCGCTGTGCTACACCTGCCTACCAAATACCAGGGACATTTTATCAGCACTTTACATGCGGTATCATCCAGAGTTTCAGTTGTGAAATCTGGAGTCAAAGGTGAACGAAGCAATAATGAGTTTGATAAAGGCTGTGGAAATCAACTGCAGACAGACTTGAAGGCTGCATTCAGTTTCCAAGTGGGGAATGATCCATCTGAGAGTTAAAACAGTCATACTCAAATGAAAAGGCCCTTGTCATGTTTTTGAGTGAGCAGCCCCTAAGGGTAAAGGTAGGAGACACACACACACACACACACACAGGACAGAGTAGAACAGCTCAAGTATCTTGGTGTTGGCCTTCAGACTGTTCCTCACTGCTCAAACACAATGCATGTTGCCAGCAGTGTTCAACAGACAGGTGGATTAAAATCAATTAGCTTTAGCCACTGGTAAACCTGGGTTACTGACTGTACACTCCGTGACTAGCCTCTTCTATACACAACATGGAAACGCTTCCTAGTACACAACATAACACACAGGGGCAGGAGAGGGTCACTGCTGTCGACTTGGTAGAGAGAGATACAGGAGTGTCCACTGGTGGCACTGAGTCTGGGGCTTGGGATGGGAGTAACCTGGAGGCCAATTCACCACCACAAGTGCCATACCTTTGACACAATGCAACTTGTCTAAAGTACTCCCTCCCTGTGAATTCTTTGTTTACCGTCATTCAAAACTACGTAATTGTGAAAGTGGGTGTGGGTCCTGCTAAAACAGGTCTGTGATATCATATACAGTTTAGCAGAACTAAGTATAGCAAGATAATGCTAACACACCTTTGGGTGAGTCTTTGGTTTCATGTGCACGTCACTAAACAATTATGCCAGGGTTTCTCTATTCTGATTGATGTGCTTTAAAGAGGAGTCTTGTTGGCTAGCACAGAGAAGATGCCAGGCCTGGATATGAACATGTCTGTTTATGCACCATGCTCAGCTCACACTCCTCACCTTTCCCCCTGGTTACTACAGAACCAGGTTTTACACAGGCCTTTTTCCTGGAAGTCAGCGATAACATTCATTGGAGCAGAACTTTGTGCTAATGCAGAGGGAATGGCATAATTCAATCTGCAGATGTACTTCATCTCAACTTGCTTCTGGCTGAACTTTAATGCAGAGAAACACACATCCACTGCTGTGGTTGTAGCAGAATGGTCTGGGTATGATTCACACATGAAAATCTCTCGCTTGTGGCAATTTAGCTCTGTGAACTTTCCATAGCCTTCGTGAATGTTCTTGTCTTGCTGATGCCCTGTAATGTTTAAGCACACTCCCTTTCGTGAGGAGGACTGTGGCTGATGGACACCCGTCCTGCCGCCTACCCTGACACACACCCATTGAATAGAGAGAAGAATGCCATGGAAAGCCTCTCCCTGTGTCAAAAAGGAATTACATTCTCAACATTCTAACACTAATCACATGCAGTGACTTCATCAAGTAAAATTGCCATCACTAAGGTGATGAGGACATATCAAACAATAACAGAATAGATAAGAAAAGAATGGGGTGTTGCTGAAGGGAGATGAGTGACTAAGATCTTCCTATGTTGTGTGAGACTTATATTACCATCTAATAGTGAGCTGCAGCTTACTCCCTCTTAAAAGGAAAAATTGACAGTGTTTATATATAGCCTAACATATCTCCAATACATCTCTGGAATTTCAATATCATTATGAATTTAACCTTCCACGCAAGGGACATCATTATTTTATCAAGGTTCTTTATATACCATCCTAAAAACGACCATGCCACATATCTGGCAGCTATTGTTACTACTGTACTTGGTACAGTAGCCGTGGTTGTGTCAGTTGTGTGGCTTCAGAGTGCACAGGCTCCACTTCGCACTCCCTCTCACCAGCATCATGTTACTGGTGTTATCACTATACAGATTGACTTCCTACAGCAATCAGACCCCCCTCACGGATCATATTAACTACTGCTGTACACACCTTTTCTATTTTTATACTGTCCATACACAGTGCTCTCAGTAATTATTGGGACAGCATTTTTTTTTTTTTTTTTTTTGAGTCTGTACTCCAGAGCTTTGAAGTTATACAGTGACTAAGGAGTTAAAGTGCAGACTGTCAGCCTTCATTTGAGGATATTTTCATCCATATCAGGTGAACCGTTTAGAAACTAAAGCAGTTTTTGTAAATAGTCCCTCCATTTTAAAAGGGACCAAATGTATTGGGACACACATTTACTTATACAGTGGGGCAAAAAAGTATTTAGTCAGCCACCAATTGTGCAAGTTCTCCCACTTAAAAATATGAGCGAGGCCTGTAATTTTCATCATAGGTACACTTCAACTATGACAGACAAAATTAGAAGAAAAAAAAAAATCCAGAAAATCACATTGTAGGATTTTTTATGAATTTATTTGCAAATTATGGTGGAAAATAAGTAGGGGGGGACTTGCTTCCATTCAGCCACAAGAGCATTAATGAGGTCGGGCGACCAGGCCTTGCTCACAGTCGGCGTTCCAATTCAGCCCAAAGGTGTTCGATGGGGTTGAGGTCAGGGCTATGTGCAGGCCAGTGAAGTTCTTCCACACCGATCTTGATAACCCATTTCTGTATGGACCTCACTTTATGCATGGTGGCATTGTCATGCTGAAACAGGAAAGGGCCTTCCCCAAACTGTTGCCACAAAGTTAGAAGCACAGAAACGCCATTGCATGCTGTAGCATTAAGATTTCCCTTCACTGGAACTAAGGGGCATAGCCCGAACCATGAAAAACAGCCCCAGACCATTATTCCACCTCCAAACCTTACAGTTGTCACTATATATCTAAACAGGTAACGTTCTCTTGACTGCCAGATGGTGAAGCGTATTCATCACTCCAGAGAACACTTTTCCACTGCTCCAGAGTCCAATGGTGGCAAGCTTTACACAGCTCCAGCTGACGCTTGGCATTGCGCATGGTGATCTTAGGCTTGCATGCGGCTGCTCAGCCATGGAAACCCATTTCATGAAGCTCTTGATGAACAGTTATCGTGCGGATGTTGCTTCCAGAGGCAGTTTGGAAATTGGTAGTTAAAACCTCCGGGATCGTGAATTTAAAAAAATAAAAATAAATGATAATTCAGTCATCAAAACGCCGTACTTTTTTCCAAATTAACTCCATAATATCGACTGAAACATGGCAAACGTTGTTTAGAATCAATCCTCAAGGTGTTTTTCACATATCTCTTCGATGATATATCATTCGTGGATGTCTGGTTTCACCTCTGTATCAAACGGAAAAATACTTGCACCTGGCGTTTGCGCACCAATTTCGACGCAGGACACCAGGCGGGACACCTGGCAAATGTAGTCTCTTATGGTCAATCTTCCAATGTAATGCCTACAAATACGTCACAATGCTGCCGACACCTTGGGGAAACGGCAGAAAGTTTAAGCTCATTCCTGTCGCATTCACAGCCATATAAGGAGACAATGGAAAACAGCGCCTCAAATTATGCTCATTTCCTGTTTGAAGTTTCATCTTGGTTTCACCTGTAGCATCAGTTCTGGGGCACTCACAGACAATATCTTTGCAGATTTGGAAACGTCAGAGTGTTTTCTTTCCAAAGCTGTCAATTATATGCATAGTCGAGCATCTTTTCGTGACAAAATATTGCGCTTAAAACGGGAACGTTTTTCATCCAAAAATGAAGTACTGCCCCCAGAGGTTCAAAATATTATTTTTTTACGTGCTTCAGCGGTTCTGTTTTGTGTGCTTGTGTGGCCTACCACTTTGCGGCTGAGCCATTGTTGCCCCAAGACATTTCACAATAACAGCACTTACAGTTTGACCAGGGGAGCTCTAGTATGGCAGAAAATTGACGAACTGACTTGTTGGAAAGTTTGCACCCTATGACAGTGCCACGTTGCATCACTGAGCACTTCAGTGCAGGCCATTCTACTGCCAATGTTTTACTATGGAGATTGCATGGCTGTGTGTTCGATTTGAATACACCAGTCAGCAACGGATGTTGCTGAAATAATCGAATCCATGGCCATGAATTCAGCTTAGAAATGTATTTGTTTCTGAAAGAAAAAAGTGCTTTTGTCCATTAAAATAACATCAAATTGATCAGAAATACAGTGTAGATATTGTTAATGTTGTAAATGACTACCGTATCTGGAAAAGGCTGATTTATTATGGAAAATCTACATAGGCGCACAGAGGCCCATTGTCAGCAACCATCACTCCTGTGTTCCAATGGCACGTTGTTAGCTAATCCAAGTTGATCATTTTAAAAGGCTAATTGATCATTCGAAAACAATTTTGCAATTGGTAGCATAGCTGAAAACTATTGTTCTGATTAAAAAAGCTATAAAACTGGCCTTCTTTAGAAAAGTTGAGTATATGGAGCATCAGCATTTGTAGGTTCGATTACAGGCTCAGAATGGTCAGAAACAAATAAATTTCTTCTGAAACTCATCAGTCTATTCTTGTTCTGAGAAATGAAGGCTATTCCATGTGAGAAATTGTCAAGAAACTGAAGATCTCGTACGACGCTGTGTACTACTCCCTTCACAAAACAGCATAAACCAGAATAGAAAGAGGAGTGGGAGGTTCCGGTGCACAATTGAGCAGGAGGACAAGTACATTATAGTGTCTAGTTTGAGAAACAGACGCCTCACCTGGCAGCTTCATTAAATAGTACCCGCAAAACACCGGTCTCAACGTCAACAGTGAAGAGGCGGCCAAGGCAGAGATGCAAAGTAAAAGCCGTAACTCAGACTGCTGCTGCTGCCCCCCCCCCCCCAAAAAAAAGAGATTAAGATGGGCAAAAGAAGACAGACACTGGACAAAGGAACTCTGCCTAGAAGGACAGCTTCTCGGAGTGGGCCTCTGTATGCATTTCCAGCTACAAAAGTAATTTATAACATTAACAATGAATACATTGTATTACATGTATTTCTGATCAATTTGATGTTATTTTAAAAATGGACAAAAAAGGTGCTTTTCTTTCAAAAACAAGGACATTTATAAGGGACCCCAAACTTTTGAACGGTAGTATGTATGTACAGTTGAAGTCGGAAGAATACATACACTTAAGTTGGAGCCATTAAAACATATTTTTCAACCACTCCACAAATCTTGTTAACAAACTATAGTTTTGGCAAGTTGGTTAGGACATCAACTCTGTGCATGACACAAGTAATTTTCCCAACAATTGTTTAGACAGACAGACTTATAATTCAATGTAATCACAATTCCAGTGGGTGAGAAGTTCACATACACTAAGTTGACTGCCTTTAAACAGCTTGGAAAATTCCAGAAAATGATTGTCATGGCTTTAGAAGCTTCTGATAGGCTAACTGACATCATTTGAGTCAATTGGAGGCATGTCTGTGGATGCATTTCAAGGCCTACCTTCAAGCTCAGTGCCTCTTTGCTTGACATCATGGGAAACTCAAAAGAAATCAGCCAAGACCTCAGAAAAAAAGTTGTAGACCTCCACTAGTCTGGTTCATCCTTGGGAGCAATTTCCAAATGCCTGAAGGTACCACGTTCATCTGTACAAACAATAGTACGCAAGTATAAACACCATGGGAACCACGTAGCCATCATACCGCTCCGGAAAGAGACATGTTCTGTCTCCTAGAGATGAACGTACTTTGGTGTGAAAAGTGCAAATCAATCACAGAACAAAAGCAAAGGACCTTGTGAAGATGCTGGAGGAAACAGGTACAAAAGTATCTATATCCACAGTAAAACGAGTCCTACATCGACAAAACCTGAAAAGCCGCTCAGCAAGGAAGAAGCCACTGCTCCAAAACCGCCATAAAATAAACCAGACAACAGTTTGCAACTGCACATGGGGACAAAGATTGTGCTTTTTGGAGAAATGTCCTCTGGGATGAAACAAAAATAGAACTGTTTGGCCATAATGACCATCATTACGTTTGGAAGAAAATGGGGATACTTGCAAGCCAAAGAACACCATCCCAACCATGAAGCACAGGGTGGCAGCATCATGTTGTGGAGGTGCTTTGCTGTAGGAGGGACTGGTGCACTTCACAAAATAGATGGCATCATGAGGATGGAAAATTATGTGGATATATTGAAGCAACATCTCAAGACATCAGTCAGGAAGTTAAAGCTTGGTTGCAAATGGGTAATGACCCCAAGCATACTTCCAAAGTTGTGGCAAATTGGCTTAAGGACAACAATGTCAAGGTATTGAAGTGGCCATCACAAAGCCCTGACCTCAGTCCTATAGAAATTTGTGTGCAGAACAGAAAAAGCGTGTGCGAGCAAGGAGGCTTTCAAATCTGACTCCATTACACCAGCTCTGTCAGGAGGAATGGGCCTAACAGAAACGTTTGACCCAAGTTAAACAATTTAAAGGCAATGCTACCAAATACTAATTGAGTGTATGTAAACTTCTGACCCACTGGGGATGTGATGAAAGAAATAAAAGCAATCCCTCTACTATTATTCTGACATTTCACATTCTTAAAATAAAGTGGTGATCCTAACTGCCCTAAGACAGGGAATTTTTACTATTATTAAAATGTCAGGAATTGTGAAAAACTAAGTTTAATGCATTTGGCTAAGGTGTATGTCAACTTCCGACTTCAACTGTATGTATGTATGTATGTAGATAAAATGCTATCCCAGACTCTGACAATGCTCATTCTGACATTCCTCATTTCTTATTGGTCTGTGTGTATTGTTAATGCGTTTCTAGATATTACTGCACTGTTGGAGCTAGAAACATCAGCATTTCGCTGCACCTGCAATAACGTCTGCAAATCTGTGTACGAGACCAATAAACTTTGATTTTAAGACTTCTGAACCACCGAGGAAGTCACAGGAAAATGTACCACTGCTTAGTCAAGTTGTTCACATGCACATTTGTTTTTTTAATATCCTGTTGCAACGACAAGTCTCCACAGCTCATTCAAAGTCTAAAGCCATCTCAGGCAGTGGTTTCACACACGCACAAGAAAATGCTAAGAAAGGAGAAACAGACCGAAAGACATGGCAATTGAGGTTTCAATTCAATAGAAATGTCTAAGTATTTAAAGGATGTCAACATGTGCCAGTCAGTCACCCAGTGACACTCTGAGAAAACCACAATGCTCAAAACAAGAGAACAAGCAACAGTGAAGCTTTCATCATACAAACACCACCAGATTGTATCTGTATGTAACTTCCTCCAGAACTGCAACTTCATGCATGTTGCTTCTTGTGAGTCAGGAGAAAAGCTCTACACAAGAGCCTATAGCAAACATCATTCGTGTTGTTCATATAAAGAAAAACAAGAGAAATGGCCAAATATATATATATATATATATATATATATATAATGTTTCCACAGCAGCTAAATGAGATGGCTACTGTCCTACATTCTCCAAAAATGTAGGCTACTACTTGTCCAAAATTACTGTGGTCTGTTTTGTCCCTGGACTGTTATTCTGTGAACTGTTTGTGCCATGGCCCTGCACACTAAGAACAGCAGAACCATCAGGAAATAGACACAATTGAAAACAAGAGGGGGGGGGAGTTAGGGGCAGCAAGCACATGAAAGGTTGCAGAGAACAAACACAATGGAGATTTACAGGTACAGTGCAAACAGCAGGGAGGGGGGATGGGGCAGGGGGTTTGAGTGGGGCTTGGGTTGAGAGCAACGGTCCTGGGAAACACTTCCAGCTTTTTCCCACCCATTCAAAATGCCCAATAATTAAATCTACCAGTGTTAGCGTGTTTTTTTTTTTTTTTTTACAATCGTGGCAATGGTCGCAGACTGGAAGGGGGATGCGAGTTTGGTTTTTAAATATATTTTTTTAAATCAGTCCAGCAGAGAGAAGAATTGGCCGTTTTTCAGAAAATTTCCTGCAACTCTACATATTTTGTCATTGCTATTTCTGTGTTCTTATGCTCAAACATAACAAAACCAATGGGGACTCCAATGGGGGCCCCTGGGCATGTACACGGCATGCCCTGTCAAAAATACTCCTAAATTCATCATTAGGGAATTTTCATCTCGACTGTCTAGATTTTATTTTGGTGATTTCTAGTTCTTAAAAATATTATATGCCAACTATATTGTTCTACACACTTTCAGTCTGGGTTAAGGCATTTAAGTTTGCACTGAAGCATTTTTCAGTCCCGAAAATCAATCAGATCATTGATTGGACAAAATATCAGAAATGGGCTGCCTGTGTTAACGGAGCCTTAAAATTAGCAATCAAGTGAATAATTACACAAACCAAGGTTTACAGACAATTTGACAGCGTCAACAAGCACACTTGTATCTAATGTTTATAGGTATAGGCCAGCATAAATTGCATACATTCGGATACATTATTTCTTATCGTTTCTCTATATAAAGTGAATTGAGGCCTAATTGAATCAAATGTTTCCTAGCCTATAGACTAGTGTGAATTGACCGGTAATGGGAGACATACAGAAAGTAGCCTATTACACTTACCTAAATCAATGCAGTTGGTCAATAAATCAGTGATAGTCGAATTGTGTCCGTACACCGGCAGATCCAACACCGGGGCTCTCCCGATGAATAGCCTATCACAAGTCAAAAACTCGTAGACAGACAGCACTAAACTCACAGACAGTGCTAAAAGAGCGCAGGACCAGAAACACTACACCCCTTGCGCGCAAATCGCCTCCAAAAATACAGAAAAATTAGGTTTTCAATGTCCGTTCTTTCTGCTCACAGGTATCGCAGCCTTCTCTGAGAGCAATTCGCGCTACTATGTTGTCAGTGTGATGAAAAGCCTCTGGGTCTGAAAAGAAGACTTCTGAAATGTACTTCTATTGCTGGGTATTGGATACAGAAGTGAAATGAAACCACCTGTGATCACCCATATAATGGCTCATAGTGCCACGTGCTGTTGTGAAAATAAAGGCATGAGTGCGCTGGGCGTGTCGGGGATACTGGAAGGGTGGGTGATAATTGAGCTGTTACATAGGGTAATGGCTAGAAGAGATCCAGCTTTTGTCAAATGAATGCCAAAAGGGGCATTTTTTTTGTTGCGTTTTTGCTAACCCTAACTATTTTTCTAACCTTAACCCAATTATCTTAACCTGCTGCGTAAATTCGTCTAATCTGCTACGAAAATTAAATTCTGACTTTCATTTGACAAAAACTGGATCATTCTAGCCATGACCAGGCCATAGGGCCTTGCACATTTGTTTTAGTGCGCCATCTGCAGATAATACGTAGCATTACAAAATTCAACTGATCCATAGGGATCCCAAAATACAATAGGCCTAAATATGGTGCAGAAAGTAGTGACAACTGCATTCATGTACTTACAAGAAAATACACTTCGGCTTAATGTCACTTCACACTTCACTTGTAGCTAAATAAATTGGCTTAAGTCAGCCCAAACTTGACATAAAGTACCATACCATCTGTTCCACTCCATCCAAGCTGAAAATCTGAAACCAACTGAGCCTCTGTGTCAGGAAGCATGTGCTATTAATATAGGCCTACTATCTCCATAAAATTTCCCGTCAGGTTGGCCTAAGTATGTTATCTCTACTGGCCCCTTACATTACCATGTTGGCACAAAAAGACTCAATACATGGATGAGTGATTGAAAAATGACAACAAGTACACTCTTTTCGGCTGTCCCCATAGGATAACCTTTTGAAGAACCCTTTTTGGTTCCAGATAGAACCCTTTCCACAGAGGAACCAAAAATGGTTATCCTATGGGGACAGCCAAATAACCCCTTTGGAACCCTTTTAAGAGTGTAGGAAAACAAAACATGACAATAAACACTATTATGAGAATTGCAAACTTTTCTCAAAACTAACCTCCCCCTTGGCTGTAGGGACAATGGATATGCTCATTCCCAAACAGCTCTTGCTGAGCAAGTGCATACAGGCAATCTCCTGGAGAACAAAGAATGTCCAAAGTGATTGGCCACTAGGTAATTAAAGATGCGTTCCAGATTGAGGTTAGTTTGACTTTTAGCCATTAGTTCCAAAACGGGCCCCTGAACAATTGTGCACAATTGTGTATAACGTCATCCATTTTGTATGATATATTACATCCTGCTTTTTTTGTGTGTGCAATTTGCATAACATGTTACGAATTCCAATTTGTACAATATGTTCAGAATTTGTAAGTGCATTTGTACAATATGTTACTAATTTGTGTAAGTGCTTAAGGTCCCAGTATACTGTGTCTTGAACGCTTTTCTTGAGCCGCCTACTGTAATGGTTAGTGAAATTACTTTCAGAGTGGTTGCAGATCCCACTTTTCTGGACCCCTCTTCCCAACAGCTAAAGGTCCCGAAGCTACTGCTCATGTGCGGGATTCTCTACTTTAGTTTACAGGCTACTCTGGTGATTGGTGCATCATTTAATAAAGTTAGATGAAAAATGAATCAATGTCTACAAGTTCCCATTATGATAGTAGGCCTATTCTACATAACAGAACTGAATATAATAGCATAGTATAACGTCACTGTATGAAGGGGAAAAAAAATATTATGAGATTTTAGGATGTTTGTGTGAATGGTCACATTTTTCTGGCATGCTGCCAAACCACCGACGCGACCCGCTACCAAGGACTGTGGGCTCTCCCTCTCCTTGGCCAACGTGAGTAAGACATTTAAACGTGTTAACCCTCGCATTAACCCTCGCAAGGCTGCAGGCCCAGATGGTATCCCTAGCCGCATCCTCAGAGCATGCACAGACCAGCTGACTGGTGTATTCAGTCTCTCCCTATCCCAGTCTGCTGGCCAAAGTTGGCCACCGTTGTTCCTGTACCCAAGAACGCAAAGGTAACTGAACTAAATTACTATCGCCCTGTAGCACTCACTTCCGTCATCATTAAGTGCTTTGAGAGACTAGTCAAGGATCATATCACCTCTACCTTACCTGTCACCCTAGACCCACTTCAAGTTGCTTACCGCCCCAATAGGTCCACAAATGATGCAATCGCCATCACACTGCACACTGCCCTATCCCATCTGGACAAGAGGAATACCTATGTAAGAATGCTGTTCATTGACTATAGCTCAGCATTCAACACCATAGTACCCTCCAAGCTCATCATTAAGCTTGAGGCCCTGGGTCTCAACCCCGCCCTGTGCAATGGGGGTCCTGGACTTCTTGACGAGCCGCCCCCAGGTGGTGAAGGTAGGAAACAACATCTCCACTTCACCGATGCGCATCACTGGGGCCCCACAAGAGTGTGTGCTCAGCTCCCTCCTGTACTCCCTGTTCACCCTTGACTGCGTGACCATGCACACCTCCAACTCAATCATCAAGTTTGCTGACGACCAAACAGTAGTAGGCTTGATTACCAACAATGACGAGACAGCCTACAGGGAGGAGGTGAAGGCTCTCGGAGTGTGGTGTCCCCCTATCCACATCGACAGGACAGCAGTGGAGAAGGGGGAACGTTTTAAGTTCTTCGGCGTACATATCACTGACAAACTGTCAGGTCCACCCACACAGACAGTGTGGTGAAGAAGGTGCAACAGCGAAATTTGGCTTGGCACCTAAAACCCTCACAAACTTTTACAGACGCAGAATTGAGAGCATCCTGTCGGGCTGTATCACTGCCTGGTACTGCAACTGCACCACCCACAACTGCAGGGCTCTCCAGAGGGTGGTGCGGTCTGCACAATACATCACCGTGGGCAAACTACCTGCCCTCCAGGACACCTACAGCACTCGATGTCACAGGAAGGCCAAAAAGATCATCAAGGACAACAACCACCCGAGCCACTGCCTGTTCACCCCGCTACCATCCAGGAGGCAAGGTCAATACAGATGCATCAAAGCTGGGACTGAGAGACTGAAAAGCAGCTTCTATCTCAAGGCATCAGACTGTTAAACAGCCCTCACTAGCAGAGGCTGCTGCCTGAATACTGACTTGAAATCATTGGCCACTTTAATAAATAGAACACTAGTCACTTTAATAATGCCACTTTAATAATGTTTACATATCTTGCATTACTCATCTCATATGTATACACTGTATTAGCCTATGCCACTCTGACATTGCTCATCCACATATTTATATATTCTTATTCCATTCCTTACTTAGATTTGTGTGTATTAGGTATTGGTTGTGGAATTTTTAGATATTACTCGTTAGATATTGCTGCACTGCATTTCACTACACTCACAATAACATCTGCTAACCATGTGTATGTGACCAATAACACATATTCAAAACAACACTGTAGGCTACTTGAAACAACACTATGACTCAAGAAGATCTAAATGCATATCCCCATGAAACTGAGACTCTGTGTTTAAAGTAGAAAGTCCCGCACATGCGCAGAACCTTCGGGACCTTAAACTGTCTGGAAGAAGGGTTCAGAAAAGTCGTATCCGCAGACACTGCCAATTCATTTTGGCAGGGAAATTATCTCTAGCAATTTTCTGTAGGCCTAACGAGCTAGGCGACAGGGGATATGGCTGAGACATGAATATGTTGCCAAAACGCAGTCTGCTCAGACATGAGTCCCTGTCCAAGCATTTGCTTTTCATAACGGCCATTTGCAATTGCAAAATCAATGCAACATGAAATCAACTACATACACATCAACGGAAATAAACGCTGCAAAAAATAGAGAATGTTCAACTGTATTTAGCAACATGAGATAGCAGTCTCGTTCCTTCACTCAGCCATTGCTGATGGATGCCAGATCTAATAACACCTGGATAGGCATTTTACGTATCAGCTAAGCACGTGATGGTCGTGTTTCTCTCATCAGACATTGCTGACCCATGCCAGATCTTACAACGCCTTGATAGGAATTTTAGATATCAGTTCATTTCATCGTATGTTATAACAATCTGGTGCCAGGCAGCACTGTCGATGACTTGGCACCCATTGGTTGATGCACGCAACTCCTGAGCATGGAACACGCCACTTTGTAAGAAGAGGAGCGCTAGCTATAGTCACATGTGCTGATGGTTGTCTCGATGCTCATGGTCACACTTTGGAACAAAATAGTCCTCCTAGAACAGGCCTACACATTTGTGGGAAATCTGTATTTTCAGAGAGCAGAAACAGACTGTAAACTCATATTTATGAAGGAAATAGAGGTAGGCTAAAGGTAGGCCTCGCTCAGGGCTCTCCAACCCTGTTCCTGTAGAGCTACTGTTCTATTGGTTTTCACTCCAACCCTAATCTAGCGCAGCTGAATCAAGTAATTAGCTGGTTGATAAAACTAATCAGGTTACTTACAACTGGGGTTGGAGTAAACAGCTTCAAGAGTAGCTCTCCAGGAACAGGTTCGGAGAGCTCTGGCCAAGCTACTTCACAAACGTCAAACCGCTCGGGAATCAATTCGAGTCACACATCAAAACCGTTTTTTCACTTTATATGGTTTATTTGAATTACATAATGTGTGTGTATCATATATATTGAAGAACATTGGTTGGTATTAAATGAAATATATTACGTTTAATCTGACATGGTTAAAACCCTGTACAATCATATGTTGTGGCTAGAAAAGGTATGTTGCATTTTGACAATACCGTTAATGAACAAAGCAGAGAAACATTTCATTTGGCAACATCATGATAGGGGTTTGGGGTTTAGTTGCTTCGTATTGACTTAAACGTATATTTGCCATTGGTTACACTTGTATGCAGACCCTCGATTCGCCGTTTTAATGTATACTGTATGTCAAAGCAAATTGGTTCATTTTTTTAAGCGACAAATTAATAGAAACAGTAGTAAACAAACACAGTTTGCAGTAGAATTGAGCTACCAAATCAAATGTACAGTAGCCTAAGGAATCAATCTCCTGGTCCATTTTACTGTTCACGCCTTTCTTTCTGAAATGTTTGAACACCATTGTGGGTTTTGATGTTGTAGTTGACAAGCAGGATTCGTTTCAGAAAAGATCTGTGCTCCAAAGTGAAGCAATGGCATCTCTTTGCTATCCCTTAGGTCATGGCCTAAAAATGTCAGTAGTTCCACTGAATTGATACAATTGGTGTAGCTCCACTTCTGCTCTGTCGAGACATTCTGTGTTGCATTCACTTGGGGGTTAATGTCAACATTCCTCTTCTCCACCATCACATTCAACTTCCACTAACACTCAACACCTCCTCTGTTCCCAACAGAAATACAAGCTGCACAAATGGCTGGCTGAATCATTACATGTGAGATTAATTAAAGATGTAAGTAGCGAACAATAACACACTGAAGGACATAAAGACGTTGCCTTGATTCTATTAGTACTCTATGCAGCAGAGCAAACAATCTTGAACAAATGGAGAGTCAGCAGAACTATTTTGTAACCAAGCAACAAATATTTTATGCCATTGTTTCGAATAATAAAGTAAGTGATCCATTCATGTATATTGGACAGTCATATCAGTGCTGTAGCCTCGGACACACCCAGGACGCATTTATTGATCTGAAATCAAAGTGTAGGAAGACATTTAAAAGGCAACATTCATTCTGTCTACGTTATAGAGACCATAACATTCTCAGGCATTTGTGTCTGTGATGGCACTTGGGTGACAAAGTGCAGCAGGTGCATGCTAAGCCGAACACTCCATAGAAGTAGCTGAACTGTACTGAAGGAATGTAATTTGAGTTTTAGTCAATGAGGACAAAGTTCTTTCTTTATACTGTACCTGGAACAGTATCATCAACATTCATTATATCCATTCAAGCAGTGTCTGTGAAAATCACTCCAAGACTATTCAGTGATGGACCACATGCTGGGGGTGAGGTGTCAAACCACACAGTGTTCCTACCTCCAGACTAGCTGCACACTGGTCAACAGCTGTGGTCACTGGCTGATGTGAACATGCAGACCTGACTAAACCAGGTTGGTGACAGTGGGTGTTGGGGTAAGGGGTTGGTCATATGGCTGCTGGAATGATCTGATGTGCTGGTTGATCTAATAGTCATGTGTCCACTACAGTCCATGTGGTTGTGGAGTGGACAGGTAGAGTGAAGCAGTTACACTGGTGTGACATAGTTCCCTGGGAAAGTCCCAAAGGCATGTGTCCTTTCTGACGTACCTAAGGAAAGAGCAGAGCACATTGTAAACCAAAAGACTGCTCTCTCCTACTTTACATCATACAGCCAAGACAACCCTGGTCCGTTCATCTGACTACATAAGTAATATTTGTAATATCATTTGCTGCCCGATAGGGGGCACACTTGTATTTAATTTGACTTAACTTAAAGAAGTGGCAATCCGCTGCCGAAACAATAACAAAGTGTCCTCCCCAGCACATTCCGCTAAAAAGCTGAGGGGCGGGGCTGGAGAAATGTAAGCACTCTAAAATTCATAGACAGAGCTATGGATGCAAGGACAGACCATCCATGAAATAAACATAGTTTTAACCATGTTTTGAGGCTATATAGTGTTTGTTTACATGTTAGTTTGTTTACAAACATTTGTGTGAAATAAGCTTATATTTTGGGTGCTGATGGGTATGATAGTTGAACTAAGCTCATGAGGCATTACATTCTTCAAGAATCAATGGGTACATATCATTAATTTATAAAGTCCAAAAATAGATGTAGCTACTGCAGATTGCCCCTTTCAAGTCTTGTGTAAATGTCTTACCTACAAACCAGCCATCATCACACTTCTCCATCACTTGTACAATGTCCCCCTCTCTCAGTTCCAGCTCATCTCTGTTCTGTGGGTTGTAGTTGTAAACTGCTCTGTATCTGAGTGAGAGCACAGACCAGGGTGTGGGATTTGATTTTTGGCAAGGTGAGTAGACTGTGGCAGTGGAAAATGAGATAAACAGTACCTCCATTACATTACATAAAATCACATTTTCATTGGCAAAAACATTTGACTCACGGTTGGCGTTGCACTACTGTTGAGCCAGCATTGTTGGTCGTTTTTGTTTTGGGGATGTTGTTCGGGGCTGCTCCTCCCCTGTGGGCAGATGGGGACATCTGATTGGACGGTGAATCAGCTCTGCCAATGGAGTTGTGCAAAGCCGGTTGTGCTCCTCCCCAGTGGTTGCTCTGGGGGGTGGGGTAGGCAGGCCCAGAAGTGGGGTGTGGCCAGTGATTGGGTGCTTCTTTAGATAGTGAGGGCTGGAGGGATGAACGTGAATGTGAAGCTACTGTCCCATGGGATATGGGTGATGACGGCTTCAGGGGGGAAAATCCTGGTTCAGGGCTGCGGGAGGAGGGGGTCAGACTCCGAGGCGAGCGGGTCAAAGGAGAGCAGGGTGAGTGTAGAGGACGCCCTGGACTCATTGGCTCTGGGGATGTGGGTGACATGGGGCAAACTGGGTAGTCGTCAGAGGATGATTTGGTGCGGGGCAACTTGTTAACCTGGACATAGTTGGTGGGGAAGATGCCACTCCTGGTAGTCCCTGGTACCCGGCCCTCCAACCACCTGTCATCCACACGCCTGGTTACACTGATCACCTCGCCCTGAGATAGAGGAGCAGGGGGGGTTTACTTGCAGCCTTTTTATGAACATGTCCTGCATTGATTCCAGGCTGGCTTTCTTCAGGATTTAAAACAGGTATTAGGGTGTTAAAGATAGAATACATAGTAGGATGCTCACTTTACGGAAGGACAGCTCAACAGGCAGGTCTGCATTGAAGGTGAACAGAGCCACTGCCTGTCCGTAATCCAGCACCTGGATGGTGGGAGACTTGATGGGTGTGGGCTTCTCTGTAGGAGGGACAATCTGGAGCAGAAATGAGTGAGGTTCAGAATGACATGTGGAGCGCATCCCATAAATCGACATTCAGAGGTTAGTTGGATGCACACCCACCTCCACATAGGTTGTGGGGAAGATACCGGCTCTCCCATGATGCTCTCCTTCAAACCAGTTGGCGTCTACCTGCCTGAGGATGTAAACAATGTCTCCCTTCTGTAGAGACAGTTCCCTAGGAAGAGGAGGATAAAAGTCAGACTGTGGCTCGAGGGACATGCATTAGATTAATTGAAGAGCTCAGCTTTACTAACTCGATATTAACATTATTGGGCTTTCTGAGAAAATCGGTTTGGTCAAATTAGGTTTGACTGGCCTAAATGTGATATAATTACATTGAGTGTGTTTCTTTTCACTGACAATACAGTTAAACGGACATGTGAGGGGGAATGGTTTGCAGCCGATCAGCAGAAATTATAACTCACTTGGGGGACTGAGCCTGGAAATTGAACTTGGCTCTTGCTGCTTTCATCTGCACAAACAAACACAAAAAAAGTTTATTGGCGAGATGTGAAAGTCTGCTTCTCACAAGGGCACAGGCCTGTTCCAGCTTGCAGTTGTTGATAGTTATAGCAAGATCCTAATCAGGGCAGCTAAAAGAAAACAAAACAATATGTTCATATATACAGATTATTTTCAGACCACAATACATAAAGCACCAAAACCTTCCGATGAACCTCGCTCCTCAAAGATCATAGATACATTTTCAAAATGTTTTCACATTGTGTACAGTACACACAGGTATGTATAGTAATTGCATATCCCAACACCAAGAAGGATAAAGACATCTACCTGCTTCTCCTGTCTTTTGGGTGGGAACTCCATGACTTCAGGTGCAGGGGAGAGGCGTTCTATTGTAGAACAGCAGGGAGACGTGGAGAGCAACAGATGAGAGTGAGGAAACAAGACACGGGTCAAAAGAGTGGAGCAGAATCACAAGATTCATCAGGAAATTGTATAGCCTCCCAATCCAGCTTTTTGATGCTTTAAGAGTAATTATATCAAGTCGGTGGGAAGATATGTAAACATTGAATGAACCCTCTCCAGTTCAATGTATGTTCTTCTAAAGAAGCCAAACCTTTGGGCTGGTTCTTAGACTAATCTCCAAGAAAAACAGTTGGATAAAGCTGATCTATAATCAAGGTTTCCGGCCAGCAGTCCCTATTTTCTGTGCTACCTCCCCACCCATACACTACAGCTCTTTCCATGCTAAAAGTAAGAAACCTCTCCTCTCACTAATCCAGATCAGTTTTATATCAAATTAATTCAGACAGATCAGGAAAGTCTGCAGGAAATGACAAGGAATCACAGACTTCAACGGTAGTCCCATATTGAATTACTGTATTTCGTTAGTAGAGGCTGTTTTTCCATGGAAGTGTCACTGATTAGATTTTAAACATTAGCCACTATTAAAATGAATCAATTCCAACTACAGCATTCAAGTACACAGCAGTATTATACATAACCTACTGTTACTAGTCTTTACTGGGCCATTTTACTGAGACTGCATGTTGAGTGGCCTAGCCTTAGCACCACTCTTTCTGAATAAAGGTTTTCATGTATGGATTGGATCCAGGATCAACTCCTACATAGCCTTACCATGTGTGGGACTAGGGTCTGCCCTCTGAGAAACAGCTGTTGTGGGGACAATGGGAGGATGGAGAGGTTGCTTTGCTCCAGTCAAAGAGCTGGAAAAAAAACGACAGGAAAAGAGAACAGGTTTACTATATGACTGTATGCTCCCACAAACTCCAGTCAATTAGATGTTTCCCAACATTAACAGCCCACATGGTGGAGCTCCACACTGTATAAGGACAGGGTACTGTGTGCAGTAGTATATACATTTGTCATGCAGATTTGGCCTCTGGCCACAGCTGCTGGTTTGCATATAAAGATCAAACAAAAGTTGAAACAGATGACAAAATTGAGAGAGAGGAGACAGGAGAGAGAGGAAATTACTCTGGGGACCTTCTGTCTTTGGAGAACTCATAGTCATCATCATAGTCGCTGACTTTATTACCGTGTGTAAATGACAGGGAAACATCATGCAGGGTTCTCCAATAAATGTGAAGTTAAAAGACATAGCAGCATGAGCAAATCAGTATCATTATTAAACAAACATGTATCTGGGAAAGTGCATTAGATCAGTAAACAGCTGTCCACTGTCTGAACCAGATAAACACAGTCACAGAAAGGCATCACACCTGCCTGTTGATCCAGTCAGAGTCTGGCAGCAGGCTGTGTCTGCCTGCAGCCAAACAGGAGGCCTGGACAACAGGAAGCCGTAAAAACCTGCCGTATTCTTACTGTTGTATGTTTCCATTTTACATCTCCTTAGCAACCTGCTCAGTAACCGGACTCTGAGGTCTCGAGGTAGGAAGAAGGTCGCTTGGCCAAAACACATGAGCTCAGTTTAGCAAACAACAACTAGGAGAGATCTGTCCAATAATGTATTACACAGTAGGCAAGAAATTAACTGACCTTCAATTTGTTAAAAGGGTATGTAGCTCAACTATTAAGTATTATATAACAGTGTCTACTAGGCAGCAAGACTAACTTTACTTTGCTCTCATTTCTAACTGATAGGGAACCAACGACTGTAAAGACTGTAACTTATTGCAAGAGTAGTGTGATGGACAAGTGCATGTATCCATAGTGGATGAAGAAATGTGTAACTGGATTAAGAACGTGGGAGTTGGGCTCAGAGGAGGTCTGGTATGTGGCCACCAGCCAGACTGGGGCTCAACCATTAACCTGGCATGTCCTGGTGTTACCTCCCTCTGCAGTTCACACTGGCCTCATGCTGCACACTAACCGCACAATCTGGGATCATTTTGGAGAATATCTTTAGAAAGTCACAAGCTTTTGAATTGCATTATCTTTAAAAAACGGCATTGTTACTGTCGGGCGATTATTTCACATGCCTGCAAAAATGAATTGACTGCAATAATTTGAATCATGGCTTAGACTTGCTTCATCTCTCTGCACTGGTCATCAAGCCGCAGTCTAGCTAGACTCTTCAATGACCAACCTGCCAGTGCACAGACACATGCCTGGGGAAGTGGGTCCCACCCGTTAGTATCAAGACAACAGCAAATGGTTGTAAACAGACTTGTAGATGCTTAGTCACTTAGTCACTGAAGAGGCATCAGTCATCCAACTGTAATGCGCAAGCAATAGTCTCAATACCATTGACATACATGAATCTTGTAGAAACAACATGTGGATTTTCTACTCATACCCAAGTGGTATATTGAGTCAGAAATGATGCACACAGGTCAATAGTGCATCTGTAGCCTCTGTGGGACAATAAAGTTGTAAAAAAAAACTTTATGGTCTAAAAACAAAGCACAATTCATGTCAGTGAGACCAACTGCCAGATTTGATCTTTGTCCAAAACAAAATATTGTCTGGATAAGGAAGCTTAAGAAAGGCCCCAATGATTTGAAAAAAGGCTAAAAGATTTGCTGAGTAAATCCCCTGTCATGAACAGATTTGTCAGAGCAAATTAAATAATGGCGCGTGAATCAGTTGATGTTGACATGGTTATGGGGACGCAACTATAGTAGCAGGATACAACAATGAACAGTATAATAACTGTTTCCTGTATCGACAACAATTCCTGTACATATTTCTCAACATCAGAAAAGTGATGCAGCTACACCCAATGACCTACCCTGTACAACTTGAGACATAGTTTTACTGAAGGGATAAAACCATTGTATGTACAATCACACCAACAGACAAAGCAACAACGCTGTCCCATTACTCACCTGTTGTCCTGTGTTCTCCCTGTCCCTGCAGAAGTTCCTGGATCAGCATTCCTGGCACCCTGGAAGCAGAGATCACATTGAAGGCTGTTCTCTTTTGGAGGAAATCTCACAGCTACTCAGACAGAGCAGAGGTGGTGACCACTCCCAAATGAGCCAGAGGGAGAGAGAACTCCCCTGGGTCCTACACTCCATTGAATACAATGACAAGGTTGGTAACAGTATCTTTCTGTGGCATCTTTGATTGAGGACTGGCAGTATACAACCACATACAGCTGATTAGATGAGGTGCAAATTAAGGTTGTGAAGAGAATCAGCATCAACTTTTGAAGAGTGAAATGAAATCCTTCAATTCAGCATTAAACGCATACAAGGCATACAGTGTTGCAAACAGTTAAGTTCTTCATTGAATTTAACCTCTTTTTCTACAGAAAGCTTGAGGGAAAAATATAACAAATGCGTGTTGGATTTGCAGTCTGATTTAGATTTGTGTCGGGTTTAGATTTGTAGGCGTGTGATTTGAGGCAGACACATCCAAGTGCAAGGCAGGCAAGTCCTGGGGGTAGCAGGGTCACAGGGCAGTGTCGGGGTTGGCATGCAGGCCTGTCTGTCTTTCAAACAGTCCTCACAGGAGGGGGAGATGGGGAGATAACAGGGAGGTATGGTATTGACATTATCCATGCAAGCAACCTGACCTCCTCTCAGTGTATTTCTAGAGGAGTGTGAGAGTGAGGAGAGGGTTACAGGCAGGGTAGCAGGGAGGAGGGTTGCTTCAGCAGAGTCACAAGGGGGGCCTCAGTACCTCACCCCGGCCTCGCCGCGTCTGCTTCTTCTGGGAAAGCCTCCTCTCCAGGCCCTGGATGTCCGAGTCCAGCTCAGCCTCAAAACAGCTCAGCTCAGAGAGCAGAGACTCCTGGTCAACGCAGCATGGTGGTTGGAAGGAATGAATCAATCAAATATCCAACTAAATACAGTAACTCATGGTGGCCCCATACTTTCATGCTCCTGGCATGATTCAATCTGTCCATGCTAACTTTTCCTTTTTCTTTGCTAGCTCATTAAAACAATCACTGCCTTTGGCCATCATGGTGGAGGTTATGACAACTATCATATCACTGTGAGCACTCACCTCGAAAGCGGATGGCTTAGACGGCTTCTCTATGGGGGACCAGGGTTTCTCTGTGGGTCTGTGCTGGGCCAGCTGTATCGGCGGCTGCTGGGCCAGCTGTATGGGAGGCTGCTGGGGCTTCTGGGCTGGCTGACTCTGAGGCTGGGAAACACAAACATATAGACTCTGAGCACACAGTCAGACAGGGAGACCTGAGAGTTGGTCATATACAGTGGGGCAAAAAAAGTATTTAGTCAGCCACCAATTGTGCAAGTTCTCCCACTTAAAAAACCCCACAGTTTAATTTACAGTAAAGCATGATCATAGTTTGTGATACATACAAAACCTGTGTTTTTTATGTAATCCAGCCAAACACAGAAGTGCGTTCCTGTCGACTACTTTATAGTCAGTCAATCTGATTCACTTCATTAGCTCTACATCCACATAAATAATTCAACAGTCAGATAAAACCGAACTCATTCCCTCATTAAAGGCTCAATGCAGACATTTTTATATCAATATCAAATCATTTTGGGGTAACAATTAAAGGTCCATGTCACCAGGCAGGCCAAAACTCCAACCGAAACAGGCTGAAATTTCAGGTGGTCTTTTCAAACAGCTCTTACACTAAAAAGACATTATCATTATTTTCACAATTTCACAGTATTATTCCAACCTTAAAGTGTGGAAATATATATAAAACACAGGAAAATCACATTCTTGACTGCACTGGGTTTTTAAATACCTTACCATACTAGTTTTCCAATAAAATTGACAAAAAGCTATTTCTCAAGCAATAATTTTGCTAGGACTGTCTGGGAGTGGGGGACGGAAAACTAAAAACTACCTGTTATTGGCAGATTTGGAACTGTCTTTGTTATTGGTTTATTTACCAATTTACCACATTGTGATGTCACCAGGCAAGCCGAAACTCCAGCCCAAACCTGCTGATTAGAAGGTCCTGTGTAGATTGTATTTTCAACCAGCAACTATCAGGAAATAACAGAGATCTCATTTTTTTCCCCAAAAAATGTAGTGTCATCAGCCAATGCAAAACACAGGCAAACTGGATTTTGACTGCACTGGGCCTTTAAGAAGACATATGTTCCAGTAGCTTACACTAGAAAGAATTGCTACACTACTTTAAAAGGGTATAAACTTAAGAAACCTTCAACTCCCAACCCCTTTTTCATGTTCCTTGAAATACCTTGGCAGAGTGAGTTCCTGTGAAAGCCAAAGTATTCTCTCAGTCAGTAGTCATCACTACAATCACAGGCAATGATATCACTACTCAGGAGTTCAGCACTTGATTTGGTCTGTCCTCTGTAATTGTGTGATTCTCTGTACACAGGCTGGCCTGAACTGAGGAGAGGAGTTGCTGGAGGTAGAAGCTGTACCTAACCACAGATCTAGGATCATATTACAATACCTCCAATCCTTAACCATTAGGGGTATTAAACACATCTGACCCTGTATCAGTTGGTGAGGGACAATTTCTACCTATTCTAGAGCAAGCCTGGTGATGACCTTCAGAGTAAATGAAATACGCCTCCATACTGTGAAACATTACGCACCACAAGAGGTTAACAGGCATAATCAGTATCACAAGACGCCTGGGCCCTGTATTTGTTTTCTTCCCGCTGTGAGACGCCAGGCTCAATTTGCACCAGATCTGGGGCTTGGCGACAAGAGCCATTCAAAACGTCAGCCCAGAGACAAACACACTCCTCTCTAAATCACTCAGAGTATTTTAACAGACAGACATACATTATTCAAAGGGCCTCATGCATGCATGCATGCACACACACACACACACACACACACACACACACACACACACACACACACACCTCACACACACACACACACACACACACACACACACACACACACACACACACACACACACACACACACACACACACTCATGGGTAGTTCCGAGTCACTTACTCATTTTAGTAAGGGCAGAAAAGTTAGATACATTTCCAAGGGAACACATGCATCAGAGACAGCAAAACATACACTGTTGACCATCCAGTAGTTTATGGCAGTTCATGGTTAACAAACACTGTCTTCATGTTCTTCTGTTTGTTCTACAAATTATGATCTCGAAATTAAGAAGAAAGCCGGAACACAGCTGGTGTGGGTTTGCCATTGTAGCAATGATCGCATTAACAACTTCCTGATTACCTGGCGTGAGATGCTTTTAGCTGAGAAGCATTCCAGGGTATTGACACAAACTAATCCTAATAAGAAAGGGATAGGGTGTTTGCCACCATGAGCAGCTATTGTAGGCAGCCCACTCCACACTAACAAATACAGTACAAAGAAAAACTCTCAAAAATAGTTCTGAAGCTAAGCCACAAATCTTTTGAAAACCTCAATGAAAAGCATGTTGCTTTAAAATCAGAAATTATTTGCCACAGTGCAACCTTTAAATACAAACAAATATGTTCAATCCAAGTACCACCTATATTAAATTGTGTGGTATTGCTACATGTTAAGCACCCTGGTAAAGGAGGGTAAGGCCTAACCTGGCTGTGGACCTCTGAGGTGGTGCTCTGTCCAGGCTCAAAGTCAAATATGCTCCTGAGTTGTGGTGGCTCCCCCCATCGGTCTGAAAGCTTATCTTCAACCCCCAGCTCACTCCTGAAACACAATCCCCAACAACATGCATGCACGAACACACATGCACGCACACGCACACGCGCACACGCACACACACACACACACACACACACACACACACACACACACACACACACACACACACACACACACACACAACTTAATCATGGTTTCATTGTCAATGCCTGTAGGAACAGATCCAAACGTGTCTACCTGGCACTTGTTTTTGTCTCTCCCCACACTCCTTGTCTTGGGTCGGGGT
Organism: Oncorhynchus clarkii lewisi; assembly: GCF_045791955.1. Lineage (NCBI taxonomy): Eukaryota > Metazoa > Chordata > Actinopteri > Salmoniformes > Salmonidae > Oncorhynchus > Oncorhynchus clarkii. Next base: position 18,189,168 of record NC_092176.1, read on the forward strand.
TTGGAATTCACACTTATACCATTCACCCAATTACCATGTTGACTGAAGTAGCACGAACTGGGTGTTTCACAATGACTGACCACATGCTTCTGATATGCTGTGAACTTGGTCATGGTGTTACAGTAACAGAAACAAATACATTCTAACATTCTCAACATGAGCTCTACTGTTGGTTTAAATGAGGAGGTTGAACGTGGAATCTCCCAGTCCTATTCAGTCCCATCAGTCTCTCCCAGTCTCACCAGTCAGGGAGGGCTCCGTAATTGTCCATATGGGTCTGAGTCTGCTGCCCACCGGCTGAGTCAGCAGCAAGGGCCCGGCTCCCTGAGGATCAGTCAAAATTAGTGTTAGCAAAGACTGGCCATCTGACAGAGTAGATAAGTTACACCCCAGAACATGGCTATGTTATTTCCACTTTACTCACGTTCAGCAGACCATCGCTCAGAGTCCTCGTCAGTTTCTAACAAATGGGCAAAGATAGCAGAGTTAGAGGGATTTAGAGAACATTAATCATAAATAGTACACTCGCCCCAACTAAGGAGCCTGAACCATGAAAAACAGCCCCAGACCATTATTCCTCCTCCACCAAACTTTACAGTTGGCACTATGCATTCAGGCTGTTCTCCTGACATCCGTCAAACACAGATCTGTCTGTCGGACTGCCAGATGGTGAAGCGTGATTCATCACTCCAGAGAACACGCTTCCACTGCTCCAGAGTCCAATGTTGACTTTACACAGCTCCAGCCGATGCTTGGCATTGCGCATGGTGATCATAGGCTTGTGTGCGGCTGCTCGGCCATGGAAACCCATTTCATGAAGCTCCTGACGAACAGTTCATGTGTTGACATTTGAGGTAGCATGAGTTAGTGTTGCAACTGTGTTGCAATCAATTTTATGTGCTACACCTTCAGTACTCAGCGGTCCCAATCTGTGAGCTTGTGTGGCCTACCACTTCACGGCTGAGCTGTTGTTGCGCCTAGATGTTTCCATTTCACAATAACAGCATGTACATTTGCCCGGGGTAGCTCTAGCAGGGCAGAAATTTGACAAACTGACTTGTTGGAAAGGTGGCATCCTATGACAGTGCCACAATGAAAGTCACTGAGCTCTTCAGTAAGGCCGTTCTACTGCAAATGTTTGTCTATGGCGATTGCATGGCTGTGTGCTTGAATTGCCAAATCCACAAATGTTAAGGCATGTTCATGTACTTTCGTATGTATAGTGGTGATTCTATTCAGTAGGGCCCTGATTCCGAATTCCGTCTCAAGTTAAGCTCACGTAAATGGAACGTTATTCCCTTTTTATGCACTTTTCTCTATATATGCGTATTCTGAACTTGAATTTAAGAATGAGAGTAGCGTGCTATTCATCCGCTATTAGTTTGGGGTGGAGATCAAATAAATGAAGGAGTGGCAGAGATGTGTCTACAGTTACGCCGTATTCTGACCTTGACTCAACTCCCTAATAATTCCACCACCTTTACACGTGAGGAAACCATGAATAAGGTCGAGCAATCTGCCGGACCCAGGTTGAAAAAGCATCTACTTTAGATACATCTACTAACAGCATTCTCCATGCACTGTAATTTACAACTTGATAAGAGCTATTGACAAGAGCTATGTAAATGAGTAATCCGATTGGATAAGGGAGTTGTAAATATAAATTACACTTGTTTTAGATCTATTTTACCTTATAATTGATGGAGACAAATGTGAAACCAGTCATATGAAAGCAAACTGAAGCATATCAACATACCAGCTTTCCCACAGTAAAGTTTATGAAATACTGTGCCATTATGCTGAATTGAAATTATACAGTCTTTTAATTTGCAAGGATGGGCACTTTCAAATCTCTTAGTTATAGACTACCCCGACTTTCTCTGTTTCCTGTTTCTATCATGTTAAATATTAGCCACTATCGGTACCGACCCTCAGTAGGTATAATAACAACATATATTCAACTGCCAATTTATCATTCCATTTAATTACATTGTTTTTATTAACTTCATTTGCCATCACGGTCATGTGGTTGTTGAAGAGGATGACTAGTAACAGTTAATAATATAAATATATAATTTATATTATTAACTGTATATATATATATGCTAATTGAATTGTTATGGAGTGGAGTGCAGATCAAGCTGTAACAGTTTGAACCTGACGTATGGTGCAGTACTTGGCTGTGTGATAACACAGTTCCATGGTTAGTGCAGGCAATAGATGAGGGTATAGCCTACTATTGTACACTATTCTACCTATTACAGTGCCTTGCGAAAGTATTCGGCCCCCTTGAACTTTGCGACCTTTTGCCACATTTCAGGCTTCAAACATAAAGATATAAAACTGTATTTTTTTGTGAAGAATCAACAACAAGTGGGACACAATCATGAAATGGAACGACATTTATTGGATATTTCAAACTTTTTTAACAAATCAAAAACTGAAAGATTGGGCGTGCAAAATTATTCAGCCCCTTTACTTTCAGTGCAGCTTCTCTCCAGAAGTTCAGTGAGGATCTCTGAATGATCCAATGTTGACCTAAATGACTAATGATGATAAGTACAATCCACCTGTGTGTAATCAAGTCTCCGTATAAATGCACCTGCACTGTGATAGTCTCAGAGGTCCGTTAAAAGCGCAGAGAGCATCATGAAGAACAAGGAACACACCAGGCAGGTCCGAGATACTGTTGTGAAGAAGTTTAAAGCCGGATTTGGATACAAAAAGATTTCCCAAGCTTTAAACATCCCAAGGAGCACTGTGCAAGCGATAATATTGAAATGGAAGGAGTATCAGACCACTGCAAATCTACCAAGACCTGGCCGTCCCTCTAAACTTTCAGCTCATACAAGGAGAAGACTGATCAGAGATGCAGCCAAGAGGCCCATGATCACTCTGGATGAACTGCAGAGATCTACAGCTGAGGTGGGAGACTCTGTCCATAGGACAACAATCAGATGTATATTGCACAAATCTGGCCTTTATGGAAGAGTGGCAAGAAGAAAGCCATTTCTTAAAGATATCCATAAAAAGTGTTGTTTAAAGTTTGCCACAAGCCACCTGGGAGACACACCAAACATGTGGAAGAAGGTGCTCTGGTCAGATGAAACTAAAATTGAACTTTTTGGCAACAATGCAAAACGTTATGTTTGGCGTAAAAGCAACACAGCTCATCACCCTGAACACACCATCCCCACTGTCAAACATGGTGGTGGCAGCATCATGGTTTGGGCCTGCTTTTCTTCAGCAGGGACAGGGAAGATGGTTCAAATTGATTGGAAGATGGTTGGAGCCAAATACAGGACCATTCTGGAAGAAAACCTGATGGAGTCTGCAAAAGACCTGAGACTGGGACGGAGATTTGTCTTCCAAAAAGACAATGATCCAAAACATAAAGCAAAATCTACAATGGAATGGTTCAAAAATAAACATATCCAGGTGTTAGAATGGCCAAGTCAAAGTCCAGACCTGAATCCAATCGAGAATCTGAGGAAAGAACTGAAAACTGCTGTTCACAAATGCTCTCCATCCAACCTCACTGAGCTCGAGCTGTTTTGCAAGGAGGAATGGGAAAAAATTTCAGTCTCTCGATGTGCAAAACTGATAGAGACATACCCCAAGCGACTTACAGCTGTAATCGCAGCAAAAGGTGGCGCTACAAAGTATTAACTTAAGGGGGCTGAATAATTTTGCACGCCCAATTTTTCAGTTTTTGATTTGTTAAAAAAGTTTGAAATATCCAATAAATGTCGTTCCACTTCATGATTGTGTCCCACTTGTTGTTGATTCTTCACAAAAAAATACAGTTTTATATCTTTATGTTTGAAGCCTGAAATGTGGCAAAAGGTTGCATAGTTCAAGGGGGCCGAATACTTTCGCAAGGCACTGTATAATGCTATGTACACTAATCTGCCCAGCTGCCCACTGCACTGAGGCTAGGTAACACGGTCACCACTGATAAATCCATGATAATCGGAAATTTCAATAAGCATTTCTCAACGGCTGGCCATGCCTTCCTCCTGGCTACTCCAACCCCGGCCAACAGCCCCCCCCCCCCCCCCCCCACCTCTTGGATAGCTGCAGGGGGTCATCCCCCTCTTCAAAGGGAGTGACACCCTAGACCCAAACTGTTACAGACCTGTATCCATCCTGCCCTGCCTATCTAAAGTCTTTCGAAAGCCAAGTTAATAAACAGATCACTGACCATTTCGAATCCCACCATACCTTCTCCGCTGTGCAATCCGGTTTCCGAGCTGGTCACGGGTGCACCTCAGCCACCCTCAAGGTACTGAACGATATCATAACCGCCATCGATAAAAGACAGTACTGTGCAGCCGTCTTCATCAACCTGGCCAAGGCTTTCGACTCTGTCAATCACCGTATTCTTATCGGCAGACTCAATAGCCTTGGTTTTTCTAATGACTGCCTCGCCTGGTTCACCAACTACTTTGCAGGCAGAGTTCAGTGTGTCAAATCGGAGGGCATGTTGTCTTCTGGCAGTCTCTATGGGGGTACCACAGGGTTCAATTCTCGGGACAACTCTTTTCTCTGTATATATCCAAATGAGCTTCAATGCCATACAACACTCCTTCCGTGGCCTCCAACTGCTCTTAAACACTAGTAAAACCAAATGCATGCTTTTCAACCGTTCTCTGCCCACACCTGCCCGCCCGACTAGCATCACCACCCTGGATGGTTCCGACCTAGAATATGTGGACAACTATAAATACCTAGGTGTCTGGTTAGACTGTAAACTCTCCTTCCAGACTCATATTAAACATCTCCAATCCAAAATCAAATCTAGAATCGGCTTTCTATTTCGCAACAAAGCCTCCTTCACTCACGCCACCAAACTTACCCTAGTAAAACTAACTATCCTACCGATCCTCGACTTCGGGCGATGTCATCTACAAAATAGCTTCCAATACTCTACTCAGCAAACTGGATGCAGTCTATCACAGTGCCATCCGTTTTGTCAACAAATCACCTTATACCACCCACTACTGAAACCTGTATGCTCTAGTCGGCTGGCCCTCGCTAGATATTTATCGCCAGACCCACTGGCTCCAGGTCATCTATAAGTCTATGCTAGGTAAAGCTCCGCCTTATCTCAGTTCACTGGTCACGGTAACAAACACCCACCAGCAGTATTGCACACGTTCCAGCAGGTATATCTCACTGATCATCCCCAAAGCCAACACCCCATTTGGCCGCATTTCCTTCCAGTTCTCTGCCGCCAGTGAATGGAGCGAATTGCAAAAATCGCTGAAGTTGGAGACTTTTATTTCCCTCACCAACTTTAAACATCAGCTATCTGAGCAGCTAACCGATCGCTTAGTCCACTTAGTCCATCTGTAAATAGCCCACCCAATTTACCTACCTCATCCCCATACTGTTTTTATGTACTTTTCTGCTCTTTTGCACACCAGTTTCTCTACTTGCACATCATCATCTGCTCATTTATCACTCCAGTGTTAATCTGATGAATTGTAATTATTCGCTCCTATGGCCTATTTTTTGCCTACCTCATGCCTTTTGCACACACTACATATAGACTTTCTTTTTTTTCTACTGTGTCATTGACTTGTTTATTGTGTTATTGGCTTGTTTATTGTTTATTCCATGTGAAACTCCATGTGTTGTTGTCTGTGTCACACTACTTTGCTTTATCTGGGCCAGGTCACCGTTTTAAATGAGAACTTGTTCTCAACTAGTCTACCTGGTTAAATAAAGGTGAAATAAATCAAAAATAAAATAAAAATCTTCTAACATTACCATGGGTCAAATAATGGAATATGGCAATTTTCAGAAGGAATCAAACCACTGTATATTTGATTAATCAATATATTTTGTGTGTAAAGGCTCTCCAAACCATTTTTAAAAATTATTCCGTACTTTCCTAACCCCAAAATTTGCCGATATAATCTTCAAGATCAGATATATTTTTTATCTAACAGTTGGTGTTGAAATGGAGACGAATATGCATATATTTGGATTTCGATGTATTCTAGTCTGTTGACAAAATTCGAATGAAATGTTCACCGTATTTAAAGGGATGGCTTAAAATGCACTGAAAACCCAATTGAATGAAAACTCAATGAGAAAATCTGTTGGCCAGCTAGTGGGAGGGGTATCACCGGTTCAATTACATTTATTCAGCGGAGCAAGGTAACCACACCTGCAAAGCCCGTTACGCACCTTCATAAGGTAAGTCTGAATATCAACTACTGAGAAGGGCTGAAAGGCGTGCCTACGAAAGGCGTAATTTCCTAAGTCTGAATCGGGCCCTAGTGACATTCCAATGCAATTCTGATATGTGACTAATGCAAATATTTTCTGTACTCTGCCAAAGGAATCCATCACCTGCACATTAATCAGGTTGGTGCCTATGGCACAATGAACCAGCGCAGTAGACACTGCTCTCAGGAGGCATCAGTGGCTGTGAAACCTGTAGTGGGTTAAAAGCCAACTGCCTGGAGAGTGGTGACACCTGAGAATCAGTTTTAAACTCCATCCTGGCCATTCCTGTCCTGTCACTCTGAGGACCTGAGTGCTGCTTGTCAATACCACCAAGAAATAGACTACTGATATACAACTGGATATAAGAACTGGTATGAAGGAATACATTTAGGATGGTGCTAGATATGTGGAGATACTGTAGATAAGTTGGAATGATTGGGTATAGATATCAAAACATCTTGAGAGTTCTCCTGTCCCTGGAATAATCTGCCTTCTGGATCAGCTCTCTGGAGGCTGACATTGATAGAAAGGAATTCTCTGTCTGGGCTGGTGTGAGTGAGTGTGTGTGAGAGAAGGTGAGAGGGAGGAGAAGTCATACCTTCTGGCTTCTTGTGGATCTGCCTGAACATGCTCCTGTACCAGTCTTTGGGCTTGTTCACGCTCTGGTGTGAGAAAAGAAGGAAACATGACAAAAACACCTTGTTAGACATATGAGAAAAAGCTCTCAGAAGTTTCAGAGTACATGAATGAGGACATTTTGGCTCCAGGTAAATGACAACTACAGATGTTAGATTTTAATTTGACCACTCTTTTGTTGCTGAGAATTTTGCTGTACAGCAGGAAATGCAGATGAGCTTCATGTGTTACATAAATTCAATAATAATTTATTTTTTAAATGTATTTTTGGATTTATCCTTAATTTAACTAGTCAAGTCAGTTAAGAACACGTTCTTATTTACAATGACGGCCTACCCTGGCAAAACTCGGACAACGCTGGGCCAATTGTGCGCTGCCCTATGGGACTCCCAATCACGGCCGAATGTGATACAGCCTGGATTATATTAACAGTATTGCACTTTTCATGTAGCCTCTTTTTGGACAGCTAATAGCCTAACCATCGATCAAGCACCATTATAGACTAAACGTTTAAATCCTGTTTCTGCAGGATTATTTTACTGCGACAACACTGGTCAAATTAAGATCCTACACCTGTTTGAGTGTACCAAGGAGTATTTATTATCTGCGTGACCAGATTAAGAAAAAGTCTGGGCCCTAGGGCGATATATGGTTATAATATAATATAAATATAACAATAATATATGCTACGTAACAGATGCTTTTATGTATGGTTATGCAAGCTGCTATCTGTCTGTGTTCATCTTACTGATCTTGAGGCGATGGGCATCCCTGTTTCATCCACTGGGCCGATCCCAGAGAACTTGATGAGCCGCTCCTCCCTTGTAGCAACCCTGCGTGGCAGAGTGGAAGAGCCCCTGGTCTGGACTCCATTAGAAAGACCCCCTGTTACAGAAAGACAGGACAGACCTGTTATCAAAAGCAATTCTAACTGTCCTCATTTTTCTATTACATTTCAGCTGAGTAGCAGTATGAACATTCAAGCCTTCTTCACCACCATTGCCACTGGGTGGCCACAGAGTGCCACTGTGAAATGGAGGTTGTTTTCATTTATGAAGCAATTGTGTGGTTAATACCCTGCGTCATATAATACATTTTAGGGTGATAATAGTATGATTGTGAAGGCTTCATTAAAGCTGATGATAAAAAATATATTATATATACATTAAGCCTTGACATTTGAAACACAGAGTTCTGAGAATCTTTTAGCAGAAGATTTCAGACTGCGACCGCAGCACATATCAGTCATGTCTCCATTGAGAGTATTCCAGAGTGTTCTGTCTTCTCTCCCACCAAAGATCCCATAAGACTTTGCACATTCATGACTTAAACATAAAACTCAAAATGTAATGCTCTATATGATAATTTAAAGAAAACTATAATCCTACCATTTGATTGAGCAGGGCCATAGTATGATCCAAAACGAAGAGGGTCGGTAAGAGGGTCACTCCCATTGACCTCTGAAACCTAAGATGGAAAATCAATTAGTCTGATATAAATATTAACAGTTGGAGAGCATGTGATTGTATATATGAATTTTGTGTAAATAGTATTTTTGTTGTCTCTTGGTGTCTTTACTATATATAACTCTTTATTATTATCCAGGTCGCAATTGTAAATGAGAACTTGTTCTCAACTTGCCTACCTGGTTAAATAAAGGTGAAATAAAAAATAAAATAAAATAAAATTTATTTAAAAAAAAAGTAATATCTTATGTTGTTCTTGTCTATTACTGTTCTGTACTTCGTCGTGTACTTGTACGTTCTATGTGGACCCCAGGAAGAGTAGCTGCTGCATGTGCAGGAGCTAATGGGGATCTTAATAAACTAAACTAAACTGTGGAAATAGTCTGTAGTGCAGGACACATTATCATATATTGGATTAACCAACACAAATTCAGGTCCTCTATCAAGATCCAGTATATTCCAATCCAGTGGCATAACACTGAACCTGTGATACTAGACAATTCCACAGAAAGGAGCCGTTGTCTCTCAATATAACGTGTGATCTTGACAGAGTGTACAAAACATAGGAACCCTACTCTTTCCATGACATAGACTGACCAGGTGAATCCAGGTGAAAGCTATGATCCTTATTGATGTCACTTGTTAAATCCAATTCAATCAGTGTATTAGATGGGGAGGAAGACACGTTGAAGGATTTTTAGGCCTTGAGACAATTGAGACATGGATTGTGTGTGTGTCATTTAGAGGGTGAATGGGCAAGACAAAATATTTAAGTGCTGTTGGGCTTTCACACTCAACAGTTTCCTGTGTGTATCAAGAATGGTCCACCACCCAAAGGTCATCCAAAGGTCTTAATTTGATCACCCTGTTTCAGGTGAACTTTCCTGCAATGCAGGACATTTAAAACCTTTAGTGCATTTGAGGTTGAACAAGGCCTCTGAAGTTTGCAATTTCCACTTAGAAATGTCAGACTTGATTTTCCCTTAAGAAAAATGTTTCAACCCCTACATAAATGTACATTAATTATAATTCATATAATAATTCACATTTCCTATTGCTGCAGGATTATTTTCCTGCTGTAGCAAATTGGCCCGAATTAAGATTCTACATCTGTACAATAACCATGTGTATCACCTTAACAGTTTTGTTTGCCTTAATGAGCTCCACGGGTGGCAGTCTTGTGGAATGGAAGGGGCTGAGAAGGGGGGTGGGGAGCCCCGGGGAGATGACCACCACCTCCTGGGTCAGGTCTGGAGGGGACAGGTGATGCTGCTGGCTGGAGGGAGGGCCATCGTCAGAGAAGACGATACGAGAGCCGTTCAGATGGTCCAGGATGTCCACACGTTGCTACAGGAGAGAGGCAGTTGAACACTACATCTAAACACAGCCATGTCATTTTGTTAATGCTCTCTCTCTCTCTCTCTCTCTCTCTCTCTCTCTCTCGCGCTCTCTCGCGCTCTCTCTCTCTCTCGCGCTCTCTCTCTCTGTGGGAGGTCGGGTGGGCTTGTTAACGACATTGTTTTTATGTGGACATTAATTGACCCTAACAGTGGGGCTCCTGGTGAAAAGGCCTCTCATTTATTTAAAGCAGAGCAGCAGAAGGATGTGCTGTTCCACCCACTTCATCATCTCCCTTGCAGAGGCTGTAGAAAGGGCCCATTCAGGACCTAGATCAGGGGGTTGTAACAGGAGAGGCCCATTATAAGCCCATTAACCATCCATTCAGCTGGGCCTTGTGTTCTCCAACTAGGGGGAGTGGCCCAGGCCGAGGGGGTCGAAAAGGGGTCGCTGATGTTGACCGCAGTGAAAGTGCACCAGCATTAGTGATTCTCCCAAAGCCCTCCCCTGCTCTCTAAGTTTCCGTGTCAACTGGTCAGCCTCCCTCCTTGCTGCCCAACACTGCCCCACTTAGCCTACTCCTGCGTGTTTGAGTCCACAAGGGGCATTTCAGCTCTCTCTGTGTGAACTCTGGGGGTCATGGGAAGCTCTTGTGCCTCTCACACAGGATGAAACTGTATCTAGCTATTCCGAGAGATACCATTATGGAGCTAGGACTGGGGCATTTTCATGGAAATTGTAGCCTATAAATACAGTAAATAGCTGTTATTTTCATTCTAACTTATGTGTTGTTGTTTTGCCTTGTTGTATAGCATCTTTAAAAGGCACCTCTCTGTTTGCTGTTCATGCCAACTCTGCCAAGGCAGACTTCAAAGATTATTTTCTCTGACACAGCAAATTCAATTTGTTTTTAATATCTCTATCAAATCTTCAATACTTTGGGTCTGCCTGAATATGTTCTTTCATAGAATTCAGTTCTACTAAGAATCTAGCTCTCTTCATGTGGAGTTAGAGAAAGATGTCAGTTTTACTCTCAAATCCTAAATGAAATTTGTGAGCCAAAATGCCTGTACCTGAGACTGCATTTCATTTGTTATGATCCTGGCTGGGGTCTGACGCCAAAGTCTTCGTGTTATGAGCCTAGCTGGTCTATGACACCAAAGTCTTTGTGCAGCCGCCAAAGTATTCACCTGTGATAAACAAAACACACATACTGGTTAGATGGTGAGCAAATAATTGATATCAAGTCACTCACATGCAGAGAACACCACGGTAGCATATTCTCTTACACAACACCCTAAAAGGAGACAAACAGATTTATGGTCAATTACCTCTTATTCCAGAGACAATTGCATTATGCCTTTTAGTTGGGTCACGTCCAAGTTTTGAAGGCAAATAACCCACACTGGTTGAATCAACGTTGTTGTGAACCAATCTGGAATACACATTGAGTTGACGTCTGTTCCCAGTGGGAAGGGACTGACCAAAGAGCTCAGGAGCTGCCTGTACTGATAAAAGTCACTTACAATGCAACAAACTGTGCTTCTTCAGTTATTGGATAATTTTTTATAAATGCCGAACATCACTCCCAGAGATCTGAACTTTGATGCAATTCCCGGCAGAAGAGCAGGCAGGCATTCAAGACTGAATTGTGTGTTCTCTAAAGACGAGTGAACGCATTCCAGATCAAAATAGCATTACTGTCTAGAAAACGTTGCACGTCTATATTACATGTTAATGTGTAACAGCCTTTGTTGGGTCTCTGTGGGGTTGATTGATTCATCCTATGCCACAGACCATTCTTTTCAATGGAACATTTAACATTTAATCTCTGAGTAATTAGTCTGTCTGCCAAACAACCTTTTCGTCCATAAATCAAAACTAAGTCATGAGTTGAGTTGACTGGGGTTCTATTAACCCACTGTCAAGGCATTCTGAAAGGAAAACGTTTGTTATCCTCCTATCCCTGTTACCACAGCAGAGGCCATTCAAAACATGAGTCACAACTCTCCCTAAACTCTTCCATGACATACAGTGAAAGAGAGCTGTGGGAATGGCCACCGTGGCGAGAGTGAGCCATGTCAGGCTGAAGTCAGGTCCTAATCACCAGCACCTTGGAAAATCAGATTAGCTGTTTCTACATCAAAGGCCTTTGGGGACTCAAAGGGAGGTCATTTCCTCTCCTCTACAGTGGCGCCAAAAGCCCATAATAACAGGGTTGGCATGGAAACGCAAGACCTGAAAAGATCTACAACTGCTACCATGGGACTTGAGAATTGATACGTGATTATTAAGACTTTCCATTTGAGATCAACTTTCTCCGACTTGTGCCTTGGCCAGGCGAGGCTGAGAGCTGTCCAAGAGTATTTGAGTTGATGGGTTTTCCATGTGGCCCGCAACTTTACGGACTGTAATCATTATGGTCAGTGCTTAGAGACAGATATATGCACTCTGTCTGTGTACAGTACAACAACAACAAGACAAAATGTAGCAAAGAGATCCAATCAGTGTTTCTGGTTCCGGACAATGATGTCACTCTTTCTGACTCATCACCTCCGAATAAATCAGGTTACGTAAGAGGGAAAATATGGGAAACGGGGGATCATTGTCTACAATAATACCATTACAACTCAGATACAACACAGATGTTAAGACTGCACTAAAAGTAATCATGTTTATGTGAGGGACACTTTAACAGTATATCACACTTGCCAACAGTGTTAATCAGTTAGGCTTTCTGGTTGTTTTCACTGTGGTATTCACACTTCCAATGGCCTTTAGGGCAGGCAGCGTTATAGATGTTTGACATCATGTTGGTTTCTCTTGATTCTGTGGCCATTACAACCCTCAGGTCTGGCTGTATGTGGTGCTCTTTGGGCTGACATTCACTCTGAGATCCCATCTCACTGATGGATAACTAGACGTGTAATTCATTGGCATTTTGGACAAATAATATTTCCACATAGGAGGACTGTTCAATCTAATACTCCAAAAGGGCAAACAATTGAGCTCCTTTTTGTTCCTAACACTGCTGCCATTCATGTCTCAACGTCAATCACTGCAGCAATAGGGCTGTCTCTTATTTCTTCTTTTCATGTATAAATATTATAAATTGTGTTATTACTGGAGAGACATATCTAATCATGATACATGAAGAGGGGGATCAACATGCATTGACTGTTTTGTTACAGACTTTGTAAGAAAACAGCTGCAGACAAACGTCCTCTCAGTTCACAACAGAACACCGTTACAATATCTGCTCTGAGGGCGGGATTCAGTGAAACAGCCACTGTGGCACACCCACCCACACTGCATAGACATACATAACTTATGCACTGCAAAAATTAATGTGTTTATTAGAATAGTATCCTTTAACATTTTCTGATTCACCAAATTACTTCAAATGCACTTCCAATTATGGCAGTAACAATATCACTTCCTTACTGCAGGTTTGAAAGAATTCCAGCCTAGGTACTTTTAGTATCTTTGGCATCACAACAAAAACAACTTTAAGATCCAATGCAGTGGTTTTTTGTCTCAATCTCAAATCATAATATTGCGATTGTTTTCAAATTAAAATGGTCAAAAATAAATAAAAATAGCTTCTTAGCTAAGAGCAATTTCTCAAGTAATAACTTTAACTTGTGATGTCACCAGGCAGACCAAAACTCCATCCCAAAACAGGCTGAAATTTCAGGCAGTCTTTTCAAACAGTAATTTTCACAATTTTACAGTATTACCCCAGCCTCATAGTGTTGAAATATATATAAAACACAGGAATATCACGTTTTTGACTGCGCTGGGCCTTTAAAATATAAAATCATAGGTAGAAGTATCTCCATCAGTATGCGTTAGAAGCACACAAAAAATGCTTCTCCTTTTGACTGTGCATTTGGCCTCCACCATTCTCCTTACCTAAATGAGTCTGGATGGAGGATGGAGGTCTAACTCTATCAGCCAGAGCTACGCATATTACCACTCATAGAGCACCAAACATGATCCAGCCTAATAAGGCAAAATCAGCTGTGATATCTGGCAACAAATCCTGCTCCAGAACCTTGCTTCTCCCTGGGATATGTTTACTTTGAACGCCCCACACATTCTTATCTGATTAGTAACGTTCAAATACCATGACTATCTCTTTCACATGGAGCAGATTCCTCGAACAGTATTAAACAAAGTCAGATACAATTCTACTATATGCAATATACTGTATATATGAATAAAAAACACCTGCAAAGCTCATAATGTCTGGTATACCATATATGGTTGAAAATCCAAGATCAGGGCTGGTTTACTGCTAGTGAGGAATGTCAGAGTCTGTCAACTTGACTTTGATGTCCAAGATGTTTCTTGTACTCTGGATACCATGATTAAGTCACACAGGTATAATTTGGAATGCTCTGGTAATTTTGAACATTTCTCACACATGCAATATCTTATGTCAGATTGCTAGAGCTGCAGTGTGCCTTGTGTAACGCCCTCACCATGTCTTCCAGTATCTGCCTTGTGGCCTTATGGGGCAACAACCAGGCTGCTTTGGGACAAGGAAAGAGGATAGATAATTGAAGAAATATGACAATAGGAGACAGGGAGGATGTCTGTGTGGTAATCCCTCTCACATGGCCTCACACATCTCTGCTCAACAGAACTCATTTCGTCCCTTTGAACTTTGCCAGATGCTTTGCAATAGACTCACATTTCAAGAGAATGGGGTTGTCAATAAATGTGACTTTACCTTTAATACATAAGCAGTTGCCTTCCATTTAATGAGATAATGGTTCACAAACTCAGATGTTAGATACAGATACAGAGATCAGTAGAGACCAGTAGACTAATTAGATTGAGACAACAGACTACTGTACTTTGCAGAGAGAGGAAGTAGGAGGTGGTGTTAGTAACAGTAACAGTGCACTATGATGCAGTGAGACAGAAAAGTGTTAGTCAGCATGGGGTCACTGAACTTCACCACTCCCTGCTGCTGATTCCCAGGAAATCTATGGGACGTTTCCCTCACGGCCCAGATTAGCAACCGTGTAACTGAGTAGAATGGAGACGCACAGTTACATAGGTCAAGGAACCGACTCGATAACTAACAGCAAAGCTGCTGTATGACTATATCAGTGAAGTAGGGTCAGGGTAGGCAGGGTCACGGTAGGCAGGGTCAGGGTAGGCAGGGTCGGGGTAGGCAGGGTCAGGGTAGGCAGGGTCAGGGTGGGCAGGGTAGGGGTAGGCAGGGTCAGGGTAGGCAGGGTCAGGGTAGGCAGGGTCGGGGTAGGCAGGGTCAGGGTAGGCAGGGTCAGGGTAGGCAGGGTCAGGGTAGGCAGGGTCAGGGTAGGCAGGGTCAGGGTAGGCAGGGTAGGGGTAGGCAGGGTCAGGGTAGGCAGGGTCGGGGTAGGCAGGGTCGGGGTAGGCAGGGTCAGGGTAGGCAGGGTCAGGGTACGCAGGGCCAGGGTAGGCAGGGTCAGCAATGCTGTGATAATCAAATAAAAAAGCTGTTATAATTGTATATTTTTTAATCATTCTTTTTTGTTATCTAATGTTTTTTCCCAATGATTCTGGTGGTTTTTAGGCTCAAAATCAAAAAATATGCCAAGAATGCTACAAAACCATAGGAAAGGTGTCAAGGTATGCATGCTTTCCATTCAAATCCATTCAAATTGTTGACGGACGTGGTCGTTCCTGACTAATTTGGTGCTTGCATCCCTTGAACTGAACAAAGGTAGCGAGCAAGTAAAAACTGTCTGACGAATGGACACTATACTGCACCTTCTAGGCAGAGTTATTTTGCCCATATTAATCTTTTATTTTTATTGGCCAGTCTGAGAAATGGCTTTTTCTTTGCAACTCTGCCTAGAAGGCCAGCATCCCGGAGTTGCCTGTTCACTAGTGCCCAAAAAGCTAAGGACCCTGGGACTAAACACCTCCCTCTGCAACTGGATCCTGGACTTCCTGACGGGCCAGCCCCCAGGTGGTAAGGGTAGGCAACGACACATCTGCCACCCTAATCCTCAACAGGGGGCCCCTCAGGGGTGTGTGCTTAGTCCTTTCCTGTACTCCCTGTTCACCCACGACTGTACTCCCTGTTTACACTGCTGTTACTCGCTGTTTACTATCTATGCATAGTCACTTTGCCCCTACCACCATGTACAAATGACCTCGACTAACCTTTACCCCCGCACATTGGTTCGGTACCTGTACCCCCTGAATATAGCCTCATTACTGTTATTTTTTGTGTTGCATTTTTTTTTAAATTTAATTTGATACTTTAGTTTATTTAGTAAATATTTTCTTAACTCTATTTTCTTAGAAATGCATTGTTGGTTAAGGGCTTTTAAGTAAGCATTTCACGGTAAGGTCTACACTTGTTGTATTCAGCGCACATGACAAATGAAATTTGCTTTGATTTGACAACATCCTATGATGCATTTGATTAATCAAGCTTAAATTCTGTTTTGATGAGACACTTTTTTGATGTTTTGAATTGTATTTTTCAGTCATTTTGATTGTTGGACATTTCGTTAGAATCTTATTATGTATGTGTGTGTAATAATATTTCACAAAGTAATAATATTATTATTGTGTGTGTGTGTGTGTGTGTGTGCGTGTGTGTGTGTGTGTGTGTGTGTGTGTGTGTGTGTGTTTGCAGTGCATTGGAAGTATGTAAATCTATTGTGAAAGGCTATGGAGTTTGTGTTGTAAATTATACTGATTACATGTGTCCATATATTGTTTTTTTAGTGACCCCTATTAGTTGTTTGGTTGTAACTGTGGATGCTACATCGGTCTATGGCTGAGCTGAGTTAAGCAGTGTTTCATTTCGTCGGATGATATAAAATATGATGCCATCGTAGACTATCGCTTGTGTACAATACAGTGCCTTGCGAAAGTATTCGGTCCCCTTGAACTTTGCGACCTTTTGCCACATTTCAGGCTTCAAACATAAAGATATAAAACTGTATTTTTTTGTGAAGAATCAACAACAAGTGGGACACAATCATGAAGTGGAACGACATTTATTGGATATTTCAAACTTTTTTTAACAAATCAAAAACTGAAAAATTGGGCGTGCAAAATTATTCAGCCCCTTTACTTTCAGTGCAGCAAACTCTCTCCAGAAGTTCAGTGAGGATCTCTGAATGATCCAATGTTGACCTAAATGACTAATGATGATAAATACAATCCACCTGTGTGTAATCAAGTCTCCGTATAAATGCACCTGCACTGTGATAGTCTCAGAGGTCCGTCAAAAGCGCAGAGAGCATCATGAAGAACAAGGAACACACCAGGCAGGTCCGAGATACTGTTGTGAAGAAGTTTAAAGCCGGATTTGGATACAAAAAGATTTCCCAAGCTTTAAACATCCCAAGGAGCACTGTGCAAGCGATAATATTGAAATGGAAGGAGTATCAGACCACTGCAAATCTATCAAGACCTGGCCGTCCCTCTAAACTTTCAGCTCATACAAGGAGAAGACTGATCAGAGATTCAGCCAAGAGGCCCATGATCACTCTGGAGGAACTGCAGAGATCTACAGCTGAGGTGGGAGACTCTGTCCATAGGACAACAATCAGTCGTATATTGCACAAATCTGGCCTTTATGGAAGAGTGGCAAGAAGAAAGCCATTTCTTAAAGATATCCATAAAAAGTGTTGTTTAAAGTTTGTCTCAAGCCACCCGGGAGACACACCAAACATGTGGAAGGAGGCGCTCTGGTCAGATGAAACCAAAATTAAACTTTTTGGCAACAATGCAAAACGTTATGTTTGGCGTAAAAGCAACACAGCTCATCACCCTGAACACACCATCCCCACTGTCAAACATGGTGGTGGCAGCATCATGGTTTGGGCCTGCTTTTCTTCAGCAGGGACAGGGAAGATGGTTAAAATTGATGGGAAGATGGATGGAGCCAAATACAGGACCATTCTGGAAGAAAACCTGATGGAGTCTGCAAAAGACCTGAGACTGGGACGGAGATTTGTCTTCCAACAAGACAATGATCCGAAACATAAAGCAAAATCTACAATGGAATGGTTCAAAAATAAACATATCCAGGTGTTAGAATGGCCAAGTCAAAGTCCAGACCTGAATCCAATCGAGAATCTGTGGAAAGAACTGAAAACTGCTGTTCACAAATGCTCTCCATCCAACCTCACTGAGCTCGAGCTGTTTTGCAAGGAGGAATGGGAAAAAATTTCAGTCTCTCGATGTGCAAAACTGATAGAGACATACCCCAAGCGACTTACAGCTGTAATCGCAGCAAAAGGTGGCGCTACAAAGTATTAACTTATGGGGGCTGAATCATTTTGCACGCCCAATTTTTCAGTTTTTGATTTGTTAAAAAAGTTTGAAATATCCAATAAATGTTGTTCCACTTCATGATTGTGTCCCACTTGTTGTTGATTCTTCACAAAAAAATACAGTTTTATATATTTATGTTTGAAGCCTGAAATGTGGCAAAAGGTCGCAAAGTTCAAGGGGGCCGAATACTTTCGCAAGGCACTGTATCTTTTCTACATTGGTATTTACATTTGGTGAAAATTGTTTGTCAATCTCAGTTAATAGCCTATGTCACTCTGGTTGTTGGAGCGATCTGTCGTATGGTTCATCAAGGTTTATTTGTGAGTAAATCTGTCTTTGATAATAGCTAGTGCAGCGTTTCCCAAGCTCAGTTCTCGGGACCCCAAAGGGTACATATTATGACTTTTGCCCTAACACTACACGGCTGATTCAAATGATCAACTAATCATCAAGCTTTGATCATTTGAATCAGCCGTGTAGTGCTAGGGCAAAAACCAAACTATATTAGTTTTTATCGTAGCCAATAACGTATAGGGACATTTTTCATATATTTGCTTTAATCTTCAATCCCATAAATACCTTTTATTACAAGAAGGTGTTTCACAACAGGATTTCTCTAAGCACCAGTATTTGTTTATGGTCAAATGTTGCAATAGGATGATCTCGTGAAAAATGAGTTGGCACTCTGTTTCTCTGTCACCCAGATTTCTCCTCTGCTCCTCTCCTCCTCTGCTCCTCTCCTCCTCTTCTCTGCTGTAGGAGGCCACTGGGTTAAAACTGGTTGAATCATCTTTGTTTCCACATAATTTCAACAACAACTTTCAATATGATGACATTGAATCAATGTGAAAAACTGATTGGATTTGGAAAAAGTCATCAGTGTAAAGGTGGTGCAAGCTCCCGAGTGGTGCAGTGTTATAAGGCACTGCATCGCAGTGCTAGAGGCGTCACAACAGACCCGGGTTCGATTCCAGGCTGTATCGTAACTGGCCGTAATCGGGAGTCCCATAGGGCGGTGTACAATTGGCCCAGCGTTGTCCGGGTTAGGTGAGGGTTTGGCTGCGGGGGCTTTACATGTCATTGTAAATAAGAATTTATTCTTAACTGACTTGCCTAGTGAAATAAAAAGGCAATGTTATTTTTTTTCACCCAAATATTAACCTACATCCATGGTGAAATGTATTGTTGAGTTCACATTGAATTCATGTCAGTTGACAACTCAACCAAATGTAACGTTGATGTTGAAATGACATCTGTGCTCAGTGGGGGTTTTCCTGTGACTCGGCCCAGCTCTGACCTCTTCCACATCACCTCCACCAACTCCTCATCCATTGCATTGTTCTCCCAGGGAGTATGGTTGTCAGGACAGCGACAAAATACACCTTGTGAGTTGTTGTTTTGGTTGTCGCGGTGGCGACCCCTGAACTTCTGCTGCCAACTGTATCACCACAACAGGCAGCCTGCCAGAGCCCCAGCAGGGTAGAGGGAGAGTTTACAGTCAGTTGGAATAACAATAGAAAAACGTGTCTTCATGCCAAACATCATGGAACCATTTTTCGGCTTGAAAGAGAATGGACGAAACTCAACAATTGAATTGAAGCATTGATTCACACAATTTAGACATTTTTCACGTTATTTGACATAAACCAAAAAGTGCAGTTCATGGTAGTATCATATAGGGCTGGGAATTGCCAGGGACCTCAAAATACAATATTATCACGATACTTAGGTGCTGATACGATATGTAGTGCAATTCTCACAATTCCATATGTATTGTGATTCGATACTGCAATTTGATGTTCTGAAGAGAGCGCATGAGGGTAAAGAGAGAGTATGAGAGAAAAGAGAGAGTATGAGAGAGACGAGAGAGCATGAGAAAATTAGTTTTGATCAGTCATGGGAATAAAAGTGCTGAAAACATGTTGGCTCACTATTTAAAAGAAGATAGAGAACAAGCTATAAGAAAATACAGGAGTTTGTTGTAGGTACATCTGACTAGCCCGATTTAACACTATCTAGCAAAACATTTTTATAATATCGCAATATATCAATTTTTCCCCCATCACTAGTATCATAGCTTGAGTATAGTGAAATTGGTGTGCAAAGTCACTTTATGGATAACTCGATTTGACACCTAAAAAAGTCCCTGCAACTAATCAAACTAGCGACATCCTCTCTATTCATTGTATTTCTATGACTGACCACCTCCATTGGCCTCTGTGTGAGGGGCTGTGTTTGGCAGAAGGAGCAGGTTAATCATTGACTCCATAATGTTGTTCCCAGCCATGAGAACGGATCTAAGTCCTGCTCAGAGTTAGACTAATAAGGACAGACCAAAACACCGACATGTCTGCTTAAAGTGGTCAGTTTGTTTGTTTGTGTGTTCCTGTAGTGTAGTGCAATACAGGTCCTGAAAACATATTGGTTTTCTTTAATATCAGACAGCATAAACATCCCTTCATCTGCATGTATCCTTTAATGGAAATATACATATATATTTATTTGTTTAACATTTGGGCAAAAACTGATTGAATCAACTATGCGTCATTTCAACCCCAAAACTCAATGTGATGACATTGAATCAAAGTGGAAAACTGATTGGATTTTCAACCAATCATCATCGTAAGGGCATTTTGTCTTTTTTCACCCAACTTTTAACCTAAATCCAATAACATGAAATGGTTTGTTGATTCCACAATGAATTCCAGTTAGTTGAAAACTCAATCAAATGTAAATCAAAACTGAGGTCTGTGCCCAGTGGGCCATGTCTGGTCTCGCACAACTACTCTCCGGATGAGTAGGAGGCAGGTAATGCCTTATCAAATAATCTCACACAATGTAGTAAATTCCAGGGGATAAGTTTCGTGCGAAAGCAATAAACCTGAAAAGACCGTCAATATCTTTTTGCTTGAACAGGATGTAAGATCATCACAAATCTTTTTCAAAGACCTGAGGGGTGACTCATCATCAGGTTGTTATTATAAAGATGTTCTCTAAAGTATCCTACAAGGTTAATCACACACTCCTGCCTTGTCTCCAGACTGCAACTTGGCCCATGTGAACACACAGCCGTAGACCATACAAGGACCTGGACCAGGCCTGTTTATGATATGCGTTTATTGAGCGATACACACATTTATCAGAAGGAAACTATTCTGCCTCCTTGTATGGTGATCCCTCCCCTCAGCCTGCTGCTTGGGGGAGACATGGCTTCAGTGTTACTTGTCAATGGAGATACTACATGTTCCCTGCTAGATTAGATGCTCTTCATCAGACATACCATAGCCTCACTTTGAGGGGGCCGCTAATAATATGACGGCTGAACCAGAGAGTGTTTGGAGTTTTCAGAGAGGTTACTGTACTCACATTAGGGCTCATGCAGTGCTATGAAAGGTAGTTCAGCCTTTACACTCCTTTATTTTTGTAATTATGATTGATATGATTATTTTTTTTCAGTGAGTATAGGCTGTGGTGATGGAGCAAGAGAGATCTCAGAAGAGCTCAAAGAGGATCAGTGCAGTGTGTAGAAATCCTCCTGACATCCATAATAACCCCCAAGGTAAAGGGAGAACATGTCTGGAGCCAGTGGGCCCTGTGTTAGGGGCAGTGTCCCAGGGAAGTGTCCCTGACAGGGATGTTTATTTCCACATGTCACATCATGGGAATCACACCTCTATACAGAGTTAATAAGAAAGCCCCATGATTACAGTACAGTATTTCCAAACCCGTGGGCAGAGCAGTGAAGACCATAATAACACAGCCCCCTCCTCTCATGCCCACCCTCTGTGTTCCTGTAATGTGACAGGGGGTGCCTCAGAGCTGCCCTCTCCTCTCCTCCACTCAATCATCCACATGCCACAACTCAGACTGCTACTCTAGGACAGTTCCTAAATCACAGCATTGACGTCATCACTGAGGGTAGCAGAATAAATCAACCTCTTTTGTCAGAATGAGACAGCCTTAACGTAAGTATATTTATATTGTACTGGGTCTCGCTGTATGGCCATCCTCTCAGTTTACTGAGAGTCTCTAAAAGAAACCACGGACAAATTCCTGGTCTACCTCACCAATCCTGTGAAGCAAGTAAGCAAGGAGCAGACAGGCCGACGGGCAGGCGAATCAACTCTTCAATAAAAACAGAGCAAAGCACAACCTAGCACAACCACGTGATTACATAGTTACATAGTTAGTGCAAAATATCTGTCTGGCTATATCTGACAAGTGTATCTCATGCTATGTCATCCTACAGTCCTGCCTCATCATAGGAAAAATGTAGGCTACTCACCTCTGATGCAGAATCCCAGGGAACAACACACCTCTCAAAGTCCTGTCTGCTCCGTGGTGCATGTAAGCCCAATATGTTGTGGGCAGTCACTCTCTACTCTCGCTCTCTCTTTCCCGCCCACCCTCCCTCCCCCTCTCTCTCTCTCTCTCTCTCTCTGGACTTGCTCCGCCTGTGAAGGACTTCCCGGTTGACAGGCATAGCCATGGCAACCCCTGGGCCGTGTTCAAAAGGCACCCTCCTCTTTGCTTGTCAGTGTGGGGCTCCTTCAATGAAGAGGGCCCATTGTTGTGATTAGGTGATATTTCACAGCGCAGGGTTAACCAAAGGGGAATGCAAATAGTTCATCACCTCCACCTCTCCAACACCCCACCCTATCACACACCTCTCTCTCTGTCGATTTCTCTCCCATGACTCCCTCTCTTTTGTGCTGCTGTTTGTTTGTGTCTGTTCTGCGGGCATATACAGGCCAGGTCTCTGTCCAGTCAAAGGGATGGGAGTAGAGAGGAGGGGAGGGGAGAGAAAGAGCTCTCTCAGTCCAGGGGGGTTCTCTGATGATCCTCTGGCATCATTCGTCTTTTGGGGGGTCCACCCCATGTATCCTACTGACACTGGAGCCACCACTAGACCCTAGACAAACAGACAAAGCTGGTCTCTCTCACATCCCCTGCCCTTCCACACATCACTGATATCCAACTACAGCACGTTAGTACGTTGACTAAAGAGAAATGTGAGGGTAGGTGAATCAATTTTAATATGCTTCAGCCACTGAACATAAATGTTTCTGTCACATGTTTCTCAGGTACTGAGTTAACCTTTACACGGCCCACGTTGCAGGTGGTAGTCCACTCACCTTTATTGCACTTTCCTGACAGACCAGCTATAAACTAGAAATGATTTGATAAGCTGTGTGCGGATGCGTGTGTGTGCGGATGCGTGTGTGTGCGCGTGTGTGTGTGGAAGCCCCTCTCCTTGGCCAGTTCCAGGTTGGAATTGAAAGAGTCAACTCTTTTTTAATAAGTCAGTGGTCTGGCTTGGGACACTGAAACTCAGGCAAATACCAGACAGTATCCACTTACTGAGTCTTCACCCCTTCTCTGGAGGTTGTTTTTGCTAAAGGAAAGCAGAGTTTTTTAGCCCTAGGACAAGAAATGGTTCTGGATAGTTTGGCCTGTAGTGGAGTAGGCTATAGGTCCCAGTTAGGGAAGTCAGGCAGGCACAGTCCCCCGCTGTGACCCAATCCTGCACCCTGTCACTCTGTGGCTCAATGAGGTGCAAGAGGGGATCGCTGCTTTGGCCGAGGACCCAGCGCCTCTCTCACAAACACTCCCCCTAACTCTTCTCTCCTTCTCTCTCCCCTATACACATACATATCTTTCTCTCTCACTGCGATCTTGCCTGTACCTCCCTCCAATGAGAAATACTATATTTGGAGAGGTGGGAACTGTAGCTTGTTTCACTATCCCACTGAGTTCATAGCATGGTTTTTGTAACAGTGATGGGATCCTAATAACTTAACCCTAGCAACTCTCAAGCTCTGTACCAGACTGGTAAATCCCACCTAGCAACTTTCAACACATTCAATCCTGTCCTGTCTCAGTGGTATGTCACTATGTTCCAGTATGTTTCTATCAAACCCTGTCCAACCTCAGTGGTATTTTCCTGGATGTTCCAGGATGTTTCTATGAAACAATCGTGTGGGTCATTAAAATCCCAAATGCCAAGCCAAGTGAGTAAATACATCATGATATAAATCTCTGTCACATACCAGTGAACTACCTCACTTGATGATGGCTATAGGCTGCATACTTTTACTACTGCTTAGGAAAAACATTTCCTAGTAAAGCACTAGACTACAGAATCTGAATTTATAGCAAAATAGAATCATGCATTTGGAATTAAACTATCAAAACTGCCCATAAAAGGAACTATTTGGTTTCCATCAAGCCTTTAAGATTTAATACATAGTAGTACAATCCTATTACTAAGTATTGCTGAACACTGAAAGACGTTTAATATAAAAACTCAGTTCAGCTGGTTTATCCTTAGGTGACCTTTGCCTAAAAGATCACCACTGTCTCCCATACAGCCTAAATGCTCACCACTGTCTCCCATATAGCAAAATGATCATCACTGTCTCCCATACAGCCTAAATGATCATCACTGTCTCCCATACAGCCTAAATGATCATCACTGTCTCCCATACAGCCTAAATGATCACCACTGTCTCCCATATAGCCTAAATGATCACCACGGTCTCCCATACAGCCTAAATGCTCACCACTGTCTCCCATACAGCCTAAATGATCATCACTGTCTCCCATACAGCCTAAATGATCACCACTGTCTCCCATATAGCCTAAATGATCACAACTGTCTCCCATACAGCCTAAATGATCATCACTGTCTCCCATACAGCCTAAATGATCACCACGGTCTCCCATACAGCCTAAATGATCACCACTGTCTCCCATATAGCCTAAATGCTCACCACTGTCTCCCATACAGCCTAAATTATCACCACTGTCTCCCATACAGCCTAAATGATCACCACGGTCTCCCATACAGCCTAAATGATCATCACTGTCTCATATACAGCCTAAATCATCATCACTGTCTCATATACAGCCTAAATGATCATCACTGTCTCCCATACAGCCTAAATGATCATCACTGTCTCATATACAGCCTAAATGATCATCACTGTCTCATATACAGCCTAAATGATCATCACTGTCTCATATACAGCCTAAATGATCATCACTGTCTCCCATACAGCCTAAATGATCACAACTGTCTCCCATACAGCCTAAATGATCATCACTGTCTCCCATACAGCCTAAATGATCAACGCCGTCTCCCATACAGCCTAAATGATCATCACTGTCTCATATACAGCCTAAATGATCATCACTGTCTCCCATACAGCCTAAATGATCATCACTGTCTCCCATACAGCCTAAATGATCACAACTGGCTCCCATACAGCCTAAATGACCATCACTGTCTCATATACAGCCTAAATGATCATCACCGTCTTCCATACAGCCGGACACACACTGAGTGAACAAGACAATAGGAACACCTTCCTGATATTGAGTTGCACCCCCTTTTCCCCTCAGAACAGCCTCAATTCGTTGGGCATGGACTCAATGTGTTGAAAGTGTTCCACATGGATGCTGGCACATTGTAACTCCAATGCTTCCCACAGTTGTTTTAAGTTGGCTGGATGTTGTTTGGGTGGTGGACCATTCTTGATACACACGGGAAACTTGAAGGTGAAAACGCAGCAGCGTTGCAGTTCTCGACACAGTCATACTCCGTTCAAAGGCACTTCAATATTTTGTCTTGCCCATTCACCCTTTGAATGGCACACATACACAATCCATGTCTTAATCGTCTCAAGGCTTAAAAAGCCTTCTTTGACTCATCTTATCCACTTCATCTACACTGATTGAAGTGGATTTAACAGGTGACATCAATAAGAGATCATAGCTTAAATCTGGATTCACCAAGTCAGTCTATTTCATGGAAAGATAATATTTTGTACACTCAGTGTTCTTACAATGCCTTTCAGAAGGACACAACAGCACCATGGGGGTTGTTGGTTTGTTTTGCTTGTACACAAACCTTTGGTGACAGCGGTCGGTCCATCTCCCAACCCTATGAGCCATAATGCTGAATGATGGTGAAGCCCACCATTCCCATGCATACCTCTGCTTAGACTCTACTTAGAGGAATGCTCTTCTGAGAGTTAACCTATGATAAGAAACCTCTATTTCGTTCTCTCTATCAGCACTAAGATGCACAGCACTTATTCACCCTGAGTATAAGAGTAGAGAAATGAACACAAGAAGATATGCTTGTGGTGGTTTGCCCAAAGAAGAATCTGAATAATCATTATCCATTTGGAGCTCTCAAGGTTATCTACTACTAGGATAAAACAACCCAGCTAGGGCTTCCTGAGTGGCGCAGCAGTCTAAGGCACTGCATCACAGTGCTTGAGGCGTCATTACAGACCCAGGTTTGATCCCAGGCTGTGTCACAACCAGCCGTGACCGGGAGTCCCATAGGACGGCGCACAATTAGCCCAGCGTTGTCCGGGTTAAGGGAGGGTTTGGCTGGAGGGGCTTTACTTGGCTCATTGTGCTCTAGCGACTCCTTGTGGTGGGCCGGGCGCCTGCCGGCTGACTTTGTTTGTCAGTTGAACAGTGTTTCCTCCAACACATTGGTGCCGCTGGCTTCCGAGTTAAGCGGGCCGGTGTTAAGAAGTGCGGTTTGGCGGGTCATGTTTCTGAGGACGCATGACTCGACCTTCGCCCTTCTCCCGAGCCAGTTGGAGAGTTGCCGTGAAGAGACAAAATCAAAATTGTGGAGAAAAAAGGGGGTACATTGTTTTTTTAAACAAGCTAAACAGAGAACAAGCACCAAAGCCATAGAAGTGGAAATGATAGTTAAATTACTAGTAAGCCCTTCACATACGGGATGGTAACAAAATGATCATGATAAAACACTGGCATGTTGAATGAACAAATGAACAAATTAACGTATACAGTATGTGTACATGAACATGCACAGCATAACCAGAAGTGCAACACTGAAGTGGTTTCATTCAGCATAGCTCTTAGCCCAAAACAATAGCCATGGAAACAGCAGAAACCTGTTTTTCCGTGGAGTTCTGATTCCTATCTACTCAACCATAGACAGTGAAAGATAGCTCCTCCCTAACACAATGTTAGAACTCTACCAGAACTACTATGCTGTTACTGTTTAACAATATTCAGACAAAGTAATTGACACACATGGAGAACTAAAGATAAACAGAGTTCCAGTTCCCACAGTTTAAGTGTATAATCCTGTCATTATGCTCCTGATCTCTTCAGTCCTCTAAGTGATAGAGCAGAAGAGAGAGAGCAGGAGTCTCACAATATGAACTGTTTTTTAGTCTTGGTGTGGAGCACCAGAGACAGACAGACAGAGAGAGAGAGAGTTGTACTTACAGAGCAGTGCAGGCTGAGTAGAGAGGTGTTCTTGAGAAAGAAAAAGAAGGAGGGAGGGAGAGAACCACTGCTGGGTGTCTTTTATCTTCTGCGAGCTTGAGTTTGAATGTTTTTTTTGTGTCAGTGAGTGACTGTATGTGTGTATGTATGTGTGTGTGGGTGTGTGTTTGAGCATGCACCCCTCCACTCCACTATACAGCGACTTTGTAATAGTTTCCATCTGCAGCTGGAAATAATAGAAATCCCCATGCAGGCACAGCCTCAGTGGCACCGACCTTTTGTGTTCCATGAGCAGGAACCGAGGAGGCCATTTCCATAGCCATCTAAATAAACAGACTTTTGTTTGAGATGGATCCAGTAATAGTATGGTGCTCCATTCACAGTCTAAGGCCTGTGTGAGCAGCCTGGTATCATAAACTAGACTTGACATAGTAAATGTAAATCTGACTTGCATGAGTATGATATGTTACTTTTGGTGTGGTTACAAAAGACAGAACGTTACTTGGTTGGGGTGGATGGGTGGGAGTATAGCGCGAGCGTCTAGCAACCCAAATGTTGAGAGTTTGAATCTCGTCATGGACTACTTTAGTATTTTTGCTAATCAGCAACTTTTCAACTACTTACTACTTTTGAGTTACTTTGCAACTACTTAACATGTTAGCTAACTCTTCCCCTAACCCTAATCCTAACCCTTACCTTAACCATTTTAGCTAACCCTTCCCCTAACCTTGACCTTAACCTTTTTAGCTAACCATTCCCCTAAATCCTAACTTAACCCTAACCTAAGCCCGAGCCTAGCTAACGTTAGCCACCTAGCTAGAATTCGTAAAATAGGATCTGTTTTGCAAATTTGTAGCATACAATACGAATTGTAATTTTTAACATACAGTGGGGGGGAAAAGTATTTAGTCAGCCACCAATTGTGCAAGTTCTCCCACTTAAAAAGATGAGAGAGGCCTGTAATTTTCATCATAGAGACGCTTCAACTATGACAGACAAAATGAGAAGAAAAAATCCAGAAAATCACATTGTAGGATTTTTAATGAATTTATTTGCAAATTATGGTGGAAAATAAGTATTTGGTCACCTACAAACAAGCAAGATTTCTGTCTCTCACAGACCTGTAACTTCTTCTTTAAGAGGCTCCTCTGTCCTCCACTCGTTACCTGTATTAATGGCACCTGTTTGAACTTGTTATCAGTATAAAAGACACCTGTCCACAACCTCAAACAGTCACACTCCAAACTCCACTATGGCCAAGACCAAAGAGCTGTCAAAGGACACCAGAAAAAAAACCTAGTGAATGACATGCAGAGAGCTGGGACCAAAGTAACAAAGCCTACCGTCAGTAACACACTACGCCGCCAGGGACTCAAATCCTGCAGTGCCAGACGTGTCCCCCTGCTTAAGCCAGTACATGTCCAGGCCTGTCTGAAGTTTGCTAGAGAGCATTTTGATGATCCAGAAGAAGATTGTGAGAATGTCATATGGTCAGATGAAACCAAAATATAACTTTTTGGTAAAAACTCAACTCGTCGTGTTTGGAGGACAAAAAATGCTGAGTTGCGTCCAAAGAACACCATACCTATTGTGAAGCATGGGGGTGGAAACATCATGCTTTGGGGCTGTTTTTCTGCAAAGGGACCAGGACGACTGATCCGTGTAAAGGAAAGAATGAATGGGGCCATGTATAGTGAGATTTTGAGTGAAAACCTCCTTCCATCAGCAACGGCATCGAAGATGAAATGTGGCTGGGTCTTTCAGCATGACAATGATCCCAAACACACCGCCCGGGCAACGAAGGAGTGGCTTCGTAAGAAGCATTTCAAGGTCCTGGAGTGGCCTAGCCATTCTCCAGATCTCAACCCCATAGGAAATCTTTGGAGGGAGTTGAAAGTCCGTGTTGCCCAGCAACAGCCCAAAAACATCACTGCTCTAGAGGAGATCTGCATGGAGGAATGGGCCAAAATACCAGCAACAGTGTGTGAAAACCTTGTGAAGACTTACAGAAAAGTTTGACCTCTGTCTTTTCCAACAAGGGTATATAACAAAGTATTGAGATAAACTGTTGTTATTGACCAAATACTTATTTTCCACCATAATTTGCAAATAAATTCATTAAAAATCCTACAATGTGGTTTTCTGGATTTTTGAATAGTTGAAATGTATCTATGATGAAAATTACAGGCCTCTCTCATCTTTTAAAGTGGGAGAACTTGCACAATTGGTGGCTGACTAAATACTTTTTTGCCCCACTGTTTCATACAAAAAGGGTGATGGACATCCACAAATGAATACATACCATACGAAACGTAACATATAATACTAAATGGACTGTCTCGGATTTACGTACAGAATAAAAAGAAATGCTCTGAAAAAGGTTGGTGTGAGAGAATGAGATGCAGATTTGCTAAACTAAACCTTGAGTCATAATGTAAGTTGACACAAAGCAATGCAATGCTAGGGTTGCTATCTCTGCACGAATACACAAATTCAAAATACAGACCTGGGCTCACACTAACGCACTTAATCACACATTTACATGATATACACATGCCCAAAGCTGGAGGAGAAGAATCAGTGTTTCCATGGTCTGCTCCAAAAACAGCCATCCCCATGCTGCAAAGGCAGGCCTCTCTTGCCCACCCAGTTTGGGAAGTAGTGTGTTGCAGAGGAAAGTACTGTAGTATGTTGCAGGACAGCAGTGTAAAGTGGACACATTGGTAACTGCTTTCTACTTTAGAATATCAAACATGTTGAAGAACAAGAAACTTATTGAATGTGGTAGTGGTTGGAGAAATTACCTTTAAACTGTTGTAATGACAGCTGTTATGACAGCAGTATAAACAACCTGTTTCTCAACATAAACAACCTGTGCAGAAGTAGAGATAATCTGGTCCAGAAAGTATACTTACAGTACAGGTACAACGTTATTCCTCCTGTTTCGGTTCACAGAGTTCCTTAGTTTTGTTGTTATTCCTGACAACCTGTGGTAGAGAGGCTGGCTGGCCCCTCTGTCTTACCCAGCGTCTGACTCAGTCCTCAGATATTCTTCAGGCCCATGATGGACTAGTGGATTCCTCCTCTCTCTGGCTCTCTCTATCTCTCTCTGTCCTGACTGCAATCCAGCTCCGCTCTGCCATCCAAGATAAATATTTAACAGCCTGGCTGTGCTGTGAGATCAACAACCCTCTCTGTTCCCCTCCCTCCACATTATCTCCTCATGAGAGAAAACCAACTGTTCCAGCATCATGTCACCTTACCATCAGCTGAGTCACACCAACCATAAATTAAGAAGAAAGGTGTATAAGAAATTGATATTTAGTGGGTTATGGCATTGGTTTCAATGTGGCTCAAGTCACACAACTGTTTGTGTTAAACTTGTGGCCTGTGATCTGCCTCTTGAATTTAGAAGGTGTAGCCTAGCTCTTCATTAACAGTGTAACACTGCCACTTAGTGGTCAGATTAAGTATTTACCCAACATAATTTCCAACATGTTGCCTAAAGTAGAAGTTACGGGTTAGGGTTTAGGGTTATGGTTATGGTTGAGCCAGGGTGTTGACATGAAGCTAAGATTAGGGTTGGGGTTAGCGATTTTTGGGCCCATTTCAAAATGCCTTTGAGGGGCCCCCCATACCCTACAAAAGAGAAACATGTCCATGGACATTATCTGCTTTGATTATTATTATCCCACAATTGAAAATAACTATTTCAAAACCTATTTTAGAAGAGAAACTATGCTGCCACCATAATACATGAAAACACAGAGGGTTCCAATATGTGTTGTGTTGTATTAGATTTGACCCAAACTGGTAGTTTTTCATTTTGGCCAAAAAGTAAGAATATTTGTCTTGCAGTGTTAGTTAAAGGCCTTGTTGCAAAAATAATGAATGATTTGGAGTGGATTTTTTTTAAACACAGGCTTCCTCCTTTTAACTTTGGCATACAGGCCAGTAATGTGGAGTGAATACAATGTTGTTGATCCTCTGTATTTTCAAGTATTGTGGTGGCACTGGCAGCATCATATTATGGGTATGCTTGTAACCGGCAGGGACTAGGAAGATTGTCAAGATAAAAAAAATTCAATGAGCAAAGCCCAAGGAAAAAGTTTGAGAAAAACCCTCTGTAGTTGTCACGCCTGCTCCCGCTCCCCCTCTCTGATGCTCGAGGGCGCCAGGCTGCCCATGGTTACGCACACCTGTCACCATCATTACGCGCATCAGCACTTCATTGGACTCACCTGGACTCTTTCACGTTTTTGATTGCCTGTCTATTGCCTGTCTATTCCTCAGTTTCATCCCTGTGTCAGCATTAATGTCGTTTTGTTTCCCCTGTCCAGACGCTGTCCGTGTTCTGTTTCATGTCGGTTGTTTATTAAATATTCACTCCCTCCACTTGCTTCTCGTCTCCCAGCGTCTGTCCTTACAGTAGTCTTCTGAAAATCTAAGACTGGGATAGAGTTTTATTTTTCAGAAGGACAATTACATAGATTTGAATGCCAAAGACACATCAGAATGGCTTTCCAGGAGGTATTGAGTGTTCCTGAAGGGCCCAGAATCAGTCCTGACTTAAATCTGCTTGAAAATCAGAGACAAGGTTTGAATATTGTTGTTCATCAATGATTCCCAACCAAATTTACTGAGCTTGAGCCTTTCACCTTTCCCTATGAAAGGATACCTAGTCAGTTGTACAACTGAATGCCTTTAACTGAGTTGGGCAAGGCTGGTAGAATTGTATTCAGAATTATTCACAGTTGTAATGGCTGCCAAAGTGTCACGTCCTGACCATAGAAAGCCTATGTTTTCTATGGTAGAGTAGGTCAGGGCGTGACTAGGGGGTTTAGTCTAGTTTATTATTTCTATGTGGGGTTCTAGGTTTAATTTTCTATGTTGGGGTTTGTGTATGATTCCCAATTAGAGGCAGCTGGTAATCGTTGTCTATAATTGGGGATCATACTTAAGTAGCATTTTTCCACCTGTGGGTTATGGGATATTGTTTGAATGTATGTGTTTTGAGTTAGTGCACATAACATCTCTGTAGTCACGGGTCATTGTTAGTTTATTGTTTATTTGTTTTTGTCATTGCTAAGTTTCACTTTATTCATTAAAATTATGTGGAACTCAACATACACTGCGCCTTGGTCCGACCATCATTATTACGAACAACGTGACACAAAGATGCTTCCACCAAGTATTAGCTCTGGGGTGTGAAGACATACGCAATCAATACATCTTAATTTGATATTTTTTCTTAATTAAATCTACAGTTTCCTTTCACTTTGAAAATGTGGAGTAGATTGTGTAGATCCTTCTGAAGAAAATCCAGTAATCACTTTTTAGTAATTTGGACACAGCCCTTAGCCATGGTATATTGGCCATATACCATAAACCCCCGAGGTGCCTCAGTAAAAATACATGTTTTGTAATACCCGTGGTATACGGTCTGATATACCACAGCTGTCAGCCTTCAGGGCTCGACCCACCCAGTTTGTAATTCTGATTATAACATTTCTTTACAAAGACATCTGATAACACAGTTACTGGGTAGATGTGGGTGATTACCTGCATGGCAACATACAGTCGCTAGTGACAGTTACTTGCACAGTCTTCACATTTTGCCAATCAGAAATACT
This sequence comes from Oncorhynchus clarkii lewisi, assembly GCF_045791955.1. NCBI lineage: Eukaryota > Metazoa > Chordata > Actinopteri > Salmoniformes > Salmonidae > Oncorhynchus > Oncorhynchus clarkii. The sequence continues at coordinate 18,222,064 of NC_092176.1, forward strand.
ATCTCATCCCTAAATGGGCAAATTTATATGCCTACATTTGCGCACAGGCCAAGTAGATATAGGCCTACTTCAATGCATATGCATCCTTACTCAACATTGACAAGAGCACTACAAACAAAATACAATGACTAAATTGACAGAACTTGTAAATGGGATTAAAAAAAACTAAAGTTCTTTCTCACAAGTGTAGCATACGTTGTGCACTCTGCAAACAATGTGTCCATTCTGACAATGATAATGGGAAGACTGGAATAATAATGTTAAATGCATTAAAATGAATGACCATAATCAATGTAACAAACATTGTAGAGTCGAAATGATAGGAATTAACTGTACATTTACTACTGGTGATATATGTAATGGGGAATTGATATAAAATAAGTAACAATCGAAAGCAAACAATTCACACAGAGCCCCAGCTGTTTTGAGCCCCACCTGTTCAGCTAAAATATATATATAAAAAAGTTGAATTACAAAATTTGCCCACAAAGGACCACCTTCCTGTTCAATTGAGCACAGTACAACAAGGTGAGTCCAAAAATGTCTTGTATGCTGCTGCATAAATGACTTAATATGCCAGGGAGATATGTATACTGAAGTTAAGAAAGTAATACTGATTGTATGTTGTGTAGTAAGCTGTTAGTAGCCAATGTGCCTCACCCTAATAATTTGGTCCCTTTTCCACTGTTCTGACTTGGTGGTGTGCATGTAGCCTATAGCCTGTTTTAGAGAAATGTAATCATAGAATATTGTAAGAGGTTTCATTGTCTGCTTATATGCCCCCTTTATTTATCCTACGGTTCTGACTTGGTGTTGTCACGGATCCCTCCGGAACACCTGTCCCCTATTTCCACTGATTAGTATTTGTATATATGTGTCCTTTGGTTTCCATTTGGAGGGTCAATTATTGTTACTATGTCCGTTGGTGCGTGTGAGTACCTGTGCTGTGTGTTTTGGCTTTCGTGCCATTGTGGATTGCGCAGATGATTACAGGTCTCATCCTGTGTGTTAAACATTTGTTCGAGGTACTCCTCACTCTTTTGTTTGGGTTTCAACCCTGTGTTTTTGTATAGTGTTTGTTTGGTCTTTGTCCCCGTGCCTTTACACGGCACGCCGTAATTTGGGTACAATAAAAAAAAACTATTACGCATTCCTGCGTCTGTCTCCCGATCCTCCATGCCAACTGACAGGTGTACAGGGAGTATACTGTAAGAACGGCCCATGTTTTCAATTCTGTTGCTGTACATTTCGAAAGTGCAGAACAAATAGTTATATTGACTATGTCCGTCCTAGCTCGCTCATTAATGTCTTAATCGGAATCATGGATTGCCTCTTATTCGCTCGTCGTCCCCTTATACCATAGTTTGTACATCTCAAAAAACACATTTATTTAAGAAAATCAGCCATAATAGATATGTTTTTTTTTAAGGCAGTACATGAGTCTGAATGAAGTGTTTTGCTGCCAGACAAGGCTCCGCTGATGGCCAGCGGTGTTGTGGTCAGGTGTTGGGACTGCTGTTGGGACTGCTGTTGGGACTGCTGTGGGGACAGTTTTGTGTAGGCCCTAGCAGTTTGTGGGCACCGTTTGTCAATGTTGTAGTGCAATTAATGTATTGTTTAGTGTTGTGTAGTGGCTTTGCTGGCATGCATCCCAATATGTGTTGGGGGAGCTTGCCAAACCAAGATTTACATGCTAAAATGGCCACTGGCACAAATTGGCAGGGAGAGCACATTCTGAAGAGAGAAGTGCATTGTGCATCTGGGCGCATGGTCAATCAGACGTCCGCGTTGGCCATGCGGCATTTATGGTGATATGGCCTCAGCAAAAGTTATGGCAGGAATGGCCTCATTAGAAGTCAGGGTATTAATACTTATTGCCCTTCACAGAGCAGTGCAGAGCTGTTGTCAAGGAAGTGAGTTTGTGTTTATACAGGATGTACCGCCCCACCTACCATCAACCAATCATATCAATGCTGAATTATACAGAGCCCTCCACATTGTTAAACATTTTTGGGAGGCACATGGCGATGCGTTACAGAGCTCGATATGGCCTCTGCCATTCTCTGGAGGCTCCACAATTGTGTCACACCCTCCATATGGAGCCTCCAACCACATTTTCTAATCAAACATACATTTGCTTTTAGTCTAGGCCTCCTCAATGGATTAAGTCACTGAGATGGGTGCAAATATATATATTTGTTACTGCTCGACTAAAACAATCTCTGTCGACCAACAGCCTAATGACCAAACAATCGACCAATCGAGTAATTGGGGTCAGTCCTACTGGGTCATTTAGTTTGCAGGAAGCTCTTGATGTTCTGGTGACACAGAGGGCAGTTTCCAAACTCCTGGATCACTCTGATGGCACACTGGAGACACAGGCACTGGTGGCCACACTGCAGGCTGATACAGGCCTTCTGGCTCATACACACCGCACAGTCCTCCACGCTCTCACAGTCTGCAATCAAATGAGATACGCTCAGTTACATGACATATAAGGTCAAGTGGGACTTGGCTCAGGGTGGCTAGTGTTGTTGTGTCCATAAGGTTGATCCGGGTGTCATTTCTGCTAAACCTAGGATATGGCAAAGTTACAGGGCTGGGGGGAGGTATTTTTAAAAAAAAGTTAAAGCTCATTTACTGCACTTCTACACAATTTCAAAACTCTAAAATACTATTTGGAGAACGGCAAAAACTAGCTAAACTGACTCCAGCCATTATCACCTTAGCTGCTGTGGCTTAATTCCCCTCAACACATGTCATACAGCAATTAGCTGCTCCACAATAGCTCAGTACCGGGATTAAAAACGAGTTTAGTTTTAGGTCAAGTCAAACATCAGTTACATAGTGTCCTAGTCATCTACAGCCACCTTCCATCTCTGCACTGTTTTGAGAGAAAAGTCTCGCTGTCCCCCAGCCAGCTCCGAGGTGTCCACATGGGCCTAAAACATGCTCTCTACTACCGCGCCAGTCTGCTCTGAGCCATCTGCATGGTCCTAAAGCCAGCCCACTAATACCACTAAACTGCATTTGCCTTTTAATGGGGATTGAAATTGTTGGTGTTGAGAGCTAAGGTATGGCAACCACCATACTCTGCCATACCCAATAGATGCCCCTGAGTCCTACAGTGCGTGAGGCTAACATATACTGTATCTATGTCCTTGAACAAATGTGGCTTAGATGTTTCTGTAAATGTTAAGCTACACAAGTAGTACGTGTGTAAATTGTTAACTTGTAAAAATGTTAGGTTTGCCAAGCATGTGACAATAGAAACATATGTATTTATTTAAAAAAAACAAGAATACCTTAGATTAAATATCAAGATATTATACTCAAATGAAGTACCATTTTCATAAAAAATATCCAAAACAAGATAGCAGGAATTTATTGTATAATTGTGATGCTTACCTGATGTCTGCTTATTGTCTGGACGGGGAAGAAGATAGCTGTCATGAATGTAATCACAAATCTGTCTCACATTCACATAGTTTTCAATATTGAGCGAGGTGTGTCTCTGAAGAGCAGAACAGGAGGAACGCCGTAGCGGAGCAGGACAGGACTTTTGAATCCCCAAAAACTCTTTCTTCTCCGACCCTACAAGAAATAACCAGATTTGTGGTTAGTCACTGACACTGACAGATGGACATCATTTCAAACCAATAAATCAAATTAGGTCAGACTGCACTGTTCATTCATACATGTTCCATTGATTTCTGAACTTACCCAGTAAGAGCACAGAGCAGGTTTGCCCATAAACGTCAATCATGGCCCACAGGGGGCGGCTGAGGTCCACTCCCTTCAGCAGTTTGTGTTTTCGGCTGTTTTTTCGTCTGTTGGCTTTCCTGAAATACACTCTACCGCCATGGGAGACCCAAAACTCCAGCTCTGAGCCTGGCAGGCAGCAAGTTTCAGGCACAGGAGCGGCCCAGTGGCCAGGGAGGTCTGTGAGGTCTGGGATGGCCAGGGACGGCAGGGCTCTGGCAATAGGAAGCACATTGGTGAAGCCCACACGCATGGCTCCAAGCCAGGTCAGCTTGCACAACTCCACTCGCAGACGCACCCTCTCCTGGGGCCGTACCGGGCGGCTGCTGAAAACCAGGCCGTGTCTGAAGGTGACCCCAGTCCTGTCTGCCTGCCTGGCCCCCTGGCTCAGGCTCACCAAGGCACCCATCACCTCCTTATGGAAGGTCAAGGGGCCCAGGCATTGGGGTCCACAAATGTGTGCTGGCTCAGACTCTAAAGGAGATTAAAAAAGAGCAACTACAGTTAATCATTGGAATGCTACAGTACCTCAGTCATGATAAAAAAGATGGTTGTGATCAAACAAAACTAACAAAGAATGTATGTCTGAAGGTGACTGAGAATGAAACTGAAACTGCTTTACAACTTGTTTCGCATTCAGTAACTTTAAATCTCTAATGATATCTGGTGCCATTCTAAAGTGTATAGTGGCTCACGATAACAATAATCAATACTAAATGTTACTTCTAAAATAAAAAATTAGATGAGTGTTATTAGCTAACTAGTACAGGGTGGATCCTTTGAGTTTTGCATTGAAACTGCCAGCAGGAAAGGCAGTTATAGGTATAGACATAGATACATAAATACAGTAACCTGGTTAAGGAAGAGGCTTGTTCACATCTCATACTTGTTTACAATGCACTCAGCAAGTTATCTGATTTTGGCCCCCATTACATCATATGTCTTAATTTGCTTCAATGTAATTCTTCAACAAAACATAATTTGTGATTGAATATCACATTAATAATTACCTAACCCTCCTTTCAACCCAGATCAGACAAGCCTTTGGAAAGCAGATCTTTTGTCAGTAGTAAATTAACTTGCTAGTCATGTCAAAAAAGCAATAAAATAAAATACTTGGCAACCAGATTGTGTGACTGGTTGCCACACAATCTCTTATTCTACTGTCCTCGGAAAGGAAGACAAATCTGTTAAAGATTTGCACAGCCATATGTAACTGGCCATGTACAGTATGCCAGTGCTGTGAATTACTGGCTGTACTGTCATCTGTGCCTACCGGAATCCCTTGACGAATATGTGTATGATTAATTGAAGGAAAAATACAAAATCTTTGAGCGGTTTCAAAACTGCAGAAGAAAGCTTTTCTGATCTACTTAGAAATAAACTCAGCAAAAAATAAGTGTCCTCTCACTGTCAACTGTGTTCATTTTCAGCAAACTTAACGTGTAAATATTTGTATGAACATAACAAGATTCAACAACTGAGACATAAACTGAACAAGTTCCACAGACATGTGACTAACAGAAATGTAATAATGTGTCTCTGAACAAAGGGGGGGTCAAAATCAAAAGTAACAGTCGGTATCTTGTGTGGCCACCAGCTGCATTAAGTACTGCAGTGCATCTCCTCCTCATGGACTGCACCAGATTTGCCAGTTCTTGCTGTGAGATGTTACCCCACTCTTCCACCAAGGCACCTGCAAGTTCCCGGACATTTCTAGGGGGAATGGGCCTAGCCCTCACCATCCGATCCAACAGGTCCCAGACGTGCTCAATGGGATTAAGATCCGGGCTCTTCGCTGGCCATGGCAGAACACTGACATTCCTGTCTTGCAGGAAATCATGCACAGAACGAGCAGTATGGCTGGTGGCATTGTCATGCTGGAGGGTCATGTCAGGATGAGCCTGCAGGAAGGGTACCACATGAGGGAGGAGGATGTCTTCCCTTAAACGCACAGCATTGAGATTGCTTGCAATGACAACAAGCTCAGTCCAATGATGCTGTGACCGTGACGGACCCTCCACCTCCAAATCGATCCCGCTCCAGAGTACAGGCCTCGGTGTAACGCTCATTCCTTCGAAGATAAAGGGGAATCCAACCATCAACCCTGATGAGACAAAACCGTGACTCGTCAGTGAAGAGCACTTTTGCCAGTCCTGTCTGGTCCAGCGATGGTGGGTTTGTGCCCATAGGCAACGGTTGTTGCCGGTGATGTCTGGTGAGGACCTGCCTTACAACAGGCCTACAAGCCCTCAGTCCAGCCTCTCTCAGCCTATTGCGTACAGTCTGAGCACTGATGGAGGGTTTGTGTGTTCCTGGTGTAACTCTTGCAGTTGTTGTTGCCATCCTGTACCTGTCCCACAGGTGTGATGTTCAGATGTACCGATCCAGTGCAGGTGTTGTTACATGTGGTCTGCCACTGAGAGGATGATCAGCTGTCTGTCCTGTCTCCCTGTAGCACTGTCTTAGGCGTCTCACAGTACGGACATTGCAATTTATTGCCCTGGCCACATCTGCAGTCCTCATGCCTCCTTGCAGCATGCCTAAGGCACATTCACGCAGATGAGCAGGTACCCTGGGCATCTTTCTTTTGGTGTTTTTCAGAGTCAGTAGAAAGGCCTCTTTAGTGTCCTAAGTTTTCATAACTGTGACCTTAATTGCCTACCGTCTGTAAGCTGTTAGTGTCATAACGACCGTTACACAGGTGCATGTTCATTAATTGTTTATGGTTCATTGAACAAGCATGGGAAACAGTGTTTAAACCCTTTACAATGAAGATCTGTGAAGTTATTTGGATTTTTACAAATTATCTTTGAAAGACAGGGTCCTGAAAAAGGGATGTTTCTTTTTTTGATTAGTTTATATATACATATATACACTACCATTCAAAAGTTTTGGGCCACTTAGAAATGTCCTTGTTTTGAAAGAAAAGCAAAAAAATTTGTCCATTAAAATAACATCAAATTGATCAGAAATACAGTGTAGACATTGTTAATGTTGTAAATAACTATTGTTGCAAGCTTTCAGTAAAGCAGTTTCAGTTTAATTTTGTCACTTCAGACATACATTCTTTGTCAGTTTTGTTTGATCACAACCATCTTTTTGCGTCATTAATCAGCACAACAGTTTTCGGCTGTGCTAACATAATTGCAAAAGGGTTTTCTAATGATCAATTAGCCTTTTAAAATGATCAACTTGGATTAGCTAACTCAACAAGCCATTGGAACACAGGGCATGGTTGCTGATAATGGGACTCTGCACGCCTATATAGATATTCCATTGAAAATCAGCCGTTTCCAGCTACAATAGTAATTTACAACAGTAACAATGTCTACACTGTATTTCTGATCAATTTGCTGTTATGTTAATGGACAAAAATGTTCAATTTTCTTTAAAAAACAAGGACATTTCTAAGTGTCCCCAAACTTTTGAACGGTAGTGTATATATTGTACTACTAATGTTTGTAGTTATAAAGATCAACATGGAACCATTATAAGATAAGTGATAGTTCTGTATCTATGAAAATTTACATATAGCGTATCATTTTCCTCCTATAACAATTACAACACCGTTGTCATCATTCATCAATAAGAGGCCATCCTTACCAAGGCTTCTGCTGACCATCTCCCTCACCATCTTGTACAGGTTGCTCTTCGTATGCTCTGCAATCTATAGTACATACACCTACAATAGGTTGAGTATAGTTCTAAGATGGTGAGAGTGTTTGCTGTTTTTATACTCCTCTCAGTCTGCACATGTGCCTGTAGTTTATACACAAATCATAACTCATCACATAAGGAAAGAGAAAGGGGGTGGCTAAGGGGAGGGACAGTTCTCTGGAAAATATCTACGTTCTAACAACGGATGCTGCTTCTTCTGGTGCTAACACTCACTTGACTCTACTGAGTCATGTCAAGTCAAAAATCAGATCTATCATATGATTACTACGCGTTAGTTATTGTACTAAAATTGTCTATTTTTTTATTTGTTTTATGCAACACCATTTTACATTTTATGATATCTTTGAAAACGGTACACATTTTTTGAAAGCATGATCAAACTGTTGTAGGAAATAAACCACCGTTTCTAAAACCTATAGCACATCATATGGGTATCAAGTTAGAGTCACTTTCATTTCACATCATTCAGATCTAACAAGGTTCTTTATGTACAGTGCCTTCAGAAAGTATACACACCCAATGTTCCGTCTGATTGTTTTCGGCACTGAGCAAATGTCAGGTCTGCTAAGCTCAAACTTACAATTTTCACAATGTTCGTGCAACTTCCGTCGTGTGTTTACTGTGAACACTGAGGCTGTACCCACTTTAAATGACAGTTTTAACAGTGGCCAAGTAGGCTACTGTGGCTTTTTGGTCATAATGTAGGCCTACCAGAGTGGCTTACCATCATAAACAATGGAGTAAAAGGCATCCCATAACATTTTCACATGGAAATAGCTGTTCTGTCAGTAGCAGCAAATGTGTGGTGTTGAATGTAGGCCTACATTCCATGAGATTTATGAAAAAATATGCAGGGCTTGACATTAACCTGTTTGTCCATGTGTCCTTCAGACAAGGAGGTGACTGAAAATGTTGTGTTATTTGATGCAAGATACCACTTTACAAAATAAAATGCATTATTATTCTAATACCAATTTTATAGAAAAAACAGACAAATGATGCTACCCTCTGCCTATTGACTACTTAGCTTATTTAAGACCGTCTCAAAATACAACACTGCCCCTTTAAGAAATAAAAAAGCTCTTTACCTCACTCACTCTTCAAATATGGCTGGAGATGTACACATTCTGTGCTCTTGTAGGAAGCAACCACTCCCCCATTGTTGACTAGAAATGAGCCATAACTGGGCTAATAATTCACTAACCAGCAAATAATATGAACAAATGTGCAGAGGCAGCTGGCTAAATGCAGCTTTTGTTTTGATATCAAAACAACTGCATCTAATCGTGCCCACTCATGCTATAAACACAGTCCAGGTCAAAGTGAAGCACAGTTCAAAGTGAAGCACATACAACAGGAATACAACAGGTAGACCTTACAGTGAAATACTTACTTACAGGCAGGCTTTAACCAACAGTGCAATTTTTAAGTTAAAAAAAAAGGTATTAGTTGAACAATAGATAAGTAAATAAATAAAAATAGTACAAAAGACAGTGAAAAATAACAGTAGCGAGGCTATATACAGTAGCAAGGCTATAACAGTAGCAAGGCTATATACAATAGCAAGGCTATAACAGTAGCAAGGCTATATCCAGGCACCGGTTAGTCGGGCTGATTGAGGCAGTGTGTACATGAATGTATAGTTAAAGTGACTATGCATATATGATAAACAGAGAGCAGCAGTAGCGTAAAAGAGGGGTTGGCGGGTGGTGGGTGGCGGGTGGCGGGACACAAGGCAGATAGTCCAGGTAGCCAATGTGTGGGGTCAACCGGTTAGACAGGCTAATTGAGGTAGTATGTACATGAATGTATAGTTAAAGTGACTATGCATACAGTGCCTTGCGAAAGTATTCGGCCCCCTTGAACTTTGCGACCTTTTGCCACATTTCAGGCTTCAAACATAAAGATATAAAACTGTATTTTTTTGTGAAGAATCAACAACAAGTGGGACACAATCATGAAGTGGAACGACATTTATTGGATATTTCAAACTTTTTTAACAAATCAAAAACTGAACAATTGGGCGTGCAAAATTATTCAGCCCCTTTACTTTCAGTGCAGCAAACTCTCTCCAGAAGTTCAGTGAGGATCTCTGAATGATCCAATGTTGACCTAAATGACTAATGATGATAAATACAATCCACCTGTGTGTAATCAAGTCTCCGTATAAATGCACCTGCACTGTGATAGTCTCAGAGGTCCGTTAAAAGCGCAGAGAGCATCATGAAGAACAAGGAACACACCAGGCAGGTCCGAGATACTGTTGTGAAGAAGTTTAAAGCCGGATTTGGATACAAAAAGATTTCCCAAGCTTTAAACATCCCAAGGAGCACTGTGCAAGCGATAATATTGAAATGGAAGGAGTATCAGACCACTGCAAATCTACCAAGACCTGGCCGTCCCTCTAAACTTTCAGCTCATACAAGGAGAAGACTGATCAGAGATGCAGCCAAGAGGCCCATGATCACTCTGGATGAACTGCAGAGATCTACAGCTGAGGTGGGAGACTCTGTCCATAGGACAACAATCAGTCGTATATTGCACAAATCTGGCCTTTATGGAAGAGTGGCAAGAAGAAAGCCATTTCTTAAAGATATCCATAAAAAGTGTTGTTTAAAGTTTGCCACAAGCCACCTGGGAGACACACCAAACAAGTGGACGAAGGTGCTCTGGTCAGATGAAACCAAAATTGAACTTTTTGGCAACAATGCAAAACGTTATGTTTGGCGTAAAAGCAACACAGCTGAACACACCATCCCCACTGTCAAACATGGTGGTGGCAGCATCATGGTTTGGGCCTGCTTTTCTTCAGCAGGGACAGGGAAGATGGTTAAAATTGATCGGAAGATGGATGGAGCCAAATACAGGACCGTTCTGGAAGAAAACCTGATGGAGTCTGCAAAAGACCTGAGACTGGGACGGAGATTTGTCTTCCAACAAGACAATGATCCAAAACATAAAGCAAAATCTACAATGGAATGGTTCAAAAATAAACATATCCAGGTGTTAGAATGGCCAAGTCAAAGTCCAGACCTGAATCCAATCGAGAATCTGTGGAAAGAACTGAAAACTGCTGTTCACAAATGCTCTCCATCCAACCTCACTGAGCTCGAGCTGTTTTGCAAGGAGGAATGGGAAAAAATGTCAGTCTCTCGATGTGCAAAACTGATAGAGACATACCCCAAGCGACTTACAGCTGTAATCGCAGCAAAAGGTGGCGCTACAAAGTATTAACTTAAGGGGGCTGAATAATTTTGCACGCCCAATTTTTCAGTTTTTGATTTGTTAAAAAAGTTTGAAATATCCAATAAATGTCGTTCCACTTCATGATTGTGTCCCACTTGTTGTTGATTCTTCACAAAAAAATACATAAATATATCTTTATGTTTGAAGCCTAAAATGTGGCAAAAGGTCGCAAAGTTCAAGGGGGCCGAATACTTTCGCAAGGCACTGTATATAATAAGCAGAGAGTAGCAGCAGCGTAAAAAGAGGGGTTGGGGGGTTGGGGGCACACAATGCAAATAGTCCGGGTAGCCATTTGATTACCTGTTCAGGAGTCTTATGGCTTGAGGGTAAAAACTGTTGAGAAGCCTTTTGGTCCTAGACTTGGTGCTCCGCTACAGCTTGCCATGCGGTAGTAGAGAGAACAGTCTATGACTGGGGTGGCTGGGGTCTTTGACAATCTTTAGGGCCTTCCTCTGACACCGCCTGGTGTAGAGGTCCTGGATGGCAGGCAGCTTAGCCCAAGTGATGTACTGGGCCGTACGCACAACCCTCTGTAGTGCCTTGCGGTCGGAGGCCGAGCAGTTGCTGTACCAGACAGTGATATATGGCAATGGCTATTTGCATATAAGCCTACTGCAGCTCTGATTGGTTATCAAATAAAATAAAATGTTTTTGATCACATACACATATTTAGCTGATTTTATTGTGGGTTTTGTGAAATGCTTGTGTTCCTAGCTCCAACAGTGCAGCACAATGGTCTGTGTACAGGCCTGAATCCTGCCTGTCAATAGAGTTGAATCCTACTCCAATGTTCGCTGCTTACATGAAAATCTCTTGCACAGTTAGGTTTGCACAATAAGTCTTGCATAGTTCGTTTTGTTTCGGTATGTTACATTGAAAAGGGCTAATATTGTGTTGATTCTAGCACAATTCCCACAGTAGAGTGAAACCTTAATAGTGATGACTAAAGGAGAAAACTCTAGAAAGTTGAGTGAAGTTCAATCTCAATTGTTTTTTTCCCCCTCATCAATCTACACACAATACACCCATAATGACAGTTTTTTTTAGAAATGTTTGCTAATTTAAAAAAAATAAACAATTGAAAAATCACATTAAAATAAGTATTCAGACCCTTTATTCAATACTTTATTGAAGCACCTTTGGCAGCGATTACAGCCTCTAGTATTTTTGGGTAGGATGGAACAAATTTGGCACACCTGTATTTGGGGAGATTCTCCCGTTCTTCTCTGCAGATTCTCTCAAGTTCACTCAGGTTGTGTCACGTAATATCAAGGTGGGTGGAATCAGGCGCAGAGAGCAGGTTACAGTGAGTTGATAGTTTTTTATTCTCCGGAAACCAAACACGGTCAACCCAAATATACAGGGTGAAATAATCCAACACAGGATCAAAATATTATCGGAGAAAATAACACACACGTATTAACCCAAAATACATGAATCCAAAACAATCCCGCACAAAACAAGGGCGGGACAACCTACTACATATAAGGACGTCAATAAACTAAAATACACACAGGTGAAACTAATAAGACAAAACCAACAGACAAACGAAAAAGGGATCGGTGGTGGCTAGTAGGACGGTGACGACGACCGCCGAGCACCGCCCGAACAGGCAGGAGAGCCAACCTCGGCGGAAGTCGTGACAGTACCCCCCCCCCTGACGCGCGGCCCCCGCAGCGCGCCGCCACCGTCCTCGAGGACGACCCGGAGGACGAGGTGCTGGGCGATCCGGGTGGAGGCGGTGGAAATCTCTCAGGAGAGAAGGGTCCAAAATATCCCTCACCGGAACCCAGCATCTCTCCTCCGGACCGTACCCCTCCCAGTCCACGAGGTACTGTAGGCCCCCCACCCGGCGTCTCGAATCCAGAATGCCCCGAACTGTGTACGCCGGGGACCCCTCGATGTCCAGGGGGGGCGGAGGGACCTCAGGCACCTCACCTTCTTGCAGGGGACCAGCCACCACCGGCCTGAGGAGAGACACATGAAACGAGGGGTTAATACGGTAATACCTAGGAAGTTGTAACCTGTAACACACCTCGTTTATTCTCCTCAGGACTTTGAACGGCCCCACACACTGCGGCCCCAGCTTCCGACAGGGCAGGCGGAGGGACAGGTTTCGGGTCGAGAGCCAGACCCTGTCCCCCGGTGCAAACACGGGGGCCTCACTGCGGTGCTGGTCAGCGCTCCTCTTCTGCCGTTCGCCCGCTAACCGTAGTGAGTCCTGAACGGCCTTCCAGGTGTCCTTGGAGCGCTGTACCCATTCCTCCACCGCAGGAGCCTCGGTCTGGCTCTGATGCCATGGGGCCAGGACCGGCTGGTAACCTAACACACACTCAAAAGGAGACAAGTTAGTTGAGGAGTGGCGTTGGGAGTTCTGAGCTAGTTCAGCCCAGGGAACATACCTTGCCCACTCACCAGGCCGGTCCCGGCAATAGGACCGCAGAAACCTGCCCACATCTTGGTTTACGCGCTCCACCTGCCCATTACTCTCGGGGTGAAAACCTGAGGTTAAGCTGACCGAGACCCCCAGTCTCTCCATAAACGCCCTCCATACTCTGGACGTGAATTGGGGACCCCGATCAGAAACGATGTCCTCAGGCACCCCATAGTGCCGGAAGACATGGGTAAACAAGGCCTCAGCAGTCTGCAGGGCCGTAGGGAGACCGGGCAACGGGATGAGACGACAGGACTTAGAAAACCGGTCCACAACGACCAGGATCGTAGTACTTCCCTGGGACGGGGGAAGGTCGGTAAGAAAGTCCACCGATAAGTGTGTCCACGGCCGTTGTGGAACGGGGAGGGGTTGTAATTTCCCTCTAGGCAGGTGCCGAGGAGCCTTGCTCTGAGCACACACTGAGCAGGAGGAGACATAAAATCTCACGTCTTTAGCTAGCGTGGGCCACCAGTATCTCCCTCTCAGACTCCGCACTGTCCTCTCGATGCCAGGATGACCCGAGGAGGGGAGAGTATGAGCCCACCGAATCAGCTTGTCCCGGACCCCCCTCGGTACGTACTGAGTTCCCACTGGACAGTTGGGGGGGGCCGGCTCTGACCGTGAGGCCTCCTCTATCTCCGCGTCCACCTCCCATACCACCGGTGCCACGAGACATGAAGCCAATGTCTCCACACCTTCAGAGCCTTGACTACAGCTAACAACTCCCGGTCCCCCACATCATAGTTTCGCTCCGCTGGGCTGAGCTTGCTCGAAAAGAAAGCACAAGGGCGAAGCTTGGGTGGCACGCCCGAGCGTTGGGACAGCACGGCTCCGACCCCAGCCTCGGACGCATCCACCTCCACTATGAACGCTAAAGAGGGGTCCGGATGCGCCAACACGGGCGCATTGGTGAACAGCTCCTTCAAACGAGTGAATGCTCTGCCCGCCTCTGCTGACCAGCGCAAGCGCACCGGTCCTCCCTTCAGCAGCGAGGTGATGGGAGCAGCCACCTGACCAAAACCCCGGATAAACCTCCGGTAGTAATTGGCAAACCCTAAAAACCGCTGCACCTCTTTCACCGTGGTCGGAGTCGGCCAATTACGCACGGCTGTAACGCGGTCATCCTCCATCACCACCCCAGAGGTGGAAATACGATATCCCAGGAAGGAAACGGACTGCTTGAAAAACTCACATTTCTCCGCCTTGCAATACAGGTCATGCTCCAGCAGTCGCCCAAGTACCTTACGCACCAGAGACACATGCGCCGCGTGTGTGGCAGAATAGATCAAGATGTCATCGATGTACACTACCACTCCCTGCCCGAGCAGGTCTCGGAGAATTTCGTCTACGAAGGATTGGAAGACGGCTGGAGCATTCTTCAACCCGTATGGCATGACGCGGTACTCATAATGACCAGATGTAGTACTAAATGCAGTTTTCCACTCATCTCCTCCCCGGATACGCACCAGATTATACGCGCTCCTCAGGTCCAGTTTTGTGAAGAAGCGCGCCCCGTGAAATGATTCCACCGCCGTAGCGATGAGAGGTAGTGGGTAACTAAACCCCACTGTGATGGAATTTAGACCTCTATAATCAATGCACGGACGCAGACCTCCATCCTTCTTCTTCACAAAAAAGAAGCTTGAGGAGACGAATGATGCGGAGGGCCGAATGTACCCCTGTCTCAGCGATTCAGCAACGTATGTTTCCATCGCTACCGTCTCCTCCTGGGACAATGGATACACGTGACTCCTAGGAAGTGCAGCGTTCTCCAGAAGGTTTATCACGCAGTCCTCTCGACGATGAGGTGGTAATTGGGTCGCCTTCCTTTTACTGAAGGCGATAGCCAAATCGGCATATTCAGAGGGAATGCGCACGGTGGAGACTTGGTCTGGACTCTCCACCGTAGTCGCACCAACGGCAACTCCTCTACACCTACCTGAACACTCCTCTGACCACCCCTTAAGAGCCCCCTGTCGCCAGGAAATCACCGGATTGTGTTGAGCTAACCATGGAACCCCCAACACCACTGGAAACGCAGGTGAATCTATAAGGAACAGACTAATCTGCTCCTTATGATCCCCCTGCGTTACCATGTCCAGTGGCACCGTAGCCTCCCTAATCACTCCTGACCCTAATGGTCGGCTATCTAAGGAGTGCACGGGGAAGGGTTGGTCTAACGACACCAGGGGAATCCCTAGCCTTAACGCAAGCCCACGATCCATGAAATTCCCAGCTGCGCCTGAATCGACTAGCGCCTTATGCTGTAGAGAGGGAAAAAACCCAGGGAAAGAAGTCAATACATACACATGACCGACAGGAGGCTCTGGGTGAGTCTGGTGCTTACTCACCTGGGGTGATCGAGCAGTGCTCCGCCTGCCATCCCGACTCCCAGACGAGTTCCTCCAGCACCGGTCTGACGTGTGCCCTCGTCGACCACAACTGGTGCAGGAGGACACTCCTCCTCCGGTCCCCCTCGAAGCTGCCCCTCCTAATTCCATAGGGATAGGGGCAGGAGGGCTGGGAAGTGGAAACGACAGGGCCTGATCCGAACGCCCGCGGGCAGCCAGCAGATTGTCGAGACGGATAGCCAAGTCAATGAGCTCATCCAGTGTGCAGGTGGTGTCCCGACATGCCAGCTCCCTGCGGACGTCCTCCCTGAGACTGCATCTGAAATGATCGACCAAGGCCCTGTCGTTCCATCCTGCTCCTGCGGCCAAGGTCCTGAACTCCAGAGCGAAGTCCTGTGCGCTCCTCGTCTCCTGACGCAGGTGGAACAGCCGTTCACCCGCCGCCCGACCCTCTGGTGGATGGTCAAAAACAGCTCGGAATCGGCGGGTGAACTCTGGGTAATTATCCCTCGCCGAGTCCGGACCATTCCACACTGCGTTGGCCCACTTGAGGGCTCGCCCAGTCAAGCAGGAGACGAGGGCGCTCACACTCTCCTCTCCAGAGGGAGCAGGACGCACGGTAGCCAGGTATAGTTCCAGTTGAAGGAGGAAACCCTGGCACCCAGCCGCCGTTCCGTCATACTCCCGTGGGAGTGTCAACCGAAGAGCCCCGGAGCCCGATGTGGTCGCAGGAACAGGAGGTGCTGGAGAAGGGGGTGCTAGCGATGATGTGGGAAGACCACTCCTCTCCCATCGATCCATCCTCTCCATCATTTGGTCCATGGCAGAACCAATCCGATGAAGCACGCTGGTGTGGTGGAGGACTCTCTCCTCCATCGATGGGAGAGGAGACGCGGCTGCTCCTGCTGATTCCATGGCCGGTGCGGGATTCTGTCACGTAATATCAAGGTGGGTGGAATCAGGCGCAGAGAGCAGGTTACAGTGAGTCGATAGTTTTTTATTCTCCGGAAACCAAACACGGTCAACCCAAATATACAGGGTGAAATAATCCAACACAGGATCAAAATATTATCGGAGAAAATAACACACACGTATTAACCCAAAATACATGAATCCAAAACAATCCCGCACAAAACAAGGGCGGGACAACCTACTACATATAAGGACGTCAATAAACTAAAATACACACAGGTGAAACTAATAAGACAAAACCAACAGACAAACGAAAAAGGGATCGGTGGTGGCTAGTAGGACGGTGACGACGACCGCCGAGCACCGCCCGAACAGGCAGGAGAGCCAACCTCGGCGGAAGTCGTGACAGTACCCCCCCCCCTGACGCGCGGCCCCCGCAGCGCGCCGCCACCGTCCTCGAGGACGACCCGGAGGACGAGGTGCTGGGCGATCCGGGTGGAGGCGGTGGAAATCTCTCAGGAGAGAAGGGTCCAAAATATCCCTCACCGGAACCCAGCATCTCTCCTCCGGACCGTACCCCTCCCAGTCCACGAGGTACTGTAGGCCCCCCACCCGGCGTCTCGAATCCAGAATGCCCCGAACTGTGTACGCCGGGGACCCCTCGATGTCCAGGGGGGGCGGAGGGACCTCAGGCACCTCACCTTCTTGCAGGGGACCAGCCACCACCGGCCTGAGGAGAGACACATGAAACGAGGGGTTAATACGGTAATACCTAGGAAGTTGTAACCTGTAACACACCTCGTTTATTCTCCTCAGGACTTTGAACGGCCCCACACACTGCGGCCCCAGCTTCCGACAGGGCAGGCGGAGGGACAGGTTTCGGGTCGAGAGCCAGACCCTGTCCCCCGGTGCAAACACGGGGGCCTCACTGCGGTGCTGGTCAGCGCTCCTCTTCTGCCGTTCGCCCGCTAACCGTAGTGAGTCCTGAACGGCCTTCCAGGTGTCCTTGGAGCGCTGTACCCATTCCTCCACCGCAGGAGCCTCGGTCTGGCTCTGATGCCATGGGGCCAGGACCGGCTGGTAACCTAACACACACTCAAAAGGAGACAAGTTAGTTGAGGAGTGGCGTTGGGAGTTCTGAGCTAGTTCAGCCCAGGGAACATACCTTGCCCACTCACCAGGCCGGTCCCGGCAATAGGACCGCAGAAACCTGCCCACATCTTGGTTTACGCGCTCCACCTGCCCATTACTCTCGGGGTGAAAACCTGAGGTTAAGCTGACCGAGACCCCCAGTCTCTCCATAAACGCCCTCCATACTCTGGACGTGAATTGGGGACCCCGATCAGAAACGATGTCCTCAGGCACCCCATAGTGCCGGAAGACATGGGTAAACAAGGCCTCAGCAGTCTGCAGGGCCGTAGGGAGACCGGGCAACGGGATGAGACGACAGGACTTAGAAAACCGGTCCACAACGACCAGGATCGTAGTACTTCCCTGGGACGGGGGAAGGTCGGTAAGAAAGTCCACCGATAAGTGTGTCCACGGCCGTTGTGGAACGGGGAGGGGTTGTAATTTCCCTCTAGGCAGGTGCCGAGGAGCCTTGCTCTGAGCACACACTGAGCAGGAGGAGACATAAAATCTCACGTCTTTAGCTAGCGTGGGCCACCAGTATCTCCCTCTCAGACTCCGCACTGTCCTCTCGATGCCAGGATGACCCGAGGAGGGGAGAGTATGAGCCCACCGAATCAGCTTGTCCCGGACCCCCCTCGGTACGTACTGAGTTCCCACTGGACAGTTGGGGGGGGCCGGCTCTGACCGTGAGGCCTCCTCTATCTCCGCGTCCACCTCCCATACCACCGGTGCCACGAGACATGACGGTGAAATGATGGGAGCTGGCTCAACGGGCCGCTCCTCGGTATCATAGAGGCGGGACAGCGCGTCGGCTTTGGTGTTTTGGGAGCCTGGCCGGTATGAGAGGGTAAACCGGAACCTGGTAAAAAACATGGCCCATCTAGCCTGACGTGGATTTAGTCTCTTCGCTGCCCGGATATACTCGAGGTTACGATGGTCAGTCCAGATGAGAAAGGGGTGTTTAGCCCCCTCAAGCCAATGTCTCCACACCTTCAGAGCCTTGACTACAGCTAACAACTCCCGGTCCCCCACATCATAGTTTCGCTCCGCTGGGCTGAGCTTGCTCGAAAAGAAAGCACAAGGGCGAAGCTTGGGTGGCACGCCCGAGCGTTGGGACAGCACGGCTCCGACCCCAGCCTCGGACGCATCCACCTCCACTATGAACGCTAAAGAGGGGTCCGGATGCGCCAACACGGGCGCATTGGTGAACAGCTCCTTCAAACGAGTGAATGCTCTGCCCGCCTCTGCTGACCAGCGCAAGCGCACCGGTCCTCCCTTCAGCAGCGAGGTGATGGGAGCAGCCACCTGACCAAAACCCCGGATAAACCTCCGGTAGTAATTGGCAAACCCTAAAAACCGCTGCACCTCTTTCACCGTGGTCGGAGTCGGCCAATTACGCACGGCTGTAACGCGGTCATCCTCCATCACCACCCCAGAGGTGGAAATACGATATCCCAGGAAGGAAACGGACTGCTTGAAAAACTCACATTTCTCCGCCTTGCAATACAGGTCATGCTCCAGCAGTCGCCCAAGTACCTTACGCACCAGAGACACATGCGCCGCGTGTGTGGCAGAATAGATCAAGATGTCATCGATGTACACTACCACTCCCTGCCCGAGCAGGTCTCGGAGAATTTCGTCTACGAAGGATTGGAAGACGGCTGGAGCATTCTTCAACCCGTATGGCATGACGCGGTACTCATAATGACCAGATGTAGTACTAAATGCAGTTTTCCACTCATCTCCTCCCCGGATACGCACCAGATTATACGCGCTCCTCAGGTCCAGTTTTGTGAAGAAGCGCGCCCCGTGAAATGATTCCACCGCCGTAGCGATGAGAGGTAGTGGGTAACTAAACCCCACTGTGATGGAATTTAGACCTCTATAATCAATGCACGGACGCAGACCTCCATCCTTCTTCTTCACAAAAAAGAAGCTTGAGGAGACGAATGATGCGGAGGGCCGAATGTACCCCTGTCTCAGCGATTCAGCAACGTATGTTTCCATCGCTACCGTCTCCTCCTGGGACAATGGATACACGTGACTCCTAGGAAGTGCAGCGTTCTCCAGAAGGTTTATCACGCAGTCCTCTCGACGATGAGGTGGTAATTGGGTCGCCTTCCTTTTACTGAAGGCGATAGCCAAATCGGCATATTCAGAGGGAATGCGCACGGTGGAGACTTGGTCTGGACTCTCCACCGTAGTCGCACCAACGGCAACTCCTCTACACCTACCTGAACACTCCTCTGACCACCCCTTAAGAGCCCCCTGTCGCCAGGAAATCACCGGATTGTGTTGAGCTAACCAGGGAACCCCCAACACCACTGGAAACGCAGGTGAATCTATAAGGAACAGACTAATCTGCTCCTTATGATCCCCCTGCGTTACCATGTCCAGTGGCACCGTAGCCTCCCTAATCACTCCTGACCCTAATGGTCGGCTATCTAAGGAGTGCACGGGGAAGGGTTGGTCTAACGACACCAGGGGAATCCCTAGCCTTAACGCAAGCCCACGATCCATGAAATTCCCAGCTGCGCCTGAATCGACTAGCGCCTTATGCTGTAGAGAGGGAAAAAACCCAGGGAAAGAAGTCAATACATACACATGACCGACAGGAGGCTCTGGGTGAGTCTGGTGCTTACTCACCTGGGGTGATCGAGCAGTGCTCCGCCTGCCATCCCGACTCCCAGACGAGTTCCTCCAGCACCGGTCTGACGTGTGCCCTCGTCGACCACAACTGGTGCAGGAGGACACTCCTCCTCCGGTCCCCCTCGAAGCTGCCCCTCCTAATTCCATAGGGATAGGGGCAGGAGGGCTGGGAAGTGGAAACGACAGGGCCTGATCCGAACGCCCGCGGGCAGCCAGCAGATTGTCGAGACGGATAGCCAAGTCAATGAGCTCATCCAGTGTGCAGGTGGTGTCCCGACATGCCAGCTCCCTGCGGACGTCCTCCCTGAGACTGCATCTGAAATGATCGACCAAGGCCCTGTCGTTCCATCCTGCTCCTGCGGCCAAGGTCCTGAACTCCAGAGCGAAGTCCTGTGCGCTCCTCGTCTCCTGACGCAGGTGGAACAGCCGTTCACCCGCCGCCCGACCCTCTGGTGGATGGTCAAAAACAGCTCGGAATCGGCGGGTGAACTCTGGGTAATTATCCCTCGCCGAGTCCGGACCATTCCACACTGCGTTGGCCCACTTGAGGGCTCGCCCAGTCAAGCAGGAGACGAGGGCGCTCACACTCTCCTCTCCAGAGGGAGCAGGACGCACGGTAGCCAGGTATAGTTCCAGTTGAAGGAGGAAACCCTGGCACCCAGCCGCCGTTCCGTCATACTCCCGTGGGAGTGTCAACCGAAGAGCCCCGGAGCCCGATGTGGTCGCAGGAACAGGAGGTGCTGGAGAAGGGGGTGCTAGCGATGATGTGGGAAGACCACTCCTCTCCCATCGATCCATCCTCTCCATCATTTGGTCCATGGCAGAACCAATCCGATGAAGCACGCTGGTGTGGTGGAGGACTCTCTCCTCCATCGATGGGAGAGGAGACGCGGCTGCTCCTGCTGATTCCATGGCCGGTGCGGGATTCTGTCACGTAATATCAAGGTGGGTGGAATCAGGCGCAGAGAGCAGGTTACAGTGAGTCGATAGTTTTTTATTCTCCGGAAACCAAACACGGTCAACCCAAATATACAGGGTGAAATAATCCAACACAGGATCAAAATATTATCGGAGAAAATAACACACACGTATTAACCCAAAATACATGAATCCAAAACAATCCCGCACAAAACAAGGGCGGGACAACCTACTACATATAAGGACGTCAATAAACTAAAATACACACAGGTGAAACTAATAAGACAAAACCAACAGACAAACGAAAAAGGGATCGGTGGTGGCTAGTAGGACGGTGACGACGACCGCCGAGCACCGCCCGAACAGGCAGGAGAGCCAACCTCGGCGGAAGTCGTGACAGTACCCCCCCCCCTGACGCGCGGCCCCCGCAGCGCGCCGCCACCGTCCTCGAGGACGACCCGGAGGACGAGGTGCTGGGCGATCCGGGTGGAGGCGGTGGAAATCTCTCAGGAGAGAAGGGTCCAAAATATCCCTCACCGGAACCCAGCATCTCTCCTCCGGACCGTACCCCTCCCAGTCCACGAGGTACTGTAGGCCCCCCACCCGGCGTCTCGAATCCAGAATGCCCCGAACTGTGTACGCCGGGGACCCCTCGATGTCCAGGGGGGGCGGAGGGACCTCAGGCACCTCACCTTCTTGCAGGGGACCAGCCACCACCGGCCTGAGGAGAGACACATGAAACGAGGGGTTAATACGGTAATACCTAGGAAGTTGTAACCTGTAACACACCTCGTTTATTCTCCTCAGGACTTTGAACGGCCCCACACACTGCGGCCCCAGCTTCCGACAGGGCAGGCGGAGGGACAGGTTTCGGGTCGAGAGCCAGACCCTGTCCCCCGGTGCAAACACGGGGGCCTCACTGCGGTGCTGGTCAGCGCTCCTCTTCTGCCGTTCGCCCGCTAACCGTAGTGAGTCCTGAACGGCCTTCCAGGTGTCCTTGGAGCGCTGTACCCATTCCTCCACCGCAGGAGCCTCGGTCTGGCTCTGATGCCATGGGGCCAGGACCGGCTGGTAACCTAACACACACTCAAAAGGAGACAAGTTAGTTGAGGAGTGGCGTTGGGAGTTCTGAGCTAGTTCAGCCCAGGGAACATACCTTGCCCACTCACCAGGCCGGTCCCGGCAATAGGACCGCAGAAACCTGCCCACATCTTGGTTTACGCGCTCCACCTGCCCATTACTCTCGGGGTGAAAACCTGAGGTTAAGCTGACCGAGACCCCCAGTCTCTCCATAAACGCCCTCCATACTCTGGACGTGAATTGGGGACCCCGATCAGAAACGATGTCCTCAGGCACCCCATAGTGCCGGAAGACATGGGTAAACAAGGCCTCAGCAGTCTGCAGGGCCGTAGGGAGACCGGGCAACGGGATGAGACGACAGGACTTAGAAAACCGGTCCACAACGACCAGGATCGTAGTACTTCCCTGGGACGGGGGAAGGTCGGTAAGAAAGTCCACCGATAAGTGTGTCCACGGCCGTTGTGGAACGGGGAGGGGTTGTAATTTCCCTCTAGGCAGGTGCCGAGGAGCCTTGCTCTGAGCACACACTGAGCAGGAGGAGACATAAAATCTCACGTCTTTAGCTAGCGTGGGCCACCAGTATCTCCCTCTCAGACTCCGCACTGTCCTCTCGATGCCAGGATGACCCGAGGAGGGGAGAGTATGAGCCCACCGAATCAGCTTGTCCCGGACCCCCCTCGGTACGTACTGAGTTCCCACTGGACAGTTGGGGGGGGCCGGCTCTGACCGTGAGGCCTCCTCTATCTCCGCGTCCACCTCCCATACCACCGGTGCCACGAGACATGACGGTGAAATGATGGGAGCTGGCTCAACGGGCCGCTCCTCGGTATCATAGAGGCGGGACAGCGCGTCGGCTTTGGTGTTTTGGGAGCCTGGCCGGTATGAGAGGGTAAACCGGAACCTGGTAAAAAACATGGCCCATCTAGCCTGACGTGGATTTAGTCTCTTCGCTGCCCGGATATACTCGAGGTTACGATGGTCAGTCCAGATGAGAAAGGGGTGTTTAGCCCCCTCAAGCCAATGTCTCCACACCTTCAGAGCCTTGACTACAGCTAACAACTCCCGGTCCCCCACATCATAGTTTCGCTCCGCTGGGCTGAGCTTGCTCGAAAAGAAAGCACAAGGGCGAAGCTTGGGTGGCACGCCCGAGCGTTGGGACAGCACGGCTCCGACCCCAGCCTCGGACGCATCCACCTCCACTATGAACGCTAAAGAGGGGTCCGGATGCGCCAACACGGGCGCATTGGTGAACAGCTCCTTCAAACGAGTGAATGCTCTGCCCGCCTCTGCTGACCAGCGCAAGCGCACCGGTCCTCCCTTCAGCAGCGAGGTGATGGGAGCAGCCACCTGACCAAAACCCCGGATAAACCTCCGGTAGTAATTGGCAAACCCTAAAAACCGCTGCACCTCTTTCACCGTGGTCGGAGTCGGCCAATTACGCACGGCTGTAACGCGGTCATCCTCCATCACCACCCCAGAGGTGGAAATACGATATCCCAGGAAGGAAACGGACTGCTTGAAAAACTCACATTTCTCCGCCTTGCAATACAGGTCATGCTCCAGCAGTCGCCCAAGTACCTTACGCACCAGAGACACATGCGCCGCGTGTGTGGCAGAATAGATCAAGATGTCATCGATGTACACTACCACTCCCTGCCCGAGCAGGTCTCGGAGAATTTCGTCTACGAAGGATTGGAAGACGGCTGGAGCATTCTTCAACCCGTATGGCATGACGCGGTACTCATAATGACCAGATGTAGTACTAAATGCAGTTTTCCACTCATCTCCTCCCCGGATACGCACCAGATTATACGCGCTCCTCAGGTCCAGTTTTGTGAAGAAGCGCGCCCCGTGAAATGATTCCACCGCCGTAGCGATGAGAGGTAGTGGGTAACTAAACCCCACTGTGATGGAATTTAGACCTCTATAATCAATGCACGGACGCAGACCTCCATCCTTCTTCTTCACAAAAAAGAAGCTTGAGGAGACGAATGATGCGGAGGGCCGAATGTACCCCTGTCTCAGCGATTCAGCAACGTATGTTTCCATCGCTACCGTCTCCTCCTGGGACAATGGATACACGTGACTCCTAGGAAGTGCAGCGTTCTCCAGAAGGTTTATCACGCAGTCCTCTCGACGATGAGGTGGTAATTGGGTCGCCTTCCTTTTACTGAAGGCGATAGCCAAATCGGCATATTCAGAGGGAATGCGCACGGTGGAGACTTGGTCTGGACTCTCCACCGTAGTCGCACCAACGGCAACTCCTCTACACCTACCTGAACACTCCTCTGACCACCCCTTAAGAGCCCCCTGTCGCCAGGAAATCACCGGATTGTGTTGAGCTAACCAGGGAACCCCCAACACCACTGGAAACGCAGGTGAATCTATAAGGAACAGACTAATCTGCTCCTTATGATCCCCCTGCGTTACCATGTCCAGTGGCACCGTAGCCTCCCTAATCACTCCTGACCCTAATGGTCGGCTATCTAAGGAGTGCACGGGGAAGGGTTGGTCTAACGACACCAGGGGAATCCCTAGCCTTAACGCAAGCCCACGATCCATGAAATTCCCAGCTGCGCCTGAATCGACTAGCGCCTTATGCTGTAGAGAGGGAAAAAACCCAGGGAAAGAAGTCAATACATACACATGACCGACAGGAGGCTCTGGGTGAGTCTGGTGCTTACTCACCTGGGGTGATCGAGCAGTGCTCCGCCTGCCATCCCGACTCCCAGACGAGTTCCTCCAGCACCGGTCTGACGTGTGCCCTCGTCGACCACAACTGGTGCAGGAGGACACTCCTCCTCCGGTCCCCCTCGAAGCTGCCCCTCCTAATTCCATAGGGATAGGGGCAGGAGGGCTGGGAAGTGGAAACGACAGGGCCTGATCCGAACGCCCGCGGGCAGCCAGCAGATTGTCGAGACGGATAGCCAAGTCAATGAGCTCATCCAGTGTGCAGGTGGTGTCCCGACATGCCAGCTCCCTGCGGACGTCCTCCCTGAGACTGCATCTGAAATGATCGACCAAGGCCCTGTCGTTCCATCCTGCTCCTGCGGCCAAGGTCCTGAACTCCAGAGCGAAGTCCTGTGCGCTCCTCGTCTCCTGACGCAGGTGGAACAGCCGTTCACCCGCCGCCCGACCCTCTGGTGGATGGTCAAAAACAGCTCGGAATCGGCGGGTGAACTCTGGGTAATTATCCCTCGCCGAGTCCGGACCATTCCACACTGCGTTGGCCCACTTGAGGGCTCGCCCAGTCAAGCAGGAGACGAGGGCGCTCACACTCTCCTCTCCAGAGGGAGCAGGACGCACGGTAGCCAGGTATAGTTCCAGTTGAAGGAGGAAACCCTGGCACCCAGCCGCCGTTCCGTCATACTCCCGTGGGAGTGTCAACCGAAGAGCCCCGGAGCCCGATGTGGTCGCAGGAACAGGAGGTGCTGGAGAAGGGGGTGCTAGCGATGATGTGGGAAGACCACTCCTCTCCCATCGATCCATCCTCTCCATCATTTGGTCCATGGCAGAACCAATCCGATGAAGCACGCTGGTGTGGTGGAGGACTCTCTCCTCCATCGATGGGAGAGGAGACGCGGCTGCTCCTGCTGATTCCATGGCCGGTGCGGGATTCTGTCACGTAATATCAAGGTGGGTGGAATCAGGCGCAGAGAGCAGGTTACAGTGAGTCGATAGTTTTTTATTCTCCGGAAACCAAACACGGTCAACCCAAATATACAGGGTGAAATAATCCAACACAGGATCAAAATATTATCGGAGAAAATAACACACACGTATTAACCCAAAATACATGAATCCAAAACAATCCCGCACAAAACAAGGGCGGGACAACCTACTACATATAAGGACGTCAATAAACTAAAATACACACAGGTGAAACTAATAAGACAAAACCAACAGACAAACGAAAAAGGGATCGGTGGTGGCTAGTAGGACGGTGACGACGACCGCCGAGCACCGCCCGAACAGGCAGGAGAGCCAACCTCGGCGGAAGTCGTGACAGTACCCCCCCCCCTGACGCGCGGCCCCCGCAGCGCGCCGCCACCGTCCTCGAGGACGACCCGGAGGACGAGGTGCTGGGCGATCCGGGTGGAGGCGGTGGAAATCTCTCAGGAGAGAAGGGTCCAAAATATCCCTCACCGGAACCCAGCATCTCTCCTCCGGACCGTACCCCTCCCAGTCCACGAGGTACTGTAGGCCCCCCACCCGGCGTCTCGAATCCAGAATGCCCCGAACTGTGTACGCCGGGGACCCCTCGATGTCCAGGGGGGGCGGAGGGACCTCAGGCACCTCACCTTCTTGCAGGGGACCAGCCACCACCGGCCTGAGGAGAGACACATGAAACGAGGGGTTAATACGGTAATACCTAGGAAGTTGTAACCTGTAACACACCTCGTTTATTCTCCTCAGGACTTTGAACGGCCCCACACACTGCGGCCCCAGCTTCCGACAGGGCAGGCGGAGGGACAGGTTTCGGGTCGAGAGCCAGACCCTGTCCCCCGGTGCAAACACGGGGGCCTCACTGCGGTGCTGGTCAGCGCTCCTCTTCTGCCGTTCGCCCGCTAACCGTAGTGAGTCCTGAACGGCCTTCCAGGTGTCCTTGGAGCGCTGTACCCATTCCTCCACCGCAGGAGCCTCGGTCTGGCTCTGATGCCATGGGGCCAGGACCGGCTGGTAACCTAACACACACTCAAAAGGAGACAAGTTAGTTGAGGAGTGGCGTTGGGAGTTCTGAGCTAGTTCAGCCCAGGGAACATACCTTGCCCACTCACCAGGCCGGTCCCGGCAATAGGACCGCAGAAACCTGCCCACATCTTGGTTTACGCGCTCCACCTGCCCATTACTCTCGGGGTGAAAACCTGAGGTTAAGCTGACCGAGACCCCCAGTCTCTCCATAAACGCCCTCCATACTCTGGACGTGAATTGGGGACCCCGATCAGAAACGATGTCCTCAGGCACCCCATAGTGCCGGAAGACATGGGTAAACAAGGCCTCAGCAGTCTGCAGGGCCGTAGGGAGACCGGGCAACGGGATGAGACGACAGGACTTAGAAAACCGGTCCACAACGACCAGGATCGTAGTACTTCCCTGGGACGGGGGAAGGTCGGTAAGAAAGTCCACCGATAAGTGTGTCCACGGCCGTTGTGGAACGGGGAGGGGTTGTAATTTCCCTCTAGGCAGGTGCCGAGGAGCCTTGCTCTGAGCACACACTGAGCAGGAGGAGACATAAAATCTCACGTCTTTAGCTAGCGTGGGCCACCAGTATCTCCCTCTCAGACTCCGCACTGTCCTCTCGATGCCAGGATGACCCGAGGAGGGGAGAGTATGAGCCCACCGAATCAGCTTGTCCCGGACCCCCCTCGGTACGTACTGAGTTCCCACTGGACAGTTGGGGGGGGCCGGCTCTGACCGTGAGGCCTCCTCTATCTCCGCGTCCACCTCCCATACCACCGGTGCCACGAGACATGACGGTGAAATGATGGGAGCTGGCTCAACGGGCCGCTCCTCGGTATCATAGAGGCGGGACAGCGCGTCGGCTTTGGTGTTTTGGGAGCCTGGCCGGTATGAGAGGGTAAACCGGAACCTGGTAAAAAACATGGCCCATCTAGCCTGACGTGGATTTAGTCTCTTCGCTGCCCGGATATACTCGAGGTTACGATGGTCAGTCCAGATGAGAAAGGGGTGTTTAGCCCCCTCAAGCCAATGTCTCCACACCTTCAGAGCCTTGACTACAGCTAACAACTCCCGGTCCCCCACATCATAGTTTCGCTCCGCTGGGCTGAGCTTGCTCGAAAAGAAAGCACAAGGGCGAAGCTTGGGTGGCACGCCCGAGCGTTGGGACAGCACGGCTCCGACCCCAGCCTCGGACGCATCCACCTCCACTATGAACGCTAAAGAGGGGTCCGGATGCGCCAACACGGGCGCATTGGTGAACAGCTCCTTCAAACGAGTGAATGCTCTGCCCGCCTCTGCTGACCAGCGCAAGCGCACCGGTCCTCCCTTCAGCAGCGAGGTGATGGGAGCAGCCACCTGACCAAAACCCCGGATAAACCTCCGGTAGTAATTGGCAAACCCTAAAAACCGCTGCACCTCTTTCACCGTGGTCGGAGTCGGCCAATTACGCACGGCTGTAACGCGGTCATCCTCCATCACCACCCCAGAGGTGGAAATACGATATCCCAGGAAGGAAACGGACTGCTTGAAAAACTCACATTTCTCCGCCTTGCAATACAGGTCATGCTCCAGCAGTCGCCCAAGTACCTTACGCACCAGAGACACATGCGCCGCGTGTGTGGCAGAATAGATCAAGATGTCATCGATGTACACTACCACTCCCTGCCCGAGCAGGTCTCGGAGAATTTCGTCTACGAAGGATTGGAAGACGGCTGGAGCATTCTTCAACCCGTATGGCATGACGCGGTACTCATAATGACCAGATGTAGTACTAAATGCAGTTTTCCACTCATCTCCTCCCCGGATACGCACCAGATTATACGCGCTCCTCAGGTCCAGTTTTGTGAAGAAGCGCGCCCCGTGAAATGATTCCACCGCCGTAGCGATGAGAGGTAGTGGGTAACTAAACCCCACTGTGATGGAATTTAGACCTCTATAATCAATGCACGGACGCAGACCTCCATCCTTCTTCTTCACAAAAAAGAAGCTTGAGGAGACGAATGATGCGGAGGGCCGAATGTACCCCTGTCTCAGCGATTCAGCAACGTATGTTTCCATCGCTACCGTCTCCTCCTGGGACAATGGATACACGTGACTCCTAGGAAGTGCAGCGTTCTCCAGAAGGTTTATCACGCAGTCCTCTCGACGATGAGGTGGTAATTGGGTCGCCTTCCTTTTACTGAAGGCGATAGCCAAATCGGCATATTCAGAGGGAATGCGCACGGTGGAGACTTGGTCTGGACTCTCCACCGTAGTCGCACCAACGGCAACTCCTCTACACCTACCTGAACACTCCTCTGACCACCCCTTAAGAGCCCCCTGTCGCCAGGAAATCACCGGATTGTGTTGAGCTAACCAGGGAACCCCCAACACCACTGGAAACGCAGGTGAATCTATAAGGAACAGACTAATCTGCTCCTTATGATCCCCCTGCGTTACCATGTCCAGTGGCACCGTAGCCTCCCTAATCACTCCTGACCCTAATGGTCGGCTATCTAAGGAGTGCACGGGGAAGGGTTGGTCTAACGACACCAGGGGAATCCCTAGCCTTAACGCAAGCCCACGATCCATGAAATTCCCAGCTGCGCCTGAATCGACTAGCGCCTTATGCTGTAGAGAGGGAAAAAACCCAGGGAAAGAAGTCAATACATACACATGACCGACAGGAGGCTCTGGGTGAGTCTGGTGCTTACTCACCTGGGGTGATCGAGCAGTGCTCCGCCTGCCATCCCGACTCCCAGACGAGTTCCTCCAGCACCGGTCTGACGTGTGCCCTCGTCGACCACAACTGGTGCAGGAGGACACTCCTCCTCCGGTCCCCCTCGAAGCTGCCCCTCCTAATTCCATAGGGATAGGGGCAGGAGGGCTGGGAAGTGGAAACGACAGGGCCTGATCCGAACGCCCGCGGGCAGCCAGCAGATTGTCGAGACGGATAGCCAAGTCAATGAGCTCATCCAGTGTGCAGGTGGTGTCCCGACATGCCAGCTCCCTGCGGACGTCCTCCCTGAGACTGCATCTGAAATGATCGACCAAGGCCCTGTCGTTCCATCCTGCTCCTGCGGCCAAGGTCCTGAACTCCAGAGCGAAGTCCTGTGCGCTCCTCGTCTCCTGACGCAGGTGGAACAGCCGTTCACCCGCCGCCCGACCCTCTGGTGGATGGTCAAAAACAGCTCGGAATCGGCGGGTGAACTCTGGGTAATTATCCCTCGCCGAGTCCGGACCATTCCACACTGCGTTGGCCCACTTGAGGGCTCGCCCAGTCAAGCAGGAGACGAGGGCGCTCACACTCTCCTCTCCAGAGGGAGCAGGACGCACGGTAGCCAGGTATAGTTCCAGTTGAAGGAGGAAACCCTGGCACCCAGCCGCCGTTCCGTCATACTCCCGTGGGAGTGTCAACCGAAGAGCCCCGGAGCCCGATGTGGTCGCAGGAACAGGAGGTGCTGGAGAAGGGGGTGCTAGCGATGATGTGGGAAGACCACTCCTCTCCCATCGATCCATCCTCTCCATCATTTGGTCCATGGCAGAACCAATCCGATGAAGCACGCTGGTGTGGTGGAGGACTCTCTCCTCCATCGATGGGAGAGGAGACGCGGCTGCTCCTGCTGATTCCATGGCCGGTGCGGGATTCTGTCACGTAATATCAAGGTGGGTGGAATCAGGCGCAGAGAGCAGGTTACAGTGAGTCGATAGTTTTTTATTCTCCGGAAACCAAACACGGTCAACCCAAATATACAGGGTGAAATAATCCAACACAGGATCAAAATATTATCGGAGAAAATAACACACACGTATTAACCCAAAATACATGAATCCAAAACAATCCCGCACAAAACAAGGGCGGGACAACCTACTACATATAAGGACGTCAATAAACTAAAATACACACAGGTGAAACTAATAAGACAAAACCAACAGACAAACGAAAAAGGGATCGGTGGTGGCTAGTAGGACGGTGACGACGACCGCCGAGCACCGCCCGAACAGGCAGGAGAGCCAACCTCGGCGGAAGTCGTGACAGTACCCCCCCCCTGACGCGCGGCCCCCGCAGCGCGCCGCCACCGTCCTCGAGGACGACCCGGAGGACGAGGTG
This sequence comes from Oncorhynchus clarkii lewisi, assembly GCF_045791955.1. Lineage (NCBI taxonomy): Eukaryota > Metazoa > Chordata > Actinopteri > Salmoniformes > Salmonidae > Oncorhynchus > Oncorhynchus clarkii. The sequence continues at coordinate 18,252,998 of NC_092176.1, forward strand.
CTGGGCGATCCGGGTGGAGGCGGTGGAAATCTCTCAGGAGAGAAGGGTCCAAAATATCCCTCACCGGAACCCAGCATCTCTCCTCCGGACCGTACCCCTCCCAGTCCACGAGGTACTGTAGGCCCCCCACCCGGCGTCTCGAATCCAGAATGCCCCGAACTGTGTACGCCGGGGACCCCTCGATGTCCAGGGGGGGCGGAGGGACCTCAGGCACCTCACCTTCTTGCAGGGGACCAGCCACCACCGGCCTGAGGAGAGACACATGAAACGAGGGGTTAATACGGTAATACCTAGGAAGTTGTAACCTGTAACACACCTCGTTTATTCTCCTCAGGACTTTGAACGGCCCCACACACTGCGGCCCCAGCTTCCGACAGGGCAGGCGGAGGGACAGGTTTCGGGTCGAGAGCCAGACCCTGTCCCCCGGTGCAAACACGGGGGCCTCACTGCGGTGCTGGTCAGCGCTCCTCTTCTGCCGTTCGCCCGCTAACCGTAGTGAGTCCTGAACGGCCTTCCAGGTGTCCTTGGAGCGCTGTACCCATTCCTCCACCGCAGGAGCCTCGGTCTGGCTCTGATGCCATGGGGCCAGGACCGGCTGGTAACCTAACACACACTCAAAAGGAGACAAGTTAGTTGAGGAGTGGCGTTGGGAGTTCTGAGCTAGTTCAGCCCAGGGAACATACCTTGCCCACTCACCAGGCCGGTCCCGGCAATAGGACCGCAGAAACCTGCCCACATCTTGGTTTACGCGCTCCACCTGCCCATTACTCTCGGGGTGAAAACCTGAGGTTAAGCTGACCGAGACCCCCAGTCTCTCCATAAACGCCCTCCATACTCTGGACGTGAATTGGGGACCCCGATCAGAAACGATGTCCTCAGGCACCCCATAGTGCCGGAAGACATGGGTAAACAAGGCCTCAGCAGTCTGCAGGGCCGTAGGGAGACCGGGCAACGGGATGAGACGACAGGACTTAGAAAACCGGTCCACAACGACCAGGATCGTAGTACTTCCCTGGGACGGGGGAAGGTCGGTAAGAAAGTCCACCGATAAGTGTGTCCACGGCCGTTGTGGAACGGGGAGGGGTTGTAATTTCCCTCTAGGCAGGTGCCGAGGAGCCTTGCTCTGAGCACACACTGAGCAGGAGGAGACATAAAATCTCACGTCTTTAGCTAGCGTGGGCCACCAGTATCTCCCTCTCAGACTCCGCACTGTCCTCTCGATGCCAGGATGACCCGAGGAGGGGAGAGTATGAGCCCACCGAATCAGCTTGTCCCGGACCCCCCTCGGTACGTACTGAGTTCCCACTGGACAGTTGGGGGGGGCCGGCTCTGACCGTGAGGCCTCCTCTATCTCCGCGTCCACCTCCCATACCACCGGTGCCACGAGACATGACGGTGAAATGATGGGAGCTGGCTCAACGGGCCGCTCCTCGGTATCATAGAGGCGGGACAGCGCGTCGGCTTTGGTGTTTTGGGAGCCTGGCCGGTATGAGAGGGTAAACCGGAACCTGGTAAAAAACATGGCCCATCTAGCCTGACGTGGATTTAGTCTCTTCGCTGCCCGGATATACTCGAGGTTACGATGGTCAGTCCAGATGAGAAAGGGGTGTTTAGCCCCCTCAAGCCAATGTCTCCACACCTTCAGAGCCTTGACTACAGCTAACAACTCCCGGTCCCCCACATCATAGTTTCGCTCCGCTGGGCTGAGCTTGCTCGAAAAGAAAGCACAAGGGCGAAGCTTGGGTGGCACGCCCGAGCGTTGGGACAGCACGGCTCCGACCCCAGCCTCGGACGCATCCACCTCCACTATGAACGCTAAAGAGGGGTCCGGATGCGCCAACACGGGCGCATTGGTGAACAGCTCCTTCAAACGAGTGAATGCTCTGCCCGCCTCTGCTGACCAGCGCAAGCGCACCGGTCCTCCCTTCAGCAGCGAGGTGATGGGAGCAGCCACCTGACCAAAACCCCGGATAAACCTCCGGTAGTAATTGGCAAACCCTAAAAACCGCTGCACCTCTTTCACCGTGGTCGGAGTCGGCCAATTACGCACGGCTGTAACGCGGTCATCCTCCATCACCACCCCAGAGGTGGAAATACGATATCCCAGGAAGGAAACGGACTGCTTGAAAAACTCACATTTCTCCGCCTTGCAATACAGGTCATGCTCCAGCAGTCGCCCAAGTACCTTACGCACCAGAGACACATGCGCCGCGTGTGTGGCAGAATAGATCAAGATGTCATCGATGTACACTACCACTCCCTGCCCGAGCAGGTCTCGGAGAATTTCGTCTACGAAGGATTGGAAGACGGCTGGAGCATTCTTCAACCCGTATGGCATGACGCGGTACTCATAATGACCAGATGTAGTACTAAATGCAGTTTTCCACTCATCTCCTCCCCGGATACGCACCAGATTATACGCGCTCCTCAGGTCCAGTTTTGTGAAGAAGCGCGCCCCGTGAAATGATTCCACCGCCGTAGCGATGAGAGGTAGTGGGTAACTAAACCCCACTGTGATGGAATTTAGACCTCTATAATCAATGCACGGACGCAGACCTCCATCCTTCTTCTTCACAAAAAAGAAGCTTGAGGAGACGAATGATGCGGAGGGCCGAATGTACCCCTGTCTCAGCGATTCAGCAACGTATGTTTCCATCGCTACCGTCTCCTCCTGGGACAATGGATACACGTGACTCCTAGGAAGTGCAGCGTTCTCCAGAAGGTTTATCACGCAGTCCTCTCGACGATGAGGTGGTAATTGGGTCGCCTTCCTTTTACTGAAGGCGATAGCCAAATCGGCATATTCAGAGGGAATGCGCACGGTGGAGACTTGGTCTGGACTCTCCACCGTAGTCGCACCAACGGCAACTCCTCTACACCTACCTGAACACTCCTCTGACCACCCCTTAAGAGCCCCCTGTCGCCAGGAAATCACCGGATTGTGTTGAGCTAACCAGGGAACCCCCAACACCACTGGAAACGCAGGTGAATCTATAAGGAACAGACTAATCTGCTCCTTATGATCCCCCTGCGTTACCATGTCCAGTGGCACCGTAGCCTCCCTAATCACTCCTGACCCTAATGGTCGGCTATCTAAGGAGTGCACGGGGAAGGGTTGGTCTAACGACACCAGGGGAATCCCTAGCCTTAACGCAAGCCCACGATCCATGAAATTCCCAGCTGCGCCTGAATCGACTAGCGCCTTATGCTGTAGAGAGGGAAAAAACCCAGGGAAAGAAGTCAATACATACACATGACCGACAGGAGGCTCTGGGTGAGTCTGGTGCTTACTCACCTGGGGTGATCGAGCAGTGCTCCGCCTGCCATCCCGACTCCCAGACGAGTTCCTCCAGCACCGGTCTGACGTGTGCCCTCGTCGACCACAACTGGTGCAGGAGGACACTCCTCCTCCGGTCCCCCTCGAAGCTGCCCCTCCTAATTCCATAGGGATAGGGGCAGGAGGGCTGGGAAGTGGAAACGACAGGGCCTGATCCGAACGCCCGCGGGCAGCCAGCAGATTGTCGAGACGGATAGCCAAGTCAATGAGCTCATCCAGTGTGCAGGTGGTGTCCCGACATGCCAGCTCCCTGCGGACGTCCTCCCTGAGACTGCATCTGAAATGATCGACCAAGGCCCTGTCGTTCCATCCTGCTCCTGCGGCCAAGGTCCTGAACTCCAGAGCGAAGTCCTGTGCGCTCCTCGTCTCCTGACGCAGGTGGAACAGCCGTTCACCCGCCGCCCGACCCTCTGGTGGATGGTCAAAAACAGCTCGGAATCGGCGGGTGAACTCTGGGTAATTATCCCTCGCCGAGTCCGGACCATTCCACACTGCGTTGGCCCACTTGAGGGCTCGCCCAGTCAAGCAGGAGACGAGGGCGCTCACACTCTCCTCTCCAGAGGGAGCAGGACGCACGGTAGCCAGGTATAGTTCCAGTTGAAGGAGGAAACCCTGGCACCCAGCCGCCGTTCCGTCATACTCCCGTGGGAGTGTCAACCGAAGAGCCCCGGAGCCCGATGTGGTCGCAGGAACAGGAGGTGCTGGAGAAGGGGGTGCTAGCGATGATGTGGGAAGACCACTCCTCTCCCATCGATCCATCCTCTCCATCATTTGGTCCATGGCAGAACCAATCCGATGAAGCACGCTGGTGTGGTGGAGGACTCTCTCCTCCATCGATGGGAGAGGAGACGCGGCTGCTCCTGCTGATTCCATGGCCGGTGCGGGATTCTGTCACGTAATATCAAGGTGGGTGGAATCAGGCGCAGAGAGCAGGTTACAGTGAGTCGATAGTTTTTTATTCTCCGGAAACCAAACACGGTCAACCCAAATATACAGGGTGAAATAATCCAACACAGGATCAAAATATTATCGGAGAAAATAACACACACGTATTAACCCAAAATACATGAATCCAAAACAATCCCGCACAAAACAAGGGCGGGACAACCTACTACATATAAGGACGTCAATAAACTAAAATACACACAGGTGAAACTAATAAGACAAAACCAACAGACAAACGAAAAAGGGATCGGTGGTGGCTAGTAGGACGGTGACGACGACCGCCGAGCACCGCCCGAACAGGCAGGAGAGCCAACCTCGGCGGAAGTCGTGACAGGTTGGATGGGGAGTGTTGCTGCACAGCTATTTTTAGATCTCTCCAGAGATGTTTAAAATCTTGGCTCTGAATGGGCCACTCAATGATATTCACAGACTTGTCCCAAAGCCACTCTGGCATTGTCTTGGCTGTGTGCTTAGGGTCATTGTCCTGTTGGAAGGTGAACCTTCACACCAGTCTGATGTCCCGAGTGCTCTGGAGCAGATTTTCATCAAGGATCTCTCTGTACTTTGCTCCATTCATCTTTCCCTCGATCCTGACTAGTCTTCCAGTCCCTGCTGCTGAAAAACATCCCCAAAGCATGATGCTGCCACCACCATGCTTCACCGTAGGGATAGTATTGGCCAGGTGATGAGCGGTGCCTGATTTCCACCAGATGTGATGCTTGGCATTCAAGACAAAGAGTTCCATCTTGGTTTCATCAGACCAGAGAATCTTGTTTCTCAAGGTCTGAGAGTCCCTTAGGTGCCTTTTGTCAAACTTCAAGTAGGCTGTCATGTGCCTTTTACTGAGGAGTGGCTTCCGTCTGGCCACTCTACTGTAAAGGTCTGATTGGTGAAGTCCTGCAGAGATGGTTGTCCTTCTAGAAGGTACTCCCATCTCCACAGACGAACTCTGGAGCTCTGTCAGAGTGACCATCGGGATCTTGGTCACCTCCCTAACCAAGGTCCTTCTCCCCTGATTGCTCAGTTTGGTCAGGCGACCAGCTCTAGGAAGAGTCTTGGTAGTTCCACACTTCTTCCATTTAAGAATGATGGAGGCCACTGTGTTCTTGGAGACCTTCAATGATGCAGACATTTTTGGTACCCTTCCCGAGCTCTGTGCCTCAACACAAGGATGCACCTGAGCTCAATTCTCATAACAAAGGGTCGGAATACTTATGTAAATAAGGTACCTGTTTTTCATTTTTAATACATTTGCAAACATTTCTAAAAACCTGTTTTCACTTCATCATTATGGGGTATTGCGTGTAGATTGATGAGGGTAAAAAATAATTGTATCCATTTTAGAATAAAGCTGTAACGTAACAAAAAGTGAACGGGTCTGAATACTTTCCGAATGCATTGTAAATGATAGAGCCAAAAGAAGGAAGCTTGTACAGAACCCAAATATTCCAAAACATGCCACCTGTTTACAACAAGGCACTTAAGTAATACTGCAAAAAAATGTGACAAAGAAATTAACTTTGTCCTGAATACAAAGCATTATGTTTGGGGCAAATCCAACACAACACATCGCTGAGTACCACTCTTCATATTTTCAAGCATGGTGGTGGCTGCATCATGTTATGGGTATGCTTGTCATTGGCAATGACTAGGGAGTTTTTTTAGGATGAAAAGAGACGTAAAACAGCTATAAGCACAGGCAAAATCCTAGAGGAAAACCTGGTTCAATCTACTTTCCAACACTGGGAGATGAATTCACCTTTCAGCAGGACAATAACCTAAACACAAGGCCAAATGTACACTGGAGTTGCTTACCAAGATGAGATTCAATGTTGCTGAGTGGCATAGTTACAGTTTTGACTTAAATCGGCTTGACAATCTATGGCAAGACTTGATAATGCCTGTCTAGCAATAATCAACAATCAACTTGACAGAGTTTGAAGAATTTAAAAAATAATAATGAGAAAATATTGTACAATCCAGGTGTGCAAATCTCAGAAACTTACCCAAAAAGACACAGCTTTATTCGCTGGCATAGGTGTTTCGACAAGGTATTGAATCATGGGTGTGAATTCTTATGTAAATTAGATAGTTTTGTATTTCATTTTCATTAAATGTGAAAACATTTCTAAAAACATGCTTTCACTTTGTCATTATGGGGTATTGTGTGTAGATGTATAAACCATTTTGAACTCATGCTGTAAGACAACAAAAAATGGAAGAAGTCATGGGGTATGAATACTTTCTGAAGGCACTGAATGATGTTACAAATCATACACAATTTTAAAATGACTGCTTAACCAGAAATGACAGTCTTTCTACAATAATGAATTCCCCCAAGTCAAATAAGTAAACATGTAAAGTATGGGTGCTACCTACAATGTAAACCACTATAGGCATTGGTTGAATAAAAACTGTGGGGAATCGTTTGTTTCAAACAAGGTTTTTTTAAAGCAGTTGAATCAGCGGTACCAATGCTGTTCATACCTGGAGCATACTCCACATACCTGGTTCACACTGGGATGAGATGATCAAGATCTACCATCTACGGCTGTGTCAGGAGCCCAGATGGCATTTCCACTGATAGAGATTTACAGTTATCTAGGATCTATGGGACAGGTGAAGAACATGTTTTTTTTTCCTCCTCTATGTTGGATCCACTTTTTGTCTAGCTCCTGTGATGTTGTTGTTCTTGCAAGAATAAGGCTGCATTGTTGGTGCCACTTTATTTATATTACCATATCCACCACACAATTTTTGTTCATAGGAAGAAGAACATTTGCAACAGTTACTTGACAATTGTAAAATTCACAAAATAAGTAATCAACTAAAAAGTACATGTAATCAGGGATGTAGTGGAGGGTACATGAACGTAAATGCAGTTTATGCATCTTTTTATTTGTGAAATAGCGTTTAGGCTTAACTCACCTTTTTATTTTGTTAATGATCATTTACCCACTTATTACTGCATTTCTAGCATTGATCAAATGTTCTAATCGAGTTCTAATCATGCCTGCTTCTGCGAATTAGTGGAATCATGAATGATTTAGACATGCTCATTATATTCACTTTCTCCCCAGATTTACCTTGTTAGCAGCACATTTATAGAGCTCACCAGCCCGGAAATAAGTTACCTCTGGTTCGTTCAGGGCCCTCACCTCCTCCCTGTAGGCTGTCTCTTCATTGTTGGTAATTAGTCCTACTACTGTTGTGTCGTCTGCAGACTTGATGATTGAGTTGGAGGCATGCGTGGCTACGCAGTCATGGGTGAACAAGGAATACAGGAGGGGGCTGAGCATGTATCCTTGTGGGGTCCCATTGTTGAGGATAAGCGAAGTGGGATGTTGTTTCCTACCTTCACCACCTGGTGGCGGCCCTATGAGCTTGGAGAGTACTACGATGTTGAATGCTGAGCTATAGTCAATGAACACCATTCTTACATATGTATTCCTCTTGTCCAGATAGGATAGGGCAGTGTGCAGTACGACGCCGATTGCATCTGTGGATCTATTGGGGCGGTAAGCAAATTGAAGTGGGTCTAGGGTGTCAGGTAAGGTATGATATGATCCTTAACTAGCCTCTCAAAGCACTTCATGATGACAGAAGTGAGTGCTATGGGGCAATAGTCATTTAGTTCAGTTACCGTACTTTCTTGGGTATGGGAACAATTGTGGACATCTTGAAGCATGTGGGGACAGCAGACTGGGATAGGGAGAGGTTGAATTTGTCCGTAATCACTCCGGCCAGCTGGTCTGCGCAAGCTCTGAGGAAGCGTCTAGGGATGCCGCCTGGGCTGACATCCTTGCAAGGGTTAACATGCTTAAACGTCTTACTCACGTTGGCCATGGAGAAGGTAGCCCACAGTCCTTGGTAGCGAGCCACGTCGGTGGCAATGTGTTATCATCAAAGCGGGCGAAGAAGGTGTTTAGCTTGTCCGGAAGCAAGGCGTAGGTGACCTGGCTGGTTTTCCCTTTGTAGTCTGTGATTTTCTGTAGACCCTGCCACATACATCTAGTGTCTGAGCAGTTGAATTGCAACTCCACCTTGTCTCTATACTGACGTTTTGCCTGTTTGATTGCCTTACGGAGGGAATAACTACACTGTTTGTATTCAGCCATGTTCCCAGTCACCTTGCCATGGGTAAATGCGATGGTTTGCTCTTTCCGTTTTACGCGAATGCTGCAATATATCTACGTTTTCTGGTTAGGGTAGGTTTTAATAATCAGAGTTGGTGCAACGCCTCCTATACACTTCCTAATAAACTCAGTCACCATATCAGTGTATTATCCTATGTTATTCTTGAAGACTACCCGGAACATATCCCAGTCCGCTTGATCAAATCAGTCTTGAAGCGTGGATTCTGATTGATCAGGTCAGCGTTGAATAGTCCTTAACAAGGGTACTTTCTGTTTGAGTTTCTGCCTGTAGGAAGGGAGGATCAACATGGAGTCGTGATCAGATTTGCCGAAGGGAGGGCGGGGGAGGGCCTTGTAGGCATCCCGGAAGTTGGAGTAGCAGTGGTCGAGTGTTTTAGCAGCTCGAGTCCTACAGGCAATGTGTTGATAGAACTACGGTAGCATTTCTCCACAAATTTGCTTTGTTAAAATCACCAGCTACAATAAATGCGCCTCGGGATATGTGGTTTCCATTTTGCATAAAGTCCAGTGTTCTTTGAAGGCCATCGTGGTATTGGCTTGAGGGGGAATATACACGGCTGTGACTATAACCAAAGAGAATTCTCTTGGAAGGTAATACGGTCGGCATTTGATTGTGAGGTATTCTCGGTTGGGTGAACAAAAGAACTTGAGTTCCTGTATGTTATCACAATCACATGAGTAGATAATCATGAAAAATATACCACTGCCTTTCTTCTTCCCGGAGAGATATTTATTCCTGTCTGCACGATGAAATGAGAACCCAACTGGCTGTACGGACCCACACAGTATATCCCAAGAGAGCCATTGTTCCGTGAAACAGAGTATCTTACAATCCCTGATGTCTCTCTGGAAGGAAATCATCGCCCTGAGCTTGTCAACTTTATTATCCAGAGACTGAACATTAGCGAGTAATATACTCGGAAGCGGTGGATGGTGTGTGCGCCTCTGGAATCAGTTCAATTTCCCTGGGGGTATGAACAAAGAATCCAATTCGGGAAAGTCTTATTCCTGGTCATAATGCCGCTCTGATATCCAAATGTTTTTCCCGACTGTAAGTAATAACACATTTCCTGGGCTAATAATGTAAAAACAACATATAGAAAAACAAAATAATGCAAAGTATCCTAAGAGCTAGAAGCACGGCAGCCCTATCCGTCGGCCCATTTTGTCTCACATAAGACCACTAGGTTTTTATGGGTATTATGACATCTCCACTGTGGGGCTCTATTCACCACTCTGTCCAACGGCAAACTCCGCGCACATGACAAATACCTCAGCCAAGACGAACAGTGGCATAGAGACATCGCTGACATCGCTGATGAAGTTAGAAGCTAACATTCAAATGGAACCTGACCTCAGCAGGAGCTGTTGACTGAAATTAAAGTGGAACTGACAGCGTTTTAACTACTTTGCAGATATGAAACAAACAGACAATCATAATATCAATCAAAAATATCAAATTCCTAGTTTATGCTACAAAGCCAACTTTATAAGAGGTTTTAAAAATAGGTTATATTTGACTCAAAACTCCATGAAGTACAGTAAGGCATTGTTGGCAGAATAAATTGATGCAGTTCAATGCATGATTAATATAATTCACAAGTACATTTCTTGGTAGTCCCAAAAATATTGCCATCAGGTTGTAAATCACAGCTGGTCTCGTACATTGTCAGGTTTTTAAAGCTTAATAACCTAAAATCAAAACCTGCAACAAAATACCATGCAAAGGAGAAACATGTAAACTAGCTATGTATTTATCAAGCTAAAAACACGGAGCCTGACGTTAGCTAGCTAACCGCTGGGAGTATGTCATGTCATTGGAGGAGTGGGTGAGTGACCGACTTTTCCCCCTCATATCATTTTTTAAGTGGCTACAGCTAGAGATGCAGGTGTCATGGTTAGCTAGCAAGAAATGTGAATAACTTTACAGCAAGAGAGGAGTTTATAGGGGCCTCCCGGGTGGCGCAGTGGTTAAGGGCGCTGTACTGCAGCACCAGCTGTGCCATCAGAGACCCTGGGTTCGCGCCCAGGCTCTGTCGTAACCGGCCGCGACCGGGAGGTCCGTTGGGGCGACGCACAATTGGCCTAGCGTCGTCCGGGTTAGGGAGGGCTTGGTCGGTAGGGATCTCCTTGTCTCATCACACACCAGCGACTCCTGTGGCGGGCCGGGCGCAGTGCACGCTAACCAAGGTTGCCAGGTGCACGGTGTTTCCTCCGACACATTGGTTGGATGCACGCTGTGTTAAGAAGTAGTGCGGCTAGGTTGGGTTGTGTATCGGAGGACGCATGACTTTCAACCTTCGTCTCTCCCGAGCCCGTACGCAGTTGGTTAACTGCCTAGTTCAGCGGCAGAACAACAAATGTTTACCTTGTCAGCTCGGGGATTCGATCTTGCAACCTAGCAGGATTGACATGAAGAGTTGTCTGTATTGCGGGACTCTTTTGTCATTTCATGTCCTCTTGTCGTTTAAAAAAAACAGGCTCACCGGTAGGAGTGAGTACTCTGGTGGGCTATATGGAAAACTTTTCTGCTTCCCTTGCTCGCACCCCATTTCATGCCATTCTGCTGTGGGGAGACCAGTCCAAATCTCTCTGGGTTCTCATTGACTCTGGGGCCCACGAGAGCTTTTTGGAAGCTAACCTGGCGTCTAAACTGAAGATCCCCAGTAAGCCCCTCTCCATTCCCATGGATGTTAGAGCACTGGATGGGTGCTCTATAGGCCGAGTCACCCACAACACCACTCCCATCAACCTACGTGTGTCAGCGAACCACAGCGAGGCTATCCAGTTCCTGCTCATCAAGTCCCCTCAGATTCCCATAGTATTGTGATTCTCCTGGCTCCAGCTACACAATCACCCCTTAACTTGTCTACTGGTGCCATCATGGGCTGAAGCCCGTTCTGCCATGCCCATTGCCTGAAGTCAGCACAACCTGCCTGGGACATCTTCCTGGGGGCTCGAATGGTGCCCCTGGCCTCTCCGTCATTCCAGCGGAGTACCAGGAACTCCGGGAGGTGTTCAGCAAGGCCCGGGCAACTTCACTCCCACCGCACAGACCTTCTGAATGCGGGATTGACCTTCTCCCTAGCACGACTCCGCCCGGGGACGACTGTACTCTCTGTCGGGACCAGAGACCAAGGCGATGGAGACCTATATTGGGGACTCCCTTGCTGCAGGATTCATCCGTTCTTCTTCTTCTCCCACCGGGGCAGGGTTCTTCTTTGTGGAGAAGAAGGACATGACCCTGCAACGACTACCGGGGTCTCAACGACATAACAATGAAGAACCGCTATCACTCATCTCCTCTGCCTTCGAGCCGCTCCAGGGGGCCACTGTGTATTCCAAGCAGAATCTACGGAACGCCTACCACCTGTTGCGGATAAGAGAAGGGGACGAGTGGAAGATCGCTTTCAACATGGCCAGTGGTCACTACGAGTATCTGGTCATGCCATTTAGTCCATGGACTGCCCGTGGACATGGTGTCTGACCGGGGGGCCTCATTTCTCGTCCCGGTTCTGGAAAGCATTCTGTGCCCTCATTGGGTCGTCGGCCAGCCTGTCCTCTGGGTTCCACCCCCAGTCCAATGGCCAGTCGGCGCAAGCCAACCAGCTGCCTGGTCTCTGCCAATCCCACCTCCTGGAGCCAGCAGCTGGTGTGGGTCGAGTACGCCCGCAACACCCTTCCCTGCTCCGTGCCTATCTCCGTTTGCCACGTGTCTATCTCCATTTGAGTGTTCCCTGGGGTATCAGCCCCCGCTCTTCCCCGAGCAGGAAGAAGAGGTCGGCATACCTTCTGCCCAGATGTTTGTCTGCCGCTGTCGTCGTACCTGAAGGAGAGCCCGGTCGGCCTTCCTTAAGACTACCTCCAGGTATTGACGACAAGAGGATTGCCATCAGACTCCGGCTTCCCGATATCGTCTCGGGTAAAAGGTATGACTTTCCACCCCTCCAGGTGGAATCCGGCTAACTCTCCCCCCGGTTTATAGGTCCATTTTCCATCTCCAAGATGATTAGGCCCTCTGCTGTTCGTCTTCTGTTGCCCCGTACCCTTTGTTTACATCCCACCTTTCATGTGTTCAGAGTCAAACCTATGTCTCACAGCCCTTTGTCTCCTGTTTCCAGGCCCACCCCTCTCCCCTGTCTCATTGACGGCCAACTAGCTTACTCTGGGGGTTCCAGTACCTGGTTGACTGGGAGGATTATGGCCCAGAGGAAATGTGTCAAGTCCCCGCCAGGGACATACTGGACCCAGGCCTCATCGCGTATTTTCAACTCCGACACCCCGGTCAACCAGGTATGCGCACAGATAGGATGCCAGGTGGTGCCCCTAGAGTTGGGGGGTACTGTCACACCCTGATCTGTTTCACCTGACCTTGTGATTATCTCCACCTCCATACAGGTGTCGCCCATGTTCCCCATTATCCCCTATTCGTCTTGTTTTGTCAGGTCAACCAGCATTTTTGTTCCCAGCTCCTGATTTTTCTAATCTCTCTTTTCTCGCCCTCCTGGTTTAGACCCTTGCCTGTATTGACTCTGAGCCCGCCTGCCTACCCTGACACTGCCTGCCATCCGGTACCGTTGCCCCACCTTTGGTTTACTGACCCCTGCCTGCCTTGACTTGTCTATTGCCTGCCCCTGTTTGAATATTAAAACATTATCAATTTTACGTGATTCCTGATAATGATTAAGCAATAAGGCATGAGGCGAGGGAGTATGGTATATGGCCATTATACCACGGCTAACAGTTGCTTTTAAGCATGACGCAAAGTGGAGTGCCTGGATACAGCCATTAGCCGTGGTATACTGTCCATATACCACAAATCCCCGGGGTGCCTTCTTGCTATTGGTTATCAACGTAATTAGAACAGTAACAACAATTTTTTTGTCATACCCCTGGTATACCACAGCTTTCAGCCAATCAGCATACCGGGCTCAAACACGGTTTATAATTGTAAATAAATCTATTTTGCACGTGCATAACTATAGATAAATCCGACAGGAGAGTTTGAGTGATGAAAGTTGGACAGAGGATCTCAATCTCTGAGCAAGAAACACTTGAACGAACTTAAAACAAACTAATGTTAGGCAATTTTCTGGCAATTGCGCCATTGTTATGTGCAAGATCTTAAGACTGCAAACAGATATAAATGGCACATTTGTGAGATCGACTTGTCATTTCAATCGACATAGGCTAAAGACTCAAATCTGGCTTTATCATTGGAATACAACTTTGCCATGGTTTGTTTGCATAGCTAGATGCAGGTAGCCTATAGCCCCTGATAGACCTACATCTCATTTCAGCCTACAGTAGCCTAAGCAAGACGTAAACTGAATATTCTACTTCATACCTTTCAGACTGTCAGTATGATTGAAAGTATGGATTATACCCCTCGTGCAGGTCGAGTAACAATAACAACAAAGTCACGGTGACGTGACAGCGTGGGAGGACGTGCCCCCACAGTTCATATTGTCTCTTATTTCTTCTCGCAAAGTTAGTTTAGCCTCATCACTCAAGTTGACTGCTTCCGTTTTTCGGATTGCAGTGGAGGAAAGATTGACTTCATTGCTACTTGTATTCATGAAAGGTATTGACATGTTGAATGCACCTGTCTAAACTACTGGCACACAGCTCCGACACCCATGCATACCCCACAAGACATGCCACAAGACGTCTCTTCACAGTAGTCTCCCCATAGTCCAGAACAGACTATGGGAGTCGCACAGTACTGCATAGAGCCATGACTACATGGAACTCTATTCCACATCAACTGACTGACTTGGGGACTGTGAAGAGTAACTGACGCAATAAAATAATATTAGATATAAAAAACAGATAAAAAACACCTTATAGAACAGCGGGGACTGTGAAGCAACACAAACATAGGCACAGACAAATCAAATCAAATCAAATCATGATAACATACGCACTATACACACACATACACATGGATTTAGTACTGTAGATATGTGGTAGTGGTGGAGTAGGGGCCTTAGGGCACACAGTGTGTTATGAAATCTGTGAATTTATTGTACTGTTTTTAAAATCGTATAAACTGCCTTGATTTTGCTGGACCCCCAGGAAGAGTAGCTGCTACCTTGCAGCTAATGGGGATCTATAATAAATACAAACTCGGAACTGGTCACTTCCCTAGATAACGGAGTCTAGGAAGGTTGTTAGCCTAGCCAGCTATAAGATATGAGATTTGAATTAAGTAGCTTGCCAGCATTTATTTCACCTCAGACTTTCAAGGACATTTATGTAAAAACAATGTGTGAAAACAATATTTTATTGCAAACATTTTGAACAACAACCATTGTTAGACATTTAATTAATTTAAGCCAAAGTAAGGTTCCAAAAGTAGCCAATGGGCAGAGCTCAATGAAGGCCAGTGTTTTTGAGAGATGGGCCCAGATTGCAGAGGGGTCATCCACATAAAAGGCTCAGTGAGCAAAGTGAAACTGTATCATTTGTGGTATGTCCAACACAGGTGTGGAGGGTCACCTGCTTGTGAGAATCACCGAAGTGAACTGCCTGGATTTCACTGGTGTATTTACACAGGTAGTTCTCTGCAAAGTCAATATGCATGAGGACCTCCTCTTTCCGCATATTCTCTTTTAATTCCCTTAGTTTGGAGTATTGATGTCGCATGTTGTACACGTGTTTCCCCAAAGTCCTCCAGTAGAATATTCAGTGTGCCACACACCTTTTCTTTTACTGTCAAATGGACAGTGAACTTCTCCATGTTTCCCTCTTTGTTTTTCCTTCTCTCTCTTCAGCTTTATTTTTCCACTCAAACCACCATGTCTGCTCATCAGCATCCCAGTCAGATGTTTTAAGCTCTTTTGCTTGGCAAAAGGAGCACTCTGTGTACATGCACTCTTTCTTCAGGTTCTCACAGCACAAATATGCAATAAGGTTCTCAATGTTTCTGCAGCTGATCAGTTTGTGATGCTGTAGTTTGTCCGCCATGAACTGGAGGTTGGCGTGGGTTTTGCAGAGGCATGTGTCCCTATCCTGGATTGTTGGCTTGACAACCCAAAAATGACTTATTTTGCAGAATTCATAGTAGTACATTTTAATCTCAGATTTGTCACTCTTAAAATTCTGATAAAGGTCTTCAATTGTGCCATTCAATAAGCGCTTCTGCTTTTTGTTGTTCCTCGATAGTGTGTCCTTTTTCCCTGTTGTTACTCTACTGTTGACATCACGTTCACAGAATCTAGTGATTTTATTTTCAGTGGCTGTGCTAATTATGTTACACTGCTTTTTCCTGGAGTATTGAAAACTTGTTGGCTTGTTTTCATTTGCCCTCTGACCAGGCCATACTTTCTCAGGATGTTGCCTCTGAGCATTTTTGAAGCCAATTGTTTGTTCTTGGCCCTGCACAGTTTTTGATACTTTTGCTTTAACTCTGCAATGATGGCATTTTGAAACAATAAATTCCTTCTTAAGTTCTTAGGAGTTCCCTTCATTTGCTGTTTTGTCTTTGTCTTTGGGGAATCTTGTCTCTCCATTTTCTTCATCAGTGGATCATACTTTTTTAAAAGTTTTATCAAGTTTGACATTTGTCATGCAACGATCTCTGTATGTTTTTGAGCGAACTCTTCCAACCTTTTTCCTTCCATCAAGTATTTGACTTCTCATTCCTGTTGCAGATGATGAGGAAGGGGTATCAGGGCGTGCAGGTATGTTGGCCTCATGTTCTGGCTGCAAGTCATCTGGTGACTGAGGTGGTGTGTTGCCTGATAGGTAGGTCTCCATTGCAACTGTTCTCTTTAAAGTCTGTCTTCTATTCCGTTGGTTGCATTTCCATTGCCTTGTCTTGCTTATTTGTTCTCGCTTTGTAAGCTCAGAGATAGATTTAACTTCTTCCTTATCTTTTTTCTTCCAGTATCTCTTCCTGTCTATTTGCAGATGTTCCTGGTATCGGATCTTTTTTTACATGTTTTTTCTATGTCTGTGACCTCTGTGCTGTTTTATGTGGCATCTTTTAAAAGCAAAGAAAAATACTACTTAAGTTTTCAACTTGTGCACACCTTGGAGAATTTTCTAGATTAAATTAATTTAAAACATGATTAAATTAAAAACATTTAAAAAGTAATAACAATGGATTTTGCCATTTCCACCACGTTGTGTCATTTCCACCAGTTAAGTTTGTGATGGAAATGACTGTGATGGAAATGACTGTCATGGAAATTACTGTCATGGAAATGACGCTTCTACAGTTTTTGGAGAAAAATGACAGACTGCTTAGCATGCTTTGGCTAGTATTACAGCTAGCATATAGTTTACACTAAATACATAAAAAGTTAAAAAATAATAATAATAATTCTACCACAAATTAAAGAAACTATAGCCTGTTTGGAAATGACCGACAATAAAAATATTCTCTACACAAGCAATATTTACCTAGATTTTTCTTCAACTTCTGGACATCACATCTGGAACAACTGTAGCCATGTGCTTCAGTGTCGCAATAAGTTTCCGTGGTAACTAAATTAACATTCTCCAAAACTATTAATGAGGAATTTGCCCTCAATGGTGGAAATGACACCACTACCAAAGGACGGGTATATTTTGTGTAAATAACAATATAAAGGACATACTCACAATAAATATTGATATAATTGTATTTAATTGACTCTCTCCATAGTAGATAACATGATATAATGTGTAATTATTCATGTTTGCTCATAGAAAAACAGTAGGACCTCAAAAACAGGGGACAAGGGCAAAACAGTGAAACTGAGGTATAAAATGCATCTGAAAAGTATCTCAAATTCTTGATAGAGAGGTGTTAACAAATCTGGGGGATTGTAGTGTGAACTTAACACATAAAGAATAGAAACATATTTTTTTAAATAAAATCCCCAAAATGTACCCTGAAGACATAGAAGTGCCCGTAGTTGCAGAATCACCCATTAATAACTTGTTTCTCTTCAAATGGTTATAGAATACAACATGTTAGAGTCAACTAAGGGCCTTTTACACTGGTGCACTACTGAAAACTGAATTGTAGTTCAGCTCACATGAGATATTAAGAACATGAACGGGATTTAAAAGATAACACATTACAATTTAAACATCTCCACATGCTATTTTTCTGGACTTTTCTAGCTTTCGGTCCAAATGAAACATTTTGGGAGGGATGACCTGATGTGCATTTTGTGTCATTTTTAACTACATAAAATTACATTAGCCTTCCCTATAGACCTGCATGAAAATCCATTGTAGATTCAGTGAGCAGGTCATCTATTGGGCCAGGGCTGGGTCTCTCACAGGGGACTAGGCTGATGGCATCACTTACCGCTCAACTGTTTTCAAACTGTGCTTTTGAGATCATCCTGAACATGTGTAATGGTAACTCCAAAATGTGTAATGGTAACTCCAAAATGTGTAATGGTAACTCCAAAATGTGTAATGGTAACTCCAAAATGTGTAATGGTAACTCCAAAATGTGTAATGGTAACTCCAAAATGTGTAATGGTAACTCCAAAATGTGTAATGGTAACTCCAAAAGCACATTTTCAGGTAGTTTTTTCTGATGCCATTCAAAACAAAGCAAGTTGATCCAGTCAAGTCAACCTTTCATGGTACTAAACAGACGACTTAAAGCTTAAACCAAACTGCTGGTCCAACCCACTGCTCATACTGTGTTCATTGAAATATACCATATGAGAAGCAGTGAATACACTAACTTGCATTTGGCTGCCCTCTGTTAGAGAGATGCAACATGCAGAAATCGCTTCTCCAATTCATAGTTCCTAAAATTCTAATAGTTTGCCTAGTTTCAGTTTGTGACAAAACCAGCACTCATAGTGTAGAGAATCATTATACCATCTAAACCGCTGTGAAATATATTTTACATAACCCAAAATATTGTGTTTGAAGCTGGTGTACAAAACTGAAAGTATAAGATGCAAAAAAACACATTTAAATCAAATCAAATGTATTTGTCACATACACATGGTTAGCAGATGTTAATGCGAGTGTAGCGAAACGCTTGTGCTTCTAGTTGACAATGCAGTAATAACATCAATTTCCATCAATTCCCATTATTAAAGTGGCTGGAGTTGAGTCAGTGTGTTGGCAGCAGCCACTCCATGTTAGTGATGGCTGTTTAACAGTCTGATGGCCTTGAGATAGAAGCTGTTTTTCAGTCTCTCGGTCCCAGCTTTGATGCACCTGTACTGACCTCGCCTTCTGGATGATAGCGGGGTGAACAGGCAGTGGCTCGGGTGGTTGTTGTCCTTGAGGATCTTTATGGCCTTCCTGTGACATAAGAACGGGAAGCATAGAAATAACTTACATTGAACAGGTCTATGTGAATTTGGTCGGGTCGCCCAAAAAGTTACATCTTGTATCTTTAGAGGTTGTGGAATTGGCAGGTTCAGCATCATGTGTGACAGGACACAGACCATTTACAGTATGTTCTAAAATCACCTTTTTTGGAAAGTACTTGGCAGATTTATAGTAAAGAGAAAGAGTAACCAAAAAAGTGATCTACATGTCACATGTTATATCTTTCCTCCCACTAAATTGCCCCAGGACAACTCTAAACGTCAGGATTACACAAGAATATGCAATGCCTTTGGCATTTCCCCCTTACTTTTTCATCTTCCCTGGCAAGAGCAAAGTGTTTTGAATGTGCCTATATAGACAGCTACAGAAATCAGAGCTATATGTGTGCATATTACAAATACACCAGTTAATGATGATGATAATAATCATTTGTTTGTTAATTTCTGTAATAAATATACCCTACTACATGTAGTAAGGATTTTAATTTATATGCACAGTTGGATTTAAATAATCTATGTTTTAATAAATTCACTGTTTATATTTATATTTCCATAGAGCGTTCCAATATAGACAAAGGACAAACAAATTTATTTGTATCTATTCATCAAATCAGTATGAAGAGATACAGAACACCATTAAATATGATGCATAAAATAGTCACTGAATGTATCAACATTATAATCAAACTTACTGCAAAAGAGAAATCCAATGATTCCTTTGTGCATCAATACATTTTATAATAACCACTGTTCACAATGTCTTACAAAAAAGGTAAAGATGATACAGAGCTATTGTTTTACGGTAAAGCTGATCCATCACAATATCAGTCTTTCCCAAATTAGCGTTCATATGCCATACTATGGACTAAAACAGAAGAATTCTAAACCTGTGTGTTGAAGCTGCTTCTGCCTCAGCACCACAGAGAGCCAGCCATGGCAGGTCATCAAAAAGCAACTTGTTCCCACTCCACCTGTTCAAAACGCTATTAATCTGCAGCCTTCCAATAGAAGGCTTGGCTTTGTCCCGGGAGCCAATAGAAATACGAGAGCTGCAGGACCGACCAATCCAAGGCAGCATTCTAATATGTCCTTTCTTTATCAAGGTGCCACTCCACTTCAAGATACTGCTTATTTATGACCCCCGAGGAGAGAGCAGGGAGGAGATATTTGTCTTAAGGAGCAACTGTGAACACTGTTTCTCAGGTTGCACAACACCTGATGTTGATTTTGGAACTGTCACCTTCAGTACCATGGTACAAAGCAGGTGAAGGAAGACAGTGAAGAGGTTTTATGCTGGCACCAGCCCTCTGCTGTCATAGCCAGCTAGAGAGACACCTCTGCAGATAACAGTGACCTGGTGTAATCTAGTCCTCAGATAGGGGACATTGGCATCAGCATCATTTGAACATCAACAGACTGGATTAAGAAATAAGAACACAATCAACGAACCCGTATTCATCCAGTCTTGGTGAGAGAGGTAAACGTGAACCTTTGTGGGCCGCACTGGGTCTTTTCATGACTGGACCTTGTTAGGTGAGTTGGTGAAATCTAAAAGTGGAGGCACTTCTCATGGATTCCAACATACCGGGGTCTTTTCTGTTCAACAACAGCCTGAACCAGTTCTCCTCGGACTTAAAAGCACCTGTGTGTCAGTACTCAGTGCCCAACTCCTACTACAAGCTAAACCCAGGCCTGAACAGCCAGCTGCAGGCAGCAGGCACACCCCACGGCATCAGTGACATCCTCAGCCGTTCCATGATGGGTGCTACGGGCACTACCACCCTGCTCTCTGGATACCCTACCATGGGGGGCTTTGGCACTGTGGCCACCCCGGGGGTCTACTACAACCGTGCAGACTACAACCCCTCACTGGGCGGCTTCACCAAGCCTGGCGCTGAGTGCCCCGTGAAGGGTCGCAGTGGCAGCTGCTGGGTAGAGAGTGGGTACGAGTGGAGAGGAGGGAGGCAGCAGTGCAATAACAGTGAGTAACTCCGCACTATAGTCACCTAAACATCACACGACTCACACACCAACTGACTGAGGCATGGCTTATATCACCCATCCATAATACTCAGATAACTGTATTATTAGCTAGATTCTTATCATGTTTTTTCTCAAAGCTTAAACAAATGAATATATTTGGTGTAAATTACTTTTGTAACTCCTCTGTTTAATTAAAAAACAAATATCTTAAAACATTTGAATAACTTAATTTCTCATAAGTTTTTAAATCAAGGTTCTGTTAGTTAAAGGTGAAAATATATTTTTGTATAAAGTGTATGGCAGTCTATTGTAATCTATAATGTAATTGTATGTGTCATTGTTTAAATACTGGTTCTCACTAACCATTCAGTCTTTCAGTAAAGATAGTGTACATAGAATTTGGCTGACTCATTCACTTAACATACACATATCTGGAATCTGATTACATGCTATACAAGGATAATGCTGCATAGGTCACATAAAACATTTTAAGATGTGAAAAAAGTTTGTATTGAGAAATGTATCTAATATTATATCGGATCATCTCTGCAATACAAACACACACAAAAATACAGTACAATTGGTTGTATATTCATTTTTATTCCTCCAATATGAGTATTTGACTAACTACTACTAATATTTTACAGATGTGTAAAAATATCTATGTAATTGACCATCATTATTTACCTCACTCTTTGTATGCAGTCTCCAAGTGACGTAAATTGAAAATAAGTGTAATGCACACTTCATTTCCAGACATTGGGCATCTAGAGGATATTTCAGGCAGGAAGAAGCACACCAGACCTACATTCAGTGGACATCAGATATTTGCCCTGGAGAAAACCTTTGAGCGGACCAAGTACTTGGCTGGGCCAGAGAGAGCTAGACTGGCCTACTCCCTGGGCATGACAGAGTCACAAGTCAAGGTAAAGCAAAAGTCCCCATATAGACAGATCTAAATGCATGCACTGACTATACACTTCATCTGAATTAATTTAGTAAAAAGGATTACAGTATTGTATAACTGAATGTATGCTGGTTAAAATAAGAAATCCCACTAAGTAAAGAAATTATTTAAATCAGGTGTGGTTCCAGAACCGCCGCACTAAGTGGAGGAAGAAGAGTGCCTCAGAGCCCAGCTCCACCCAGGCGATGCGGGGTGAGCAGGGAGGGGAGGCCTCGGAGAACGAGGTGGAGGATGAGGAGTACAACAAGCCTCTGGATCCCGACTCGGACGACGAGAAGATACGACTGCTGCTGCGCAAACACCGCCGGGCTTTCTCTGTACTCCGCCTTGGACCACATCACGTCTGACACATAAACACAAAAGCTGCCACGCACACACGCACACAGACACACACGCACACATCAGATGTGCATGTTGTAGCAAGGGGTAGCATTAAACACATTTTGTAGTACAGACAGACACACAACTAAATATTCAAGCATGTTCAAAATAAGGCACATTTATAATACAGTAAGTTTAAGGAGAAAAAAGGGTAACGGTTCACGTGAAGTGATGCCTTGACGTACCATATTTGTAACCATAATGGAAACAGAGGGAAGATGTTACCATTAAATGATGGGTGAAACAGTTTAAATTGAAAATAGAATTCATCAATGACTTTCAATGAGGCAAATGGTTAACTGTTATGTAGGAAACCCATTATGACCTATTATCCTCAGCTGCACCATGATGGTTGCATCAAACGTGAAAGGAAATAGTTTCTCATGTGTACATACACATTATAGCAGACCAAAGCTAAATAGATATGTAAACCATGGATAATGCAGTTGACAGTACCCGTTTTATTTGAGTAGAATAAACACTTCAGGTCAAGGACTTTCTATTTCAGTTCATCAAATTAATTTGCTTGTTGTACTCTTAATATTGAATGTCCATTTGAACTTGTTTCAGTCAACTGCTGTACTATGAACACAGAATATTTCTATTATTAACTCTGATTCATTTAATTGAGAGCCTGGCAATGCTGGGTTTTTTTTAACACTGGCGTTGAGGGTACACATATCAAGATAAGTCTTGACCTTTTATTTTGACTAATGTGTTAGCTAATGTCATGCAGACATGCAAGCTTTCCTGACATTTGAGGGTTTCTGCGCATCCAAATTAAGTTGCATAAGGATAATGTAAATGAATGATGACATTTTTAATTGTACAATAAATTATTGTGAATTATTTATTGAATACAATGGTACAATGATTGTGTCATGCCTTGGTTTTTCAGTAATTGTTTTCATATAAAAGACAACAATCCCCAAACAAACAACTTATACTGTGCTGTATCTGACATCTAAACAGACATTGAAGTCTATATCAGCAATAGAGTTGTTAATACATTAAAAGCGACAGTTTAGACAGATGGTGGGTAGAAAGGCACAATCATTGAGTAGAAGTGAGGGGTCAAAGGCCAATCCCAAGGTGATCTATGTAGTTACCAGGGTGCTGGAATTGGACTGGCTGAACTGTTCTGTGTAGAAGACAAAGCCATCAGACCCATCCACGCCATCACAAAATCAATGCTACTATTCTATTTAATTCACTAATTGAATATCTCTCACCCCTGGCCCCTGCAGCTCAGTGCTGTTTGTCATTAGGACAGATGCTACGGAAGTGTGTGAGGGTGTGCCCAGCACCAGGGGAAATATGCATTGTGCTTGTTGTACTGTTGAAACAATTATGCAATTGTTGATAGTAAAACATCAACAAGATGCTAGTCTCCCTAGGCAGACGGGTTGCCTCCCACAATGTGAACAATGCCCCAGGTCTGGGATTTCTGAGACTAACAAGACGCTAACGTCAAGAGTTAGGTCGCTCTACAGTTCAGGATAGAGATATGTTAACAGCAACAGCATACAGACTGCAAACTTTGAGAATATAACCATATGAATATGCTATACCAGATACCTTTCTACTACTAAAAGTTCTATACACAGGAGAGAAAAGGCAGGGAAACCCATCTCTGAGAAAAGCTGAAGAGCAACATTGATATCAGTCTTGGCATGGTTGGGAAACCAAGCCTGTGCTGTATCACTGAATCTAGGAAACTCTCAGAACACTTCAGTTCTTGTGCAGCTTCATATGAAAGTGAAAAAAATAAATAAAAATTCAAAGAGCCCAGTTCTGTGAAACTGCAAAAGCTCTTCATAAATGAGACTTGCATATTCATGGAATCTGCTTTACTTAAATCTTTCAGCATCTAGGCCAGGACAGGTCATTTCCATTGTTTTTGGTGCGCATTTTACATTTGCTGACTGCAGACTGTACTTTTTCTGCTGATTATTTTGCCTAGCACTTGATAAATCCAAGGCAACGGTATTGGATCAACATTTGTCCTCCAAAATGCAATAATTGTGAGGATCGGATTCAGAGCAACTCACAATTTCAGTTGGCTTTTCCTTTCTGGAGTTTTAAAGGGTATTGATCGAAACAACTTGGCCAGTTCTGACCGTCCGAAACAGCCAGCCCATTCCACCTTGAGAGGGCACGTTTAATATCCCATCTACTTCACACAAAGTCCTATCAATACGCAGCCTCACTTTCTCTCTCCAACCAAAGAGGCAAGTCTCAGGCTGGGCTGGATTCTCAAACCAAAAATGGGAATAATTAACATGGCCATAATAAGTTCAAGTTGAGTGTGTAAGGCCCAGATGGACATTTAGCATGAGAATAATCAAATAAAAGTTTACCTATTTCAGCATGACCTCTCCAAAACACCTTGCAGTGATCTGTGTGTGTTCCTCCCTGACAGCAAGTATAACCCATTGTAACCCAGTTGATGGGAACTGTTTAAGGACACTCCACCACGAGCATGGGAGAGTCCAGGCATTCTCGTTTCATGCATTAGGCCTACATTAAAGGAGTGGTACGTCGTCGGTGGTATGTTACAAACCAGCTGCATCCAGTGTTGTCGATAAGCATTGGAGTGAAACCATACATAAAGAGCTTTATTTGAAATCACATGGCAATGGTTGTGTTATGCAGAGCACTGGTGTGACTGAAAGAGAAAGCCCAATAGTGATCAGAGTTACCTGCCAAAAGGAAAACCCTTGCACAACTCTAAGATAAATTGCAAGTAGAATGCCAACCGAAAAGAAACAAGCTAGTAGCTCTAAAATTGATATTGATTTTGCAAAGGTAGAATCTCATTAAGGGAGAGTTATACAATAATGTAATTGCAGTGGTCAACATTTATTTACAAAACTGGAAGCATTACAAGAATGTAGTGTTTGTTTGTGTTCGACCAGAAATGACAAACATTAGTCCACTCCATCTAACAATACTACTGGCCTCATGTTGAACTCCAAACCAAGAGCATTCCGCGAAGGGCATTATTAGAATATGTTGACCATACCATGAATCAACTACTACAAATATGTTATTGACAGGTGGGCCTTGCACTTTCCACGCAGACACATCAATCATTAATTGTAAACAAACGTAAGGAAATTTGAGAGGGTACAGATTAAAAGGATCTATACATTTGAACTAATGAATCCTGGTATTATCAGTCTACAATTACTTCACAGCAGATTGAGTGTAAATCAGTCAACACATACTACAGAGGAAGATTGATTACAAATGATGCATTTTCTACCTCAAAATATAGGGAGTATAACAGTAAAATAAATAAGTCATTAATATGCATTGATCATTTAAGTCCATTCTGAATAACACATACAACTATAAAATAATATGAAAACCATGATTATATATTAAAAGTCTTTGAATTAGTCTGTAATAAAACAACATTATGCAAACCAGCCATCCATTTCATACAAAATACAGAGGATGGACAATGAACAAAGATCTGCTGCAGCACAAATCAACATAGAACACCGAATATAGATAAAATCAATAAAATAACTTCAACCAAAATAATATAGTGGTTTCAAGCTTAAAATGTTGTGAACTTTGCGTGTGTTTGTGTGAGCATGTGCCTGGGTGTGCATGCGCCTGGGTGTGCATGGGTGTGCTTGCATGTGATTTTGTGTGTGGCTGTGGTATCAGACATCCATTCCAGACACATTCATTTAAAATAATTGTATGGTAAACAAGTTATAGTGATTTGGCAGAAGTTAAACTGATCACAGTAACTGAAACAGTAAAACAATAGATGGGTTGTTCCACGAAATGAGTGCCTTTTGCGTCCATTTGATATTTTAAGAACAGATGATGCACAAATATTTAATTTTAAAAGCCAGTTATATTCAATTAAGTGCCCTTTAATATAGACCACACAGATAATTCAATAAATCAGATGAGTAAAGACTCTAAACATCTCTCCGTGTACCCTCTGTGACTTCTAGGAAGATTAACCCACTGAACCCCAACACTTCTCCAAGTTTTCACCATCCTTGTAAAGCCCTAGCTATTTTGTTGCTTTGACAGTCATTTCTGAAGATAATTTATTTAATGTGATTAGTAATTCATTTATGTCTGTTACTCATTTTAAGGCCAACCCTGTTACGTGAACTGAACTCTTCATTTAATATGGTTAAACTACTCCTTTTTAAATATATTTTTTCCAAAAGAAAAATGAACATCTAATTGCCAAATCAGTGTAAAAGCAGGTGAGCTGGTTCTACTCTTTTTGTCCGTTTTCTGGTGTTTTGTGGTGGAGAACTGAGCTGGTGGAGAACAACACGTCAACCCTGTTACCCACATATAGACAGTCTACATTTTTTATTTTTTATTACATTTTTTGGGTGAAGCTTGCATTCAATTTCCACTCTGTTGAACACAACAAGCTTATATTCCCCGTCACAAGGGGATTTGCGGCTGATTTACAGTGGCAAGAAAAAGTATGTGAACCTTCTGGAAATACCTGGATTTCTGCATAAATTGGTAATAAGATTTGATCTGATCTTCATCTGGGTCACAACAATAGACAAACACAGTCTGCTTAAACAAATAACACACAAACAATTATATGTTTTCATGTCTTTATTGAACACACCGTGTAAACATTCACAGTGCAGGGTATGTGAACCCTCCACACATAGTGTTGTATGTTTCATCCAAGAATATTTAGCCAGTAGCGCTGTGGAACATCCAGGTGCACTTTTGGAAACATAAAACGCGCAGCAATGTTTTTTTTTGACAGCCGTGGCTTCTTCCATGGTGTCCTCCCATGAACACCATTCTTGTTTAGTGTTTTACGTATCGTAGACTCGTCAACAGAGATGTTAGCATGTTCCAAAGATTTCTGTAAGTCTTTAGCTGACACTCTAAGATTCTTCTTAACCTCATTAATCATTCTGCACTGTGCTCTTGCAGTCATCTCTGCAGGATGGCCACTCCTAAGGAGAGTAGCAACAGTGCTGAACTTTCTCCATTTATAGACAATTTGTCTTATCGTGGACTGATGAACGTCAAGGCTTTTAGAGATACTTTTGTAACCCTTTCCAGCTTTATGCAAGTTAATAACTTGTAAACTTAGGTTTTCTGAGATCTCTTTTGTTCGAGGCATGGTTCACATCAGGTAATGCTTCTTGTGAAGAAAAGCAAACTCACATTTTGTGAGTGTTTTTTATAGGGCAAAGGCAGCTCTAACCAACATTTCTGATCTCGTCTCATTGATTGGACTCCAGGTTAGCTGACTCCATTAGCCTAGGAGTTCACATACTTTTCCCAACCTAGACTGTGAATGTTTAAATTATGTATTCAATACAGGCAAGAAAAATACATTAATTTGTGTGTTATTAGATTAAGCAGACTGTTTGTCTATTGTTGTGACTTAGATGAAGATCAGATCAAATTTGATGACCAATTTATGCAGAAATCCAGGTAATTCCAAAGGGTTCACATACTTTTTCTTGCCACTGTAAGATTAAATTGTCAACCCTGTTACTTTATTTGGCACTTAATAGGCGCTTTCTATAGTAATTGTTTTATTAAACCTCTTGAGATGTTTGTGTTTTTTATTACGTTGACCATGTGCTCTTTATGACAGAATGTTAAAATTAGGTGAATGCATCATTAAAAACTAAATAACATTCAGCCAGTTCCCCTGAACAAGATAAATCTCTATTAGCACACTCCTCAATTCTCTAAAAAGACGAACAAATATTTGAAACTTTGAGGAGTTACTTTAAAGGACTAGCCCATAGTTTGTGGAATAAAGCACTTCATGGTAACAACGTAGCTGCGTACCACAGGCAATACGCATCAGAAATGAAAACAGACTACATAACTGCCAGCTATCATGGTGTCCTGACTTAATGTCCTGTAGAGTAGGGACTAACCTTACAGTTGAAGCATAATAAGTTTGTCCATTACATGGGCCCACCCCATAATATGTCAATGTACAACCCGCCAGAGAGCACACCCAGCAGAGTGGAGTAGCAGGCAGGCAAAGCCCAGTGATAATCAGTATTCAGCAGCATGTAGATGTTATATTTTAGAGTCTGCGGGAATCCAAGTTAGAGGTTCGATGGGGAGGGAGGGCATTTCCGTTTTTCATACTGACCTGATGGGCTCCCAGCCTGAATCTGGTCCCACTGGTCTTTTACATGATCTTATTGATTTAAGCTGAGTTATAACCATAGTTATGGAAGGAGGTTAGGAAAAGAGACCTCAGTGTGGCATTTTTTTAAAAAGTAGACTGTTTGAGGGATGAGCTGGGATAGTATGTACAGTGCATTCAGAAAGTATTCACACCCCTTTACTTTTTCTACATTTTGTTGTCAGAGCCTGTATTAAAAATAGGTTACATTTAGATTTTGTGTCACTGATGCACACACAATACCCCATAATGTCAAAATTGTTTTTTTTTTAATAATTATTTTGAAATTAATAATAAATGTAAGGTTCAAATGCCTTTAGTCAAATAAGTATTCAACCCCTTTGTTATGGCAAGCCTAAATAAAAAAATAAAAAGCAGACGCTGTCAAATATCCCTTTGAGTATGGCGAAGTTATTAATTAGAGGTGTCCTTCCTAACTCAGTTGGAGGAGAGAAAGGAAACTACTCATGAATTTTTGTGATTTTGGTTGTGATATGAGAAAACTGACGATGGATCAACAACATTATACTCACTCCACAATACTAATCTTGTCTCTATGGGGGTGCCACAGGGTTCAATTCTCGGGCCGGCTCTTTTCTCTGTATACATCAATGATGTCGCTCTTGCTGCTGGTGATTCTCTGATCCACCTCTACGCAGACGACACCATTCTGTATACTTATGGCCCTTCTTTGTACACTGTGTTAAAAAACCTCCAAACAAGCTTCAATGCCATACAACACTCCTTCTGTGGCCTCCAACTGCTTTTAAATGCTAGTAAAACTAAATGCATGCTCTTCAACCGATTGCTGCCCGCACCCGCCCACCCGACTAGCATCACTACTCTGGACGGTTCTGACTTTGAATATGTGGATAACTACAAATACCTAGGTGTCTGGTTAGACTGTAAACTCTCCTTCCAGACTCACATTAAGCATCTCCAATCCAAAATTAAACCTAGAATCGGCTTACTATTTCGCTACAAAGCCTCCTTCACTCACGCTGCCAAACATACCCTCGTAAAACTGACTATCCTACCGATCCTTGACTTCGGCGATGTCATTTACAAAATAGCCTCCAATACTCTACTCAGCAAACTGGATGTAGTCTATCACAGTGCCATCTGTTTTTTCACCAAAGCCCCATATACTACCCACCACTGCAACCTGTATGCTCTCGTTGGCTGGCCCTCGCTACATATTCGTCGCAAAACCCACTGGCTCCAGGTCATCTATAAGTCTTTGCTAGCACCATAGCTGGGTTGTGTTCCGGAGGATGCACGGCTCTCGTACGGGACTAACTACCAAATGGATACCACGAAATTGGGGAGAAAAAAGGGTAAAAAGGTATTTATTTTTTATAAAACACAAGGCCAAATCTACACTGGAGTTGCTTACCAAAATGACATTGAATGTTCCTGAGTGGCCTAGTTACAGTTTTGACTTAAAACGGCTTGACAATCTATGGCAAGACTTAATAGCGCCTGTCTAGTAATGATCAACAATCAACTTGACAGAGTTTGAAGAATTTT
Organism: Oncorhynchus clarkii lewisi; assembly: GCF_045791955.1. NCBI lineage: Eukaryota > Metazoa > Chordata > Actinopteri > Salmoniformes > Salmonidae > Oncorhynchus > Oncorhynchus clarkii. The sequence continues at coordinate 18,282,777 of NC_092176.1, forward strand.
AAGAGGTATAATGGGCAATATTGTACAATCCAGGTGTGCAAAGCTCTTAGAGACTTACCCAAAAAGATTCACAGCTGTAATCGACTTTTACAAAGTATTGACTCAGGGGTCTGAATACTTACGTAAATGAGGTGTTTCTGTATTTAATTTTCAATAAATTTGCTAAAATGTATAAAAGCATGTTTCACTTTGACATCATGGGGTATTGTGTGTAGATGGGTGAGATTTAAAAAAATGTAATCCATTTTTGGAATTAGGCTTTAACACAACAACATGAAATAAGTCAAGGGGTATGAATACTTTCTGAAGGCATTGTATGTACTAGTGAAATGTATGTTTTGAACAAAAGACAACACAACATGAGAATGCACAGAGAAATGTGTATTATGCTACTGCTCTATTCTGAAGAGGGACGCAACCTGGCCAAACATGCTGACGGTGTTTTGAAATACTGTGGTAGCTTTTGTTTATTGTGTTTCTGAATATTTGATTTAAGCATACTTATATTGATAGTAACCAGTTAAAAGTTAGAAAATAAATAGGTAAAATGAAAGACTACTAAAATACAACTGAAAAGCATGCATGCATATTCCATTCAGGGATGTCAGAAGGAATACTTAACCGTAGACCCTTGACACTTGAAAACCGTTTGATCAGCTAGAGTTAGGGTATTTACTTGGTAAGATTCCAGTGTGTGTGTCCTCACATGTCTCTTTAATCCCATTGGGACAGACCGGTGCCCTCCATGACAAGACCAGCAGTCCCACATTGTCTTTTCTTTGGCCCTATTCCATCCAGCAAACTGCCACACATACTCTGGTTCCAATGGTTGAGCACTGAAGGTAGGACTCCAGAAAATACCCCTGCATCTCTGTGTATTTTGGGGTCAGACAATTTAAGATATATGGCCGAGCACAGGACAGAGCAAATTGTCCGTCAAAAAAATCCATAATGCTGATGATCAAATCTGTGGTGATGTCACCCAAGCCATGGCAATCAATAACTTGGAGTGAGAGGAGAAGAGAACATGAGAAACCTGGTTGGGTGGATACTGACTGACTGCATGTACATCAGGGAGAGGCTGGGTCCCGTGACTGGCTAGGAGCTGTTCTGTTTATCCTCTGGTACAGATAGTGGAGTGGGAGTGTGATGGTGATGGCCAGTGGGACTTGTGTTGGATAGATACTGGCATACCTAAAGGGAGAAAAGTTAATACACTCTTTACCATCCACAAGGAAAACATAACATCTATAAATAATTTGTTATTTCAATGTGTAAATGAATGATATAAGATTGGTTAAAGGAGTTACAAAAAAATAAAACATAAAAGTCCAAATTGGGTGAAATCCTACTGGATTCATAGATGGAACCAGGAGAGGCATGGCAGACCAGATCATCACATATGATTTGGAATGCTGTCCATCTCATTGAAAAGCTCATTGACAGCCCTAAGTTCTTCCGATGCATAAAGCAAAGCCAGTTCAGAAAGGGAACCTGAGTGCATCTAATTAGATGCTAGTAACAATCCCGCTTACCTTATTTGGCGGTCCATTTAAACTGACGGGATCTGTTCAAACATCCTACTGCCACTTGCTGCTACTGCTAGTATGCGTTTGCTCCCACCACCAAACCAGCTTCCACCGGTTAGGTTCTGTTTTCCTGCTGGGGGATTGGTATAGCCATCCACGCTCACTGCTTGTAGGTCATTTTATATATTGATGCTTTGCTTGGGCTGTGAGCTACCCTGAAGGAGCAGAGCCTATATCGCCAAGACTTGCATTATTAATTCTTTAATAAATGGTTAAACATATTTTTATGTGGTGTTTCCTTTCTGAAATGGCTTTCATCACCTTTAGATCCTCCTGAAGAGGAATCCTCATAGAGGAGAGAACCATCCTATGAAAAAGCCATATAACAGGCAGCAAAACAAAATCACGGGCGTAAAAATGTCAATACACTGCTCTGCACGATGCATGTCTCTCTGGCCGGCGATCTGTCTGGTAATGAATGAACAGAGGTCCCACATTGGGCTTGGTGTAGCTACACACAGTGACAGAAGAGAACATTCTATAGACATAGATCAACAGAAGTGACATTAAACTACATTATGCACAAAGGAGACAGTTTGTCCACAGAGCCACTTCATCTTAGTTCATCCCCACAGCACTCCACTGGACCAGCCTGGCCTTTGGCTCTCTGGGGAATAAGGCCCAGGAGCTGGAAATGATTTTGGCCTGTAATCGCTCTTTCAGAGTGACCCCCTGGTTATGGTCCTGTATACCTACACAACATATACTACACACTCACTAGCACATATACTCTTACCATTGAGCGGGATCCTTGTCAATGGCCATGCGTCTTCAGTGCAAAGGACAAGAAAACAGGCTAGGAAAAAAGGAGGAATACACAATGGTACATAAGTTTCCTTCTGTTTATCAAGGGCCGTTTTCAAGACCAGACATGTTACATTATATAAAAAAAAACATTACCTTGTGGTCTCCCATGCAGACATTAGGGCCCATTGTGTTGTAAACAACACTGCTCGCTCCCTCATCTCTCTAAAATGAAGCACACAGCTGTTTAATAGGCCTGTAGAACATGGATCTATGGTAAATACATCAATTAATCCATGAAGTGTGGATGGCAGAGTGTTGCCAAGTGACTCACCCTGTGGATGATATCTTGGGCAGTGTGAGACATGAGAATGCGGTCACACCAGGAGGGGCAGCGAGTGTTCATGTACTGGGTGGGTTTAGTGTAGTCCTCACAGTATGGGTAACTGACAGACAGACACACAGCATGGCAGTGATAGTGTCAGCAGGAACACTCCTTAGGCATAGTAACAGGGATTGATCGTAATAGTGCCAGGCCTGCCAGGGATGAGGCTTACCTGGGTGGAAACAGAATGTCTTCCTCTGTAATGACATCTTGAAAGGCTGAGATCTCCTTGTCATACTTCAGAATCTGAGGGATATAGAAGGATTAACAATTACTGGAGGTCTGAAAACATGGTATCTGCAAACCATAAAGATCTGCATAATGTGAATATTCAATTTCACCTAGAATTCACCATTACTTGAACAAAAATATTGAAACGCAACATGCAACAATTTCAAATGTTTTACTGAGTTACAGTTCATATAAGGAAATCAGTCAATTGATCTAAATTAAGCCCTAATCTATGGATTTCACATGACTGGGCAGGGGTGCAGCTATGGGTGGGCCTTGGAGGGCATAGGCCCATCCACTTGGCAGCCAGGCCCACCCACTGGGGAGCCAGGCCCACCCACTGGGGAGCCAGGCCCAGCCAATCAGAATGAGTTTTTACTCATAAAATGGCTTTTTTTACAGACAGAAATACTCCTCAGCATGAAGTGTACCATAACAGTTTTCATTAGGTTTCATTTCAATCCTGGCCACATGCCCACAGCTGGCAGCATCCAAGTGATTGGGTCGGGTGCAGCTGAAGCCAACCCAATCATAATGCCCATGGTCAATTTAGTTTGACATTCGATATCCATATCAGGCTAGTTAGGGACCTTCAGTAAATTACACGATATACATGGGACAACATATTTATGTCAATAGCTCCAAATTTCAACGACTTAAAAACCTAAAACCAACTATAAATTGTCAGAGTTCATATACAAATATTGAAAGCATTTAATGAGACAACTAAAAGATGTGCAACATGAAAATATTGTCCCATTTACATTGTGTAATTTATTGATTGTTCCCAACTAGCCCTAGAGATAGGCTACCCAATGTCAAACCAACTTTGCCACCGTTGCACACCAGGCGGCTGAAGCTAATTGGTGAAAGAAGTTGGCAAGCACTAGCTAGCCTAGGTGACTTCAAGACAAGACCTGGTTAGACTGTTTCAAGTTATCTAGAAGGGTGAGTGACTGTGTACTGTTTTGACAGAGTGAATGTACACACTCTTGCCATGTGCAACCACACACACACATACACACGAGACACACAAATTAAACCACCATCACAAGACGTGTGGCTTCAGTCATGGCCGCTGCATTTCTTAATGACCAAAAAATTAGGCCAAATCAGGAAGTTCAGCCCCCATTTAATGAAGTATTTTCTGTGGTTGTTTTCGGTTTAGAACTGGTAGGGACGGGAAAGGGAAATGGGCTCCCTAGTCAATTGGATACTGAATGCATTCAACCGAAATGTGTCTTCCGCATTCAGCCCAACCCGTCTGAATCAGAGAAGTGGGTGGGTGGGGGGGGGGGGGGTGCTGCCTTAAACGACATCCACGTCATCGGCGCCAAGGCATTAATGATTGCTGTCAAGGCAGCGAGTGGTAGCCCATGAGATTAATATGGGTGGGGTTGATGTATACAGCAGATAATGTTCTCACCGCTCTGCCGTTGTCCTCTGTGAACACTGCCTGGTGCAGGTAGGCAAATATCTTGGTCTCAATATGGAGAAGAACCTTGAGATGAAGGAACAGGGGATAGAGTAAACATCTGAATCTGAATAACAACAGGGAAACAGGATGGAAGAAGTTGATGGGTGTGGAGACTCACCTTGTGGTCATTGTCCTTTTGCTCACAGATAATTTTTTCCACCTCATTACTGCTGTCCTTCTTCACTGTCTGCACCACTGCTGAAGTGGACAAGTTCTGGAACACACACACAGTTCGGTCAACTAAAACTCAATAGTCATCTAACCATTAGTAAAGATTCTCGTGAAATTTTTAAGGAAGTGGGCCATGTAATAATACCTGGACCAGGCTAAGGGTGTCCAGGCGGAAGTTGAAATCCCCAAAAAGGAAGAAGGGGAGTGGGGTGTAGCTGCTGTCTGATATCCTGGAAGGAAACAACAGTGGTATTATTCGAAGTGGGCTCAATGCAAAAGCCTTGTATATCTCTCAAGTAGTTGCACTTGAGTTGTTCTCCAAAGCTGAGAATAGACAGGCCTACCTGTTGATGACATATCTCATGGCCTTCTGGCGGTTGTCTGAGTAAATGGAGGGACTGGCGTTACAGGCAATGAGGTTGGAGGCATCATGGAAGAGGTGTACGTTGACTAGGTCCAGACCCCTGCCGAGAGCACACACATGCACGCACGCACGCACGGACACACACACACACACACACACACAAAGTGAGAAGTGGCAGGCAGATCTATGAAAAAACGAAATTATTGGGAATTGTTATTGCCTTCTATCAAATCTACACGTGTGTATGTGTGGGAACTGTTCAGTGGTAGTTATGAAGAGCTTACTTATTAGTGAGTGCACTCGACGTCCATGCTAGTCCACAAAGAAACACATTTGTCTCCTGTGCCAAGCATTAACTCCTTTTCTGCTGCTGCCACCTGAACACAATTAATGTGCATACAACTGGCAGGCTGTGTTTACTTACAGGGTGACCTTGTAGCACTCTGCCCATGAACTCCTTTTGTCTAAGACCCGGTGGTAGTGACACAGGAGGGCAAATAGTAACTATTGTGCAGAGGAAACCGAGGGTGTTTGCTGAGCTTCAGCTTCAACCACTGCAGTAGCAGTGAGCAATGGGCTGACAGCTGGCTGTGACTGTTCGAGCAGCCTCTCTCTCTGTGGGTCCCTGTCTATTGATGAGCTGTGATAGTAGACAGTAGAGTAGAGTAATGTAGAGTAGAGTAGAGCACGTACTGGTTGTGAATGATCCACCGGGTCCTCATAAAGCCCTTCCTAGACCATTTGAACTGCAAAACACATCACACAACAGAAGCTATACCGATGAATGTTTTGTATGTGAAATGTTCAACAAATAGCACCATTTAACTAACTCATTGGAGGGCCATTCTGGTAATTATTGATTATTCAATACAATTTGTCTCATATCCCTGTCAGATTGGGCAGACTCCCCCTTCAGCCCCTATAGACCCATTTGTCCCAACACATCCCGGCCCACCCTGACCTCTCCCAGCCCACACACACACACTTACATCGGGCCAGAAATTCTTCAGGAATTTTTCTTTCTCCACTGTGGTTACTTCATCCAGGGAGCCTACATACTTGTTCTGTCCAGACACTGCTTTGAAATCCTTAACTGTGAGGGGGAGAGAGGCGTGGAAGGGTAAAATAGTGAGAAAACATGCAAACACTAATCAATAAAGTGACGTTCAGCTTATAACAGCACCATATGTGATCAGAGAACCTATAATCAGGCCATTAGGCAGTGTTTGGTCACTGTGCACTGATCTGACTGGCGACACAGAACATGGCAGGCTTGGGATGTTAATGGCTCTTCCATAAGCCTTTTCTGAAGAGCTTTTTCCATGCCTAACGTGACTGGACTATGCAACAAGAAAATAATACATCCCACTTTCAATTCAGATTCACTGATACGTCTGGGCCAAAAAAGGTGTCCATCCCCCGGCGACATTCAAAAGATGATCAGACACATTGTATAAAAATACAGACACAAATCTCCAGACTGACATACAAAATTGATCTTGCTTCCTCCTAAACTCTTTTGTGCCAAACTCTAATTATATTATAATCATGATATATTACAAAGGGCCAAGTTTGCACACCAGGACTGATGCAGATGTTCTGAAATTATCGCCATGTGCAGGGCCTGAATGGAAGTGATCCATCATAAGGTGATAACAAAATGTCATTAATCTTTTGTTATTCAAAGTCAATAATGATGTCATACAGATATGATTGTAATGTCCTTACCATTAAAATCATATTGGTAGATGTTTTTCAATGACTTATGGATGAAGTACATGCTTCCCAAGGCCTGTAAGGACAAATAATAAAATACAAGCTCATTTAAAACAATCGCTGAGAATGGCAGTTTGCTGTATTGATGATAGTATAGAGTTTGATTTAAGGTTGCAATTTTATTGTGTACATTAGCTAGTACAGTACAGGTAGACAGATTTTTTTTTCTGTTAGTGAATATAGAATGTCTGATTTTCCAATATTGCATCCTTCAAGAAATACCTTGTACAGTTCTCACTTATAGTTTGAATCCATGCCAAATAGTTATTTCAAGTTTCAACGTTATCATTTCTTGCGAAACAGCTTCATTCACTTCGACATGCTCAGGAGACATGCGAGACCATGTTGGTCAGACGCAGCACTCAGGCTTCAGTGGTAAAATACAGTCATAATGACTTAAAGAAACAACCCAATGTCTGAGTCATCCAACATGATCTGATTCTGTTTCCATTATTATCATGAACCATCCCAATCTACAGTAGATCTAGTCTCCTGCCACACACACCCGGCCTTCAATCCTCCCCTTTTTTCAAGCAATTATATTATGCTCAACTCACTCTTCTCCACAGAAACATACAGTCTTACTGCAATAACATGTACACAGTACACACTCAAACGGGCACACGCACATACACACACACGCAAGCACACAAACACACTTTAGCACCTAATCATCCCTGACATGGGCTGACAATTTTGATTGTACTAACTGCCTGCTTCAATGATCTGATTAATCAAACCCTGAGATCAATAAAGACAGAAAATTAAAACAATTTAAAAGGTATTAAGCAGTACGGCTGCTGACTGCCGCCTTGGCGGCTGCGACTCGGGTACGAAGAAAAATATGGCGGCACCCAGAGGGTCTCAGGCGTGACGGCAAGAGAGATCTCTCCCTGAAGAGACCATTCATCTTCACTGCCAGAGCAATCCTCATTTAATGGGATGGAGCTGTCCCTACTCCAACTAGCCCGGGTGACCAGCGATTAGGGATAGACCTGTCCATGTTATGTTGGGGGAGGAAGGGGGGTTAGCTGGGGGTTAGAGGAGAGAGAGGGGGTACGGACTAAACGGAGGGTCTCGCAAATTCGATCTAACATCGACTAATTAAACTGAATCCCTTGGTTATAGCAGTTATTAAATTACATCACATTTTATTTTGCTTGAGCATTAGCTCAGTTTTGAAGAAAACATGGTGGCAGTTTTAAGAGTGCTTACCGACCTAAGAAACATTGTATAATGTATTGTATATATAGTAAAGGTATCAATAGCATTGGATGTTTTTGTTGTTGATATTCTTAAAACCATAAAACTGTTTTATGACTGTAAAAGTCTGCTGTACCTTTTCTCAAAAACCTTAATGTCACACACACACACACACACAGAAAGGTTCTCCTCCACATACTCTGCCAACCACCTATCTTCATCAATCAGGTTTGTGCACAGTTTAATAAAAAACTATCGACTTACAAGTGATTTTTTATCAAAACACCATTTGTACAGGGAATGCCTGCATGCCTGCCTCCCTCCTCACAGCCCCTTTGAACAGAGACCCCTCCCCCCTATCCCTCAGCCTCTCCTGGCCAGGGAGCTGATGATCCACAGCCAAAGAGAAACAAATTGAAAATCAATGTGGGTGGCACAGGAGAAATGAGAATGAGGCATTGGGGGCTGCAGCCCTCTTAGGGCAGGGGAGGAGGGGCGCAGACACCCCAGCACAGCGGAAACATAGTCCCAGCTGTCCGCCACTCCCCTCAGCCCTTATTTATTGTTTACAAATGGCCTGGGATCAATAGTTTTAATCTAGAGTTAAATTTATTGACTTTGGCCTGTCTCCCCACACCTGGCCATTGACTTTCCCCTCCACTTCACACACTCTTGAGTGTGGACAGATCCATTGACCCCCACTGTCAGGGCTCCAGTGTTAGGGTCTCACCTGGGTGGGGTTAGGGTTAATCACACTCTGCACGTGATAGGGATGGACCCTCCCAAGACTGGATTTATGCAACAACTACTGTGTTGACCTGCCAGACCATTAGGAACCAGGCGCTACTATGACAGTTACAATGTGGCTCAGAATTAAAAAACGCTGGCAAACAGTCCTTATTCCTGGTACAGAGGCCATTGGAAAGGAGGCTGAAGATAGAGTTGGTCTGAGAGCTGGCAGTATGACAGGTGTGGAGATTGAGACAGCGTCCATGACAGAGACAGCCTCCTACAGCTCTATAATGGCAGTTTAGTGCTGTACTGACGCACAGTCATATACTATAGTTACATTTAGAGAGAGGTGGCGGGCCAGAGGATAGAGCCAAGACCAAGTGTATAAACCAGCCTTTAAACACATGGCCTCTGTGTGTACTCACACCTTGTAACTTTCAGAATATACAGTTCATCATACTATAACTTTGAGAAACATTCCCACACACATACTGTCACGTTGCAATGAACTCTACAAAAGGATACAACAGTTAAGTGTGTTGGTTTTTCTATTCCTTTCACAGGTCAAATATACAAGCTCAGCATGTAACCCAAGGTCCTGCCTACACACGGAGATCAAAACCAGACGGAGATCACAGACGGAGATCACACACGGAGATCAAAACCAGACGGAGATCACACACGGAGATCAAAACCAGACGGAGATCACACACGGAGATCACACACGGAGATCAAAACCAGACGGAGATCACACACGGAGATCAAAACCAGACGGAGATCACACACGGAGATCAAAACCAGACGGAGATCACACATGGAGATCAAAACCAGACGGAGATCACACACGGAGATCACACACGGAGATCAAAACCAGACGGAGATCACACACGGAGATCAAAACCAGCGAAACATCCAACTGGGATTTAGGGAAAACCAGGGAATTTATTGAAAGTTCTAGGAATTTTGCAACCCTAGGTCAAACTATACTGAACAGACACTGTATATAAAGGCAACAAGCAACAATTTCAAAGATTTTACTGAGTTACAGATCATATAAGGAAATGTAAATAAATTCATTAGGCTCTAATCTATGGATTTAACATGACTGGGAATACATACAGTGGGGCAAAAAAGTATTTAGTCAGCCACCAATTGTGCAAGTTCTCCCACTTAAAAATATGAGAGAGGCCTGTAATTTTCATCATAGGTACACTTCAACTATGACAGACAAACACATTGTAGGATTTTTAATGAATTTATTTGCAAATTATGGTGGAAAATAAGTATTTGGTCAATAACAAAAGTTTCTCAATACTTTGTTATATACCCTTTGTTGGCAATGACAGAGGTCAAACGTTTTCTGTAAGTCTGAAAATCCTACAATGTGATTTTCTGGATTTTTCCCCCTCATTTTTCTGGATTTCTTTTTCTCATTTTGTCTGTCATAGTTGAAGTGTACCTATGATGAAAATTACAGGCCTCTCTCATCTTTTTAAGTGGGAGAACTTGCACAATTGGTGGCTGACTAAATACTTTTTTGCCCCACTGTATATGCATCTGCTGGTCAAAGATAACTTGTAAAAAAAAGGTAGGGACGCGGATCTGAAAACCAGTCAGTATTTGGTGTGACCACCATTTGCCTTAAGCCTTAAGCAGTGTTGGGGAATAATCAGAATTGGTGGGTAACATAGATAAGATGTTTTATTTTCATGATATGCTTATGAGTTATTTTTAATAAGAATGTATTTTGTTGTACTATAGTGGTGGCCATTGGCAGTTATCTGTTCTATGTCAAGACTAAGTTGCATGGGCCGCAGAGAGGGGAGAGGTCAAGGTGTCATTGTGTGTAAACATGTCTTTTGCTCCACTGTGTCTGTGTGCCAGTCACTCCCTACTTTTCCCATCGGGGAGAGGAGGATGGCAGTGTCTGGAATCATTCTATGCTCCCCGTGAGCTTGTCCAGGATTGGTTGTATTTAGAATTGGTTGTATCTAAATGACAATTTGATATATGCCTGTTGATATGGAGGATTGGTTTATGGTTCTGGGTTTGAGTAAGGAGACAAAGCTGAACGATGTCTATATTATGTCTATGCTGTCTGACTATGTGTGTTCTTTGCTATTAAAGGATCTCAGTTGCAATATAGAGGGGGCTCTCAGAGAATTCATTGATAGACACTGAATTGATCTGAGAGTCACAGGGTTGTGATAGAGCTCATATAATTAAAGATGGACTTTGATAACTAACTCTGACTTGTGTGGTTTGCGCTCATGATTTGGTAAATAGAGGAAATTTCCACAACATTTGGCGACGAGGAGGGGATGTGAATCTTCACTCGGTGACCGTTCCTACGATCTAGGTAAATAAATTGTGCACGAGGGATCCCCTAAACTTGGGATCTCAGGGGAACCACACTTCGGGAACAAAGCAGATGGACCAACCTTTGATCTAAGAGGAAGCGAGCCGAGTGGATACCACATCTCGAACTGAGTTTTTTTTAAAGAAAAAGGTGAGCGAACCACACACAGATTTGAAGTCGAGTTTTTTAATTATGCCTGTTACGTATACTCTGAGCGTGAATTCCTTTGTAAGGAAGGCACCTTGGCGGCGTAAGCAGGGCCGAGTCAGGGGTTTTGTGGACTCAAAATATGCTCTGCACTGCCCGGTTGTCAGTGACCAAGAGCCCTCCTGACACTGAATTGATCACAGTGGGGATTTGGTGAGGTCTGTCGGGGTGAGGAGCCAGGGGACTGTGTGTTCTAGGTGAAACACGGCACTTGGTGAAGCCCTATTGGAAGAAGGACCTCATTCTGTGTGTCTGTGTGATTTGTCTAAGTGACCCTCAGATGTGGTGAATTCCAATTATTTTAAATGTGCTAGCCAGGTATGCCCTGGGTTACTCTGTGTGAGTATTTTGTTATGGGATCACTAGGTAATAGTTGTCGGACCGTTCTGTGTGAGCGGGGTAGGGTTGACTCTGTGTGGGCAAACCTTTTTTCTGATGTTCTGTGTGGACGTCTGACCAGTTCTGTGAGAAAATCTGACCAATCCTGTGTGGATGATCCTGAAAGTTCTGTGTGAGTACCTAAGATTTCTTACATTTTATATGGATTCTGTGAATTATTTGAAATTATGATCAATTGTATGTGTGTATAATCAATTACTAGAGATTTGATAAAGTAATGCTGAGAATGATTAGATACAATTTAAACCACCCATTCGTAGACGTACATAGGTTTTGAGTTGGTATCTTAAATGGATAATTTGATAAAGATGAAGTTTTTAAGCACTATTAAAATAATCTACAAAATCTGGGAAATTGAGCTCTAGAAACTGATTAGAATGTGTCCACTTTTGGTTATCTTACCCTAATGATGTAACTATAGAACGCATATTGGATTATCTCCGTCTGAGTGAAACATTTGAAATTAAACTGCCCTTAAGGTCTGAACATGTTATAATTTTTCTTCCCAGTATGAGAGAAGTTGCGGGATTTATTGAATAAACTGTTTTCCATAAAGTTAAAGAGAATTCGAGGGATGCTCGATGTAATTTCTAATGTCGTTCAAATCCTAAGGTTTTCCATCAAACTAATTATCATTGCGTGATTAATGTGATGTAGTAAAGTAATTGAAATACGTTGCATAAGTAAACATAATCTACTTTTATTAAAAGGCGCAATATCTGTTTCCTAGTCATTAACTGTCGATTTTATTCTTTGATTGCTAATATATTCATTTGGAATTTGAGAATTATAGCTGGAGTAACGTTTGTACTATTCAAATTGGGCTATTATTCTTCTGGGAATTGCTGATAGTGACGTGTCTCTATTTTACTTGTAAAGTGGGTTTATTTGCGGAGAATCTTGGTTCAGTGGTAGAATTCTCGCCTGCAACGCGGGAGGCCCGGGTTCCATTCCCAGTCATTGCGCTGACTGAATTCTGAGTTTTTGATTGTAAATAATCTATTTGTATGTTTTGCCTGGAAAGTTATGGTTGCTAGTGTTTGTATAAGATGTAAACTGAACGTTTTCAATAGATTGTTTAGGTTAAATTGATAGAAGGGATAAATTGAACGTTTTCAATAGATTTTTAGGTTAAATTGATAGACTAATTCAACTTAAAGTAATAACGAAGCGAATTCTGATGCAAGACGATGTCTGTTCACTAAATTATCTGCTGGAATAATGTATTGAGAATTGGGTCGTATTTAAATTACTGTATCAATAGAGAAGACAGTTACCTAAGTTAAAGAAATTCTGAATAATAGCGGGGAGAGAATTGCAATAGAAAGTGGTTACCGAAATGTTTTTCATTCTTATAGATTGACTGACGCATGTTATAATTTTGGCGCTGCGTGTTATTTTTAAAGAAATAGGATACATTTCATAAGTGTGGAGAGCAAAGAGAAGAGGAAGTTATAAAGTTGGGGTTTTAATCTTACGATAGAGATAAGGATAAAACGTTGAAATGAGAGGGGTTATATTTTTGCCCAACTGGGGAAAAAAGAAATAAGAGAGTTAGTTGCTTTGTTGGCTACTAATTGTCAGGCAAAGTTGCTGGAGGCAGGTAGATTGTTGTAGAATAACGTAAATTTGCGTTATTAGTTTGAATATACAATAACCTTACTCTAATTGTTTTGACCGTTGTTCAGGTACATTTTTTTCTGTATTTCTAGCAGCTGATTTGCTAGGTGGGCATCATAGATTTGTGGGAGACTGGATGTCTGAATCATAAAACATCGTAAGAATAGATTCTGATGGTTATTGATTCTTGGTTTGATTGTTTAAGTAACACCAGTTAATTTGAGCAGGAAAGTTCATGTAGTCTAACATTATAGTATGTTTCCATTATGTGGAACAATGTCAGGTCATTAAAGGTGATTGCTGGATTGAATAGTATGAGAGCCTGTTGACAGAAGACTGAATGGGTATGAATGTTGAAAAGCAAGCTTGGGCCAAACTAGTAAACTAATATGTTAAGTGGGGGAGTATCATAGATTTTAATTATAGTGTTGTTACCGCAATAGTCAAAAAAAAATCATATGTTTTGGGAAATTAGCTAGGTTGAATTTGGTATTTGAATTCCTTTATTATTTGCTTTTTAAAAGAAAGGTTGGAATCAAGTATGATGCCTTGGCACTTAAAATCAGATACCACCAGGAGCTTTTTCCATCAGTAGTTGTTTTTCGAGGAACATGCAGACTGTGTTTTATTTTATTGAGATGTAAACATGAGTCTCTGAGCAATTTTGTCATCTGAATCATTATAGTAGTGAGTTCTTGTGTAGTTTGTTATTTGCATGAATTTATCACTGTATCATCTGCATACATTGGAACTTCAGACCCTGTACAGACTAAAGGAAGATCATTAATGGATGTGCTGAACAGTATTGACTTTTTTGTGGATATCAGTGGGAGAAAAAAACAAGTTTATTTTTATTTTTACGATGATGAGACAGCACCGACTTTTGAAAGATTTTAGATTTGCATTAAAAAAATCAGGATTGGTTTTTACTAAATTTATATCAACAGGTTGAAATTATTAGATTGCTGATTAAAGTTTTTTTTTAGGAGTTGATTTAACTTAATTAAACATTGTATCATACATATACATTGATTTGATTAAAACTTATGATTAATGATTTGAGATACAGTGGAATTATCATTAGGTTTGGTTTATAGTTTCACGTTTGAGTTTCTGAATCGATGTAGTGTAATGAATACTAAGTGTTTTTGTGTTTTCTCCGGGAAAATGGATATTTCACTGTCTCTCTCTGGAATGTTTCCAGGGACTATACTCTGGGGGAGAGTGAGTGAAATTGAGGCCATAAACTACCACATTGGAGGGGGCCGGGAAGTTTTTTGTGGTAGTGCAAAGGTATTAAAGGGGCACTTTTATTTTATTTTCTGACTTTTCATTACACACCCAATTTCTTTTGATAAAGGAATGTTCTGGGAACATGGAAATACAAAAATGTTTGGAACTAGTTGATTATTGTTTGCAATTTGTTTCAAATAGTGAAAAACACTGCTTTGAAGGGTTTTGTATGACCTATGACCTTCTGATGACTTTCCGTTGTGGCTTGATCACCCGCATTGGAAAGCCATTTGGATAATAAATGTATGGTCATTTGTAATACTGCTTTCAAAATAATTTGTGTAATTGGTAAATATGTTTCTTAGCCATATTTGTAATTTGGACCACTGTGAAGGGCATTGCTTTTAACTAAGGGTATGCTGCTTTAAGTCTATTTTCCTATGACCATAGGGGTTAAATATTTTTTCTTTGTGGAGTTTTTTTTCTTCAGTTTAGTGATTTTAATTTGATTAGGTTAGCTGAAATGTTGTTTTACATTTCTTTTCAGTTTTGTTTTACATTACTCTCATACGGAGAGATGTGTGTAAAACATGGGGAGGATTCAGTTTTTTGAGGGTTTGAAATGAAGTTATACAACTTAAGTGATATGTGAAGGAGTGTATTGTATTGTTGTGTTTGTTTTGTTCTATTCCCGAGGGGTATAGGTCTAACTTCTTGATCCTTGGCTCTACGATGGAGTTGACAGTGAGATGGGGAGTATAAACCAATTTGAAAGAAGAGTTTCAATAGAATGTTTTGATATTCTCTGTGAAATATGTTTAAATTGAGGTGTGTGTTAAGAATAATTGGTAAAAGTAATAATTTATCATGTAGTTTAATGAACTGAACTGAACTAAACTGTTGTTCTGATCTGTTCTTTCGAGGTTATCATGAAAAGTGACATCAGACGGTATCTTAATGCATGGAAGAGATAATTGGACCGTATGGTGTGTGTACCTCAAAACCCCCTCTAACTGGCTGAAGAAGAGTGACAAAGGCGTTGAAGGAGGCTTTCCAAACCACTTCTACCGAGAGAAAAGAACCAAGCCAGAAATTGGTGTACAGTATCAGATCTAAGCTATCAACTGCTTTTCTTTCATGGTTCTCTCATACTGTGATGAGTCCACTTGGAGTGATCATGGAGAAAGATCTGTTCTAACATTTTCTTATGATGCTGTTATATTGGTTGACGAATGGACAAGACATGAGTGGTAAAGATGAGACATTGAAATTGGGACATTATCATGGGCCGTCCACTTTGAACTGTAAAGCTATCTGAAGAAAAACGAAAGAGACGCCAGAAGAAGATCGCAGTGCCGGAGAAGGGGGGGTTGGTCAACTGTGCCATTAAAATTGTTTATACTTTTGTGGTATCAGGTTGATTGAAGAGGTCTACACCATGTAAATTGTAGTAATTTAGATTAAGAATGCAATGAGATACTGATCTGTATTATAATCATGATTAAAAAAGTTAATAGTAGAATTATGGGATAATTATACTGTATGTAAATCTGCTAATATTGATGTGTGTTAAATTGAGGTTTTTACTTTGAGTGATAAGACAAATTTGAATCACTGAGGAATGCTATTCTAAATATTGGTTTGATAAATTGTGGGGTTGTTGCTTATGATTTGGAATATGAATGATTTCAATGACCTATTCTCTATTCCTAAGTATATTTCTGAGCATGAGGACTATATTTCTGAGCATGAGGGATGTCTGTCCTATATGTTGTGAGGAGGCCTGTGTTTAGACACTGGGTTCTCTTGTAATTTTGGGAGCATTTTTATGTTTTGTTATTTTCATTTTTACTAAAAAAAATGTATTATTCTATATGTTAGTAAGGTGCCATGTTACTATTCTGATTCTTCAGAAGGGACTGAGTCCCTTGAGAGGGGAATGTTGGGGAATAATCAGAATTGGTGGGTAACATAGAATTGGTTGTATCTAAATGACAATTTGATATATGCCTGTTGATATGGAGGATTGGTTTATGGTTCTGGGTTTGAGTAAGGAGACAAAGCTGAACGATGTATTATGTCTATGCTGTCTGACTATGTGTGTTCTTTGCTATTAAAGGATCTCAGTTGCAATATAGAGGGGTCTCTCAGAGAATTCATTGATAGACACTGAATTGATCTGAGAGTCACAGGGTTGTGATAGAGCTCATATAATTAAAGATGGACTTTGATAACTAACTCTGACTTGTGTGTGGTTTGCGCTCATGATTTGGTAAATAGAGGAAATTTCCACAACAGCAGCGCGACACATATCCTTTGCATAGAGTTGATCAGGCTGTTGATTGTGGCCTGTGGAATGTTGTCCCACTCCTCTTCAATGGCTGTGCAAAGTTGTTGGATATTGGCGGGAACTGGAACACGCTGTAGTACACATTGATCAAGAGCATCCCAAACATGCTCAATGCAATGTTCCTTCTAAAAAAATTTAGCACTGAGCAAATTTCTGGTCTGCTGAGTACAAACTTGAACATTGTGAAAATTCTGTGCAACTTCCAGTGTGTGTTTACTGTGAACACTGAGGCTGTACCCACTTTAAGTTACAGTTTTAACTGTGGCCAAGTAGGCTACTGTGACTTTTTGGTCATAATGTAGGCCTACCAGAGTGGCCCATCATCAAAAACAACGGAGAAAATGCATCCCATAACATTTTAACATGGAAATAGCTGTTATATCATTCAGCCTTCAGTAGTATCCAATTTGTGGTGTTTAATGTAAGCCTACATTCCATGAGACTTTAAAAAAAACATGCAGGGCTTGATATTAAACTGTTTATCCACTTGTCCTTCAGACAAGGAGATGACTGAAAATGTTATTGTGTTGTTTGATGCAAGAAACCACTTTACAAAATAAAATACCATTGCTACAGAGAATCAGACAAATTATGCTGCCATCTGCCCATTGGCTACAACACTGCCCCTTTAAGACAAAAAAAAGCAATTTACCTGACTTTTCAAAGATAGAAATGTATATGTTTTGTGCCCTTGTAGGAAGCAATCACTACCCTATTGCTGACTACAAATGATCTAGAACTGGGCTAATAACTCACTCACTAGCAAAGGATATGAACAACATGTGCACACGTGGCTACATGCAGCTCTCGCTTTAATCTCAAAACAAGCTCATCTACTCATGACCGCTCATGCTGAAAACAAAGTCCAGTTCAAAGTAAATGGCACAGATCCATATTTTGCAATGGTCTATTTGCATATAGGCCTACTGCAGTATGAGCTGAGTAGTGTGTGTCAATGCAATAGAATCCTACTCTGATGTGTTCTGCCAACAACAAAATCTCTTGCATAGTTAATTTTGTTTTGGTATGTTGCATTGAAAGTGGCTAATATTGAGTTGATTCGATCACAATTGCCACAGTAAGCGGAAACGTTAACAGTGTTAACAGGAAAAACTCTAGAACAGTGGTCACCAAACTTTTCTCAGTCAAGCTCCCTTGGAGTCAAAATTCAAGCCGAGAGTGTAGTAGCCGGGCTGGCAAAACACTGGATCACTGCTACTCTAACATCTGTGATGCATGCAAGGCCCTCCCTCGCCCTCTGTTCGGTAAATCCGACCATGACTACATTTTACTTATCCACTCCTATAGGCAGAAACTCAAACAGGATGTACCCATGACGAGGACCATCCAACACTGGTCTGACCAATCGGAATCCACGCTTCAAAATTGTTTTGATCACGCGGACTGGGACATGTTCCGGGTAGCCTCAGAGAATAATATAGATTTATACGGCGATTCAGTGAGTGAGTTTATAAGGAAGTGCATATGAGATGTTGTTCCCACTGTGACTATAAAACATTCCCTATCCAAAAACTGTGGATTGATGGCGAACAACCGCATTTAACCATGGGAAGATGACCGGGAATATGGCCGAATACAAACAGTGTAGTTATTCAACCACTCCACAAATTTCTTGTTAACGAACTATAGTTTTGGCAAGTCGGTTAGGACATCTACTTTGTGCATGACACAAGTCATTTTTCCTACAATTGTTTACAGAGATTATTTTACTTATAATTCATTGTATCACAAGTTGACACACCTTCAATCTCAGTGCCTCTTTGCTTGACATCATGGGAAAATCAAAAGAAATACAATTTTAGACCTCCACTAGTCTGGTTCATCCTTGGGAGCAATTACCAAACGCCTGAAGGTACCACGTTCATCTGTACAAACAATAATACGCAAGTATAAACACCGTGGGACCACGCAGCCGTCATACCGCTAAGGAAGGAGATGCGTTCTGTCTCCTAGAGATGAACGTACTTTGGTGCAAAAAGTGCAAATCAATCCCAGAACAACAGCAAAGGACCTTGTGAAGATGCTGGAGGAAACTGGTACAAAAGTATCTATATCCACAGTAAACGAGTCCTATATCAACAAAACCTGAAAGGCCGCTCAGCAAGAAAGAAGCCACTGCTCCAAAACCGCCATAAAAAAGCCAGACTATGCTTTGCAACTGCACATGGGGACAAAGAGCATACTTTTTTGGAGAAATGTCCTCTGGTCTGATGAAACAAAAATAGAATTGTTTGGCCATAATGACCATCGTTATGTTTGGAGGAAAAAGGGGGAGGCTTGCAAGCCGAAGAACATCCCAACATTGAAGCACGGGGTGGCAGCATCATGTTGTGGGGGTGCTTTGCTGCAGGAGGGACTGGTGCACTTCACAAAGGAAGGAAAATTATGAGGAAGGCAAATTATGTGGATATATGTAATATATTTAATATATAATAATGTAACATACTAACTGTACTAACTATTACTCTTATTAAAAATATGAAATGGTATTACATTTGGTGAAGAGCACATTCATCACCTGCACATCTATGACTACAGTATTTTATTGGTATATTGTAATTACTTCGCCACCATGGCCTATGCACACAATGTATATGACCTATTCTACTGTATTATTGACTGTCTGTTTGTTTATTCCATGTGTAACTCTGTGTTGTTGTATGTGTCGAACTGCTTTGCTTTATCTTGGCCAGGTCGCAGTTGTAAATGAGAGCTTGTTCTCAATTAGCCTACCTGGTTAAATAAAGGTGAAAAAAATAGCACATTATGACTTGTTTAGGACTTGAAACTCAAGGTTAAAGACTTGAGACTTGACGGTCTTGACTTGAGACTTGAGTGCTAAGACTTGAGACTTACTTGTGACTTGTAAAAGAATGACTTGGTCCCACCTCTGCTTTCTGCACATGTCACGGTCAGTGTGAATCGGAGTGACTTGACACAATGCTGGCCAAACAAGATGTAGCTACAAACAAAACAGAGTTAAATGATTCCAGTCTGACGTGAAGCGTTTATCGATGTATATGGGTAAGAGTCTAGCTACATTTTCAGATATAAAAGTTTCTAATTTTGTCAGAAATGCGTTTTTATTGCAAGTTAAAGTGTACTGTTATTTAGCTAGCAAATGTTAGCTTACTGGCTCGCGAGTTAACGTTACATGTATGATCTGTGTAGTAATATTATTCAAATCAGAAATCTATTTGCATTGCTAGTTATAGCCTAATGTTAGCTAGCTAACATTGAACCTAGTTTGTTAGCTTTAGCTACCTGCAGATTCATACTACACCTATGACAATGTTTGTATTGGTAGTAGTATGAGTTGGGATTGTGCCGGTTCATTGTTTAGCTAGCTAGCTATGTAGCTAGCTACATGTCTAAACAAAATACTCCACTTCGTCCGGATTATTACACTACCCATCAAATTAGCCAGGGGTGATTATGGCCATCTATTGTATTTTATGAACATGTATACATGTCTAGACAATAGTGACCCATCCACTTAGCTAGATGTGGCTGGGGGGTGGTTATAGCATTTCCTTCACATGACCCATCAAATTAGACAAGTGTGTCGGGTAATAATCTAATAATTATAAAATATGTATCAAATATTTTGATCTGGACACTTTCTTATTTTGATATTGCTACTATGCAAGTAACCATCTCAGTGTACCGTTTACACCATCTGTATCCTGTGCATGTGACAAATAAACTTACATTTTATTGACAGAGTATGTGTTTACCAGATGGCCTCACATGTGAATCCTTAAAGAGATGGGTGGGGCTAAGGCTTAAGAGGGTGTGAACAATGTGGAATGGGTGTAGACAAAGAAGAGCTCTCCTGTAGGTGTACCAAAACATTCAAGGGACATTTTCTCAAAAGTGAGGTTACAAGTTGATCAACTTTCAAAGCAGAATTACTTTCCCATTGTTCCTCAACTGCCGTGTATGACATACCATTTTCTAGCTCGGCGTCTCTACATTTATCCAATGTAAAATTTGAGAAGTTAAACTTTTTGTGTGTATGGAAAATTTCCCGGGATCTTTTATTTTTGCTCATGAAACATGGGACCAACACTACATGTTGCATTTACATTTTTGTTCAGTCACCCTAGTTTCAATGGTCAAATTTGTTGAAGCTTGGTCCTCAGATTATACTATTGAGAAAAGCAGATACTTATATATTTAATGACAAGCTTTTTGTCAAATAAATATGGCTACCCTGTCTATGTAATGAAACAATTATGTAAAGCCTCACCCTATGATCATGTTTAAAATACTCATATCATGTTCAACAAGGTGAGTGTATCAGGCATGCTTGAAAAGAAATGTCAAATTATTTAAGTAAGACCTTTACAGAACGGATGTCCTGAAGATAGCATTTTGCTTTGGCAAGCATAAAATGTATATTGATATTCTAATATGCAATATTCCCTCTGTTTCTCAGTCTAAAAATTAACAACAGGGCATTTATAAAGGGCCTCTGGCCCTCAGTAGAGCAGTAGTATGGAGCAGGGCCCCACCTTGTGGTCACAGAGGTACACTGCGGTCTGAACAATAATTTGACTGTCGTAGGAGATACAAGCTCTTCTAAAGGTTGGCACACATTCCACCGAATATGGATCTAGCATTTATCTACTGATCGTTCACCGCACTGTGTTTTAGGGATCACCCGCTGTAGATGTCTGACAGCCTAAATTTCACACGATTCTACATGTAAAACTCAGATCACAAATTATGTTCAGAGGTGCTAAGTAA
Organism: Oncorhynchus clarkii lewisi; assembly: GCF_045791955.1. Classification (NCBI taxonomy): domain Eukaryota; kingdom Metazoa; phylum Chordata; class Actinopteri; order Salmoniformes; family Salmonidae; genus Oncorhynchus; species Oncorhynchus clarkii. The sequence continues at coordinate 18,304,390 of NC_092176.1, forward strand.
TCTCGGCCAGCAAATTCTATTAGTGTGTCTGAGCCCGAAAGACAAAGACATGTTGTGTAAGTATTTACACAACATGTCATTGCTTTACCTAGGCGTCATGTCCATCAAGCTCCACTGCATTACTATATCGATGTTCATGTCAAACAACTGAAATTGGTGTAACCCTAGACCAAGCATGGTGGTTACAGAGAGTCTCTCAATTCAACTTCAGTCAGTTGATCACTGTAGAACTTACAGTGAAGCTGTCCACGTTCTTGAAGTGGTTGTCCACATAGGTGCAGACCCTGTCAAAGTCCCTCATCTCCTCATTGGACTCAATGTTACTGAAGACCAGAGGAGAGAAGAATAGGCTGAACATATTTCTGCATACAATATCACAGTATCATCACTTTTTAGGGACTTGGTTGTCTGGTGGGAGGTGTGGACAGTAGATGTCTGAGGTTATAACATCATATAGTCTTTCACACAGATTTTATAAAGAATTTCACAGTTAAAATCCCTTCTGGCACATCACCTGCCAGATAAATTATGAGAGTTATACTGCTGATCAGATAAAATAGTCAGAAAACTATAATGAGTCTAGGCAGCATTTATGAATACTTTGGCTCATGAACCATGGAGTTTGGCACAGTGATGTGAGTGATATCTTACCAAAAGAAGTTCTCTGCATGGCCCATGTTGACCATGTAGTCCTTCCCTCCAACCTCCTGGAAATGCAGGGCGATGAAGCGTGGTTTGTGACTCTGGACTGTCTGTGAAAAAACAGAAATCAGACAGGCTGTCAATCTACCACAATCATGTGCCATAATCGTGGTAAGTGTGGGGCTAGCTACTGAATTCTGGTAAGTAAATATTATTTCTTAAGATTACTTTTACAACTTTGGACTTTTACGAGGCATAATGTGTTGGCTAAATAGTAGAAAGTGTCTTTTCCACCTTTGGGAATGGAGCCAGTATCTAATGACTGACATAGAAAAGCTTGAGTAGCAAGGACAGTTTATAATGTCCATATCTGGTCAAAGTCCACCATCCAGGAGTGCTCATGGTTTGGTCACAGAATGAGTGAGTGACTTAAGGTGTTTGCATTTGAACAGTAAAACAGCTGACCTTCGTAGTAACAGTAAGGAAGAGTCACAGAGATATTTGTTTTACTTGAGGATCCATTCTATAGTGGACACCTGAGAGGGATCCAAACTCACCCCAAAGAATTCTCGCATCCAGTCACTCTCAATCTCACCCACCTGTTGGTTTAAAAACATAAACATTTTAAATTCACACATGGTTTCTACCACTTAGCCTACAGTCAAATATAATAACTGAACAGTTGACACATACAACACAAAGGGCATAAACATAATGGTTTAAATGAGATCCCGGAAGTTATCATGTCAACCCAGGTGTACCAATCAACCTGACCAGGCACCTTTCCTCTCCACTGACCATGTTTAATAATATATTAGCATTTGACAGTGGAGGATATAAAACATGCAGATAGGTGGATAAACACAACACAGTCTTGTCAAACATTTCGGTGGGAAATACAGTAAGGTTTAGGCAGACACCCACCATGATTGACCAAACAGGTAAGATTATATGTTGAACACTTAACTAATGCAATACACAATGTTAATGCGAGATTAAACTAGCTATTTGTCCTTCCATTTTGTTTCACCTCTTAAATGTGAAGTCCCCATATTTGGTGACCCTATTAGATTTTTAAAAATTAAATTCAGTCTGGTATGAGAACAGTAGCCCCTATCTGCAAAAGCAGGGTGTATGCGGAAAGCTGAGTGTCTTGGTTATTGATATGTGCCTTAATCTTTGGTGTGATTTACTACCATATATTGGCATACGAATGTATAAGGGCACGCAGAGCAGATTACCTCATTTCAAGATGGCTGCTACCTACATTCCGGTTTGTGTTGTGAAGCATGAACGAAATAAACAGGAAATACGTTTATTCACACCGAAAGCCGGGACTCCACAGATCATGAGGATGTCTTATTTGTCTGCTTGTGACCTACTGTTATTGATCACAATAACAGAGTCAAAATGTTTATTTTATACAACGTTTATATCAAACATCTTACAAGGTAAGCTTCGATTTGGTCTGTGTTTGAGCTATAACTACATGGGGTTATGAAATTAATCCTTAGGTTGGTAGGAACAAATCTAACATATTTCCAATATTATCTGATGATGTATGACTTAATGGCAACATCGAATGTCCACAGAGTGATTATCTTAGCGCATGAAAAATATGATGTGTGCTGCTTATGTGGCGTAGCCATCCATTACGCAGGGGATTGGCTACTATGGCACATTGACAGTCTTGTAGCCAATGAGATAAGCTTTCCAGGGATATGCAGTTGACCTGGGTGGGACAAAGCAAGGCCTAGAACCATATGTGTAACGTTTCGATTACACCGACAGCATCCTTGCGCAAAATAGCACGCAGCATCATCTGGATATGAATGCAACAAAAGTAAAACATTCACCTTCTGCTATCATTCCTGTCAAGCCGTCACACATACAGTTTGACACATATGTTCTATAAATCTAAAGTATGCACCACTCTACAACTGCAACGCAATGCTGCAAGGCAAACGCAGCATTTCATTGGAAATTAATGTAATTCTGATGTACCAAAATGCAATGATGCTGTCGGTGTGATCGAAGTGTAATGCGAACCATTGCTACCTGACTCAGAGACGAGACGCATCGGGCACGCTACATTACATTGTAAACAGATTTCATAGCTTTAATTTCATAATTTTAGCATAAAAAAATGGTTTCTCAAGGGGGGAAAAAAAGGTCAAAACTAAGAATATCGAACAGGAAGCTAAAAAGAGGCAGTTCTGAAAATGTATACTGGAGTTGGACTCGGATCAGGGGAATGATTTGGACGAGGATTTCGACTCGGCCGACAAAGATTGTTTTCTAGAAGGATTGGATAAAATTTTTGATCTGTAAGTCGATTATTTTCATAAATATAATACATTTGCTATTTAAAGTTATTTCATTTTTTTTTATATGTTGTCTGATTTTTGTGCTTTAGATTTAGTTTATAGGCCTATGTAATAAGTAATTTCAATGTTATATAATTCCAAAGTAGTTACTGTCCATGTTTCATTTTAGTTCACTGTTCTTAGTTAAATTATTTTATCTTTGGAGAGACCATTACACTCTCATGGCCATTGTTTATTTGTGGTTCTCACCTCTGCCTTTGTCTCCAAAGTGTTTGCAATGTGTGTGTGTGTGTGTGTGTGTGTGTGTGTGTGTGTGTGTGTGTGTGTGTGCTTCACACCTTCTATACGAGTCAAATCAGATCAAATTGTATATGTTACATGCGCTGAATACAAAAGGTACCTTTTAAATGCTTACAAGCCCTTAACCAACAATACAGATAAGAAAAACATGTTAAGAAATGATTTACTAAAATAAACTGAAGTTAAAAAAATTATAAGAAAAATAGAAAAATAACAATTAAGGGGCAACTATAAACTAACAGTAGCGAGGCTATATACAGGGGGTACCAGTACAGAGTCAATGTGTTGGGGCACCGGTTAGGTGAGGTAATTGAGCTAATGTGTACTGATAGGTAGAGGTAAAGTGACTATGCATGGATAATAAACAGACTGTAGCAGCAGCGTAAAAATGGGGATGGGGGGACAATGCAAATAGTCCGGGTAGCCATTTGATTAGTTGTTCAGGAGTCCTAAGGCTTGGGGGTAGAAGCTGTTAAGAAGCCTTTTGGACCTTCTCCGGTACCACTTGCCATGAAATAGCAGGGAGAACAGTCTATGACTAGGGTGGCTGGAGTCGTTAGGCTATTTTTTGGGCTAACCTCTGACACTGCCTGGTATAGAGGTCCTGGATGGCAGGAAGCTTGGCCCCCGTGATGTACTGGGCCGTACGCACTACCCTCTGTAGTGTCTTGCGGTCGGAGGCCGAGCAGTTGCCATACCAGGTGGTGACGCATGGTGCAGCTGTATAACTTTTTGAGGATCTGAGGACCTATGCCAAATCTCCTGAGGGGGAATAAGCATTGTCATGACCTCTTCACGACTGTCTTGGTGTATTTGGACCATGATAGTTTGTTGGTGATGTGGACACCAAGGAACTTGAAGCTCTCATCCTGCTCCACTAAAGCCCCGTTGATGAGAATGGGGGCGTGCTCGGTCCTCCTTTTCCTGTGGTCGACATCATCTCCTTGTCTTGAGCACATTGAGGGAGAGGTTGATATCCTGGCACCACACTGCCAGGTCTCTGACCTCCCCTATAGGCTGTCTCATCGTTGTCTGTGATCAGGTTGTGTCGTCAGCAAACTTAAATGATGGTGTTGGAGTCATGGGTGAACAGGAAGTACAGGAGGGGACTGAACACGCATCCTTGAGGGGCCTCTGTGTTGAGGATCAGCGTGGCAGATGTCGTTACCTAACCTTAGCACCTGGGGGCAACCCGTCAGGAAGTCCAGGATCCAGTTACAGAGGGAAGTGTTTAGTCCCAGGGTCCTTCATTTAGTGATGAGCTTTGAGTCCTGGTAATCCGTCTGGCCCTGCGGCCTTGTGAATGTTGACTTGTTTAAAGGTCTTACTCACATCGGCTACGGAGAGCGTGATCACACAGTTGTCCGGAGCAGCTGATGCTCTCATGCTTCAGTGTTGTTAGCCTCGAAGCAAGCATAGAAGGCATTTAGCTTGTCTGGTAGGCTCATGTCACTGGGCAGCTTTTCCGACAAGCATCGGATCCGGTTTAGTACGATTCAATCTTAGTCCTGTATTGATGCTTTGCCTGTTTGATGGTTCGTCGGAGGGCATAGCGGGATTTCTTATAAGCGTCCCGCTCCCTTTAGCTCAGTGCGGATGTTGCCTGTAATCCATGGCTTTTGGTTGGGGTATGTACATACAGTCACTGTGGGGACGACCTCATCGATGCACTTATTGATGAAGTCAGTGACTGATGTGGTGTACTCAATGCCATCGGAAGAATATCGGAACACATTCTAGTCTGTGCTAGAAAAACAGTCCTGTAGCTTAACACCTGCGTCATCTGACCACTTCCTTATTGAGTGAGTCATTGGTACTTCCTGCTTTTGTTTTTACTTGTAAGCAGGAATCAGGAGGATAGTTATGGTCAGATTTGCCAAATGGACCGAAAATCCAGCCAGCTGTATGTTATCTATGTCATCGTTCGGTATTACAGTTTTTAATGTCCCGTTGGTAGGATAGTCTTGATCGGAGCTCATCCATTTTGTTATCCAATGACTGCACTTTGGCTAATAGGACTGATAGTAGAGGGGGATTACTCACTCGCCGTCAGATCCTTACAAGGCACCCCGACCTACGTCCCGATATCTCTGTCTCTTCTTCATGCGAATGACGGGGATTTGGGCCTTGTCGGGTGTCTGAAGTAAATCCTCCACGTCTGACTCGTTAAAGAAAAAATCTTCGTCCAGTATGAGGTGAGTAATCGCTGTCCTGATATCCAGAAGCTCTTTTCTGTCATAAGAGACAGTGGCAGAAACATTATGTACAAAATAAGTTACAAATAATGCGAAAAAACACACACAATAGCACAATTGGTGAGGAGCCCATAAAACGGCAACCATCTCCTCCGGCACCATCATCACTCACTGTACAGATAAAGTTTAGGATGGCCAAAGCAAAAGGTCAAAACCCTCTCTCCCAGTTGGCCTTCCAAGAGCAGCTGGTATTGGAAATGGCTGAATTGGGGGACCAAAGCAACCATCACAATACCACCCACTCAAGGTGAGCGCCAGTATCCAACACACATGCCAAAAGAGAAAAGGAAGAACTGAAAGCATTGCACAAAACACATGGGGGGGGTGAAATGACTGATCTTCTGTCTGAAATGCCAGTTTGCTTTTTGTTTCCTGGCAGAGAGGGACTGCTTCAAAGACTATCACGACATGCACAAGCTAAGTTGAAAGTTAAATATAATTGTCTACACCTGGAATGTAAAACGAACACGAATGCCATTTGTAAATAGTTCAACTTATTTCTATATTTGCACCTTTTTTAGTGAAGGACACGTGTGTAACCAAGTTTGTGTTTGATAAAACATGCTTATATATATTTTTTATGTCTCTGTTACTTTTATATTGTTTTTGTTAACAGTTCATTTGTATGTGGGACCAATACATTGGATATGCCTAGGCTAAACATTCAGGCACTTTGGAGAGGTTGAAAAAAAAAACTATTGGTATGTCCCCCAACACCACCACAATATTTGAGAGAGGGTGATGTTGTAGAATTTTGTTTTTAACTTTTAGGCACACCCAGAGTGCAAAAACAGTGCAATTACCACATTCAGACACTTTGAAGCAGTTGAAAGGACACTTGAATGTATCCTGCATACACCATAACACCACCACAATGTATGAGTGAGGTTGATATGGTGTTTTTATACTGAACAAATAGCATTTAGGGATTGCGAATATGTAATAGCACTGTAATTATCTAGTTTAGACATTTCCCACTTTCTAGAACATCTGCCCATTTCTAGTTGTTAGGTCTATCAATCCCATTTTTCTTCTGATATTGTTCACATGTTGTGGAAGCCATCTGATGTGTTTCCAGCTCTGGGCATCAATAATTCACTTATAGCACTTAGATTACTTTTAAAATATTTTGTGTGTGCTTGGTCTTGTGTATTCTGAACTATGTAACTCCTATATTCTTATCATTTCCTCAATCACCCAGATCTCATCTTTCCAAATATACGAAGTGTCAAACAGCAGTTATTTTGGGGTGTCTATTTAGGCGGAAATCAACATTTCGCAATTGCATCCAAGAGGTTAATGACTGTTATTCAATGAAACATTTCCAGGGAAACCCTGTGAGCAACTGAGTATCCAGAGTACTGGGGGTGTTTTGGTGTTTCCCCGCAATGCCAGACCAGAATACAGATGGTGTTGTCTTTTCCAGGGCCAGCCTGATCCAGGCCAACCTGCCAGAGTAGCAGCAGCACCACACTGGCTTTGCATAGGGCATTTGCATGGCTGAATGACTGCTGCTGCCCACCGTACCCAGGCTATGAGACCTGACAGGAGGGGTGCTCATCCATAATACAGGTGTCTGACTGAAGAAGCCCAACTGCATGTGTCCTCATGCTTCATGGGACAGTATTATCTTTGTCCAGTGAAACTCATCCATAAAAACATAATGGTTTGGTCTAACAGATGCTGAGATTCAATAAAAAGCTTTGCAATTTGAAATTGTAAAGCATTTTATTGAAGGTTTGGTGTCTGAACCAACATTTCATTACAGTGCTGTATTTCCATTTTCTTCCGTTTCTTAGGGTAGAACATGTTATACAGACACAGCAAGATGTAACAAGGTAAAAATTCAAAATCCTGAAAACCCAACCAAAGATCATATGAAATTACAAACAAAAGGATCCAAGGCACTCTAGTAAATCCCTCTGATCTTGATCTGAAGTCCTTTCGAAGTAACAGAAAGGGTTTGCTACAGAAAGTGAAACTTTCCCTATTCTGATCCAAACACAATATTAATTGACACAATGCTCTTTAAAAGGTAGAGAACGCCAAGATAAATGTATGTCCATCTAGGGTTGCACATCTCGGGGAATATTTAGGTGGAAACTTTCTGTGGGAATTAACGGGAATATATGGGAATTAGTATTAATACCATTTCAAATGTAGATGTTTTTTGCATTGGATATAGTTACCATATCATAGGGAGACAGAAACATAAGGTAAAATGTTTATCATAAGTAGACATAATTGCAAATAATGAAACCCTTCCAATAGAAATCAAATGTAAAATATTAGTTACGAATTGAACTTTAATTAAATGAGTTGACTCATTCATCGCATCTCCCAAAAACGTTTTCAACATACTGTAAAATAATAGTCTAGAAACTAAAGTTTGGTTTCCTTCCTCTCAGGCTTCCATGTCTTCTCCCTGGACCTCCTCAATGTCCACTTCTTGAACATCAGACTCTGAGGCCTCATCTTCACTGTCACTTTCCAACCTTGTTGAGGATGGCTTGTTGTAAGACTCAAAAAAACTAAAATTTGCCCAGATGGCCACCAATTTTTCAACCCTTGTATTGGTCAGCCTTTTGCGTGCTTTGGTGTGTGTTCCCAAACAAGGACCAGTTACGCTCTGAGGTGGCTGATGTTGGTGGGATTTGGAGGATGATGAAGGCAACAGGGGAAAGAGCCTCAAATCCACAAAGTCCCTTCCACCAGGTGGCTGATGAGATACAGTGCATTGCAAAAGTATTCGGCCCCCTTGAACTTTGTGACTTTTTGCCACATTTCAGGCTTCAAACATAAAGATATAAAACTGTATTTTTTTGTGAAGAATCAACAACAAGTGGGACACAATCATGAAGTGGAACAACATTTATTGGATATTTAAAACTTTTTTAACAAATCAAAAACTGAAAAATTGGGCATGCAAAATTATTCAGCCCCTTTACTTTCAGTGCAGCAAACTCTCTCCAGAAGTTCAGTGAGGATCTCTGAATGATCCAATGTTGACCTAAATGACTAATGATGATAAATACAATCCACCTGTGTGTAATCAAGTCTCCGTATAAATGCACCTGCACTGTGATAGTCTCAGAGGTCCGTTAAAAGCGCAGAGAGCATCATGAAGAACAAGGAACACACCAGGCAGGTCCGAGATACTGTTGTGAAGAAGTTTAAAGCCGGATTTGGATACAAAAAGATTTCCCAAGCTTTAAACATCCCAAGGAGCACTGTGCAAGCGATAATATTGAAATGGAAGGAGTATCAGACCACTGCAAATCTACCAAGACCTGGCTGTCCCTCTAAACTTTCAGCTCATACAAGGAGAAGACTGATCAGAGATGCAGCCAAGAGGCCCATGATCACTCTGGATGAACTGCAGAGATCTACAGCTGAGGTGGGAGACTCTGTCCATAGGACAACAATCAGTCGTATATTGCACAAATCTGGCCTTTATGGAAGAGTGGCAAGAAGAAAGACATTTCTTAAAGATATCCATAAAAAGTGTTGTTTAAAGTTTGCCACAAGCCACCTGGGAGACACACCAAACATGTGGAAGAAGGTGCTCTGGTCAGATGAAACCAAAATTGAACTTTTTGGCAACAATGCAAAACGTTATGTTTGGCGTAAAAGCAACACAGCACATCACCCTGAACACACCATCCCCACTGTCAAACATGGTGGTGGCAGCATTATGGTTTGGGCCTGCTTTTCTTCAGCAGGGACAGGGAAGATGGTTAAAATTGATGGGAAGATGGATGGAGCCAAATACAGGACCATTCTGGAAGAAAACCTGATGGAGTCTGCAAAAGACCTGAGACTGGGACGGAGATTTGTCTTCCAACAAGACAATGATCCAAAACAAAGCAAAATCTACAATGGAATGGTTCAAAAATAAACATATCCAGGTGTTAAAATGGCCAAGTCAAAGTCCAGACCTGAATCCAATCGAGAATCTGTGGAAAGAACTGAAAACTGCTGTTCACAAATGCTCTCCATCCAACCTCACTGAGCTCGAGCTGTTTTGCAAGGAGGAATGGGAAAAAAATTCAGTCTCTCGATGTGCAAAACTGATAGAGACATACCCCAAGCGACTTACAGCTGTAATCGCAGCAAAAGGTGGCGCTACAAAGTATTAACTTAAGGGGGCTGAATAATTTTGCACGCCCAATTTTTCCGTTTTTGATTTGTTAAAAAAGTTTGAAATATCCAATAAATGTCGTTCCACTTCATGATTGTGTCCCACTTGTTGTTGATTCTTCACAAAAAAAATACAGTTTTATACCTTTATGTTTGAAGCCTGAAATGTGGCAAAAGGTCGCAAAGTTCAAGGGGGCCGAATACTTTCGCAATGCACTGTATGTTGGCACGACTGCCATATTGTATCTCCATCCCAAAGCCCTTGCTTGGAAGTGTACCTCGCCAGACTGCCAAGAACCTTGCCCTCATCCAGGCCAAGGTGGTGAGACATGGTAGTGATGGCACCATAGACCTAGTTGATCTCTGCACAAGACAGGATGCTCTTGCCAGCACACTTGAGGTCCAACATGTACGCTGTGGTGTGTATGGGCTTCAGGCAGAAGTCTTCATACTTTTTGATGTTTTTCAGAACTGCAGTTTTCTCAGGTTGGAGCAACAATGAAGTGGGCAGGGCAGTACAGATTTCTTCTCTTACATCTGCAAGCAGAGTCTGAATATCAGACAGGATGGAATTGTCTCCCTCAATCCATGCAATGGCTACTGCTATAGGTTTCAGGAGTTTCAGGCTGCTTACCACTCTCTCCCAAAATACATCATCCAGGAGGATCCTCTTGATGGGGCTGTCCATATCAGCAGACTGTGATATGGCCATCTCTTGGAGAGACTCCTTCCCCTACAGGAGAATGTCAAACATGATGACAACACCACCCATTGCTGGGCAGCTTCAATGTGGCGCTCTTATTCTTCTCACTTTGCTTGGTGAGGTACATTGCTGCTATAACTTGATGACCCTTCACATACCTAACCATTTCCTTGGCTCTCTTGTAGAGTGTATCCATTATTTTCAGTGCCATGATGTCCTCGGGGAGCATATTCAATGGGTGTGATGTGAGGGTAGGACTCCTCCACTTTAGACCAAGCAGCCTTCATGTTCGCAGCATTGTCTGTCACCAGTGGAAATACCTTCTGTGGTCCAAGGTTATTGATAACTGCCGTCAGCTCATCTGCAATGTAGAGACCAGTGTGTCTGTTGTCCCTTGTGTCTGTGCTCTTGTAGAATACTGGTTGAGCGGTGGAGATGTAGTTAATTATTCCTTGCCCACAAACATTCGACCACCCATCAGAGAGGATTGCAATACAGTCTGCTTTCTCTATGATTTGCTTGACCTTCACTTGAACTCTGTTGAACTCTGCATCCAGCAAATTAGTATATTAAGCATGTCTGGTTGGAGGGGTGTATGCTGGGTGACGGACATTCAGAAATACACATTGCCTGTGAGCATCAGCGGTGAACCAGTTGCATACACAGCTCGAGCAAGACATTCATCAGCATTTCTCTGACTACGTTCCTCCATTGAGTCAAAGTGCTATTGATAAGGTGTCCGATTCATAATTTTTTTTAACCTCAAATAGAAGTAGAGGGAATTTTGTCAGAGGTTGCTTGTTGTGAGTGCGGAGTGAACTTTATGCACTGGGCCAGATGATTCTGCATCTTTGTTGCATTCTTCACATATTATATGATTTGGCACAGTATTTGCAAATGTATACAGCTTTTCCTTCAACATTAGCTGCGGTGAAACGTCTCCCAACATCAAAGTGCCTGTGGCATATTCCTGTAAAGATTAGAAAAAAAGTGTAAAAAAACCCCAGATACAATTCCATGTACAGATAAATGGTTAAATTAAACAACTCCTTTGTAAGATAAAAATGAAACATGAATGGAAACAGGTGAATTAACACTCCTCAGTTAGCAGGCTCAAGCAAGCTAAAACCCACATGGTAGCAAAAACTGACCATCAGAAATGGTTAACAAGTTAGAAATGATTTAAACACACTTTTCTGTAGGTTACTATTTACTGGTTAACAAAAAATCATGTATGTCATAAAATACACTGCTCAAAAAAATAAAGGGAACACTAAAATAACACATCCTAGATCTGAATGAATGAAATATTCTTATTAAATACTTTTTTATTTACATAGTTGAATGTGCTGACAACAAAATCACACAAAAATTATCAATGGAAATCAAATTTATCAACCCATGGAGGTCTGGATTTGGAGTCACACTCAAAATTAAAGTGGAAAACCACACTACAGGCTGATTCAACTTTGATGTAATGTCCTTAAAACAAGTAAACATGAGGCTCAGTAGTGTGTGTGGCCTCCACGTTCATGTATGACCTCCCTACAACGCCTGGGCATGCTCCTGATGAGGTGGCGGATGGTCTCCTGAGGGATCTCCTCCCAGACCTGGACTAAAGCATCCGCCAACTCCTGGACAGTCTGTGGTGGAGTCTGTTGGTGGATGGAGAGAGACATGATGTCCCAGATGTGCTCAATTGGATTCAGGTCTGGGGAACGGGCGGGCCAATCCATAGCATCAATGCCTTCCTCTTGCAGGAACTGCTGACACACTCCAGCCACGAGGTCTAGCACATGGAGGGCTGTGCGGCCCCCCAAAGAAATGCCACCCCACACCAAACCGGTCATGCTGGAGGATGTTGCAGGCAGCAGAATGTTCTCCACGGCGTCTCCAGACTGTCACATGTGCTCAGTGTGAACCTGCTTTCATCTGTGAAGTGCACAGGGCGCCAGTGGCAAATTTGCCAATCTTGGTGTTCTCTGGCAAATGCCAAATGTCCTGCACGGTGTTGGGCTGTAAGCACAACCCTCACCTGTGGACGTCGGGCCCTCATACCACCCTCATGGAGTCTGTTTCTGACCGTTTGAGCAGACACATGCACATTTGTGGCCTGCTGGAGGTCATTTTGCAGGGCTCTGGCAGTGCTCCTCCTGCTCCTCCTTGCACAAAGGCGGAGGTAGCGGTCCTGCTGCTGGGTTGTTGCCCTCCTACGGCCTCCTCCACATCTCCTGATGTACTGGCCTGTCTCCTGGTAGCGCCTCCATGCTCTGGACACTACGCTGACAGACACAGCAAATCTTCTTGCCACAACTCGCATTGATGTGCCATCCTGGATGAGCTGCACTACCTGAGCCACCTGTGTGGGTTGTAGACTCCGTCTCATGCTACCACTAGAGTGAAAGCACCACCAGCATTCAAAAGTGACCAAAACATCAGCCAGGAAGCATAGGAACTGAGAAGTGGTCTGTGGTCACCACCTGCAGAACCACTCCTTTATTGGGGGTGTCTTGCTAATTGCCTATAATTTCCACCTGTTGTCTATTCCATTTGCACAACAGCATGTGAAATTTGTCAATCAGTGTTGCTTCCTAAGTGGACAGTTTGATTTCACAGAAGTGTGATTGACTTGGAGTTACATTGTGTTGTTTAAGTGTTCCCTTTATTTTTTTGAGCAGTGTATATTCACCCCACCCATTATTGTAATCAAAACTTACCAGAAAGCATGTAGTCCTTGGCTCAGACAGTGTAGTAGTGGCCTCAATAGCATCTCATTAGTGTGCAAGATCTTGAGAATCAACTGTACATGTGATGGAAGAATGCACTGGGCATGCAGAGGGTTCCATTGAATTGGGGATAGATTAACCAAAATATGCCACAAGACCTAGAATTGCCATGTGTATCCCACAAAAAAAGGTTCACTGTTATAAGCTAACTTATTTTATGAATTTAAGCAATATTCCCCAAATTCTAGGGCTTAACTTCCCATGGAAAATTTACCGCAAAGTTTCTGACCCTATGTCCATCTAACATTGACTGTTTTTCTGACCAGGGTAATTATATTATTTCCATTGCTATGACCTTAACTGTATACCGGTACTGTGCCAACAGGATGTCTGCTGACAGAGGCAACAACACCAGGCATGTTTAATAGCAAAAACATGTAATTGACCCTGACCCATCATCCATGTCCTGTACAACCATCAATCTCTGCTACATCATGCCCTCTAAAGAAAAGTCAGTCAACATAAAAATTATTCTAAACCTAGAGGTGATTTATACTGTTCTCCTCAACAACAAAATGTCCTTTCATTTCATGGCCTGGTGACTTTCATGTGCATTGATTTGATTTAAATGTACACATTAGCCCTAACAAACCTTGATTTCCAGTGCAGACCCCTCACTTTTTCCCTTCATGTAAACAGGCCCTAAAAAGCGAGGCCAGCCAATGGGATCTAACATGTTTTCAACAGTGCCATATACGGCAACCGGAAACATGGTCCTGAGCCAAATTTCCATGAGTGTAAGTTCCTCCCTCCCCCTCAGTCACAATGACAGCCAAGCCCCTTTTTCCCAAACATCACAGCCCAAAGCTAAAGACTAACGAACATGGAGTTTATCAGAGCACAACCACCTAAAGTAGGGCTAGAGTGATTCCTCACAAAACCCAGACCAAAAAAAAGACTGAGGTTTTCATATAATGCAATCCATAGAATAGTCTTTGAGTAAGGATTGTTGACTTATATTTGACATGTGCATCTAAAAGCATAACTTCAAAATAATTTATCAAAGTTGGCGGGTTGTTTCAGCAAGCCATGACACCCACCATCTCAGATTGTTATGAAATCGTTTCTGTAGTTGGGGCTCCCGAGTGGCGCAGCGGTCTAAGGCACTGCATCTCAGCATCTCAGTGCTCGAGGCATCACTACAGACACCCTGGTTCGAATCCAGGCTGTATCACAGCGTTGTCTGGTGTAGGCTACCATTGTAATTAAAATGGTTTTAACCGACTTGCCTAGTTAAAAATATATATATTTAACCTTTATTTAAGTAGTTAGAACCCGATAAGATTAGAATTCCTTCAACGTGATTTTGTTCAAATATAATTTACTCTCTGAGAAATTAAGCTAATTGATTGCGCCAAAATCGGACATTTTAATTCATAGGATTCATATAATATTTAATAAATAAAGAACATCCGATTTGGACCAAAACAAATTATAAAAATTATAAAGACATGAGGAATCCAAAGAAATGGTCAACCACGAACCCCCCGCACCAATCCCAACCCAACAATGAGTATACAGTATCAGTTCTCAATGTCTGACCAGAAGTATGGCGCTGCGGCTCTGAGTATTGTTTCCTCATCCTATGTAATGTATTTTCCCCCTCCAGTTCAGAGAAATTGAAGTTAGGTGAATGTCCCATCCTACATCCTGATATTACCAAGTTCTGACCACTAGATTTAAAAAAAATAATCTCTCAATGTTAAAGGGATAGTTAAAGCAAATTACTAAATGACCTAAATGAGTTTCCAGTCTATGGAAAAGGTATGACAACAACCCATGCTTTGGTTGTTTCCCTGGCCACTGTTTCAAATGCTAACGTTTGAGCATTTGTGGCACAAATCCAATTCAAGTCAATGGTAACTAAATAATTTGGGCGTTTCATATCCAAACCATCTATAAGTAACATTGTGTAACTCAATCTATTGTTGTATACTTTAGGATCATTTGAACATGACGTGTGAAAATGCTAATATACAGTACCAGTCAAAAGTTTGGACACACTTACTCATTCAAGGGTTTTATTTCATTTTTACCATTTTCTACATTGAAATAACATACATGTAGCAACCAAAAAAGTGTTCAACTCTGGGTCTTCCTTTCCTGTGGCGGTCCTCATGAGAGCCAGTTTCATCATAGCACTTGATGGTTTTTGCAACTACACTTGAAGAAACATTCAGAGTTCTTGACATTTTCCGGATTGACTGACCTTCATTTCTTAAAGTAATGACGGACTGTTGTTTGTCTTTGCTTATTTGAGCTGTTCTTGACATAATATGGACTTAGTCTTTTATCAAATAGGGCTATCTTCTGTATACCACCCCTACCTTGTCACAACACAACTGATTGGCTCAAACGCATTAAGAAGGAAATAAATTCAACAAATTAACTTTTAACAAAGCACACCTGTTAATTGAAATGCATTCCAGATGACTACAGCATGAAGCTGGTTGATAGAATGCCAAGCGTGTGCAAAGCTGTCATGAAGGCAAAGGGTCGCTAGAAAATAGTAAAAATAAAGAAAAAACCTGGAATGAGTAGGTGTCCAAACTTTTAACTCATACTGTAGGTACCATTGACTTACATTGGATTTCTGCTACAAATGCCAAAAAGTTAGCATTTAAAACAGTGGCCACCAAAAACCAAAGCATGGCTTGCTGTCATACTTTGTCAATAGACTGCTTACAGGGTAAGGAAACCATTGTCATTTTGTAATTTGGGTGAAAAATCCTTTTAAAATGGGGGGAGGGGCCTTCAAACTTTTCACCTAATAGCAGGTACTGCACAATCTAGTGGTCAGAAACGGGTAATATCAGGATGCAGGATGGGACATACAGCTAACAACTTCAATTACTAATTTCTCTGAACAGGGGGGGGGGGGGGGAAACGCAACACCAAATTCACTGAGAATACATTATATACAACAATACTTGAGCCGCAGCTCCCTACTACTTGTCAGACACAGATAACTGATACTATATACTTGTTGTTGGGGTGGGATTGGTGTAGGACAGGGGTGTCAAAGTCAAATGGACGGAGGGCCAAATAAAAAAATCAGCTACAAGACGAGGGCCGGACTGTTCGAATGTTCATTGAAAAATTTTTAAATGACGCATATAGTCTAGTGAACCTAATTGAACCTACTGAAAACCTAACAAATATATTACAATATGATCAGATAAATAAAGCAATATTTTCTTATGGCTCTGTCAGTAATCTTTAATTTTCAACAGACACAAAAGACAAATTTCCTTTATATAAATATCCCCATAACATGAACATTAAATGAAAGAAACCGGTATTCAAGGCACCATCAGTAGACTATATTTTCTATTTTAGCAAAAGTGGGCTAAATTTACTTCAAAGAAAAAACAATAATAGCAATTTTCTATCATCCACTCAACTGAAATATTTTTAAAATATAATTGGATTGAAATACAAAAAAATAAAGTGCAAAAATCTATTAATCAAAAACAACACTTTGTTTAAGGAGAAGTAACATGCAGTGAAAACAAATATTAAATTTTAACTTTTAAACTTGAACTGAGTAAAAACTCTAAATATGTGATTGCACAGTAATGTTCACTTGTTTGAGGTTGAGGGTGATACTTGGTGGTGTCCCATCTTTTCCACAAGTTCATCAATGTTCGGGGTAAGGCTCTGAGCTGAAGAAATCCTCAGAATTGAGTGGAGGTGTTCAGCAGTAAGTCGACTTCTGTGTGATGTTTTGTTCAGGTTCATCAAAGAAAACAGTTGTTCACACAGGTATGTGCTGCCAAACATAGACAACGTTTGAGCAGCCTGGATGCGCAGCTGGGGCATTGTGCCGGGGAGGAAACGGGCGAACTCCGCAGCACCCACTGCCGCATATTTTGCCCTCAGTGCATCAATCAACTCCATTTGGAGGTTTGGTGGTGAGCTTTCCACGTCAACAGCAAATGGGTTACCGAGCAGTTCCAACCTGCTTTTTTGTGCTTCAAAGTCAGCAAATCGGCGTCGAAAGTCAGCGGCAAGCATACCTATTTTATCAGCCAACTGTGTGCTCGGGAACGCACTGGTAGAGAGCTTCTCTTTCATGGTCTGGCAGCTGGGAAAGTGGCTCAAATTTTCTTTCCGCATCTGCGTCTCCCACAGAGTCAGTTTGGTTTTAAATGCCTTCACTGTACTGTACATATCAGAGATGACACGATCCCGACCCTGCAGCTGCAAGTTTATTGCATTCAGATGACTCGTAATGTCACACAGAAAAGCCATTTCACACAGAAACATTTCGTCTCGGAGTTGTGTTGTGTCTTTCCCTTTGCTGTCCAAGAACAGACAAATCTCCTCACGAAGCTCGAAACATCTTTGAAGCACCTTTCCCTGGCTTAGCCATCGCACCTCTGTGTGATAAGGCAAATCACCATGCTCCGTTTCTAACTCCGTCAGAAATGCCTTGAACTGGCGGTGATTCAAACCTTTGGCTCTGATAAAGTTAACTGTGCGCGTGATGATGCTCATTACATGCTCCATTTTCAAGGCTTTACCGCACAACGCTTCCTGGTGTATGATACAATGATAAGCTGTCAGCTCACCTGTCGCGTTTTCCTCTTGCATCTTTTCCCGTATCTTCGCCACCAGTCCGCTCCTGTGTCCACACATCGCAGGTGCTCCGTCGGTTGTCAAACCCACGAGTTTTTCCCAAGGCAGCTCCATCTCATTTACACATCTTGACACCTCTTCATACAAATCATGCCCCGTAGTTGTGCCATGCATAGGACGTAAAGCCAAAAACTCCTCTGTCACGCTTAGGTTGGAGTCCACTCCGCGGATGAAAATTGACAACTGGGCAATGTCAGAAATGTCGGTGCTCTCATCCACAGCCAAGGAATATGCAATAAAATCTTTTCCCTTTTTCACAAGCTGCTCTTTTAGATTGATGGACAACTGGTCTACTCTCTCGGCAATGGTGTTTCTGCTCAGACTCACATTTAAAAAGAGTTGCCTTTTTTCTGGGCAAACTTCGTCACAAACTTTAATCATGCAGTTTTTGATGAAATCCCCCTCCGTAAATGGCCGGGCTGATTTAGCGATCTCTTCTGCCAAAATAAAACTGGCCTTGACAGCAGCCTGGCCTTGTGATTTGGCTTTTTTGAACAGAGCCTGTCGAGATTTGAGGCCTCGTTTTAATTCCTCTGCCTTTTGTAGCCTTTGTTCCATGTCCATATTCTTGTTTTTGTCCGCGTGTTTCGTTTCATAATGTCGTCTCAGATTATACTCTTTCAGTACCGCCACACTTTCTCCACACAGAAGACACACAGGTTTTCCAGCTACCTTCGTGAACATATACTCCGACTCCCACCTTGTTTGAAACCCCCGGTTCTCAGTATCCACCTTCCGTTTTGCCATTTTTGATGGGTATCTGAAAGTTAATTTTACTGTGATGCTGACGACTGCTGTGCCAATAAATATTGAAATGAAGCAGCCTACTGCTCGGTGCGTCACCTTTGCATTGTGGGAAATGTAGTATTGGTGCGTGTAAAAGATCTGCGGGCTGCCGGCTTGCTGCGGGCCGGTTCTAATAATAAATCAAGATCATCCCAGGGGCCGTAAAAAACCTTCTTGCGGGCCGGATGTGGCCCGCGGGCCTTGACTCTGACATATGTGGTGTAGGAGGTCCATGGGTGGCTTTTCACCATTCCTCTGGATTCCACATGTCTAAAACTCACTGTTAGAAGTTTGGTACAGGTACTATGTCAGGTACTATAATTATTGAATATTATATGAATCCTATCCATTTAAAATGGCCCATTTGGATGCAATCAATTAGCTTCATTTGTCAGAGATCAAATTATATTTCAACAAAATAATATTGCAGGAATGCTCATTGTATCTGTTTCTAACAGAAACTATTTCAGAACAATCTGAGATGGTGGGTGTCAAATCCTCTTTCTTGTGCTTTTTGAAGTGGAAAGACCATGGCATATTTATGACATTTTCACCTTACCCAGGCCTCCTTTAAGACTCCATAGTGTTCCATCTGTTGGTGTTACAAAGCAAACATTGGTGTCATATGAAGCTTTACCACTTGCTCTGTAATATGATACTGCTTTCAGATCGGATTTATTTCACTTGTAAAACAAATTGGGCAATGTTTATATGACCTCCTTACAAACAGGCCCATTTTTACCATACTTTATAACTCCCATGAGCATGCCGGCAACGAATGGTATTAGTGGAGTGCAGATGTGAGTGGGCGTCTATTTTAATAAATCTATTGAGAATATACACCATCAAAAATAAATCCATGAATTTCTTTAGGCAGTTCCCAAGAAACATAAGACTAATAAAATGTATTTTCAAAAGAATAGAATGGCACATTTTGAGTTGATGTTACTGGTGATGTTACTGGTGATGTTACTGGTCTGTGCAGACTATATGGCTGCAGCATGGACTCAATAGTTATTTTGTTAATTAAACAGACAAGACACACTTAGGCTACCCCGATCAGTCAACACACTCATATTTCATACTAGGTTAAGAATATAATGAAATAACAAATACAAATTATATTTTTACCACACAACTTGCGTCATATTTCACAGCCTCCGCAGGCTTGTGGAGTTTCCTAAACGCGACCCAGCAAAATAATAGACCTACACTAGATTTAGGCTACATTATTACATGCTAAATGTTTCTGATCAGTGACAGATGAGCAAACAAATAGATGAGCTACACCACTTCCACGTATTTGCCCCGCCATAGAATTAACCAAATATACTGACAGAGATTCAGTGAAACAAAATCACATTGATTGATTAAGACACGTCACAGGGTTTTGGTCAGGAGTAGGCCTCGGCTACTAAGTGACTGGAGTGAAGAGCAAAATTATCCACTTGTTGAACTACATAACATGCTGGCAACATTTTCTGACCAATGCTAATAAATGAGCCAATGAGCTTGTGGAAGGCCAAAATGTAATAAATATGCCAACTTTGATAAATTATTTCACAATTATACTTTTAGATACAATTGTGTCAACAATTCTTCCTCCTTACATTTCATGAAAATCCCCCAAATCCTAGCCTTTTTTTGTCCTGGGTTTCATGAGGAATCACTCTCTAGTCATATATTATATTGATTCCATACTATTATTTCCACACACACAAAGTATCATATCATTAAGGCAACCGTCTCCATGATCTCAAATCACAATACACACCATGTGACTAATAAGGCTGTGGCAGTGGTGTTGTGTACTGGTGTTTCCAGTGTTTCCAGTAGCCTATCACTATCAGTGTGTCAGCTGGGAAGGTATCTGAGATGCTTAAGATCATACAGATAGGTAAATGTATATATTACAGGTAATTGTGACAACAAGGGTTCCTGGTGCCTACAAGCAGAGTATGTGAATAAAATCTTCCAGCATAGTAGCCTAGCTCTAGATCATGACCAAACATCAGATTCAGCATGGCCCCCACTGGCCATTAAATCTAATTTTATTTGTCACATGCGCCGAATACAACAGGTGTAGACCTTACAGTGAAATGCCTACTTACAAGCCCTTAACCAACAATGCAGTTAAGGAAATACCCCCCCCCCAAAAAAAAAAATTGACTATATACAGGGGGTACCTATACAGAGTCAATGTGCAGGGGCACCGGTGTCGAGGTAATATGTACATGTAGGTAGAGTTATTAAAGTGACTATGCATAGTAGCAGCAGCGTAGAAGGGGGGGGGGGGGGGGGGGGGTGCAAATAGTCTCGGTAGCCATTTAATTATCTGTTCAGGTGTCTTATGGCTTGGGGGTAGAAGGTGTTCAGAAGCCTCTTGGACCTAGACTTGGCGCTCCGGTACCGCTTCTTGCCGTGCAGTAGCAGAGAAAACAGTCAACAACTAGGGTGGCTGGAGTCTTTGACAATTTTTAGGGCTATCCTCTGACACAGCCTGGTATAGAGGTCCTGGATAGAAGAAAGCTTGGCTCCGGTGATGTACTGGGCAGTACGCACTATCCTCTGTAGTGCCCTGCGGCCGGAAGCCGAGCAGTGGCCATACCAGGCAGTGATGCAACCAGTCAGGATGCTCTCGATGGTGTAGCTGTAAAATATTTTGAGGATCTAAGGACCAATGCCAAATCTTTTCAGTCTCCTGAGGGGGAATAGCTTTTGTCGTACCCTTTTTACGACTGTCTTGGTGTGCTTGGACCATGTTAGTTTGTTGGGGATGTGGACACCAAGAAACTTGAAGCGCTCAACCTGCTTTACTACAGCCCCGTCGATGAGAATGGGGGTGTGCTCAGTCCTCCTTTTCCTGCAGTCCACAATCATCTCCTTTGTCTTGATCACGTTGAGGGAGAGGTTGTTGTCCTTGAACCACATGGTCAGGCCTCCTCCCTAAAGGCTGTCATCATTGTCGGTGATCAGGCCTACCATTGTTGTGTCATCAGCAAACTTAATGATAGTGTTGGAGTCGTACCTGGCCATGCAGTCATGAGTGAACAGGGAGTACAGGAGGGAACTGAGCACACACACTTGAGGGGCCCCCGTGTTGAGGATTGGCGTGGTGGATGTGTTGTTACCTACCCTTACCACCTGGGGGCGGCCCGTTAGGAAGTCCAGGATCCTGTTGCAGAGGGAGGTGTTAAGTCCCAGGATCCTTAGCTTAGTGACGAGCTTTGAGGACACTATGGTGTTGAACGCTGAGCTGTAGTCAATTAATAGAATTCTCACATAGGTGTGTTCCTTTTGTCCAGGTGGGAAAGGGCAGTGTGGAGTACAATAGAGAATGCGTCATCTGTGGATCTGTTGGTGCAGTATGCAAATTGGAGTGGGTCTAGGTTTTCTGGGATAATGGTGTTGATGTGAGGAATGACCAGCCTTTCAAAGCATTTCATGGCTACAAATGTAAGTGCTACGGGTCGGTAGTCATTTAGGCAGGTTACCTTAGTGTTAGTGTTCCCACCACTAGTCTCTTGAAATATTTGGCCAGATTTAGTGGAAAATCAGAATGAGTTCAAAGAAAATAAAATGTTGTGCAAACATGTTAGCCTCACAGTGTTTGTCACTGCCTTCCTCAGAATGAAAGGAAATAAGTAAATTCACAATAAATGTTGTCTAGGGAACAGAGGTAATTGCATTAGGCTACTGCACAGTGTGCATAATGTGAGTACACCCAACACACCCAAGTCTGGGCAATTCCATGCTGACCATGATCAGTCTACTACATTTCAGTTTATACATGTGTAAAATACTTATGAGGTAACATTGTAGGCCTACTCTGGTACCAGCATTGTTTTTGATATGTTGTTACACTGTAGGCCTACTCTGGTACCAGCATTGTTTTTGATATGTTGTTACACTGTAGGCCTACTCTGGTACCAGCATTGTTTTTGATATGTTGTTACACTGTAGGCCTACTCTGGTACCAGCATTGTTTTTGATATGTTGTTACACTGTAGGCCTACTCTGGTACCAGCATTGTTTTTGATATGTTGTTACACTGTAGGCCTGTACCAGCATTGCACTGTAGGCCTACTGGTACCAGCATTGTTTTTGATATGTTGTTACACTGTAGGCCTACTCTGGTACCAGCATTGTTTTTGATATGTTGTTACACTGTAGGCCTACTCTGGTACCAGCATTGTTTTTGATATGTTGTTACACTGTAGTAATAATGTTGTTACACTGTAGGCCTGTACCAGCATTGTTTTTGATATGTTGTTACACTGTAGGCCTACGTTTGTTTTTGATATGTTGTTAAACAATATGCTATAGGCAAACAAATCTAATTGCCAACACTGTAGCATAGGTTACAAATTATATAGTAGCTGAAGCAGAGGGAGCTTGGTGACTGAAAAAGTTATGAACTGCACTTTCGCTGCAATAACTTAAACGGAGAAGTGCACTATTTTACAACTTGATGGTAGATGGTACCAAAACCTGAAAATAGTCTATGGGCCAGGAGCAAAGGCAATCCATGGTTCAGTTCCTTAAACATCCATTACAAAGTTCAGCTAACTTTTGCCACCGCTAGCTAAAAATAAATGGAAGAGAGATAGTCCTCTGTAGCTCAGTTGGTAGAGCGTGGACAGGGGAATATGAGACAGTGGAACTCAAGAAAGTGGGTTCGACACCAGGACCACCCATATGAAAAAGGAGGGAAAAAGTTGCTTTGGATAAAAGCATCTGCTCAATGTCATGTTGTAATGTCCAAAACAACTGAAATCAACTCCATATTTGGTTTGATGTTTCTTAAGTCCGATGCAGACTTTCTCAATTTCAAATCATTTCTGAGTAACAATGAAGTACCCTCCTGTGATTGTTTTCCATTAAAATGGTCAAACATTTGACTTGAACTAGACTTTATTCTACTGTGCTGTAATGTACTATACTGAGCTCTACTGTGCTGTAATGTACTATACTGAGCTCTACTGTGCTGTACTTTGATGTCCAAACTAGTGAAACATGGAAGTCTTTGATTGGTTCATATTTGGTCCAATTCAGACCAACCAAATTTGGTCGTTTGGTGGCAGAGCTCATTAAAATAATAGCCTGTGTGTGGAATAATACCCAAATATGCAAAGAAGGATATTGCATATTTCTACCTATTTAGGATACATCACCATGAAGAGAATGAAATTTAGATCCATAATTATGCATTTCTGTGAAGTACAGATCAGGGACCCATGAAGAACATTCTGTTACCGCTGTTACTTGGTATAAATCCACTTCCCTTACTGTAGTTTAATAACCAAAATATTATTTTTTTCAAACTTAAGGTGTCATGTCATAGCTAGCACCTTATTCTTTCTGCAGACATCTTTGAATCTTAATTCAAAGCAGATATTTAAGGTTTTCGATAATCTGGTCACTTAACAAACAAAGGGAGATTTTACCGAAAAACTTTGCAACTGCAAATTTATTTCAGTAAATGTGTCTTGTAAAATGTTCAGTGAAAATTGTTAAAAGTAGTTATTGTGCATTGAGCTGTATGGTTTGTTAAACTTTAAAATCATTGGTTTTTGTTTGGCATACATTTTAAATGAAAAATCGGAGTCTCATTCCGTTACCATGGAATTGCCCAGTTGTGACAAGCCTGCACACATTTCAATGGTGTCTGCAGTGCTCAGTGGATGTTTGAGAAAATTCTCTGTTTTCAGTTACATGAAATGGTGCCAATATTGTACTTTATGATCATATTTGACAGTTATAAGAAAGGTGAAATCTTATAGTAAGTTGTTTATCATTTATTGTTACTGTATTTAGAACGCATTTGTCATTTCAAGCCCTATTGCCCCACTTTTGTTGAATAGGGGAATCATGATTTTTCATAATATATGTACTATGTACTTGAGCTTGTGTCTTCAAAAGTGAGTACACCTCAGCAATGTATAAACTATTTTTTACCAGAAAGGTGAGTTCCTGACTAGACCTTTCTAAAAAATTATGCTACATTGCCAGTTATTATTTATGGCCATGAAAAATAGTTACATCTATTTAGGCGGAAATCTAAATATTGCCCTATCAAAAACAGAACTATAGACTAGTTTATCCTGGCCCATAGACTACTTTCAGGGTGAGTCAAACATCAAGTTCTAAAAAAAAAACTAAAAAACAAGTTAACTTCTCCTTTAAATGTGACGTTGTTGCACGCCATCAATTTCCTGTTTGATTTAAACTGTCTTGGACCCGTTGTTGCTTAATGGTTCTCTCCGCGGATCTGATGTGAGAACACTCACGCAACCTCAATAATCATGCCGCAAAAAAACTCGGTAAATACGGAATGAGGATAACTAGGCAGAGGAAATTGCAGTTGAAGGCCGAACGAAGTAAACAACAAAACAATTATGTCGTCAGAAGCCGCAATAACAGTGTCCCAAGGCGCAGCTACAGCGCGTGAAGTGACTTCAAAGTTATGATCCACATATCGATTGAAAATAAACCATTTCGGCTACATAAATAATGATTTTCATGATGAAAATGAATAGTCAAAGGAAGCCTGATGTTGAAAAATAACTCATTTTATAAGGCCTATTAATGATCAATTTAAATAGTGGATTGGATCGCATGCCCGAAGACAGACTGTGGGATTTGAATTTGTCTTCATTCGAATCTATGGAATGTTGTTACAGGCAGTAGAATTTGGTCTTGTACGGTTCTAGTGTTCTCCGGCAGATCTAACTGCTTACATAGGAATATCGCTGTTCCACTGAACAAAATAATAATCGCCATTCAAAGTGACTTAAAACAGTATATAGTCAAGTAAGCATGTGTTTAATACTTACATTGTCGAATAATGATCCAACATTTGCAGTGACAAGTAGGACGTCAGTGTACATTTCCATGATAACGATCGAATTCCAGAAATAGTCCGCGGGAAGAACTCCGTTAGACGCGATGGCAAAATCCTTTGCGTGTGTTACAAACAGCTTACTGATACGGTGCTGTATTGTATATGTCGCTGAAGAAGTCGGTCGTATAATTCATCTTGATCATTTGTTTCTGTTGTTTTTAACTTGCCCGCTTTTGGTTGATGGCGTGAGTCGTCTGTCGTCTTAACTCCTGCTCAATGATAGACTTATCTTCCATGTCTGCTGAGAAATTGCAGGACAGGATTTCTATCTTCGTTGTAATTGGATTTATACCTGCTGCCTGCGCCAGAACAGTTCCTTCTGCCCCGCGCGACCTGATCAAGCAGTTGTTGTCAATGCTGTGTCATGAACTTCGGAGCTCCGCCCACGGCACCCAGTTATTAAAGACACATTCCAACAATTTCTGAAAAACAATATCCCAGGTGTAAATACAGTAATGTACACCCACTATGGTAAAACAATGTTTTGAGCAAGTGTTTCTTTAGACACAAGTGCAAACTTCATGGAGTAGTAGGCCATTCAAGGTGTTGTTGGTCTGATGGGGCCCTCTTGAGTCTCATGTCATCCGTCTCCCGCTTGCTTGCATGAACTGATGGGTTAGATGACAAATATCACAACGATTTGCACGCTTCAATGGGGCAGAAGTTCGTGAGTTGTAATTCTGGATGGCCAGATAGCTACCAACAATGACAAACTGCCATGTGGGGAATCGTAAGTGACTCGTTTCAGCTAGTTATTGATACCATGTCTTCTTGACTGATTTCATGTCAATGCTAATTTGGCACAAATGCACTTGCTAGGTAACCAACAACTGTAACGATGTATTTGAAAGACAAGTGCTCATTGTGCAAATGTATCTGTTTTCAATAAACATCGGCGAAGAAATATAGTTTACATGTTGTCAACAATCTAAGCCACCCGCCTGTTTTGCCCCATAGTTCGCACGCGTCAGTCTGTACATATACAATGATAGATATTTCACCAGATGTATAACTGAGAAATCCTGTTGGCGTTTCTACTCATTACCAAGTATGGTGGTGAGAGGAAACTCAGTGGCCGGCAGTGGGAGAAGATGGAGTGAGATGCTAATTTACTTATCGATTAAACATTTGATCTCAATACAATTTTCTGTTTTGTATACTTTACCCTTTGCGAAAGCTTTAAACAATTGCATTGTTTAGTGGTGCAAGGCCAAATTGAGTTATTGCACATGCGTGCTTCAGAGTAGGCGTTCCCTTACAGAAATATGCAAATACATGCTAGAACACTGCCAACAGGCTTTCGCTAGCTCGTGCTTGGCTCTACCAACCTTGCTTGTTCTGCCCACTATGATTAATTTGCTCCTATTGGAAACAACAGGCCGTGGTCTATCTTGGGTTAGTTATACACATCTTTGGCGTTGATTTTGTAGCTAAAACAACCAACCTGTCAGTAGAGGAGAGGTGGAGAACAAAAGAGGAATGCCCCCCCCCCCCCCAACCTGTGCCATGCCATGAGGATACCCGGACCATCTATTGAGATGTGCCCTTTTCAGTAAAGCAGGTGTGAGCACACATCAAATGTTATTTCTCACATACAAGTGTTTAGCAGATGTTATTGTGGGTGTAGTGAAATCCTTGTGTTTCTAGCTCCAACAGTGCAGTAATATCTAACAATATACACAATCTAAAGGAATGGAATTAGAATATATAAATACTCGGACAAGCAATGTCAGAGCGGCATAGACTAAAATACATTAGAATAGGATAGAATACAGTATATACAGATGAGATGAGTAATGCAAACATTATTAGTGACTAGTGTTCCATTTTTAAAATGGACAGTGATTTCAAGTCTATGTGTATAGGGCAGCAGCCTCTAGTGGGCTAGTGATGGCTATTTAACAGTCCGATGGCCTTGAGATAGAAGCTGTTTCGGTCTCTCGGTCCCAGCCTTGATGCACCTCTACTGACCTCTCCTTGATGATAGTGGGGTGGACAGGCAGTGGCTTGGGTGGTTGTTGTCCTTGATCTTTTTGTCCTTCCTGTGACATCGGGTGCTGTAGGTGTCCTGGAGGGCAGGTAGCTTGCCCCCGGTGATGCGTTGGGCAGACCACACCACCCTCTGGAGAGCTCTGCGGTTGCGGGCGGTGCAGTTGTCGTACCAGACCGTGATACAGCCCGACAGGATACTCTCAATTGTGCATCTGTAAAAGTTTGTGGGTTTTAGTTGCCAAGCCAAATTTCTTCAGACTCCTGAGGTTGAAGAGGCGCCGTTGCGCCTTCTTCACCACACTGTCTGTGTGTGTGGACCATTTCAGTTTGTCAGTGATGTGTACTCTGAGGAATTTGAAGCTTTCCACCTAATCCACTGCGGTCCCGTCGATGTGGATAGGGGGGTGCTACCTCTGCTGTTTCCATTTAGGTTTTGTTGACTTTGGGTGAAAGGTTATTTTCCTTGCACCACCCTCTCAGGGCCCTCATCTCCTCCCTGTAGGCTGTCTCGTCATTGTTGTAATCAGGCCTACTACTGTTGTCGTCTACAAACTTGATGATTGAGTTGGAGCTGTGCATGGCCATGCAGTCATGGGTGACCAGGGAGTACAGGAGGGGGCTGAGCACACATCTTTGTGGGGCCCCAGTGTTGAGGATCAGCAAAGTGGAGGTGTTTTTTCCTACCTTCACCACCTGGGGGCGGCCTATCAGGAAGTCCAGGTCCCAGTTGCACAGGGTGGGGTTCAGACCCAGGGCCTCAAGCTTAATGATGAGCTTGGAGGGTACCATGGTGTTGAATGCTGAGCTATAGTTAATGAACAGCATTCTTACATTGGTATTCCTCTTGTCCAGATGGGATAGAGCAGTGTGCAGTGTGATGGCATCATCTGCAGATCTACTGGGGAGGTAAGCAAATTGAAGTAGGTCTAGGGTGTCAGTTAAGGTGGGAGGTGATATGATCCTTAACTAGCCTCTCAAAGCACTTCATGATGACAGAAGTGAGTGCAACGAGCGACAGTCATTTAGTTTATTTTCCTTGGTTACAGGAACAATGGTGAACATCTTGAAGCATGTGGGAATAGGAAGAGATTGAATATATCCGTAAACACTCCAGCCAGCTGGTCTGCGCATGCTCTGAGGACGCGGCTAGGGATGCCGTCTGGGTTAACACGCTTAAATGTCTTACGTCAGCCACGGAGAAGGAGAGGCCACAGTCCTTGGTAGCGGGCCGCATCGGTGGCACTGTGTTATCCCCAAATCAGTCGAAGAAGGTGTTTAGCTTGTCAGTAAGCAAGACGTCAGTGTCCACGACGTGGCTGGTTTTCCCTTTGTAGTCCATGATTGTCTGTAGACCCTGCCACATATGTCTCGTGTCTGAGCCGTTGAATTGCGACTCCACTTCCTCTATGCTGACGTTTTGCCTGTTTGATTGCCTTACTGAGGGAATAACTACACTGTTTGTATTCGGACATATTCCCAGTCACCTTGCCATGTTTAAATGCGATGGTTTGCGCTTTCAGTTTTGCGTGAATGCTGCCAACTAGCCACGGTTTCTGGTTAGGGTAGGTTTTAATATTCAGTGGGTACATCACCTATACACTTCCTGATAGACGAACACACTGATACGATGACTGAGTTTGTTGTTCTCATAGGCAACACAGAACATATCCCAGTCCGCGTTATCAAAACGATCTTAAAGCGTGGATTCCGATTGGTCAGACCAGTGTTGAATTGTCCTTAGCACGGGTACGTCCTGTTTGAGTTTCTGCCTATAGGAAGGGAGGAGCAAAATTGAGTTGTGATCTGATTTGCCAAAGGGAGGGTCTTGTAGGCATCCTGGAAGTTGGAGTAACAGTGGTCAAGTGTTTTAGCAGCGCGAGTACTACAGTCAATGTGTTGATAGAACTTCGGTAACGTTTTCCTCAAATTTGCTTTGTTAAAATCCCCAGCTACAATAAATGCGGCCTCAGGATATGTGGTTTCAAGTTTGCATAAAGTCCAGTGAAGTTCTTTGAGGGCTGTCGTGGTATCAGCTTGAGCGGGAATATACGTGGCTGTGACTATAACCGAAGAGAATTCTCTCGGGAGGTAATACGGTCAGCATTTGATTGAGGTATTCTAGGTCGGATGAACAAAAGGACTTAAGTTCCTGTATGTTATCACAATCACACCATGAGTAGTTAATTGTCGTGTCTTTGGCTATGCCGGATTAAGTGATACGACATGCTATTCTATAAAATAATTTCTCCGTAATTAATATTACCTGATTCAGCTAATCATGTAAATGTAATTAACTAGAGTCGGGGCACCACAAAATAATATTTATAGAGCTGTTATCTTCCGAATAAACTCTTAAAGACCTAGTAATATTTTACATAAATAGCAGTCAATATTAATCGTCATCTTAATTCCGTCTCATCTGAAAGTTGTAAATTCTTGGTTATCTGCACAAACCCTGGCTAACAAGTTGAATCAGCAATACAAAATTGGGTTTAATTATTTATTTACTAAATACCTAACTAATCACACAGAATTACACATAATTAAAATCATAACTTGATTACAAATTACATCATAAAGGAAAACGTCCCTAGCGGGCGGAACAGATATGACAGCTGGTTACACAAAAGAAAAGGGCTGGGTTTGAGTGAAAGAGCGGGAAGACTGAAGAACAAAGGGCGAAGCTGTGCTATCGTAAATACAGAATCTTATGCATTCTAAATTACCGCCCATTTGGAAAAGGAAAATGAAATAAATATTTACTCTGAGCTGCGCTTCGGTAGGTTGGTGGTAGATGGAAGGCCGTGTTGCACAACCAAGTCATTTGAAGAATGTCTCTGCTGGTAAATTGGATACAATGTAGTAGTTTTAGTGTGGTAGATGGGATACTCTGTCTGTTCCTTCCTAACCTACATTTGCTGTTGCTAACTCAACGGCTAGGAGGTATCACTTCTGTAGTGAATAAGAGTTCAAAGTTCATACCATTCGCAACCAAAGCTCACGCTGATGTTGGCTTCGTTCTGTAGTTATTATCTGAACCGTTCTGACATCGGACCGTCGTCCTCGGAACAGCAGGTTTTTTGTCGTCAAGGCTTTATATAGGAAGGGAGAGGAGGGCGTGTTTGAAAAGTTTTATAGCCCATGTCCCTTCACAGGGGCGGGCCACTGATTGAGCAGAGCCCTAACCTTATAAAAAAACAATTCTCACATTTTAGAATCTAAAATCACATTTCATCCCATCAAATAATTTCATATTCAAACATTTAAATTGAACAACAATACCATGTGAATCCGATAACTCTGTGTAGACTTTCCACTGATGAGAACGTCTCAGATGACAACCGAACTGACATCATATTTATTAAGTACCACCACATATGTTCAATTGGTCGGATTACCAGAATATAGTTCATTTCCCCCCACCTTTTGATGTTCCCAGAATCTCTATGTTAACCAAGGTGTTTGCAAATGTAACATCAGTAGGGCAGAGAGGAAAAAGGGGGGGAAGAGGTATGACTGTCATAAACCTCCCCCCAGGCCAACGTCATGACATAATCATGAAACATACACCCCTGCCCTTTTTTTATCCAGTGTTGGAACATTAGCGAGTAATATACTCTGAAGCGGTGGATGTTGTGCGCACCTCCTAAGTCGGACTAAAAAGTCCACTCAGAGTACTTATATTCTGCAGACAGTGTTTTGAATCAACGTTGTTTCCACATAATTTCAACGAAATTACGTAGAATTTACGTGAAATAGACATTGAATTGATGTCTGTACCCAGCGGGTGGACTATAATGCCTACCTATTTTCTTAGTCAAGTTTAACTAAAACCACATCCAGTCCCTAAAAATAATAGGCTAGTAGTAGCATTTATACAGATAGTAGTCCATTAGGTTACCACATTAACATATAACCCACACATGTATGTCTGAGACTGGGGGAAATTATTATGAATGGTTGGGCCTATCAAAAACCAGATATTAAGCTACTTCACAAATAAACAAATAAACAATTAAGCAACATTAATATACATGTAACCTATTAATTTATAGAGATTGTGGATCATGTTCAATCTGTTATCAGTGGCCTGGCAAAATGTTCAAAGAATAGAAGATGAAAGACCAGACGCAGTTTTCTGATTTAAATTATCCATCAAACTCAGACACTGTTGTTGTAAAACATAACTGGTTGACTATTTTCAATGATGGAAACAAAAGAGCAGAGCGGTGTACTTTTAATTGGATTGAGCTCATCTCACCATCCTTTTATTTGTGACTAGCTCCATTTGGACATGTGCCCACCACTTTCTGCCACCATGCCTGACAAGGCAGAACTATTATGTTTTTCAAGTGTTTTGACTGAATATGATCCATTTTGGCTTTACACTATGCTATGATCTTTGAGCAGACACTACATTGACCGTTCTGCACTAAAACAGCCACATTCTTGAGTGATACACTGATATTGTGAAAGAGCAGAATTCTGCCCCTACCTCATGTTGTCATAGACCTCACAGCCTACTCTATTGGGCTTACTTGATAACAGGATAAACAACACCCCACTTATTATGGTGAGCTGTTGAATAACCCGGTCAGACCTAAGGAAGTGTATACAAATGGCATAGGACTATGGGGAAGGTCAGAAAATGTTTAACCTTGTGGTGAATAGGCCAGATAATTCAAGGATTAGGTGAAGCTCTCAGCAGAAGCACCATCTTTATTAAATGCAGTACATTCTACAAAGTTCCTAACCATGTATTTTTCTTCCAAGTGGGGTTGCAAATATTATTTTGGTCTTGAACTGAATTTGCACAGAACGAGTCAAAATAGTAAAGCACTGAAAGGGTGCAGAGGCCGAAAACATCTTCTCCATAGTACTTGCAACGAGTTGATAAAGGTTGGTTGTGTAAACCATGCCATGGTTTAAGGTTTTCACACTGCTTCCTCTTGCTCCTCTGTGTATTGCATGCTGGACAATGGATCCATTTGAAGCCATTGCAGCACACAGAGGCAGAACATAATGCTGCCCTGTCCATCAGCAGTGGAAACAAAGCCACCTAAAAGGGAAATTCCCCTGAAAGGCTACTGAGGCAGTTCCTCACTGTTGGGATGCCACCTGGGTACTGGATGGGGTCTCAGCAGAATCACTGGCAATAATTTACCCTGGCTGAAAGGAGTCCTGGCTGGACAACATGTCACTGAGTGCATGGCAAGATAATGAATCGATATAGAACAGGGACCCCCTCCAAGGCAAACCATCGTACGTTAGCAGACTTATCTTTTCATTAGATGACTGAATGGAAAGGAGAAGTAATCATTATTTTCACATCCTAAATTATAATTGGAAGAGAAAGTGTCAACTACCATAGCCTATTGCGACACTTAAGATACTCCGAAAAACAGGCAAAGCGTCAATAAAGGACTAAGATAAAATCCTACTACACCGGCTCTGACGGTCGTTGGATGTGGCAGGGCTTGCAAACTATCACAGATTACAAAGAAAACCCCAGCCACGAGAACTGCCCAGTGACGTGAGCGTACCAGACAAACTAAATGCCTTATGCTAGCTTGGAGGCTAGCAACACAGAAACATGCATGAGAGCACCAGCGGTTCCGGACGATTGTGATCACTCTCCATCGGTGATGCGAGTAAGAACTTTACAGGTTAACATTCCCAAGGCCACAAGGCCAGACGGATTACCAGGACGTGTACATGTTTCAAACAGACCACCATAGTCCGTGTGCCCAAGAATGCCAAGGTAATCTGTCTAAATTACTATCGCCCCATAGCACTCGCAACTGTAGCCATGAAATGATTTGAAAGGCTTGTCATGGCTCACATCAACACACTCATCCCAGGCACCCTGGACCAGGGGTCTCCAACAGGTTGATCGCGAGCTACCAGCACACTTATGAGTAGCTCGCCAAACAATTCTGAAAGTACACTACATGCAATTCACACGTGTTCCACTGCAAACTATCATAAATTTCACAAATATTAGACACTGCACGCTCCCAGCTACGATCTAATCAATGCAACATTGACATTATCCCACCCCTGGTTAGCCACTATTGGCTTAAAAAGCCAAACGTAACACAATATCTGGCAATTCATTTCCAGCAGTATTGCCCGTCTGTCTGTGGTGCATGCGTTTGTCCATCACTTCTTGTGTAGCCAGTTGATGTGATAACCGTCTTGTTGATTGACAGAAATACTTTACCTAAAACCTTCAACTAAATGTTAACTGCAAAGTAGGCTTACCTGGCAGAAGTATCATTTGTATCTAGTATGTTATTTTCTAGCTTTGCCAGGAAATGAGCAGCAGCAGTACAGAACCATCATTAGACCTGAACATTAGAAGGCACATTCCTCACTCGCTAGATGCGCAATTACACTGAAGAATGAAAATGTTAGTTTTCTTCCAGACCAAAAAAAAAATTATGTCTTGCCATGTAGTCAGAACATCCAATTTAGCTCTTTCTCCTTGGGTAATTGTAATTTTGAGTAAAAAATTAAAAAAACAGTACATCATTTGGGAAAATATACCATTTTTGGGGGAGGGGGGGGTGTAACAGATTTTATACGGCCCCCTTTAGAGTTGTTTATTAACCATTTTACCAGGTATATTGACAGAAAGCAGTGCACTACTTTCTATTGTACACTAAGGACCCGGGTAAGAGTTGCAGGGGTGAGGCAAAGAGAAGAATGTGCCTATTTGAACGCTAGGGGAAAAAAGTTGTAGCTCGTAAGCGCTCTTTTTTTTTGAGTAGCACTCTTGCTAGAAGGTTGGAGACCCTTGCCCTGCTCACTCCAATTCACATATCGCCCCAACAGATCCAGATGACACCATTGCTATTGCACGCCACACTTCCCTTTCCCACATAGAGAAAAGGAACATCTACATGAGGATGCTGTTCATTGACTACAGTTTAGCATTCAATGCCATAGTGCCCTCCAAGTTCATCTCTAAGCTAAGGACTCTGGGATTGAACACCTTCTTCCTGACGGGTGGTGAGGGTAGGCAACAACACATCTGCCACACTGACCCTCAACATGGGGGTCCCTCAGGGGTGTGTGCTTAGAGCCCTCCTGTAGTCCCTGTTCACCCACGACTGCGTGGCCCCACTCAACTAACACCTTCATTGACGACAAGTAAATGCTGCATATCTCAGCTCAAATTGGAAATTACCTTTACATTTCTAGCGCAGTATCTGTAACGCTTCAGCTGATCGTCAACTACAAGAAACAGAGGGACGGGAACGCCCCAATTCACATCAACAGGGCTATAGTGGAGTGGGTTGATATCTTCAAGTTCCTGGGTGTCCACATCATTAAGGACCTATCATGGTCCAAACATACCAACACAACCGTGAAGCGGGCACGACAACGCCTCTTCCCCTTCAGGAGGCCGAAAAGATTTGTCATGGGCCCTCAGATCCTCAAAGTTCTACAGCTGCACCATTGAGAGCACCTTGTTCTCTCTCTTCTACCGCACGGCATGCGGTACCAGAGTGCCAAGTCTCGGACCAAAAAGCTCCTGAACAGCTTCTACCCCCGGCAGTCTTATGGCTTGAACAGTTAATCAAATGGCTACCTGATTATTTGCATTGACCCCCTTTTTATTTGGACAGACTCTCTACCCACACATACATACCACACTGACACTCCAACACACACACACACACACACACACACACACACACACACACGAGACACTTGCAGATAGACACTTTCACATACGCTGCTGCTACAGTTTGTCTATCGTGATTGCCGAGTCACCTTTACCCCTACCTACATGTACATATTAGCTCAACATCATCATACCCCTGCACATTGACTCAGTACCGGTACTCCTTGAGCTAGAAAGGTAACTCCAAACACGTTTTCACTAAGAGCAGTTGTTTAGCTGGTTTAACAAAGTTCAGTCATGGGTTGGCAAAAGTGTATGCCCATGTCAAAGCATACCAGCAGTTTTATTCTCTTTTCTACTGTATTTAATTCAATTGGTTTCTGTTGCTAGCGATATTCATATTCACATTTTTTTTTAAAGAAAATATCCCACACCACCTGCAATACCTCCGGAGACTCAAAACTAGTTATTTTAGTGTTAATTGGTTAATGTATCCCTTAACGCAGTGGTTCCCAAACTTTAGTGGCGTACCCCTTCAAAACATTCAATCCAGCTGCGTACCCCCTCTAGCACCAGAGACAGCACACTTGCAAATGTTTTTTTGCCATCATTGTAAGCCTGCCACACACTAAACATAAGAATGAGTGCGAGTTTGACACAACCTGGCTCGTGGGAAGTGACAGGGCTCTTATAGGACCAGGGCTCATTATTTATCATTATTTTGCTCATTATTTAACCATCATTTAACCATCATATTAAACCTTATTTGTTTATCGAAAAATGTTAATGAGAAGGGTGTGCTTGAAAGGATGCACATAACTCTGCAATGTTGGGTTGTATTGGAGAGTGTCAGTCAAATCATTTTCCACACAGTCTGTGCCTGTATTTAGTTTTCATGCTAGTGAGGGCTGAGAATCCACTCTCGCATAGGTACGTGGTTGCAAAGGGCATCAACGTCTTAACAGAGCGATTTGCCAAGGGTAGGATACTCTGAACGCAGATCAAATCCAGAAATCTGGCCGCGGCTTCTGGCTCTCTTGTTCAGATATCGGTAAGGGGACTAGAGGCAGGGTACGAAAGGGATAACGAATCCAGTTTGTCATCGGTTTCTGGAAAGTACCTGCGTAATTGCGCACCCAACTCACTCATAGCGAAGCACCTATCACATTTGACATTGTCCATAAGCTTGAATTTGCACACAAAATCATACAATGATGGAAAGACCTGTGTGTTGTCCTTGTTAATGCAGACAGAGAAGAGCTCGAACTTCTTAATCACAGCCTCAATTTTGTCCCGCACACTGAATATAGTTGCAGAGTCCCTGTATTCCTAGATTTAGATCATTTGGGCGAAAAATAACATCACCCCAGATAGGCTAGTCGTATAAAACTCATCATGCAAGCGGTCAGACATGTGAAAATTACAGTCAGTAAAAACAAAGCTCGTATCTCGCAATTTAAAAAAAAAAAAAGTCAATACTTTGCCCCTTGATAACCAGCAAAAAGCGTTACATTGTCACTGTAAAATAGTTACATTGTCACTGTCCATATCATTGCATAGTGCAGAAAATGCACACTAGTTCAGGGGCCTTGCTTTAACAAAGTTAACCATTTTCACTGTAGTGTCCAAAACGTCTTTCAAGCGGTCAGGCATTCCCTTGGCAGCAAGAGCCTCTCAGATGCTGCAGTGTAACCAAGTGGCGTCTGGAGCAACTGCTTGCACGAGCGTTACCACTCCGTCTCCTTGTCATGGCTATTGCGCCATCAGTACAGATACCAACATGAGCAACAGCAATGTTTGGCTACGCAATGTTTGGCTACGCAATGTTTGGCTACATAGTAACGATTAACGTGACTGGATGTTAATTATTTGACTAGGCTACCTATATTTGACGTTATTTCGCTGAACACTAGATGGTTTAATTATATTTTTAGCAGTGAAACGAGGCTACTCAGGCAAGGGGAAATAAACTCACCAAAATGTATAGCCACGTTGGAAAATGTAAAATATATTTTTTAATGTGAATCACATTTTTATTTGGTGTACCCCCAGTACCCCAGTTTGGGAATACCCGCCTTAAAAGGAACTTGAAATGATCGCCACATATAAATGATTTATTCAACCCCATCAACCATTACTAAAGCAACACTTAGTTTTTTGGATGACATTCAGAAACAGGAATACTTGAATAACACTACTGTGAAGCATCAAGAACACAAAGCAATATCAGTCAGGCAGCCAACAAAATATTGAAAGGAACCTGGTACAGGGTCAAATGTAGCCAACATACCCACTGCCGGCCAGCAGGCCCACAGCCGGCCACCTTCCTTACCTGAATGCCAGCTTCATGCTTTGAATTCTGATGGAATCCTTCTTCTTAGGGGTTCCAGAGGACAAAGGCCACTCTTTTCAACAAGCCTGTCCAAGTGTGTATTCTTGTATACTAATGAGAACAAAAAAATTATGGCATATGCTTGAGTCGACAAGTGCTCTCAATAGCTCATTCTACATCAACTAAACTTGTACAAGTTTGATGTCTTCACCCAGGGATTTTTATTGGTCAACACTGGAACGTTTATACCCCTGGTACAGTACTGGGATGAAAGAACCAAAACAGGAGTTTGAGGAAGTCGAGGCCCAAGGATTTCCACTAGGCTTGCACTGCAGCCTAGCAGGGCATAAGACTAACACTGCACTCCCTCTCCGTAAGGCCCCTTCAAATAAGCTGCCAAGCTATGGGAAGATAGTTGATTAAAAAAACATGACAGCTAACAGCTGTCACTTTCTGAAGTGAATTTGGCAAGAGGATTCCCACAGTAGATGAGAAGCTTTCATAGAATTATTAATAGATTCAGCAGCAAGGGAACAAGGCATTTTGAACATCCGTGGCCCAGTATATCACATTAAAACCATGTTATACCTACAGTGCCTTGCAAAAGTATTCACCCCCCTTGGCACTTTTCCTATTTTGTTGCATTACAACCAGTAATTTAAATTGGATTTCACGTAATGTACATATACAAAATAGCCCAAATTGGTGAAGTGAAAAAAATTACTTGTTTCAAAAAAATGTAAAACTGAAAAGTGGTACGTGCTTATGTATTCACCCCCTTTGCTATGAAGCCCCTAAATAAGATCTGGTGCAACCAATTACCTTCAGAAGTTAGATCATTGGTTAAATAGTGTGCAATCTAAGTGTCACATGATCTCAGTATATATACACACACACACACACACACACCTTTTCTGAAAGGCGAGTCTGCAACACCACTAAGCACGGGGCACCACCAAGCAAGGGGCAATATGAAGACCAAGGAGCTCTCCAAACAGGTCAAGGACAAAGTTGTGGAGTACAGATCAGGGTTGGGTTATGAAAAATATCTGAAACTTTGAACATCCCACGGAGCACCAATAAATCCATAATTAAAAAATTGAAAGAATATGGCACCACAACAAACCTGCCAAGAGAGGGCCACCCACCAAACTTCACAGACCAGGCCAGGAGGGCATTAATCAGAGAGTCAACAAAGAGACCAAAGATAACCCTGAAGGAGCTGCAAAGCTCCACAGCGGCGATTGGAGTATCTATCCATAGGACTACTTTAAGCTGTATACTCCACAGAGCTGGGCTTTACGGAAGAGTGGACAGAAAAACGCCATTGCTCAAAGAAAAAAATAAGCAAACACGTTTGGTGTCCAAAAGGCATGTGGGAGACTCCCCAAACATATGGAAGGTACTCTAGTTAGATGAGACTAAAATTGAGCTTTTCGGCCATCAAGGAAAGCACTGTCTGGCGCAAACCCAACACCTCTCATCACCCCGAGAACACCATCCCCGCAGTGAAGCATGGTGGTGGCAGCATCATGCTGTGGGGATGTTTTTCCATTGGCAGGGACTGGGAAACTGGTCAGAATTGAAGGAATGATGGATGGCGCTAAATACAGGGAAATTCTTGAGGGAAACCCGTTTGTCTTCCAGAGATTTGAGACTGCGGTTCACCTTCCAGCAGGACAATGACCCGAAGCATACTGTTAAAGAAACACTTGAGTGGTTTAAGGGGAAACATTTAAATGTCTTGGAATGGCTTAGTCAAAGCCCAGACCTCAATCCAATTGAGAATTTGTGGTATGACTTAAAGATTGCTGTACACAAGCGGAACCCATCCAACTTGAAGGAGCTGGAGCAGTTTTGCCTTGAAGATTGGGCAAAAATCCCAGTGGCTAGATGTGCCAAGCTTATAGATACATACCCCAAGAGACCTGCAGCTGTAATTGCTGCAAAAGGTGGCTCTACGAAGTATTGACTTTGGGAGGGGGGGGGGGGGGGGTGAATGCATGCTCAAGTTCTCCGTTTTTATTTGTTTCACACAAAAATATGCATCTTCAAAAGGGGAAGGCATGCTGGGTAAATTAAATGAAACAACCCCCACCCTTTTTTTCCCAGGTTGGAAATTCAAAAATAGGAAAAATGCCAAGGGGGTGAATACTTTTGCAAGCCACTGTAAGTAAGTAAAAGCACAGAATGCTGCTTAATACCACAGCTATCGTGAGGTGGCAGACAGCTCAGAAATAAGCTTCATGGTCAATTAGGATGGGAGGCAGACGTGAGTGTTTAGATTATGTAGGCTAGTTTAGATGAGACGAAGGTGGGGTATCTACTACACTTCAACAACCCTCAGTCACTGAGAATGTATATTCTCCACATCATAATGTGAACAGTCTTCCACATTCCATGGACACAAGAACAGAAACAAAAAACAAAACCCAAGCTCCACTTTAACATAACTATATTTTACACATGAATACAATGCTTTAAAAAAAAAAAGGTTTTCATTGAAAATAAAAACTATAAAAAAGTATTAGAAACATTCACGTGGTACCTTGCCATCTCAGTCTGTTGAACATGGTCACAGATTTCCCCTTCAGTACAAGCTCTCCAATAATTCTCTATGCTGCACTGCTACGTCCCCTGGCAGATCACTTGTAACTTAAAGAACAATTATGATAACTGTCATAATACTATTAACAATAAACAGAGAGACCGGATAAAAACAAAACATATACATTAACTCAACGAAGGTCATAAATATATTAGTCACTCAAAAGAGAGTGTGTTATCTTCCCTGATGGTGAGAGAACTCTTAGTGCACAGCATCATGACAGGCTGGTGCAGTAGAGGCCAGTCCATTGTCAAATCATTAGAATCAGAGGACAGTGACCAGAATGGGCTGTAACAGCAATAAGAACTTAATATGCCAAGCTGAGGCACTGACCGAGGAAGCCAAGTGAAGAATTCCTGACATGAGGGTTGGAGTATTCCAGGTCAAAAAAAATCCTTAAGGGTGCAGAAGACTGTCCACTCTGTTGTCCACAAGTGGGTCTCTGATCATCTCATACTCTGTACGTTTCACTTCAAGAACGACTGCGGTCCTCTTGGGTTCCCACTAGCATTTTGCTGTATAACTTTTGTTGCTCCTCTTTGAATGTATCTTTTACTTTCCCTCGCTTTAAACCGCCATCCCTACAAAGCAACATCATTCACAAATCCATTACACAGTACTCTGATGCTCACACAGGAATACAGCTGAGCAAAACTAAGCTGGGTTTAACAATGACACAGACCTGATATTATAAGCCTATAACCCATGTGTACATATGTTCACAGATGTTTGCTATGGGTTACTCACCATAGCAAGTCCACCAGCCCTCCTTGCCTGGCGATAGCTGCTTTGACCCGACTGGCAAACTGGACTGCATCCTCGCCTTCCTGTTCAGAAAGGAAAACAAAGATGAAGACCAGGTTGACACACAAAGGGGACTGGGCCACCTGAGCATGCTGGAAAGGGTCTCAGTGCACATAATGTATGAAGGACCTATCCTATTCAATGGCTACAGCCACTAACGGGCAAAATTGGCATATTGTAGTATAGTATCAAGTAAATTGACAAACTGGGATATCAAATCAAGCACATTGCAATTCATGGGCCATGCATCAAGAGGACAGAAGAATCTCTAAAAATGGAGTGTTCTGATTCTGTGTGACTATGATCTCCAGGTTACAAAGTGACTGGAGAAGATGGCTGGTCCAAATGTCTGCACCAAGTACTAGTTTCCCTTCAAGCAGCAAGTGGAAAATGTATTCAAAGGGCAGGACACCTCTGAGGACCAGTTGGATCCCAGCCCAAGTTTCTTCAACTCTGACATTTAAAGAAAAATGTCCCAATCTTCCCTCCCTCTGCTTTCTACATCAAAATGGGACAGTCGTCGGTCAATGGCCAGGGCCACAAAGCTAGCCAACCCCTGCCGCTGAACATGTTGTTTTAGAAGTGGGTGGTAGTACTCAACTCTTTCCTGTTATTCATGAGCGAGGTCTGACCAAGTTCACATCCACACCCGGCTCAAAATACTAAAATCATTATACCAAGTCACACACAATGGTCATCCACAATCCTGGTACAAATTGCTTTGTCAAGCTCTGGTTGTGCAATCAGCATGAATGTACTGTGAAAGACAACCTAACATGAAACAAACCAACAAGTACATAAGCCAGCGCGTCTAAAGGAGGCAGCCATACTAGCATCTCAAAATACTGATTTGAATCATATTTCCTTAGAATCAGGGGTGGAAGCTGAGAGGCTATCAACTGTAAAATGAGATGAATGCTGATTTGAAAACCCACTGAGAGCAGGATTTATTTGCATCACCAAATGCAAACTCAGGGTAGCTTGAACATAACCTAGGTAAATCATGCCAGGCTAAGGTCAAAGGAAGGTGTGCATCATATGCATCCATTCAATATGACCTACTGGTGTATTGAAATGATAGATTGCACAATGGCAATAATATCAACCACATAAAACAGCTAACTTCAGGGAGGGTAGCTTGACTACACAAATGCTTTTTTATTTTACCAGGTAGGCTAGTTGAGAACAAGTTCTCATTTAGCAAACTACCAACCCTCATCACTGCGAGCAAACGACCACCCCTCATCACTGTCAAACGCTCCCTAAAACACTTCAGCGAGCAAGCCTTTCTAAACCGACCTGGCAGGGGGATCCTGGAATGACATTGACCTCATCCCGACAGTAGAGGATGCCTGGTTATTCTTTAAAAGTGCCTTCCTCACCATCTTAAATAGGCATGCCCCTTTCAAAATAAATGTAGAACCAGGAATAGATATAGCCCTTGGTTCACTCCAGACTTGTCTGCCCTTGGCCAGCACAAAAACATCCGTTCTGCATTGGCATTGAATAGCCCCCGTGATATGCAACTTTTCAGGGAAGTTAGGAACCATTATACACAGGCAGTTAGGAAAGCTCAGGCTA
The DNA here is from genome assembly GCF_045791955.1 of Oncorhynchus clarkii lewisi. Lineage (NCBI taxonomy): Eukaryota > Metazoa > Chordata > Actinopteri > Salmoniformes > Salmonidae > Oncorhynchus > Oncorhynchus clarkii. Next base: position 18,346,824 of record NC_092176.1, read on the forward strand.
GCTTTTTTAAACAGAAATGTGCATCCTGCAGTACAAACTCAAAGTTCTGGGACACTGTAAAGTCCATGGAGAATAAGAGCACCTCATCCCAGCTACCCAGTGGTCTGAGGCTAGGAAACACTGTCACAACCGACAAATCCACTGTAATTGAGAATTTCAATAAGCTTTTCTCTATGGCTGGCCATGCTTTCCACCTGGCTACCCCTACCCCGTCAACTGCCCGGCACCCTCCACAGCAACCCGCCCAAGCCCCCACCATTTCTCCTTCACCCATATCCAGATAGCTGATGTTCTGAAAGAGCTGCAAAATCTGGACCCCTACAAATCAACAGGGCTAGACAATCTGGAACCTCTCTTTCTAAAAAACTATCTGCCGAAATTGTTGCAACCCCTATTACTAGCCTGTTCAACCCCTCTTTCGTATCGTCTGAGATTCCCAAAGATTGGAAAGCTGCCGCGGTCATCCCCCTCTTCAAAGGGGGAGACACTCTAGACCCAAACTGCTACAGACCTATATCTATCCTACCCTGCATCTCTAAGGTCTTCGAAAGCCAAGTTAACAAACAGATCACTGACCATTTTGAATCACATCGTACCTTCTCCGCTATGCAATCTGGTTTCCGGGGTGGTCATGGGTGGACCTCAGCCACGCTCAAGGTACTAAACGATATCATAACCGCCATCGATAAGAGACATTACTGTGCAGCTGTATTCATCGACCTGGCCAAGGCTTTCGACTCTGTCAATCACCACATCCTCATCGGCAGACTCAACAGCCTTGGTTTCTCAAATGATTGCCTCTGGTTCACCAACTACTTCTCTGATAGAGCTCAGTGTGTCAAATCTGAGGGCCTGTTGTCCGGACCTCTGGCAGTCTCTATGGGGGTGCCACAGGGTTCAATTCTCGGGCCGACTCTCTTCTCTGTAAACATCAATGATGTCGCTCTTGCTGCTGGTGATTCTCTGATCTACCTCTAAGCAGACGACACCATTCTGTATACTTCTGGCCCATCTTTGGACACTGTGTTAACTAACCTCCAGACGAACTTCAATGCCATACAGCTCTCCTTCCGTGGCCTCCAACTGCTCTTAAACACAAATAAAACTAAATGCATGCTATTCAACCGATCATTGCCCGCCCATCCAGCATCACTACTCTGGACGGCTCTGACTTAAAATACGTGGATAACTACAAATACCTAGGTGTCTGGCTAGACTGTAAACTCTCCTTCCAGACTCACATTAAGCATCTACAATCTAAAATTAAATCTAGAATCGGCTTCCTATTTCGCAACAACTGACCATCCTACGGATCCTTGACTTCGGCGATGTCATCTATAAAATAGCCTCCAACACTCTACTCAGCAAACTGGATGTAGTCTATCACAGTGCCATCCGTTTTGTCACCAAAGCCCCATATACTACCCACCACTGCGACCTGCACGCTCTCGTTGGCTGGCCCATGCTTCATACCCGTCGCCAAACCCTCTGGCTACAGGTTATCTACAAGTCTCTGCTAGGTAAAGCCCCGCCCTATCTCAGCTCGCTGGTCACCATAGCAGCACCCACTCGTAGCACACGCTCCAGCAGGTATATCTCACTGGTCACCCCCAAAGCCAATTCCTACTTCGGCCGCCTTTCCTTCCAGTTCTCTGCTGCCACTGACTGGACCGAACTGCAAAAATTACAGAAGCTGGAGACTCATATCTCCCTCACTAGCTTTAAGTACCAGCTGTCAGAGCAGCTCACATATCACTGCACCTGTCAATAGCCCATCTGTATACAGCCCATCTATCTACCTCATCCCCATACTGTATTTGTTTATTTTGCTCCTTTTGCACCACAGTATCTCTACTTGCACATCCATCTTTTGCACATCTACCATTCCAGTGTTTAATTGCCATATTGTAATTATTTCGCCACCATGGCCTATTTATTGCCTTAACCCCCTTATTTGACCTAATTTGCACTCATTGTATATAGACTTTGTTTTCTTTTTTTTTTCCTTCTGTATGTTTTGTTCATTCCATGTGTAACTCTGGCAATAAATAGGCTATAGTGGCGAAATAATTACAATATAGCAATTAAACACTGGAGTGATGGCGGTGCAAGTAGAGATACTGGGGTGTAATGGAGCAACATAAATAAAATGACAGTATGGGGATGAGGTAGTTGGATGGGCTATTTACAGATGAGCTATGTACAGGTGTAGTGATGTGAGCTGCTCTGACAGCTGGTATTTAAAGCTAGTGAGGGAGATATGAGTCTCCAGCTTCTGTAATTTTTGCAATTCGTTCCAGTCATTGGCAGCAGAGAACTGGAAGGAAAGGCGGCCGAAGTAGGAATTGGCTTTGGGGGTGACCAGTGAAATATACCTGCTGGAGCACGTGCTACGGTGGGTGCTGCTATGGTGACCAGTGAGCTGAGATAAGGCAAGGCTTTACCTAGCAAAGACTTATAGATGACCTGAAGCCAGTGGGTTTGGCGACAAATATGAAGTGAGGGCCAGCCAACGAGAGCATACAGGTCGCAGTGGTGGGTAGTATATGGGGCTTTGGTGACAAAACGGATGGCAATGTTATAGGCTGCATCCAATTTGCTGAGTAGAGTGTTGGAGGTTATTTTGTAAATGACATCGGCGAAGTCAAGGATCGGTAGGATAGTCCGTTTTATAAGGGTATGTTAGGCAGCAATGAGTGAAGGATGCTTTGTTGCGAAATAGGAAGCAGATTCTAGATTTCATTTTGGATTGGAGATGCTTAATGTGAGTCTGGAAGGAGAGTTTACAGTCTAACCAGACACCCAGGTATTTGTAGTTGTCCACATATTCTAAGTCATAACCATCCAGAGCAGTGATGCTGGACGGGCGGGCAGCGATCGATTGAATAGCATGCATTTAGTTTTACTTACATTTAAGAGCAGTTGGAGGCCACGGAAGGGGAGATGTATGGCATTGAAGCTCATCTGGAGGTTAGTTAACACAGTGTCCAAATAAGGGCCAGAAGTATACAGAATGTTGTCGTCTGCGTAGAGGTGGATCAAATAATCACCAGCAGCAAGAGCTACATCATTGATGTTTACAGAGAAAAGAGTCGGCCCGAGGATTGAACCCTGTGGCACCCCCATAGAGACTGCCAGAGGTCCGGACAACAGGCCCTCCGATTTGACACACTGAACTCTGAGAAGTATTGGTGAACCAGGCAAGGCAGTCATTTGAGAAAACAAAGCTGTTGAGTCTGCCGATAAGAATGTGGTGATTGACAGAGTCCAAAGCCTTGGCCAGGTTGATGTATACAGCTGCACAGTATTGTCTCTTATCGATGGTGGTTATGATATCGTTTAGGACCTTGAGCGTGGCTGATGTGCACCCATGACCAGCTCGGAAACCAGATTGCATAGCGGAGACGGTATGGTGGGATTCGAAATGGTCGATCTGTTTGTTAACTTGGCTTTCAAAGACCCTAGAAAGGCAGGGTAGGATAGATATAGGTCTGTAGCAGTTTGGGTCTAGAGTGTCTCCCCCTTTGAAGAGGGGGATGACCGCCGCAGCTTTCCAATCTTTGGGGATCTCAGACATTACGAAAGAGGTTGAACAGTCTAGTAAATAGGGGTTGCAAACATTTCGGCGGATCATTTTAGAAAGAGAGGGTCCAGATTGTCTAGCCCGGCTGATTTGTAGGGGTCCAGATTTTGCAGCTCATTCAGAACATCAGCTATCTGGATTTGGGTGACGGAGAAAATGGGGGAGGCTTGGGCAAGTTGCTGTGGGGGGCACAGGGCTGTTGACCGGGGTAGGGGTAGCCAGGTGGAAAGCATTGCCAGCAGTAGAAAAAATGTTTATTTAAATTCTCAATTATCTCGGATTTATCGGTGGTGACTATGTTTCCTAGCCTCAGTGCAGTGGGAGGAGGTGCTCTTATTCTCCATAGACTTTACAGTGTTACAGAACTTTTTGGAGGTTGTGCTACAGGATGCACATTTCTGTTAGGAAAGCTAAGGCTAGCTTTTTCAAACTGCCTGTGTATATTGGTTCCTAACTTCCCAGAAAAGTTGCACATCACGGGGGCTATTCTATGCTAATGCAGTATGCCATAGGATGTTTTTGTGCTGGTCAAGGGCAGTCAGGTCTGGAGTGAACCAAGGGCTATATCTATTCCTGGTTCTACATTTTTTGAAATGGGTCGTGCTTTACAGTATTAATTTTACTGGGGCTAGAGTGTGCTAATCAAATCATGTTCCAGCCATCATTAAACAACGCACAATTGCCAGTCAAAAACGCCACTGAGCTTAGGGTCTTGAATCAATGTCAAAGCAACCCTTAAGCCTTTTAGCGATATTTTCAAGAAGATGGATTTTAAAAAGAAAACGGTGAGGTTGTTCCCAGACTCACCTCTCTGGTCATGGGTGGAAGGTACCACACACTGCACACAATGGCCCAGCTGCTCATCATCCTCAGCAGGTAGTTGACCATCCCAAACTGGCTGCTGTTCCAGAAGGCATCTCCAAAGCGGGGGTCGTACTGTTGGGACAGGGACATCTGATTAATACTGGGAGACCGGTAAAAACATCACACGCAAGCGCTCACGACACACACTCACCTTGATGGCCACAGGGTAGACTGTGGAGCCAATCTCAAAGCTGCCTTTTTTAAACATCATTACTGAAGTGTTGTTGATGCAGGTGCCTATGGGGAAAAGTCAGTGTTAACAAATGGGGATAGGAAATTATATTAAAGCTAACTTATAGTCACATTTCCACAGTAGAAATGCAGTAATCAACACTACTGTAACTTGTGTTCAAAGCAGTAACTAAGGAAAAACAAAAACGACTCACCTTCGGGGAAAATGAGAATAGGAAGTTTAGTTGTGTCTTCTACATGATCACTCAATCTGCAACACAAGAGGTGTTGTAAGTGTACAGTAGAACTGGGCTATATGGACAAATCTATATCCCGATAAATTAACTGAATTCTCAAGATAGAACAATAAGTTTAACAATAACGTGCACCAGTTACTTTTGTATACTTGTAATTGCTACTACTACTTTGAATGTTGTAGTTAGCAATTGCCCAAATTAAAGACTTATTTCAAACTTCACATTTCTCTAGTATAGGCTACTTATCGTTATCAGTAAAATGTCTTCGATGAGTGGTCGGATTGGTTGGTGTCAAATTTGAGATTTATCGTCCCAGCTCTAGTGTACAGTATATTGATTAGATACAGCTTGACTAGTCTTTACCAATACCAATACACAAACACTAAACCCAAAATAGTCGTTAAATCAAAACATGGTCACAGTAAACCGTCAATGGATTTGTCAATTATCTATTTATACTTAACAAAAAAACGCAACATGCAACTGAGTTACAGTTCATATAAGGAAATCAGTCAATTTAAATAAATTCATTAGGCCCTAATCTATATCTTTCACATGACTGGGAAAGAGCGCAGCCATGGGTGGGCCTGGGAGTCCATAGGCCCACAAACTTGGGAAGCCAGGCCCAGCCAATCGTAATGAGTTTTTCCCCACAAAAGGGCTTTATTACAGACAAATACTCAGTCAAGGTGGCTGGTCTCAGACGAATCCGCTGGGGAAGACGCTAGATGTGGAGTTCCTGGCCTGGTTATATGTGATCTGTGGTTGTGAGGCCGGTTGGGCGTACTACCAAATTCTCTAAAATGACGTTTGAGGTGGCTTATGGTAGAGAAATTAACATTAAATTATCTGGCAACAGCTCTGGTGGACATTCCTGCAGTCAACATGCCAATCTCATGCTCCCTTAAAACGTGAGACATCTGTGGCATTGTGTTTGTATGGCAAAACTGAAAATTTTAGAGTGGCCTTTTATTGTCCCCAGCACAAGGTGCACCTACCTGTGCAATGATCATGCTGTTTAATCAGCTTCTTGATATGCCACACCTGTCAGGTGGATGGATTAACTTGGCAAAGGAGAAATGCTCACTAACAGGGATGTAAACAAATTTGTGCGCAAAATTTGAGAATAAGTTTATACATTCTGAAAATTTCTGGGATCTTTTATTTCAGCTCATGAAACTAACACTTTACATGTTGCGTTTATTTTTGTTCAGTATAGATTCTTTAGGTCTTAGCTAAGGTACAGCTGAGTTAGCCTGGCTGACACGACTAACGTGGTACACAGCGAGGTTGAGCTGTGCCCCACAGGTTTGCACAGGATTATTTTTTGTGCGTATATATTTGCTTAGAAATAGAGCGAGCTTTGATTGGTTCTCAAACTTCTTTTTTTTTTTTACAAGGGGATATACTTTTTTTGAGTGGGAAAGACTGAACCAACCAGTAAATGCACAGCCCCCTTTATAATTGACGCATCGTGCTGACATCAAGCAGCTTCCGAAACTCTAGTCAGGAGGACCGAGTTTGGTACCTACCAGACTCGAGCGGAGTGACTTCCAACCCAAAAGTGCAGATGTGCATTACTACCTTTTGGCCACTAGATGTCGGTCTTTGACTTCAGAGCGTTCAAACCAAATGTGTGGACAGGCTTTCACCATAGACTTCTGTATTACGCCCATCAAACCACCATGGATTTGCCCAACCTGGAATAGACGCACACAGGTGTGGTTTAACAAACATCTGATAATACAGGTCAACAATCTCACACCTGCCTCTTTAAAATACTATTTTAATTCTACATTTTTTGGTAAATTCTCAGTAAGAACATTTGAGAGCTTGCTTCTAAAATATTTTGTGTTATGGTAGTAAGTAGCACGCCAGTAACTTTCTAATTTGACACTAACTCAATGATTGACAGCAGTCATTCAGTGCTGTGGTAGGTAGCATTGTGTCTGACTGCTGTGCTGTTCATCATGGGCCTTACCATTGCATAGCAGCCATCACTGGCCAAGATGATGACGTCGATGGGTGAGGTGTGGTTGGCCACACAGATCCCTCCATTCTTGGGCTTGTTTTCACTGGGAGGATAGATAGAGAGAGAGAGGACAGGATGAGTATCAGTAAACAAGACATTATCAGGAAATGACCATTCCAGTGTAAACTAGATCCTAAGAAACCTGTGGATGATGGAAAATGGGTTTGAGGGAGAAGCCAGGCTCCCTCTCCCCTCCCTAATTAACATGAACGTGAGAGAAGACAAATGAGGTTGGCATTCAAAGCCTGACCCCCTGAGCATGTTGGACTGGAGTACGAGGTTACATTCAGGAGATAAATGGTGATTGTGTTGTATTGTTACCAAAACAGAGCCCCTCTTACACCACTTCAGTATTTTTTGCCCCCAGACTAGGCAGAAGAACATGCTGTAACAGGCCCAGCGCTATATGTAGATTCCTTCAGGGGACATAACCCATACTGAATACACCACATTCTTAGACAGTTTGGCCTATTAGAAACATGTTTATGAGCAGTTATTTTCATACCGATGGATAAGTCTTTGAAAACATTTGCACTTAGGGCTACTAAGTTATATGGAATTGTTTTAAGCAGGTCATACCAAGGATCATTCAGCTATTTGATTTTGACTTTAAAGACGCCTTGAAAGTATATTTTTTAAGTATGATAAATTAAATTTTGGGTCTTACTGCCATTAGCCCATACAAACATTGAATAATAGATTCACTACACGGAACAGAAATCTAAAAGGAAGTCTGTTCTGAAGTGTCTGTCCTATATCTGAAAGATGTTTAGAAAAAAAAATATATTTTTACATGTATTTTGGCACTAAACAGTCTCCATATTCGGAAAGTAGTCTTGGCCAAAGGTTTTGAGAATGACACAAATATTAATTTCCACAAAGTTTACTGCTTCAGTGTCTTTAGATATTTTTGTCAGATGTAACTATGGAATATTGAAGTATAATTACAAGCATTTCATAAGTGTCAAAGGCTTTTATTGACAATTACATGAAGTTGATGCAAAGAGTCAATATTTGCAGTGTTGACCCTTCTTTTTCAAGACCTCTGCTATCTGCCCTGGCATGCTGTCAATTAACTTCTGGGCCACATCCTGACTGATGGCAGCCCATTCTTGCTTAATCAATGCTTGGAGTTTGTCAGAATTGGTGGGTTTTTGTTTGTCCACCTGCCTCTTGAGGATTGACCACAAATTCTCAAATGGGATTAAGGTCTAGGTAGTTTCCTGGCCATGGACCCAAAATATCAATGTTTTGTTCCCCGAGCCACTTAGTTATCACTTTTGCCTTATGGCAAGGTGCTGTTATGGCAATCATGCTGTAAAAGGCATTGTTCGTCACCAAACTGTTCCTGGATGGTTGGGAGAAGTTGCTCTCGGAGGATGTGTTGGTACCCTTCTTTATTCATGGCTGTGTTCTTAGGCAAAATTGTGAGTGATCCCACTCCCTTGGCTGAGAGGCAACCCCACACATGGTCTCAGGATGCTTTACTGTTGGCATGACACAGGACTGACGGTAGCGCTCACCTGGTCTTCTCCGGACAAGCTTTTTTCCGGATGCCCTAAACATTCGGAAAGGGGATTCAGAGAAAATGACTTTACCCCCGTCCTCAGCAGTCCAATCCCTGTACCTTTTGCAGAATATCAGTCTGTCCCTGATGTTTTTCCTGGAGAGAAGTGGCTTCTTGCTGCCCTTCTTGACACCAGGCCATCCTCCAAACGTCTTTGCCTCACTGTGCGTGCAGATGCACTCACACTTGCCTGCTGCCATTCCTGAGCAAGCTCTGTACTGGTGGTGCCCTGATCCCGCAGCTGAATCAACTTTAGGAGACAGCCCTGGCACTTGCTGGACTTTCTTGGGCACGCTGAAGCCTTCTTCACAACAATTGAACCGCTATCCTTGAAGTTCTTGAGAAGTTAAATGGTTGATTCAGGTGCAATCTTACTGGCAGCAATATCCTTGCCTGTGAAGCCCTTTTTGTGCAAAGCAATGATGACAGCACATGTTTCCTTATAGGTAACCATGTTTGATAGAGGAAGAACAATGATTCCAAGCACCACCCTCCTTTTGAAGCTTCCAGTCTGTTATTCGAACTCGAACAGCATGAAATAGTGATCTCCAGCCTTGTCAACACTCACACCTGTGTTAACGAGAGAATCACTGACATGATGTCAGCTAGTCCTTTTGTGGCAGGGCTGAAATGCAGTGGAAATGTTTTTTGGGGATTCAGTTAATTTGCATGGCAAAGAGGGACTTTGCAATTAATTGCAATTCATGTCATAACATTCTGGAGTATATGCAAATTGCCATCATACAAACTGAGGCAGCAGACTTTGTGAAAATTGATATTTGTGTCATTCTCAAAACATTTGGCCACGACTGTATGTCCACATTGTTAAGTTATAGCTTTATTCTAAAATTGATTGAGAAAATAAATATTTAAATTGACAAACAATACCCCATAATGACAATGAACAGGTTTAGAATTTGGCAAATTTGATAAAAATAACAGAAATACCTTATGTACTTAAGTATTAGTCCCTTTGCTAGGAGACTTGAAATTGAGCTCAGGCGGATCCTGTTTCCATTGATCATCCTTGAGATATTTCTACAACTTGATTGGAGTCCCTTGATGGAGATGGGAGAACCTTCTAGAAGGACAACCATCTCTGCAGCACTTCATCAAATCAGGCCTTTATGGTAGAGTGGCCAGACAGAATGCACGCCTCAGTAAAAGGCACGTGAACAAGATTTTCTGGTCTGATGAAACCAAGATTGAACTCTGAGCTAAATGTCAGGTGTCACGTCTGGAGGAAACCTGGAACCATCCCTACGGTGAAGCATGCATCATGCTGTGGGGATGTTTTTCAGCGGCAGGGACTGGGAAACTACTCAGGATCAAGGGAAAGATGAACGGCGCAAAGAGATCCTTAACGAAGTCCTGAGCGCTATGGAGCAGACTGGGGCCAAGGTTCACCTTCCAACAGAACAATGACCCGAAGCACACAGCCAAGACAAAACAGGAGTGGCTTCGAGACAAGTCTCAATGTCCTTGAGTGGCCTAGCCAGAGCCCGGACTTGAACCCGATCAAACATCTCTGGAGAGACCTGAAAATAGCTGTGCAGCAATGCTCTCCATCCAACCTGATAGCTTGAGAGGATCTGCAGAGAAGAATGGGAGAAATGCCAAAAATACAGGTGTGTCAAGCTTGCAGGCTGTAATCGCTGCCAAATGTGCTTCAACAAAGTTCTAAGTAAGAGGTCTGAATACTTAATTTTTTTATATAAATGAGCAAAAATGTCAACCTGTTCTTGTTTTGTCATTATGCGGTATTGTGTGTAGATTAAATATTTTTTCCCCCCACAATCAATCAATCTCAGAATAAGGCTGTAACAAAATTTGGGTGAAAAAAATCACGGGGTCTGAATGCACTGTACTTCCATTATTTATTTTGGCCGTTCGTGAGTCTTTCCATAGAGGGGTCATAATAGTTTATAGGCCAAACTGCTCGGACATCACAGACAATTTCGAGAAGTCTCATGGTCTGACAAACACTGCTCACTGTTACCTTTGACAGCAGATGCAGAAGTGGGATTTATTTAATTATGCTAAAACAGATTTCTGCCGGGTGCGAACATCGGGTTTTTAATGCCTGAACAATGAAGGATTTGCTGATGTTTCTCTGGCACTAGTGCCTTTAGTGACACCTAGCCTGGTAAAGTCCGTGGCAGCAGTTTGTGCTGGGTTCCTCTCAGGGTAGTCTACCCCAGACCTAGATTAAATGTGATTGCCTTGTTCAAATCACCAAACAGGCAAAGCAACAATACAGGACTATGATCAAATCCTACTACTCCGGCACTGACACTCGTTGGATGTGGCAGGGCTTGCAAACTATCACGGATTACAAAGGGAAACCCAACCGCGAGTTGCCCAGTGACTCAAGCCTAACAGAAGAGCTAAATGCCTTCTATTCTCGCTTTGAGGCCAGCAGCACTGAACCATGCATGAGAGTGCCAGCTGTTCCGGATGACTGTGTGATCACGCTCGCAGTAGAGGATGTGAGTAAGACCTTTAAACAGGTATAATTCACAAGGCTGCAAGGCCAGACGGATTACCAGGACGCCTACTCAGAGCATGCTCTGACCAGCTGGCAAGTGTCTTCACTGATATTTTCTACTGCTCCGTGACCTAGTCTGTCATACCAACATGTCCCAAGCAGACAACCATAGTCCCTGTGACAAAGAATGCCAAGGTAACCTGTCTAAATGACTATTGCCCTGGAGCACTCACATCTGTAGCCATGAAATGCTTTGAAAGGCTGGTCATGGCTCACATCAACACCATCATCCTAGCCACCCTGAACCCACTCCAATACCAACTCAACAGATCCACAGATGACACTATTGCACTCCATACTGCTCTTTGCCACCTATGTGAGAATGCCGTTTTTTGACTACAGCTCAGCTTTCAACACTATAGTGATGAGCTTGGAGGGCACTAAGCTAAGGACCCTGGGACTGGACACCTCCCTCCACAACTGGATCCTGGACCTCCTGACATGCCGCCCTGAGGTGGTGAGAGTAGGCAACAACAAGTCCGCCACGCTGGACCCTCAGGGGTACGTGCCTAGTCCCATCCTGTACTCCCTGTTCACCCACAAATGTGTGGCCGTGCACGACTCCAACACCATCATTACATTTTCCGACAACACAGGCCTGATCACCGACGAGAATGAGAGCCTATAAAGGAGGAGATCAGAGATCTGGCAGTGTGCTGCCAGAACAATAACCTCTCCCTCAACGTCAGCAAAACAAAGGAGCTGATCGTGGACTACAGGAAATGGAGGGCCGAGTATGCACCCATTCACATTGACAGTGGTTATAGCGGAGTGGGTCGAGAGCTTCAAGTTCCTCGGTGTCCACATCACTCAGGATCTATCATGGTCCACACACACCAACACAGTGAAGAGGGCACAACAATGCCTCTTCCTCCTCAGGAGCCTGAATAGATTTGGCATGGGCCCTTAGATCCTCAAAGTTCTACAGCTGCACCATTGAGAGCATCTTGACTAGCTGCATCACCGCTTGGTATGGTAACTGCTGCTTGGCATCCGACCGCGCTACAGAGTGTAGTGCATACAGCCCAGTAAATCACTAAGGCCGAGCTCCCTGCCATCCAGGACCTCTATATCTATCAGGCAGTGTCAGAGGAAGGCCCTAAAAATTGTCAAGGACTCCAGCCACCCAAGTCATAGACTTCTCTGCTACCGCACAAAAAGTGGTATCGATGCACCAGGTCTGGAACCAATAGGACCCTGAACAGCTACTACCCCCAAGCCATAAGATGGCTAAATAGTTAGTCCAGTTAACCATCTGCATTTACCCTTTTTGCACTAACTAGGGATGTACGATATAAATTTGGTGAACATATCGGAATCAGCCGATGTCTAGTTTAACGTCGATGTTAAAAACCGATGTCAAAGCTAACATGCATACCTACATGACGTAATGACGCCACGTAAAATGTTGCACTACACGTGCAACACAGCATTCCTAACCTAGCCCACACATGCTGTGTGGCTCGAGCGGTCAACAAGTCGAGCAGTCATTTGAAAGAGTAAGCACATTTCAGCGAGACAACTCAAAAGGCAAAATCCATTAAAAACGCCAAGATAATGGAATTCATTGCCCTAGACAATCAGCCGTTCTCTATTGTGGGTGATGTTGGCTTTCGCCGACTGGTCGAGCACCAGTACACACAGCCAACTGCACTATTTTTCAGATGTTGTCCTACCGGAGTTACACAGTAATAGCGTCACTGCTATTAGCTTCACGACATACGCCGTTTGGGTATTTGCATGTTCAAAAAGATACAGTAGCACTGTCAAAGCTGCACAAAAAAGTCTGCAAACACCGGCCACGAACGATGTGTTTACAATACCGCGTTGGTAATAAGGCATTATTTGTTCAACCGCAATTTCTGGGGTAGCTAGCTAGCACCAATACAACCAGCCTGATAACAATGAACAGTAGAAACTGAGTCATTTTCATTATTCTTAGCAATGATTTAGAAATCCTTGTGTGTAAGTATTAGCTAGGTTGGCACCTGTTGTTCACCTATTGAAATTGATCTTCAGTTCATAAAAATAAATAGCTATCCAGCTACTTAACCCTGTTGCCCACAGCTAACGTTATAAGCAGCCAGCTAGCGTCTGTCTAGTGAGGCTTGACCTGACCGGGTTGTGTTGTGAAGCTAGACACAGTACGGATTAGGCACAATAGTGGAATAGTGTTATTTGACACGTCTCTTTTTTGACACGCCAAGACCCAAACGGCGTTCCATAGAAATCCTGGTTGAAAATGAAACGACTGAACGGAACAGCACAGCAAGTAAGTGAAAGAAATAGGTTTTGATGATGTTTTACTGGTAATGGGGACATATGTAAATGCCAACAAAATAACCTTTTGGGAGGTCCGTGGGGCGACGCACAATTGGCCTAGCGTCGTCCGGGTGGGTATGGCAGGTAGGGATATCCTTGTCTCATCGCGCACCAGCGACTCCTGTGACGGGCCGGGCGCAGTGCACGCTAACCAATGTTGCCAGGTGAACGGTGTTTCCAACCCGGCTTCCGGGTTAAGAAGTAGTGCGGCTTGGTTGGGTTGTGTATCGGAGGACGCATGACTTTCGACATTCGTCTCTCCCGAGCCCATACGGGAGTTCTAGCGATGAGACAAGATAGTAGCTACAAACAATTGGATACCACGAAATTGGGGAGAAAAAGGGGGTAAAAATTCAAAAATAAAAAAACAACCTTTTGGTCAGTGTGGTGTGTGTGTAACCTTGATTTAACTAGGCAAGTCCGTTCTTATTTACAATGACGGCCCGGGCAATGTGGACCAATTGTGCGCCGCCCTATGGGACTCCCAATCACGACCAGATGCATCAACATGCTTTCCATGTGTATGCCTAGTGGTTGCTGCTTACCTGTCGTGGTAGGTGATGATGGCAGTGAGCGCTCTAACACAGATACGGTAACACATCAGATGCACCTGCTCACTGAAGAAGTTCTTCATCCTTCAGGAAGAACACAGGAAACAGCTTGGTACCTAGCAACACCAATGTCGTTACTACCATAATTACTGTTACGACTCAGGTAGAAGGAAAGTGTTACAATGAGAAATCCTTACCTCCCATTTGGAAGAAACCCGATGATGGATGTGAGAACGACGAGAAGACCCACCCCGGTGAAGGCAAGAGTTACCCTGTCAGAGAACACACAGAGCTCCAGTCAAACACAGCTCAGTACAGCCCATTCTAATCATATGATTTCTGTGTTTGAGCTCATGTGCATATCACACAACATAAGACATTTTCAAAGTGTCTTTAACAGACAGTTGCGGCAATGCTTTCACTCTCCCTAATGATAAATGCTAAATGAACATGGATTACTCTGGATACAAAATTACGTTGCGTTTATCTGATTGAAACTTTCATTAATAAGAGTCATGTTATCCTACACCAAGTCTGTCTCCACTTTCCCTGGCTGGCGGGCATGCAGGCAGGCAGACAGAGGCAGCAAGTCTAATCCAGGTGAATCCGCACTACACACAAAGCTGGATAAAGGATGTGCAGATTTAGATTTATCAGAGCTCGTTAACTCCACATCACATGAGGAAAGGTGTGTGTATGTCAGGAGGTGAATGAGGCTAACAGACTCAGACCACTGACCTAAAGTAGCTCACTGTGGGTTTATTAAACACAGTTTCCCATGCTTGTTCAATGAACTATAAACAATTGATGAACATGCACCTGTGGAACGGTCGTTAAGACGTGTAACACCTGCACAAGATCGGTACATCCGAACATCACACCTGCGGAACAGGTACAGGATGGCGACAACAAATGCCCGATTTACAGCATGGTCTGGGGCGGTGTGTCACAGCATTGGACTTAGCTTGTTGTCATTGCAGGCAATCTCAACGATGTGCGTTACAGGGAAGACATCCTCCTCCCTCGTGGTACCCTTCCTGCAGGCTCATCCTGACATGACCCTCCAGCATGACAATGCCACCAGCCATACTGTTAGTTCTGTGGGTGATTTCCTGCTAGACAGGTATGTCAGAGTTCTGCCATGGCCAGTGAAGAGCCCGGATCTCAATCCTATTGCGCACGTCTGGGACCTGTTGGATCGGAGTGTGAGGGCTAGGGCCAATCCCCTCAGAAATGTCCAGGAACTTGCAGGTGCCTTGGTGGAAGAGTGGGGTAACATCTCACAGCAAGAACTGGCAAATCTGGTGCAGTCCATGAGGAAGAGATGCACTGCAGTCAGTACTTAATGCAGCTGGTGGCCACACCAGATTGTGACTAACTTAGGACCCCCCCCCCCCCCCCCCCTTTGTTCAGGGACACATTATTCCACTTCTGTTAGTCACGTCTGTGGAACTTGTTCAGTTTGTCTCAGTTGTTGAATCTTGTGTTCATACAAATATTTACACAAGTTAAGTTTGCTGAAAATAAACGCAGTTGACAGTGAGAGAATGTTTATTTTTTTGCTGAGTTTACATACAATACTGTATGATGATACAGTAGAAACGACATGGTATACAGAAAATAACACATTTTGATTGGAACGCACACATATCCAAAGTTATTATTTGTAAGGAAAACAACAATGCGAGCGCCAATCCAAAAAAAAATCCAGTTCGTGCAAGACTTCACAAGTGTCGGCATACTTGATGTGGGAAAAATGCGGAAGGGCTCTCCTCAGAGTGAAGTCTGACTCAGTAAAGCCTCAAACATAAGTTGTTCACATCACTGAAATTGACTACTTCTGTGAATTAATGAGGCAGAACACACCTCAATTCAAACTTGTGTTAGAAAATCATTAGACATTTGACAAGTTAAAACAGCCTATAGATATTTAGCAGGCAGCGCGGGTTAACTGTTCTGTTGCGTAACAATCACATTTTGGAACAGTGAATGCATTCTGACAT
The DNA here is from genome assembly GCF_045791955.1 of Oncorhynchus clarkii lewisi. Taxonomy (NCBI): domain Eukaryota; kingdom Metazoa; phylum Chordata; class Actinopteri; order Salmoniformes; family Salmonidae; genus Oncorhynchus; species Oncorhynchus clarkii. Next base: position 18,362,722 of record NC_092176.1, read on the forward strand.
CACGTGCATAAAACTCGCGCTGGGGGCGACCGTTAGCGATATATGGAACTCACATGTGAAAAGGATAACGCGATTGCAGCCCAAAGAGGTTAACGGGATGATATGACAACAGCCAGTGAAAGTGCAGGGCGCCAAATTCAAAACAACAAAAATCTCAGAATTAAAATTCCTCAAGCATACAAGTATTTTACACCATTTTAAAGATAAAATTCTCCTTAATCCAGCCACAGTGTCTGATTTCAAAAAGGCTTTACAGCAAACGCACCACAAACGATTATGTTAGGTCACCACCAAGTCACAGAAAAACAGCCATTTTCCAGCCAAAGAGAGGAGTCACAAAAAGCACAAAGAAATAAAAATTAAATCACAAACCTTTGATGATCTTCATCAGATGACACTCATAGGACTTCATGTTACACAATACATGTTTTGTTCGCTAAAGTACATATGTATATCAAAAAAATTCCTTTTACATTGGCACGTTACGTTCAGTAGTTCTAAAACATGCGGTGATTGTGCAGAGAGCCACATCAATTTACAGAAATACTCATCATAAATGTTGATGAATATACAAGTGTTATTCATGGAATTAGAGATATACTTCTCCTTAATGCAACCGCTTTGTCAGATTTAAAAAAAACATTACAGAAAATAATCATCTGAGTACAGCGTTCAGACAACAAAGCAGCCAAAAAGATATCCGCCATATTGTGTAGTCAACATTAGTCAGAAATAGCATTATAAATATTAATTTACCTTTGATGATCTTCATCAGAATGCACTCCCAGGAATCCCAGTTCCACAATAAATGTTTGATTTGTTCGATAAAGTTCATCATTTATGTCCAAATAGCATCTTTTGTTAGGGCGTTCGGTAAACAAATCCAAACGCGCGTTCAGGTCCAGACGAACGTCGGACGAAAAGTTCAAAAAGCTATATTACAGGTCGTAGAAACTTGTCAAACTAAGTATAGAATCAATCTTTAGGATGTTTTTATCATAAATCTTCAATAATGTTCCAACCGGAGAATTCCTATTTCTGTAGAAAAGCAATGGAACGAGAGCTAACTCTCTCGTGACCGCGCCTCAGGCACTCTGCCAGACACCTGGCTCAATCCCCTCTCATTCTCTCCCCCTTCATAGTAAAAGCCTGAAACAAAGTTCTAAAGACTGTTGACATCTAATGGAAGCCTTAGGATGTGCAATATGACCCCATTTACACTGTTTATTGGAATGGCAAAGAGTTGAAAAACTACAAACCTCAGATTTCCCACTTCCTAGTTGGATTTTTCTCAGGTTTTTGCCTGCCATATGAGTTCTGTTATGCTCACAGACATCATTCAAACAGTTTTAGAAACTTCAGGGTGTTGTCTATCCAAATCTAACTATATGCATATTCTAGCTTTTATGGCTGAGTAGCAGGCAGTTTAATTTGGGCATGCTTTTCATCCAAAATTCCCAATGCTGCCCCCTACCCTAGATTAGTTAATTGAAATGCATTCCAGGTGACTGCCCCATGAAGCTGGTTGAGATAATGCCAAGAGTGTGCAAAGCTGTCATCAAGGCAAAGGGTAAATACTTTGTATAATAATATATTTGAGATTCTTCAATGTATAACTTTGACTGGTACTGTACGTTCACTCAATTCTCTAGAATGTAGAGAAAGGGGCAATTCCAGAGGATGCTATGAAATGAATCTCAAAACAGTTATTTCCCTGTCTTTATAAATCAAGAAATTAATAATTGTTCTCAACAATATTGTAATTGAATATACTTGTACTTGATAGTGTTGATGAAATAAGAAATGTAAATTGCTTTGACCGTTGCTAGTTTAGACTTTCGTCGCATCTCTTTCATATTTGGCTTTGGGAGGTGCTCTGATGAAGGTCCACTGACCGAAAGCCCAGCCACAAAGAAATACTGTTTATCCAGCATTTGGAGGTGGAACCATTTGGATGCGTTACCGATGGTTGGACCAATTAAAATCAACTTGATAGCCTCGTCATTTTCATGTCCAGATCCATAGCTTTCATTGGCGATCAATCTACATTGAGAGTTTCTATGGCAATTTAAAGGGAAAGAATCAGAAATACACTATGAAAACAGGAATACTGTCTTCAGGGGGTGGATATTAAAATTCAGTCTTAGCTTTGGAAATAAATATATATATATATATATAATATAGTCCTTATTTTGCATTCTTCAGATTTCATTTAGAAAAAGCCCATGTCGATCACAAACCGGCAACCGCTAGTTAGGTTGTCAGTTGATGTTCAAAGTCAGTCCCGTTGTCACGGAGCAGTGCCACAGAGTTAAGTTGATGCTAAATTCTCAGAGTAAATAGTCTTAACTTTTGAACCATACACAGTGCATTCGGAAGTATTCAGACTGACTTTTTCCACATTTTGTTAGGTTACAGCCTTATTCTAAAATGGATTTTAAAATAAATAAAAACACAAAAACCTCATGACGACAAAGCAAAGCGTTTTAGAAATTTTTGCAAATGTCAAATAAAATACAATTTTATTTGTCACATACACATGGTTAGCAGATGTTAATGCGAGTGTAGCGAAATGCTTGTGCTTCTAGTTCCGACAATGCAGTAATAACCAACAAGTAATCTAGCTAACAATTCCAAAACTACTACCTTATAGACACAAGTGTAAGGGGATAAAGAATATGTACATAAAGATATATGAATGAGTGATGGTACAGAGCAGCATAGGCAAGATACAGTAGATGGTATTGAGTACAGTATATACATATGAGATGAGTTGGTAAACAAAGTGGCATAGTTAAAGTGGCTAGTGATACATGTATTACATAAAGATGCAGTAGATGATAGAGTACAGTATATACGTATACATATGAGATGAATAATGTAGGGTATGTAAACATTATATTAGGTAGCATTGTTTAAAGTGGCTAGTGATATATTTTACATAATTTCCCATCAATTCCCATTATTAAAGTGGCTGGAGTTGAGTCAGTGTGTTGGCAGCAGCCACTCAATGTTAGTGGTAGCTGTTTAACAGTCTGATGGCCTTGAGATAGAAGCTGTTTTTCAGTCTCTCGGTCCCAGCTTTGATGCACCTGTACTGACCTCGCCTTCTGGATGATAGCGGGGTGAACAGGCAGTGGCTCGGGTGGTTGTTGTCCTTGATGATCTTTATGGCCTTCCTGTGACATCGGGTGGTGTAGGTGTCCTGGAGGGCAGGTAGTTTGCCCCCGGTGGGCGGAGCAGTTGCCGTACCAGGCGGTGATACAGCCCGACAGGATGCTCTCGATTGTGCATCTGTAGAAGTTTGTGAGTGCTTTTGTTGACAAGCCAAATTTCTTCAGCCTCCTGAGGTTGAAGAGGCGCTGCTGCGCCTTCTTCACGATGCTGTCTGTGTGGGTGGACCAATTCAGTTTGTCTGTTATGTGTACGCCGAGGAACTTAAAACTTACTACCCTCTCCACTACCGTTCCATCGATGTGGATAGGGGGGTGTTCCCTCTGCTGTTTCCCGAAGTCCACAATCATCTCCTTAGTTTTGTTGGTTATTTTCCTGACACCACACTCCGAAGGCCCTCACCTCCTCCCTGTAGGCCGCCTCGTCGTTGTTGGTAATCAAGCCTACCACTGTTGTGTCGTCCGCAAACTTGATGAGTGGGTGAACAGGGAGTACAGGAGAGTGCTCAGAACGCACCCTTGTGGGGCCCCAGTGTTGAGGATCAGCGAGGTGGAGATGTTGTTGCCTACCCTCACCACCTGGGGGCGGCCCGTCAGGAAGTCCAGTACCCAGTTGCACAGGGCGGGGTCGAGACCCAGGGTCTTGAGCTTGATGATGAGCTTGGAGGTCACTATGGTGTTAAATGCCGAGCTGTAGTCGATGATGTATGTATAAATTTATTAAAAAGACTGAAATATTACATTTACATAAGTATTTAGACCCTTTACCCAGTACTTTGTTGAAGCACCTTTGGCAGTGATTACAGCCTTGAATCTTGGGTATGATGCTACAAGCTTGGCACACCTGTATTTGGAGAGTTTCTTTCATTTTTCTCTGCAGATCCTCCCAAGCCCTGTCAGGTTGGAAGGGGAGCATCGCTGCACAGATATTTTCAGGTCTCTCCAGAGATGTTTGATCGGGTTCAAGTCCGGGCTCTGGCTGGGCCACTCAAGGACATTCAGAGACGTATCCTGAAGCCACTCAAGCGTTGTCTTGGCTGTTTGTTTAGGGTTATTCTCCTGTTGGAAGGTGAACCGTCACCCCAGTCTGAGGTCCCAGTACTCTGGAGCAGGTTTTCATCAAGGATCTCTGGAGTTTGCTCCGTTCATCTTTCCCTTGATCCTGAGTAGTTTCCCAGTCCCTGCCACTGAAGAACACCCCCACAGCACGATGCTGCAACCACCATGCTTCACCGTAGGGATGGTCATGGGGGTGGTGCAAGGTTTCCTCCAGAAGTTGTGCTTGACATTCAGGCCAATGAGTTCATGGTTTCATCAGACCAAAGAATCTTGTTTTTCATGGTCAGAGTCATTTAGGTGCCTTTTGTCAAACTCCAAGCGGGCTGTCATGTGCCTTTTACTGAGGAGTGGCTTACGTCTAGCCACGTCTAGTCTACCATAAAGTCCTGATTGGTGAAGCGCTGCAGAGATGGTTGTCCTTCTGGAAGGTTCTCCCATCTCCACAGAGGAACTCTGGAGCTTTGTCAGAGTGACCATCGGGTTCTTGGTTACCTCCCTGACCCCCGATTGCTCAGTTTGGCTGGGCAGCCTGCTCTAGGAAGAGTTTGGAACCACCAAGACTTCTTCCATTCAAGAATGATGGAGGCCACTGTGTTCTTGGGGACCTTCAACGCTGCAGGAAGTTTTTGGTACCCTTCCCCAGATCTGTTTCTCAACATAATCCTGTCTTGGAGCTCTATGGATAATTTCTTTGACCTCATGGTTTGGCTTTTGCTTTGACATGCACTGTCAACTGAGGGACCTTATATAGACAGGTGTGTGCCGTTCCAAATCACGTCCAATCAATTGAATTTACCATAGGTGGACTCCAAATCAAGTTGTAGAAACATCTCAAGGATGATCAATGGAAACAGGATTCACCTGAGCAAACTGTCAAGTCTAATAGCAAAGGGTCTGAATACTTAAGTAAATAAGCTGTTTATTTTTTATACATTGCTACAATTTTGAAAAACTTGTTTTTGCTTTTTATGGGGTATTGTATGTAGATTGATGAGGGGGGAAAATGATTCAATACATTTTAGAATAAGGCTGTAACATAACAAAATGTGGAAAAAGTAAAGCTGTCTGAATACTTTCGGGAACGTACTGTATGGTAGAGACATGGGGTTTGGACGATTGTTTTTCGGACGCAAATACCTATTGAATGGACATTTTTATAAACCTTGAAAGAATTATTCATTTTATGGGTGAACACCATACAATAGGTTACTGTATAGCTCAATCAATAAAAATAAAAATTCTGGTTTCTAAAGTTCTATGTTGTGTTCCTTACTTTTATTAGTTAGAGCCCTGCCTATGGCCAAATGTTTGTTTGTTTTTTGTTCTCAGGAAGAAACATGGAGAAGTGTTTCTGATGTTAGCCTGTCAAACATCTTTGTTTCCACATGTCAGAAAACAGAGAGTACTATTACTGAACCAACCAGCGCCCCATCTGATCCCTTGAGCTAACCTGGACCCTGGCTTACCTGAGAGGCAGCAGGAAGCCGTAGCGGATCACCACCCCCAGCCCCCACAGGACCGTCAGCCTCAGGCTGATGTGCTGGAAGTTATAGTTGCTACGGGTCAGCAGGTTCCATGACTCCAGCTCCTCAGCAGAAAACCTCTTGGTCACCTCGTCGTCCATGATGCTCTCCACTCCTCGCCGGCAGAAGTAGAAGATGTCAGACATCTCAAACTCAGAAGCGGAGTCCAGGTCCCGGTTACTGCCGCGGCGCCGGATCTCATTAATCTCCTCCTCCAGGGAGGTGGGCTCCTTGGCAATGATGGCTGCAATACCCCAGGGAGACATGGGAAATGGTTAACACCTATACACCAAACTCAACCAAACTCATCAACAACACAGAACACACAGCCTATCACTCACCATTCGAGTAGGGCTTGTACAAGAGATGGTTGTTATCCTTGGCTCCTCTTTCAATTCTATGTGTGGCCCACTACAAGAAAAGTAAAGTAGACAGGTCAGGGATTTTTCTGTCATTTTGGGTTGCCTAAGTCCAAACTGTAGTTAAAAATATATACACTACCAGTCAAAAGTTGACACACTCATTGAAGGGTTTTTATTTTACTATTTTCTACATTGTAGAACACCAAAAAGTGTTGAACAAATCAAAATATTTGAGATTTTTCAAAGTAGTCATCTTTTGCCTTGACAGCTTTGCACACTGCTCGCATTCTCTCAACCAGCTTCACCTGGAATGCTTTTCCAACAGTCTTGAGGGAGTTCCCACAAATACTGAGCACTTGTTGGCTGCTTTTCCTTCATTATGCAGTCCAACTCATCCCAAACCCTCTCAATTGGGTGGAGGTCAGGTTATTGTGGAGGTTAAGTCAACTGCTGGAGCACTCTCCTTGGTCAAATAGCCCTTACACAGCCTGTGGTGTGTTGGGTCATTGTCTTGTTGAAAAATACATGATAGTGGGACTGAGCACAAACCAGATGGGATGGCATATCACTGCAGAATGCGATGGTAGTCATGCTTGTTAAGTGTGCCTTGAATTCTAAATAAAAATCACAGGCAGTGTCACCAGCAAAGCACCCCCATACAATCACACCTCCTCCATGCTTCACGGTGGGAACCACACATGCAGAGATCATCCGTTCACAAACTCTTGCATCTCACAAAGACACAGCTGTTGGAACCAATAATCTCAAATTTGGAAACGTCAGGCCCAAGGTCCATTGTTCGTGTTTCTTGGCCCAAGCAAGTCTCTTATTATTATTGGTGTCCTTTAGTAGTAGTGGTTTCTTTGCAGCAATTCAACCATGAAGACCCGATTCACACAATCTCCTCTGAACAGTTGATGTTGAGATGGGTCTGTTACTTGAACTCTGAAGCATTTATTTGTGCTGCAATTTGAGGCTGGTAACTAATGAACTTATCCTCTGCAGCAGCGGTAACTCTTGGTCTTCCTTTCCTGAGATGGTCCTCATGAGAGCCAGTTTCATCACAGCACTTGATGGTTTTTGCAACTGCACTTGAAGAAACATTCAAAGTTCTTGACATTGTCCGGATTGACTGACCTTCATGTCTTAAAGTAATTGACAGTTGTTTCTCTTTGCTTATTTGAGCTGTTCTTGCCATAATATGGACTTGGTATTTTACCAAATAGGGTTCTCTTCTGTATACCAACCCTATTGTCACAAAACAACATCTCAAGGCATCTCAAATATTTTGATTTGTTTAATACTTTTTTGCTTACTACGTGATTCCGTGTGTTATTTCATAGTTTTGATGTCGTCACTATTATTATACAAATGTAGAAAATAGTAAAAAGAAAAAACCCCTACTGTATAATACTGGAAACATTTAAATAAAAGCTAGAAAGTCAGGGAGAATTTAAAATTCCAAAAACAATGAAGTCAGCAGTATTGATTTTGTTATGTTTGAGCAAAAGAACAGCATTAGCCAAGGCAAAAATGACTTGAATTTCAGGAAATTAGCTTTAAAACGGCAACATTCTCTGAGCTCCATGACAGAACATGTACAATTGCAGGAAATTACCTTAGAAATTGCTAAAATGTCTCAGCTCCATGGAGAAATGTTTTGAATAGCAGGAAATGAACACATTTCTCTACACCGCCAAAATATTTACACAGCGCCAATTTCCACACCCCCTGCCACGGCCCCCTAAACCCCCTTTTGATCCAGAAAAGATCCTGCAGGTGTTAGCCCGTTACTTCCTAGAGAAACATTCTGCCTCAACCTCCTTCAGACAATTATCAAATTCTAAATAATAGACTTCCCATTTTTACTTTATGTCACATAAAATGACCAAAACAGCTTCATGCTGTATTACGGGAATTATGTGGCATTTTGACAGGTTAGATAATTCAATTACAGATAGGCCTACATTGATATGTCCATTATATTTTATCTACAACACTTGAGTTTATAAAGATGTGCAGTAAATTGCGGACATGTTATCAACAAGTGCCATTTCCAATAGGCCGATATTGCACAAGACAAACACAGTATAACATAAAGCAGTTAATTCTATTAGGTTGATACGGTATTTTGCCATTAGTTTGATATTACTATTCCAGGGCAGCTAGCGATTATGAGAGGAGTCTGTCCCCATGGAAATCATTAGAATAATTTGTTTTCTCTATTTCTTTATTAAATGCATTCACATAGTAATTGTCCGTTTTATGTAGGCCTAAAAGACCATGCTCACCTAAGCTGAACGAAGTGCAGATGTCCATACTGTATCTGCACACCTAGACAAACACTAAAGTATGAGGCTGGAAATGGACAATGTTGCAAATACCTTAGCAACAACTGGCAGAGCAGGGAGGAGAGGAGGAAGTGGGAGGGGATCCACTGTTCTCAAACTTTTACTTCAACCTCAGGCACTGAGCTGGGTGCAAGTTCACACAACACATCACATCTTTATAGGATCCTGATGTTCACAGACAGGGCAAAGAGGAGCAGAATTCTGCTGCCAGAACATTCCAATCTGCTCAAGCATCTATCTTACACATACATTACACTCCAATACAGTTATTTGAGCCAAATGGCTAATGGAAGTAGATCAGGGCACCTAGCAACAAAAAAAAGTGTGTAGACTGTGTTCACATTCTAAAAGGCTTTACTAGGCAACAGGCCTTGACAGCAGTTAAGGTTCACCTGATCAACTTCACAACATTCCTCTGACAGGATAGGTAAACTGAACATTTACAAGACTGACCACTTGTGGACAGGAGGACAACAACATAGTAAGAGGCAAAGCATCTTTGCTACTTAGCAGTGCCAGGCCAATGTCAACAACACTACAGGACGAAGGACAGTTCTCTTTAGAAACTGAAATTGACCATCCCACCTTTTGAAATGATAACACTGCTCGCCGAGGGGAGATTTTACAGTTGGTTGGCCGCAACAAAATCCTTACTGACATGACAATACCATTACATGTGAATCATAAGACTAAAGTGCAGCTTATAGGGACACAAATGTGTTTGCTTTGGTTTAGGCTAGTAGATGACGAACATAGCAATCTTGTTGAGTCTGAACTGGAACAGGGCAAATCAAGGCCAGCACATGGCTTAGGACAAAGGGGTGTGGTAGCACAGGATTATATAATACTAACCAAAAAAAGAGATGGTGTGTGATACCTCTACACTCACTTCATAGCCTAGATTGAGTAGGAGTTACAGGGTCCTCCTTGTTCATTCTCTCCTTCCCATTCTCTAACACTGCAGCTGATGCAATTTGACTTGTCAAAAAGCATTAAACAATTATGGCAATTTAGCTAGTTAGCTTGCACTTGCAAGCTAATTTGTCCTATTTAGCTAGCTTGCTGTTGCTAGCTAATTTGTCCTGGGATATAAACATTGAGTTTTTAATTTGACCTGAAATGCACAAGGTCCTCTACTCCGACAATTAATCCACACATAAAACGGTCAACCGAATCGTTTCTAGTCATCTCTCCTCCTTGCAGGCTTTTTCATCTTTGAACTTATATGGTGATTGGCATCTAAACTTTCATAGTATTACTACACCGACCGGCAACACAGTTCATCTTTCAATCACCCACGTGGGTATAACCAATGAGGAGACTGCACGTGAGGAGATGGGAGAGGCAGGACAATCTGCATCAGAAATAGGAATTACTTCAATTTTAGCCCTTGGCAACGCAGACACTCATTGACACGTGCAAGCAGTGTGGGTGCAATAATGGAATAACATAGATTCCTACATTTATTTTGCAACGTGAGCGGTGTGGTCAGCCTGTAAGCTTATTTCTCTCATAAAAATGCTGGTAGACTAGGCTTGGTGCTACTGCGAGCTGAGAAACCTCTCATATCACCAGCCATCTCCCTCCAGCCCAATTATTTCTGCCACTAGAACTTTCTCTCAAAGGGGTTGACTGGAAACTGCTCACAGGCTTACAGTCAGCATATAAAGCAGAAGATGACAGAGGGAGATAACCTTCTCTGGTTTCATCTCACTAGTGAGAGGTGAACAGACAGCTAGGCTAACTCCCAACAACCATTGAAACCTTTGATTAATCATATTGAGAGACACTTGATTCCATCAGCAGGCCAAACAAGAAAGTGAATGTTAATAATGTAGGGTCAGAAGCACATATCCCACAAAGTCATGTTCATACCATAAACATGTAGCCAGATAAAGACTTTTAGTACCTAGGTCTGTACCGTTCTCTCTGGTCTCTCCATAGTTACATAATGAGGGGGAGGCAGGGCCCCTGGCCATCATGTAATCTCCACCCACCAACCACTGAATGCATGGCTGTCTGGGTACTAGTGATAAAAGGTCACTGTGAAGCCAGAGTTGTGAAGAGTGCCACTAACAATTGACTTATAGTGGCCAGCCAGCAAAGTTTTTATTGACTCTCTTGGCAGTGACCCATTATATTGTTGAGTTATTGATTAGAGTGGTGCTAACTTTATGCTTGTGTGCTATTTCTATTACACACTCATTATACCCATCTTATATGACATGTCCTGCTTCGGCATCTCTGTGACAACAAAGGTGCTTGTCGTGACTTCATGTGAAGCACATTGTAAATATGGACCTGAACTGAACTCACGCAATAGAGAGTTGATGTCGAAAGGGAGGGATTGAAGGTGGGGAGGTGCACTAAACACATGACCTACACTAAACTAAATTCCCATTGCTAAATCCCAGTTTGGGTCAGGTGCACTGTCAAACAAGGAAGTACCACATCACTGCACACAGTGAATATAAATAAAATAACATAGACATGCTAACCATGTGTATGTGACAAATAAATTAGATTTGATATTGATTTGTATAATTCATGCACTCCACTCAAGTCTATGTCAGTCATAAATGTTGTGTGACATATGCCTACCATCTATTCTTGATCATTCAAATTAATTATGCATGTGCAAATGTCTGATGTGATGTCCTATCTGACCACAAACTGATAACATCTGTGAACCCCAGCAAACAGTGAAGTGGTTCCCACTCACCTCAAAGATCTTCAGTAAGGTTTTCATGTACAGCCGGCGAATGCCAAAGGACACTCCAAAAATGGCAGGCACGATGATGAAGACGAGCAGTAGGGTGAACCACACAGTGAAGGAGATGCCCAAGAGAATGCACAGCAGGTTATCAAAAGGGTTGAAGTCTAAGAATGGGCCCATCTTGAGGCTTTAGGGGGCAATGGGGAGATCCTACTACACAGAATATAAAGGCTACCCAAAAGCAGGAGGAGACAGTGTCGCACTTGTCCGCCTTTTAGGACTCAGTCACAGTCAGAGCAGTGCCTTCATTAAGACATCTGAGGGACCAGACTCCTCCTCACACTGGTCAGTGAATCAATGTCTGTAGAGGACAGCATCTTGCTGCTGTCTCCCAGCTTTATAGATATGTTATAGCAACTGGGCCTTCCAGTCTATCAGTTAAGTTGTTTTCTGTAGCTTCTTATCAGTCAAACTTATTGCGGGGCATTGGTCTACAATGAATGTGGGTTTAACTTAACGCCACTACTACCAAACATTTTTTTATGGACCCGGAAAGGGTTTGAGAATATTGTGCATTGAAAGAATCCAAAAGTTGCAACTGTTTAGTTGAGTATCACATGTTCCTGAAAGAGATGTAAACAAAAACACAAGGTCAGGCCTAAGTGATGGTCGATACTAGGAAGGTCGGAGATTTCTGATTTGCTAACTCGTTGTAGAAATGTGTGTCCCAATTGGGAAGTATCATAATCAACCAATAGGAAGCTTTGCGCAAATAATGTAAAATAAAATTAACTGCGCATGATGGACACGACCATGATGCTAGCGTGGCGTCTCTCTCCTTCAGATTATGAGGACTCAAATGTTAGGATGGTCAGGCCAGCCAAGTCTGTTCTTCGTAACATTAGTTAGCTAACGTTAGTACTTGCAACTAGCTACAAAGAACTAACGCCACTATATACATTTTAAAAAATACGCTACTATTTCCACTAAACATCACTCCTCGCTCCAGTCACGACATGTTATTATAACATCGGAAGCCGGCAAGTTAGCTACGTAACGGTAGCTGGCTGGCAGATAACATTTTGGTGAGGGGCTTGCTATTGCACAGTATGAGAATCGAGAAAATTATGTACTTACATTTTCTGACTGTTGCAATAATTTAACACCAACTCCAGCAGACCAGGACGGGGGAAATTACACGGATTCTAGCTAATAATGTGTCACGATTTATGCATTCAATCCGTATCACACTTTTAGGCTAGCCAATTAAACTAAACTCCACGAATTACAATGAGTTGAGCAATTTAACAAATTGCGACGGACTTGAGCTGCTACGGATGTGGGCGGGATGGATTTCAGCAGCCAAATAGCCTGCATTTACACATTAATTGCGGGCTATTCTTAAATCATAGAGTTGAGTCGGCATGGCTAGCTAGGCTAGTATTGAGTACTCTGACTAGGTGGGATGCAGCTACGACCAGAAGTGACTTTTTCTTAGCACTTTAGAAATTACACATTAGTTTAGAAGTAACATAGCAGTTTATGATAAATAGGTTAAGAAAATGGTTATGGTTAGCTAAAAATGCTTAGTTCTAACCTGCTGTACTCTGTCACTATTTACCACAGCCACAAAGTAAATATTGGTTAGCTATATAGTACACATTCATTAAACAAAACTTTGCTCATGTGTCTTAATTTAAGATTAGGCATAAGGTTAGCAGTGTGGTTAAGGTTAGGTTAAAAATCACAAGACAATTGTAGAAATAGGCCGGGTTTGGACGAACACTTTGTGGCTGTGGTAACCATTGACGCTGTACACCATATATTCACAAACAATATCAAGCAGTCGATTTTTTTTGTGCTACGTTAGCTTTCTATCATGGAAGATGAGATACAATTTCCTGAAACGTGGGTAGATAGCTACATGAATGTACTCACCTAACATTGTTGTCTCCACTCCTGGCCAACCGACAGCGGCATAGACCTAAGGTGATGGAACGATGATGGTGCGCATCAGATGTTCCTGCGAGAATCTCGTCGGTTTTGTGGTCTCGTTTTTCAGCAAGAACAAAAACATCCTTCCTCGTCTCTAAACTGACATCTGGTGGTAGGACGTGGAAGCACCGGCGAATTACTTAACGCTGAACACAAAATACATGTATTTTATATACATCACAGTAGGCCCAGTGAGGGCAATCACACATATGATATAGTTGCGTAAATACAGTGGTAGAAAAAGTACCCAATAGTCATACTTGTGTAAAAGTTAAGACACCTTCAAATAAAATGACTCCATTAAAAGTAAGTCACTCAGTAAAATACTACTTGTGTAAAAGTCTAAAAGTATTTGGTTTTAAATGTACTTAAGTATCAAAAGTAAAAATAATTAAAAATGTCTTATATTAAGCAAACCAGACAACACAATTTTTTTACATTTACAGATAGCCAGGGTCACAGTTCAACACTCAGACATAATTTACAAATGAAGCATGTGTCTAGTGAGTCTGCCAGATCAGAGGCAGTAGGGATGACAAGGGATGTTCTCTTGATCAGCGCATTAATTAGACATTTTCTGTCCTGCTAAGCATTCAAAATGTAACGAGTACTTTTGGGTGTCAGGGAAAATGTAAGGAGTAAAAAGTACATTATTTTCTTTAGGATTGTAATGGAGTAAAAGTTGTCAGAAATATAAATGCAATGCAATCCACGCTAGACCCTGATAAATCCTTATCTCGCATCATGTAAAGTTGAAAATATATATATATCACAATGAAAATGTTTGAAGTATAACAAGTTACCTTAGAGCTTCAGTGCTAATATAAGTATATGAATACATAAAGCACACAGGAACTTTTGTTATTTTTATTCATCTTACATCCAGTCATTTAGGCATGGGTTTACAGGATACCACATGGGAAATATTACTGCTCTACTTATCCCTCCCAAGCTTAGACCTGATAGTGTGATCTGCTTACAAAACTGGAATAGGACCAGTGGTGTAGTGGATGGTAAACACAAGTAAATGCAGTTTACCCACTTTTGTGAGACAGTTTACCTACCTTTCATGTGACAGTTTACCAACCTTTTTTGTATGACAGTAAGAAAATTAAAATGGAAGCATAGATCACGTTCATTTTTACAGCACGACCGGCAATCAGAGTTCACCCACCTATTTTCTTTATCACTACATCACTAAATAGGACATTTGGCACATTCATGTAGGCTTATCATTTTGAATGAGAGGATACTGTACCATCCCTTTATTAGAGTCATTTAGCACACATCTCAAACAAGGTCATCTTTCCCCATCACTTTCAGCAGAGAAAAATAAATAAAATGTTCTGTAAACAAGCCAGCTTTTCTTACAAACTAGTGGTAGGAAATCTGTTTACAAGACTTTCTATTTCGCATTCTGAAACTATCCAGGGCCAAGTTACAACAATGGACACTTGAAAAAACATGTATAGGTTTTAGGTGCCATGTTTGCTTGTGGTACTACTGTCCTTATAGACCTTATACAGCGCTGCACGGTCTGTGTTATTCTGTGTGTGGTCCCCACTGTACTGTAGAAACGCTGGCCTAATGGTGGGTGCTTATATTTGTCCTGTTAGTCCTGTCCTGGTTTGTCATACTCTGTTCTCCAGCAGGGCTTCGAAGTCTGGCGAGCAGACCAATTTGTGTTTGATGTGACCCAGCACTGACAAGTCACCAGTCCGGCCCTCTCCTGTTCCAATTGACACCAGCTCCTAAGGGGGTGGGGGGAGAGGCAATTATATTGGCACACTTACACTTTGCTTTAAAAATTCCTAATTTGTCTAAAATAAGTTTAATTTGAAAAGGCATCATGAAATCAGCAGAGTGTCAGGTGTTTTGTGGTCCAATGTTCAACCCAGTGTCCAAATATTGAGTCTCCTTTGAAGGTTGTGGGTCTTCCAGCATGACAAGGACCCCAAACACACATCAAGAAGCACACAGGAATTGTTAAGAGGATATGCTGGACTGTTCTTGAGTGTCTAGCGAAGATTCCAGATCTGAATCACATCAAAACCTATGGCGAGCTCTGAATACAGTAGTTGATGGAGGGCACCCATCAAATATTGAAGAATTAGAGCCGTTTGCTGCTGAAAAGTGGGCCAAATTGTCAGTAGAAAGGTGAAGCAAGCTTATTGATGGCTACGATAAGTGTATTTCTGCAGATATTTTGGCCAAAGGCTGTGCAACCAAGTACTAGCTCCGGGATGGCAATCATTTTGTCCATTCCCTTTGTCTTTATATTTTTTTATTCAAATTGTAAACTTAAGTTAAAAAATGTAATTGTTTCTGCAATGTTGAAAATCCGATAACAAGTGTGACCAAGTGTTTTTCAATTTCAACTTATTTTAGAATAGGGAATTATTTAAGAAACGTGCAAAGGAGCCCATATTAATTGGCCACACCTGTATGTTTACATACAACTACAGGGAAGTGAAGATTTGAAGGGAAATTCCACCCTTTTTCCAACATCAAATTCATCACCAACATCAACATACACTACATGACTAAAAGTATGTGGACACCTGCTTATTGAACATCTCATTTCAAAATCATGGACATTAATATGGAGTTGGTTCCCCTTTGCTGCTATAACAGCCTCCACTCTTCTGGGAAGAATTTGCATCCTTAAGATGTTGGAATTTTTCTGCAGGGACTTGCTTCTATTTCAGCCACAAGAGCATTGGTGAGGTCGGGCACTGATTAGGCCTGGCTCACAGTAAGCGTTCCAATTCATCCTAAATGTGTTAGATGGGATTGAGGTCAGGGCTCTGTGCAGGCCAGTCAAGTTCTTCCACACCGACCGCGACAAACCATTTCTGTATGGTCCTTGCTTTGTGCACAGGGGCATCGTCATGCTGAAACAGGAAAAGGCCTTACCCAAACTGTTGCCACAACATTGTAAGCACATAATCTAGAATGTCATTGTATGCTGTTGCGTTAAATGGGGCCTAGACCGAATCATGAAAAACAGCCCCAGACCATTATTCCTCCTCCACCAAACTTTAGAGTTGCACTATGCATTGGGGCAGGTAGCATTCTCCTGGCATCCGCCAAACCCTGATTAGTCCGTCGGGCTGCCAGATGGTAAAGCTTGATTCATCACTCCAAAGAACGCGTTTCCACTACTCCAGAGTCCAATGGCGGCGAGCTTTACACCATACCAGCCGACACTTGGCATTCTGCATGGTGATGTTAGGCTTGTGTGTGGCTGCTCTGCCATGGAAACCCATTTCATGAAGCTCCCGACGAACAGTTATTGTGCTGACATTGCTTCCAGAGGCAGTTTGGAACTAGGTAGTGAGTGTTGCAACTGAGGACAGACGTTGTCCGGCTGAAATAGCCGAATCCCCTATTTTAAGGGGTGTCCACATACTTTTGTATATATAGTGTATATGAAAACATCAGATTTCCATGTTTTGTAGTAAAACAAAATAGAAAAAGATAAGTGTTTCCGGTGACATCATCCGTAGACACTAATTTCAACCAACTATGAGCTGCCAAAGGTTGTGTTTTCTCTGACCTGGAGGAAAGCGCATGAGGTTCCCAGAGCCACATCTAGTGTGACATGCCCCAGTATGAGCTGCACCCGACCAGACTTCCGAACCAACAGTCGTCCCACCAGACCCTCCTGCAGGTCTCTCAGATGGCAACTGTTCTCCTCCTGCTGCTCCTCCTATTCCACAGAGGACACACACACAAACAAACTGATCGTATACAGAGTACACAGAAGCCTTGCTCTCTGAACCACATATTTAATACACCTGAATACCTACTTGAGATTCAGTTTTCAATAGCATGGACTGTCCATCCTCTGACTGCATCTCTGTCTTCACTGGCCTGACCTCTCGGGTGGGCGGCTGCCCTGGTAGAGAGTCGGGGAGCTGGATGAAGAACAGCTCCTCCACTTTGCTCTGACTCCAGGTGTGCAGCAGTTCAGGTAAAACTTCAGGATCAGGGAGTGGAGGTCGTCTGAAAGTGGGTTCCATCTTCTTGACCTCTGGAGCATCTTCTGGCTCCTGCTTCACTGAAGAGAGGGAGGGAGGGAGACAAATTAGACAGTTATAGTAGATTGTTTTGCCATTCTGTTTCATTTGAACTGACATGAACGTTGGCGATGTAAGAGCTGTGATTATAGTTACCTTTGACTGCATTTGTTCCCTCCGTGGCCTCAATGTCCTCCTCAGACTTGTCTGGTTTGAAGGCTATATCAGTGACATCACTTTCCTCCTTGAATCCCCACCCTGACACAGCCAGGGGCAGCTGAACAGGGCAGCTCCTTACATCACTCCTTAGGTGAGGGTCATCCAGGAACTGGTGGAAATTAGTTGTAAATTACTCATAAGTGGACAACAAACTAGACAATTATTGTACAGACAGACAGTATGATGAGACATAGGTACATGGAGGACTCACATTGTCTCGTTCCAGATTGCGCAAAATTTCTTTGGTCTCTTCCTCTGTCTCCCTCTTCTCCTTCTTAATGTTGATGATGGGTGAGGGACCCACACTTGGTGCATCTCTCTCACCTTCATAGCCACCTGAATAGAGCACAGGAAGAAAGTTCAAACGAAATGATACATCATTATGGTAATGATACCATATAACAAATGTTATGTAATTACAGCTGAATGACCCTGATTCTACCTCTTTTCTTCATCATCATCTCCGCAGGCCCTTGTTCAAAGATAGAGTGGGACTGGATGACTTCTGGACGTCCCCGGCCCCGACCACCCCTACCACCTCGCTCACGACCCCGATCATTCTCTCTCCTTTCCCTCCTTTGCCCAGACTCAACCTTCTGCCTATAGTATAAGAAAGTAAAACTCTGTTAACAACATATGGTCCTTTAGTATGTGCTGGAAAACATTTCAGTATCATGCAATCACATATATTGTCACAGACAGAACAACTGAACTTACTCTTCTTTAGCTTTCCTGCCAATAATGTTAGGGGTGAAGGTTTTCTGAAATATAAAACATTGAAGTCAAGATGGACCTAGTTAAATAAATACACAAGTGCTGGTGATAGACCATTAAAAACACTCCATACAATTCACTGAGCCTACCTTCTTCACCCCTCCTAAGGTGAGGTCTTTGGTGCGCATGGAAGGGAAGCGGCCGGTGGAGAGGGTAGCTGGAAGCCGGCGTCCCATCACCAATCCCCTGCCACTCCCTCCAGGCATTGCTGGAGTGCTAGAGGGGCCACCAGGGTCGCTTGAGCCTGGCTCCGCCATCCTGGACAAAGCAATTAGGGAGAAAATTGTATAGGAAAGCTAAATGGATAACTATCCACATGGCTTCATTCAATAAGTCTTCAATAGAACACCTACAGTATATCTGCATGTAGCCCTTATCATGACTACAATTCCATTGGGTCATTCCACATATCTATATGCTGCCTGAGGTAAATGCCCTGATGTGACACTGCCCGATATCATGTAAAAAAGTTCACAGCGTGAAATACCGCGGGGAAAAAATAAGTTAATACATCGCAGCACCCCGACCCCCGAACTACTTCCCGCAGCTATGGCTCACAATCAATGATTAGCTTTCTTTTTACGCTTGTGATTGGTAGTGATTGTAAAGTCGCAGCATGATAAAGCTCACAGATTGCAAATTCTCACTGGTCCTTTGCTCGTGACAGATTCTCTTTTAGCCATTGAGGTATTAAAATAACAATCTTTGCACAAGTGTCCACTAGATAACACAGCCAAAGTCAGATTCCACAGCCACAAGGTCCAAACTGCCTACAAAATGTGTATTTATTATTTGTGTATCTGTGACATTTACTGCATTGTTAGGAGCTAGTAACATAAGCATTTCACTGCACCTGCTATAACCGCTGCAAAACTGTGTGTGCGAGCAATAAACATATAAAGTCCCAAAAGGTTTACAAAACCATATCACTAGCAAGGATTAATAAAGTTTCTAAACGTTAAAACAGAGCGTCAGGATTGGGGATTCACATGAAGCCAGCTGTGGTCCATACCTTCAGCTGAGAATCCAAGAGGGGGACCCGCTGGCCTTCAAATCAAGTTGTATTTGTCATATACAACTGGTGTAAACTTTACTGTGAAATGCTTGCTTATTGAGCCCTTCCCAACGATACAGCATTTCAAAATAATAACACAAGAGGAATAAAATACACAAGAATGGAGCTATATACAGGGAGTATCAGTACCAGATCAATGTGCAGGGGTGCGAGGTATTTGAGGTAAATATGTACATAAAGGCAGGGTAAATTGACTGGGCATCAGGATAGAAAGGAGTAAAATAAAGAACAGAGTAGCAGCAGATACTGATGAGTAAAAGTGTGAATGTGTGTGCGTAATTTGTATGTTTGTGTTGCATTGGTATGTGTGTGTGTATGCGTATTAATGGCACCCAAACTATTTGCGCTGACTATCTTGCACTGACCCTACACACACTCACTAGACTATATATATACACACACTATATTGACACTCCCACACACATTCACATTTCCCACACACTAGGTACCATTAATTGACTATTTAGCAGTCTTATGGCTTGGGGGAGGTCGAAGCTGTTTCTGGGCTCGTCGGTCCGAGAGCCGATGCTCCGGTACTGTTTTCCAGACGGTAGCAGAGTGAATAGTCTATGGCTTGGGTGACTAGAGTCATTGGCAATTGTTCAGGCATTCCTCTGACACCACCTGATAGAGGTCCTGGATGGGAGGGAGCTCGGCCTCAGTGATGTACTGGGCTGTCAGCACCACCTTCTGTAGCACTTTGCAGTTGAAGGCGGTGCATTTGCCATACCATGATACAACGCTCGACCCGCTCCACAACAGCCCTGTCGATGTGGTTGGGGGAGAGCTCTCCCTTTTCTCCTATAGTCCACGATCAGCTCCTTGGTCTTACTGACGATGAGGGAGAGGTTGTTATCCTGGTACCACACTACTAACATGCTGAGCCATCGCGCGCATGTTGATTTTGTCCCCCCACACCAGACGCAATCAGGACAAGCAGGTTGAAATATCAAACAAACTCTGAAAAACCTATATTAAATTTGTGGACTTGTCAAAAAGCATTAAACATTTATGGTAATTTAGCTAGTTTGCTTGCTGTTGCTAGCTAATTTGTTCTGGGATATAAACATTGGGTTGTTATTTTACCTGAAATGCACAAGGTCCTCTACTCCGACAATTAATCCACAGATAAAAGGGTAAAAGTTTGTTTTCTAGTAATCTCTCCTCTTTCAGGCTTCTTCTTTGGACTTTATATGGCAGTTGGCAACCAACTTTAAGGTGCATAACCACTACCAACTGGAGCGTGCACCTCAGTTCATCTTTCAATCACCCACGTAGGTATAAACTCCTAAAAACCAATGAGGAGTTGGGAGAGGTGGGACTTGCAGAGCGTTAAGAGTCACAAATAGAACCAAGCTCTATTTTAGCGCCTGGCTACGCAGACGCTTGCGAGCAATGAGGGTGCAATGACTGAATAACATGTGTATATTTATTTTGCAATGCTCACCCACGCAACGCGAGCCGGTGTCGTCAGCATGCAAGTCTCTGACATCCTCCCTGTAGGCTGTCTCATTGCCGAAGGTGATCAGGCCTACCACGTCTTGTCATCACCAAACTTGATGGTGTTGGAGTCGTGGGTGAACAGGGAGGGACTAAGCACACACCCTTGAGGGGTCCCCATGTTGAAAGTCCCCTTTGGGTTCTCAATAACACTCCCCAGTAGGAGCAGTCCTCCATAGGAATTCTACAGTATTTCTATTAAATATTAAGGCCAAATATAATTTTTATTGTTTTTTTGGTAGTGGGGGCAGTATCGTTAGTCGTTTCTAAAACTTATACTTTAAGGAAAATGTTATATATTTTTTGTTTAGCTCACAATGTAATTTAAAAAGTATACATGAAGACAAAGGTGTCAAAACTCATTCCACGGAGGGCCGAGTGTCTGCAGGTTGTTTTTTTCCATTCAATTAAGACCTAGAAAACCTGGTGAGGGGAGTTCTAATTAGTGACCTTAATTCATCAATCAAGTACAAGGGTGGAGCGAAAACACGCAGACACTCGGCCATCTGTGGAATTAGTTTGATACATGTACATTATGGTGTCCGCGATAGAATAAACGTTCCAAAAACTATAATGGTAAGGGAGTGCCAAGATGGAGGCTTCAAAGTAGCGTCATCTATTGTATAACTTGTATAAATAATTGGATGGAATGCGCATAGCTTTATATTTGTCTTTGATACCACATTCTTCAAGTTTTATAGAGCCTATGCTATTGGTAGTTAGACAAAGTTATAGCTACCACAACTGAGAATCAAGAAGTTGTCAACACATGGCAACAATGCATGCTGGTTACATTAGTTAGCAAGGACTGACTGCGTTTAGATATTGTCTTATTACAATTACCTGATTACTTCTATAGATGTTCACCAAACCAAGATTGCGTTTAAATGTACTGTAGCCCTTCTATGAGTAAAACCGTGTCAATTTCTTCAGCCAGTGGTCTACTCAAAAAGTCAACATTGACTGCTGTACAGCGCCATGACAGATAGACGTGACGTTGCATCTCGTGTATTTTTGCGGATCAAACATGCGCAGGATTTCTTCTTCTTCTATGGTATAAAGGTGCTATACAAACAACCGTATAATGTGCATGCTGCCTTCTACTGTGCTGGATTGTGCGATCGATCATGGGTTGCCTAATTCTGTACAACAAAGACAATACACTGAACAAAAATATATACGCAATATGCAACAATTTCAAAGATTTTACAGTTCAGATAAGGAAATCGTTCAATTGAAATAAATTCATTATGACCTAATCTATGGATTTCACATGACTGGGAATACAGATATGCAACTGTTGGTCACAGATAACAAACAAAAAAAGGTAGGGACGTGGATCAGAAAACCAGTCAGTATCTGATGTGACCCCCATTTGCCAGATGCAGCTCTTACACATCTTCTTCGCATAGAGTTCATCATGATGTTGATTGTGGAATGTTGTCCCACTCCTCTTCAATGGCTATGCAAAGTTGCTGGATATTGGCGGGAACTGGAAACATGCTCAATGGGTAACATGACTGTTGAATATGCAGGCCATGGAAGAATTGGGACATTTTCAGCTTCCAGGAATTGTGTTTGCAACATAGGGCCGTGCATTATCATGCTGAAACATGAGGTAATGGCACGACAATGGGCCTCAGGATCTCGTCACGGTATCTCTGTGCATTCAAATTGCCATCGATAAAATGCAATTGTGTTCATTGTCTGTTGTGTTATGCCAGCCCATAACATAACCCCACAGCCACCATGGGGCACTCTGTTCACAATGTTTACATCAGCAAGTGCTCGCCCACACAACGCTATACACATTGTCTGCCATCTGCTCCGGTACAGTTGAAACCGGGATTCATCCATGAAGAGCACACTTCTCCAGCATGCCAATGGCCATCAAAGGTGAGCATTTTCCCACTGAAGTCGGTTACGACGCCGACGCCAGGTCAAGAC
The DNA here is from genome assembly GCF_045791955.1 of Oncorhynchus clarkii lewisi. NCBI lineage: Eukaryota > Metazoa > Chordata > Actinopteri > Salmoniformes > Salmonidae > Oncorhynchus > Oncorhynchus clarkii. Next base: position 18,385,438 of record NC_092176.1, read on the forward strand.
CCTGGTGAGGATGACGAGCCCGCAGATGAGCTTCCCTGAGACAGTTTCTGACAGTTTGTGCAGAAATTATTTGGTTGTGCAAACCAACAGTTTCATTAGCTTTCCAGGTGGCTGGTCTCAGACGATCCCACAGGTGAAGAAACCTGTTGTAGAGGTCTGCTGTTGTGAGGCCAGTTGGACGTGCAGCCAAATTCTCTGAAATGACATTGGAGGTGGCTTATGGTAGATAAATGAACATTAAATTCTCTGGCAACAGCTCTGGTGGACCAACATGCAGTCAGCATGCCAATTGCATGCTCCCTCAACTTGCGACATCTGTGGCATTGTGTTGTGTGACAAAACAACGCATTTTAGAGTGGCCTTTTATTGTCCCCAGCACAAGGTGCACCTGTGTAATGATCATGCTGTTTAATTCGCTTCTTGATATACCACACCTGTCAGGTGGCTGGATTATCTTGGCGAAGGAGAGATGCTCACTCACAGGGATGTAAACAAATGTGTGCAAAACATTTGAGAGAAATAAGCTTTTTGTACTTATGGAACATTTCTAGTATATTTTATTTCAGCTCATGAAACATGGGACCAACAATTTACATGTTGCGTTTATTTATTTTTCAGTATAAATAAATACTTAATAACTAACAAACCTTCCCCCTCCACAAAACCCTCCCAACCTCAAACATTCTCTCTATCATGCTGAGACTCATCCTTATTATTATTCAGCATTTCAAAAATCATGTCAACCATGACATCTGTTACCCTAATAACGCCTTTGACATATCTACAATCATCTTTAACCTGACATTTCTGCTTTCCACAATCCAAGTTGTGTTGATAACCTTTCCAATGAATGCTATTAAGTCAATTTTATTTACAATCAGTGTCCTTTGACACAGCACAAATATGGGAGCAAGATTTCTGAACAGGCCTTAGAAGCATCAGTTCTGACAGAAGGTCCATTTACTAGGAGAGCAGCCATGGTAGCTCCATTGTCCAAATAGTAGTTCCACCAATCGGTCTTACAGCCTCTGCATATGAGACATGATTGTTTCTATATCTCTGGGCCGCTCTAGCCTCTCTGCACCTGGCATCCACCAAATGTAAATCAAAACTAGTAGTTGAATTGACCTCTGTACCCAGTGGGTTGGCACATTTTTTCCCCCTCAACTTAGCATAAGCTCCAGGGACATGGCTTTTGATCTTCTTCCCATTGAGAGTTTCCATTTGAAGAATCTTCCCTTGTTGAGCATGACTAACACAAAATATTAGCAGTCTACCATTTCCAATGAACCGGGCTAGTTTTACATCACCTCTTTATTTACATAATTTGTTAATCGGATAGCGTGAGGATGCGGCCCTGTGGTGACATCAAACACCATCACAACTTTCCACAATACATACATCATTACTCTTGTTCCCTACCATCACTCTCTTCACGCTCTCTGTACTAGAAGCACCAGTACTTTCAATAACATGGTGTAATGAATACTCAGGAAGAAAAAGGTGTAGATTCACACGCAGAGCGCAGCAGGTGTTTATTTTGCCTTCATAGAAGGCAGGAATAGTGGTCACAGGCATGCAATGGTCATACACAGGTAGACAAACAGGCAGGTGAATCAAAACTGGGAATTAAGTCTATAACTGTTTCTTACAAATGGGCTAGGCAAAGGCTTAGCAGAGTCAAAATGAACAATACCTCACAAAGCTACAAACAGAATGAACTGAACTAAATAAGGAGCTGATGAGACCAGGTGAGTAACTAACACAGGTGAAATCAATGAACAAAAATGAAAGACAGGGCTACATTCAAGAACACAACGAAACACAACACAAGGTTGACTAAGAAAATAAATACAGAACCTTACACATGGTCTCTCTTTTTGTGCGCAGGATTTGAGTTTGGTAAGACTATTTGAATACAGATAACACATGTACATTTACAAAGCCATAGATCAACATACCTTTTATAAACAAACAATTTGTTTTGTTTTTGGGTGTTGTTTTTATATAGTTCAGGAATTGCATGATGTAATAGTTTCTCCTCTTCGTCTGAAGAGGAGAGGCGAGAATGATTGGAGGACCAATATGCGGCGTGGTAAGTGTCCATAGTTGTTTATTTAAACACATAAACTGAACACTCCATACAAAAACAATAAACGTAATGTGAATAACCGAAACCGAAAACAGTACCATGTGGTGTAAAACACAGACACGGAAACAATCACCAACAAAACAACAGTGAAGCCCAGGCTACCTAAGTATGATTCTCAATCAGAGACAACTAACGACACCTGCCTCTGATTGAGAACCATACTAGGCCGAACACAGAAAAACAACCTAGACACACAAAACATAGAATGCCCACCCAACTCACGTCCTGACCAACTAAAACAAACAATTAACACAATAACTAGGGTCAGAACATGACAGTACCCCCCTCCCAAGGTGCGGACTCTGGCCGCAAAACCTGAACCTATAGGGGAGGGTCTGGGTGGGCATCTGTCCGCGGTGGCGGCTCTGGCGCTAGACGTGGACCCCACTCCACGTCTTAGTCCGCCTCTGTGGTCTCCTAGGAACGGCGACCCTTGCCGCCGACCCTGACCTGGGAACCCTAAACAACAGGCCCACCGGACTGAGGGGTAACTCAGGACTGAGGGGTAGCTCAGGACTGAGAGGTAATTCAGGACTGAGAGGTAGCTCAGGACTGAGGGGTAGCTTAGGCTGGGTGACGGCTCTGGCGGCTCTGGACAGACGGGAGACTCTGGCGGCTCTGGACAGACGGGAGACTCTGGCGGCTCTGGACAGACGGGAGACTCTGGCGGCTCCGGACAGACAGGAGACTCTGGCGGCTCCGGACAGACGGGAGACTCTGGCGGCTCCGGACAGACGGGAGACTCTGGCGGCTCCGGACAGACAGGAGACTCTGGCGGCTCCGGACAGACGGGAGACTCTGGCGGCTCCGGACAGGCGGGAGGCTCCGGCGGCGCCGGACAGGCGGGAGACTCCGGCAGCGCCGGAGAGGAGGAAGGCTCTGGCAGCGCTGGACAGAGGAGCTCTGGCGCCTCTGGACTGAGGGGCGGAAACTCTGGTGGCGCCGGACAGGCGGGAGCACCTGTATTGATGGGACGGAGAGTCAGCCTGGTGCGGGGTGCCGGCACTGGTGGTACCGGGCTGGGGACACGCACCTCAGGGCGAATGCCTTGCATACTACGCCAAATCAACAGCTCTCTCTTCACTCTCCTCCAATTCTATTAACAACTCCTCGAGTGTCTCCTCATCTCCCATCCGTTCACTCTCCTCCAATCTGTCCAATAACTCCTCGACCCTTTCAGGCTCAGACGGCGCTGGGCAGACAGGCGGCTCAGGCGGCGCTGGGCAGATGGGCGGCTCAGGCGGCGCTGGGCAGACGGCCGGCTCAGGCGGAGCTGGACAGACTGGAGACTCCGGCGACGCTGGAGAGGAGGAAGGCTCTGGCAGCGCTAGACAGAGGCGCTCTGGCGCCTCTGGACTGATGGGCTCTGGTGCCTCTGGACTGAGGGGCGGAAACTCTGGCAGCGCCGGACAGGCAGGAGTCTCCGGCAGCGCTGGAGAGGAGGAAAGCTCTGGCAGCGCTGGACAGAGGGGCTCTGGCGCCTCTGGACTGAGGGGCTCTGGCGGCTCTGGACTGAGGGGCGGAAACACTGGCAGCGCCGGACAGGCGGGAGACTCCGGCAGCGCTGGAGAGGAGGAAGGCTCTGGCAGCGCTGGCCAGAGGGGCTCTGGCGCCTCTGGACTGAGGGGCTCTGGCGCCTCTGGCCTGAGAGGCGGAAACTCTGGTAGCGCCGGACAGGCGGGAGCACCTGTATTGATGGGACGGAGAGACAGCCTGGTGCGGGGTGCCGGCACTGGTGGTACCGGGCTGGGGACACGCACCTCAGGGCGAATGCCTTGCATACTACGCCAAATCAACAGCTCTCTCTTCACTCTCCTCCAATTCTATTAACAACTCCTCGAGTGTCTCCTCATCTCCCATCCGTTCACTCTCCTCCAATCTGTCCAATAACTCCTCGACCCTTTCAGACTCAGCCCTCAGCTTCGCCGACAGCTCCAAGTGCCCTTGCCAGTCGCGTTCCCTCGTATCGATGGCTCCTCTCTCCGGCTGCCTCTGCTCTCCTCAATGCCTCCACCTGTTGCTGCTGTTGCTGCTTCTTCTTCTGCTGCTTCTGTTGCTTCTCCTGCTGCTGCTTTTGCTGCTGCTGCCGCTTCCTCTGCTGCTTCTGTTGCTTCTCCTGCTGCTGCTTTTGCTGCTGCTGCTGTTGCTCCTGCCGCTGCTGCTTCTCCTGCTGCTGCTTGGGACGGTGACACTCCCCTGTATATGCACAAACTCCCCCTCCTCCCACGTCCAGGAGTCTTGTGTCTTCGGCCGCTGTTGCTGCTCATTACCACGCCGCTTGGTTCTTGTTTGGTGGGTGATTCTGTAATGGTTTTCCTCCTCTTCGTCTGAAGAGGAGAGGCGAGAAGGATTGGAGGACCAATATGCGGCGTGGTAAGTGTCCATAGTTGTTTATTTAAACACATAAACTGAACACTCCATACAAAAACAATAAACGTAATGTGAATAACCGAAACCGAAAACAGTACCGTGTGGTGTAAAACACAGACACGGAAACAATCACCCACAAAACAACAGTGAAACCCAGGCTACCTAAGTATGATTCTCAATCAGAGACAACTAACGACACCTGCCTCTGATTGAGAACCATACTAGGCCGAACACAGAAAAACAACCTAGACACACAAAACATAGAATGCCCACCCAACTCACGTCCTGACCAACTAAAACAAACAATTAACACAATAACTAGGGTCAGAACGTGACACATGAAAACATAATAATAGTCTAACAAGCCTGCAACATTTGCAGTAGGTGTCACACCCTGACCATAGAGAGCCCTTGGGGTTCTCTATGGTGTAATAGGTCAGAGCGTGACTAGTGGGGGGGTTTCTAGTCATTTTAGTCCTATGTTGGTGTGTGAGTATGGTTCCCAATTGGAGTTAGCGGAATATCTTTGCCTCTAGTTGGGGATCATACTTAGGTTGTCATTTTTCCCACCTGCGATGTGGGATATTGTTTTTTTGTATCTATGTGCGCTACGTACTGCATGTTCGTGAAGTCTTTGTGGTGAAGTTTCACTGTAATAAATATGTGGAACACTACTCACACTGGGCCTTGGTCCGATTATTTATATAATGATCGTGACAGTAGGCCTATGCCTCAACATGCTTCAGTTCGGCTGGGCTTGGTGAACCGAACAAGTGTGCTTGCATACTCCCTTAAAACCTTTGCTTAGTAAAGAAGTGCAAAAGTAGGCCTACTGTTTGTCCATTTTGAGAAGCCATAGCCAGTATACACGTCCTCAAAGGAGTCAGAATTAAGCTAAAATAACTCAAGAAACTGTATTCATTTTGATGTGCAAAATGTGCATGAAAATGAGTCAACAAAGACTTAGAGATTCTTCAATTAAGGTTGACCAATCACAGCCTTTGGCTCCCTAACTTCTGCTAGCCTCAGAAGAAATGTGTGTCCGATCAGCCGAAAAAAACTTTACCAAAGTCCAAACCAACAAACGTTACATGTGTTTACAATATATGCACAAACTCTTACAGTTTTGTCTGCGAAGCGTTTAAACGCCTTAATGCTGTGTCCACGTCCTAGTGGAATCTAGGAAACTCCAACTTGCTAACTGGTTGTAGTATACGTGCTGTGTTATGTTCAAGCAGTTAGCAAGTCGAATGTCAGTTTCCTAGTTCCGACTAGCATGTAAATTAGGCATAAGTTGTGTTGTGACTCTGCTCCCTCCCCCTGCTGCTCCAGCCCCCTCCATCTTGCCCTTGCATGGCTGGAATGTCTAATGATGAATGATTGCATTTTGATGGAATCAGTAAGTTGTGGCTGGCAAGCCTTATAAAAGAGCCTGGGTGCTGGGTGATAACTCACACAGTCCAGTCCTGGGAAATCACAGAGTGTATCTTTAAATAAAGACAATGCTGCAGCAAACAGAGTATTTAGTCAACAATGCCCTAGAGAGAATGAACAGCTTTTATGAATGTACAATATGCACTTATTCACCTCACCTAAGGCTGTCTACACATATTTTTCCAGATTCCATTTAGTCCTACACTGTCTTTATGATTCAATGATCATATGTGTTATTTCAGCCTCAAACGGCCACATAATATAGGCCTGTGGCAATATCAGCCTTTTCATTTGATTTCTTCAAAGGGTTAGGTTGCTCTTTCCACTTACAGCCGGACCAACAAAAAAAAAATGTATATGCAAGCACATCTCTATCTTCAATAATATTTTTATTTGCAGGCATCCAGTACCAGTCTCTTCCTGTCCTATAGATTACCAAGGGTGGAGGTACTGTGGAGGATGCCCATATGGTGTAACTCTGTGAGTTTAAGCACTGGACTACATGCATCCTCAGAACCCCCTCCATCCCCTCCTGGCATCATCGGATATACAGTATGAGTCTGTGTAGTCAGATGTAGGATGATTTCTCTGTCAGCTACTGTCAGCTATGTAAAGCTGCTGTCCCTGTCCCATTAGAGGCATGCTCGTCAGTGATGTGTAATTGCGTTGCCATTTGTCAGCAAGTTGGTGCTGATGTCGGTGAAAGGCTTATCCCAATTGCTCATGCACCTCAGTTGCAAATCTCTTGTTTGTGTTCTCAGCAATAGCAGTTGTTTCGCATTAGGCGATGCAGCTGTACAGCAGTCCAGTAAATATCCCTATCAGAGCCCAGCTAGAGGAGGAGAGAAAGGGAGGGAGCGTGTGTGATAGAGAGAGAGAATGAGAGGGAACGAGAGAAGGAGAGAGGGAGAGTAGAGGAAGATCAAGTGAGAATAAGAGTAAGAGAAAAGGAGTGTTCATTTTACTTCCTAGTCGGTTTTCCTGGGGGAATCTATCAACGACTGCAGAAGAAAATAAAGGGGTAAAATAGAATAGATTTCTGCAGTCATCTTCTCTGGTTAAGGACCTATTGCATTTTGTTTGCATAGACACTCACCTACCGCACGGAGGTAAGGCTATATTTCCATCTGATTCTCTTCAAGTCAGTCTCTTAATGCATCAAGTGTTCAGAAGGTAAACAACACCTATTGTAGAGCCACAGTAAATAGGATGACAGTTTGTTCATTTATATGCTGGAAATTGCATGCTCTTTTTTCCATGCTTATTACCAGGGCATTCTCCATTTACTGTTCGACACTATGTACTGTAGATACATTGATCCACTGATAATGTGAGTGTGCTTAGTGTTAGAATGCCTGTTTACATTTCTTATTATTGAGGTAGAACAAATTCTTATATTATGCTATCAGGCAGTCTGTGTTTTTGCAGTTAGTGCATTATGTCAAGCCCATGATCTTGTAATAAACTGTTTTGAGTCTCAGCTGTGGTACAGGCATTTAGAATTTGCCCCAATGCAGGTGTGATTATCATCAGCCCATGTGTAGAGAGAGATCTGTCTATGACTGACAGTCATTAATAACCTGGCTGAAATATGTATTAAACAGTCACAATCACAAACGAGCTTTGAGAGATTACAAGAACCACTGTGCAAATAGGATCCTTTCTGATGATAGCATAATGATTACCACAATTATCACACAATGATTACCACACAATGATTACCACACAGTGATTACCGCACAGTGATTACCACACAGTGATTACCACACAGTGATTACCACACAGTGATTACCACACAGTGATTACCACACAGTGATTCAGTGTAGAGTACACCATATGGTGTAGACAGAGGATACAGTTAATTTGAGATCACACAGTCCCTCTACCATGACCTGATGTGGAGCAGAAGGCACGCTAAACTTGCCTCTCTGTCGCTTCATTTCCTCAACCTCAGTCAACTGACTGTCACATATGTATGACCCTCCACCTTATAGGACACATCCCATGACTTGTATCTTATATGCACCTGATACCCACTATTCTAGTAGAAAAATGTCAAAGGCTGTGTTTACACAGGCAGACCAATTCTGATATTTTTTCCACTAACTGATCTTTTCCCCAATCCCGTCAGATCTTTTCACAGCAGATCTTTTTCAGAGATGATCTGATTGGTCAAAAGACCAATTAGTGAAAAAAATATCAGAATTGGTCTGCCTGTATGAATGCAGCCTTTGAGGCATGGAGCTGCTTACTGTGCGTACACTATTCATTTTTGGTGTATGCAGCAGCATTCATCACCACACTGTCACAGCACAGTGATAATGTATGCATCAGGGTTCTAGATCACTGGAGAATGAGAATGAGTAATATGCCCTTCACAGTTCCCACTGTGAACACATCACATATTTACATAACAAACAAATATATGAGTCAAACTGTAAAATGTGTTACTATCAAAGACCAGAGGCAAGAATAATAATAATAATAATTATTATATTCAATTGCTTTACCCAAGAGTGGAATTGATCTATGCAGCTCAATAGTCTGTTTTCTTGCAGATCTAATTAGCTGATTATGGGCAATTAGATAGGGGAAAGACAGTGGAATGAAATCTCTCTCTATTTAGCATACTGATATATAATTAAGAGCTTAGGGAGGACTATTTAAATGATGTGGGGGACTTGCGTTTGAACTGTGTTCAGACATATTCAGTCAGAAAGTGGAGCAAGCACAACTGGAAATTAGGAGGCTTTGATGGTTTTCTCTATGAGAATCTCCTCTTGCCCTAAATTCTGTGTGTGTGAAAAGAGGGAGAGGAGCAGACAGGCAGGCAGCAGCTGGGTAACACAGGAGACCCAGGGAGGGAATGTGTGTGGTGCCACAGCCAGCTCCCTCATCCCTGGTGTGAACAAGCTAGCTCACACATTTCACAGCTCTGTGGCTTTAATGAGCTGCCGCCATCATGAGGTGGACCAGAACACAATGGCTCTTCAGGCCACATACAGTGCATAGTAGAGGGGGCTGGTAGGAGGAGCTATAGGAGGACAGGAACATTGTAAATAAGGGAATGGAATATAAGGAACGGTATCAAACACATCAAACATATGGAAATCACATTTGACTCAGTTCTATTTATTCCATTCCAGCCATAACATTGAGTCCGTCCTCTTATAGCTCCTCCCACCGGCTCCCTCTGGTACACATAGGGCTGTTGCGGTGACCATATTACCGCCACACCGGCAGTCATGAGTCATAGTGTTCTATGTGACCATTTAGTCATGGTAATCTCTTATTCACTCTGGACATGTGTAAGTAGTATCCAACTCACTAATGATAGTCAGGGTGCTAATGGTCTGGTACTAAGGGCTCTATTGTCCCTCTAACCACTCTGACATCACTGCAAATACAATCTAAAATCACATCAAACACATCATCAAAATAGTAGGTGCTTTTAAAACATACCTCACTGTGTTTGATCAATTTGAAAAAAGGTTGAAACTGAGTGGAAAACATTGAACTTGTGGATGTTGTTTCAAAGCCTAACACAACTAAATGGACAGTGCTTTCTAACGTGATGATTAATTAAAAACAACTATATGCATATTAGAGCTTATGCAAATGCATAGGCCAAACAGTTGAAGCCAGAGGTTTACATGCACTTAGGTTGGAGTCATTAAAACTCGTTTTACAACCACTCCACAAATTTCTTGCTAACAAACTACAGTCTATTTAGTGCATGACACAAGTAATTTTTCCAACAATTGTTTACTGACAGATTATTACACTTATAATTCACTGTATCACAATTCCAGTGGGTCAGAAGTTTACAGACACTAAGTTGACTGTGCCTTTAAACAGCTTAGAAAATTCCAGAAAATGATGTCATGGCTTTAGACGCTTCTGATAGGCTAATTGACGTAATTTGAGTCAATTGGAGGTGTACATGTGGATATATTTCAAGACCTACCTTCAAACTCAGTGCCTCTTTGCTTGACATCATGGGAAAATCAAAAGAACTCAGCCAAGACCCCAGGAAAATATTGTAAACCTCCACAAGTCTGGTTCATCCTTGGGAGCAATTTCCAAATGCCTGAAGGTACCACGTTCATCTGTACAAACAATAGTACTCAAGTATAAACACCATGGGACCACACAGCCGTCATACCGCTCAGGAAGGAGACGCGGTCTGTCTCCTAGAGATGAACGTACTTTGGTGCGAAAAGTGCAAATTAATCACAGAACAACAGCAAAGGACCTTGTGAAGATGGAGGAAACAGGTACAAAAGTATCTATATCCACAGCATAACGAGTCCTATATTGACATAACCTGAAATGCCACTCAGCAAAGGGAGATGCCACTGCTCCAAAACTGCCATAAAAAAGCCGGGCTATGGTTTGCAACTGCACATGGAACAAAGATCGTACTTTTTGGAGAAATGTCCTCTGGTCTGACGAAACAAAAATATAACTGTTTGGCCATAAAGACCATTGTTATGTTTGGAGAGAAAAGGGGAGGCTTGCAAGCTGAAAAACAACATCCCAACCGTAAAGCACGGGTGTGGCAGCATCATGTTGTGGGGGTGCTTTGCTGCAGGAGGGACTTCACAAAATAGATGGCATCATGAGGAATGAAAATGATGTGGATATATTGAAGCAACATCTCAAGACATCAGTCAGGAAGTTAAAGCTTGGTCGCAAATGGGTCTTCCAAATGGACAATGACCCCAAGCATACTTCCAAAGTTGTGGGAAAATGACTTAAGGACAACAAAGTCAAGGTATTGGACTGGCCATCACAAGCCCTGACCTCAATCCTTTAGAGCATTTGTGGGCAGAACTGAAAAAGTGTTTGCGAGCAAGGAGGCCAACAAACCTGAGTCATTTACACAAGCTCTGTCAGGAGGAATGGGCCAGAATTCACCCAACTTATTGTGGGAAGCTTGTGGAAGGTTACCTGAAATGTTTTACCCAATTTAAAGGCAATGCTACCAAATACTAATTGAGTGTATGTAAACTTCTGACCCACTGGGAATGTGATGAAAGAAATAAAAGCTGAAATAAATCATACTCTCTACTATTACTCTGACATTTCATATTCTTAAAATGAAGTGGTGATCATAACTGACCTAAGGCAGGGATTTGTTACTTGGGTTAAATGTCAGGAATTGTGAAAAACTGAGTTTAACTGTATTTGGCTAATGTGTATGTAAACTTCAGACTTCAACTCTATATAAATGAGCCCAACCCTCAAAACAAACAGAAACAAATGCAAAAATATACTGATTAAGATATCTTTGGTACATAATTGGTCTAGCCTAAATTAAACTAATTCAGAGAGAGCCTACAATTATATTGCAGTTGTATTTGATTTTGAATAATAGGGCATAGTAACAAGGTATTTTTTATACTAGGCTGACACATTACCTTTAGCTACAAAATATCGCACCACTGTGCGTTTCCATCTTCTCCTCGCTCCTTCATTCCTTTTTCCAGCACGCAGTGTGAGGGGCTGTCAACAGTTCAATGAAATATGTGTCATGTTACTGTTGATGTTCCCGGAGAGATTTCACTTGGATTCCTAAATTAAGCACACAGTGCAGGGGTACCTGCAGGAACAGGGTTGGAGAGTCCATGGCATACGGAGTTTAGGATAAATATCACCTATCACACAACAAAATAACTGGAGTAGCTTACCTGACATGAGTGAAATGAACCGGTGGGAAAGTGGCCTCTATTCGCTAATCGAGTGCATAAGGATGATATGTATTTTTTCTCTTGCCCCTGTTCCTGCCCATTTCATAATGGGCCATTCTGAATCTCAACAAATTTTACAAACAGTACCAGTCAAAACTCATTCCAGGTTTTTTCTTAATTTTTACTATTTTCTACATTGTAGAATAATAGTGAAGACATCAAAACGATGAAATAACACATATGGAATCATGTAGTAACCAAAAAAGTGTTAAACAAATCAAAATGTATTTTAAATTTGAGATTCTTCAAAGTAGCCACCCTTTGCCTTGATGACAGCTTTGCACACTCTTGGCATTCTCTCAACCAGCTTCATCAGGTCGTCACCTGGAATGCATTTCAATTAAAAGTTAATTTGTGGGATTCCATTCCTTCTTAATGCATTTGAGCCAATCAGTTTTGTTGTGAGAAGGTAGGGGTGGTATACAGCCTTATTTGGTAGAAGACCAAGTTCATATTATGGCAAGAACAGCTCAAATAAGCAAAGAGAAAGGACAGTTCATCATTACTTTAAGACATGAAGTTCAGTCAATATGGAACATTTTAAGAATTTTGAAAATGTCTTCAAGTGCAGTCGCAAAGACCATCAATCGCTATGATGAAATTGGCTCTCATGAGGACTGCCACAAGAAAGGAAGACCAAGAGTTACCTCTGCTGCGGAGGATTAGTTCATTAGAGTTAACTGCACCTCAGATTGCAGCCCAAATAAATTATTCACAGAATTCAAGTAACAGACACGTCTCAACATCAACTGTTCAGAGGAGACTGCGTGAATCAGGCCTTCATGGTCGGATTGCTGCAAAGAAACCACTACTAAAGGACAACAATAATAAGAAGGGACTTGCTTGGGCCAAGAAACACGAGCAATGGACATTAGACCTGTGGAAATCTGTCCTTTGGTCTGATGAGTCCAAATTTGAGATTTTTGGTTCTAACCGCAGTGTCTTTGTGAGACGCAGAGTAGGTGAACGGATGATCTCTGCATGTGTGGTTCCCACTGTGAAGCATGGAGGATGAGGTGTGATGATGTGGGAGTGCTTTGCTGGTGACACTGTCAGTGATTTATTTAGAATTCAAGACACACTTAACCAGCATGGCTATCACAGCATTATGCAGTGATACGCCATCCCTTCTGATTTGTGCTTAGGGGGACTATCATTTGTTTTTCAACAGGACAATGACCCAACAGACCTCCAGTCTGTGTAAGGGCTATTTGACCTAGAAGAAGAGTGATGGAGTGCTGCATCAGATGACCTGGCCTCCACAATCACCCGACTGAAATGGTTTGGGATGAGTTGGACCGCAGAGTGAAGGAAAAGCAGCCAACACGTGCTCAGCATATGTGGGAACTCCTTCAAGACTGTTGGAAAAGCATTCCAGGTGAAGCTGGTTGAGAGAATGCCAAGAGTGTGCAAAGCTGTCATCAAGGCAAAATGTGGCTACTTTGAAGAATCTCATATATAAAATGCACTTTTTTGTTTACTACATGTTTCCATATGTGTTATTTCATAGTTTTGATGTCTTCGATATTATTCGACAATGTAGAAAATTGTAAAAAATAAAGAAAAACCCTTGAATGAGTAAGTGTGTCCAAACTTTTGACTTGTATTGTATTAGTAAAGACAAGATTAAATTGACAATAGTCTGATGGGTGAAAATATCATCACTTGATCAGAGAATGGCATGTGTACCCTGAGGCAAGGAACAGACGACAAGCTTTTTTTGGCGACTTTCTCAAATCATCAATAGCCTAGTAGCTTCATGCAGGCCATTTCTTTTTTGATAAAATAGATTTATTGTGATGGTGTATATTCAATTGATTTATTAGACTATTTTCAAATGTAGATTTTTCAAAGGCGCACGACAGAGGCTTGTATGCGGCTTGTATGCGTGGAGGCCTGGAGACGATATAGGTGTTTATGTTAATTAACAGTAAATTACTGTGAAACCAGCAGTCTTTTGCATGACAATAACCGGCTGACAATATTTAATGACCGCCACAGCCCTAGGTAAGCAGATGCACTACAGGACCAGGCAGTATGTACACCCATGTGTGACACAGTGAACCTCACATACTGTAAACCACACACGCAGTCTCTCCACCATCCAGTCACTGTAACATCCACTCTCACTAATAAACAAATATCACACAATATAACAGAGATGCTGTCTGTACTACTACTGTTTATTGCTAGCCGCATACTGCTGAGCATCAAACTGTTACAGCACATGTTACATGTGTCTGTTCTCATAATCAGGGAAATGGGCCATATGTCGTTTTGTACCAAGCTATTGGCATTATGAGATGGGAGAAAAATAGGACAAGGAAGGTAAAGAAGGATGACAGAGATACAAAAAAAGATACATTATATTCTAAGTGTAAGGCATGGATATAAAGATGAACCGAACAACTTCTCATTTCGATGATTAATATTTAATCCAACTGCTAGGTCTGCATAAAACTTCATTACATCAAAGGCTAGTTCAAAGACAACTCGGGAACATACAGGAAACCCAATAACCTTTCCCCAGGTCAAGGATCCTGGTGAGGAGACATTAACATTTATATAATTATATCATGATAATTCCTCTCAGGAATTACTGAGGGTGAAAACATGCAACTGAAAAGAAGCCAGTAGAGTGGAGTTCACAAGTTGATGCCTTCCCTGCCTGTCTTTCATACTCACAGCAGCCAGGACCGGAGAGGGAGATAATTGTTTTTACCCTGGAAGGCACATCAATGGCACCATCAATTCAGGAGAGGGAATGTGACAGCTAATCAAAAACAATAGGCTAACCCACAGATTACACACACTCCAGTCTTCAAGGCTATGTTCACCAGCCTGAATCCCCTGGCTGTTATGGGCAAATAAATAAGACCATACATAGATAACCTTATCCTGTCAATTCACGGTTTTTCTATTTCTTCCAACACGTCAGATGCCATATCCCCTGAGTTGCACTCGTTCTGCTTGCTCAGCTTTCATAGAGCTCTGAGCACCATAGGAAATACATTCAATCAGAGATAACATCCAACTTAGAAAATAAAAGTTTGATTCAATTTTACTCAGAAGTTCTGTTAAAGGCCCAGTGCAGTCAAAAACGTGATTTTCTTGTTTTATGCCGTGCATTCGGAAAGTATTCACACCCCTTGCCTTTATCCACATTTTGTTACATTACAGCCTTATTCTAAAATGGATGTAAAAAAAAAGAAATGTCATCATGAACCTACACACAAAACCCCATAATCACAAAGCGAAAACAGGTTTATAGAAATGTTTGCAAATTTATGAAAATAAATAACAAAAATACCTTATTTACGTAAGTATTCAGAGCCTTTGGTATAAGACTCGAAATTAAGCTCAGGTGCATCCTGTTTCCATTGATCATCCTTCAGATGTTTCTACAACTTGGAGCCCACCTGTGGTAAATTCAATTGATTGGACATGATTTGGAAAGGCACACACCTGTCTATATAAGGTCCCACAGTTGACAGGGCATGTCCGAGCAAAAACCAAGCCATGAGGTCTAAGAAATTGTCCGTAGAGCTCCGAGAGAGGATTGTGTCGGGGCAGAGATCGGGGGAAGGGTAACAACACATTTCTGCAGCACTGAAGGTCCCCAAGAATACAGTGGCATCCATCATTCTTAAGTGGAAGAAGTTTGGAACACCAAGACTCTTCCCCAGAGCTGGCCACCCGGCCAAACTGAGCAATCGGGGGAGAAGGGCCTTGGTCAGGGAGGAGAACAAGAACCCGATGGTCACTCTGACAGAGCTTTAGAGATCTTCTGTGGAGATGAGAGACCCTTCCAGAAGGACAACCATCTCTGCAGCCCTCCACCAATCAGGCCTTTATAGTAGAGTGGCCAGATGTAAGCCATTCCTCAGTAAAAAGGCACATGACAGCTCGCTTGGAGATTGACAAAAGGCAACTAAAGAACTCTCAGACCATGATAAACAAGATTCTCTGGTCTGATGTAACCAAGATGGAACTCTTTGGCCTGAATGCCAACCGTCACGTCAGGAGGAAACCTGGCACCATCCCTACGCTGGAGCATGGTGGTGGCAGCATCATGCTGTAGGGATGTTTTTCAGCGGCAGGGACTGTGAGACTAGTCAGGATGAGTGGAGCAAAGTACAGAGAGATCCTTGATGAAAATCTGTTCCAGAGTGCTTAGGACCTCAGTGTGGTGAAGGTTCACCTTCCAACAGGACAACGACCCTAAGCACACAGCCAAGTTAATGCAGGAGTGGCTTCGGGACAAGTCTCTGAATGTCCTTCAGTGGCCCAGCCAGAGCCCGGACTTGAACCTGATCGAACATCTCTGGAGAGACTTGAAAATAGCTGTGCAGCAAAGCTCCCATCCAACCTGACAGAGCTCGAGAGGATCTGTAGGGAAGAATGGGAGAAACTCCCTAAATACAGGTGTCAAGCTTGTAGCGTCATACCCAAGAACACTCAAGGCTATAATTGCTGCCAAAGGTGCTTCAACAAAGTATTGAGTAAAGGGTCTGAATACTTATGTAAATGTGATATTTCCGTTTTTTATTTTGAATAAATTAGCAAAACAATTAAATAAAAGTATCTGTTTTTGCTTTGTCATTATGGGGTATTGTGTGTAGATTGATTAGAGGAAAAATCTATTTGATCCATTTTAGAATAAAGCTGTAACCTAACAAAATGTGAAAGTCAAGGGGTCTGAATAATTTCTGAATGCACAGTATATATTTGCAATAAAATTATGAAATTGTGAAAATTATGATAATGTCCTATTAGTGTAAGAGCTGTTGGAAAAGACCACCTGAAATGTCAGCCTGTTTTGATGGGATGGAGTTTTGGGCTGTCTGGTGACATCACCAGGAGGTAAATTAGTTAAATAGATCAATAAGAAAGAGAGTTTCAAACCTCTCTGTCAATAACAGCTAGTTTTCAGCTTTCCCCTCCCCACACCACTCCCAGACAGTCCTTGCAAAATCCTTGCTTGAGAAATTGCTCTTTACTAAGATGTTTTTTTTTAATTTACCATTTTGATTGAAAACAATCACAGGAGGGTACTTAATTGTTACCCAGAAATTATTTGATATTGGACCTTTAAGCATTGGACCTTTAAGCTCTGACTGTAGGACCATTTCCTTAGACTTGCAGATGAGGTAAATGAGGTAATGTAAAACTAGAGGATTGAACATGGTGGCCGATGCTGCCTGGTTGCCAGGCGACTGCTGTTGGTGGATTATGAAATAAGGAGAACCTGCAGAGACCAGTCAATTGGCTGTGGGCGTAATATAGGGTTGTATATTGTTATGAAGGAAAAGCCAGTGGAGGGTGAAAGAGGGTGGGAGGAGAGAGAGAAAAGGGCAGCAAATACGACAGAGGAGAGGAGATGTGGCCACAGACAGGTCCCCTAACTAAAGGTTAATTGAATTTGGTCTGAGGCATGTTCCGTAGCTGGCAGTGTCATTGTTGTCTAATCTTTCCATCTTGGTGTTTTAGCACAGTATTTGTCCCAGCCCTCTATGCATGATGAGGAAGTTGAGAAAGTGAAACTAATCTAACAGTCAATACTCCAATCGTGATTCATTGATTAGTATTAAAAGTCACAATGGATTTAGACTGATCAAAAATAGCTTGAAAGGAAGGAATTGAGATTGGACATGGGAAAATATTGCAACGTAGCTATTTCACTAGAGGTTTTTTTATTCTATAAAATGTTCTCAGTCCTGTACCTATAAGTCTTTATCACAATGTTACAATCTGATCCCATCTGATCTCCTTTTTCTTCTTGTTCAGCAGCTAATAACCATGGAGACAGCCCTTTCCACCCCCCATAATATCCAGATCTGTGAGGTGACCTGCGACTCCTTCCGCATCGGCTGGGACATGACCCCTGAGGATACTGCCAAGGCCACACACTTCTTCATTGACCTCAGCCGCAAGGAGGGCGGGGATCCCAACCGCTTCAAGCACAGGGTCTGTCTGACAGACTGTCACTGCTTTTCTCCCTCATACAACCTTCCCCGGCCCCCCCATCCTTCCCCCTTAACTCAATGACCATTACCATCATGACTCTGACTCCCACTGTCTAGAGCCATGTTTTTTACGTCATTCCATCCTGTTCTCCAATAAAAGACATTTCACTACAACATGGGATGTGATATATTTTGATATAACCAGAGATGGCCTTGCATGAGACAGTGTTTATGCAGTGTCTATTGTGTGCTGCAAAACAGCTTCGGGCAAGCAGCTCATTGTCACATTTCTTTCCTCTTCAATGGCTAAAAACTGACAAAGCCTAAAAACTGCAGCTCTGTTCTCTTCGCTATGAACTGTGATTTTATTCCAGACCAATCGCTGAACTGAGCTACTCTACACTACCCATCATTTCCTTTTATTTTCTTGACAACATGTTAGGGGTAAAAAAAATATATAGGCTTAGCTAATTGCAATCATTATATAAAATACAAGAATGTTTGAAATAGAAAATTAAGTGACCGTTATTTTCAATGGGATCCTTCCTAACAGACGGAAATTATGCATTGCAGCAGATTCAATTGCCTTACTGTTGGAAGAACCTATGGCTATTATTTGAGGTCATCTCTTATCTTGTGACAGAAGGAGAATTTGAATGATTGAAATAAAAGATGTCATGCTCAGTCATCCCTAAATGGGTGCTTCTGAGCTTTACTTATCTCTACACCTACTCTATCCACACGTTAGATACTTGATTACCTACTTTGGTAAGGTTCTCTATTTATTGTCATTTCTAAGTCCTTTCCGTATTTCACACATTTGAGTCAGCAATGCAAGGTATTCATTTTTCTTCATTTCTGATCAATATACTTTTGTCTTATTCTCCCCTCAGCCTTTACAAAAGCTCCTGACTTCCGTTGTCCAGAGCTGTGCCGAGTACTTGATTGGAAGCGTGTTTCTATCACTCAGGAATCAAAGTGACACAAACAAATTTGCACCAGGGTGGTTGCCATGGATATGTGGCCCCTCTGAGCTTGTTGCAATTAGTTCTGAGCTTGTTGCGTCTTAGAGCCCCTGGCCAACACAAAGCCACTAATTTGGTTAGATATACAGCAGCTTAGCTAGACCAGTTTGTGCCACAATATGTGGCAGAAATATAAAATTCACGAATATAAAATTCACGAGTATGATAACATACTAGAAACTACCGAAAATGGCATTTGTATCAATGAATTGCTGTACTCTTGTAATTCAACTAATGAGTCACTTGAATTAACGTGTATCCTTGTTTCACCCATTAGGATGTGCCCACCAAATTGGTGGCCAAGGCGGTGCCCTTACCCATGGCAGTGAGAGGCCATTGGTTCCTGAGCCCGCGGACAGAGTACTGTGTTGCTGTGCAGACAGCAGTAAGACAGGCAGATGGAGAGTACCTGGTGTCTGACTGGAGCCAGGTGGTCGAGTTCTGCACAGGGGGTATGTCTGCCAGATCCCTACATTTGTTTAAGTTACGTTTTTTTGTTTTTAAAGTGGCTTTGAGATTGTACTTGGTATGAAAAGCACTATATAAAATAAATCTATTATTATTTTTATAGAAGCACAAAAAGGCTAGAGCCGGGCCTAAGCAAGATTTAATTGGGGGGCACCTCACCTCGCGGCAAAACATTTTAGTGGCACCCCTCTTGACGGTGAAGAAAAAAAACTCAGTTTTATAAGTACATTTCCTGCAATTCTACACATTTTGCCAAGGGGCATAGAGAAAATGTTGCAGATTTACAGAAAGTTTTCTGCAACTCCACACATTTTGCCATGGGACAGAGAGAGAACTTTTGCCATTTTAAAGTAATGACTTTTGCCATGTTTATCCAGCAGCACACCACCATACGTCCCACTGCTGGTTTGCTTCTGAAGCTAAGCAGGGTTGGTCCTGGTTGGGAGACCAGATACTGCTGGAATTGATGTTCGAGGGCCAGTAGGAGGCACTCTAGCTCAATGATTGGGGATATTGCTCTGTGTAGGGTGCTGTCTTTTCAATAAGACGTTAAATGGGTGTTCTGACTCTCTGTGGTCAATAAAGATCCAATGGCACTTATTGTAGACTAGGGGTGTTAAATAGGGGTGCTAAATTCCCAATGTGTCAATCATGCCATCATGGTCAACTAATCATCCACAGCATCCAATTGGCTCATTAATCTCCCCTCCTCTGCCCTGTAACTATTCCCCAAGTTGTTTCTGCAAATGAGAATGCGTTCTCAGTCAACTTACCTGGTAAAATAAGGGTTAAATAAATAAAAATATGATCCGAGTGAGAATGACTAACAAAATCAATGGGGGCCCCATGGAGGTCAAGGCCCGTGGACACATGCCCTGCGTGACTAGTCAATATTTGGCCATGATTACTACAAGTTTATTACTGCAAGTCAAAACATTGTTAGCTGGCATGGCTAATTAAGTGACTGTCAGTGACTGACATAACAAGAGAAAAACTGCTGATCCACAACCAAATTTAGAAAATGCACATGGTGTATTCTACTATTCTTACTCTCAATAATAAGTTGAGACCCCGACTGGGGTCCATATACACTACCATTCAAAAGTTTGGAGTCACTTAGAAATGTCCTTGTTTTTGAAAGAAAAGCTCATTTTTTGTCCATTAAAATAACATCAAAATGATCAGAAATACAATGTAGACATTGTTAATGTTGTAAATGGCTATTGTAGCTAGAAACAGCTGATATTTAATGGAATATCTACATAGGCATACAGAGGCCCATTATCAGCAACCATCACTCCTGTGTTCCAATGGCATGTTGTGTTAGCTAATCCAAGTTTAAAAGGCTAATTGGTCATTAGAAAACCCTTTTGCAATTATGTTAGCACAGCTGAAACTGCTGTTTTAATTAAAGAAGCAATACAACTGACCTTCTTTAGACTAGTTGAGTATTCAGAGCATCAGCCTTTGTTGGTTCGATTACAGGATCAAAATGGCCAGAAACAAATAACTTTCTTCTGAAACTGGTCAGTCTATTCTTATTCTGTGAAATGAAGGCTATTCCATGTGAGAAATTGTCAAGAATCTGAAGATCTGGTACGAATTTGTGTACTACTCCCTTCACAGAACAGCGCAAACTGGCTCTAACCAGAATAGAAAGAGGATTGGAAGGCCCCGGTGCACAACTGAGCAAGAGGACAAGTACATTATATTGTCTAGTTTGAGAAACAGATGCATCACAAGTCCTCAACTGGCAGCTTTGTTAAATAGTAACCGCAAAACACCAGTTTCAACGTCAACAGTGAATAGGCGACTCCGGGATGCTGGCCTTCTAGGCAGAGTTGCAAAGAAAAAAACATATCTCAGACTGGCCAATGAAAAGAAAAGATTAAGATGGGCAAAATGGCCAGTATCCTGGAGTCGCCTCTTCACTGTTGACGTTGAGACTGGTGTTTTGTGGGTACTATTTAATGAAGCTGCCAGTTGAGGACTTGTGAGGCGTCTGTGTATATATATACCAGTTGAAGCTGGTTGAGAGAATGCCAAGAGTGTACAAAGCTTTCATCAAGGCAAAGGGTGGCTACTTTGAAGAATCTCAAATATAACATATATTTAGTTTGTTTAACACTTTTTTGGTTACTGTATGATTCCATATGTGTTATTTCATAGTTTTGATGTCTTCACTATTATTCTACAATGTAGAAAATAGTACAAATAAATAAAAACCCTTGAATGAGTAGGTGTGTCCAAACTTTTGACTGGTACTGTGTATATACACAATTGTAGCCGGAAGTTTACATACACCTTAGCCAAATACATATAAACTCAGTTTTTCACAATTCCTGACATTTAATCCCAGTAAAAATTCCCTGTCTTAGGTCAGCTAGGATCATCACTTTATTTTAAGAATGTGAAATGTCAGAATAATAGTTGAGAGAATAATTTATTTCGGCTTTAATTTATTTCATTCTTACATCCACTCAATTGGTATTTGGTAGCATTGACTTTCAATTGTTAAACTTGGGTCAAACGTTTTGGGTAGCCTTCCTCAAGCTTCCCACAATAAGTTGGGTGAATTTTGTCCCATTCCTCCTGACAAAGCTGGTGTAACTGAGTCAGGTTTTGTTGGCCGCTTTTTCAGTTCTGCCCACAAATTTTCTATGGGATGGAGGTCAGTGCTTTGTGATGGCCGCTCCAATATGTTTGTTGTCCTTAAGCCATTTTGCCACAACTTTGGAAGTATGCTTGAGGTCATTGTCCATTTGGAAGACCCATTTGCGACCAAGCTTTAACTTCCTGACTGACGTCTTGAGATGTTGCTTCAATATATCCACATAAATTTCATTCCTCATGATGCCATCTATTTTGTGAAGTGCACCAGTCCCTCCTGCAGCAAAGCACCCCCACAACATGATGCTGCCACACCCGTGCTTCACGGTTGGGATGGTGTTCTTCGGCTTGCAAGCCTCCCCCTTTTCTCTCCAAACATAACGATGGTCATTATGGCAAATAGTTATATTTTTGTTTCATCAGACCAGAGGACATTTCTCTAAAAAGTACGATATTTGTCCCCATGTGCAGTTGCAAACCATAGTCTGGCTTTTTTATGGCGGTTTTGGAGCAGTGGCTTCTTCCTTGCTGAGCGGCCTTTCAGGTTATGTCAATATAAGACTCGTTTTACTGTGGATATAGATAGCTTTGTATCTGTTTCCTCCAGCATCTTCACAAGGTCCTTTGCTGTTGTTCTGGGATTGATTTGCACTTTTCGCACCAAAGTATGTTCATCTCTAGGAGACAGAACGTGTCTCCTTCCTGAGCGGTATGACGGCTGTGTGGTCCCATGGTGTTTATACTTGCATACTATTGTTTGTACAGATGGACGTGGTACCTTCAGGTGTTTGGAAATTGCTCCCAAAATTATGTATTGAAGAAACATCTCAAGACATCAGTCAGGAAGCTAAAGCTTGGTCGCAAATGGGTCTTCCAAATGGACAATGACCCCAAGCATACTTCCAAAGTTGTGGGAAAATGACTTAAGGACAACAAAGTCAACGTATTGGAGTGGCCATCACAAAGCCCTGACCTCAATCCTATAGAAAATTTGTGAGCAGACCTGAAAAAGCGTGTGTGAGCAAGGAGGCCTACAAACCTGACTCAGTTACTCCAGCTCTGTCATGAGGAATGTGCCAAAATTCACCCAACTTATTGTGGGAAGCTTGTGGAAGGCTACCTGAAACTTTTGACCCAAGTTAAACAATTTAAAGGCAATGCTACCAAATACTAATTGAGTGTATGTAAACTTCTGACCCACTGGGAATGTGATGAAAGAAACAAAATCTGAAATAAATTTCTCTCTCTACTGTTATTCTGACATTTCACATTCTTAAAATGAAGTGGTGATCCAAACTGACCTAAAACAGGGCATTATTACTAGGATTAAATGTCAGGAATGGTGAAAAACTGAGTTTATATGTATTTGGCTAACGTGTATGTAAACTTCCGACTTCAACTGTATATACAGCATTTACATACACACAGTATAACCAGCTTTAGAGTATAGATTCAATTGAATTTGCCCAAAAAAAGGATTTGAAGCAGGAACCTCATAACTGACAGTTGTTGTTTGACACAGATTATGCCATGGACCACCTGAAACAGCTCCTTGGCAAAGCAAAGGGTTCTGCTGGAAGATTGCTAAGGTTCTCTGTATTTTATCGCAACCAGCACCCTGATTATTTTCAATATGTCAGGTCAGTTCCACACAATTCTCTGTAAATACACACAGGTATATATGGATGTGCTGTAAAGTTCAATAACAAAATGTACAAATGTTTCTCCTCTTCTGTTAGAACTGAGTGTGGGGGGCTGATGCGCCCAGCCATGAAAGACAATAGTGGAAGCCATGGCTCTCCTATCAACAGCAAACTGCAGGGAGTCTTCCTCAGCTGCAACACTGAGTTTGACACAGGTCTTCCTCCAAACGACTCCCCCTACGGCCCCCTGCGTTTCCAGATCCCGGCCGGGAACCTGCTGAATCGCAACACTAATCTTTACTTTGCTGACTTCTACTGTATGTACACAGCCTATCACTATGTGGTGTTGGTACTGGCCCCTGCTGGCTCAGAGGGGGATAACTTCTGCCATACCAGTCTCCCCCTGCTGGACTTGACTGCCAACCCC
Source organism: Oncorhynchus clarkii lewisi (assembly GCF_045791955.1). Taxonomy (NCBI): domain Eukaryota; kingdom Metazoa; phylum Chordata; class Actinopteri; order Salmoniformes; family Salmonidae; genus Oncorhynchus; species Oncorhynchus clarkii. The sequence goes on from NC_092176.1 coordinate 18,409,286, forward strand.
TTCCTGACATACATCCCCTCTCAGAGGCAAGAGGAAGAGTCCTTGTTCTGCCACGCCAGTGATGTCATCCTGGAGGTGCTGTACACAGAGCCAATACATCTGGAGCAGGGCAGTGTGGTGAAGATCAGTGGCCACCACCAGATGAGCCAGACGACGGCCAACGCCAAGAAGGACCCCAGCTGCAAGGTGTGCAACATCAGTGTGGGCCGCTGAGAGAACGGGCTGGACTGACAGGCTTTAGAGAACAGTGAGGATTTGTGTAGGCATAGCTGCAGATGTAGAGAAATGTGCAGAGCGATTTCATCTATCTCATAGTGTAAGGTAAAGTAACACGACTGTGACAGCCCATCTCTTGGGGTATGTGCATGCTGACTGCCCCATCCCTCTCCGTCGCTACTAGTATTCAAAATCTCCAAAATCATCAATCATCATGTGGACCCAAAGAAAGGCACGATAGATTATGGGCTTACAGTTTGATACAGAGGACCATATGTTTGAGATCCTCCATTGCTAGAGGAAGCTGTGATGTACACATTGTGTAACACTGTATTTGTCAAATAACATTTCGTATGATATATATTCGTATGATATTTCCATCTTTTCCTTACAGAACCTGTTGGTCTTAGATGATTCCAAAATGTATTGTACGTTAAAACACACTGTCAACTGAATTACTATTTGAAAATGTTCAAACATTGTTATTGAGTCAATGCTTATGATAAGTGAATAATAAAGATTTTAATTGACTGTAGGATGTCATTTGGTCAAAAAGAGAATGCCCCAAACCAATGCCCACAACAGATGTGTCATGATTCCTGTGATCAGACATTACTAAACCATTTTCAGAGTGACACAATAGCTGTGAATCATGTACAGTGGTGCAAAAAGTACTCAATACTCATAGTTGAGTAAAAGTAAAGATACTTCAATAGAAAATGACTCAAGTGAAAGTCCCCCAGTAAAATACTGGGTAAAAGTAAAAGTAAAAGTCTTAAAGTATTTTGTTGAAATATATAGTGGGGCAAAAAAGTATTTAGTCAGCCACCAACTGTGCAAGTTCTGGATTTACCAAAAGTAAATGTAGTTGTTAAAATATACTTAAGTATCAAAAGTAATAGTATGAATAATTAAACATTTCTTATATTAAGCAAACCAGACGGCACAATTTTCTTTATTTTTTACGGATAACCAGGGTCACACCAACACTCAGACATAATTTAAAATCCAAGCATTTGTGTTTAGTGAGTCCGCCAGATCAGAGGCAGTAGGGATGACCTGGGATATTCACTTGATAAGTGTGCAAATTGGACCATTTTCTGTCCTGCTAAGCATTCAAAATGTAACGAGTACTTTGGATGTCAGGGAAAATGTATGGAGTAAAAATGACATAATTTTCTTTAGGATTGTACTGAAATAAAAGTGAAAGTTGTCAAAAATATAAATATTTAAGTGAAGTACCGTTACCTCAAAGAATGACTTAAGTAGTTCTTTAAAGTATTTTTACTTAAGTACTTTAGAACACTGATCATCATGTACACAGAGTGGGCAGCATGTCCAGTCACAGCTTGCTTCTGCCATCATTCCTTTTGTCTTTTAGTCGATAAGTAACGATATTGTGTCTCTGGCTGTCTAGATCTATGGAAGGATAATACCACAGGAACAATACCTGATCCCTATAGCGTATGATACCAGGCTTTAGTCATGTGGGCATTAGAGAGTACAATACTGGGATAAGATTATCTCACTCTCTCCTTTGAGGAATCAAATTGTTCCAAGTTTAAAGTTTTATTAGTAGTATGTACACATGGTATACACCGTCCAACTAAATGCTTACTTGCTGGTTCCTTGTCGACAATGCAACAATAAGAAATAATAAAATATAAGAATACAAACATAAAGTACATGGCTCAGTAGAATAGAATAAACATTTGAGCTTAAGTATAATACAGGAACGCACAATTTATATATAGTCCAATATTCACAAGTGTTTTGGGGAAGGGGGGATTGAATTGCATTGCACACTGACAGAAGTATAGAAGACTAGAAAATATCAGGCTTTCCCTCCAGCCATGTTGGAAATATTGCAAATATAAAAGTTTTCAATGATTGTTTAAAACGGAATAAGCACAGAGCCATCTCCAATACTATTCTATTCAAATTACTTTTATTCCAGAAAACAAGCAGCACACGCTGTGAAAAATATGAAAATCCACATAATTCAAACATAAATAGTTTATTTCATAAGCTGATTAGATGTAGTGAAGCAGCCAGGTCTTTTTCACATTTTAGCATATTAAAGTTCACCTTGGGGTCTAAACAGAAATATTACTGTGCGGTTCAGAGTAACCTAGTGCAGTCTTTCTGTTGTCCAGATTATGCCCCAGTGTGCCTTAGACTTGTCAGAGACAAAGATGCTGTAATTCTGTCTATTGTTATTTTCCCAGAATGGGGTGCTGTACCTATCAGGTAGATAAGACACACATCATTCTATATTTTCATCTAGGAGCTTGGGCAGGGTGATGTCAAGTTCAAATGTCTGTGTCAGGTACACCATAGCTTTCCTTCAGGAAATCACAGGGCACTTCTTGGTGGCTGTGCCAAGAGTCAAAGGTGATTGAGATGCACACAGCACTCTGAAAGCTCAGGTTCTTCATACGGACTGTTCCGTGTAGGGCCAGTGCAGTCACACTGCAGTTCTCCAGGAGAACCATGCCCTCCTTCAGCCTGGCAGGGAAACACAGGAAGTCTGCAGAGGGCTGTGGGAAGCCCATATGCAGCCTGCTCTCTTCACTGAAATTCCTGACGGTGCAGTTGGAACCACCCACTGTCGTTTCCTGGTCCCTTTCTGGGCGTGATGGCTGTGGGTACATCCAGTGCTCCATCTCAGAGAAGACATTGACTGCTGTTAGGGACAATCCTTTTGAGTCTTAGCCTTGACTTCATCCTCACCAATCTCCTTCAGAGTCACAGGTGTGTAGGGCTTAGGCTGCTCTGGGAGAGTTGCTCTGGCACAGGGGCTCTGATGCAGGGTCTCAGGTGGTTCAGAGAGGATGCACAAAAGAGCTGACACAGGGGTGGACACTGGCTCCAGCACAGCCTTACGGCAATGTCCAGAGGTTCCACAGCCTTACAGCAATGTCCAGAGGTCCCACAGCCTTACAGCAATGTCCAGAGGTCCCACAGCCTTACAGCAATGTCCAGAGGTCCCACAGCCTTACAGCATTCCAGAGGTCCCACAGCCTTACAGCAATGTCCAGAGGTCCCACAGCCTTACAGCAATGTCCAGAGGTCTCACAGCCTTACAGCAATGTCCAGAGGTCCCCCAGCCTTTACGGCAATGTCCAGAGGTCCCCCAGCCTTACGGCAATGTCCAGAGGTCCCCCAGCCTTACGGCAATGTCCAGAGTGTCACGTTCGTCATAATGATTGGGCCAAGGAGCAGCGTGCGTAGAATTCCACATGTTTAATAATAAATAAACTCACCAAACAAAAACAGAAGAAAAACGAAACGTGACGTTCTGGGCTGCTCACAGGCAGCTACACAAAAACAAGATCTGTCACGTCCTGACCTTAGTTCCTTTTTTATGTCTCTATTTTGGTTTGGTCAGGGCATGAGTCGGGGTGGGTATTCTATGTTTTTCATTCTATGTTTTGGTCTGTGTGTTGTATTTCTATGTGTTTGGTCTGGTATGGTTCCCAATCAGAGGCAGCTGTCAATCGTTGTCTCTGATTGAGAACCATACTTAGGTAGCCTGTTCCCACCTGTGTTTGTGGGTAGTTGTTTTCTGTTTTTGTATTCTGTACCAGACAGAACTGTTTTTGTTTCGTTGATTGTCTTTTGTTGTTTTTTTCATTCAGTGTTCAATTCATAAATAAAGATGACCATGTACCACGCTGCACCTTGGTCCTCACCTTCTTCAACCCACGACAGCCGTTACAAGATCCCACAAAACACAAAGGGGAAATGGCTGCCTAAATATGATCCCCAATCAGAGACAACGAAAAACAGCTGCCTCTGATTGGGAAACATACCAGACCAACATAGAAATATGAATCACCTAGATGACCCACACTAGTCACACCCCGACCTAACCAGCATAGAGAATGAAAAGCTTTCTATGGTCAGGACGTGACACAGAGGTCCCACAGCCTTAAAACAATGTCCAGAGGTCCCACAGCCTTACGGCAATGTCCAGAGGTCCAACAGCCTTACAGCCAAGTCCAGAGGTCCCACAGCCTTACAGCAATATCCAGAGGTCCCACAGACTGATCACCAAACATTCATAATTAATACCCTATGAAGGATAAAGATGAAAGTCAATACAAAAGAATAATCTTCTACAGATTCATGATAAATCATTAACATCAAGATAATATAATAATTATTCTGTTGTACAGGCCATCTTCTGTTGTTTTGGGATATATTCTGTAGTAAGAAGATCATAAAGGTATAGATGTCAGTTAGAATGACACTATAAAATACAGCAATTAGTCATAGACATTCTGATTTTAGAATTTGCTAAAAATATATTTTTTAAGACTTTTAATTAGAAAAAACATCACACGTGTCATGAAGCAGCCTTGGACCTATATATTGTGAGTTAAAAACAGTAATTGCAACAGTCAATCTAAAAACGCTATAATTTAAGGTTTATTCAAAAAAAATCCAATCATCCAGTTATTGTGTCTCTCACTTCACTCCTTCCTGGTCCTGCACTGTGAACCTAGTTTCAGTAGTGCCTGCTACTATATACCTCCTTAATCCTGACCAATGAAATTAACTTCCTTATCATTCTTAGCCAATAGTGATGAGTTTTATGACTAATTTACAGAACAGCAGCTTGGTTTCCAATTAGTGACAGATTTTCACATGAATATTCTAGAATCCACATAAAGAAAATATGCAAGTTTTCCCACCAGTGGTGTGTTTTCACCAAATGGACATATCGTGGATAAAAATCCATGTGTGACAACATAGTGCACACAAAATGTACCTTTTCTCTTAAGTTTTCATGTACCGGCTAAAAATCTAAAGTTCAATGTGTTTCCATCGCATCAATTCTAACGATAGTTTTGTCCCAAAACCTGTTGCCTTAAATAACAAATATGACTACTCTGGACTTGGCATTTTGCGTTCTAGCCAACAGTTTGCAGATACCGTGCGAGTAGGCTAGTGTACATGAGATTATTATCGATAAGAGTGAGAATATTTTTATTTGTCAAATGCAGTCAAGCATCCATGTCACCAGAATAAGACCTTTGATATTTATTGGAAAGGAGTATCAAGACCACTGTACACTTTCACCACCCTGTGAAGTTCATCCTCGTTTATTTCATCCACAGCCTAATAAACTGCATGGTTTCCCAAATTGTAGTGGGAAGACCACACACCATATCAAATCAAATCAAATTTGATTTGTCACATCAAATACAACAGGTGTAAGCATTACAGTGAAATGCTTACTTACAAGCCCTTAACCAACAATGCAGTTTTAAGAAAAATAAGTGTTAAGTAAAAAATTGATAAATAAAACATACAAAATTAAAATAACAAATCATTAAAGAGCCTCAGTAAAATAACAGCAGCGAGGCTATATACAGAGGGTACCGACCGGTACAGAGTCAATGTGCGGGGGCACCGGTTAGTCGAGGTAATTGAGGTAACGTACACTACCGTTCAAATGTTTGGGGTCACTTAGAAATGTCCTTGGTTTTGAAAGAAAAGCCATTTTTTTGTTTGTCAAAATAACATAAAATTGATCAGAAATACAGGGTAGACAGCAGCATAGCCTAGTGGTTAGAGCGTCGGACTAGTGACCCAAAGGTTGCAAAATCATATCCCCGAACTGACAAGGTACAAAATCTGTCGTTCTGCCCATGAACAAGGCATGTAACCCACTGTTCCTAGACCATAATTGAAAATAAGAATTTGTTCTTAACTGACTTGCCTAGTTAAATAAAGCTAAGAAAATATGTTGTAAATTACTATTGTAGCTGGAAACAGCTGATTTTCAATGGAATATCTACATACAGTGCCTTGCGAAAGTATTCGGCCCCCTTGAACTTTGCGACATTTCAGGCTTCAAACATAAAGATATAAAACTGTATTTTTTTGTGAAGAATCAACAACAAGTGGGACACAATCATGAAGTGGAACGACATTTATTGGATATTTCAAACTTTTTTAACAAATCAAAAACTGAAAAATTGGGCGTGCAAAATTATTCAGTCCCTTTACTTTCAGTGCAGCAAACTCTCTCCAGAAGTTCAGTGAGGATCTCTGAATGATCCAATGTTGACCTAAATGACTAATGATGATAAACACAATCCACCTGTGTGTAATCAAGTCTCCGTATAAATGCACCTGCACTGTGATAGTCTCAGAGGTCCGTTAAAAGCGCAGAGAGCATCATGAAGAACAAGGAACACACCAGGCAGGTCCGAGATACTGTTGTGAAGAAGTTTAAAGCCGGATTTGGATACAAAAAGATTTCCCAAGCTTTAAACATCCCAAGGAGCACTGTGCAAGCGATAATATTGAAATGGAAGGAGTATCAGACCACTGCAAATCTACCAAGACCTGGCCGTCCCTCTAAACTTTCAGCTCATACAAGGAGAAGACTGATCAGAGATGCAGCCAAGAGGCCCATGATCACTCTGGATGAACTGCAGAGATCTACAGCTGAGGTGGGAGACTCTGTCCATAGGACAACAATCAGTCGTATATTGCACAAATCTGGCCTTTATGGAAGAGTGGCAAGAAGAAAGCCATTTCTTAAAGATATCCATAAAAAGTGTCGTTTAAAGTTTGCCACAAGCCACCTGGGAGACACACCAAACATGTGGAAGAAGGTGCTCTGGTCAGATGAAACCAAAATTGAACTTTTTGGCAACAATGCAAAACGTTATGTTTGGCGTAAAAGCAACACAGCTCATCACCCTGAACACACCATCCCCACTGTCAAACATGGTGGTGGCAGCATCATGGTTTGGGCCTGCTTTTCTTCAGCAGGGACAGGGAAGATGGTTAAAATTGATGGGAAGATGGATGGAGCCAAATACAGGACCATTCTGGAAGAAAACCTGATGGAGTCTGCAAAAGACCTGAGACTGGGACGGAGATTTGTCTTCCAACAAGACAATGATCCAAAACAAAAAGCAAAATCTACAATGGAATGGTTCAAAAATAAACATATCCAGGTGTTAGAATGGCCAAGTCAAAGTCCAGACCTGAATCCAATCGAGAATCTGTGGAAAGAACTGAAAACTGCTGTTCACAAATGCTCTCCATCCAACCTCACTGAGCTCGAGCTGTTTTGCAAGGAGGAATGGGAAAAAATGTCAGTCTCTCGATGTGCAAAACTGATAGAGACATACCCCAAGCAACTTACAGCTGTAATCGCAGCAAAAGGTGGCGCTACAAAATATTAACTTAAGGGGGCTGAATAATTTTGCACGCCCAATTTTTCAGTTTTTGATTTGTCAAAAAATTTGAAATATCCAATAAATGTCGTTCCACTTCATGATTGTGTCCCACTTGTTGTTGATTCTTCACAAAAAAATACAGTTTTATATCTTTATGTTTGAAGCCTGAAATGTGGCAAAAGGTCGCAAAGTTCAAGGGGGCCGAATACTTTCGCAAGGCACTGTAGGCATACGGAGGCCCATTATCAACAACCATCACTCCTGTGTTCCAATGGCACGTTGAGTTAACTATTCCAAGTTGATCATTTTAAAAGGCTGATTGATCATTAGAAAACCCTTTTGCAATTTGATTAAAGAAGCAATAAAACTGGCCTGCTTTAGACTAGTTGAGTGTCTGGAGCATCAGCATTTTTGGGTTCGCAACGTCAACAGTGAAGAGGCGACTCCGGGACGCTGGCCTTCTAAGCAGAGTTGCAAAGAAAAAGCCATATCTCAGACTGGCCAATAAAAATAAAATATTAAGATGGGCAAAAGAACACAGACACTGGAAAGAGGAACTCTGCCTAGAAGGCCAGCATCCCGGAGTCGCCTCTTCACTGTTGACGTTGAGACTGGTGATTTGCGGGTACTATTTAATGAAGCTGCCAGTTGAAGACTTGTGAGGCGTCTGTTTCGCGAACTAGACACTATAATGTACTTGCTCAGTTGTGCACTGGGGACTCCCACTCCTCTTTCTACTCTGGTTAGAGACAGTTTGGTGGACAAAATTGACCCAAAAAATGGCTTTTCTTTCAAAAACAAGGACATTTCTAAGTGACCCCAAACTTTTGAACGGTAGTGTACATGTTGAGTTAAAGTGACTATGCATAGATAATAAACAGAGAGTAGCAGCAGCATAAATAAGGGAGGGGGGACAATGCAAATAGTCTGGGTAACCATTCGATTAGCTGTTCAGGAGTCTTATGGCTTGGGGGTAGAAGCTGTTAAGAAGCCTTTTGGACTGAGACTTGGCGCTCCGGTACCGCTTGCCATGCGGTAGCAGAGAGATCAGTCTATGACTAGGGTGGCTGGAGTTTTTGACAATTTTTAGGGCCATCCTCTGACACCGCCTGGAATAGAGGTCCTGGATGGCAGGAAGCTTGGCCCCAGTGATGTACTGGGTCGTACGCATTACCTTTGTAGTGTCTTGCGGTCGGAGGCCTAGCAGTTGCCATACCAGGCAGTGATGCAACCACTCAGGATGCTCTCAATGGTGCAGCTGTACAAGGATCTGTGAACCCATGCCAAATCTTTTCAGTCTCCTGAGGGGGAATAGGCTTTGTCGTACCCTCTTCACAACTGTCATGGTGTGTTTGGACAATAATAGTTTGTTGGTGATGTGGACACCAAGGAACTTGAAACTCTCAACCTGCTTCATTACACCCCGTCAATGAGAATGGGGGTGTGCTCTATCCTCCTTTTCCTGTAGTCCACAATCATCTCCTTTGCCTTGATCACGTTGAGGCAGAGGATGTTATCGTGGCACCACATGGCCAGGTCTCTGGCCTCCTCCCTATAGCCTGTCTCATCGTTGTCGGTGATCAGGCCTACCACTTTTGTGTCATCGCCAAACTTAATGATGGTGTTGGAGTCTTGCCTGATCATGCAGTCATGAGTGAACAGGGAGAACAGGAGCTGACTGAGCACGCACCCCTGACGGGTCCCCTTGTTGAGAATCATCATGACGGATGTGTTGTTACCTACCCTTACCACCTGGGGGGAGCCCGTCAGGAAGTCCAGGATCCAGTTGCAGAGGGAGGTGTTTAGTCCCAGGGTCCTTAGCTTAGTGATGAGCTTTGAGGACACTATGGTGTTGAACGCTGAACTGTAGTCAATTAATAGAATTCTCACATAGGTGTTCCTTTTGTCCAGGTGGGAAAGGGCCGTGTGGAGTACAATAGAGATTGCATCATCTGTGGATCTGTTGGGGCGGTATGCAAATTAGGGTGGGTCTAGGGATTCTCGGATAATGGTGTTGATGTGAACCAGCCTTTTAAAGACCTTCATAGCTACAAACGTGAGTGCTACAGGTCGGTAATCATTTAGGAAGGTTACCTTAGTGTTCTTGGACACAGGGGCAATGGTGGTCTTCTTGAAACATGTTGGTATTAGACTCAGTCAGGGACAAGTTAAAAATGTCAGTGAAGACACTTGCCAGTTGGTTAGCACATGCTCGGAGTACCCTTCCTGGTAATTTGTCTGGCCCTGTGGCCTTGTGAATGTTGACCTGTTTAAAGGTCTTACTCACATCGGCTACGGAGAGCGGTGATCACACATTTGTCCGGAACAGCTGATGCTCTCATGCATGTTTCAGTGTTGCTTGCCTCGAAGCGAGCATAGAAGTAATTTAGCTCATCTGGTAGGCTCATGTCACTGGGCAGCTTGCGGCTGTGCTTCCCTTTGTAGTTTGTAATAGTTTGCAAGCTCTGCCACATCCGACGAGCGTCTGAGCCGGTGTAGTACGATTCAATCTTAGTCCTGTATTGACACTTTGCCTGTTTGATGGTTCATCGGAGGGCATAGCAGGATTTCTTATAAGCTTCCGGGTTAGAGTCCCGCTCTATGAAAGCGGCAGCTCTACTCTTTAGCTCAATGCAGATGTTTTCTGTAATCCATGGCTACTGGTTGGGGTATGTACGTACAGTCACTGTGGGGACGACGTCATCAATACACTTATTGATGAAGCCAGTGACTGATGTGGTGTACTTGTCAATGCCATCGGAAGAATCCCGGAACATATGCTGTCTGTGCCAGCAAAACAGTCCTGTAGCTTAGCATCTGCTTCATCTGACCACTTTTTTATTGACAGAGTCACTGGCTTCTTGCTTTAGTTTTAACTTGTAAGCAGGAAACAGGAGGATATAATTATGGTCAGATTTGCCAAATGGAGGGCGAGGGAGAGCTTTGTACACGTCTCTGGGTGTGGAGTAAAGGTGATCTAGAGTTTTTTTCCCTTTGGTTGCACATTTAATATGCTGGTAGAAATGAGGTAAAACAGATGTAAGTTTCCCTGCATTTAATTCCCCGGCCACTAGGAGCGCCGCCTCTGGATGAGCGTTTTCCTGTTTGCTTATGGTTGTATACAGCTCATTGAGTGCGGTCTTAGTGCCAGCATCGGTTTGTGATGGTAAATAGACAGGTACGAAGAACATAGATGAAAAGTCTCTTGGTAAATAGTGTGGTCTACAGCTTATCATGAGATACTCTACCTCAGGCGAGAAAAACCTTGAGCACCAGCTGTTGTTTACAAATATACATAGACTACCACCCCTTGTCTTACCAGAGGCAGCTGTTCTATCCTGTCGATACAGTGTAAAACCCGCCAGCTGTATGTTATTCATCACTTCATTCAGCCACGACTAGGTGAAACATAAGATATGTTACAAATAATGTGAAATAAGTTACAAATAACGCAAAAAAACACACACAATAGCACAATTGGTTAGCGGACCGTAAAACGGCAGCCATCTCCTCCGGCGCCATTATCATTATCATCATTATTATCACGTGACTCCAAGTTTACTTCAATATGATGGTTATTATATCAATATTTCCACCACCATTTCTCGCATAATCAATTTTACCTACACAAAAAGATCCCACCATGTCAAATGAACAAATTATCTGTCTGCATTTTATTTTTATTACCGAAACTTCCTGTTTCCATCAAGGTAGTTGTGATTTTTTTTTTATGTACGGTATGACTTTACTAGCATAAAAACTGTTGATAGACACGTGATTAGTAGCTAGGTATCCATCCAATTGGCGACTCATTTTCATGCAAGTAATCAAAAATCCGCATGAAAACAATAATTGCATGTTTCCATGTTTCCATCAAATTGACTTGTTGCAGATAAAAGGCTATGCACGACGATGTAGTCCACATAAAATACCTTTTGCTGTTAAATTCCCATGTACCGAATAAAAAAATACAAGTTAAATGGGTTTCCATCGCATTTTCAACCCTACTGATGGTTTTCTCACACAAAACATTGCGTCATATACAGTGCATTCCGAAAGTATTCAGACCTCTTGACTTTTTCCACATTCTGCGTTACAGCCTTATTCTAAAATGGATAAAATAAGATAAATGGCTCAATCTAAATGCAATACCCCATAACGACAAAGCAAAAACATTTTAGCAAATGTATTAAAAATAAAAAACAGATACCTTATTTCCATAAGTATTCAGACCCTTTGCTATGAGACTTGAAATTGAGCTCAGGTGCATCCTGTTTCCATTGATCATCCTTGAGATGTTTTTACAACTTGATTGGAGTCCACTTGATTGTGGTAAATTGATTGGACATGATTTGGAAAGGCAGCACTTCACCAATCAGGCATTTAAGTTAGAGTGGCCAGACAGAAGCCACTCCTCAGTAAAAGGTACATGACAGCCTGCTTGAAGTTTGCCAAAAGTCACCTAAAAACTCTCAGACCGTTAGAAACAAGATTATCTGGTCTGATGTAACCAAGATTGAACTCTTTGGCCTGAATGCCAAGCGTCACATCTGGAGGAAACCTGGCACAATTCCTACGGCAAAGCATGGTGGTGGCAACATCATGCTGTGGGGATGTTTTTCAGAGGCAGGGACTGGGAGACTAGTCAGGATTGAGGCAAAGATGAACGGAGAGAGATCCTTAATGAAAACCTGCTCCAGAGAGACCTACGACAATGACAACGACCCTAAGCACACAGCCAAGACAAAGCAGGAGTGGCTTCGGGACAAGTCTCTGAATGTCCTTGAGTGGCCCAGCCAGAGCCCGGACTTGAACCCGATTGAACATATCTGAGAGACCTGAAAATAGCTATGAAGCAACGCTCCCAATCCAACCTGACAGAGCTTGAGAGGATCTGCAGAGAAGAATAGGAAAAACCCCTCAAATACAGGTTTGCCAAGCTTGTAGAGTCATACCCAAGAAGAGTTGAAGCTGTAATCACTGTCAAAGGTGCTTCAACAAAGTACTTAGTAAAGGGTCTTAATACTTGTGTAAATTTGATATTTCTGTGTAAAAAAAATGTTAAATAAAAATTCAAACCTGTTTTTGCTTTGTCATTATAGGGTATCGTCACGAACCGGCTCAAAGCCCGTAACAAAAAGGGAGACAACATTGAGATAAGGAACAACAAAAATATATTTAATAACTGAAGTAACCTATATACAATAAACAATGGTGTATGTAGTCAGTAGTGTAAGTGAGTGGTTGCGTGCATAGATGTGATAATAAGAGGTGTTTAAAGGTGCCAAAACAAACAAACAACTCAATGTTAGGAAGGTGTTCCTAATGTTCGGTATACGCTGTGTACAGTATACAGTGGGGGCAAAAAAGTATTTAGTCAGCCACCAATTGTGCAAGTTCTCCCACTTAAAAAGAGAGGCCTGTAATTTTCATCATAGGTACACTTCAACTATGACAGACAAAATGAGAAAAAAAAATCCAGAAAATCACATTGTAGGATTTTTTATGATTTGTTTTGCAAATTATGGTGGAAAATAAGTATGTGGTCACCTACAAACAAGCAAGATCTTTGGCTCTCACAGACCTGTAACTTCTTCTTTAAGAGGCTCCTCTGTCCTCAACTCGTTACCTGTAGTAATGGCACCTGTTTGAACTTGTTATCAGTATAAAAGACACCTGTCCACAACTTCAAACAGTCACACTCCAAACTCCACTATGGCCAAGACCAAAGAGCTGTCAAAGGACACCAGAAACAAAATTGTAGACCTGTACCAGGCTGGGAAGACTGAATCTGAATAGGTAAGCAGCTTGGTTTGAAGAAATCAACTGTGGGAGCAATTATTAGGAAATGGAAGACATACAAGACCACTGATAATCTCCCTCGATCTGGGGCTCCACGTAAGATCTGACCCCGTGGGGTCAAAATGATCACAAGAACGGTGAGCAAAAATCCCAGAACCATAAGGGGGGGCCCTAGTTAATGACCTGCAGAGAGCTGGGACCAAGGTAACAAAGCCTACCATCAGTAACACACTACGCCGCCAGGGACTCAAATCCTGCAGTGCCAGACGTGTCCCCCTGCTTAAGCCCGTACATTTCCAGGCCTGTCTGAAGTTTGCTAGAGAGCATTTGGATAATCCAGAAGAAGATTGGGAGAATGTCATATGGTCAGATGAAACCAAAATATCACTTTTTGGTAAAAACTCAACTCGTCGTGTTTGGAGGACAAAGAATGCTGAGTTGCATCCAAAGAACACTATACCTACTGTGAAGCATGGGGGTGGAAACATCATGCTTTGGGGCTGTTTTTCTGCAAAGGGACCAGGACGACTGATCCTTGTAAAGGAAAGAATGAATGGGGCCATGTATCGTGAGATTTTGATTGAAAACCTCCTTCCATCAGCAAGGGCATTGAAGATGAAACGTGGCTGGGTCTTTCAGCATGACAATGATCCCAAACACACCGCCCGGGCAACGAAGGAGTGGCTTTGTAAGAAGCATTTCAAGGTCCTGGAGTGGCCTAGCCAGTCTCCAGATCTCAACCCCATAGAAAATCTTTGGAGGGAGTTGAAAGTCGTGTTGCCCAGCAACAGCCGCAAAACATCACTGCTCTAGAGGAGATCTGCATTGAGGAATGGGCCAAAATACCAGCAACAGTGTGTGAAAACCTTGTGAAGACTTACAGAAAACGTTTGACCTCTGTCATTGCCAACAAAGGGTATATAACAAAGTATTGAGATAGACTTTTGTCATTGACCAAATACTTATTTTCCACCATAATTTGCAAATAAATTCATTAACAATCCTACAATGTGATTTTCTGGATTTTTGTCTTCTCATTTTGTCTGTCATAGTTGAAGTCTACCTATGATGAAAATTACAGGCCTCTCTCATCTTTTTAAGTGGGAGAACTTGCACAATTGGTGGCTGACTAAATACTTTTTTGCCCCACTGTATATGCAACTGCACAGGTCAGGTTTCCAGATGAGATGTTGTGGCATATACTACACCACGTAGCTAAAAATCTGTCTGGAAGACCATGAGCTCACTGATTTGGCAATGTGTGTGAGCCCTTCTCTTTCAGCTGTTAAACTTGGTAAGTCAAAAAGAAGTCAACCTATCATTATTATGATCAAATTATTCAGTCTTTTAAGGACATCATTCCAGCCACGCCACCCTGGTATGGCGTATAGCAGGGTTCCCCAACTGAATTTGGCCCGCTGGTGGTTTTAACTGGTGATGTGATGAAAATATATCACTTTTGAAATTCTTCAGAAAAAACAAGTGATGATTTTCTCTGTAAACCCCGCCTATGTCTATCTCTTCAGAATGTATTGCTTTAGGAACATATCAATTCCCCAACAAAACCATCTCACGCACACAGTACTACTCAATGACCTAGTTATTTAGAAGAGGATGAGCTGCAGTTCTCCATACTGTCACGCTGATGCAATTACTACCCTTGGTTGATTATCTTTTCAATGAGCCGTAAAGAACCCTAAGCTGTTGATATTGAGTCAACCAGATGTAGCCTAATAATGTGTTGTGGCATGTACTGCAGCACATAGCTAAACTCTGTCTCAAAGACCATGAGCTCTCTGGTATGGCAGTGTGAGCCCTTCTCTTTCAGCTGTTAAAATTAGTAAGCCAAGAAGAAGCCAACCTATCATTATTATGATCAAATCATTCAGTCTTTGAAGGACATCATTCCAGCCACGCCACCCTGGTATGACTTATAGCAGGGTTCCCCAACTGAATTTGGCCTGCGAGTGGTTTTATTTGGCCCCCCAAGTCTTCTGGGGAAAAAATAAAAATAAAAAAATGAATTTTTTTGTGGAATTTGTATTGTTGGACATACGACTGTAAAACCCACAGGAAATTAGCTCCAAGTGATTTTAACTTAAGGAATCTGTTACCAAGTATTCCCATGCATAACAGAGAGACGTGATTGTATCCAAATGTAAGCAAGGTTTGAAATGATTCTGTTTTAGTCAAACATATCTGATTTGGCTTCTTGCAGTCAATTTGCAGTCTACAAATGATTTGTAATTACGTTTTCCGGTCCCCCGACCATCCTGTCATGAAAAAACGGACCGCAGCTGAATCTATTTGATGATCCCTGGCTCATAGTATTAAAGTTTAATAGTTCAACTGGTGATGTAATGAAAATATATTACTTTTGAAATGCTTCAGAAAAAACAAATGATGCAACAGACTACCTTCCTATAAAAACCCCACTATGTCTATCTCTTCAGAAGGTTTTGCTTAGGGACATATCATTTCCCCAACAAAACTCTCTCACGCACACAGTATTACTCAATGACCTAGTTATTTAAAAGAGGATGAGCTGCAGTTCCCCATACTGTGACGCTGATGCAATTACAACCCTTAGTTGATTATCTTTCCAATGAGCCATAAAGAACCCTGAGCGGATGATATTGAGTCAACCAGATGTAGCCTAATAACCGGAAAAACCATGACTACTAAAAACTGAGATATTAAACATGACCCATTCTAACTTGCATCACCTGCAATATCAGCATTAATGGCAATGTATGATTCAATATTTGTCCAAATATAGTGGGTGAAACTACAGTGCCTTTTAGAAAGTATTCACACCCCTTGAATTTTTCCATATTTTGTTGTGCTACAGCCTGAATTTAAAATGGATTAAATTTAGCTTTTGGTCACTGGCCTACACACAATAATACCCCATAATGTCAAAGTGAAATCATGTCTTTGGACAGTTCAACAAATGAATTAAAAATGAAAAGCTGAAATTGAGTCAATAAATATTCAACCCCTTTGTTATGACAAGAATAAATAATCTCAAGAAAAAAATACATGCAGCATGCAACAATTTCAAAGATTTTACTGAGTTTCAGTTCATATTAGGAACTCAGTCCATTTAAATAAATAAATTAGGCCCTGATCTATGGATTTGACATGACTGGGAATACAGATATGCATCTGTTGGTCACAGATACCTTAAAAAAATAGGTATGGACGTGGATCAGACAATCAGTCAGTATCTGGTGTGAACACCTTCTGCCTCATGTAGCGTGACACATCTCCTTTGAATAGAGTTGATCAGGCTGTTGATTGTGGCCTGTGGAATGTTGTTTCACTCCTCTTCAATGACTGTGCGAAGTTGCTGGATATTGGCGGGAACTGGAACACGCTGTCGTACACGTTGATCCAGAGCATCCCAAACATGCTCAATTGGTGATATGTCTGATGAGTATGCAGGCCATGTAAGAACTAGGACATTTTCAGCTTTCAGGAATTGTGTACAGATCCTTGAGACATGGGGCCGTGCATTATCATGCTGAGGCATGAGGTGATGGCTGCAGATGAATGGCACATTCCTGCAGTCCGCATGCCAATTGTACACTCCCTCAAATTTTTTGACTTCTGTTGCATTGTGTTTTGTGACAAAACTGCACATTTTAGAGTGGCATTTTATTGTACCCAGCACAAGGTGCACCTGTGTAATGATCATGCTGTTTAGTCAACTTCTTGCTATGCCATACCTGTCAAGTGGATGGATTATCTTGGCAAAGGAGAAATGCTCACTAACAAGGATGTAAACAAATTTTTGCACAACATTTTAGAGAATTAGCTTTTTGTGCGTATGGAACATTTCTGGGATCTTTTATTTCAACACCTTACATGTTGCATTTATATTTTTGTTCAGTGAAAGTTCAGGAGTAAAATTATACTTATCAAGTCACATAAGTTCCATGTGGACTAGTGGTTAACATTATTCTTTTTATGACTACCTCATCTCTGTACCCCTCACACACACAATAATCTGATATGGTCCCTTAATCGAGCAATGAATTTCAAACACAGACTGAATCAGAAAGACCAGGGAGATTTTCCAATGCCCTCACTTAGAAGAGCCCCCATTGGTAGATTGGTAAAAAATAAAAATAAAGCATACACTGAATATCCCTTTGAGCATGGTGAAGTTATTAATTACACATTGGATGGTGTATCAATACACCAAGTCACTACAAAGATACAGGCGTCCGTCCTAACTCAGTTGCTGGAATGGAAGGAAACTGCTCAGGGATTTCACCATGAGGCCCATAGTCATCTTAAAACAGTTTGATGGCTGTGAAAGGAGAAAACTGAGGATGGATCAACAACATTGCAGTTGCTCCACAATACTAACCCAATTGATAGAGTGAAAATAAGGAAGCTTGTATACAGAATAAAAATATTCCAAAACATGCATCCTGTTTGCAACAAGGTACTAAAGTAATACTGCAAAAAAATGCGGCAAAGCAAGTAACGTTTTGTCCAGAATACAAAGTGTTCTTTTTGGGGCAAATCCAAAATGAAACATTACTGAGTAGCACTGTCCATATTTTCAAGTATACTGGTGGCTGCATCATGTTATGGATATGCTTGTAATCATTAAGGGCATGATTTTTTTCAGGTTTAAAAAAAACAGAATGGCGCTATGCACAGGCAAAATGCTAGAGGTCTAGTTCTGTCTGCTTTCTACCAGACACTGGGAGATGAATCCACCTTTATTTCAGCAGCACAAAAAACTAAAAAGACAGGGTCAAATCTACACTGAAGTTGCTTACCAAGAAGACAGTGAATGTTCCTGAGTGGCTGAGTTACAGTTTTGACTTACACTGAGTGTACAAACCATTAAGAACGCCTTCCTAATATTGAGTTGCACGCCCTTTTCCCCTCAGAACAGCCTCAATTCGTTGAGGCATGGACCCTACAAGGTGTCAAAAGCATTCCACAGGGATGCTGGCCTTGCTGACTAAAATGCTTTCCACAGTTGGGTCAAGTATGCTGGATGTCCTCTGGGTGGTGGACCACTCTTGATAGTGTGAAAAAACCAAGTGTTGCAGTTCTTGACACACTCAAACCGGTGTGCCTAGCACCTACTACCATACCCCATTCAAAGGTTCTTAAATATTTCATCTTATACATTCACCATCTGAATGGCACACATACACAATCCATGTCTCAAGTGTCTCGAGGCTTAAAAATCCTTCTTTAACTTGTCTCCTCCCCTGATTAAAGTGGATTTAACAGGTGACATAAATAAGGGATCATAGCTTTTACCTGGATTCACCTGGTCAGTCTGTGTCATAGAATGTTTTGGAGACTCAGTGTAAATGTATTTGAAAATCTATGGAGACCTAAAAATGGTTGTCTAGCAATGATCAACAACCAATTTGACAGAGAATAATGGGCAAATGTTGCACAATCCAGGTGTGGCAAGCTCTTATAGACTTACCCAGAAAGACTCACAGCTGTAATTCCTGCCAAAGTTGCTTCTATAAAGTATTGACTCAGGGGTGTGAATACTTATGTAAATGAGACATTTCTGCATTTAATTTTCAAAAAATGTGCTAACATTTTCAAAAAACATGTTTTCACATTGTCATTATGGGGTATTTTTAAACCATTTTGAATTCAGGCTGTAACACAACAAAATGTGGAATAAGTGAAGAGGTATGAATACTTCCTGAAGGTACTGTACAGTACATAGTTTGTATGTGCATGACCTTTCATAAATGATCACACAACTGAGATGTTTTACTGATGCATAGAAAGAGAGGGATTCTGGGCATCATTGGATGTGTGTAAGATTAATGCATGTAATGATGCAGGCGTGTTCTTCTCACCTACAAACAGCTTGTGTCTTTGTGGACCGTTGGTGCACAGCTTATGGCTGATCAACCATTATTTACTAGGGGGCAACGTGAGAAAAGGTCCTATTCCTAAAGACTTAAACTCTTAAATGTAACTGAAAATGTATTCTACGTAATCCCCAAAAGTAATGATTTATCATGAGAGGGCCATAAACAATAACACTGCATACTCCAAGAAAGGTTCAAATCTCACCTTTCTGGTAAAAATAGTTAGATATAGTCAGTTGAGGGCACAAGCTCAAATACACAGTACAAATATGATACATTTCCTATTCCACAAAACTGTGTGCATAAGACTTGAAATGACTTGTACTTTTTCTAACTATAGTATAACTGTAAAATACATATTTATATATTTAGTGTTAGAGAAAGTGTACATATTTTCTAAAGATCTCTCTTGATCTAAACTCGTTAGGAACTCACCTTTCATCTCATATTAATCTTGTCCATCTATGACAAACAGAAATCTATGAATTACTTTGGATTGCTGGCTATAAACCGACCTCTGAAAGTGCTACAGCGACGAATCCCCTCTCCTGCTGCGTTACGATGTAAGGATTCCAGGAATATGCATTGTTAGCGGCTGTGACGTAGGGTTCAGGCAGGAGTTGACAGTCGGAAGACCAAATTAAATGGTTGGAGGGATATCCCAGCTTCAAGTGGTGTCAGATTTCTTATCATGCTTCACAAAGGCAGAAGAGACATACTCCTATCCGTGAGAAATCAGGGCTACCGCTCAATGCAAGCCATTTTGTGTCCACATATCGATTTAAGCGATCGGAACCGGCACCAGAAACACACAGGTCCCCAAAACAGGGGACTTGACATCATACCATGGAGTCAAAGTATTAATATCAGTCTGTCTATAAACATAAATCTACATCTTTATTTCTATTGGTCTAAGCAATTCACACACCCAGATTTGAAATAGACCACATCATAAGACCAAGGCAGCAACAGCACTCTAAATACAAATTAATGTATGGCAATGGCATGCTTGCATCGTGGTTGGAAAGCAAGAGTGTTCTCACATATAACAAACACACCCACTATATTTGTTTGTGCCACTCAACCTTATAATGTACATGTAGATAACATGATTGTATTCCTGTCATCCTCAAGTCTCTCTCACTTATAGCCTCCTATATATCCAATGATCACCATTACAACTCAAAGCAGGCTTCATGTGAGAGATATGAGTGTCCTCAGGTACGTAAATCAGTAACATATTTAAAAGACAATCCAGTTCATGCCCGGCTCCTGAAGAGTTGGTAGTCCACAAATAACGCCCATATAGCCCTCCTCAATGTACTTCAATCAATATAGGCAATGTTCAATGAAGGGAGTCAGTGTTCCTCTGGTCATCAGCCATCACAAGTGGAACTGAACAAAGAACAGAGGGACCTAAAACAGACCAAATAGAGTATGCCTATGTTATTACAGAGACAGATCTGCAAACGTGCTAACATAATATATTGCCTGTTGTGTTGCAGTTCAGAGGCAAATTGCCGCATTGCCGTTGTGTTGGTAATGCGTTGTTCAAGCAAACGTTCTAAGAGAGAGAATCCAACTTGGTTACCTGCCAAGAGACCATGTTCAGGGCAAAAAGCAAAGGCTAAAAATTTAAATGATGACAGTACAAAGCAGTCTATTACGTAAGATTTGGATTGGAATCATGCACACTCCAACATATTTTAAAAACATAGTATGGATGTGTGTGTGTGTGTGTGTCATAGATTAGATATGAGGGAAATCAGTGTGGCCTATTAGTTGAGTACCTTGACAGTTAAATTAGCTGTACTGCTCCACTTGAAACCAGAGGTGCTATAGTGCGATACCGCATCAGATGCTGAGAACCCTCGTCAAGATCCACAACATACTCTCTGAAAGAAAATGGACAAAAAATGTCAAATAGTAAAAGACCAGGAATATCAATAAATAACAAAACAATGTCTGTGGAGTACGCTGGTATATTCTTGCAGATAGTAACAGTAAATAGAAAACACATATACAGTTGCTTGCGAAAGTATTCACCCCCCTTTGCATTTTTCCTATTTATTGCCTTACAACCTGGAATTAAAATAAATGTTTTCCCATTCTTCAAGACAAAACTGCTCCAGCTCCTTCAAGTTAGATGGGTTCCACTGGTGTACAGCAATATTTAAGTCATACCACAGATTCTCAGTTGGATTGAGGTCTGGGCTTTGACTAGGCTATTCCAAGACATTTAAACGTTTCCCCTTAAATCACTCGCATGTTGCATTAGCAGTATGCTTAGGATCATTGTCCTGCTAGAAGGTGAACCTCCGTCCCAATCTCAAATCTCTGGAAGACTGAAACAGGTTTCCCTCAAGAATTTCCCTGTATTTAGCACCATCCGTCATTGCTTCAATTCTGACCAGTTTCCCAGACCCTGCCGATGAAAAACATCCCCACAGCATGATGCTGCCACCACCATGCTTCACAGTGTGGATGGTGTTCTTGGGGTGATGAGAGGTGTTGGGTTTGCACCAGACATAGCATTTTCCTTGATGGCCATATGTTTAGGGAGTCTCCCACATGCCTTTTGGCGAATACCAAACGTGTAGGCTTATTTTTTTTCTTTAACCAATGGCTGTTTTTCTGGCCACTCTTCCATAAAGCCCAGCTCTAGGGAGTGTACGGCTTAAAGTGGTCCTATGGACAGATACTCCAATCTCTGCTGTGGAGCTTTGCAGCTCCTTTGGGGTTATCTTTGGTCTCTTTGTTGACACTGATTAATGCCCTCCTTGCCTGGTCTTTGAGTTTTGGTGGGCGGCCCTCTCTTGGTAGGTTTGTTGTGGCACCATATTCTTAAAAAATAATAATATTTGATTTAAATGGTGCTCCGTGGGATGTTCAAAGTTTCAGATTTTTTTTATAACCCAACACTGATCTGTACTTCTCCACAACCTTGTCTCTGACCTGTGTGGAGAGCTCCGTGGTCTTCATGGTGCCGCTTCCTTGGTGGTGCCCCTTGCTTAGTGGTGTTGCAGACTCTGGGGCCTTTCAGAACAGGTGTGTGTGTATGTATATATATATATATATATATATATATATATATATATATATATATATATATATATATACATACACTGAGATCACGTGACAGATCATGTGACACTTAAATCAATTCCACCTGTGTGCAATCTAACTAATCTGAGTTCTGAAGGTAATTGGTTGCACCAGATCTTATTTAGGGGTTACATAGCAAAGGGAGTGAATACATATGCATGCACCACTTCAGTGTTGTTGTTTTTTTATTAATTAAAAAAATATATATATATATGAAACAAGTATTTTTTTTTTCATTTCACTTCACCAATTGACTACTTTGTGTATGTCCAGTAAATGAAATCCAAATAAAAATATATTTAAATTACAGGTTGTAATGCAAATAAATAGGAAAAATGCCAAGGGGGATGAATACTTTTGCAAGACACTGTATACAGACATATTCTGCCACATATGCTGCAACGAAAACATGCAGACTCTCCTTCACTGCAGCCGAGGTGAGTAAGACATTTAAACGTGTTAACCCTCGCAAGGCTGCAGGCCCAGACGGCATCCCCAGCCGCGCCCTCAGAGCATGCGCAGACCAGCTGGCCGGTGTGTTTACGGACATATTCAATCAATCCCTATACCAGTCTGCTGTTCCCACATGCTTCAAGAGGGCCACCATTGTTCCTGTTCCCAAGAAAGCTAAGGTAATTGAGCTAAACGACTACCGCCCCGTAGCACTCACTTCCGTCATCATGAAGTGCTTTGAGAGACTAGTCAAGGACCATATCACCTCCACCCTACCCGACACCCTAGACCCACTCCAATTTGCTTACCGCCCAAATAGGTCCACAGACGATGCAATCTCAACCACACTGCACACTGCCCTAACCCATCTGGACAAGAGGAATACCTATGTGAGAATGCTGTTCATCGACTACAGCTCGGCATTCAACACCATAGTACCCTCCAAGCTCGTCATCAAGCTCGAGACCCTGGGTCTCGACCCCGCCCTGTGCAACTGGGTACTGGACTTCCTGACGGGCCGCCCCCAGGTGGTGAGGGTAGGCAACAACATCTCCACCCCACTGATCCTCAACACTGGGGCCCCACAAGGGTGCGTTCTGAGCCCTCTCCTGTACTCCCTGTTCACCCACGACTGCGTGGCCACGCACGCCTCCAACTCAATCATCAAGTTTGCGGACGACACAACAGTGGTAGGCTTGATTACCAACAACGACGAGACGGCCTACAGGGAGGAGGTGAGGGCCCTCGGAGTGTGGTGTCAGGAAAATAACCTCACACTCAACGTCAACAAAACTAAGGAGATGATTGTGGACTTCAGGAAACAGCAGAGGGAACACCCCCCTATCCACATCGATGGAACAGTAGTGGAGAGGGTAGCAAGTTTTAAGTTCCTCGGCATACACATCACAGACAAACTGAATTGGTCCACTCACACAGACAGCATCGTGAAGAAGGCGCAGCAGCGCCTCTTCAACCTCAGGAGGCTGAAGAAATTCGGTTTGTCACCAAAAGCACTCACAAACTTCTACAGATGCACAATCGAGAGCATCCTGGCGGGTTGTATCACCGCCTGGTACGGCAACTGCTCCGCCCACAACCGTAAGGCTCTCCAGAGGGTAGTGAGGTCTGCACAACACATCACCGGGGGCAAACTACCTGCCCTCCAGGACACCTACACAACCCGATGTTACAGGAAGGCCATAAAGATCATCAAGGACATCAACCACCCGAGCCACTGCCTGTTCACCCCGCTATCATCCAGAAGGCGAGGTCAGTTCAGGTGCATCAAAGCTGGGACCGAGAGACTGAAAAACAGCTTCTATCTCAAGGCCATCAGACTGTTAAACAGCCACCACTAACATTGAGTGGCTGCTGCCAACACACTGACACTGACTCAACTCCAGCCACTTTAATAATGGGAATTGATGGGAAATGATGTAAATATATCACTAGCCACTTTAAACAATGCTACCTTATATAATGTTACTTACCCTACATTATTCATCTCATATGCATACGTATATACTGTACTCTATATCATCGACTGCATCCTTATGTAATACATGTATCACTAGCCACTTTAACTATGCCACTTTGTTTACATACTCACCTCATGTATATACTGTACTCGATACCATCTACTGTATACTGCCTATGCTGCTCTGTACCATCACTCATTCATATATCCTTATGTACATATTCTTTATCCCCTTACACTGTGTATAAGACAGTAGTTTTGGAATTGTTAGTTAGATTACTTGTTGGTTATTACTGCATTGTCGGAACTAGAAGCACAAGCATTTCGCTACACTCACATTAACATCTGCTAACCATGTGTATGTGACAAATAAAATTTGATTTGATAAATAACATCCAAATCATGACTTTATTCTTGAATCTTGATACTTCATCATCAAAATGAGATAGTAGTAAGCCTTTCCAAATAAAAATGGAGCTGCTCTCGTGAAGCTGTAGCACCCATCAATCAGTCCAATGCTCATATGTGATACTGTACCTCTGGTCGTCTGTCTCAGGTTCCACCAAGATGTTTTCCTGTCTCGCCCTCACACGCAGGAACACAAAGGAGTCCAGACAGGGCTCTGGCACTGGGTACACATCATTACACATGGGAGTTAATCACCTGGCATGTGAATACAATGCTTCCATCCATGCACATTAAACATTATGCCACTGATATTTTTTACAAGCAGCCCATCAGAATATTGTTTATAGTAAATAATACCTTGCCAGGCCTCACCTGCTTTTAGCATATCCACTGTCTGTAGATTTGGGGGCATGTGTTTCAGAGCTACAGCCTTCAGATAGGTCTCTGTGTTGGCCAAATATCTGAATGGAAGAGATGGAACACAGCACATACGATAGTAATAATGGAAGTAAATAAGACATTCAAACAACGCACAGACTTTCGTCCAGCTACAGTCATTATAACCACAAACGGCAACGTCAACAAAACACTCACTCTTTGGCAAAGGCAAACTCCTCTGGAGACAGGAACGAAGCATCTCCCTCCGCTCGAGATTTCTCTTTCTCCAGGACATGAGGGAAAAACTTCTCAATCTACATAGGTAACAAAGGACCAGAGAGAACGGTGTCAGTCCGAGCGTTGATTTATAGTCCCTCTCATAAGAACATCATTAAACACCATGCTGGGATGTTGTTACCTTTTGGAGGCGAGAGCGGAGGTAGCTGCTGAGGACATAGCGAATCCTGTCAATCTCCATGCGGTGGACACTGGCTTTCATATCACCCTTCCTAACCCGCTGCAGATTGGCCTCCTGTCAACAGAATCACACAAGGTAGTAGTCCTGTTATTATTACTGGAACCTTCATGCTCACAGAGACACAGCTGCTGCACCCCACCACCATTTACCATGTGAGTCAGCTGCTCCATCACACACTCCACCCTCTCTGACTTGTTCTCCAGAAGCTCAGGAGAGAACTTCTCATTCAGCCAAGCCTGGGGACAGAGGAGCACACACACACGCACACACACACACACGCACACGCGCACACACACACACACGCAATGATAGAGTAGCAGCAGTGACAAGGTCTTTTTTTGTATTGACAGGATCTGTGCATTGCAAAACATGTGTGTCTGGCTACAGTATAGTGAACATTGCTAGCTAGCTAGTTAGTTAGTTATCTACCTCTTCCAGTTTCCTAATCAGTTCCGATGGAGTCATCACATCTTCTTGGCCGTCATCTCCTCCGCTCATGTCGCTGGCATCATGATCATCAGACATCGCATCCGACATGATTGCTCTTCAGCGGACTTGCTTAGTCTACAATAATTATTCAACGGCAGACCAGAAAACGTTGGTACTCTGCTGAACTACGCAGAATGTTAACATTCTACATTACAACTACAAATAACAATACTGTAAAGCTCGATTTCGACAGCACAACACAGAAACAACAAACAAAAAACACACACTTCCGGTTAAAGTTCCCGCCAACGGAATACAACGCGTCAAGGCGTCGGAGACATTCAAACGTGCGCAACAAACGCGCAGTGTTTGGTTTACGCCTACAGTAAATACAATACAAGTATTATTTGCAAAACTATGTTTATTTCAGCTCAGGCATTGCCCTGTGCTAGGGACATTTATGAAATATTTAATTTAATGAACAGTAGTTTACTTTCCATGGATCAAGTGCTATGTCCCATTTCTCAAACATTTATCATGGAGCATGTTAATTTGAAGTTTAATTTGGCTCCAATGTCATTCAAATATTGTAGAAAAAAATACCATGGTTACTTACCAAAGAATACAGGCTAGGATGAGACAGGAATAGTTTTAGATTTTATTCAGAAATAGAAAAATAAATCTGTGTTGTTTCATATATTATATCAATGTAAAATGATTGGATCATACCGTAAAAGCACATGGGCATAGCAGTAAACCTCAAAGTTATTGTTACAAATACAGAAAGTATAGTCCTTTTAATCAGTGCAATTCTGTCAGTTGCCATGGAGGGGAGCACATCTCAGCATAACAATCACAACAATGTTTCCCTGTTGATCACTCACATAGAATGCAGCAGTGTTCGAGGCAAGTTTTGAAAATGTCTAGAACGAAGCAGGTACTGTCATTATCTCTGTTTGACTTGTCACATTGTCAGTAGGCCTTGAGTCTGAGAGTGGGGCTATCAAAGCCTGGTGTGAGGATAATGCACACCAGTGATGCTGTATCCAGTATGGGGATTACACATAGGAATGTGAAAGGGATAGGAGTAGATAGCAGGCTCATAAGAGGAAGTATGTGTGTGTCCCGTTGGGACATGGCGGTACATAGGGCTGGTCTGGGACTGGGACAGTCTGACGTGGGTAGGTATAAAGAGAGGGTGTACAGGTGGCTTCTGCCCAGAGTCTCCCCTTGTCCTGTCATAGGCTGGGATGAGGTAGGACACTGGGATGCTGGCATTAGGGTGGAACACAGGCTGTTGAGTTGGAAGTGGCTTGGGCAACATTGTCCTGGACTTCTGCTTCTTCTCCGTCTGATAATGTCGAGGGACCATCTGTAGTTTCTTCTTATAGATCAGACGGTCATCATGCAACATGGGCCTATTTGGGTTCTGATGGAATGTGTAACCTGGCTGAAAGGGTATAGGCCGCAAAGACTCCATAGACTTGGGATAAACCTTGGTGAAACTAGAGGTGGATGGAACCAAGCAAGACCTAACAGTATATGTGCAAGACGTTGGTGGGGGTATTTGGTGAGCTGGATGTCTGTTACTCCCATTGCAGACAGGGCTCCATACAGAGTTTTTACTTCGACCTTTGATAGAGACAGTTTCAACTGGTAGGGGGCTGACCTGAGGGAAATCTCTTTGTCCTCCAGGGAAGCCAACATATTCCTTGACATCAGGGCTGCAGGTCTGAGGCTTGTGGACCCCACTGTGGGCAGATATAGGGTTGCTGGAAAAATGAAGGGGTACTTCTGGTTTTGGTACTGGGGGCCTGTCTTCAGTTAGTGCTGGACAGTCCTCAGAAGAGATGGAGTAGGGGGACGGGCTACGGGAGGAGGAGGAGGACGGAGGGAGAGGAGAGCCCTCAGAGGTAGTGCGTGTCCGGCTGGGAAGGAACAGCCCTGGGGACTGGGAGCAGTGGATCACAGAGGGCCTGCCCTTACAGTCCCCCTGTCTGGCGCTCTGTGAGTCCTGGGACTCGCTCAGGCTGGCCTGGGCCATACGCTTCTTCTTCTCCAGAGGAGAGATGATATCTGCAGCAGCAGACTGGAGCTGACTTCCTCTCCAGGGGCATGAGGTAGGGCCCTGGGCTGGGCGGGATAGGGTGCATGCTGAGGAAGAGAGGTCGTCACACACGGTAGTCTCACTGATTGGTGGAGGATGGTCTGGGTGGAGGCTTTCAGATGGAGTAGTCCATGGAGACAATGGAGTAGAATGTACCTGGCCCTGTAACAAGACAACATGTAGAGGTCATTTAAACTCATACAGGTGGGGTACATAGGCAGGAGTAATAAAGAACAGGAAGTGACTTTGTTATGACAATGGCCATTAACAGGTAAAAGGTGAGGTACCTCAGAGTCTGTCTCCTTTTCCAGATGGGGCCTCTTCCTCTTGCCCTCAGACTTTCTCCCCTTGCCGTCTGGACTCCTCTTATACTGTTTGCGCGGTTTGCTTGGAGGCAGAGGTTTGTCCTCCTCCCCCCTCAACTGTCTCTCAAAGGGTAAAACAAGCCTGTATTTAACACAAACAGATGACACCATGAAAACAGGTAGAGATGGAGTGATTTGACTGACAGGTTAGCGGGAGCAAAGCAGTATCTGTCCTCACCTCTCATAGTGTCTGCGGGTGCAGGTAGCAGCGCTGGTGCTGCCTGGGCTGCCGCCCAGCTCATCATACACATTCTTCCACAGCCGCCGCGATGTCACCTGTTGGATCATACACCATAGTGAGCAAACATGCACCTTTAAGACACTCATCCAGAATCACTATTCCTATATTTGACGTACAGTATAAGACAATGCTTAATCTGTCTTTTGGAACTAATTAAGAATATATAGAGGGAGCTTAAATGAATGGCCCATTACTAAAATAGAGAACAAGGTCCTATTGGCCAAGCTCCTGTGAAATCTGACTCAAGTGGCATTTCAGAGAAACCCTTCCTCTCTCAGCGCATTGGGCGTGTACACATGCCACCGAGTGGAAACTTCATTCAGCCAAAGAGAACAAAGCAGTAGAACGGTAGGCTACATGGCCAGGTTCATGTTGGCAGCCTAGTGTGGACTCGGCTCTTAATGTGGTAGGAACAATCATGTTAACATCCTGTCAACTAAAGCTAATGTGCCACGCAAGATGCTAAGCTGCGTGGTCTCTTTGACAACATAACAAATATATACAAGGAGAGTAGCTGCCACTGCCATCTCTGTATGTATGATCAACAATCAGGTCAAGTGTAAAAAAACAGCAACAACCTATGTCTGGTGAAGATATTGAATGATTCTGTACTATATATGGGTGTACTCACTGAGTCGTAACCACTAAGCTTCTCGACAGCTTTGTAGATTTTCCACAGGTTAACTGCAAGTAGAAATTTGAACTCCATGGGGACATTGCACAATGATATAATTAATAATGTTCGCTATGAAGCTACAGTATGATGAGATGGTCTTAACACATGCATTTACTTCAAACTACGGTCGAGATTGAGGTGCTCTGAGCAGAGGAAATTAATCTATATAATAATGTATGCAGATAGAGATTGGGTGATAAAGCTATGGCTATATGCTTTGAACATGGACTCACTCTGCTTAAATCCCAGGTGTGGTATCCTCTCGATGGGTGTGCCACGGTCCTTCATGAAACAGTGCAAACCTGCTGTGAAGGACCTCTCCTCTGGCTCCATTGTGCTAGAACTGGGCCTCTCCTCACAGTCACTGGCCGAGTCAGAAATCTCCATCGCTGCAGTAGAGACCACCAGATCGACAAAAGAGGGAGAGAAATTATAGAAATGCAAATCCAATTCCAGGAATGCATACTATTACTTTACATGTAATTATTCAAAACAGAACTGCAATGAGCAAATAAACCAATCTTAAAATAGGAAATCATTTTTATGTTGTTGATTGCAACAAAGTCTGTTCTCAGACTACTTGTCCTTTCTTGGACAACTAGAATTTGAGTTGGCTTTTACCACCCCTTTCAATAAGTAACCATACATCCTGTACAAAAGGGAAACCAACAGACATATGGTCTAGACCTGGTAATAACAAATATGAAGGTATGAATAGTTTTTTTTTACCCAGTATGAAAGGCCTCTTTCCCCCACAAAGCCTTTACTCACAAGCCCTTTGTTACACATATATTTTCCACTGACATGAAAGTGAATGGGATGAATTTAATTTAGAAATGACAAAGACTGAGTAGCGTAGGAAGTAGTTCACATGATTAGAATCTGTTCCATGCAAAAAAAAGTGAAGTAAGGACATTTTGTTTGCAATTATCAGTAGTGCTATTGGTGTAGCATAGAGTTGTTTTCAGAGGCATATTTCAGGAATTGATTTTTATGAACTCTGTTTAAGCTTTGTGTAAGCAAACACTAACGAGTAGAAAAGTCACAACATGCGGTGGATACCAAATGAGAAATGAAACAGTAGAGGCAAGCAGAAATTAACCCCAGTGCTCACCAATAAATGTCCTCAAATTCACTGCACTCGTCAGGATGAGAAGTGTATATGACACTTTAAACTGATCAAACTAACACTTACTAACATAACAAAAGTATAGGAAGCTGAAATTCCCAAAACTGCTGATACCGTATCATAATTTGATTGTACTATAAATATTGTAAAAATATCATTTTTGGCAACAGTCCAAATTCTGAAAGGGAAAATATTGGTTTTGTATACAGGTTCATTCATACAGGTTCAATTTGCACATGGTATGGACAGATAGTGTAGAGGTTTGATATTTTTTATTGCATTTACATCAAATGAGAGTAGAAAATGAAAACATATGTTAAATACAATATCCCAGTCTGAATCACCAAATACAGAGACTATTTTGTTTCGGTGGTGTATGCTGCACTGTAGGCAAAAGTCAACCAGAGTTTCATATTGAATCAGGTTCCTATCTGTGGTTACTGGTTCCGAGAAGCGGGACCCAGTGGTGAGTCATAGTGAAGATGTAGGCCCCTATTTGGGATAGCACTGACTGACTCACAGCTCTTTACAGCTGTCCCATAGATACAGTTCCCAGCTACAACAGCCCATCGTTCATCCATGAGCTTCTCCACTAACACCATGCAATGCTCTCTCACTTTCTTCTTCCTGCCTTGACTGGCCAGCTGCAACTCTTTCTCTTGCTATGGATAGATGAGTTACGTTGCGTTTTAGGTCATTTTCAACAAAATATATATTTTTAAATGGTTAAGTACTTTACAGAGTTGTAGAATAATTGTTAATGACATACACAGCCATCTTCACATCTAATCTGTTAGTCAATGAGTTACAATACAAATTTCATAAGAACAAAGACAAAGCATGTATGACTGGAATATGGATTAGTCATATAGGGCAATACATTTCCAGAAAATATTCAATAGTATTTTTCTAAAAACGTAATGTATTAGTTGCACATGACTATTGAACAGGTTTACAGTAAGTACTATAAGATAAGCAAGCCAGTTGTTCATTTATTTGTATACTATATTGAATAAATGCATTCTATTCATGGCTGGACCACAAAACAGAGAGATGTCAGTCAGCTCCATGTGACATCGGTTTCAGACAGGAAACAACTGCAGTCCGAGTCATGAAGCCCAGCATACAATATACATCACAGTAAACCACACACTAAAATAAGCATGAATATCGCTGTGAAAGACTGTCAGTAAACAGCCTCTACATTTCCCCCACATTCACATTTTGGAAAAGGGCGTAGGAGATGTTGATGTCAATGTGTCAACAAGACTCACGTTGATTGGTGCCAGGTTGATGCTATCAACAGGCCACTTGTCACCACAGAAACCACAGTCTTTCATCTCAGATCAGTGTCTTGGAAATTTGATGCTTCTCTGCTCTAACTTTTATTTTCAAATCTTCAATTACCAGAACTGTGTCTGAGTGGAACTCCTGCAGTTTCTGTATGTGTAGATAGATTACAGGGAAATGTGTATGTATATTCTTTCACACTCCATAATACACCACCCACTTAACTCCCACATAAAATAATCACCTTCCTCCTATTACTCATTTGTGAATAAGCTAAAACGTTCAGACTTGTGATATTGCAACATGACACTTAGCAATATTATTTCCTATGATGATGACAAAACAAAATTGTGAATTTATGCCACAATGAACATACGCAAACCATAAACATAAAATACACTTATCAATAACAAACACTCGACTTTCGGTAGCCTCTGTACTTCACATTCCATTTAATTTTCTAATTGCAGAAATCATTCCCTTTAGATATATTTGTGTTTTTAAATTGTATGGCCACACATGAATTCAGACATATCAGAGAAGACATGCATGTGACTTCAGGTGACTTGTGGTTTTGTTATTTTACAACTTCTGTAAAGAAGAAGAAAACATACCATTTTTCAGAGAAAATTCACCCCTTACACAAGCCTAATAGTTGATATGCTTATTTGATTTTTGAAGAAATAGAGAACTGAAAGCAGTGGGGAAATGAAACACAAATAAGAAATTAAGGATGTGAGCGTACTGAAAGTGTCTCAAGCTGCCTGGAGTCCTTATGAGTGATAAATGACAGTGTCCCGTCTCACCTGGTTCAGTGTCCCCTCCACACCTCTGCCCTCCTCCCTGACTGGTCTCTTACTGGTGTCTCGCTCCCCTTCAGGATCTAATACTGCCACAGAACACAGGGGGAAAAAATCGTCACAACTATGCGAGAGCACACACCCTCCACTCCATACAGGGCATGTGTGAACTGTAAGCAAAGAATGGTGTATGTCCCATATTCATCATCAGGCAGACCAGGTGATCCAGAACAAGACACAATAAAACCCTTCCTATGTGAAAGGCTGATTCTGTAGTTCCCCTATGGTTGCATTTCCAGTCATGTGCCAGCAGCAAGAAAGAGTGGACTTGTGATCTATTACTGAATATTTTGTAAACTAACACACACTCCAGTACCGACAAAAGAAAATTCAGTTCTAATATAAAACCACATGGTTACAAAACCACTTCCTGCTTATGAGTCTAACCGCAGTTATGTGGTACCCTTCCTGATATGAAAGCATTACAACATGAATGAAAATGAGAAATGTAATGTAAAAGGCATACAGTTTTATTTGGTTTTCAGTTTTTCATTTGCATGTGTTGGTGAATAAACGAAAACAAATGATCATACACCAAACCCAAGACCAAATCCCTCCATCATTTTTAGGTACAACATGTCATTGTTAGCTGCCAGAGAAAAACCTTATTACTGATCCGAATGTATAAGACATAAAAAGGTTGAAAGCGAATCGGTCCATGTTCCATCCTGACAACTGTCAAACGTATTTGTCATTGTCCATGAACTGTGAACAACCACATTCTTATCTCTTCCTCACCCAATATATGCTTCTCTTTCGAGATCAGCCATTTCCTGAGCTGTGGTTTACAGCATGAATCATGCTTTCTATAGAACTTCTCTATTTCATCTGTTCAAATATGTACTTTGGTCAATGTATGAAGGACTTTTTTAAAGAAAAAGATATGTAATTGAGGTACTTCCAATGAATCACAAGTATTTTTTCTATCTCATTCAAATTAATCTACAGTTTAAAGTAACCTGCTTAAGTCTTGATAAATTGCAATTGACCATATCTGGGTTGTATTCCAGTGTTATAAGCTCCAAACCAGTCATTAGGAATGCTACTAATATTTCTATATTGCTTGAATAAGGCATTTCAAATGTTTCTGCTTAGTGCTTTTTATTAAACGAAAAAGTTAATTTAGTATACAAATTATAACATTTGCATAAACTTCCCTTGTCATGTATGAACGTACGTACATGCATGTAATTTATGTCTCTATTAAAAAAAACTTTGTCAGTTAACTTGCATCCTTACAATATCCTACCTGCCCCAGGCAATGTAGCCTACCTTAAGCACAATTTCACAACCTCCCATCACATTTTATTTCGTGTTATTAAAATTTGAAAGTGTGATCGACGTTACTAAAAACAATAGGCTGTTGTCTGATTGCAAATGTTATTAAACAGTGCCACAATTTCCAGGCTACATCATCATTATAACTAAGTGTATTTGCCAAAACATTTAGATTATTCTCCAACTAAAACAATGAAAGCTGATGGTACTTAGCATTTAAAAAAAAATACTTACTCATTACAAAACAATACGTTGAATCCCGAAGATCGTTTACTTTGTTTCAGCACAACCTTATTCAAGAAGCGCCTCTAATTCAGCACACCTCGAAATAAGACGTCTTCAGTGGATCATCATTGGTTCGTCATGTCTCGGGGGACAGCAAGTGAGTCTGGGAGTTAGAGTTTTTGATAGCAGCTTTCTGAACACCTAATAATAGGCTCAAGGCACATTGAAGCACAGTTTTAATAATTGTTTACTCTCATGTAGCCTTTCTCAGATTGATTACCTGAGGCAATATTTTATGTGTTTTACTAGACTAGTCTACACAGATGAAAAAACAAAAACAGATTATATATTTGATCATTGTAGTCAAATCATTAAAAATCCAGACAGAAAATATTTACACAAGAAGCAATCTAATATCACACAGTCAAACTCTCAGTCATTTAGTAAGTTCACCATTCTGCGATTCTCACTGTTAATAAACATCGCACGGCGTTTCAACACAACGGCTTTTTATGTCATCATTTGATCTGATCAGTCAACGCCCCCAAAAAATTCTAAAGTAATCTAGTATCATTTCATTTCAATCCACATGTTGACCTAATAGCAATAAAAACATTTTGTCTAGATAGTCATTGAAATGAGCTAAGATTAGGCCTACATAAAAGCCCAAACAAAATCTGATATTTTGATATTTTCAACAAAACTGTCTCTACCACACTAAAATTTGCATTTCACCCATGGGAATGGTTTGCTGAATCATAATTTATCTATGCATAAAATTAGGAGGTATTCAATAAAAACCTAGCAAATCAAATACAGCTGTCAATATTGGTGCAGGATACTATTTATCCAGCTTTGCTCTAGAGACGTTTCAAATCTCAGTGAAATGCATAGGCCGTAGTCTTCCACTTGTTGAAGATAGAGCATGACATTTGGATATATGTTTAACCTTTAAATGTCAAAATAACAAACCTATCAGTTGGCTGGCCGGATCTCACAGGGAGTTTTTTGAGACAAAACACTTGTTTCACTGCTGTTTGAAATAAGGATGGGTGTAAAATAATTACCTTGATTCAACCCGCTACATTAATTCTTCCGTTTTATATACTAATGACTTGGGCAGGTGCTGAGCGCTCTCACAGAACTTAGCTTTTGTCACATCAAATAGTTAAGTAATACGTAATAACTGTATTTCGATTGTTACTGGTTCGTGCAATTGTGATATTGATGTCAGTTGATTAAATATGTAATTTGACTCACAATTTACTTTTATTAAGCTGATGAAAACATGAACATTTTTTATACACAAAATACATTGTGTACAAATCATTAGGAACACATGACATAGACTGACTGACCAGGTGAATCCAGGTGAAGGCTTTGATCCCTTACTGATGTCACTGGTTAAATCCACTTCAAATCAGTGTAGATTAAGGGGAGCAGACAGGTTAAAGAAGGATTTTTAAGCCTTGACAATTGACACATGGTTTTTGTATGTGTGCCATTCAGAAAGGTGAATGGCAATACAATGTATTTAAGTGCCTTTGAACAGGGTATGGTAGTAGGTGACAGGCACACCGGCATGAGTGTTTCATGCCCCAACAAATTGAGGTTGTTCTGAGGGCAAAAGGGGGTGCAACTCAATATTAAGAAGGTGTTCCTAATGTTTTGTACAGTTGAAGTCGGAAGTTTGCATACACTTAGATTGGATTCATTAAAAATTGTCTTTCAACCAATCCACAAATTTCTTGTTAACAAACTATAGTTTTGGCAAGTCGGTTAGGACATCTACTTTGTGCATGACACAAGTAATTTTTCCAACAATCGTTTACAGACAGATTACTTTATTTATAATTCACTGTATCACAATTCCAGTGGGTCAGAAGTTTACATACACTAAGTTGACTGTGCCTTTAAACAGCTTGGAAAATTCCAGAAAATGATTTCATGGCTTTAGAAGCTTCTGATAAGTTAAGTTACATAATTTGAGTCAATTGGAGGTGTACCTGTGGAGGTATTTCAAGGCCTACCTTCAAACTCATTGCCTCTTTGCTTCACATCATGGGAAAATCTAAAGAAATCAAGGCCTCAGAAAAAAAATGTAAACCTCCACAAGTCTGGATCATCCTTGGGAGCAATTTCCAAACGCCTGAAGGTACCACATTCATCTGTACAAACAATAGTATACAAGTATTAACACCATGGGACCACGCAGCTGTCATACCGCTCAGGAAAGAGACACATTCTGTCTCCTAGAAATGAATGTGCTTTGGTGTTAAAAGTACAAATCAATCCTAGAACAACAGCAAAGGATCTTGTGAAGATGCTGGAGGAAACAGGTACAAAAGTATCTATACAGTGCATTGCGAAAGTATTCGCCCCCCTTGAACTTTGTGACATTTTGCCACATTTCAGGCTTCAAACATAAAGATATAAAACTGTATTTTTTTGTGAAGAATCAACAACAAGTGGGACACAATCATGAAGTGGAACAACATTTATTGGATATTTCTAACTTTTTTAACAAATCAAAAACTGAAAAATTGGGCGTGCAAAATTATTCAGCCCCCTTAAGTTAATACTTTGTAGCGCCACCTTTTGCTGCGATTACAGCTGTAAGTCGCTTGGGGTATGTCTCTATCAGTTTTGCACATCGAGAGACTGAATTTTTTTCCCATTCCTCTTTGCAAAACAGCTCGAGCTCAGTGAGGTTGGATGGAGAGCATTTGTGAACAGCAGTTTTCAGTTCTTTCCACAGATTCTCGATTGGATTCAGGTCTGGACTTTGACTTGGCCATTCTAACACCTGGATATGTTTATTTTTGAACCATTCCATTGTAGATTTTGCTTTATGTTTTGGATCATTGTCTTGTTGGAAGACAAATCTCTGTCCCAGTCTCAGGTCTTTTGTAGACTCCATCAGGTTTTCTTCCAGAATGGTCCTGTATTTGGCTCCATCCATCTTCCCATCAATTTTAACCATCTTCCCTGTCCCTGCTGAAGAAAAGCAGGCCCAAACCATGATGCTGCCACCACCATGTTTGACAGTGGGGATGGTGTGTTCAGCTGTGTTGCTTTTACGCCAAACATAACGTTTTGCATTGTTGCCAAAAAGTTCAATTTTGGTTTCATCTGACCAGAGCACCTTCTTCCACTTGTTTGGTGTGTCTCCCAGGTGGCTTGTGGAAAACTTTAAACACCACTTTTTATGGATATCTTTAAGAAATGGCTTTCTTCTTGCCACTCTTCCATAAAGGCCAGATTTGTGCAATATACGACTGATTGTTGTCCTATGGACAGAGTCTCCCACCTCAGCTGTAGATCTCTGCAGTTCATCCAGAGTGATCATGGGCCTCTTGGCTGCATCTCTGATCAGTCTTCTCCTTGTATGAGCTGAAAGTTTAGAGGGACGGCCAGGTCTTGGTAGATTTGCAGTGGTCTGATACTCCTTCCATTTCAATATTATCGCTTGCACAGTGCTCCTTGGGATGTTTAAAGCTTGGGAAATCTTTTTGTATCCAAATCCGGCTTTAAACTTCTTCACAACAGTATCTCGGACCTGCCTGGTGTGTTCCTTGTTCTTCATGATGCTCTCTGCGCTTTTGACAGACCTCTGAGACTATCACAGTGCAGGTACATTTATACGGAGACTTGATTACACACAGGTGGATTGTATTTATCATCATTAGTCATTTAGGTCAACATTGGATCATTCAGAGATCCTCACTGAACTTCTGGAGAGAGTTTGCTGCACTGAAAGTAAAGGGGCTGAATAATTTTGCACGCCCAATTTTTCAGTTTTTGATTTGTTAAAAAAGTTAGAAATATCCAATAAATGTCGTTCCACTTCATGATTGTGTCCCACTTGTTGTTGATTCTTCACAAAAAATACAGTTTTATATCTTTATGTTTGAAGCCTGAAATGTGGCAAAAGGTTGCAAAGTTCAAGGGGGCCGAATACTTTCGCAAGGCACTGTATTTCCACAGTAAAACGAGTCCTATATCGACATAACCTGAAAGGCAGCTCAGCAAGGAAGAAGCCACTGCTCCAAAACCGCCGTAAAAAAGCCAGACTACGGTTTGCAACTGCACATGGGGACAAGATCGTACTTTTTGGAGAAAAGTACTCTGGTCTGATGAAACAAAAATAGAACTGTTTGGCCATAATGACCATGGTTTTGTTTGGAGGAAAAGGGGAGGCTTGCCAGCCGAAGAACACCATCCCAACCGTGAAGCACTGGGGTGGCAGCATCATGTTGTGGGGGTGCTTTGCTGCAGGAGCGACTGGTGCACTTCAGAAAATATATGACATCATGAGGGAAAAAATGATGTGGATAAATTGAAGCAACATCTCAAGACATCAGTCAGGAAGTTAAAGCTTGGTCGCAAATGGGTCTTCCAAATGGACAATGACTTCCAAAGTTATGGCAAAATGACTTAAGGACAACAACGTCAAGGCATTGGAGTGGCCATCACAAAGCCCTGACCGCAATCCTATAGAAAATTTGTGGGCAGAACTGAAAAAGCGTGTACAAGCAAGGAAGCCTACAAACCTGACTCAGTCACACCAGCTCTGTCAGGAGGAATGGGCCAAGATTCACACAACTTATTGCAGGAAGCTTGTGGAAGGCTACCCGAAAAGTTTGACCCAAGTTAAACAATTTAAAGGCAATGCTACCATATACTAATTGAGTGTATGTAAACTTCTGACCCACTGGGAATGTGATGAAAGAACTAAAAGCTGAAATAAATCCTTCTCTCTACTATTATTCTGATCGAAGACAAGGAATTTTTACTAGGATTAAATGTCAGGAATTGTGAAAAACTTTAAATGTAAAAAATAAATAAATAAATAAATAAAAGTTTAAATGTATTTGGCTAAGGTGTATGTAAACTTCCAACTTCAACTGTACATACATGATAGCATTCAAATAGATACAACTCAAATAGATACAATGCATTGGGAAAGTATTCATACCCCTTGACTTTTTCCACATTTTGTTAAGTCACAGCCTAATTCTAAAATTGATTAAATAGTTTTTTCCCTCATCCATCTACACATAATACCCCATAATGACAAAGAAAAAACAGGTTTTTAGAATTTTTTGCAAAGGTATAAAAATATATATTTTTTAAATATCACATTTACATAAGAATTCAGACCCTTTAGTCAGTACTTTGTTGAAGCACATTTGGCAGAGATAACAGCCTCGAGTCTTCTTGGGCATGACACTACAAGCTTGGCACACCTGTATTTGGGGAGTTTCAATGGTTAAATTCCGGGCTCTGGCTGGGCCACTCAAGGACATTCAGTGACTTATCCTGAAGCCACTCCTTGCGTTGTCTTGGCTGTGTGCTAAGGGTCATTGTCCTGTTGGAAGGTGAACCTTCGCCCCAGTCTGAGGTCATGAGTGCTCTGGAGCAGGTTTTCATCAAGGATCTCTCTGTACTTTGCTCTGTTCATCTTTCCCACGATCCTGACTAGTCTCCCCACAGTATGATGCTGCCACCACCATGCTTCACCGTAGGGATGGTGCAAGGTTTCCTCCAGACGTGACGCTTGGCATTCAGGCCAAAGAGTTCCATCTTGGTTACATCAGACCAGAGAATTTTGTTTCTAATGGGCTGAGAGTCCTTTAGGTGCCTTTTGGCAAACTCCAAGCGGGCTGTCATGTGCCTTTTACTGAGGAGTGGCTTCCATCTGGCCACTCTACCATAAAGGCCTGATTGATGAAGTGCTGCAGAGATGGTTGTCCTTCTGGAAGGTTCTCCCATCTCCAAAGAGGAACACTGGAGCTCTGTCAGAGTGGTTCTTGGTCACCTCCCTGACCAAGGCCCTTCTCCCCCGATTTCTGTTTGGCCAGGCAGCCAGCTCTAGGAAGAGTCTTGGTGGTTCTAAACTTCTTCCATTTAAGAATGATGGCGGCCATTGTGTTCTTGGGGACCTTCAATGCTGCAGACATTTTTTGGTACCCTTCCCCAGATCTGTGCCCTGACACAATCCTGTCTCGGATCTCTACAGACAATTCCTTCGACCTCATGGTTTGGTTTTTGCTCTGACATGCACTGTCAACTGAGGGACCTTATATAGACAGGTGTGTGCCTTTCCAAATCATGTCCAATCAATTTAATCTACCACAGGTGGACTGCAATTAAGTTGTAGAAACATCTCAAGGATGATCCATGGAAATAGGATGCACTTGAGCTCTTTCTCGAGTCTTTTAGCAGAGAGTCTAAATACTTACTGTCAGGTCTATAAATATTTGGACATTGACCAATTTATTATTATTTTAGCTGTCTACAACATCATATACCAAAGCATATTGGAGTTGAATGAATATGAGCTGAAAGTGCAGACTTTGAGCTTTAATTTGAGGGTATTTACATCCAAATCGGGTGGACAGCATAGCAATTACAACACTTTTTATATGTGGTCCCCCCCTTTTTAAGGGACCAAAAGTAAATGGACATTTGGCTGCTTAGCTGTTCCATGGCCAGGTGTGTGTTATTCCCTCATTATTTCATTTAAAAGTAAGCAGATGAAAGGTCTAGAGTTGATATCAAGTGTGGCATTCCGAATCTGTTGCTGTTAACCCTCAATATGAAGTCCAAAGAGCTGTCACTGCCAGTGATGCAAGCCATCATTAGGCTGAAAAATCTAAACAAACAAATCAGAGAGATAGCAAAAACATTAGGTGTGGACAAATAAACTATTTGGTACATTCTTAAAAAGAAAGAACACACTGGTGAACTCAGGAACACAAAAAGGCCCGGAAGACCACGGAAAACAACTGTGGTGGATGACAGAATAACTCTTTCCCTGGTGAATAAAAACCCCTTACCAACAGTTGTCCAGATCAAGAATACCCTCCAGGAGGCAGGCGTATCTGTGTCAAAGTCAACAATCAAGAGACTTCACCAGAGTAAATACAGACGGTTTACCACTAGATGTAAACCATGGTAAGCCTCAAAAAGAGGAATACCAGATTAGTTTGCCAAAAAACATCTAAAAAGCCTGTACAGTTCTGGAACAACATCCTATGGACAGGTGAGACAAAGATCAACTTGTATCAGAATGACGGGAAGAGAAGAGTATGAAGAAGGGAAGGAACTGCTCATGATCCGAAGCATACCACCTCATCTGTGAAGCATGGCGGAGGTAGTGTTATGGCGTGGGCATGTATGGCTGCCAATAGAACTGGTTCCCTTGTATTTATTGATGGGGACTATTGACAAAAGCAGCAGGATGAATTCTGAAGTGTTTAGGGTTATATTATCTGCTCAGATTCAGCCAAATGCTTCAAAACTCATTGGATGGCCCTTCACAGTGCAATACCCAATACTTTTTTAAGGCAAAGAAGTGGAATGTTCTGCAATGGCCAAGTCATTCACCTGACCTGAATCCAATTGAGCATACATTTCACTTGCTGATGGCAAAACTGAAAGCAAAACACCCCAAGAACAAGCAGGTACTGAAGATAGCTGCAGTAAAGGTCTGGCAGAGCATCACCGGAGAAGAAACCCAGCATCTAGTGATGTCTATTTAGATTTTTGATTGGTTTAATTTGGATCTCTTTTTGTCCCCATTTGGACTAATCTTCCAAAAGTCCTTAAACATTAAAATACCATTTATAATACGAACACATTTTCACATATAACACACTATTTATTACAAACATACATAACATACTAACACAATGACCCAATAAATACTCAATCTAAAAAATATTGATTCTTCATCTACTATAGTCCCACAACATTTCTATGAATTATATTTAAGTTGTTTTAAAATAATGTTTAAATGTATATATTGAAAGGTTTCTAGTTTGCTCAGTTAATTTATTCCATTTCTTTATTGCTCTAAATCGAAATGTTATTTTGCCCATTTCTCTTTTCTGTCTGGATAATGCATAGATGGTGGACAGTCTATTCCTAGTATTTACGGAATGTCTGTCTCTTACCAACTGAATACCATTATGAATAGAACTTGGCCGTTTTATATTATGTATATTATGAAATAAAATAAGCATGTTTTTTTCAATTATCCTGTCGATTGACGACCAACCAAGAACACTGCGCATGACTGCAACAGAAGAACCATATCTCCACCTTAAAACAATCCTTGGGTTCCAAGTCTATGGGTTCTAGACTTCAGGCAGTCCTTGACTGCAAAGGATTTGCAACCAAATATTAAAACTCACAATTTAATTCATGATTGTTAGTTTGTCCAATTACGTTTGAGCCCCTACAATTGGCAGGCTATGTATAAAAATGGTTGTAATTCCTACACGGTTCATACAATCATTTTGACAAAACTCAATTAAAGACAAAACTTCAATTAAAGATGAAA
This sequence comes from Oncorhynchus clarkii lewisi, assembly GCF_045791955.1. Classification (NCBI taxonomy): domain Eukaryota; kingdom Metazoa; phylum Chordata; class Actinopteri; order Salmoniformes; family Salmonidae; genus Oncorhynchus; species Oncorhynchus clarkii. The sequence goes on from NC_092176.1 coordinate 18,451,637, forward strand.
GTCTACACTTAAAGCACAACTTGATTGTTTCCTTTCAAATCCATTGTGGTGGTGTACAAAGCTAAAATGATGCAAATTGTGTCACTATCCAAATACCTTATTTACATAGTCTTACATTTGTAAAAATGTCATAAAAAAAGATGTTCTTCGCTTTGTCATTATAGGGTATTGTGTGTAGATTGATGAGCGAAAAAAATTGTTTAATCCATTTTAGAATAAGGCTGTAACATAACAACGTGGAAAAAGTCAAGGGGTCTGAATACTTTCTGAATGCATGTAAATCTTAGAGACATAATGCATGCCACATGACATATTCATGTTAATACCAAGTTAAACTGAGCGTTTACAGTGAGAAATTCAATGTAAAAGATCCCATGACATTTATCTCAGCCTTTCAGTGAAGAGGGTCAGTAGACTGTTAACAGAAACAGTTCAGAATTTGTTTTGCCATTCCTATCAGAACAGTCTCTGGGTTTGACTCACAGAACAGTCTCTAGGTTTGGAACCCATCATCAAATGGCCTTTCTAGTTACACTTTGTATTCTACCGTTAGAAAACAAATATAGGCCTATACTTTCAGTTCTTCATTTTTCGTGTGACTTTAGGTTTCTTTTAAGTTTCAGCCATTTTCAGTAACATGATGAACTAATAATTTTAGAAAGTGCACTTTGTGAGGCTTTAAGGCATGTCTTTTCAGTTGAGGGAAAAAAAGTGAGATCTTAAACGATGGGAAAAAAACGTTAACTTAAAACTGGCCGTTCATGTGAAACTGAAACTGAGGTAATAACAAAAATCCCCAGCCGTTACCTTTATGTTCTCATTCCAGGAAACTGCTTATATATAGAAATATCACAGCTAAAGTTTATTATGTATGAGACTAAAAGTGATACTCCTAACTGTAGCAACAGTATCAAACAGCTCCTTGAATGTCCCCAATGCTTTCACTCCTTTCACACCATTCTATTCTATCAGCTAGCTACTACTGCCCTCCCATGTTTAAATCAACTTACTGCCGCCACAACCAACATTTACAAAAGATGCCGTAAGACTTACACATTTTACTTGAACTCTTTTATTATGACGAAAGTATTTGCATTACAATATACTCTTGAAAAACAAGGACAACGGATACATCATGCACCTTGAAATTACAGTGACCCTTTTTAATCATTTTTTTTATCTTTATTTAAAGTGACAATGTCCCACAAACTTTTTATTGCAATGATTTCATTATAAGTTAAAAAAAGCAGGGAAGTTGCATAACAGTTATGAAGTTTCCACACAGATTAGAATGAGAGAAAGCACTTTCCAGAGGACAGCATCATCACCCCACTACTTTATCCTCATTTGGCACTCTCACATGATAACAGCATCTGATCATTGCTCTCTTAAGCCTGCTAAATTAAGCCATTCACAGACCTGTATTTTGATGAAAGCTGGACTGTGAAAGACAGGTTAAGCAGAGACAAATTGTACCCAAGACACAGATATGACAAGACGATTCAACAACACGACAGGAAAGATTACTCATGCCTTGTTTCGTGTAACTGGTCCCTGAAACAGTCAGTCATTAAAATTCTCTAGGGGCAAAAGAGGGCAGAGGGAGGGAGGGGATGGGGACAAGCTCTGTAGCATAATCATTACATATTTTTTTTTAAATAATACTTTTGCACAAGGATATGATGATTGTGTCATTTTCACCCCCATCTTTTCTTGAATTCAGCCACACAGGAGAGCACAGCAAATATAGAACATTTTGGTTTTCTAATATTCAACTGCAATACCAAACTATGGTTTGAAATTCACGCAGGATTATTTAAGCAAACTCACATAAAATGTCAGTCTGAGGAAAAGGCAAAAAATATATATATATTTGGTACCGTTATGTGAGCTATGAAATGTTATTATCCTGAACATGACATGAGTGAATGATACAAATAACAAAAAAAAAGTACACCTGGAACAAAACTGGCTTCACTTTTTAAGACATGTGATGTACAAGTGGTATTAATGTTCACAATGGAATCTTGAATTGAAACATTTTTAAAAAGTCTGACAATTTACTGCATCACAGAAGGTAAGAGATTCAGTTTGGGATTTCATCAAAACCTAAACAATGCCACCTAAGTTCTCACAACATAAATTACATTTCTCTCATCAACAGGGATAGATTTGAGCACCCCCTGGTCACTGTTCATACATTGGTCCATAATGTGAAGGATACAGTTCAGCAATAGACTCTGAAAAGTTCACTGTTGAGTTACTTCTGACATGCTGTGTTCTGGAGCTAGCTGTTTTCCTACTGCCAAATTCTTCTGGGGGGGGGGGGGGGGGTTCTCTTTTGCCTCCTATATGCTGATCTAGTGAGCGGGCAAGGTATGGACTTAGACCAGCTCCACGTAATTGGCTGGGAACATTCCAAAATGACCGTCTGGGCCATAGCCCCGCCACCAGCCCTCGTCAATCATCTCGATGCCATTGAGGATGTCATCAGGATCGAAGGAAATCTCTGTCTCATCAGCTGTGGAATGAAAAGAGCAATACCTTAGATCACCATGTCCATTCGGATATCTGTTACTGTATTATTGTAAGGTGTCTATTCCGTCGCCAATGTTTCCCTGATTTCGTGAACCCCACTTAAAAAAAACAGGAAGTATGTAGAAAGGATAAAGGACCTATATATTATTTTATAAGACAATATTTGAGAACTCACCAAAATAAAAACGAGAGAATCATAAATTCCCAAAATGTCATGCCATGTGGCTCCCATTGATGTTGTTATGTTTGAATCACCCAGATAGCATAAAAACAAGGCATAAGACATTGCAAAGTGTAGAATTGCAGGAAATTAGTTTTGAAACTGCAGTTTCTCTCAGCCCCATGGCAAAATGTGTAGAATTTCAGGAAATTAGCTTTAAAACAGAAACATTGTCAATGGGGCCAAGAAGAGTGCCTCTAAAACCATGCTGCCGCCGCCGCCCCCCCCCCACAAATTTGCCACAGTTGTTGAAAAAATCCTAGGGTAATAACCACTGCTCACTGACTGCCAGTTTCCATCTAGCAGTTTCACCCACATTCTCCATGTGGGAAATACATCACGGTTACACATTGTTCACACAGAGAACCAGTTCAGTGGGCAGAGTGTCTACTGTAAATTGTCAGTAGGCCGTGACTAACAATGCTTACCAGCTTGGTAGTCGTATAGAGCCCTGGCACAGACGCCTCGGTCGGTCTTCTTTGCAGCCACCTCATTCGTGTTCTCTTCCACCTGAGCGAACAACAAGGGGTGCTATACCTCTGAGAATGCTCTTCACATTTAAGTCCAAGCGCACATTTTTACCAAAGTCCTCTGGACTTAAATGGTATTTCAATAATGATTCTGATAAAAAAAAGTATACTATTGCTGTTTACAAATAATGAATCTCACTGCTCATGTGCTGACAAATATTTACCTCTGGGGGCTCCTCATAGAGGTTGTTTTGGGCTGGCTCTGTGGCATGGTTGTGCTCAGTGGGAGCTGCCGTTGCCTTTACTGAAACAGAAAAAGTACATTGTCTTTCTACCTTTCTACCAGCAGGTGGCAGCAGCAACACCAGGGATCCAGAGTACAAAGTAATTATGAAGTGTCCAGAGAAAGGGCCATGATGAAACACAGATGAGAGATGAATCTGACTGTTGTGGGTTCAGACTGAGGTGTGTGGGGAGCAGGGCCCACCTTCATCTTGCCACTGATCCTCAGGGGTTGCATCCTGCTCATCCAAGCACTCAGATTGGGATGGCTCACCCACACTGGGAGTGGATTCATCCACAACGGGCTCATCCACACTGGGTTCTTATTATGACACAATTATGACACACAAATGATATACGAGCACAGATACACACAGTGTACAAACATACTAAAGCATGCACTCAAATATTCAGACACTGAATAATTATAAAACCATCTGTCAAGTCTCATGGAAAACAACAAGACACTGAATGAGATTGATGATGTACAGTGATCTAATGATGGACATGGCCTATGAGCCATGAGGGTGATATTTCAATTTAACAACAAGAGATGAAAGGGAGTAGCATCAGGTCAATCATTTAGATTGATGGATTTAAAGCGAGTAGCATCAGGTAGGTATTTGACCAAAACACAAACATAGCAATTGTATGTCACTCAGTCACCTACGTGTGAAGTATGTGTGTGTGGGGAAAGGGTCAGTTTGTGTCAGCAGTATGAGTGAACTCAGACCTGCAGCAGGGACAGGAGAGGCGGAGCCTGTGGGCAGAGGGGAGGCTTGGCGCAGGGGCAAGCGGGACGGCTCGGGCTCGCATGGTTGCTTAGAGAGAAAAGGGCTGTTCAAACGCCCTGAGAAACACACACCAGAGCAGACAGACAGGTTGGCCGGGAAGGTTACCCAGCAGAGCAGAGACAACACAAAGCAGATGTGGACTAGAGACAAGATGTGATATGAGACAATGAGTTAAAGTTGATGAAGGCAGAGTAATGCGACAAGATTCGCCTCCTGCATGTTTCAACATGGCCCAGACAATCCCCTGATCTCGCTGCAAGACCACATCCCCACCTGACAGAGCTAGAAAGCCCAGCTAGGAAACACTCATGGAAAAAACCATTTTAAGAACTACACTATGTATATAAACAGCAAACAGTTGTATTGAATTGGTGGCATACCTGGCTGGGGGCTGGCAGGGGTGTGGGCAGCAGCAGGGGTGTCGGTGTCTGCAGTGCTGGGGGCCATGCCCTTCTCTCTCTGCTTGAACATCTCTCTGGGGTTCATAGAGCGCTGAGAGATCAGGGAGGCCGCCTCCTGAAACACACCATGTGGTCAGACAGACACACTGGGTATTGTATAGCCATAGCAACATTCCAGATGTGTTCTTTATTAAAAGGGAACAATACCATCTACTGTATGCATAAAGGTGTTCTGAATGATGTTCAAATATGAGAAGTCATGACCACAGTAAATGGTAGTAGAGCAGAAAGAATGTACAAACAGGAAAATTAAGGTAAGTGAAGCTATGGGGAGTTCAGATTCAAGCAAGGAGCAGATTTGGTTGTGTCAATGGAAAGGGAAGCAGGAAACAGAGGGTTCTGAGTCACAGGGTATAGGGAACCTTTAAACAATTATTAAACCTACAGGGAGCCACAGTTAACTCACATTGGCTTTCTCTACAGATTCACCACGCTTCATCCCTTTCTTCTGAGCTGCCTGGAAGTCCTTCTCCTGCTCCTCCTGATGATGACGCACCACACATAATTCAACACTACCCACGAGGCTACGCCTACCGGTTCTGTATAGTTTGTTCTTGTGTTATACTTACGTCCTAAATGTGTGCCTTCACATTTAAAAACAGAATTTAGGTGGGGTGCAGACCTGAGTTCAAATATCTCAATTACTTTTATATACATTTCAAAGAAAGTGTTCAGATATTTTTTTGGGGAAAAAAACTAATAGTTGAATATTTGAATGCATTTGGAAATACACTTGGAAAGTATTGACATGTATTTTAAAATATACTGACTCAAATACACTCCCATGCTTTTAACCCAGGTATTTAAATAGTAGGCTATTTATAGGAAATTATTTGAAAATAATTCCAATAGAAGTAATTGAGTAAGTCTACATTATTTGAAAATATGTAGGCCTATTTAAATAACAAATACACATGTATTTGAACCCAGTTCTGGCAGGGTGCATGTTGCATAAACGGATCTGCTGCCCCCTACATGAGGATGAAACAGCAGTTAAACATAGCGGATTTGATTTGAATTCTCCTCAGTCAGCCGGCCTGTCCTACTGTGAGTCAGCAGACAACTCACCCATTGTTGTTTTTCATTGTCTCTGCTCTCAGCTTCCTGCTGTTGCTGGTACTTCCTGTTAAACAAATGGGAAAAGCAGACTTAATGGAAACCTGGCTGTCTTAATAAGGTCAACTCGATAAGATAACCACCTCCAGCTAAGTTTACTAACCACCATTTTACTCACTTCTGCTGGTCAATCATAGAGGCCCTCTCCTTGTCTCTCTTCTCTCTGAGAGTTGCCTCCTTGGCCTCTCGATCCTTCCGATCTTTCTCCAGCTTGTGTCGCTCTTCATCTGCCTTGCTGCGTTCCTCCCGCTGCCGCTTCTCCTCATCTTTCTGAGACACACAGAACACGAGACCAGGTTAGGGTATTCACTGTCATAAAGGACTATATAATCAGAACAAGCTGAGCAACACAAGCAAATCTAACCAGTATTTACATTTAAAATGTACATTTTTGTAATTCAGCAGACGCTCTTATCCAGAGTGACTCACAAATAGTTAATTCATCTTAAGATAACTAGGTGAGACAACATCACAATCGTTTCAAGTACATTTTCCCTCATGAGCAAAGTCAGTGCAAGTAGAAAAAGCATGTGAGAGTTATTTAAGATACTCTTCAGAGGTAGGTTTTCAAATGTTTTCAGAAGATGGGCAGGGACTCCGCTGTCCTTATTTTAGGGGGAAGCTTGTTCCACCATTGGGATGCCAGGACAGAGAAGAGTTTTGATTGGCTGAGTGGGAGCTGCCCTCCTGTAGGGGTGGGAGGGCCAAGAGACCAGAGGTGGCGTGCTCGGTTTGGGATATAGAGTTTGAGCATAGCTTGAAGGTAAGGAGGGGCTTCACATTGCTGCTATGTAGGCAAGTACCAGGGTCTGGAAGATGATGCAAGCGTCGACTGGACACCAGTGGCGTGTGTGGAGGACAATGCGACAAGGAGAACTAAGGAAGGTTGATGGCACAAGCGGGGAGCCCAGCCAACAGCGAGTTAGTTGCAGTATTCTACATGGGATATGACAAGTGCCTGGATTAGGACCTGCACCATTCCTGTGTGAGGTAGGGTCATACTCTACGGATGTTGTAGAGCATTAACCTGCTGGAGCCACGCCAAGGTTCTTTGCACTCTGGGAGGGGGACACCGTGGAGTCCCTGTAGTGGCAATAAGGTGTTGGGGCCGACTCACCTCTGCCTGCGCCCAGAAGTTGTCTTTATTGGTCCGTTTGATTTCAGACATGGCGTTGGTCTTCTGATACACAGAGCCCTGTCACAACAAAATACAAGCGTTAGTTAAACACAACAAAAAACTAATTGGCACTCCTAGACACCAACCCCCCACCTAGATCCAGTACTGACACAGCATGTCGGTTAATTATGCAGAGTTAACAGGCTTTAAACAGCCTGTCCTGGCCTGGCCTCTCTGGCTCCAGCCCTGGCCAACAATCATGAGCTCAACTAAGCCCCTGGATTCTACTGCACATGAGTCATTGTAAACAACCTGCTCTGCACATCACAACATCCAACATGTTGGAAACAAACCCACACTGAGAATCTCTCATCCGCAGCCTTGTGCAATGAATCTTACCAAAAATGTCCACAGGCAGACAAGTTATTAACCGAAACAAATTAGCTATGAGAGTATATCTGACCACAAAGCAAGTTGCCTAACAGTGCAACCTGCCTGTACAAAACATCTCTACAGACACTTCACATCTGATGAAACAAACTCAATGCATAACTAAAATGTTCTGATTTTAATTTCCAAAAGGATAAGATGAATTATTTGGTACGTACCACAGGTCCTTGAGGACCAGCGTCTCGGAACTTGTTGGACTCTTTGTGGAAGCTGTAGTTGGCCCCTGAGGCCTTGGCCACCTTTTGCATAATAGCCTCAGGTTCCACATCCTCCTCTGCACGGGCGTTTATTGTGACATGGGCTCCCTGGAGTTACAGCAGACATTTTAGCTACAAACAACACACATCACACATTACAGACAGATAAGGCCATGAAAGAGCTGTCCATAGGAGGGATATTTGATATCTGACAGCCACCACCCATAGGATTTGTTGACATGCAGTTAGCAAGGTGACTTTCATGATAACAACTGATAACAGACCACTTCAAGAGCTGATTCAGAAACCACAACCAATAATTTACCATAAGTAGTATCCAACTTCTGCTGAACTCTTAAACACTCAAAAGCTATTACTGGCACTAACAGGGGTGTCTACTCAGTCATTCCTGCAATTGTTCTTAATTTCATGTCCTGTTGAGGTTAGTATTGCAAGTGTACACATAAATACACTATATATGCACAAATGTATGTTGACACCCCTTCAAATTAGTGGATTAGACTATTTCAGCCACACCCATTGCTGACAGGTGTACAGCCATGAATACTGCCAATGTTTGACAATGGAGTTGAATGGCTTTACTGAAGAGCTCAGACTTTCTACGTGGCACCGTCACAGGATGCCACCTTTCCAACTAGTCAGTTCGTCAAATTTCTGCCCTGCTAGAGCTGACCCACTCAACTGTAAGTGCTGTTGTGAAGTGGAAACGTCTAGGAGCAACAATGGTTCATCCACGAGGTGGTAGGCCACACAATCTCACATAAAAGTGACAGCCAAGTGCTGAAGCTCGTAAAAATCCTCTGTCGTCGGTGGAAACACTCACTACAGAGTTCCAAACTGCCTCTGGGAGCAATGTCAGCAAAATAACTGTTCGTTGGGAGCTTCATGAAATGAGTTTCCAAGGCCGAGCAGCCGCACACAAGCCTAAGATCACCATGCGCAATGCCAAGCATCGGCTAGAGTGGTGTAAAGCTTGCCGCCATTGGACTCTGGAGCAGTGGAAATGCATTCTCTGGAGTGATTAATCATGCTTCACCATCTGGCAGTTCGAGGACAAATCTGGGTTTGGCAGATACCAGGAGAATGCTACCTGCCCCAAAGCAATAGTGCCAACTGTAAAGTTTGATGGATGGGGAATAATGGTCTGGGGCTATTTTTCATGGTTTGGGCTAGGCCCCTTCGTTCCAGTGAACAGAAATCATAACGCTACAGCATACAATGACATTCTAGATGATTCTGTGCTTCCAACTTTGTGGCAACAGTTTGGGGAAGGCCCTTTCCTGTTTCAGCATGACAATCCGTGGACAAAACGATGTCCATACAGAAATTATTTGTTGAGGTGAGTGTGGAAGAACTTGACTGGCCTGCAGAGCCCTGACCTCAACCCGATTGAACACCTTTGGGATGAATTGGAACACCTACTGAGAGCTAGGCCCAATCGTCCAACATCAGTAACCGGCCTCACTAATGCTCGTGGTTGAATGGAAGCAAGTTCCCTCAGCGATGTTACAACATCTAGTGGAAATCCTTCCAAGAAGAGTGGAGGCTGATATAGCATGAAAGGGGAGACCAACTCCATCAATGCCCATGATTTGGGAATGAGATGTTCAATGAGCAGGTGTCCACATACTACAGAATTACACTACATGACCAAAATAGTTAATGATCAAAATCAACTACAACATAAGCAGTCTGTATGGAGAAAATGCCTAGACCAGGGGTACTCAACTATTAGCCTATGAGGTCCGGAGCCTGCTGGTTCGGTTCTACCTGATAATGAATTGCACACACCTGGTGTCCCAGGTCTAAATCAGTCCCTAATTTGAAGGGAATAATTTTAAAAATGCATTGGAACTGGCTTCGAGGTCCAGAGTTAGAGTGGTCTAAACCATGCCAAATTATATTACCTTGAGAAAATTAGCTATGGAGCTGACATGATTGGCACATAGTCCTTTCCTGGCGTCTTTCACACCTTCTCCAGTCTGAAACACAAATACTCATAGGATTCATTCAACTTGACAACATGATTTACAAAATACAGAGGAGTGCCACCTTTGGAAGAAAAGGGAGTGTAGTGCAGCACTCACCCAGTTGATCAGGACGTATTTGCACAGGCCAGAGTTTGGGTCCTCGACACGACAGAAAGCGTACATTATTTTACCGCTGCTAAGTTCCTCCACCAGTTCCTCCAGTCCACCATCTGAAAACACCAGTATCAGGAATATTGTAGAATTTATGTTCTATGCAAAGTCTGTCATGTACATGACTGTCTAAGGCCTACATTATGTACACAATATATGGCAAATGACTCCCTTTTTCAACATGCTCTATTTTTGACAGTGTGTGTTGTAAGTAGGGTTGCAGATTTTGGGGAATATTCAGAGGTGGAAACTTTCCATGGGAATTAATACCATTTAAATGTATATGTTTTTTTTGCATTGGATATATTTACCATATGGCAACAGAAACAAACATTTGACCTTATCATAAGTAGACATAATTGCAAATGATTAAATCCTTCCAATAGGGGAAAAAATTGTTACAATTTGAACTTTTAATTAAATGAGTTGACTATTCACATGGGATGATTTCACTGAACAACAAAAGAAAGGGAATATTGAATGATCAGTCACATCTCCCAAAAACATTTTCAACATACACTACCATTCAAAAGTTTGGGGTCACTTAGAAATTCAAGTCTTTTAAAGAAAAGCACATTTGTTGTCCATTAAAATAACACAATTAATCAGAAATACAGTATAGACATTGTTAATGTATTGTAGCTGGAAACTGCTGATTTTTTTTGGAATATCGACATATCGGCCCATTATCAGCGACCATCACTCCTGTGTTCCAATGGCACGTTGTGTTAGCTAATCCAAGTTGATCATTTTAAAATGGCTAATTAATCATTAGAAAACCCTTTTGCAATTATGTTAGCAAAGCTGAAAACTGTTGTTCTGATTAAAGAAGCAATAAAACGGTCCTTCTTAAGACTAGTTGAGTGTCTGGAGCATCAGCATTTCTGGGTTCGATTACAGGCTCAAAATGGCCAGAAACAAAGACCTTTCTTCTGAAACTCATCAGTCTATTCTTGTTCTGAGAAATGAAGGCTATTCCATGCAAGAAATTACCAACAAACTGAAGACCTTGTACAACGCTGTGTAGTACTCCCTTCACAGAACAGCACTAACTGGCTCCAAACAGAATGGAAAGAGTGGGAGGCCCCGGTGCACAACTGAGCAAGAGAACAAGTACATTAGTGTCTAGTTTGAGAAACAGACATCTCAAGTCCTCAACTGGCAGCTTCATGAAATGAAGTGACACCATAGACCTTGTTGATCTCTGCACAAGACAGGATGCTCTTGCCAGCATACTTGGGGTCCAACATGTACGCGGCGGCGTGTATGGGCTTCAGGCAGAAGTCTTCACGTTTTTTGATGCATTTCAGAACTGCAGTTTCCTCTGCTTGGAGCAACAGTGAAGTGGGCAGGGTAGTACAGATTTCTTCTCTTACATCTGCAAGCAGAGTCTGAACATCAGACAGGATGGCATTGTCTCCCTCAAGCCATGCAATGGCTACTGCTATAGGTTTCAGGCTGCTTACCACTCTCTCCCAAAATACATCATCCAGGAGGATCCTCTTGATGGGGCTGTCCATATCGGCAGACTATGATATGACTATTTCTTGGAGAGACACCTTCCCCTCAAGGACTGTCAAACATGACACCACCACCCTAATGGGTGTTGCTGGGCAGCTTTAATGTGGTGCTCTTATTATTCTCACATTGCTGCTATAACTTGATGACCCTTCACATACCTAACCATTTCCTTGGCTCTCTTGTAGAGTGTATCCATTGTTTTCAGTGCCATGATGTCCTAGAGGAGCAGATTCAAATGGGTGTGATGTGAGGGTAGGACTCCTCCACTTAAGACCAAGCAGCCTTCATGTTCGCAGCATTGTCTGTCACCAGTGGAAATACCTTCTGTGGTCCAAGGTTATTGATAACTGCCGTCAGCTCATCTGCAATGTAGAGACCAGTGTGTCTATTGTCCCTTGTGTCTGTGCGCTTGTAGAATACTGGTTAGGTCTGGAGATGATGTAGTTAATTATTCCTTGTCCATTAACATTTGACCACCCACCAGAGATGATTGCAATACAGTCTGCTTTCTCTATGATTTGCTTGACCTTCACTTAAACTCTGTTGAACTCTGCATCCAGAAAATGAGTAGATAACGCATGTCTGGTTGGAGGGGTGTATGCTGGGCAAAGAACATTCAGAAATCTCTTCCAATACACCATGCCTGTGAGCATCAGAGGTGAACCAGTTGCATACACGGCTCAAGCAAGACATTCATCAGCATTTCTGACTACGTTCCTCCATTGAGTGAAAAAAACCTTCTGATTCTAGGAGAACCATGAGCTGTTGCTATCGATAGTGTCTGATTCATCCTTTTCACCTCGAATAGAAGTAGAGGGACTTTTGTCAGAGGTCGCTTGTTGTGAGAACTGAGGGAATTTGATGCACTTGGCCAGATGATTCAGCATCTTTCTTGCATTCTTCACATACGAGTTGGCACAGTTTTTGCAAATGTACACAGCTTTTCCTTCTACATTAGCTGTAGTGAAATGTCTCCACACATCAGATGGTGCCGCAGCATTTTCCTGTTAAGATTATAAAAATAATGAGTGAAAAAACCCTGAATACAATTCCATATGCAGATAAATAGTTAAGCAGTTAGATTAAACAACTCCTTTGCAAAATGTTTTAAAATGAAACATGTATGGAAACAGGTGAATTAACACTCCTCAATTAGCAGGCTCAAGCAATCTAAAACCTACATGGTAGCAAAAACTAACCATGAGAAATTGTTAACAAGTTAGAAATTATTTAAACACACTTTGCTGTAGGCTACTATTTATGACATGCAAAAAATCATGCATATCATATAAAATATATTCACCCCACCCAGTATTGTAATCAAAACTTACCAGAAAGCATGGAGTCCTTGGCTCAGACAGTGTAGTAGTGTGGGCTCAATAGCATCTCAGTGTGCAAGATCTTGAGCATCAGCTGTACATGTGATGGAAGAATGCACTGTGCATGCAGAGGGTTGCAATTCCATTGAATTGGGGATAGTTTAACCAAAATATGCCACAAGACCTAGAATTGACTTGTGTATCCCACAAAAAAAGGTTCACTGTTGTTATAAGCTAACTTTTTTTGATGAATTTCTGCAAAATTCCCCAAATTCCAGGCCGGAATTTTACTGCAAAGTTTCCAACCCTTTGCAACCATAGTTGTAAGTATCTTGATTAATCACCCTGCCCCCCAAAAAGGTGAATACACCAGCGGAAGCCTTTTTGTATACCACGTCAATTAATTATCAGATCTATGCAGAAACAGAGTGCTTATTTTCTTTATATTCCTGTAGTCACATGTTGAAGTGTCCTGGGGCAAGGATTCTTTTTGGGATTTTCATGTACCTCAGTCAAGCACCTGATTTTCTTATTTTTCAATCTTGGCTAAAGCGCAATTGGGTACACTTTCTACTTAATGATAGCTACTTTGAGGAAATTTGTTTGCCAACTTAATATGACTGACATGTGGTCATCTCACCTTGCTACCTTAAAATTAATGCACTAACTCTAAACTAAGTCGCTCTGGATAAGAGCGTCTGCTAAATGACTAAAATGTAAATGTTTTCCCCTACTACATTACACATGCTTGGTTATCTTTCTTTTCACATATGCAAATAGTTATCTTCTGAAAGAAAACTGTCTGGGAGACTTACCCAAACAATAAAAATGTGTCACTACTGCAAAAGATTAACATTTACCTTTGCTTGCATCTTTTAAATTGCCTTACTGTGCTTTGAGAGCAATTCAGTGGCACACCTTAAGTGAGGGTGATGATCTCAGACAACATTGCAGACTCGATACCAGACAGAATACATTTACATGTTGGAGCCTTTCTTGGATTCTGTCTACCACACTCACCTCCCTTCTCTGCCAATCGTATATCATTAGTGTTCCCCTCGTAGGTGAACAAGGCCCTGCAGAGAAGAACGCCAGGTTACAGGATCACACAACCATTGCAAAATTGTAGATTGGTAGCCTAATAAGCAGTTTAAATAGACTGTCAGCATCAGTATTCACAACAAAACTTAGCAAGCTATTGCAGAATATCATCCTGAAGCAACCTGGCTAAGTGATGTGCCTTACTCAAAACATGACACTTGATTGAACTGCATAACTTCGGCTCGTAACCACTAAAGCTGCAATATGTAACTTTTTGGGTGACCCACCAAATTCACATTGAAAAGTGAGATAGATCTATCATCCTCATTGAAAGCAAGTCAAATAAGCGGTAGATCTGTTCCATTTCATGATAGCCAAATTGGTAGTTACAGTCTTGTCCCATCGCGGCAACTCCCGTACGGAGGCGAAGGTCGAGAGCCATACATCCTCTGACACACAACCCTGCCAAGCCGCACTGCTTCTTGACACTGATCTCTTAACCTGGAAGCCAGCTGCACCAATGTGTTAGAGGAAACACCATACAACTGGCAACCGAAATCAGCGCGCATGTGCCAGGCCCTCCACAGGAGTTGCTAGAGCGCAATGGGACAAGTAAATCCCAGCCAGCCAAACCCTCCCCTAACCCAGGTGATGCGGGGCCAATTGTGCCTCATTGGTCTCCCGGTCTCGACACAGCCCGGGATCAAACCGGGTCTTTAAAGATGCCTCAAGCACCACAATGCAGTGCCTTAGACCACTGCACCACTCTGGAGTCTATGTGAGCCAATTCTATGCTTCCCGTTCTTAAGTTTCATTTTTGCATCTTTTACTTTTGGTTTTGTACATCAGCTTCAAAGAGCTGAAAATACTATATTTTCGGTTCAGATGGTACACTATACTTGCTTGTATTGTCACATATACTGAAATTAGGCAAACTATTAGAATTTGAACTAACAGGAAATGGCGGAGCGATTTCAGCTTAGTGCAACTTAGTGTGCAAAATGTAGAGCTTTTGTAGAGCTATGTATACCAAACAAAAATATGTAAAGTGTTGGTCCCATGTTTCATGAGCTGAAATATTCCAGAAATGTTCCATACTCACAAAATGCTTATTGCTTTAAAAGTTGTGCACAATTTTCTTTACATCCCTGTTAGTGAGCATTTCTCCTTTGCCAAGATAATCCATCTACCTAACAGGTGTAGCATATCAAGAAGCTGATTAAATAGCATGATCATTACAAGTGCACTTTGTGCTGGGGACAATAAAATATCACTTTTAAAAAAATGTGCAAGTTGTATCACAATACCACAGATGCCTAAAGCTGAGGGAGCGTGCAATTGGCATACTGACTGCAGGAATGTCCACCAGAGCTGTTGCCAGAGAATTTAATGTTAATTTCTCTACCATAAGTCACCTCCAATGTCATTTTAGAGAATTTGGCATACATCCAACCGGCCTCACAACATGTAACCAAGCCAGCTCAGGACCTCCACATTCAGCTTCTTCACCTGTGGCATCATCTGAGACCAACCATTCGGACGGACAGCTGATGAAACTGTGGGTTTGCACAACCAAATTATTTCTGCACAAACCGTCAAACCGTCTCAGGGAAGCTCATCTGTGTGCCCGTCGTCCTCACCAGGGTCTTGACCTGACTGTGGCATAAAGTGTCATAACCGACTTCAGTGGAGAAATGCTCACCTTCGACAGCCACTGACAAGCTGGAGAAGTGTGCTCTTTACAGATGAATCTCGGTTTCAACTGTACCGGGCAGATGGCAGACATGTGGGAAGCCGTTTGCTGATGTCAATGTTGTGAACAGAGTGCCCCATGGTGGCGTTATAGTATGGGCAGGCATAAGCTATGGACAATGAACACAATTGCATTTTAATTCGATGGAAACTTAAATGCATAGATACCATGAGATCCTGAAGCCCATTGTCGTGCCAGTCATCCTCTCATGTTTCAGCATGATAATGCATAGCCCTGTACACAATTCCTGGAAGCTGAAAATGTCCCCATTGTTTCATAGTCTGCATACTCACTAGACATGTCAACCATTGAGCATGTTTGGCATGCTCTGCATCGACGTGTACAACAGCATGTTCAAGTTCCAGCCAATATCAGCAACTTCGCACAGCCATTGAAGAGGAGTGGAACAACATTCCACAATCAACAGCCTTATCAACTCTATGCAAAGGATATGTGTCACGCTGCATGAGACACATAGTGGTCACACCTGGTTCTGATCCATGCCCCTACATTTTTTTTAAAGGTATCTGTGACTAACAGATGCATACCTATATTCCCAGGCATGTGAAATTCATAGCTTAGGGCCGAATTAGTTAATTTCAATTATTTTTTTACTGAGACTCAGTAAAATCTTTGAAATTGTTGCGTTTATTTTTGTTCGGTGTAATGATATGGTGAGAAATGTCTAAAAACACTTATGAGAGCTTCCTCTTTTAGTTAGTCAAGTCTGGTCCCTATGCCATGGTTGAGCTAAATAACTTTAAATTCAGCAACAGGATGTGTGCGAAGACTAAAACCCTCTGGGTTTGATAAACCGTCTTGACAACTAAAGCAGGTTAATTCAGGTAATCTAAACACCTACACCAACAGGTTTTATTTGAAGTGACACAGAAAATTAACTTGATGCTCCAGAAACGTATTTTCTCTAGTACAAATTCGGACTAACTAGCTACTGTAGCTAGCTAACATTAGCCAAATGAGTTAGCTGCATACAAGTTTAGGCATTGCAATGTGAATGAATCCAATAAAAGAAAACGAAAACAGGTAACTCAAATAGGCTAACAGTCATGTTATATAGCACCATCATTAACTAGTTAGCTAACGTTAGATAGCTACTTAACAAGCTAAGGAAATTGCCAGACTACAAGGTCATCAGATTTACCTCGACGAAACATGGCAATAATCATCATACTGCTTCGTTGTAACACAATTCATTTTCATTGCACAACTAGCGAGCTAGTTAACTGATATGATAGCTAAGTACGGGGGGAAATAAATGTTAGCTAGGGAGCTAGCTACTTAAACATAGCGGATGCAACATGTTATGGCGAGGCAATTAAAGCTAGCTACCGTCCTTACCAGTTGGTGTTGGATTTCTCATCTACAACCTCTTTGTAAGCATTTGTCAGGGAAATTCCGTTTTTACTTAAGTTCACTGCCATCTTTCTTTCGCTCAAACACTTGTGCAAGCTGTAAAACGCCCGTCCTAGCTACTTTATGGAGGAAGTAAAATAGAATCGAATCACTTCAGAATGAGCGCTCAGCACACAGGAAACTCGTCTCATAACATGAACAGAACCAGAGATATCTCTGACAGAACATTCCACCATAATCCACTCTGACTAGGCGCCCTCTGATGGAACATTGACGTGAAACTGGTCATGTTTACAGTACTCTTTCTGTACCATTTATGCAAGTAATGTATATACTGTTTTTCTTTTCCATACACTGACTAGGCTACATGCAACCCCAATTGTTGTCTTAAAGTAGACTTTGTTAACTTTTCTGCTTGTAAAATAAACTTTACATGTTGAGTTCTTTGGGGCAGCTACAGTTAGCAGGATGTAGAGTGGGGCCAAGCGTTCTAGATAAGCGTATTATTGTTTATGTTCCAAAAAAAGGTTTTACAGACCCAAAGTAGAAACATCCCTAATCTCTGATATTAGTAACAAAGTTGATCTAACCCTGATAACACAGACTGATAGACCAGACATGGAAAACTACACAGACAAGGGAATATATATATTAGAATATATATATATATAGTTGAAATATGAAGTTTACAAACACTTAGGTTGGAGTCATTAAAACTCGATTTTCAACCACTCCACAAAAGTCTTGTTAACAAACTATCGTTTTGGCAAGTCGGTTAGAACATCTACTTTGTGCATGACACAAGTAATTTTTCCAACAATTGTTTACAGACAGATTATTTCACTTATTCACTGCATCACAATTCCAGTGGGTCAGAAGTTTACATACACTAAATTGACTGTTCCTTTAAACAGCTTGGAAAAATCCAGAAAATTATGTCATGGCTTTAGAAGCTTCTAATAGGCTAATTGACATCATTTGAGTCCATTTGAGGTGTACCTGTGGATGTATTTCAAGGCCTACCTTCAAACTCAGTGTCTCTTTGCTTGACACCATGGGAAAATCAAAATCAGTCAAGGCCTCATATTTTTTTTTTTTTTTGACCTCCACAAGTCTGGTTCATCCTTTCCAAATGCCTGAAGGTAACACGTTAATTTGTACTAACAATAGTACACAAGTATAAACACCATGGGACCAAGCAGCAGTCATACCGCTCAGGAAGGAGACACGTTCTGTCTCCTAGAGATGAACATACTTTGGTGCAAAAAGTGCAAATCAATCCCAGAACAGCAGCAAAGGATCTTGTGAAGATGCTGGAGGAAACAGGTACAAAAGTATCCATATCCACAGTAAAATGAGTCCTATATTGACATAACCTGAAAGGCCACTCAGCAAGGAAGAAGCCACTGCTCCAAAACCGCCATTAAAAAAAGCCAGACAATGGTTTGCAACTGCACATGGGGACAAAAAAAATGTCCTCTGGTCTGATGACACAAAAATAGAACTGTTTGACCATAATGACCATCGTTTTGTTTGGAGAAAAAAGGAGGAGGCTTGCAAGCCGAGGAACACCATCCCAACCGTAAAGCACGGGGGTGGCAGCATCATTTTGTGGGAGGGAGGAGGGAGGGACTGGTGCACTTCACAAAATAGATGGAATCATGAGAAATGAAAATTGTGGATATATTGAAGCAACATCTCAAGACATCAGTCAGGAAGTTAAAGCTTGGTCACAAATGGGTCTCCAAATGGACAATGACCCCAAGCATACTTCTAAAGTTGTGGCAAAATGGCTTAAGGACAACAAAGTCAAGGTATTGGAGTGGCCATCACAAAGCCCTGACCGCAATCCTATAGAACATTATTTTGTTGGCAGAACTGAAAAAGCATGTGCGAGTAAGGAGGCCTACAAACCTGACTCAGTTACACCAGCTCTGTCAGGAGGAATGGGCCAAAATTCACCCAACTTATTGTGGGAAGCTTGTGGAAGACTACCTGAAACATTTGACCCAAGTTAAACAATTTAAAGGCAATGCTACCAAATACTAATTGCGTGGATGTAAACTTCTGACCCACTGGGAACATGATGAACAAGCTGAAATAAATCACTCTACAATTATTCTGACATTTCACATTCTTAAAATAAAGTGGTGATCCTAACTGACCTAAAACAGGGAATTTTTACTAGGATTAAATGTCAGGAATTGTGAAAAACTGAGTTTAAATGTATTTTGCTAAGGTGTATGAACTTCTGACTTCAACTGTGCATACATACACTACCATTCAAAAGTTTGGGGTACTTAGAAATGTCCTTGTTTTTGAAAGAAAGCACATTTGTTGTCCATTAAAATAACAACATTTGTCAGAAATACAGTGTAGACTTGTAAATGACTATTGTAGCTGGAAACTGCTGATTTAATGGAATATCTACATAGGCGTACATAGGCCCATTATCAGCAACCATCACTCCTGTGTTCCAATGACACGTTGTGTTAGCTAATCCAAGTTGATCATTTAAAAAAGGCTAATTGATAATTAGAAAACCCTTTTGCAATTATGTTAGCACAGCTGAAAACTGTTGTTCTGATTAAAGAAGCAATAAAACTGGCCTTCTTTAGATTAGTTGAGTATCTGGAGCGTCAGCATTTGTGGGTTCGATTACAGGCTCACAATGTCCAGATACAGAGCCCTTTCTTCTGAAACTCATCAGTCTATTCTTGTTCTGAGAAATTAAGGCTATTTCATGCGAGAAATTGCCAAGAATCTGAAGATCTCGTACAACGCTATGTACTACTCCCTTCACAGAACAGCGCAAACTGTCTAACCGGTATAGAAAGAGTGGGAGACCCCGGTGCACAACTGAGCAAGAGGACAAGTACATTAGAGTGTCAAGTTTGAGAAACGGATGCCTCACAAGTCCTCAACTGGCAGCTTCATTAAATAGTACCCACAAAAGACCAGTCTCAACGTTAACAGTGAAGAGGCGACTCCGGGATGCTGGGCTTCTAGGCAGAGTTGTTAAGAAAAAGCCATATCTCAGGCTGGCCAATAAAAATAAAAGATTAAGATTGGGGAAAAGAACCCAGCCTCCCGGAGTCGCATCTTCACTGTTGACTTCGAGACTGGTGTTTTGCGGGTACTATTTAATGAAGCTGCCAGTTGATGTGTGAGGCGCCCGTTTCTCAAACTAGACACGAATGTACATGTCCTCTTGCTCAGTTGTGCACCGGTCAGACAAGTGAAAATTATTTTAAGAAAACGTGTCAATACTTTGCCCCTTGATAACCAGCTCACTTCTGTATGTTGTAAAAGCGTTACATGGTCGCTGCCCATATCATTGCATAGTGCAGAAAACATGAGTTCAGGGGCCTTGCTTTAACAAAGTTAAAGTAGTGTCCAAAACATCTTTCAAACTGTCAGGCTTGGCAGCAAGAGCCTCTCGTGTGGATGCTGCAGTGTGAATCACATTTTTATTTGGCGTACCCCAGTTTGGGAATACCTAGTGTAGATGAAGGGGTGGAGAAAGTTAAAGAAGGATTTATTTTCCTCTGAACAGGGTATTGTAGTAGAGACCAGGGCCACCCGTTTGTGTCAAGAACTCCAACGCTGCTGGGTTTTTCACAGTCAACAGTTTGTGTATCAACAATGGTCTTTGATTTGATTAAATATTTTTATAGTCAAGAAAAGAGTTATGGTGTTGGAAAGTCTTAATCACATACAGATACTACATTTGAGATGCATTTATTTTAAAAGGCTGGTCCTGAATTTCAAGTTAGCAAGTATTTAAAAAATAAAAATTGTAGATTTATTTAAATTTACATGGCAAGTACCTACTGATCAAATGAAATAAATGTCCCTTTGGGGAAAACAAGCCCTGATAGCAATTTACATTATCTATACACAAAATGGTAAAGTCTAAGATTTTAATTAAAGGTGTCAGGCAAATGAATTGTAAAGAAATCCCTGATATCTGGCAAATGGCTGTGAAAAGGTTCTCCATTTTGCAAAGCATGCCAAGCTGCCTATCATGACCTCCATTGAGATCATTCTAGTCTGTATCTCTTTGGATCAAACCAAGATGTTATTCTGAAAGGAACATTTGATGGCTCGATGCTGATTGCACTCAAAAATGACAACTGGAAGACAAATAAATAAATAACCAAACAAATATAAAGAGCGAAATCAGCATTACTGACTGCCTCTTTTTAAGAATTGGTTTTACTGCCAGATGATTCTGATGTATTCAGTTGATATTCAATCCATTGCAGCTAAATTGTAGAACAATTTTGAAAAGGCATTTTGTGCCAAAATCATAGCCTTATGACCTATTCTAAATGTCATAATGAGAACGTATGCATTGAGCTCCATAGTAAGTAAAAACCAGTCTATAGTCTAGAACATGTTTTTCCAGCCCAGTCAACCTAACTGATCCTTCATTAAATCTATGGAAAGACAGTCACTGCGACAATATCAAGCATTTCACAAGTTTGGCTTCTCGCCACCTGACAAACATTTCAGAAGGAATAGTAGTTGATCGAGTTTGGTA
The DNA here is from genome assembly GCF_045791955.1 of Oncorhynchus clarkii lewisi. NCBI lineage: Eukaryota > Metazoa > Chordata > Actinopteri > Salmoniformes > Salmonidae > Oncorhynchus > Oncorhynchus clarkii. The sequence continues at coordinate 18,472,998 of NC_092176.1, forward strand.
TGAGGGTTTTGTAGTGGATTGTTGACAGAAAGGCCAGCCCCTGGTCATGATCAGGGTTAGTACCTTGCTTCCCGATAGAGTCCACCCCTAGTTGTGAAGAGCCTGATGGCAGGGCCAGCACCCCATCATGGACCAGGGTTGAGCTGGCCCACCATTGTGCAGGAAGCCACTCAACAGTGTGGCGGGCCAATGGCTCATCACAAACTTGCAGTACGGCCTGTTTGTTAGGCCAATGTAAAGGCATGACAATGGATGTAATTTAAATACTATGAGGGTGGTTGATTAAGCAAGGGGATTCAGGTTGTGGCTAATGAAGATTGGATGCAAATTGGGATGGTCACAGCTCTATGTCCATATATGGAGTTTTGGTAATGGCCTCATTCCAATGTGTGTCTGGGCCCATACGGTGTTCCTGCTTCAGGGGGTGCATTGCAATATTAATGTTGGTGCCGATGTGTGGCATTCCTGTTCAGGGCCACATTTCAATGAGCTCTGTACCCATATATGGAGTTCCTGCTCAAAGTCTACATTCCAATACAGAAGACAATGCCCATATATGGAAGTTCCTGAAGTGTCTTCACAATCTTAAAACTCCTCTTGAAATCAATTTATTAACACGTCAACGGCCAAATGTCTTATACTCCCTCCCCCCAATACTTTTTATTCCCTTTCCACGGCGACAGTTATACTTTATTTTTAACCAATCTATGGCGCAACACAGATGCAGTCTAAATAATCCAGCACCTGCACAGGATTATGTTGACGTTGAATTTGATATTACTAATGGCAGATTAATCACTAATGGCATAACTACAATCAAGCTTGCAGAATACTAGGTTACTAATGCATAGCACATGTACACTGTTGCAGACCCTCTGGAAAAATAAAGCGAAAGTAAGGTTCCAATGATGCTAAAACAAATATGCAGCTGCCAAGATCCAGGTTAGAGCTCATGTTACAGTTTATGTTACAATGTAAGATGTAAAAGGCACGGGAAACGTGTGAAACACCTTGTGAAACTTCACAATAAACCATGATGACAAATACATCTGAATTTAGTCAAACTAAAAACAAAACTAAATGTTTATTCATAAATCTGCAACAGTTTTTCATTAAAGGAAGTCTTTAAGCTCCCATCTAATGGGGATTCAAAAAAAAAAAAAGTTTTTATTTTTATTTATTTTTTAAATACTCTAGTTTTAACCAATGGCATATCCAAAACATTAGCATGTGCAGTCTCTCCAAGCATTAACAAAACCTGTTTGAAAACATTCACATCAGTGTTGTACAGTAAAACAATTTGATAAATTGAGAAGGGGAAAGCTAATGAATGACCCATGTCAGACATCCAAAAACACAACTTCTGGATTAAAGCAGTAACTCACTGTGCAAAACAGGTCTGATCATTTCTCACACCACAGGTCACTACAGTGCCATTTCAGACAGGTGAGTTAGATATATACCTGAGCTACTGTATTTAGAAAGTGGCATTGTATGGCTGGGAGGAGTTAATCGCAGAGATTAGCTTTACCAGGGTTTAAGTGTCTTTACAGTTGGATGTTATATGACAAGATGCTAGCCCTGGATGGATCTAGGACAAGAAAAGGGGACATAGATGACAAGTGATAAAAGTAGTGGCAGTTTCAGAACTTTTTCCCTGGTCGCTTCCCCATGAGCACAGATACCAGTCCAGCTCACCTTGATTGCACCTCTCTCCAGGCTCTTCAAAGACCACCTGTCACTGCATTTGGGACATTTCCAAATGCATTGAATGAAAACAAAATTGGCTCAGGGGGAAGCAAAATTACTTATCTTACATTATGTCTGGGTTTGAGACCAACCCGAGACCGTATTTCAAGACTTTGTGGGCAATAGAACCACGCTGCTGGATATAGCCATGCACCATTGTGCTGAGCACTCCACCTCAATTTCACAGCTAACATCTGAGAAGAGGTTATTACAATAATACAGCAAGGCCACTGAATACATGAACAAGACATCCAGAGGGACAAAGAAAGTACCTTTGAAAGGAGGGAGAACCAAGCCACTAACTAGTCCCCTCAAAATTCAAACCCAATGTTTCAGCATTCAGTAGAACACAATCATTATGATAATAACAACAGTGATCATAATAAGAGTATGAATAGTAACACTGATAATAGTCACAATAGAAGTAGTAATAGTTAAAGTCTGGGTGTGGTGGTTTGGAACATGAGGAGGTTCCAGTATTCCATAAGGGAGTGCTTTCAGGAGTTCCTCAGCAGATCCATACAAGTCATGAAGAACAGCACATGGCAGCAGCTCAGCACTTAGCAGCCAGGTTGCACTGTCCCTTATTTTATCGCTTCCTTCTCCAACCCAAGTGTCTAGTTATGTTTCCCCTCTTGTTCCTTTGCCTTGGGTTAATATTAAACATGTTTATTTTCTTCTTTTAGTGTTTTAATTTAACAGGCATTTTCACATTGCATACTTCTGTGTCCATTCTCTTGCTAGTCTGTTGTACCTGTAAAACAAAATGGAAGGTTTGCACGATACCAGAAAAAACTAGCACACCTGTATTCTTGAATATTCCACAAATAATTTAATGCATCATTAACCAGGTTTCCATACAACCTTTTTTGGAAAGTACAGATTTAAAAAAATAAATAACTTAAACTCAAGACAGGCCTGTTGGAACAGCCCCCAAAAATAACACATTCCAAATGTCAACAAAACACGAGACAAGGAGAGATCTTACTGTCTGTAAAATTAATTATGCGAGAAGACGATGGTAATGCCTTTATGTGCAAATATTGATATAATAACCATCATCTTGAAGTAAACTTGGAGTCACAATATGTGTGGTCCTCCCACTACAACTCGGAAAAGCATGCAGTTTATGACGCTACAGATGAAATAAATTAGAATGAACTTCACAGGGTGGTGAAAGTGCACGGTAATGAGTGATGATGCTCCTTTCCAAAAATATAGAGGGTCTTATTCTGGTGACATGATGATCAATGCTTGGTTGCTGTTTGACAAAATAAAATAATAATAATAATAATCTTGCTCTTTTTTCCATAATCTTATCATGAAGGCTATCCTACCCACACCCTATCTGCGAATTGTTGGCTAGAGCGCACGTGCTAAGACCAGCGTGGGCACACTCGCAATGTAACGCAACATTTTCTGACAAAAACATCAGTAGAGTTGAAAATGCAATGGAAACCCATTTAACTTGTGTTTTTTATTCAGTACATTATTCAGGTAATTTAACCAAAGTTAATTTTATCTATCCACAACAGGTCAATTTGATGGAAACATCTTTGGTGGGAAAATTCACATATTGTTTTTATGCAGATTTTAAAATATTCATATGATAATCTGTCACAAGTTGGATGGAAACCTATCTACTAATACCAATGTTATGGTGAAAAGACCTTCACCAGGGTTGACTGAAACGTTGGGAAGAAATTAATGTCTATTGACCAAAACGTTGGAATTAAAGATATTTAATTGTTTGTGGACTAGGCCCTATTCAAGAATACCAGTATGCTGGAGTTTCAAAGCAAGGGAATCAAATAATGTATGGCACACTCACTTTTCCCTGTCAGCTTTGTAGGTGTGTGCAATCTCTGGTACAAGCGGGTCATCTGGGTTCGGATCGCAAAGCAGAGAGCAGATTGACAAGAGCACTAATAAGGAATGGAAAATAAAAACAATCAACTTTGGATAGCTGCATCTAAACCCCCTCCAGCTGCAGACATACATGACAACAGTCAACAACAAAAAATATCCAATATATTTTATTATCCAAAAAGTAAACCAATTAACCATGCATGTTCTTTAAGGGAATGATAAGCCCTGATACACCTACCAACAGCTCACATCCATATTGCTTTGACAACCATTACTGTTGACCACCTCTATCTGAGAGCCATAAAGTGGCACATGATGATTGCCCTTTTCAAGTAAAAAATGATTCATTTAATATTCTGACAACTATTTGAAGTAGAAAATAAAACAATAATGGATTGCTGAATTTGATCCCTAATTGTCTTGTACATTATTACCAGGAGAGACATTGACTAGGTCCAACAATTGTTTCTTTAAACTGTTAGGCCAAATCTTAAAAATATTAAATTACTGCTTTTTAACAAACCACCTAAATTTGTATGCTTAGTTTTAAAAAAAGACAGAGGGATAATATTCTGAAAACCAATGGTCCTCTGCATTATATTTAAATGTATTGTCCATTAATAATATGATTATATAGTTATACTGCATGTAATGACAGGAAATATTAAAATCAAATCAAATTGTATTTGTCACATACACATGGTTAGCAGATGTTAATGTGAGTGTAGCGAAATGCTTGTGCTTCTAGTTCCGACAATGCAGTAATAACCAACGAGTAATCTAACAATTACACAACTACTACCTTATACACACAAGTGTAAAGGGATAAAGAATATGTACATAAAGATGCATTCCAACCCCATGTCAGATATTACACCAATATTCACAGTGGCTTACCTTTTGATACAGTGAGTGCAGGCGACCATTGCGATCTCAATATATCCAGACAAATACTTCCATTGCTGTTGATATTAGGGTGGTAGATCTTTGTCGTGAACGCAACCTGCAATTTAATTAAGTATTTTATAAACCAGCACTTACTTCTAGCACTATGAATTGTGTTTCCTAATGTCAACTGATCTTATGTGATTTTTTACTCACCTTTGGTGGTTTGAAGGGGTAATCTGTAGGGAAGTGAATAGTCAAGAAGAACACTCCTCCCTGATAAGGACTGTCATTCTAAAATAAAATAAAAACATGTTTAGAAAGAGGATAAGAATACCCTTAAAGTTTATTGATGCTAAGCTATGTGCTAATAAGAGAAAGGGAAGTTAAATCACATACCGGACCCATTATCGTTGCCTGCCAGTGAAACACTAAATAAAATTACAAATGGGTTACAATTAATACCGAACAATGCAATGTCACAGCCTCGCCCATCACGTTGCTGCCCATCAAAAGTTGCCTAAAATGTATGGATTGTGTATCTGTGCAAATCACAATACTGAATGTCTGACAGACTGGAACTAACTGTTCTAAAAAAAACATTCCGACATGGCAAATATGACATTAATATAAAGCATTTATTCCCTAGCTCATCCCTACTTACAATCATCTCCAACTGGTCCCGCTGAGCACTGTGCAGGTGGATCCCTCTGCAAATCTGTCAGTTCCTAAAGAGATATTAGAATATTAATAAATAAAAAGCAGTGTCTAAAATTCACCTTTGTATCCACTACTAAATGATGTGGCCAGGAAGTAGAAAATTCAGTCATGGATATCAAATCAAAGTTTGTCACGTGCGCCGAATACAACAGGTGTAGGTAGACCTTAGTGAAATGCTTACTTACAGGCTCTAACCAAGTGCAAAAAAAGGTATTAGGTGAACAATGGGTAAGTGAAGAAATAAAAACAGTGAAAAACAGTAGCGAGGCTATATACAGTAGCGAGGCTATATATAGTAGCGAGGCTACAAACAGACACCGCTTAGTCAGGCTGATTGAGGTAGCATGTACATGTAGATATGGTTAAAGTGACTATGCATATATGATGAACAGAGAGTAGCAGTAGCGTAAAAGAGGGTATAACTGTCATTGCTATACATTTTATAAACAGATTGCATAGGTAGTCACATCTGGGTCATATTCACTAGTGCACACCGTTGCTTTGCAACAAATTCAAATTTCTTATTGCACAAGTTCAGGTAGTCCCTCCCAGTTCCAGTCTATTTGTAGTGAATATAACCCTGATTCAGACACTGAGCAACAATGTGACAAAACTGACATTCAGATAGGGAAAAATAGCCCTACATCAGTTTGATGACGGTTGTCTGGTTGAGCACGGAGTTGGGGTGAAGGGTGTCACTGCCAAATTAACAACCAAAGCCTCTCCTCAACTTTGACATTTAGGCTTACATGACCAGTTTTACTCAGACTGGTCTCAGACTAGACGTAATATAGTAAATGTAATTCCGGGACACTAATTAGTATAATACAGCGCATTCGGAAAGTATTCATACCCCTTGACTTTTTCCACATTTTGGTACGTTACAGCCTCATTCTAAAAATGTATGTATGTCCGCCCCTCCCATCACTCTACACACAATAGCCCACAACGTCAAAGCAAAAACAGGTTTTTAGAATTGTGAAAAGAAATACAACTGAAATATCACATTTACAGTATTCAGACCCTTCACTCAGCACTTTGTTGAAGCACCTTTGGCAGCGATTAAAGCCTTGAGAATGACGCTACAAGCATGGCACACCTGTATTTGGGGAGTTTCTCCCACTCTTCTCTGCAGATCCTCTCTAGCTCTGTCAGGTTGGATGGGGAGCGTTGCGGCACAACTATTTTCTGGTCTCTCCAGAGATGTTTGATCGGGTTCAAGCCTGGGCTCTAGCTGGGCCACTCAAGGACATTCAGTGACTTGACCCGAAGCCACTCCTCCATTGTCTTGGCTGAGTGCTTAGGGTAGTTGTCTTGTTGGAAGGTGAACCTTCACCCCAGTCTGAGGTCCTGAGCACTCTGGAGCAGGTTCTCTGTACTCTCTGTTCATCTTTGCCTTGATCCTGACTAGTCTACCAATCCCTTCCGCTGAAAAACATCCCCACGTCATGATGCCGCCTCCACGATGTTTCACCCTAATGATGGTGCCAGGTTTCTTCTAGACGTGACGCTTGGCATTCAGGATAAAGTTTTCAATCTTGGTTTCGTCAGACCAGAGAATCTTGTTTCTCATGGTCTGAGAGTCTTTAGGTGCCTTTAGGCAAACTTCAAGTGGGCTTTCATGTGCCTTTTACTGAGGACTGGCTTCGGTCTGGCCACTAACATAAAGGCCTGATTTGTGGAGTGCTGCAAAGACTGTTGTCCTTCTGGAAGGTCCTCCCATCTCCACAGAGAAAGTCTGACAGAGTGCCAGAGTGACCATCGGGTTCTTGGTCACCTCCCCGACCTAGGCCCTTCTCCCCAATTGCTCAGTTTGGCTGGGCGGCCAGCTCTAGGAAGAGTCTTGGTGGTTCCAAACCTCTTCCATTTAAGAATGATGGAGGCAACTGTGCAGACATTTTTTGGTACCCTCCCCCAGATCTGTCCCTCGACACAATCCTGTCTCTGAGCTCTACGGACAATTCCTTCGACCTCATGGCTTGGTTTTTGCAGTGACATGCACTGTCAACTGTGGGACCTTATATAGACAGATGTGTGTGCCTTTTAAAATCATGTCAAATCAATTGAATTTACCACAGGTGGACTCCAATCAAGCTGTAGAAACATCTCAAGGCTGATCAATAGAAACAGGATGCACTTAACTCAATTTCGAGCTTCATGGCGAAGGGTCTGAATACTTATGTAAATAAGGTATTTCCTGTTCTATATTTTTAATAAATTCGCAAACATTTGGTCGCTTTGTCATTATGGGGTATTGTGTCTAGATTGCTGAGGATCTTTTTTAAAATATGCAAATTTTAGAATAAGGCTGTAATGTAACAAAATGTGGAACAGTCAAGGGGTCTGAATACTTTCCGAAGGCACTGTATGTTACGTTTGATATGGCTACATAAGACAGAAGGTGGTTGGTTGGGGTGGATGGGTGAGCATATAACGCCAGCATCTAGCAACCGAAAGGTTGGCATTATAACGAATTAGCAACTAAACTTTTGGCTACTTTGCAACTACTTAACATGTTATGTAATCCTTCCCCTTTAACCTAACCCTAGCTAACACTAGCCACAACAAATTGGAATTCTTAACATTACATACATTTTGCAAATTTGTACAAAATGGATGGACATCCACAAATGAATACATACAATACAAACGGTAACATATACTAACTGGAGAGTCTCCGGCTTCATTTCACATCTATCCCCGAGTCCAGATTGGTTTCACTACACAGGCCCTGACTTAATTGTACCATACTGTGAAGTTGTTACACCATGCCAAGTATCCCTACTCAACTTTTAATACATTGACAATACAGACAAAATACAAACAGACCACTGTTGTTTCAACTGTTCACCAAAATGACATATTTGAACTGTTATGGTCCACTAGCCGTGTACCATTTGAGGTAATATAGTATGACATCACTTATTGTTGTACATAAAGTAGAACACTTTCTCAATATTCTAGTTAGTTAACATTTTATGAAAACGCTGTCCATTCTGTTATAAATACACTTGCTTGCCACAGCGCCCCATTTGCTACTCCATATATGGCAACATTGGGGTTAAGCATTTGGCAACAAGCAAACAGCTGTCATATGTCACGCGTGCGCATTACCTTCCAGCACACTCATTCATTCAAGATGGCAAAAGATAGGTACCATTAGCAAGCTAACGTTAGCTTCAAAATTGTACTTTCTCACCCGGGTCGCCAGACACAAATACATGACTAACTTGCTTATTTATTTTACACTCACAAGGTAGTCATATTACTTGCACCCCAACCAAATGCCGTTAGGTAGGTACAGGCCCGTTACATTAGTTAGCTGCTAACGTTAAGTGAGGACAGCTAACTAGCAAGCAAAAAAATAATGTCCTGTTAAGCTAACAGCTTAGCATAGGCAGCATGAAATGCGTCAATTGCAAAAGGCCACCATTGGTTTCTCGTCTTTGTCTGTCTATCTGCCAAGTATTTTCAAGGGGAGCACAAACAAGTGCTTGTTACATGAAATGTGGCAAACGATTTTGGAGAACCATACTTATTGTAAACATAGCTAACAATTTAGCGGACTAGTTGCAACGCAGGATGGCAGGAAGAAATAAGCAAACAAAAACTCACCTTTTGAATTCTTTTCAACGCCATTGCTAGTTTAATTAGATATGGGTCTCTAATACACTTGGCACAGATACCTTGGGTTAAATTACGATGTTTTTCAAACCAGTCACGTTGTGTGTATATAAATAATGTAACAATCGTGGTGTTTTCGAATAAAACTGCAGTTTCCACGGTAGAAGGTTGCGGTTTTGTTAGGTTTCTCACCCCCCTCTCTCCTTCCACTCACTGGCAGCATCTGCTGCTGGAGAGCATTTCCAGAATATCGCGAGACAAGGAATTAATTGGGCAGCTGACAATTTTGAGTTATTTTGATTGAAATTAATTTAGGCCTAAGTACCCTATCTCCTGACAATGAAGGCAGTTACACATGACCATCGATTAATATATTGCAATACCTTTGTTAGAAAGAAGATTTATATCCTTTTGATAATTTTGTAATTATTGATTCGTAATTTATTTTGGTCAGGCGTGGTGCAGATTATTATTGTGCATAATTAGCTGGATAAGAAGAACCAAACATTAATTTAATTGTTTTCGAAGTTGTTATCCTGTTTGGACCACTATGCCAAAGACATTCAACATCAAGCCTATTCCAACAAGACTCTGATCCCCTTCCAACAAGACTCTGACTCTAAAATGTGGATGAGGTGGGTACAACATTTTCAAATGAATTTTAATGGAGGGCTCAAACAAAATAACCATACTAAGCATACATTTACTGGGGAAATCATTTAGCAAGCAGGCGCACACACAACAACTTAATAAACCACACCTCTGTCCACAAGATGTCCCTGTTTACTTCAGGGATAATCAGGGCCAGCTGATTTAAGGGCCTTTTTTATTTTTTATTTTTTTATTTCACCTTTATTTAACCAGGTAGGCTAGTTGAGAACAAGTTCTCATTTACAACTGTGACCTGGCCAAGATAAAGCAAAGCAGTGCGACACAAACAACAACACAGAGTTACACATGGAATAAACAAACATACAGTCAATAATACAATAGAAAACGTCTATATACAGTGTGTGCAAATGAGGTAGGATGAGGGAGGTAAGGCAATAAATAGGCCATAGGCCAATATAGAAATTAAACACTGGAGTGATGGATGTGCAGAAAATGAGTGTGCCAGTAGAGATACTGGGGTGCAATGGAGCAAAATAAACAACAGTATGGCGATGAGGTAGTTGGATGGGCTATTGACAGATGGACTATGTACAGGTGCAGTGATCTGTGAGCTGCTCTGACAGCTGATGCTTAAAGCTAGTGAGGGATATATGAGTCTCCAGCTTCAGTGATTTTTGCAGTTCGTTCCAGTCATTGGCAGCAGAGAACTGGAAGGAAAGACGGCCGAAGGAGGAATTGGCTTTGGGGGTGACCAGTGAAATATAAATGCTGGAGCGCGTGCTACGGTGGGTGCTGCTATGGTGACCAGTGAGCTGAGATAAGGCGGTGCTTTACCTAGCGAAGACTTATAGATGACCTTGGGCCAGTGTGTTTGGCGACGAATATGAAGCGAGGGCCAGCCAACGAGAGCATACAAGTTGCAGTGCTGGGTAGTATATGGGGCTTTGGTGACAAAACGGATGGCACTGTGATAGACTGCATCCAATTTTCTGAGTAGAGTGTTGGAGGCTATTTTGTAAATGACATTGCCGAAGTCAAGGATCGGTAGGATAGTCAGTTTTACGAGGGTATGTTTGGCAGCATGAGTGAAGGATGCTTTGTTGCGAAATAGGAAGCCGATTCTAGATTTAATTTTGGATTGGAGATGCTTAATGTGAGTCTGGAAGGAGAGTTTACAGTCTAACCAGACACCTAGGTATTTGTAGTTGTCCACATATTCAGAACCGTCCAGAGCAGTGAAGCTGGACGGGCGGGCAGGTGTGGGCAGTGATCGGTTGAAGAGCATGCATTTAGTTTTACTTACATTTAAGAGCAGTTGAAGGCGATGGAACGAAAACTGTGTGGCATTGAAGCTCATCTGGAAGTTAGTTAACACAGTGTCCAAAGAAGGGCCAGAAGTATACAGAATGGTATCGTCTGAGTAGAGGTGGATTAGAGAATCACCAGCAGCAAGAGCGACATCATTGATGTATACAGAGAAAAGAGTCGGCCCGAGAATTGAACCCTGTGTCACCCCCATAGAGACTGTCAGAGGTCCAGACAACAGGCCCTCCGATTTGACACACTGAACTCTGTCTGAAAAGTAGTTGGTGAACCAGGCGAGGCAGTCATTTGAGAAACCAAGGCTGTTGAGTCTGCCAATAAGAAAGTGGTGATTGACAGAGTCGAAAACCTTGGCCAGGTCGATTAATACAGCTGCACAGTATTGTCTCTTATTGATGGCAGTTATGATATCGTTTAGGACCTTGAGCGTGGCTGAGGTGCACCCATGACCAGCTCGGAAACCAGATTGTATAGCGGAGAAGGTACGGTGGGATTCGAAATGGTCGGTGATCTGTTTGTTAACTTGGCTTTTGAAGACCTTAGAAAGGCAGGGTAGGATAGATATAGGTCTGTAGCAGTTTGGGTCTAGAGTCTCTCCCCTTTTGAAGAGGGGGGTTGCAACAATTGTGGCAGATAATTTTAGAAAGAGAGGGTCCAGATTGTCTAGCCCGGCTGATTTGTAGGCGTCCAGATTTTGCAGCTCATTCAGAATATCAGCTATCTGGATTTGGGGGAAGGAGAAATGGGGGAGGCTTTGGCAAGTTGCTGTGGGGGGTACAGGGCTGTTTACCGGGGTAGGGGTAGCCAGGTGGAAAGCAAGGCCAGCCGTAGAAAAATGCTTATTGAAATTCTCAATTATCGTGGATTTATCAGTGGTGACAGTGTTTCCTAGCCTCAGTGCATGGCAGCTGGGAGGAGGTGCTCTAATTCTCCAAGGACTTTACAGTGTCCCAGAACTTTTCAGAGTTTGTGCTACTGGATGCAAATTTCTGTTTGAAAAAGCTAGCTTTTGCTTTCCTAACTGCCTGTGTATATTGGTTCTTAACTTCCCTGAAAAGTTCAATATCGCGGGGGCTATTCTATGCTAATGCAGTACGCCACAGGATGTTTTTGTGCTGGTCAAGGGCAGTCAGGTCTGGAGTGAACCAAAGGCTATATCTGTTCCTGGTTCTATGTTTTTGAATGGGACATGCTTATTTAAGATGGTAAGGAAAGCACTACAGTTAACACAGAAAACACACATCTGACGATTCATGCACACCAATAACATAACTGTACTCATAGCTTGAGCTTAATATAAGCTATAACAGTTTGTCAACAATATTTGTTGGGGGAAAGAAACATATTTGTGGATCCAAAGTTTGTATGAATAAATAAAAAAAATAAAAAAATGTATTAACATCTTGAATTTATAGTTTTTGCAACTTATAACCATGTAGTTGGATATAGCTCCATTTCCTATTTTATAGTGGATCTATATTCGCCATGCATTCTTGAGTAGAATAGATTCAGATGTGCATGCATTCTATACTGAACAAAAATATAAATGCAACATACAGCAACTTCCACGATTTTACCGGCTTACAGTTCATATAAGGAAATCAGTCAATTGAAATGGATTATCTTGGCAAAGGAGAAATGCTCACTAACAGGGATGTAAACAAATGTATGCAGAAAATTGGAGAGAAATAACCTTTGTGTGTATGGAACATTTCAGGGATCTTTTATTTCAACTCATGAAACATGGGACCAACACTTAACATGTTGTTTTTATATTTTTGTTCAGTGTATTATGTTTCTTCGGTATTATACAAAACAGCAGTTATGTAAGTTGTTAGTGTTTTGATGAAATGTGCAAATCATTTAGCCAATAGGCTACACTACATAGTCACGCACACTCAATTGCAGAAACCACATACATTTGCTTTATATTAGATTTTCTATATAGCTTTGTCAAGTACCATGGTGATAGACCAAGGGATTGTTCAGTCAATATCCAATCATTGTAAAGGCGTATTCATCTGTGAGTCAGCTGCATGCTCCAATTTCTGCACAGCCTTGTCTTGCAAAGCCCCATGAGTTTCCCTTTATATGTCTTAAACAAGGGTGAAAAAAGAGCTCTCATTATTTTAGTGAGTATCTATGAATGGGTGGCAGTGTTTATTCTTCTTAAATGACTGATTCAATGTCAGGTTGAGGATCCTATCGTCAATGTGACACTGAGAAGGACCATTTTCCTTTGGAAAGCTAGAGATTCCTTCAGATAATATCTTATTGTTTGCTCATCTCTGGGCACTCAATGACCCAACTGTCCTCAGGGCCTGCCTGTAATCAGATTCAGCCAGCCCAGCAGTAGAGGTGGCAGTTCCGGGCCTTGTGCAGCAGGGGCCTCGTGCGCTGACTCTGCCTACTTGCAAAGGACATTTATCAGCATGGAGTGGATTCCCCAACATTCTCTGTTGGCCTCAAGCCTCAGCTTGAAAGCTTCCCACAGTCATTCCACCACTGTCTCCTTAAATTTCAATGTGCACTGTTTGGCTACTTTGGGCTTTTAAACCAAGATAATGTGGGTGACTACCACTAGAGCAGGGGTATCGAACTCATTTTGCCTGGTTCTTCAACGAGGTCCGGAGGGCTACACTGAAAATTGGTTATATTTCCTTGCTGTCAAAATTTGAACAAAATAATCCTCTATCAATCGTTTTGGGATTTTTTTATGCTCCCTGACTGTCTAGTGATTATTAGCGAGCTGAACACTCAAGAAACTGTATGAATATAGGTCCATTGGCTGTGCACAGTGATTATTAGCGAGATGGACAGTCAAGAAACTTTGTTTTTTGTCATTTTAAAGTATATTGATTTTTTAAAATTTAATTTTAGGGCCATATGTTTGACACACCTGCACTAGAGAGCCCTAAGCTATCGTACCATCCCGCAATAATAGCCATCAAAGACTGTCTGTCATGGTGATATGGTAGAGAACTAACCTTCTAGATAGAGAACAAGATGTAGTTTCCTTGTTTCTTGGGTAACCCATTACCATCGGTTAGGGAAATCCCCACCTATCCCCTGCAGTGGGGAGTTTTTAGTTACACCATTGGCGTCCCCTGGATTTAAAGGGATGTGTATGTCTTGCAGTGGATGCCCAGGGACAAGTATGATATGGGTGAGGTGTTGGGGTGGGGGGGTTGGCTGACCTCTCTCTCAACTGAAGACAATGGAGTATAGTGGTGTAATTAGAGATCATGGACAAGGCAGTGTGTTTCTTATGAGATGTCTCTCTCAAACCAATAATCTTCATCAGAGGATGTCTGTCTCACTGTCAGAAACTAAGGGCTCTTGTCATTTCATAACTTATACCCAAGCTACATTTTAACATGTTCCTTTGTTGCGCTAGTCTCCACCATCAATCCTTAGCAAACCTGCTGTGACAAGCCACTGGATATAGACGTCAGTTCAACGTCTAGTTTTGATTTACATTTGGTTGAGTTGTAAACTAAAGTGAATTCAACATGTAATCAACATAACATTTCACCATGTCATTGGATTTAGGTTAAAAGTTTGGTGGAAAAAAAGACTAAATGCCCTTACGTTTTAGACTTTTTGCAAATCCAATTTGTTTTCCACCTAGATTTTTTTAGGTTGAAATGATGTGGAAACAACATTGATTCAATCCTTTTTTGCCCAGTGGGAATGCACATGTTCACAATCATTTTCACAATAATTTTAAATGGGTCCTGCTAATGTCGAAATTATCCAATAAAAGCTCAAAAAAGTTAAAGCTGAGCACAGCCTCTGAGAGCCCGTAGAGGTGCTCTACCTTCTCCCATTCCATGGCTGTTCTCAGTTTTTATATGGAACAAAGATCCAGTGTTCCAACTTACAGATAGATATGTGTACACTCCCTGTATCAATGTTCCTGATTTGATTATACACTCACGATTGTGTGGAGCCAATTGTCATGTTTGCAGTGAAGTCAGCATCTCTGGGCACAATCCCATGCTTCTTTAACTAGGCTATTGATAAAGGGGCATTATGTGCAGTGCAATCACTGTTTCATGGCACATTTCCTTGACTCTGATTTGATTTTATTTGTCAACGTTTAGGTTGCAGCCGATGGCTCTTTGACCCAGTCTAAAGAAGGTCTGAATCCGTCCACAACTATTCCTCATGACAGTGTGTGGGCCCTCGTGTGGATGATGTTTACCATAACCTACCAATCTGACATACCAAATCCTTCTCAGACTGACTAAACCCCCTGCTCTATAAAGGTTCTGACAGCTAGACTGACACGCAAGAGTTCCCTGGTAACTTACCACACAAGCATTTATTTAGCCTGGTTCTGGCCTCAATAAGCCAATAGCCAGCTATGGAACCGCATGGAATCAGACCAACAGTCCACCCATACACAGTTTCTTTGACCAAGCAGGTATATTAATAAAGACCATGGGATATCATACCACACATTAGTGTGAAGTATGGAAAATGAAAATTACAAAAAAATGGTTATACTACTAAGCTAACATATGGAATTGTTTTAAGATGGTCATACCAATGATCATTTAGCTATTTGATGTAGAATTTTAGGACCACTTTAGGTATAAAAAAAATACATTAACAAATAAATTTGCCCTTACTGCTATTAGCCCATAGAAACGCATTGAATAACAGATTCATACATGGAAAAACAGATCAAAATTATGTTTGTTTTTAGGTGTCTGTCCTATCTCTGAAAGATATAAGAAAGATCATGGAATTATAATTATACCTTTTTTTACCCATATTTAACCAATTTGTTTTTGGCACTGAACTACTTCCATATACTGTATACTTCCATTCATTTTTTAAACTGGTACCGGGCTACCTTCAGATGAGTCTTGTGGAGCTTGTGGGCTTCCTAGAGCAAAACAACTGACATGTACAGTACCAGTAAAACGTTTGGACACAATCATTCAAGGGTTTTTCTTTATTTTTATTTTTTTCTACATTGTAGCATAATAGTGAAGACATCAAAACTATGAAATAATACATATGGAATCATGTATTAACCAAAAAAGTGTTAAACAAATCAAAATATTGACAGATTTGCACACTCTTGGAATTCTCTCAACCAGCATCATGAGGTAGTCACCTGGAATGCAATTAAATTAATTAATTAATTAATTAATTCAATTAACAGGTGTGCCTTGTTAAAAGTAAATTTGTGGAATTTATTTCCTTCTTAATGCATTTGAGCCAATCAGTAGTGTTGTGGCAAGTTGGGGGTGGTATACAGAAGATAGCCCTATTTGGTAAAAGACCAAGTCCATATTATGGCAAGAACAGCTCAAATACACAAAGAGAAACGACAGTCCATCAATACTTTAAGACATGAAGGTCAGTCAATCCAACCACTGTGTCTTTGTGAGATGCAGAGTAGGTGAACGGATGATCTCCGCATGTGTGGTTTCCACCGTGAAGCATGGAGGAGGAGGTGTGATGGTGTAGGGTGCTTTGCTGGTGACACTGTCAGTGATTTATTTAGAATTCAAGACACACTTAACCAGCATGGCTACCACAGCATTCTGCATCGATACACCATCCCATCTGGTTTGCGCTTAGTGGCACTATGATTTTGTTTTTCAACAAGACAATGACCCAACACACCTCCAGGCTGTGTAAGGGCAATTTGACCAAGAAGGAGAGTGATGGAGTGCTGCATCAGATGACCTGACCTCCACAATCCCCCGACCTCAACCCAATGGAGATGGTTTGGGATGAGTTGGACCACAGAGTGAAGGAAAAGAAGCCAACAACTGCTCAGCATATGTGGGAACTCATTCAAGACTGTTGGAAAAGCATTCCAGGTGACTGACTACCTCATGATATATATATATATATATATATTCTGGACTGTAATATTTCATTCTTTTTGCTTTTTGAATTTTGTGTGTATTCCTTTGTATTGCTAGGTATAATTATTTCACTGTTGGAGCTGGAAACACAAGCATTTCACTGCACCTGTGATAACATCTGTAAATCTGTATACATGACCAATAAACTTTGATTTGATTTATATTGTTTGTTGCCACATGCCATGCTACATAGCCACTGTTCATGTAGCCTGCTCTAGCTTTGGCCTAACATGCCATGTGCTATCACACCCCATCGTTCTGCCATTTGTTGTTAACTGCTGCTATACCTATTCATATGCTTATTTAATTTGCATATTGATATTTCCATTGGTACTCATCTGTTATACTAAATAACAGACAGTGAATTATGCCTGTTTGCTTTTATTGCCTGTTATTATTTGACTCCTTTGGTTCTCCTCTCTATAAAAAACATACTTCATACAAACATACTCTACAGAGCTCCAGGCTGGTCCATCTGATTCAAGACAGGCACCCTTGCACTTTTTTCAAGTAACTCACAATTTTCCCCCACAAGTTGAAATTAAACAAGATATTTGGTCTCCACAATTCTTTATTTCACTTTTAATATTAAAGAACCTTTGTTTTTGATCCAGATCTTAATATATTAATTTAAATCTGAAAATAAATAGAAATGGCATTGACAAAATTATTGACACCCTAAACTTAATATTTGGTAGCACCACCTTTGTTCAAAATAACTAAAATCAAGCGCTTCCTATAGCCATCGATGAGCTTCCTGTACCTCTGTACTGGCAGTTTGGCCCGTTCCTTTTGTGCAAATTGCTCAAGTTCACTGAGATTTGAAGGGTGCCTTCTCCCAACTGCTGTATTCAGATCTCTCCACAAGTTTTCAATGGGATTTAGATCTGAACTCATTCCTGGTTGCTTTTTGAAGTGTGCTTGTCCTGCTGGAAGACCCATGACCTTCGACGGAGACCCATCTTTCTGACACTGGGTCCGACAATGCGCTCCAAAATGTCTTGGTATTCTCCTGATTTTATGATGCCATGCACACATTCAGTGCCAGAGTCGGCAAAGCAACCCAGAAACATCACTGAACCTCCTCCATGTTTGACTTTAGGGAAGGTGTTCTTTTCATTGAAGACTTAATTTTGTTTTCTGTTAACAGAGATGGTGTGCTTTACCAAAAAGCTCTAATTTGGCCTCATCTGTCCACAGGACATTCTCCCAGAAGGATTTTGCATGTTCATGTATGTGTTGGCAAATTGCAGTCGGGCTTTCTTATGTCTTTCTCTCAGCAGTGGGGTCCTCTTGGGTCTCCTGCCATGGCAGTTGACCGAGGTGCTTTCTCCACCGTTCAAACAATCCTTAGCTGCAATCTTCCATCAAGTTTTCTCTTGTGGTCACGTCCAGTGAGGTTGGCTACAGTGGCATGGGCCTTAAACTTCTTGATAACATTACGTACGGCGGAAACAGAAACATCAAGGCCTCCGGAGATGGACATGTAGCCTTGAGGTGGTCCATGCTTGGCAACAATCTTGTGTCTGACTTTGACATCCTCAGATAATTCTCTGCTTTTCTTTCTTTTCTCCATGTTCAATTCGGTACACACAGTGACACAAAACTGGTTGAAGTAGTGATTTTTCTATGGTAGGCACCTGCAACTCACCACAGGTGAGTTCAAATCGAAAGTAATGCTTGAAATTGAATTGCATTTCTGCCTCCCCCTGGTCTCTAATCAGATTCCCAGAGTAGATGGGCATCATGATAATCCTCACCTTAAACTTTCAGTTACAGGAGATACGCTACATGACCAAAAGTATGTGGATACCTGCTCGTCGAACATATCATTCCAAAATCATGGACATTAATATAGAGTTGGTCCCCACTTTGCTGCTATATCAGCCTCCACCCTTCTGGGAAGGCTTTCCACTAGATGTTGGAACATTGCTGCAGGGACATGCTTCCATTCAGCCACAAGAACATAAATGAGGTTGGGCACTCGTATTGGGCGATTGGGCCTGGCTCGCAGTAGGTGTTACAATTTATCCCAAAGCTTTTCGATGGGGTTGAGGTCAGTGCTCTGTGCAGGCCAGTCAAGTTCTTCCACACCGATCTTGACAAAACATTTCTGTAAGGACATCGCTTTTTGCACGGGGGCATTGTCATGCTGAAACAGGAAAAGGCCTTCCCCAAACTGTTGCCACAAAGTTGGAATCACAGAATCGTCTAGAATGTCATTGTATGCTGTAGCGTTAAGATTTCCCTTCACTGGAACTAAGAGGCCTAGCCCGAACCATGAAAACAGCCCCAGACCATTATTCCTCCTCCACCAAACTTTACAGTTGGCACTGTGCATTGGGACAGGTAACGTTGTCCTGGCATCTGCCAAAGCCAGATTCGTTCGGCGGACAGCCAGATGGTGAAGTATGATTCATCACTCCTTTCCACTGCTCCAGAGTCCAAAGGCGGCGAGCTTACACCACTTAAACAACGCTTGGCATTGCGCATGGTGATCTTAGGCTTGAGTACGGCTGCTTGGCTATGGAAACCCATTTCATGAAACTCCTGACAAACAATTATTGTGATGATGTTGCTTCCAGAGACAGTTTGCAACAGAGGACAGAATTTTTACACACTACGCGTTTCAGCATTTGGCGGTCCCGTTCTGTGAGCTTGTGTGACCTACCACTTTGGGCTGAGCCCTTGTTGCTCCACTTCACAATAACAGAACTTACAGTTGACCTGTGCAGCTCTAGCGGGGCAGAAATTTGACAAACTGACTTGTTGGAAAAGTGGCATCTGATGACGGTGTCACATTGAAAGTCACTGAGCTCTTCAGTAAGGCCATTCTACTGTCAATGTTTGTCTATGGAGAATGCATGGCTGTGTGCTCAAATTTGTCAAAAAAATGTGTTTACACCTGTCAGCAACAGGTGTGGGTGAAATAACCAAATCCAATCATTTGAAGGGGTGTCCACATACTTTTGTATTTATAGTGTATTTTCTTCTAAACATTTTCATGGTGCAGTATAAAGGTCTACAGTAGCTACTCCTTATCTTAGTCATTGGAAATTCCAACCAACTAGTGCAGGACTAAGCATTGGCCTGCATGGTTTTGTTGTGTGAGGGGCATGTTCAGATTTGCAAAACTTGTTATGATAAAGTGGTGTAAACATTTATTACCTTAGGGTTTCCCGAGTGGCGCAACTGCATCTCAGTGTTAGGCGTCACTTCAGACCCTGGTTCAATTCCAGGCTATATCACAACCAGCCGTGATTGGGATTCCCATAGGGCGACGCACAATTGGCCCTGCGTTAGGGTTTGGCCGGGGTAGGCCGTCATTGTAAATAAGAATTTGTTCTTAACTGACTTGCCTAGTTAAATACATTTTAAAAATATATAAAAGGGACGTTCTCATTAAATGGCATTATTGCTTTTAACAGTTACCAAAGTGAACTCTGTTGTGTTCAATTGGCTTAATTGGTGAGGGGGCATCTAATTTAGAAGCAGGGATCCTTGCCCAATAACGCCTCATTTATTTATTTACATGATTAACAAAGTTAAAAGCCCAGGATCCCAGACATGCCATTTATAGACACAGCTCAGGGCTGAGACCCACTATCGGCCACTGGTATTTTCAATTTCAGTGGGAGTGATCCACCAGTAGGAGAGGGGGTAGATAATTTACTTTGGGGATTCCAATATGGAAATATGTTAAAGGCCCAGTTCAGTCAAACATGTGATTTCCTGTGTTTTATATACACTGAGTGTACAAAACATTAAGAACTGCTCTTTCCATGGCAATGACTGACCAGGTGAAAGCTACAGTGCATTTGGAAAATATTCAGACTCTTTCACTTTTTTCACATTTTGTTACATTACAGCCTTGTTCTAAAATTGATGAGAATGTTTTGATTTAATCAATCTATACACAATACACCATAATGACAAAGTGAAAGCAGGTTTTTAGAAATGTTTTCAAATGTATAAAAAAATTCAAAACAGAATTACCTTATTCACATAAGCATTCAGACTCTTTGCTATGAGACTCGAAATTGAGCTCCGTTGCATTCTGTTTCCATTGATCATGCTTGAGATATTTCTAGAGTTTGATTGGAGTCCACCTGTGGTAAATTCAATTGATTGGACATGATTCGGAAATGCACACACCTGTCTATATAAAGTCCCACAGTTGGCAGTGCATGTCAATGCAAAAACCAAGCCATGAGGTTGAAGGAATTGTCCCTTGAGCTCTGAGACAGGATTGTGTCGAGCCACAGATGTGGGGAAGGGTACCAAAAAACGTCTGCAGCATTGAAGGTCCCCAAGAACACAAAGGCACCTAAAGGACACTCAAACCATGAGAAACAAGATTCTCTGGTCTGATGAAACCAAGTTGGAGCTTTTTGGCCTGAATGCCAATCGTCACATTAGGAGGAAACCTGGTACCATCCCTACGGTGAAGCATAGTGGCGGCAGCATCATGCTGTTGCGAGTGCTCAGGACCTCAGACTGGGGCGAAGGTCCACCTTCCAAAAGGACAACGACCCTAAGCAGACAGGCAAGACAACGCAGGAGTGGCTTCTGGACAAGTCTCTGAATGTCCTTGAGTGGCCCAGCCAGAACCCGGACTTGAACCCGATCAAACATCTCTGGAGAGACCTAAAAATAGCTGTGCAGCGATGCTCCCCATCCAACCTGACAGAGATTGAGAGGATCTGCAGAGAAGAGTGTGAGAAACTCCCCAAATACAGGTGTGCCATGCTTGTAGCGTCATACCCAAGAAGACTTGAGGCTGTAATCGCTGCCAAAGGTGCTTCAACAAAGTACTGAGTAAAGGGTCTGAATACTTATGTAAATTTGATAATCCAGTTTTGTATTTTTAATAGATTTACAAAAATGTCAACCTGTTTCTGCTTTGTTATTATGGGGTATTGCGTGTAGAACGATTAGGGGGAAAAAATATTTAATCAATTTTAGCATAAGGCTGTAATGTAACAAAATGTAGGATAGGTGAAGGGGTCTGAATTTTTTCTGAATGCACTGTATGATGTCCCTTGTTAAATCCACTTCAATTAGTGTAGATGAAGGGAAGGAGACAGGTTAAAGAAGGATTTTTAAGCCTTGAGACATGAATTGTGTATGCGCCATTCAGAGGGTGAATGGGCAAGACAAAATATTTAAGTACCTTTTGAACAGGGTATGGTAGTAGATGCCAGGCACACCCATTTGTGTCAAGAATGCTGCTGGGTTGTTCACGCTCAACAGTTTCCCGTGTGTATCAAGAATGGTCCACCACCCAAAGTACATCCAGCCAACTTGACACAACAGTGGGAAGCATTGGAGTCAACATGGGCCAGCATCCTTTCGACACCTTGTAGAGTCCATGTCCTGACTAATTCAGGCTCTTCTGGGGGCAAAAGGGGGCGTACAACTCAATATTAAGAAGATGTTCCTAATGTTAAGTATACTCAGTGTATATTACCACACTATGAAGTTGGAATAAATTGTTAAAATTATAATGCATTTGTCTTGCATCTCAGCAAACCACAGCACAGCATCACCACATACAGTGCCTTGCGAAAGTATTCGGCCCCCTTGAACTTTGCGACCTTTTGCCACATTTCATAATGTGGCACACACATAATTTTGCACGCCCAATTTTTCAGTTTTTGATTTGTTAAAAAAGTTTGAAATATCCAATAAATGTCGTTCCACTTCATGATTGTGTCCCACTTGTTGTTGATTCTTCACAAAAAAATACAGTTTTATATCTTTATGTTTAAAGCCTGAAATGTGGCAAAAGGTCGCAAAGTTCAAGGGGGCCGAATACTTTTTGAAGTTAGAAGTTTACATTCACCTTAGCCAAATATATTTAAACTCAGTTTTTCACAATTCCTGACATTTAATCGTAGTAAAAATTCACTGTCTTAGGTCAGTTAGGATCACCACTTTATTTTAAGAATGTGAAATGTCCGAATAATAGTAGAGAGGATTTATTTCAGCTTTTATTTCTTTCATCACATTCCCAGTTGGTCAGAAGTTTACATACACTCAAAATGGCTTAAGGACAACAAAGTCATGGTATTGGAGTGGTCATCACAAAGCCCTGACCTCAATCCTATGGAAAAATGTGTGGGCAGAACTGAAAAAACATGTGCGAGCAAGGAGGCCTCCAAACCTGACTCAGTTACACCAGCTCTGTCAGGAGGAATGGGCCAAAATACAACCAACTTATTGTGGCAAGCTTGTGGAAGACTACCTGAAACATTTGACCCAAGTTAAACAATTTAAAGGCAATGCTATCAAGTACTAATTGAGTGTATGTAAACTTCTGACCCACTGGGAATGTGATGAAAGAACTAAAAGCTTAAATAAATCCTTTTCTCTACTATTATTCTGACATTTCACATTCTTAAAATAAAGTGGTGATCCTAACTGACCTAAAGACAGGGAATTTTTACTTTAAGTGTCAGCAATTGTAATAAACTGAGTTTAAATGTATTTGGCTAAGGTGTAGGTAAACTTCCGACTTCAACTGTATGTATAACACCCCTGTAACTGACTAATATAAAGTAAAGGTATTCTGTATAACACCTCTGTAACTGACTAATATAAAGTAAAGGTATTCTGTATAACACCTCTGTAACTGACTAATATAAAGTAAAGTTATAACACCTCTAACTGACTAATATAAAGTAAAGGTATTCTGTGTAACACCTCTGTAACTGACTAATATAAAGTAAAGGTATTCTGTGTAACACCTCTGTAACTGACTAATATAAAGTAAAGGTATTCTGTATAACACCTCTGTAACTGACTAATATAAAGTAAAGGTATTCTGTATAACACCTCTGTAACTGACTAATATAAAGTAAAGTTATAACACCTCTAACTGACTAATATAAAGTAAAGGTATTCTGTATAACACCTCTGTAACTGACTAATATAAAGTAAAGGTATTCTGTATAACACCTCTGTAACTGACTAATATAAAGTAAAGGTATTCTGTGTAACACCTCTGTAACTGACTAATATAAAGTAAAGGTATTCTGTGTAACACCTCTGTAACTGACTAATATATATAGTAAAGAAGAGGATGTGCTAAAGAGGTGGGCCAAATCAAACATAGCCATCATGAACACTTTTATCACCTTTTTGTCAAATAACGAATCCCATTGTCCTCCACAGGATTACATCAGCATGTTTATCAGGGAGACCATTGTAACAACAATTAGAGCAGTCAGCCCTCCTCCCTCCCCCAAGTTTTATCCAGCCCCCCATAGTCTCAGACAGACATGAGTACCCATCCCCCCAAGGAGCTATGAACATTACGGCCCGAAGAACTTCTCAGAGCTTCTAAAAATATATTGGATGAGGAGATAGTGAGCCAAATTGGCCCCCCCTCTCTCTATTCTATTCTATTCTATTCAAGGGGCTTTATTGGCATGGGAAACATATGTTAACATTGCCAAAGCAAGTCAGGTAGACTATGTACAAAAGTGAAATAAACATAAAAAATGAACAGTAAACAATCCAGTCACAGAAGTTCCAAAATAATAAAGACTCTCTTTCTCGATGTGATATTCAACCCATCAAACATGTTGAGGAACGAGGAAAACTTTCACACTCAACCAGAGCCAGTAATCCTTGGGGGGTAAGCATTTTAGGGAGGAGCATTGCACCCCCTGTGTCTGTCTGTTTAACTGCAAGGCTGGCAATGTGCCTGCTGGAAAAGTTGTTTTACTACACTGCCCTTGCTATGAGTGGTCTCCAGAGCCTTACTAATGAATAGTCCTGAGCATTAACTGACACAGTTGTTGCAGTCTCTGGAACAGTCACAGCCTGAACACAAGTAAATGTTTTCATGCTGTTTGTCTTCTACATTTACATTCATGCATTTTACTCATTTAGCAGACACTCTTATCCAGAGCGCCTTACAATAGTGCATTCCTCTGAAGATAGCTAGGTGAGACAACAAAATATCACAATCGTAGCAGGTACATTTTCATCAACAAAGTAGTTATCAGCAAAGTCAGTGCTAGTAGGAAAAGTGAGAAAAAAGTGTATTTAAAAAAATATATCTAGGTTGTCCAATTTTGCTTAGCTTCTTTTAGAAACAAATAAGGGATTTCCTCTCAAATAGACATGGCAGTACCAAATAGCACATCTGGTACAAGTCTAATCGGCCAGCGATGTACTACACTGATGTTAACTTGTCTACCTGAACCAACCCAGCCATGTGATAATAATAAAAAAGCAGTAACATGAGACCATAGTGCAGCTCTTCTGTTTTCTCAGACATGTCTTGATGCTGAGCAGACAGACAGATCCCGCTGGGCAAAAACTGGTTGAACCACGTCATTTCAACAAAAAAATGTAATGGAATTATTCTTTTTATTTTTAACCCAACTTTTAACCTAATGACATGGAGAAACGTTTTGTTGATTTCACGTTGAATTCACGTTAGTTGCCAACTCAACCAAACGTAAATAAAAACTAGACATGGAACTGACATCTGTGCCCAGTGGGAAGGCAGTATTTGTGGGCTTTGCTGTGTTTACTGACACCATGCTGACACTCACCTTCCATTACGAGAAGAAGAAGTGTTTCTGAATACTGCTGCCACAACACTGTGGAATTTACAAGCTTCTATTTACTTCTTTACTCGTATTTCCTGTAGATGGGGTATTAAAGAAAACTGTGGACAGAAATGTTTACATGCATTGGCCGTTGTCTTCGTCAATTGATTCTAAGTGCTTACATTCCTAAGGGGAGATTCTCAACTGTGTTTATTCAAATATACATGAAATTAATATAACATTTAGCAGGCGCTTTCATCCAAAGTGACTTACAGGCATGCGTATATACCTTTTACATATGGGTGGCCGCGGGAATCAAACCCACAACTCTGGCGGTGCAAGCGCATGCTCTACCAACTGAGCCATACAGGACCAAGGGGGTTTGTAAGAAAATGCACTTTATTTCTTCACAAAAGAAGTGCCCTCCCTATTGACTGTGTCCTTGAAACCAAGAACAGACACAGGGCTTTTTATGCTTTATTGAATAAAAACAACAAAAGATAGAGAAGGACCATTTACTTCATGAGTCGACCACAAAAGAAGGGGGACAGTCAAGCAATACAAAAAGAAAGGCATAAGGCTAGCAAAAAAGAAAACTAAAGTCCTTCAACATGTTTAGTTGATGCACTTGGATGTATGCAATATCTTGTGAAAAATATATGTCCCCCCACTCCTTACCAGAAACCGAGAACCATCCCCCATATGACCAGACATAGAAGCCCACAAAAAAGTGAAGAGAGAATCCCTATTTGTTGTAAAACATTTCAGAGTAACAGGTTTTGACAAGACATATACTTACTTAGAAATGTCCTTGTTTTTGAAAGAGAAGCAGATATTTTTGTCCATTAAAATAACATGAAATTGATCAGAAATACAGTGTAGACATTGTTAGTGTTGTAAATGACTATTGTATTGAAACGGCAGATTTTTAATGGAATATCAACATAGTGGTATAGAGACCCATTATCAGCAACCATCAGTCCTGTGTTCCAATGGCAAGTTGTGTTAGCTAATCTAAGTTTATCATTTTAAAATGGATCATAAGAAAACCCTTGTGCAATTATGTTAGCACAGCTGAAAACAGTTGTTATGTTTGAAGAAGCAATACAACTGTCCTTTAGACTAGTTGAGTATCTGGAGCATCAGCATGTGTGGGTTCGATTACAGGCTCAAAATGGCTAGAAACAAAGACCTTTCTTCTGAAACTCGTCAGTCTATTCTTGTTCTGAGAAATGAAGGCTATTCCATGCAAGAAATTGCCAAGAAATTGAAGATCTGGTACAACGCTGTGTACTATTCCCTTCACAAAACAGAGCGAACTGGCTCTAACAAGAATAGAAAGAGTGGGAGGCCCCAGTGCACAACTGAGCAAGAGGACAAGTACATTAGATTGTCTCGTTTGAGAAACAGACGCCTCACAAGTCCTCAACTGGCAGCTTCATTAAATAGTACCCACAAAACACCACCAACATCAACAGTGAAGAGGCGACTCCGGGATGCTGGCCAGGTCTTTGTTTCTGGCCATTTTGAGCCTGTAATCGAACCCACAGATGCTGATGCTCCAGTTACTCAACTAGTCTAAAGAAGGCCAGTTTTATTCCTTCTTTAATCAGAACAACTGTTTTCAGCTGTGCCAGCAATTGCAAAGGGGTTTTGTAATGATAAATTAGCCTTTTAAAATGATCAACTTGGATTAACTAAGACAACGTGCCATTGGAACACAGGAGTGATGGTTGCTGATAATGGCCTCTGTACGCCTATGTAGATATTCCATAAAAATCTGCCTTTTCCAGCTACAATAGTCATTTACAACATTAACAATGTCTACACTGTATTTCTGATCAATTTGATGTTATTTATAAAAAAAATTGTCTCTTTCAAAAACAAAGGACATTTCTAAGTGATCCCAAACTTTCGAATGGTAGTGTAGGTGGAGACGTTCTTGCATTTCCCAAATCAACAGGAGGCATTTGTGAGTGTGTATGTAACTATGTGCACATGAGTGTGTGTGAAACTAAGTGAGTGGGAGATGGAGGGCCTTGTCCATCCTGTCACACAATAAACAGTTTGTTTCCCAGGAGCACATCTCATGTTCCTGTTGTTGGCTACGTCGCTGCTCACTGGGAAATGTCCTGGCCTCCATTGTCCAGGAGGTTAGGGGTCACAGGATGCTCCTTAAGGCCGAAAGGGGGAGGTGAGAGGTTGGATGTGAATCATGATAAAGAGCTTTCCCCTCTAGAAAAAATAAAACATTAAAATTGATTATTTTTGCTCTCTTGCCTTTCTCTTTTATTCTGAAACACCGTTATTTCAAGAATGTGTTTCAGGGTTTCTGGCTACAATAAAATGACTGACCATTTCATGATACATTTCCTGGTTGCCTTTAGTCAACTCTTCATCTGAGTAGACCACTGTTCCCTCTTTGCTTTCTTTGTATGTCTTTATTAGGTCCTTCAATATAGTGATTTCCTTCAGATGGGGACATAGTATACATGCTTTCCCACAGAAGTATGGGTAATGCATTTTGACCAAATTGGGCGTAACATAGATCATTAAAGAGATAAAGCAACTAAGAAAGGACTGCTTGTATCTTGGATTCTCTAGTACACAATACTATACCTCAGCTACAGAGCGCCAGGTCTGGCAAAGTCAATACTGTCTGAAAATCATGCTGAAGAGTTGATAAATGAACAGCTTTATCAGAAGAATATTGAAGGAAATTGTGTATACAAAGAAGAAGCAGAAACATCTCAGACTTGTTCTCTCTTGCAACTGCTATGCTGTGTAAAACAACGGCAGCTGACCATAACTGCTTGTTTGGTAATTCATACCTACAGTTGAAGTCGGAAGTTTACATACACCTTAGCCAAATACATTTAAACTCAGTTTTTCACAATTCATGACATTTAATCCAAGTAAAAATTCCCTGTCTTAGGTCAGTTAGGATTACCACTTTATTTTAAGAATGTTAAATGTCAGAATAATAGTAAAGAGAATTATTTATTTTAGCTTTTATTTCTTTCATCACATTCCCAGTGGGTCAGAAGTTTGCATACACTCAATTTGTATTTGGTAGAATTGCCTTTAAATGGTTTATCTTGGGTCAAACATTTCGGGTAGCCTTCCACAACCTTCACACAATAAGTTTGGAGAATTTTGGCCCATTCCTCCTGACAGAGCTGGTGTAACGGAGTCGGGTTTGTAGGCCTCCTTGCTCGCACATGCTTTTTCAGTTCTGCCTACACATTTTCTATAGGATTGAGGTCAGGGCTTTGTGATGGCCACTCCAATACCTTGACTTTGTTGTCCTTAAGCCATTTTGCCACAACTTTGAAAGTATGCTTGGGGTCATTGTCCATTTGGAAGACCCATTTGTGACCAAGCTTTAACTTCCTGACTGATGTCTTGAGATGTTGTTTCAATATATCCACATCATTTTCCCACCTCATGATGCCATCTATTTTGTGAAGTGCACCATTCCCCCCTGCAGCAAAGCACCCCCACAATATGATGCTCCCACCCCCGTGCTTTACGGTTGGGATGGAGTTCTTCGGCTTGCAAGCCTCCCCCTTTTTCCTCCAAACATAACATTATGGCCAAACAGTTATATTTTTGTTTCATCAGACCAGAGGACATTTCTCCAAAAAGTATGATCTTTGTCCCCATGTGCAGTTGCAAACCGTAGTCTGTTTTTTTGTGGCGGTTTTGGAGCAGTGGCTTCTTCCTTGCTGAGTGGCCTTTCAGGTTATGTCGATATAGGACTCGTTTTACTGTGGATATAGATACTTTTGTACCCGTTTCCTCCAGCATCTTCACAAGGTCCTTTGCTGTTGTTCTGGGATTGATTTGCACTTTTCTCACCAAAGTATGTTCATCTCTAGGAGACAGAACGTGTCTCCTTCCTGAGCGCTATGATGGCTGCGTGGTCCCATGGTGTTTATACTTGCGTACTATTGTCTGTACAGATAAACGTGGTACCTTCAGGCATTTGGAAATTGCTCCCATGGATGAACCAGACTTGTGGAGGTCTACAATTGTTTTTCTAAGGTCTTGGCTGATCTCTTTTGATTTTCCCATGATGTCAAACAAAGAGGCACTGAGTTTGAAGGTAGGCCTTGAAATACATCCACAGGTACACCTCCAATTGACTCAAATGATGTCAGTTAGCCTATCAGAAGCTTCTAAAGCCATGACATCATTTTCTGGAATTTTCCAAGCTGTTTAATTAAAGGCACAGTCAACTCAGTGTACGTAAACTTCTGACCCGCTGGAATTGTGATACAGTGAAATAATCTGTCTGTAACCAATTGTTGGAAAAATTACTTGTCATGCACAAAGTAGATGTCCTAACCGACTTGCCAAAACTATAGTTTGTTAAAACTTCTTGGTGACAGGGGGGCAGTATTGAGTTGCTTGGATGAATAAGGTGCCCAGAGTAAACTGCCTGCTACTCTGTCCCAGATGCTAATATATGCATATTATTATTATTATTAGTATTGGATAGAAAACACTCTGAAATTTATAAAGCTCTTTGAATGATATCTGTGAGTAAAACAGAACTCATATGGCAGGTGAAAACCTGAGGCAAATCCATCCAGGAAGTGGGAAATCTGAGGTTTGTAGTTTCATTTAAGTGATTGCCTATCCAATATGCTGTGTTTTTGGGGCCAGATTGCACTTCCCATAGCTTCCAGCAGATGTCAACAGTCTTTAGAAAGTTGTTTGAGGCTTCTATTGTGGAAGGGTGTCGAATAAGAGCTGTTTCAACAAGTGGACTAGGCTGAGGCCAATCAGTTGTTTACTGCGCGGTCATGCGGGCGCTCCGTTCCTTCTTTTTCCTCTGTAATAAATATGCTATTGTCCGGTTGGAATATTATTGAAGATTTATAATAAAAATACCCTAAGGATTGATTGTAAACATCGTTTGACATGTTTCTACAAACTGTAATGGAACTCTTTTGACTTTTCATCTGGATTTTTGCACTTGCGCATTGTGCCTTTGGAATAGTGAACTAAACGCGCAAACAAAACGGAGGTATTTGGACATGAGTATAGACGTAATTGAACAAAACAAACATTTCTTGTGGAAGTGGGAGTCCTGGGAGTGCATTTCGACGAAGATCAGCAAAGGTAAGTGAAGATTTATAATGCTATTTATGACTTTTGTTGACTCCACAATTTGCCGGGTAACTGTATGGCTGGCTTTTGTGGCTGAATGCTGTTCTCAGATTATTGAATATTGTGCTTTTGCCGTAAAGCTTTTTTTAAATCTGACACAGCGGTTGCATTAAGAACAAGTTTATCTTTAATTCTATGTAAAACATGTATCTTTCATCAAAGTTTATGATGAGTATTTCTGTTATTTGATGTGGCTCTCTGCAATTTCTCCGGATGTTTTGGAGGCATTTCTGAACATGGCGCCAATGTAAACTGAGGGTTTTGGATATAAATATGAAGTTGATCAAACAAAACATACATGTATTGTGTAACATTGAGTCCTGGGAGTGTCATCTGATGAAGATCGTCAAAGGTTAGTGGTTAATTTTATCTATATTTCTGATTTTTGTGACACCTCTCTTTGTTTGGAAAATGGCTGAATGCTTTCTGTGACTAGTTGCTGACCTAACATAATGATATGTTCTGCTTTCGCCGAAAAGCCTTTTTGAAATCGAACACTGTGGTTGGATTAACGAGATGTGTATCTTTAAAATTGTGTAAAATACTTGTATGGTTGAGGAATTTTAATTAGGAGATTTCTGTTGTATTGAATTTGGCGCCCTGCAATTTCACTGGCTGTTTGCAAGGTGGGACGCTAGCGTCCCGAACGATTCCAGAGAGGTTAAACAAGAAATTTGTGGAGTGGTTGAAAAACTATTTTTAATGACTCCAACCTAAGTGTATGTAAACTTTCGACTTCAACTCAATAATGCATCATTCTCCTAGACCTTTTCTCAAGCTGAGGCTCTTGCTAAAGTTATTATGGTTTATAGGAGAGGCCTTGCACTCAACTGAAGTGTGGCATATAAGTGCATCAGAGCTTTTTTAGCCACAGTGGGGACCTGTGGCTTAAAATCAGAATAATAGAAGCCCAGTATATGGAGGAAAGAGTGATTTTCCAAGAGAGAGAGACGTGGCGGAAATGTATGACAGCCAGGATACATCTAAAGCAGTAGAGTACAATGTTTTAATAATGTTTCATATAAAAAAGTAAAATGGTATGGTTATTTTTTTGGTGTGTGTGTGTTATTTATTTCATTTTTTACAATACAACATTTCTCATAAAATAATTGTGCATAGCCTAATCTAAATTAGTTTCATGTGGGGCTACATTTTCTGCTTGCTTTATAGGGGCATAAGTTAATTAATTCTATATTCAGTGCACACATGCTCTTGCCCTTGAGCTTAGTACAGTTTAACCAAAGAGAGATTTAAGACCTCCAGTCTGTCCTCAAACCTTGTGTCTTGAGGGTTTGGGACGAGTCTATGTGTTGTCTCTGGACATTCTCAGAGACACATTCATTTTTTGAATGGTACCTGGACTTTAGCTTTGTGTGAAATTTCAGATGCTCTTTGGCCAGGGTATTGTGAGCTTACTGCATGTTCATCTTGACATGTTATCTGTTGCGTCATCAACACACAGGTCACAGGTTGTTACAGTACATTACAGTCAATTATAACGATTGAAAATGGTTAACAATATTTGTGTAATAATATTGCAGCTCTCAAAGTGCTTAAAGTTCTTACTTCTATGAACCAATTGCTACTCAATAGATTGACATTCTACTTCTAAAGTATTCCAACTGTTTTTGCACACAGAAAATGGTTCTTATGTGTTCCTTGTAGCTGTATTTGTGTGATGGCTTAAAGTGATAGGCAACTAAAATATGATCCAGTGTAGTTGTTACATGTGGCTAGGCTTATTTGTTCCATTCAAAGGCAATTATGAGCACGATACTTGCAGCTTGAGTTACATACCCTCATGAATAAATACTACAGTTACCATAGAATACTACAGTATTAACTATAAAATTCTGTAGTATCTCTCAATCATGTGTAGATCTTACTATAAAATGTTGTAGTATACTTTAGAATAGTATAGTAAATACTACAGTATTGTTCGCAAAATAAATACTGTAGTAAATACTACAGTAATGTCTGCAAAAACACTACAGTTCACACTTTTTAACTATAGTAATTTCTCCAATATTTAATTAGCATATATCGTGTCCATTCCCCTCCCCATATTACAATTTGTGCCACCCATAAGTGAGAAACCTACATGCTAAGTCTAGACCATATATTTTGTTGCCTACAGGTTATAGTAAATACCAGAAGCGCTGAACGATCCCTTCAGACCCAAGTCCTACCTAACTATAGTCGTGGCCAAAGGTTTTGAGAATGACACAAATATACATTTTCCACAAAGTTTGCTGCTTCAGTGTCTTTAGATATTTTTGTCAGATGTTACTATGGAATAAGTATAATTACCAGCATTTCATAAGTGTCCAAGGCTTTTATTGGCAATTACATGAAGTTAATGCAAAGAGTCAATATTTGCAGTGTTGACCCTTCTTTTTCAAGACATCTGCAATCCGCCCTGGCATGCTGTCAATTAACTTCTGGGCCACATCCTGACTGATGGCAGACCATTCTTGCATAATCAATGCTTGGAGTTTGTCAGAATTGGTGGGTTTTTGTTTTTCCACCCACATCTTGAGGATTGACCACAACTTCTCAATGGGATTAAGGTCTAGGTAGTTTCCTGGCCATGGACCCAAAATATCGATGTTTTGTTCCCCGAGCCACTTAGTTATCACTTTTGCCTTATGGCAAGGTGCTCCATCATGCTGGAAAAGGCATTGTTCGTCACCAAACTGTTCCTGGATGGTTGGGAGAAGTTGCTCTCGGAGGATGTGTTGGTACCATTCTTTATTCATGGCTTGTTCTTAGGCAAAATTGTGAGTGAGCCCACTCCCTTGGCTGAGAAGCAACCCTACACATGAATGGTCTTATGATGCTTTACTGTTGGCATGACACAGGACTGATGGTAGCGCTCACCTTGTCTTCTCCGGACAAGCTTTTTTCCGGATGCCCCAAACAATCGGAAAGGGGATTCATCAGAGAAAATGACTTTACCCCAGTCCTCAGCAGTCCAATCCCTGTACCTTTTGCAGAATATCAGTCTGTCCCTGATGTTTTTCCTGGAGAGAAGTGCCTTCTTTGCTGCCCTTCTTGACCCCAGGCCATCCTCCAAAAGTCTTTGCCTCACTGTGCGTGCAGATGCACTCACACCTGCCTGCTGCCATTCCTGAGCAAGCTCTGTACTGGTGGTGCCCCATCCCGCAGCTGAATCAACTTTAGGAGACGGTCCTGGCGCTTGCTGGACTTTCTTGGGGACCCTGAAGCCTTCTTCACAACAATTGAACCGCTCTCCTTGAAGTTCTTGATGATCCGATAAATGGTTGATTTAGGTGCAATCTTACTGGCAGCAATATTCTTGCATGTGAAGCCCTTTTTGTGTAAAGCAATGATGATGGCACATGTTTCCTTGCAGGTAACCATGTTTGACAGAGGAAGAACAATGATTCCAAGCCCCACCCTCCTTTTGAAGCTTCCCATCTGTTATTTGAACTCAATCAGCATGACAGAGTGATCTCCGGCCTTGTCCTCGTCAACACTCACACCTGTGATAACAAGAGAATCACTGACGATGTCAGCTGGTCCTTTTGTGGCAGGGCTGAAATGCAGTGGAAATGTTTTTTGGGGGATTCAGTTCATTTGCATGACAAAGAGGGACTTTACAATTAATTGCAATTCATCTGATCACTCTTCATAACATTCTGGAGTATATTCAAATTGCCACCATACAAACTGAGGCGGCAGACTGAAAATTAATATTTGTGTCATTCTCAAAACTTTTGGACACAACTGTACAGGTTATGGAACATTTGCTCTTCTAGTATTTCTCCAGTAGGTTTCCTGAAGGAGAAAGCCTCCACTTCGATGTTAAAGATAATTTAAAAAATAACCCAGTAATGTCCGCAAAAACAGTACAGAAAATACTACAGTATATTACAGTCTGCAAAAACACTACAGTAAATGCTACAGTATATTACAGTCTGCAAAAACACAACATTAAATACTACAGTATATTACAGTCTGCAAAACACAACAGTATATTAGTCTGCAAAAACTGTACAGTAAATACCATAGTTAACTGTAAATACTACAATATACTATAGTATACCACAGTAAATGCTACAGTGAATACTACTACTACTGGTTTTAGGGTCCATGGATAGTTTATTTTCATATCAGGCTACAGGAAATGGATCTGGTTTCAGTACTTTGTCACATGTTTAGGAGGCATACAATGCTGTCACTATTATAAAACCTATATTGCTGCATGTTAGCTTTTATAAACTAATAGCAAACCCAGAGTAGTGTTCATCATCATGTGTGTTTCTGGGGCTGGGCCATTGGCCTAAAATGTTAAGGTATGCTAGCAATGTGCCACTAACTGAACTGATTAGGCTCTGTGTGGTTTGAATATTCTGGGTGCACTTTGACCCCTTTGGATTAATTTCCTGGCACGTTGTGTTTCTTCGTCTACAACTGGCTGTGGCATGACTTTCCCACTTCCCCAGCCCCTTCAGATGGTGCGGTGCATTTCCTCTCTTACGACCAAATACATTTGACTGGTGCCAAAGAACAAAAAAAACATGGGATTAAAATTCCCCTTTCCCTGTGTCTTGAAGAGCCCAGCTGCACAGCACTGTTTGTTTTTCAGAGCACAGTGCAGCTGCACAGCCAAGCATTAGAAAGTAAGTAGGCCAATGCTAAGCAGAAATTACTTGTTTTTATTGGCATGTACAAGTCCTTTCACTATAAGTGATAATTGCGTTGCAGAATCAGTGGAGAAAAAGGACAACAGTCTGGTTAAGACAATTTTAATGTGCACAAATATGTTTTCTGTTATTGGGTGTTTTTGATAATTTTTTTGCTATTAGTATTTATTTATTTATTTATTTACCGCTTTTTCTCCCCAATTTCATGGTATCCAATTAGTAGTTACAGTCTTGTCTCATCACTGCAACTCCTGTACTTGGGAGAGGCAAAGGTCGAGAGCCATGCATCCTCCGAAACACAACCCAACCAAGCCACACTGCTTCTTGACACAATGCCCACTTAACCCGGAAGCCAGCCGCACCAATGTGTCGGAGGAAACACAGTACACTTGGCAACCGTGTCAGCATGCATTGCACCCAGCCCACCACAGGAGTCGCTAGTGCGCGATGGGACAAGGACATCCCTGCCGACCAAACCCTCCCCTGGGCCAATTGCGCGCCTCCCCATGGGTCTCCGGGTCGCGGCCGACTGCGACAGTGCCTGTACTCGAACCCAACATCTCTAGTGGCAAAAGCTAGCACTGCAATGCAGTGCCTTAGACCACCGTGCCACTCGGGAGGCCTTGCTATTAGTATTTTTATTTACAGTAGCTTTTTTAACACAACAGTGTGACCTTCACTATCAGCTAGCACAATAGGGTGATTGGTCAGTCTGTCAATCATCAGATGATGACAGAACATGGTGAAGTAGTGGGTGGTATTGTGATGTGCATGTGTAATTCCTAAACACAAGGAGGAATGTGGAGGGGCAGGTAGGATGTCTGTGGATAGTATCTGCCATGCAATCGGTGAGACAGGTTTAATGTGAATCAGCATGAATGCTTACAAGGCTTATGAGTACCTTCACATCTGAATGCACCCTCTCAATACCTGGCAAGGCCTTGGGAAGGATTGGTCTGTCACAGAGGGAAGAGGGGTCAGCCCCAACTGAATATCCTGATTTGCACTTTACCAAAACAGAAATTCTATGCCAGCCCTTAAACACTAAAAAAAAAAAACCAAGTTGTCCATTCAAACATGATGACTTCTACATTTTGAAGAGAGCCTTCAGTAAAGTTCCACATCAGAAAATAACCCCTGTATATATTTTTAGCCTATAGTGTTTACTATCTGAGGTAATACATTAAGGTATCTCAAGAGATGTGTGCCCATTAGTATAGTCTCACCGATGGCGAAGAGAAAATAAATAACACTAAGGCCTACATTCCTTTCACACCCAAATCACAGCTGAAGACACACGGTTGATACTCAGCAGCATGAAGCAAATGTCTGAAGAAGGTTGTGTAGTAATTTTATGGTCCAGAGTTTTAAACACTAACACATAAAAATGATGGCTTCCAGTCTATTATATTGACCAACTCTGTGCTGGACATGATCTTATGTGAAGAAGGGAAAGAAAAAAGAGACTAAAAAGTAATCCATCAGAGAAATGAAAGATCCTATAAAGTGGAAATAACTGCATCTTTTCCTGTGGATTCATTCTGAGAAAAACAGCTCTGACACTAAAAATATGCAAACGACTTGTGGTGCTGTTTCCCAAGGCCAGAGAAAGGAAATAGACTGACAGTTTCTCCCTGACCTCTTTACTACCCCGCTGTAACCTCTAAACAACCCCCCACGGGGGATCCTGTCTCTATGCGTAAAACAGACAGTTAGAAAGCATCCAGGAATCTCTAAACCCCAAAAAACAAGGGGACATGAGGAAAGCCAGTAAACCTGAGCATAGCAAGGCTCAGTCGAGAGTTAATCTGGGGCCCACACAGAGCAGGCGCCCAGGTTATTGTGTGGAAGAATGGCCCTGGCCCTGGCCATTCCACAGCACAGCAGAGCGGTTATTGTTGTCTTAGAAAAGTAAGCAGCTTTAGTGAGGGCAGTGGTGTGAAAGCCATCTCTCTACTTGAGTGTCTGCTCCAGACCCCTGTGTTGACATATAGGGCAGGTGCAGCTTCTCTCTCGAACTCTACCAACTAACCCCCCTCAATACACAAACAAATACACACACACACACACACACAGACGTGGATGTCACAAGACGAGTGTTATGTGGACAAAGACAAATCTAAAATGTTCCTAAATATCTCTGCAGCAATCAGCAAGGCATTGCTGGGTTAACACAGGGCTCACAGAAATTAAAACAATGGGTAGATTCTTCTTGGTTGAGGATGGCTATGGGAAATGACAAGGATGCCAGTACTGATAAGTGACTAAGTGGCTCGAGTTACTTCCAGCTGTCTACAGTGATGCATGCCACTGCTCAACATATGGTTCATGCATAATGTAAACCATCTCATGCACGTAAAACTCATCAAATCTGGGAAACATATGAAATAAAGTCAACAGCTTCTCACTTGTATAGTGTTTACATCACAGGAAAGGACCTCCAATCTTCCAAGGAGCTCTGCTGTGCATCTTCAGCTGACAAAACATCAGACAGATAGAGGGCTTGTCTTGTAACTGATCATGTTAAGGTCTAATGCAGCCATTTTTATCTCAATATCAAATAATTTTTGGGTAACAATTAAGTACCTTACTGGGATTGTTCTCAATTAAATGGTCAAAAATAAACAAAAATAGGGTAATTTCTCAAGCAAGAATTTTACTAGGACTGTCTGGGAGTGGTCTGAATAGGGAGGGGAAAACTGAAAAATAGCTGTTATTGGCAGAGAGGTTTGGAACCCTTTTTTGATTGGTCTATAAAGTAATTTACCACATGGTGATGTCACCATGGAAGGCCAAATCTCCACCCACCAAAACAGTCTGAAATGTATTTTCAAACAGCTCTTACACTAAAAGGGCATTATCATAATTTTCATAATTTCATAGTATTATTCCAACCTGTGGAAATATATATAACACACAGGAAATCCGTTTTTGACTGCACTGGGCCTTTAACTGGATAAATATACTTTTTGACGGCAGAATGGGAGAGTCCCGTATCCAGAGAGGGCATCAATTTATTTTGCACAGTCCAATAGTACAATAGAGTATATTACATTTTTAACAGTGATTTAGATAAATTACAGTAATCTTACAATTGCATGCAAACTGAACTAATTGTGAATAATCTAGCCAGAGGATATAGTTGATGATATAACTTTACATTTTGTACCAGATCTTTTTTTCAGTTTTGAAAATAAGGAATTGCTTCGAGCAAATGTAGAAAGCATCAAGTATTTTTTTACAGGGTAGTTAGTAACATTATGTTGTCATGCATGGCACTCTTCCCTCTTCATTAGATGGTAAATAAGGTTAATCTAGAGTTGTATATAAATGATCTCAATAGGGCTGAGTACAGTGCTGGCTCAGTCACCAGGGACAAACAGGGTTATGTGGAAAACAAGCACTGCACTGCATTAACATCACCTCAATACCAGTGAGTGCCTCTTCCTGTCCATTTGGAAAATATAAGGACATTTTCAAGAGGCTGCACACTCACAAGCAGAGTGCATTTGGCAGGCTTTGAAGTTCTCAGAAATAATGCTCCTTAAAAGCATCCTCTGCATTACAGAGAACACGAACGGGTATTTCAATCAAAGGCTCGGGCACTTGTAGGCAGCTATATAAACCGTAAACCCACAATGGAAGATAGACTGATACATGTTTCATCTTTTTCCTCGACAGTGTTTTGCATATAAAGTACAACTGTATACTGTATGACAGGATTATTCAGTATGAAAAATGTAATTGTGCTCATATGAGCTTTAAAACGGATTCAATTGGGATTATATACAGTGTTAAGATTCACTGAATTTAGACAGAGATAATGTGAATTGTGTGTGTGAGAATTGACACCTGTGGATACTGTAACTTGAAAAATACAGCTTTTTGCAAATGAATACTTTAAGTAAAATACAACTCTAAAGAGAAACAGAAGGAGGAGTAGCATGCTAAAACACTTTTTAAAATGTTCTCTTCTCTGCATAGTTTAGTGTTTCAGTTACACCCTATGGGCAGTGAAAACTGTCACCTAATATCACCTCATGCAGTCTTAAATAGCACGCACGCCCCACCAGCTTGAAAAATAGGTCTTTCTTTCGAGGAAAAACGGATATGGTGTAATTTAATAAAATGCATGATTGCATGAGGCACTCTCACTAAAAGTCTGAGTGATGTGTGTGGAGGAGAGATAGGAGGGGGAGAGAGACAACTATATAAACATGGGGACATGGCAGTAGGATTGTGGGTAGCCCTGTCAATCAACAAAACATCAGAAAACATTCTCTCTGAATAACAGAGAGAAGATTATACATTGGGTGCCTGAGTAACTTCCGGCAACAACTGTCATAAAGAAGTTCTTTGAATAACAATAAAGGTATTATGGAAAAATCCCACTTAAGGAGAGAATGTATATGTTCTGAAGTAGATCAATGATCAGTGTGACAGAAAATATAAACGTATTCTTCTTCCACCTGTGAAACCAGTTATATCAGTAGTTATATTAACAGTTAACTGGCTTTGTTGTTACATTTGTGACACTGAATGGGCCTGAGGGTAATAAAACAGCACATGTGTTATGTGGATCAAGCTTTTAACTTGTGGACAGTGGAGTAAAACTTGAACCTGTAAGGGTTGACTGTGACAGAAGGGGACAGCCAGTGTGGAGTCTGACATGTCTCTATCCAGCAACACATACATGACACAGTGAGTAGATGGGCTCTGCAGGCCATGTGTTCAACATAGCACTGCAGAGCAGAGCACAGAAAATAGCACCCCTAACACCTAGACAACAGTGAGGCAAATTCGTGACTAGGAGGCTGGAATTAGCTCTGAATTAAGCATTACTTTGATGGGAAACTGATTGAGCGAAGCTTGGCAAAACATGAAAGAATGACCTTGAGTATCCCTCTCTCTCCCGCTCTCTCTTTCTTTCTCCCTCTCTCTCAGCCAGAGTTGAGAGAGCCACTTCAAAGTAAGGCAGATGCAGGGACAGCACCCTCTGAATACATTTTCTGGCCCCTAGTCGATCTGCCCTCAGGCTAAGATTGTGGTGGTTCGCATCTCTCCTGACCCCTCATCAGCTCCCAGTTAAAACAAATCCCTATCAACAAGGGAGACATGGAGAAAATGATAGAATGATATGATAGGAGTGGATATTTAGAAGAGATAGAGATCCTGTAATCAACTGTAGAAGTGCTATAATGGGTAAAACAGACTGCAATTGTCTTCAAGAAAAATACGTATTGACGAAACACTACTGTATTAGTAATTCATTTTCTGTATACTCCCTTGAGTTTTCACTTCATCATATAAGTGCCATGTTGCAGTGTGCTGCTGTTGGTTCTTAAATGTACAACAGCAGTAGTACTCAGTGTCATTGATGCATGCATTAGAAGTGTTCGTGTGTTGGAGATTTTTGGTTCAGGAAGAGCTAAAACCTCAAATATATGTAATTGTAATACATTTTCTAAGGTTATCATCTAATATTTGATTGAGTAAATTATTTTTAAGTGTGTGGTGTGTGAATTAAGTTAATTATGTCTATTGGGACACGCACAAACACACACCACTGGAAGGACTAATATGTAATGTGATGCAAGGTGCCCTTCAGTGATTAGAAATCAAAAATCCTTTAAAATAATTGTTTGAAACAAAGAACATTATAATTTGTCCTGTAAGTATCCTCATGATAATGGACTTGTGTAAGGTAATTAACACCTGAAAAGTTGTGTAAGCACCAACAATCGTGGGAGTAACTATTGCGGTTATGGTTAGGTTATCCATTTGGAAATACAATAGTGCAAGAGTTTTCTACGCATCATGAGGGAAAGGTTTTGTATTATGTGCTGTGTATGCGGCAGTAGGGGAAGACACTAAGATGTAGGCATTGGGGCAAAAATGCACCTGTGTGAGGAACTTTAAGCTGGGTCTATTGTTCATGATCCATATACATGCACTTCATAGTGATATGTTATGCACTTGCAAAACACATACACAATCTCACACACTATATCTCTTGCTCGATCACACACACATGCACATGGACACACACACACACACACACACATACATACAGGGGGAGTGGGACTCTAATGAGGCCCTTGGAGACCCTGCTGGATTGTCAATCAAACCTCTGCTAGCCGACACACGGTCGACAACTTCAATAAGATTTTCTCAAACAGAGAAGCCTGTCAGATTGCATCAGAAGAGAAGGGAATCGGAAGTTTCAGTGAGAAAGATGAAGAGGGAAGTTTGAGAGGACATGAGGAAAGAAGAGGAAAAGCAGAAGGAAAGAGGGGTTGAGTCAAAAATATATAGTATTTTCTGTTGTGCCACTCCTCCAGAATAATATTGTCAATCTGTTTACTATGAATCATTCATTATGTGCATCAGATCAGGGCAAATTACTTCTGACTTCAACTAAATGATCATGACAGTTGTTGTAATCGTTGTAACATTTATACCAATCCTCACTGACACTTCACAATTTATGTTTTCAGTACAGATCAATAGATAGATTCCATGCAGGGAAAAAATGGCTTGAATATATAAAGTTTTCCTTGGTAAGCTTCAGTTTCACAGTTGTACACTTGTTGTTATTGATATAACAGAATTGATCAGCTATGCATTTTCATGCACTAGGCCACACCAATATGTCATGCTCAGCCTAGAAAGATGCACAATTTCCAGGGCTGTATTTTTTTGTCACAGAAAAATGTGGGTTAGGTAAAGATTGCCTGTGGCAGGTAGATGCTATAACATTCATGCACAGTGACAGATATCCCCCTAATAGCAATCATTTGACTATTTTTCTTCTTTTCCACATTCTCTGAACTGATCTGATGTACAAGTAACAGTGACAGCTATTCCTGATTCATAATAGATGATGATCGAAGGGGGGTGCGTTTTTATCTTGAATTACAATTAAAAAACATATTTATCTTGGATCTTTGGGAATATAGCACAACTCGTTGAAAATATATAAGATTAGTAGAATAATTTTAGTAAAAATTTATTGGGTTCCCGAGTGGCGCAGCGGTCTAAGGCACTGCCTCTCAGTGCAAGAGGCAGCACTGCAGTCCCTGGTTCAAATTCAGGCTGCATCACATCCGGCTGTGATTGGGAGTCCCATAGGGCGGTGCACAATTGGCCCAGCACCGCCGGGGTACGCCGTAATTGTAAATAAGAATTTGTTCTTAACTGACTTGCCTAGTTAAATTTAAAATATATATATATATATATATATATATATTGTTACTACTTATATTAGCTGCAGCAGGCAAAATCCCTCAATATTTATTTTTTATTTAACTAGGCAAGTCAGTTAAGAACAAATTCTTATTTACAATGACTGCGAGGACGGGGGCTGGGATTAAAAATGTAAAATATAAATATAGGATAAAACACACATCACGACAAGAGAGACAACACTACATAAAAAGAGACCTAAAGACAACAACATAGCAAGGCAGCAACACATGACAGCACAGCACGGTAGCAACACAACATGACAACAACATGTTAGCAACACACCATGGTAGCAACACAACATGGTACAAACATTATTGGGCACAGACAACAGCACACAGGGCAAGAAGGTAGAGACAACAATACATCACGCAAAGCAGCCACAACTGTCAGTAAG
The DNA here is from genome assembly GCF_045791955.1 of Oncorhynchus clarkii lewisi. NCBI lineage: Eukaryota > Metazoa > Chordata > Actinopteri > Salmoniformes > Salmonidae > Oncorhynchus > Oncorhynchus clarkii. Next base: position 18,515,731 of record NC_092176.1, read on the forward strand.
CGTGTCCATGATTGAGTCTTTAAATGAAGAGATGGAGATAAAACTGTCCGGTTTGAGTGTTTGTTACAGCTCGTTCCAGTCGTTAGCTGCGTCTTCATTAGTCAACATCACAAAACACATGTAGATTCCTCTCAATGGTACATCCAAAAGCCCTAACTCAATGCAGAGGGCATCAAGCAGGCAATGTTAGTGAAATGGCCAGGACAGTCCTGTCTGGGTGGGAGGGCTGGGGATCCAACCTCATATAGTGAGAGGATTTTTATTACCAAGCCAAACCTAAAGCCCTGCAAACAGACCATGCTTATCCCCATGATGCTGGGCCTTGCCTTTCCAAGTGCATTGTTCCAAGAACACACACCAACACACATTTAGCATGGCAGCGTGTAATTAAGACTCTTTTACTGAGCCTGTCATTATCACATGGCTGTAGGCAGCATGGCTGCTGCTGGGTTCACAGCTTGGACGGGAGATAGGGCTGCATGGGAACACACAAGGATGAAAGACAGTGCTGCTGCTTCTGGACACAGCAGCACAAAGAAAATAAATACACGGTTGTTGGAGGATTAAGTATTTCTAAAGATTACTGTATAGGCTATTATAATAGGAGTTATTATACCCTCCTAGAGAAATTCCATAATATTTGGTTTTCTTGATAGAAAGTCCAACTTCACCCTCTCTGCCAAATTCTGTCAGTAAGTGCACCCTAGAACAAACGTTTATGAATATGACTTTATTTATTTCATAGAATAATTAGCATAATCAATAAGATACAACTAAATGGATTGTAGGCATGTAGCTAGGCCTACTAAACTGTCATTTTAAAGGTCTAAATTAAAATGAAATACCTATAACATTGTCATAGATCTTGGAAGAATTGTTAGTCACATAACCATCGATATCTTACTGATGTTGAAACAACAGGATACTATTTCAATATGAATGGTAACTTTGTCATGTATAATATGGTCAAACTGTTCCTTTAAGCATTCCCCGTTTACATGATAAATTAAGTGTCGTTTTTCTCTGCTAACTCCTCCTCTGCATTCTGAACAGGCTGCGCTTTTACTTCCACTTGAACAACCAAGTAGTTTTTGAGCGCATTCCCCGTCAGCTAATGTGGAGGGAAAGACCTCGGTCGACCTACCCGAAAATATCGATTTTGCACCGGATATAATTTCAGTTCATGTTTTGAACTTACGAAGGTTAGTTATAACAAGGTAAACTTCCTCGAACTAAATATAGTTTTGGTCGAAACTATATTTACTAACGAGAGAGTGACCTGAGAAAAAAAGCAATAGATGTGGTTCGAGTTCCATGCTTATAATAAGACATATTTTGTCTGTCGAATTGTAACTCACGTATGGATGGATTTTAGGAGGTGAAATTGGACGTCAGTCTTCAATTTCAATTGGTTCGTACCCAGTTTGTTTGCCTGTGTGCGTTTCAGGAAGAATATCGAAGTTGCATTCTTCAGCACCCATACAGAGGGAGAGTGGGCTACAGGTAACCGACTGGGAAGAGTGAAGAAGATACTTTGCGAAATTGTTTTATCCGGATATTGACGCCGAAATTAAAACAGTTGTATTTTGTGGATTATTGGAGCTCATCATCATGGAAAAGTGGGAGATTCAGTATATCAAAATGGAGATGTGAAAACGTGGCATTTGTTTTCACACTGTCAGTGTTGTTTATACTACTGCGCAAACTGGACTTTTATTCTTTGCAAATTGACTATTTCTTTCGGATTGTTGGAGCGATCGCGCCTTCTTGCCAACTTTATCAGGGAGAAACTTTTTTTATCTACAAAATGCCACAACTTAACGGAGGCGGCGGCGATGATTTAGGGGCGAATGATGAAATGATATCATTCAAAGATGAAGGGGAGCAAGAGGAAAAAATATCCGAAAATGTATCAGCCGAGAGGGATTTGGATGATCTGAAGTCTTCTTTAGTAAACGAATCGGAAAACAACAGTAGCTCATCAGACTCCGAGGTAAGGACGTTGCAGTGAAGGGTGATCTACTGAACAGCTTGTCCTAAATAGGCCATATACATCACATTTCAGACTATTTTTCTGGTATGAACGTATTGCTGAAATAGACGAGCCTACAATAACATGTTTTCCCTTCTTGTTCTGTGTGTGCCTCTGTCCTTATCAGCAAGCAGAGAGGCGCCCTCAACCAAGACCAGACTTAGACAGTTACGAGAAAACCAGGGATTACTTTAGTGAAGGTAAAAACTACCTCTTGCAATGCTGTTGCTTAATATATTTTTAATGCATTACCTTTACAGTGATGTCCCTTTTCTATATTGACTTCCATGCTCTGTCCCTACAGCATTCAGAAGACAGCAAGATGGTGGCTTTTTCAAGAGTCCCCATTATCCTGGGTACCCGATTTTCATGATCCCAGATCTTACCAACCCCTACCTATCCAATGGGGCCCTGTCCCCTAGCGCAAGAACGGTGAGTGGCCATAACAAAGTCCAGCAAAAGTTACTCTTCAGTGTTGCCACTAATCTGCATCTGCTGTCCACTGAAGGCATGCATAAAAGTTAATTCTGCATAACCAGACCGCCATATTCCCTTAGTGTGGCCTCTCAAGGAGTAACTAGTTCTTTGTTCTTTGGGGATTTTCCCCCGTCAGCCTTCTGTAGGATACTAACTGCCAATTTAGACTCCATTTCCAATTCTCATGAAGTCCATGATTAATCAAGACGTTGATCTATTTATTTCGAGGAAGAAGTGTATGTATGATATGATAAATATGAGCAGTATCGTCATTTTGTGAAGGTGATTCTTCAACTGAAGCTGTGGCACTGGCCTGGTTAGCAACAACTTGTTACATTTCAGTCATTGAGCAGACGTTCTTATCCGGAGTGACTTACAGTTTGTGCGTTCGTCTGAAGATAGGTGGGACAACCACATATCGCAGGCATAGTAATTACACTTTTCCTCAATAAAGTAGTTATCAGCAAAAACTCAGACTCCAGAACTAAGTACATACTACATTGAGATCCATAAGTTTCAAGCCCATTCAATGTTCCCTAGAGCCCAAATTCAACAATTTGCATAAAGCAACTCGTGGCAATAATTTATGGGTGCATGATACCTGTACTCTTAGACACTTGATGCACATGGCATCAGATGTTGCAGTTTAAATACCTGATCAAAACAAGATGCAGTAGGTCACAGTAGTGTCCCATAAGCTATCTTGCTGAATGCCCTTGTTTTCTTCAATTAACTGTCATGTCAGCATTAGCTTTAGACCAGTTATTTACCCAAAATCATATGCCCATGATTTAGAAAGTCACCCCCCCCCCCCCCCCCCCCCCAAAGAAAATGATGCCTACTGTAATGACATTATTTCCCACAAATCTATTTTCCATATACCACAATATATAGCAGGTTGTGTGGCATATTATGGAAAAACAGTGTGCACTAATCTAATACACTATTACGAGGCCTGCTTATAGGGAAGAATTATGTACACACTTCAGATTTCTGGATGCATTTCATGTAGATATTGTTATCCGTTGTATATAATTAACAGTTAAAGAAAATATCCTTTCTGTGCATCAAATCAACTAAAAAACAATGTGGCTAGCATAAACTTCCCTGAAACACCACCTAATGAAAAACTGTTGTTGTTAAGAGCATTTCCATCCCACAATCCTTCTCTCAGCCCCAAAAGCGAGTGATTTGGATGGGACCAGTGAAGCATTTCACTGAAAAGCAATAACCCCCTTCCTTTATCTGCTTTTTTTCTGTCTCCTTTTCACTGTTTCAAACCAACTCTCCCTTCCTCCATGGACCTTCCATTCAATTAGTGAGGCGTTAGTTGACCATTGTTATTCCGAGCAGGCGCTTGATGGCTTCATTGGAGGTCTCCATTGGGGCTCATTAACTAAATGGCTACTCTCTACACACAAGGTTCATACCACTGTGGAGATATTTGTTTGTTCCTCAAGTCATGATTATTATTTTTTTTGTATGAATAGTCAAAAGAAAATAGTAGTTTAAGTAGAAGGCCTGTGTTTTCTGCTTGTACTTTTCACTCATATGTCCCTTTTTGACATTTTTCTGGATACATTCAGATGTTTGCCTTAATTTCGGGTTCCTTCGATCTAAGATTATCATTTTAATTATTTTTGTGGATTCATATCTGGAATTTGGCAATGAGATGAAAAGTTGTTTAAAATTAAGACCATTTTGTTTAGAACATTTTGTATGATCCATGTTTTTGCAAGCAATCCACGCACCTCCCTCACATCACAATAATATTAATTGTATGGACAAATATACAATATTTCCCCTCTTGTTGCTTCCTTCTGGATATTTTTCCTTCCTTTCTCCTCCCTTTGTCTTTTGTGTGCAAGTTTACCAAAATGATAAACATATCCAAGGTCAGTGAAATCGTTTTTTCTGGGTGTTTTTTGTAAATGTGCCAGACCCCATATACTAATGTTATTTACAACGAAAACCAATTCCAGATACAGAAAATTGACTTGGTATTTTAGCAGAAATATCCTATTTATTATGTTGAGTGAGGGAAATGATAACATTTTGGTAAACCCTGTCTTGACCTCATGTTGTTCCTCCATGACCCCTCACAAAGCATGCTGGGACCCAGAGCTCTACCTCCCACCATGGTTTTGATTTTGTTCAGAAAAAGAAGTAAAAAAAACTCCTAAACAAAAAGTGAGTCGGGAGGGCTGTCGGTTTTCTTTCTCAATTTCAGTTGCTTTAGGGAGGGATCCACATTCCCTTTATGTGTACCAATGCTGGAGCTACAGTGAGCTCCAAAAGGATTTGGACAGTCACACTTGTTGTTTTGGCTCTGTACACCAGTACTTTGGATTTTAAATGCTATGACTATGAGGTAATGAGGTGCACTTTTTGCACATAGTCTACCCATTTTAGAGGACCAAAAGTATTGGGGAAAAATTCACTGTCTATTAAAGTAGTCAAAAGTTTAGTATTTGGTCCCATATTTCTAGCCTGCAATGATTACATCAAGCTTGTGACTACAAACTTGTTGGATGCATTTGCTGCTTGTTTTAGTTGTGTTTCAGATTATTTTGTGCCCAGTAGAAATGAATGCTAAATAATGTATTGTGCTATTTTGGAGTCAATTCTATTGTAAATAAGAATAGAGTGTGTTTCTGAACAATTCTACATAAATGTGGATGCTACTATGATTATGGATAGTCCTGAATTAATCATAAATAATGATGAGTGAGAAAGATAGACACATATTATATGCCAAAGACATGCTAGCCTCTCACCGTTACAATAACGGGTGAGGTTAGCATTTTGATATGTGTGCATCTGTAGCATCCACATTAATGTAAAAACGTATTCAATTCTTATTTACAATGAAAGTGACTCCAAATAGACACAATATAATATTTACCATTAATTTCCATTGGGCACAAAATAATCTGAAACCAAAACAAACAGCAAATGTATCCAAGTTTTTTAGTCACAAACCTGATGTAATCATTGCTTGGTAGGAGTATGGGACCAGATACCAAACGTTTGAATACTTTAATACACATACTGTATATTGGGGTGGCAGGGTAGCCTAGTGGTGAGAGCGTTGGACTAGTAACCGGAAGGTTGCAAGTTCAAACCCCAGAGCTGACAAGGTACAAGTCTGTCGTTCTGCCCCTGAACAGGCAGTTAACCCACTGTTCCTAGGTCGTCATTGAAAATAAGAATTTGTTCTTAACTGACTTGCCTGGTTAAATAAAGGTAATTGATGGGCCATGTTGAACCCGCTCTGTCAAAGAGCACCACCATGTTAGAGAAGCCACAGTGAGACAATGGCTGGCTGGAATACTCTGGATATTTACTGAACAAGTAGTATTAACTCTGACTGATTTTGCCATATGGAGCTGAATAAAACTCACTGCCTGGGACTTATAATCTTTTTAGCCTACAATGATAGTTTTTAAAATTGGTATGCCGAGTTGGATACAGCTGCACTTAATGGCGAATACTCGGTCATTGGTCTCTGCTCAAACATTGGGTACACAAGTTTGTTAAACTAATGAGTTCCACAGTAACATTTGCTCTGTACATTTGCTCTGTTTACATACCTGCAATGTTTCCTAATTGGTTCGTTAGCTGGAGACTGTGATTGAGATCTCTATACAGGCTCATACCAAAACTTTGTCTTGTTGACTTTGACATCATTGCTCCAGATTGGTCCTCTCCTATGTATATAAATGAAGGGCATAAAAGTTAAGCCTCTCAAACAGAATACCTAATAGCCCTCAAGCTGCAGATTTCAAGTTTTAATTCCAAAGGGGGGGAAAGTTGTTTCATACAGTAGTCTGGTGTTGAAAATATGTTGCTCTCCAGCTCTGAAGAGTTACTACATAAAAAATAAACAACAACAACAATGGATTTGGCCTGCAGTGTCTGTTTTTAAAGATGTATATCAGGAATAAGAATAAAACAGAGTTCAGAATACCTGTGGATCAGAAAAAGGAACGTAAACACAACCATAGGAGCAGTAGAGCTGCTTCAACAACTCTGCCTTGCCAATTTTGCGTCTCACTTTTAGGTGAGACTGTTAGGGATGTCTTACTTTTTCTCCCCATGGTACATTCTCTCTCTCAAACAATACTGTTAACAACTCCCCCTTCTGGCCTCCCAGTAACTGGATAAAATAATTGCAAGCTATGTGATAGAAATACATATTTGAGTCATTTAAAGACTATGACAATAGATGGGCATTTTCAATCAATTGATATTCCATGTTTTTAGAAGTAATGTAATATCCAGATGAAGTAAACTGTAACAGCTGAATAAGCGTTATTCTTAGGCTTTTCTCAAGAGACCTGCATGCTTTCTGTAGAGTACGCCTTGTTTTTACACCCGAGTCCAGTGTTTCTGGTTTCATCTAGTATGGTATGTCTATTGTTTTGAGGCACAACTTTAGAATGTGCATATGACAACCCTATCATGAGCAATGTAAGACACTTTGGCTCAGCACAACACAAATCTCTAGAGGGTGAAGCATAACTGATTTAGTGGCTGTTCTGAGCTGACATTCCGCTGTAATCCGCTGAGAGTTCAGGAGGAACTTTGCTTTTGGAAAGACGTTTCACCAGACTTTTGTCATGGGTGAGGGCCAAGAAGGCTTCCCCCTGTGAGGTAGACTGTCAGTGTTGTTTTTTAGGCCTATCGTAGATGGATGTGATTAGGAACTCTCAGTGAAGAGTGCTGGAGGAATTGTTCAAAACACTAATGTTTATTAGCCCTATTCTATTCCAGTCAAGATGTTTTAATTTTTTTTTAAAAAGAGACTCCCTTTTTACAATGTTGTATCAGTAAACAGTGAATTATCTCTTGTGTGTGCAGTCTGTCAGGTAGGCTAAAGTCACCTGGATACAACTGAATCAAATGCATGTGTGCTAGTCAATCAGGGCGTGAATGTGCTGCTACAATGTCTGAACATGTCAGTACTACAATTGCATGCCTCTCTGACGTCTTCCTTTTTCCAGTCTTTTTGGTGCTTAAAAATATGTAGACAAAGAAAAGTAAACAGTGACATTGTCTTGTTGAATAAAAGGGCCTCACCTTGTATAAGCAAACAGTATTCTGGCGCATTTCCACTGAGGATTTACGTCAGCGTTTTACCCAAAAGGCTCAGACTTTTCTGTTTCCATCTACGGGGGCTGGCACCCATGTCTCACTGGGCCATGGCTCCGGCGGACCAGTTTTTCACCTGGGGCCAAAGCCAGACAGGCCACTGGTACTTTTCAGCCACCATTTACATAACAATGTCTAACTATGAACTTTAACACCTTCTCACAAAGCAACTGATTTGATTATGCAGAGGATGTTGATTCTGCTCTTCACAAGTCTCACTGTCAGGCCTAGCTATGGAAACACAATTACACTAGAGTTGACATTAACATAAAACACTGGCAACAAACTGGTGTGGGGGTAAGTCGGAAGTGTGGCATTTGTGTGGAGTTGTCTTTTTAATCAGGTAGAACACTGCCTTTTCCACTCACCTTGCAGTCCCAATGGTGGAGATGGAGGGGTGTGGTGAGGAGAGCAGCAGGGGAGGTTCTGTCTGCTCTGCTACAGAGGGAACAGTGTCCAGAGCTCTCATTCTGACAAGCCTCGATGCTGTGTGCGACTGCTGAAAGTAATCTCGATGTAAGCTTGCAAATATTTTTTTAACCAAGGACTGTGTAAACAGAGCAACATTTTGGACTAGGTTTATGTTTTGGAAAGGATTTTTTCTTCTTCAAAGGCAAACAAATCTACATCAATTTAGTGGCAGCATTTCGATTAAAAAAGATTGCATGCGCCCTCAGGAACGTCAAGGCCTGCAAACATCTCGCCTCTAAAATGGTATACAGTATTTGTCATAAGTGGGCTTACTGCTTGCAATGGGTAAATGAAATGTCCTACAAGTTTATTTGGCTAAACTAAAGGAAAATAAGGTTCTGTGTAACCGTGTTCTACTAACACTTTTTAATATCCAGCTGTAACCCAGATTAAAGTTCTGATACAGTGCCTTCAGAAAGTATTCATACCCCTTGACTTATTCCACATTTACAGTCTGAATTCAAAATGGATTAAATATATTTTTCACCCATCTCCCCCATAATGAACAAGTTTTTAGACATTTTTTCAAATGTATTGAAAATGAAATACTTAATTTACATAAGTATTCACACCCCTGAGTCAATACCTTTGGCAGTGATTACAGCTGTGAGTCTTTCTGGGTAAGACTCTAAGGGCTTTTCACACCTGAATTGTGTGGAAAGCTCAATTAGGTTAGTATTATGTAACTACCATGTTGTTGATCCATCCTCAGTTTCCTCCTATCACAGCCATTCAACTCTAACTGTTTTCAAGTCACCGTCACCCTCGTGGTGAAATCCTATTTTTTTATTTCATATTTTATTTCACTTTATTTTTCTATATAATCAGTTAAGAACATTTCTTATTTACAATGACAGCCTACAGTGGATTAACCACCTTGTTCAGGGACAGAATGACATATTTTTACCATGAAAGCGCAGGGATTCGATCCAGCAACCTTTTGGTTACTGGCCCAACACTCCAACCACTAGGCTACCTGCTGCCCTCTCCTTCCTCTCTGGCGACAGAGTAAGGAAGGACACCTGTATCTTTGTAGTGACTTGGTGTATTGATTCACCATCCAAAGTGTCATTAATAACTTCACCATGCTCAAAGGGATATTGAATGTCTGTTTTTTTATTTGTAACTATATACCAATATGTGCCCTTTGCGAGACAATGGATAACATCCCTTGTCTTTGGTTGAATCTGTGCTTGAATTTCACTTACAGATAATTGTATGTGTGGGGTACAGAGATGAGGTAGTCATTAAAAAAATCATGTTAAACACTATTGCACACAGTGAGTCCATGCAACTTATTATGTGACTTGTTAAGCAAAGTTTTACTCCTGAACTTATTTAGGCTTGCCATAACAATAGGGTTGAGTACTTGACTCAAGACATTTCAGCCTTTCATTTGTAATTCATTTGTAAAAATGTCTATAAACATAATTCCACTTTGACATGTAGGCCAGTGACACCAAATCTCAATGTAATGCATTTTAAAATCAGGCTGTAACACAACAAAATGTGTAAAAAGTCAAGGGATTCGGATACTTTCTGAAGGCACTGCATGTCCTAAAGTCTGTATTAAAACCTTTCTCTAGTAGGCGTACCCACCCCTGCTATAGTAATTGAATGAAAAGAGTACAAACCACTTTTAACACTATAGGAACTTGGTTTTACACTTGAGAGATGAGGCATTTGCATTTGTTTTGGCATTAACATTTCTACTGATTACTTCATGAAGTGGTGAAGATGCTACTTAGGTCATTGCTCTAGAATCTCAGCCTACCTCTTTTCCGGTGTCTCTGGGAGGAGGGATATTTCTCTGTATTTCATCTTTCAGACTCAGGGTTGTTCATGTACAGTTCATAACAGCACTTGTATTGAAGTGTGTGTGAAATGGTGCCAGTCCTGGTTTCTATTCCTCCCTCTTTGGTCTCTGTGGAAAAGCATGAGCTGGCTTCAATTCCATCCGCCACCCCTCTCCTGCTAGCTCACCACCTACCCACCAACCCTCCCGCCTGCCATTAGAAATTCTGTTTATAGCACTCGCTGGCTTCTCAAGAGCAGGGCCCATCAGGAGCATCTCAGCACCCTTTGAGGAAAGGATAACCCCCCCCCCCCCCCCCCAGCCACAGACTCCCTACGTTCTGTGACATCAATGAATCCCTTTGAAGTGCCAAGATGAATATGTGTGCAAATGTGTTTTTATCAATTTATTTATCCCAGATATGTTTTTCACATCCATTAGGTCTGGCCAGAACTACTTCAGAGTTTCAGATGTGGTACAGTACTTTTCTTAATGAAAAAATCGGGACTACTTTTTGTTGAACTTGATAGATCTGCCAGCCAAAGCATGAATACCTTTCAAATCCACATTGATAGTGTCTGTTTTACTTGATACAGTATGTAGAAATAACATGTTTGTAATTTTTTAAAATTTTATATATAACACAAACTCACTGTGACAACTTTTACAGGTGTAAGTAAGGAGCTGGTTGACAGGCACCTTAGATTGTAGCGCATTACATGCATGTCGTTTTTCATCACAAAACGGGCGGCCTCTTGTAGTACGTAGGCCTGCATACGGCACTCAAATTTTGAAAAGCATCGCATTATTCCTTCCTTTGGGTAGGGGCAGTGTTGTGAAGATAATGAGGCTGAACCAACTCGCTTGGTTCATTGCCAGTTTGATGCATATAGATCAGATCAGTCTATTTTGCATTGATAACCAAATTATAATCTCAGCGACTGTTTTAAAACAAGAAACCAAGCAACATTATAGCCTTAATAGAACCCCCCCCCCCCCCCCCCCCTAGTTTAGAAGCAATAATTACATGATTGTAGGCTATTTTGAAAGGGTAAAAACAGCTGTAACTACGTGCTGTATTTTTATCTGATGCATTCAAGCAGCATAGCAGGGCCGGCAGGTAGCCTAGTGGTTAGAGCGTTGGGCCGAATCGAAGGCTAATCGAACTGACTTGCCTAATTAAATAAAAACATATAAAAAAATATCAAACTGGGATGATGTAGGTTACACTGGCAAGTATAATAATATTTTCCAGGGAATATTATTTCACATGGGGGAGATGTGCTAAGATAAAAGGCTAGCTTGCTTGCTGTTTTTAGCCAGCTAGCTAGCAAGCTGCTAGCGGAGTAGCAAGGTAATGTTAAAAAAAACAACAACTACACTTTCATTACATGTAGTTATTATTTAAATATGCAGTAGGTTTTCTTTCAAATAAGTGTACAGTGCTGGTAATCTTTCCAACGTGAGAAGACAACAAGAATCTCTGCTATCGCCCCTTTGTGAATTTTGCTATGGGAGTCTAGAAATTCATGGACCGTTGCGGTATCGGGTTAACCAAAAGATGTGCATTGTTCCAAAAAACAGACCACCCAAGCGCACACATGGTAAATGACGGTGTGGTCTGTGGATCGACTGAATAAGTGTAGCGAGTAAGTGTTTATCACATTTAAAAGGTGAGATGAGTCAATGGCTTGAGTCAATGTAATGTTGCGGATCATTAAAGGGATAGTTCGGGATTTTGGCTCTGAAGCCCTTTATCTACTGCCCCGGAGTCAGCTGAACTCCTCTGTCCAGTATGAACCAAGTTTGAGGTAGTTTTGCGAGCAAATGTTAACTAGCGTTAGTGCAATGACTGGCAGTCTACAGGAACAGCTTCCCATAAACTTCAATTTTATTGTGCTAACGCAAGTTGGGAACTTTCTTCACACTGAATGCAGAGACAAATGGTATCCACAAGTTTATCTGCTTCTGGGGAAGTAGATAAAAAAAAAAAAATCTCAAACTATCATTTTAAATCCCAGCAGCAGTTTTCAGGACACCAGAGTGTGGATCATGTATGCCTGTATGCCACTCATTCCACATAATAAAACTTCAACACTGTCACTGTGAAGGCAGTTTCCTGACCTCCCCCATGCCTAAAGGGAAAAGAGCTCTCAACATACCACAGGCTGTGTGGTGTACATGGACAGCCCTCTGTTAGCAGATGCTCTAATTTTTCTAGCGTATTCGGGATGGGCCGTCATGGGGCTCAGAGAGCCAGATGAGCTAAGGTAGAAGCAATGCAATTTGAGTCTCGGAGACAAACTTGTCAACTTCGGCATGGAGGTAAGGGCTAAGCCATGACACCACCATCGTGATATGTGGAATCCTCCCCTAAACAATGGAGCTCCTAGCAAGGCCATACAGCTGTTAATTGTATTGAAAACAAAATGGTTGTCATGACATGAGCAGGAGGTTGTGGAGGCTGGATAATATATCATGTTAATGCCAGCATGTCTCATGCTCATTAATGTCTATGGTCTCCGGTATTAGGAGTAAGCCTCCGTTTAGGAGGGAGTTTGGCTCCCTGGTTTTATCAAGGGGTCTGGGTAATCAATCTGCCTCCCAGGTGATTGGGCCCTGGCTGATGGATGGGGATGGGACACAGTGACGGCACTACTACTCAGGGCTTTGGGATTCCTTCTGTATGTGGTCCTCATGTCGTGGAGCCCCGTTTTTATAGCACATTAAGTAACGTTAGCTCTCTTAAAGTGTACACTAAAGTCCTCACTCCACGCTATAAAAACTGATTGTACAGCAGGAAGAAAAAAATCTAAATAGGTTTTCATCAGTATGGTATTCCAAACAGCTGGTTTTAATTTAAGCTCTGCAGGAGACAGAGGGAGCTGAGAAGGGAAGAGGAGAGATTGTTGATGAGATGTGGTGGTGGTGGGAGCATAAACTGGGGTAGATATGGGCCTTTCTATTCTTTTGGTTGTTATCCTGAGGTCGGCCAGCTTCCAGACCTTGAGGCCCTCTTATCTGAGGGATTCTCTCCCCCACAGAGCGCTACTCTGCTGTGGACCAGAATGCATTGCCCTTCCCTTGCAGGCCAATCAGACAGCTGCATGATACTATCAGATCGTACAGTTCTAGATTCCTTGGTACTCAGATATTAATCTGGTTTCACCTAAGTTCATATGAAGGCCATGGAAATGCTTTCTCTGGGTCTACTCTGCAATCTTTACTTCCAAGAACGCAGGGTACAGTAAGTATAGTAACTACAGGTAGGTTCTGAATCTGCAAATGGTAAGCAGCTTGGTTTGAAGAAATCAACTGTGGGAGCAATTATTAGGAAATGGAAGACATACAAGACCACTGATAATCTCCCTCGATCTGGGGCTCCACGCAAGATCTCACCCCGTGGGGTCAAAATGATCACAAGAACAGTGAGCAAAAATCTCAGAACCACACAGGGGGACCTAGTGAATGACCTGCAGAAAGCTGGGACCAAAGTAACAAAGCCTACTATCAGTAACACACTATGCCGCCAGGGACTCAAATCCTGCAGTGCCAGACGTGTCCCCCTGCTTAAGCCAGTACATGTCCAGGCCCATCTGAAGTTTGCTAGAGAGCATTTGGATGATAGGAAATAGGAAATCTTTGGAGGGAGTTGAAAGTCCGTGTTGCCCAGCAACAGCCCCAAAACATCACTGCTCTAGAGGAGATCTGCATGGAGGAATGGGCCAAAATACCAGCAACAGTGTGTGAAAACCTTGTGAAGACTTACAGAAAACGTTTGACCTCTGTTATATACCCTTTGTTGGCAATGACAAAGTATTGAAAAACTTTTATTGACCAAATACTTATTTTCCACCACAATTTGCAAATAAATTCATAAAAAAATCCTACAATGTGATTTTCTGGATTTTTTTTCTTCTCATTTTGTCTGTCATAGTTGAAGTGTACCTATGATGAAAATTACAGGCCTCTCATTTTTAAATGGGAGAACTTGCACAATTGGTGGCTGACTAAATACTTTTTTGCTCCACTGTATAATGCCTGAAGGGGTGTGCTATATGGCCAATATACCACAGCTATGGGCTTCTCTTAGGCACAACCCAATGCATGCCTTATTGCTATTATAAACTGATTACCAATGTAATGAGAGCAGTAAAAATAAATGTTTTGTCATACCTGTGGCATTTGGTCTGATATCCCACGACTTTCAGCCAATCAGCAGTCAGGACTTGAACCACCCAGTTTATAAAAATACATGAATGGGTATCTTTCCAGGATGAGTTTAGTGAGCGGAGCAGCTGCTCTTCTTGTTGAAGTTGTAAATCAGTTTGTCTCCTTCCAGAAAAGCAAATCCCCATAACGGTGCTGTGGCTTTGCACTGCTCGTCCCGGCTCAAGTCTCCTGATAAGGGATGTCGAGACAGCACATTGCACCTGCATTCATTCTACAGAAAGGTCCTAGATGCCACATTAACACAGATGGATGAAAATGTGTTTTCTTGGGCATACATAAGTGTTCCTCGGTTATAAATTGTACATACCTAGGTGATTACATGACACTTCAAAACATTTGTCAGAAATATGAGTGTTCATGTTTGAAAGTGTTGCATCTTCCCCAGACAAGGTACTTAGGATAAGGCAGGGGTAGGCAACCCTTTTGCTGGAGTGTCGCAGGTACTGCAGGATTTTGGTCCAACTAGGCCCCACACCTGACCAACTGTGCTAATTGATCAGTTCAGTGATTGCCTAAATTCAACACACCTGGTCTTCCAGGTGGGTTAAATAAAAAACCAAGGTTGCTCTGGGATAAGGCATATAGGTGGAACAGCAGTTTTGGACCGCCAGCTCTGCATATTGTGACAGTCAGTCCTAGGAGCACAGCTGATGGATGCTGACAGAGCTTTCGGTGTAACGACATAACGGAAATGGTTATTTAGTTATCATTCAGCTTGTTGATGTGGATGATGTCCTAACATGCAATTCTCTATTGCCCCTGGGTGCCCTTTAGCTACCTCCACATAACCCCTGTAAACCAATTGTACTTGTTAAGGAGTCACAATGTTCTACAGAGCGTCAAATTTGATTAAAGCCAAAGCGAAGACTCAAGTAATCTGAAATGTGTAGCTTCGTTGTCTCCACCTAGACTTGTGGATCCAGTTAGTCAGATGAGATGTGTGTATATTTTATGTATGTATATATTCTTAATTTTTTTTAAACATTTTTTTTTTACAGCTTTTCATAGTTTGATTTGTGGTTTTATGGCCTTTCATGGCATATTTAAAACCATGATGCACTGTTCTACACACCGATGAACTCCAGCTGAGATCCTAAAGCATCGGTTTCAAGTGATACTGGGATTTTTCCTTCTGCCTTGGATTGTCCTTGTGATTCCTTCATTTGACACTTTTCCATATTTGTCTTCAAATATGTTTTCAGAATTTTTAAATGGTTGTCCCACTAGCATGATTGATCAATGGTATACTAAAGAATAAGACTTGAAATGTGTTCTAAAAAACATATAGTGTGGGGTCTCTATGTTCAGTTGCAATATGGCCGACTCTTTGGGATGCACACCCCTCTACACCTCCACTGGCATAATCCCTCATCAATTTACATGCTTTGAAACAAAATCCTTACAAATGTGAATGACTTATTTGCTGCATAGTCAGACCAGCTAGCTACATTTAAAAAATAGCTCTAATCAAGCCTATATGACATGGAATAGTCCAAGGAATCCTTTTGTTTGATTTGTACATGGGCTGGAAAGGCCTGCTATTGGAAATCCCTGAAGCAGGCTTTGGGGGCAAGTCTGATTCTCGTGTGAAATGGAAAGGCTCTATAGCTGTGGGCTGAGTTGACTGGGGCTGTATGGGTGTTGGCAGGGGGAGCGCTGTTCATGAATAGGGTCTTTGACTACCTCAGACCTGCCCTGAAAGGCAGGACAAAGACCCTAGGGCAACGGCTTAGAGCCTCACAGCTGAGCTACAGAATGCTGCCTTCACCCAGTCTTCCTCCCTCCTTGCCTGATTTAAATACTACAGTGGCTTTAAGCATTCTGGAGACTAAGGCTCACATCTCTTCTATACGCCATATTCTCCATCAACTTTCCCCAGTGTTTTTGTTTACATCATGCTAATGCTAGAAGGCTATTTACATGAGCTATTGTGTTGAAACCTTTTGGAAGAGTGGTGAATAATCTTCAGTGAGCTCCTTATAAACAGACTGGGAATTGTTTGTTTCATCTTTATTGTATTTTTCAGTAATGTGTTTTGCCATGTTATTCTGTTCTCCCACCTCCTCCTTTGCTATAATTCATATTAATCTGGGTTTAGCAAAGCCCCTCGTTAAACATGTATTAACACTAGCTCCATGGAACCCCCCTCCTGCTTGTTGTTGGTAATCACAGCTAAGCTTGGCGTCAGGCGGGTGAAGTCGTTCATTAGGGAACAGTTTTTGTTTGTTTTCGTATAATATGGAGGCGTTGGCAAAGAAATGAGATGAAGACTTTAACCTCAAATTAGTTGCTTGCTTCGTTATTTTGATTGAGCTGTGTGCTACCCCATGGTTTAAGACACGAAACAACAAAAAAGGCACAAAATCTTATCAGCAGAGTTAATGGGTCAGTTCAGCCCTGTCCAGACACTCTCTCCCCATAGGGTCTCCTGTTTCAGATGTCACTCAGAGCTTTGTTTGCCCCCCAGGGTGAAGGGTGAGAGGTCAAGGTTCAGGGCCAGTTTGCTGAGTGGTCACCAAAGCCCCGGGTTCACTGAGCACATCCGTTCCCTTTTTCACACCAGCCCTAAGATACGAAAAGAGAGGGGGAAAAGCCACACTATTCTTTTTTTTCTCATCACAATCTAAAATTCATTTTCAGTTTAATTCATTGATTTGATTATGGTGGCTAAATTATTTCACATGGGTGCAATGACATTGGCTTAGAACTTGTGCCTGAGACATGAATATAGCGTCTTATTGCAAGCTAGGCTAGTACCATTGTATAAATATGATTTGTTCAAAGACAAGATTAGTTTTTTTGCTAGAGGCCTGCTTTGCTGCTCTCCTTCAATTACCTTTCATCGCAATACAAAATGGCATTTTGATTTACTGAGCTTTTTATAAACGTCTGACTTATTATTTGCATGTGAAAAGTCATTGTGAGGTTTACGCAAGAACACTTCGTCTCGAGCATCTGTCAAGATCAACAATCCTGTTTTGCACCTCAGCAAAACTTCCCACCCAACATATAAGACTCCCAGCATGTTTGTCCAAAACACCTCCAGAGTTTGCGAGCCAAAGACCTCACCCTCGTTAGCCCCCACCCACAACTCCAGTCTCTCTCCGCCCCACCACCGCCCAACAAATGACCTCCAGTCAGGTTTATTATGCAGTTTCACACAGACCAAAATTGCAGCTGCATGGCGAGCAATCTGGATCACATTAGCTCAGGCGCTGTGATTTATAAATTGTTTCTCAGGCCATAAATCCCTGCTGTAATTGTGCACAAGCTCCCCTCTCCCTTCTCTCCCCCTTCGTTCCTCCATCAGCTCCTTCTCCCCCTCTCTATCTGACACACACAGCTTACAGTGCTCAGGTCATCTCTAATTGTTTGCAGGAGTGAGCACTTTGGATTTGGAAGAAGTTGTTGCATTGTGAAGTGGGAGAGAATTGTTTTGTTTTTAGGAAAGACTATATCAAGATATAAATCATTTTTTTCTCCAATCTCAACAAAACTACTATGCGAGCTGAACAGTATACGCAGTATTTCTAGTGGTGATTTGTGGAGAGTGGTTGGTGTTCAGGTAGGTCTGTGGCAGCATGGTCTTGGCTCTGCTTTCCTGAACACTCAGTGTAATTGATAGGGGCCTCCCCTTAGCTCTGCCCCTGCCTTGGAATCTGATATTTGCTGCAGCCCCTGGTCATAATCACCTTTCCCCTCTCATAAGAATGTATTCAGATTGAATGATAGTAATATGCAAAGACTGGAATATTTTTTTGAAATTGGCAAGGTTAACCATGAGTTGGTGTATGGATTTCTATCAGGGTTGGGGTCAATTTCATTTAACTTCAGTCAATTCCGGAAGTACACTAAAATTCCAATTCTCTTCAATGCTTTTTAGTTGGAGTTTGGTTCACTTTCTGAATTGACTGGAATGTAAATGGTATTGACCCCAACTCTGATTCAATGTCATTCCATTGACATTTAGTGGCCCCCATTCTCCCTGATATCATGAAAATCTCCATGATATCATTGGCATTCATCAGGACTCTTGGCTAGCATTGTGCCTTTTGGTACTTCCTATAATCCCTTTCAGATACAGATCATTTGATTTAATTTGACATGGCATTTATTATCCGTAAAGATTTTTTTTCTTTCTTTAAGCTCACTGAATTTCATTCTCCTCCCTTTTTTGCCAAACACTCCGGAAAGTATTTGTTCCAGAGGTTTTTCCTGACTGTTGACAGGGACTGAGCGGTTCTTGTGTGCTCAGGAAGGGGAAGGTTCCTTGCATATGCTTACTACTCCGTTGTTTTGCTCTGACGACTTGGTGAACCTTGAAGAGGTAGAGGACCTTATGACCCAGGCTCGTTTTGCTCCGTGTCCCTCCTAAAGATTGATGTTTCTGGAATCAGGGGACTGTCAGGCAGGGGACAGGCAGGGTGATTTCCATTGGCCTAAATTCTTCAGAAATGTCACTTTCTTTGGAAAGTGTCATTTTATATATGTTTGTACTAGTGAACATTTGAATATTTGTACTTTTTTTTTATTGTTTCCTTTGTATGGTGCATTTTTACACATTTTGATCTCTAAAAAGGTGAATCAGCAATAAGGGCTGACTTTGTTTGATTACAAATTTTTATGTGAATGTTTTTTTTAAAGTCCAAAATGCTGCCATATTAAACTTGAACAACTTAACTCTGATGTATGGGCTGCAAGTTCAGGCATGCATACCCACAGTGTGTGTGTCAGAGAGAGACTAGGTTAGCAGTGGGGTGAGAGGGGTGTCAGGCAGTAAAACTGAGATGAGGCAGGGCTGAGACTTCAGGCCCTGAGATTTTGTGCCTACTCTCAGTGCAAACACAGGAGGCATCTGCAGGCAGCTGTGTGTGGGGGGAGGGGCTGGTGCTCGGGGCAGGGAAGGGGGGGTGGAGTTGTGGGGGGGGGGGGGGGGGGGGCTGCAGAGTGAACACAATCAACCCTCTGTTTTCATAAGACTTGTGGTATGTGAGAGCAGAAACAAATGTGTTTAATTTAGGCCCTTTTTCTCTCTCCTTCTCCCCAGCACCCCACCTAACCACTCCTCTTTTATACTGACTTTTTCTCAAAGATGCTTCATGGCCTCCTGCCTGTGTCAGCTGGTCTGAGGAGTTATATAAAAGTTGGCAGACTTGTCCTCGTTTAAGATCAAATTTACCCAGAGGTGTAAATATTTATCTACATTTTCTGGAAAAAGTTTATTTTTTGTTTCTACCTCAGTTTAGAAGTGATTATTGTGTAGAGGTATGTTCCCTGTTGTGTGGGGGTGTATGGTGGACTTATTATTGCATCATAACCTGCTTGGCTGGCACCACACACTCTATTATGTTGGTAACCCATGCTGTCTCTGTCAGTACATTTGTGTTTGTGTATAAATGAAAAATGCAGGTTTCATTGATGTAATTTGTGTAGATATTGCACTTTTAGCTCTCTCACACACACACACACACACACACACACACACACACACACACACACACACACACACACACACACACAGAGAGAGAGAGTTAATTTGATTTCTCTCTTGAGCTTTACATTAAACATCCAGCCAACCACTGTTAGTCACAACTAGTTCTGGAGTTAATTACAGAGGTTTACGGCTGTGCATTTCAATGAAAGTAGGCTGCTCCCCAAACAATAAAATGTTGTGTTACTGGACAAACGGTGCCAGGGGAAATTACGTGAAAGGCTGACAATGTCTCCTCCGTTAAAAGTGTAGCATGGCTTGACATTGGACCGCATTAATACTGAGTTTACCAGGGTAGTCTATCACAATTGAAACCAGATACCACATAATTGACTTCAAATAATTGAGTGTAACAGCGTGACTGCCTACTCTCTTTGAATGAGAAAGTGAGCCTCCTGCCAGACACATTATTATTTTCTTGTGGCTCTAATTATACATTGTTTTATTTGACCAGCCTGCCGTTGTTTTCTGTAATACAATTGCTAACTTATTCCAAACTTTCACCCCAACAAGTGCTTATTTTCCTAACCACATCTGATCTGAAATTGCCTTAAAGTAAAATTATACTGTACTTCGTTTAAAGAGACATTCATTGTTCTGCTGTAGCAACACTTGTTAAACTCTGGCAATAATTCTTGATCATGTCAACCCCCCCCCCAAATAAAAATTAACCCTGATACCTGCTTGAGATATAAAAAAATGCAGTCTCATTAAAGCCACAGTCTTTTTCTCTCTAGTAAAACCCTCAAGGCACTATTCAGAAAGGCCAAAATAAGAGGTATATCTTGGGCTTGCACTGTTTGTTTGTGTAAAAATGTATACAGAATCTATTTGTTTTTGCAGCTAGCCTAGTGGAATGAGACGGAAGTCAAAATTCATGAGTGGGGACTTTACAAACAGAACCTGATTTTTATCAGCCTAAATAACAGCCTAAATCAATCAGGGCTTGCAGACCAGTATGGCATTTTTCAGAATATACATGAACTAGTCATATGACACTAAATCTCACTGAGTTCAATACAATTTAATCTATTTTGTTTTTGTGTCATTTAGAATTCCTTACAAATGAATCTAATGCATGTGTAGAAGAACGCAAGCTGCCTTTTTACTGTTGAGCATCAAACCAATTAGGCTCCTGAGTGGCGCAGCGGTCGAAGCGGCGTCAATACAGACCCTGGTTTGATTCTAGGCTGTATCACAACTGGCCGTGATTGGGAGTCCCATAGGGTGGCGCACAATTGGCCCAGCATCGCATAGGTAAGCCAAATTGTAAATAAGAATTTGTTCTTCACTGACTTGCCTAGTTAAATAAAAGTTTAATTTAAAAAAAAAAGTGTTGATGATTCTGCAAGTTTTTCTTTGTTTTTCTGTGTCTTAAACGTCAACTTTGTAGTTTGTAGACGAGCATGGGCCAGTGATGTCACCTCTTTATTTGACCAAGACTGATGGTTGTAAGAAAGCATGGATGGTTGTTATGTTGGATTTATCTGGGACTGTTTGGCACAGTGTGTAACTGATTTAGAATCTTGGCAAAGCCCCTCCACTGTGTTTTTAAGACCTCCCTCATGCTGCCTCCCCTCTTCACTCTTCTCTTTCCCTCTTTGCGCTAATAGTTCTTTTGTATACAAGAGCATGTTAAGAGGCCTATGAGCCTGGCCTTAATAGGCCATGTTGCCATAGAAACCAGTGCACTCTGGATGGCTGACCTTTGACCCAGTTTTTCCTTGGCTGTGAATAAGAGAGCAGGGCGACCAACCTGGTCACAATAGAGGCCCAGAGAGCTGAGGGAGTGCCCCTGTCACAGTCACTTAACTTCACTCCTCCACGTACTAATGGATACTTTGAATGTGCTAGCCATTAGAAGGATGCTAGTGACACTGCTTGAGACAGCAGCCTTCTCGGGGTTAACCCCATGCATAACCTGGGTGTCTGCTCTGGGCTGGGGCGTTGGGAAATATCACCCCGCTATTCACATATCCTACCAAACACATCTATCATTTTTATGTTCTCAGATTCAAAATGGCATAGTTTGCAATGTATTCATTTGAAGGCTTGTGCATTTGGCACACAGTTTATCCTTAAAGGACTGTTTCTGGGGCTTTGAAAGTGAATTGATAGTGTTTCTAGTTGTTGTTGCATTGGATTAGCTCATCAACTTTTATTCAAGGTAATATTTTTCTTTAATGTAAAAACATTTTTGTTAATAGCTGACAACTCCATGAAGGTGAGCAGTGTATATCTATGTTTACATAAGAAATGGTAAATACAGGGTGTGGATATATTCACGGTAACTAATTGTTATTTCCATCAATTATGTAGGCACCATAATATTTTCTCTGTGTAAGTTCCTTCGTTTTCCTGAGGATTGTTTTTATGGACAACTTCCTCTTATAAGGTAATCCACTTTACTGCAGACTGGATAATGGGCTGTTTTTCCACTAACAGCTATTTCTGTGGCCAGTAGCAGCCAAGCTGACCAGCATAACTTCCCATCGTTTCCCTGTCAGTTAACCACTAATTAGCACAATGAGGGCTGGAGTTTGCTTAATAATTGTCTATGTAATTGCCTGTAATGTCCTTAAACAATGGATCTTAATTCAAATTTAGACCATTGTTTTTCATTTTATGACATGCATAGATCAAGGAGAGGTGGCAATGGCTCACATAAGCAGGTGATTTGAGCGGAAATAAACAGGGAGGGACTATGGCGTAAGGATTGGCAAGGCCATTGTGTGGTGCTGCTGTTCATATAGGTAGAGGATCATTAACAGCTCACTCTTAACAGCAAGCTGTGTGGCCCATTTTCTGTTGAGGGGCAAAAGAAAACAATGGGGAGGGGCTCTCCACAAAGTAGGTGATTGACATATATGCTGGAGCAATCCCTGGAAGCATTTCTCTTTCCCTGCTGTTTGGAGAAGAGAGTGTTGAGAGTGGGGTTGATGGCCCCAGCCCAGAGCAGACACCCTGCCCGCCAGGCAGGTTTTCTGCCCTGGAGTGTCCCTGTCAATTCATCTGCTGGTATTGGAAGGGCAACTCCACCACTTTTCAACCTCATTTTTATTATCTCCAGCACAATACCAGTGTCAACATACTGTATGCGAAAAATACGCATTTCAAAAAAAGATGTCATCAGCTACAACTTTTAACTTTATATACATCATCAAAAGTTAGAACATTAAACAGTGATTTCCAAACACTGAAATTCACGGTGATGTGGGTAGCAAGAAATAGGATTTTGGCCAAGGTTGCTCGGCACAGACACACGGTAGCGTTTGCTGGCCGAGAGTACTTAGAACGTCTGAACAGAGTGCCGGCCATAATGTAGAAACCTAAAGCAAACCCATTCTACATGTAGAACCGTGCAGAAAGGACATCCACCAGTGGGTGAACCCTAAAACAAACCCATTCTACATGTAGAACCGTGCAGAAAGGACATCCACCAGTGGGTGAACCCTAAAACAAACCCATTCTACATGTAGAACCGTGCAGAAAGGACATCCACCAGTGGGTGAACCCTAAAACAAACCCATTCTACATGTAGAACCGTGCAGAAAGGACATCCACCAGTGGGTGAACCCTAAAACAAACCCATTCTACATGTAGAACCGTGCAGAAAGGACATCCACCAGTGGGTGAACCCTAAAACACACCCATTCTACATGTAGAACCGTGCAGAAAGGACATCCACCAGTGGGTGAACCCTAAAACAAACCCATTCTACATGTAGAACCGTGCAGAAAGGACATCCACCAGTGGGTGAACCCTAAAACACACCGTGCCGAATGAACGGCAGACCAGCATTTGGAGCAGTGTGTGTGCTCCCTAAAATAGACATTGTAGACATTTTCAAAGACACATTTTTATAGTTGATTGACTATAGAACAAAAGAACCTGAGGATGTGTCAATCGCAGATTTGATTAAACCTTTTCAAGGAGTTGTAACGACACGGCAGATAGTTAGTGGAAAAGTTTGGGCTGTTTTGTCGGTCTCTGGCAGAGTGTCTGACTTACTTTGACAACAAATGTCCAGACATCTGCCTCTCCTCTCCTCCATGCTCTGATGTTGTTGCCTGGCCAGCAGTATGACGGCACATACTTCAGAGATGACAAAGACACTTGGCCATGTTTCCCCCTGCTCTGTGAGAGAAATGTAACAATTAGAACCCAACTCTGGCAGTCCGCATGCCCCAGAGCATATGTTGTATTCTCTCTGTTCGAAAAACCAAAGGGCTTCATCTTGGCTTTTGGGAAATTTTCTGTGGTGACTCTGCCACCTTTGTTGCATCTGGGTCCCTGATAAGTAGCACAGTATTCTACTGATGTCTATTCTGAGTTCTGGAGGCAGAGGGAGGCTGGAAGACAATTAGAGGCATGGAAATGGATCAGATAGTTGCAGAAGTTGACTTTTATTTGCACAGCTCTCACAGCTTCTGAAACTCTTCACCAGAGCAGACTCTACAGTGAAACCAGTGTCTCTATGGAGGCCAACGTAGGCCTGCTCAAATTGTTTGTTTCTAATGAAATTAAGGGCATCTACAAAGCATTACTTGACTGCCTGAAGTTTACTGTAAAGTGTAATTGCTGATTTTAGTTTCAATGGTTTCAATCTTTTACAGATTATTCAAGACTTCAGCCATGGGAATAACCATTTTAACAGTATCTTCCCATTTACCATGTGTTCCTTTCTGGGTTTTATGTACGTGTATTTATTTTGGGGGGATTTATTCAAATCTGTTGACCAGGTTTTTGTGTTTTTAGTCAAACAGAATTTTTCATTGATTTTGATTGAATAAGGGTCCCTTGATTCTTAGCCTAAATGTTCTGTTATTTTGAAGAGAGAACATTGCATTCCCACTTTAATTTGAGGCTTCTGCCCCGAACTTGGAGTGAAGGAAATATCTATATAAAATCTAGACTCTCAGCTTTTCCTGCATGAGGAACACTGACCTGTGTGTGTGGAAAGATTTCTAGAAAGCAGTTGAATAACTCTGAAGCCCCCCCTGAGTTGATCCCCTACCACCTCTCCCTCTCTCGTAGTGTGCGGCTGGTGTGTAGTTGACTACAGTGATGTAGGAACTTCTGATACTGGGTGTGTGAGGTAGACATTTTACAGGGAGGGTTGGGGAAGATGGTCGTTTTGAAGGGGTCTTTCTCTAACCAGCCGCTGCATCGAGTACAGTGACAATTCTATGAAGGAGGCTGGCTCATTTGACATTTAAAAGTGCCTCAGGGTATGTTCCCCAGTCCCCTTAGAAGCTGTCCAATAAGGGAAGGAGGGGGTGGGAGAGCTGGGAGCTGGCATGGTCAGGCCAGGGTAGACCAAATGCTCACAATAGGGCTTGTTTCATTTGTGGAGGGACTTGTGATTGACATAGATTAGACAGTGAAAAATGTATTGTTTTGGTTATCCCTCCAGAAAGCAGCATTCATTAAGCAGTATGCACAGAACAAAATAAAGTTTCAATAGGGAGCTAGCAGCATCTAAAAGCAAGGGCCTCCTGACAGTTGTATGGACTTGGGCCCATTAGGACCTGCGATTCAGCCTTGAGCAGTGTGGTGAAAATGAAGAGGACTGATGTCAACTCCAAGAATCCCCCCCCCCCTTTTTGGATGGGAATAAGGGTCCCCTTTCCCCCCCTCCCTCAGTATTCTATTGGGCCCCAGCTGTCAGGAAACAATACCCTCTGCCTGCTCCGACAAACTCATTCCTGAAAATGTTTTTCTCCCTCTCTCCCTTTCCCCCTCCTGTTATGTCTTTTCCATTTTTAACCTGCAGTCATCCAAGCTTCCTTCCTCCCTATGAACTCAGAGTGATGAATGAAGCTTTAAAAATCTAATCCTGCACAGATGATTGTCAACTCCTTTTAAGCCCTGAAAAGGGTTTTGTCATCTTTCACATGCATGCAGCGAGTTCTCCCCCTTATAGACTTTGTGCAACAGTACAATGTATTAAGTGCACAGCCTTGGTTTATGTAAGATGAGGAAACGTACCATGTCTTATTGTACAATATGGCTTTTTTCCATGCAAAATATATATTTTATTTTAATCTGGGATATGGATTTTGAGAGAGAGATGACTAAAATAGCTGAAACAGCTAAACTGTTAAAACGGTCTTAAACCCTTAAAATCAGTACAGCGAAACAGTCAAAGTTTGCCTGATAAAACCCAAGCCCCAGTGGCAGAGGTTGATTATGGGGACTCTGAGATGCACGTCGTTCTTCCTTCTCTATTTAGCCTGCTGCTGACCCAGCCATTTTGGGGAGTGTCATAGTGAACATAAATTAAACTACGGAGTAATGTGTAAAACAACTCGCAATTACTAAACAGCAATGCTACTGACACATGCTGAGGCAAATGTAAAAAGGCAATGTAGAATATCTATGATACCACAAATGCAGCAGAAACTGAAAGGAAAACCCTTTAATTCATTTGAAATCGTTGGATACCATGGAGAAAATGCACATGTATGACGGTCTGCTGTATTCGGTATTTAAACTGATTCACAAACCAGATGGCCGAGCTCTGCATCGGTCTGAGCACCAGCTCCACACACCGCACCAAGACTGATCTAGAAAATCTATTTTAAACGTGTTGCTTTCAGGAGGAAATAAAACAACTCCTCCATACATGACCCTGTTCCATGGGGAGTTACACATGGGCTGGGCGGCCATAAATGAACAATTGTGTTAAACTCTGTGCCAAAAAAATGGAAAAGAAAACAGTAATGTTTAAGCCAATGATAACAACTATGATAGCAAGTTGAAAAATGCTAACAATAAAAGTGGATTAGTTTGGTTTGGGTCAAAAGGCCAAAACAATTCACCAGGATGCCATAGGCTTAGTGCGGAGACCCCACCCCTGCCTTTCCCCTCTCCTGATGGAGCTTCCTTCCAGCTGTCCCTTCCCACCCGCTAGTCGATGGGCGCCCACAGCTGGAATCTTGTTTTTACCCTGACAAACTGCGATTTCACAGTCCCCCTCCAGTCCGCTGTGTTCACATCCCTCTCCCCCTGCTGCCAAAAGCCGGTGTCTGACTCCAACAGCATATGAGTCTCATACAGGTGTCTGTCAGAGTTATGGCTCTCTGCTGGCTCCCACACCATTTATTACACTGTGGTCTGTTCTGGAATAGCTAAACCATATTTCATGCTATTCATTCTCAACAAGCATTAGCGAGTTAGTCTCGACACATTATAGCAAGTTCGATAATAGCATATGGTGTAAAACTGTGTGATTGTAGCTTTACCCTGTATATGAAGCAGATTAGGTATAGAAATACATTCCTTTTCTCTGTGATCGCTTTCATTTGAATCTATCTAAATAATCCTGATTTCATGTTACTCCTTCTTCACCCCACAGTACCTGCAGATGAAATGGCCAATACTGGATGTCCCTGGAGCTGCTGGACTCAAAGACTCCCGCTCCCCCACCCCAGGACACCTAGTGAGTACACCATACCATCTATCCATCCACCCCCGCTCCCCCACCCCAGGACACCTAGTGAGTACACCATACCATCCATCCAGCCACTCCCGCTCCCCCACCCCAGGACACCTAGTGAGTACACCATACCATCTATCCATCCACTCCCGCTCCCCCACCCCAGGACACCTAGTGAGTACACCATACCATCTATCCATCCACCCCCGCTCCCCCACCCCAGGACACCTAGTGAGTACACCATACCATCTATCCATCCACCCCCGCTCCCCCACCCCAGGACACCTAGTGAGTACACCATACCATCTATCCATCCACCCCCGCTCCCCCACCCCAGGACACCTAGTGAGTACACCATACCATCTATCCATCCACTGGGTCTAGTAACAGCTCACAGCACCCTTCACTACACTACATCATTACACAACAGTCATCTAGTCATTCCATACCATGCCAGGCCAATACATAATTTATCATTAATTATCATATAATTTAAGGTCACGTCCGCCAGTTCATATGCCTTTCCGTAGAGAAGTCATCCGTGATTATGTTTTGGCACAGCCTCTTTTGTGCACCTCTAGACATGCAGGACCTGCTGGGCCTGTTACACCTCATATGGAACCGTGTTTTAGTGATAACACTAGATAAACGCCACTAGGGATCAACATACCATGAAGTGGGGAGAGAAAGAACAGCATATCTTGCTGATCTGGGGTTAGGGAAGTGATCTGTAGATGTGCTCAGAGAGAACCAGCCTCAGTCAACACGCTGTGGGAAAATAACCACAGTGACTCAGCCTGTGACCTCAGTAATCCCGGCTAGACGGGTCTGTTTAGTTTGGTGTGTTTGTCGGATCTCATAAACGCAATGATGCACTTGACAAAGTCCTCATTGAGTGGTGTCAATGGGAAGCTGTTGTCAGTGGGAGTAGTGCAGGCCTTGCCCTGGGGAATCCAGAGCTGCTCTGTGGCTGACTTCACTCTCTGTTAAAATGGTCTTGGAAGCCAATTTAAATATATTTTATTACAATAAGTGCTGACCTGTCGGTGACTCTGTGAGCATGGCTCGTTTGTCCGCTGTGCCCTGTTTTGTTCCTGCCAATGGATTTTATTTTATTTACTTAATATATAACATTATGAAATGCATGGTCTTGCATTATGGAATAGCAGAAAATGTGAATAAGGAGCAGAGTAATGGGAAGTGAATCAGGAGGAATTGAAAGGGACTATTGAAGACTTGACGTGAACACTGAGGACTCTGGCTTGGTTCCATGCTGCCCTGCCTTGGCTGAACTCTGGATTTCTCTGTTGTGGCGAGCCTTCTATATCTGTGCGACGTCTATTGAACCAGGAAGGTCAAATAGAGAGAGACTTATTGTGTACTTTGCCATTCAGGCGTGAGGGATTTACTGTAGCTAATTTTGAAGGAGAATATTTGACTTATTTTAATTGCCTAACTTTAGATTTGGTAGTGGACAGTTTGCTGGTTCCCATCTCAAGTCACTGTCTTTCACTTTTTACATGTCCTTCCCCTTAAATCTTTTCTGGCAATAGAGTATTGGGTCATGTGAATTAGAAGAGGAAGTAGCCATTCTAGATCAGGTGATCTGAGACAAAGGGTCATCAAATGTGTGAGCAGAAGCATCCTCTGATACAGAGGGAGTGTAGCAAAGGAAGGCTGGGCCACTGGGGATTCAGATTGAAACACCCCACTGTGTCCTTACACCCCCCCCCCCCCCCCCCCCACACACACACACACACACACACACACCACGGCCATAAACCCACATGCCCTTCTGGTGAGCTGCTGCCAGGGAGCCAGGCTGATTATGTGCTCATTACCCAGGCAGCAGAGAGGGGGAGCAGGAGGCAGGCTCTCCAGGCCTGCAGGGCCCCAGCACTGCACTAATGAGAGCAATGGGAGCGGATGGGAGAGGTACAGAGCATGCAGAGGTACACGGGGGTCCAGGGATTACTGCCCAGGGGCCAGGGCCAACACCAGCCAGAGGGACCTGAGGAGAGGGAGCCAGGGGACAGCAGCAGGGCTTCCATCAACCACAATATTGATGTATTCCTGCTCTCTTCTGCAAGCACTCATTACATGTCATAATTGTATATTCATGATGGCTGGCGTGGAGACAGCGTTTTTCTCTGATATTGATTGTGGGACTCCTGGAGGTGAACCTCAAGTATGCGCACATGCATGTACCTTCAGAATCTTAAATTGTTCATACACATATGGCCCTTTTACTGATGACTTATCTGCCCTAGAATGTGTTTGTAGAAAGGCATTCTCCCCCTTTGTGTATTTGCTGATGAATTAGTAATTTAGCAGCAGTTCTACAGCAGTAATGAGATGATGATGCCATCGCTGATGATCAGATTCCTGGTGACTCAGATCATCAAGTGTCCCTCACGGTGCCTGGCCTGCAGCAGACAACAATGTCAATTGTAATGAATGATGGAGCTGGTCTCACTTGGACTCCTCTCGTTGTCTTAGTGGACCATGAGCGAGAGGAAGCTTTGAAAAAGAAATTCAACTCTTGTTTGGAGATGAGAAGCCTGTGGAACGGGGAATTCTGTCCTGTAGCTGCTGTGCAGATTGGGTCCATAAGGCCCGTATGCTAATCAGAGCCTGCTCCGGCCGAGATCCTCAATTATTTACGAGACAGGTTTGTTTAGCATTCAGTTGGTTTTGCTTTTGGTGGTACGGGTGGGCAGACTAGGGAGAAGGGAACAATAGAAGGGAACATTGCTTGTCTGTGAATACCCACCCCCGCCCCCATATCATACTCAGAGGGCTACCTCTTCATTCATTATACATCAATGGCGATGCAGGGCCAGTTGATGTATTGTGGGAGTCAGCCCTTGCCTTGTCTCTCCACCAGTAGTGTCCGGCCTTGCTGGAGTAGACTGGACAGGGAGAGAGCTGTCTGCCATCTGGTACCACAGATCATTTGCACAGCAGCAATAACGCACTCCTCAAACTAGAGTAATGCAGTCCGATCGTAATCATGCAGGTCATGCTGCCAATACCGCTCCTTCAGGTCATTCTACCATTCCTACTGATTGGTCCATGTTAGACTGTTCGACATGTCATTAGTTATAATTGACTCAACATTAAAGTGGCACTCCAGTCTCCTTTTCGCCTCATTTAACACCTGATTTAGTTAACAAAAGGCACATCTCAATACGTGGTCCAGGTAAGTCATGACATCACAAGGAGGAGGGTGGGTCTTTCCTCTTTTGTTCTCTATTGCAATGGAGTGGGAGGCCGATGACATCACAACTTCCCATCATACCAACTCATGGAATGCCCTTGTCTAAAAAAACACTACTTTCTTAAAAACATATTTTTTTAACCTTTTTAGTGTGTGTACCAGGGTAGATAAGTCGATTTTTAAATCAAATGGGCTCTGGCCAATTGTCGGGGAAAAGAAGAAAATCCCATTGCGAAGTAATGCTTTTTAACCTATTCATTGATGGAAATACCAGTCTATGGAAATTCATTTGACTGGTCATGCTTATCGGTCTATATGTTACTTGGCATAATTTAGTGGAATTAAATTGACGAGTGTGTATTCTGCAGTATATTCATCATGTACCTTATTTATCACACACGTACAGCATACAGAGTCTTTGAGTGGGACATCTGTCAGACAGCGCGAGAGCTGCTGCTGCAGCATCTCAAATGCCAAGGGAAGGCCTCATCACCGTGTCACACACCACTCTGCAATGAGCTGGAGGCAGTAGGATAGGCATTTTGAAAACAACATACTTCATTGTTTGAAACCTGAATGGTTGAATACATTATGAGGCATGTATTTCCTTGCTTCAAAGTAGGCTACTAGATCTCTTAGTGGATATTTTCATCTGTCACATGAAACCTCTCACATGAAAGTGCCCTTTTGACAATGGTGTTTTCCTGCTAATTGCATTGCGAAACGAACATTCACGTGTAGCCTACTGCCTTGTGTGGATTGCTGCGCTTATAATGTGAAGAACATTTTAAGCTAAACGTTCTGATCTGTTTCATCAGACGCATTGCTTAAAAAAAAAAAAACTTGTTTGATGTAGCCAAGGCCTACTGGTTGTATGAATTTGGGATCAATCTTCCCACAACTGTCCCAGAGTCTGTTTGGAATAGGCTATTTCCTTCTCAACAAGCTGACCAAATAGAACAGGTCAACTTTCCTACTATGAGGGATAGAAGATTGACAAAGGCTAGTGATTTTGTTGTGCGTTACTCCTCTTGTAGGCTGAGGAAAAGTAAATGTGGACAGTTATTCTAAGCATCTTCAAAGTGCGCATCAGAATTTGGTAAGAAGGACCGCACATCGTTGCATCTTCGACTTGCATGTTCTGTTAATATGAATGACCATAATCTAAATGTGATTTGTGTCATTCTGAGCACCGTGAATGGACACCCTAATCAGGTTATGCACCCTACGCATATGGGTCCGGTACATTTCTCAAATGTCCAGTAAATTCAAATGTTACCGGTCAAATGTCAAGCGGCACTTTTTCCTAATGGAAACCCTGATGTGTCCTTCACTGTATTTATACACTACAAAAGTATGTGGACACCTGCTCGTCCAACATCTCATTCCAAAATTGTGGGCATTAATATGGAGTTGGTCCCCCCTTTGCGGCTATAACAGCCTCCACTCTACTGGGAAGGCTTTCTACTAGATATTGGAACATTGCTGCAGGGACTTACTTCCATTCAGCCACGAGCATTCGTGAGTTTGGGCACGGATGTTGGGCGATTTAGACCTGGCTTGCAGTCGGCGTTCCAATTTATCCCAAAGGTGTTCAATAGGGTTGAGGTCAGGGCTCTGTGCAGGCCAGTCAAGTTCTTCCACACCAATCCCTTGCTTTGTGCACGGGGGCATTGTCATGTTGAAACAGGAAAGGTCCTTCTCCAAACTTTTGCCACAAAGTTGGAAGCACAGAATTGTGCCATTGTATGCTGTGGCGTTATGATTTCCCTTCACTGGAACTAAGGGGTTGAGTCCGAAGCATGAAAACAGCCCCAGACCATTATTCCCCCTCCACCAAACTTGACAGTTGGCACTATGCATTGGGGCAGGTAGTGTTCTCCTAGTATTCGCCAAACCCAGATTTGTCTGTCGGACTGCCAGATGGTGAAGCGTGATTCATCACTTGAGAGAACGCATTTCCATTGCTCCAGAGTCTAATGGCGGCAAGCTTTACACCACTCCAGCTGACACTTGGCATTGCACATTGTGACCTTAGGTTTCTGTGCGGCTGCTTGGTGATGGAAACCCATGAAGTTCCCAATGAACAATTATTGTGCTGACG
Organism: Oncorhynchus clarkii lewisi; assembly: GCF_045791955.1. Lineage (NCBI taxonomy): Eukaryota > Metazoa > Chordata > Actinopteri > Salmoniformes > Salmonidae > Oncorhynchus > Oncorhynchus clarkii. The sequence goes on from NC_092176.1 coordinate 18,548,149, forward strand.
GTGCTTACAGAGGCAGTTTAGAACTTGGTAGTGAGTGTTGCAACCAAGGACTCGATTTTTACATGATACGTGCTTCAGCACTCGGTGGTCACGTTCTGTGAGCTTGAGTGGCCTACCACTTCACGGCTGAGCCGTTGTTGCTCCTTGATGTTTCCACTTCACAATAACAGCACTTACAGTTGACGGGCAGCTCTAGCAGGGCAGAAATTTGACGAACTGACTTGTTGGATAGTTGGCATCCTATGACTGCAACGTTGAAAGTCACTGAGCTCTTCAGTAAGGCCATTCTACTGCCAATGTTTGTCTATGGAGTTTGCATGGCTGTGTGGTCCATTTTATACACGGGTGTAACTGAAATAGCTTAATCCACTAATTTGAAGGGGTGTCCACATAATTTTCACTAGCAAAAGTTAAAAGATCAATGGGGGATGTTTACAAAGAATGTGACTTCCTAATGAGATTGGATAGCCCTAACTTCAGTGTTTGTCTGCCCAGTCATCAGATCATCAGTACTCACAGCTCAAAATGGCCTCATGCTCTGAATTTGACAAAGACAGAAGAATTCCTCTATCTTGTGTTTCAGTACCCCATTACAGAACAATCATGTTGACAACAGGAGCGTTGGTCTTGGTCACTGTCAGCAGCTTGTCATAACTCACTTAGAGCAGGATGGAGGTCACCAGATTGCTTGTTAAGTGAATCGAAGTAGTAAGAGCTCAGCATTGACATGGGTGTGCATCCAAAAAGGGCCTGTCCATGGAGTTTCCGTTGATATTTTCGGCACATTAGACTGAATAGCAGTTTTTGTAAGACATCGAATGAGAATGGTACAGGTTGGTTTTGGCAAAGCTACTTTCTGCTAGCTTGCAGTCAAAATTTGTTTTACTGGGTGTGCTCTGAGATTTGCCATGTTGCATTACGCATTAAACAACCAGAGTCCATCATAAAATCAAAGGTTTTGGAAAGCCTTAACTGAATACTGATGGGAAGGCTGCAGTCCTTCCATGGCTCTGCAGAAACCTTGCTTTTATAGACACACACTGGACTCAGTACCTCAGTGAAAGTCAAATATAGGAACCAGGTCCCGACATCTAAGTACACAGTCATCTGAAAACCAAAACTTTCAAAATCGGCTATTTGATTAATCAGTGGTGAATAATCTCTACATCCTTTTTTAGTAATTTCACCATGTTTGTAGGTTTCCAGTAGTTACCACATTCACAAATTCATGAAAACAAAATGTGTTTGTTTTTATTTTAAGGGTATGGTTAGGCATAAGGTTAGCAGTGTGGTTAGGTTTGAAATCACATTTAAAGAAGATAAGTTGAACAAATAGGCCGGAATCTATTACTTTGTGGCTGTGGTAACTAGTGGTGACTATGTTTGTGTCAATGCTTGCCTTTTCGCTTGCCCTCTCAGTTCCTCGTGACCTAGGTGAAACACTAAATTATTTATTGGTGTCTAGCAACTGCAACGTGACACGGCCATTTTGTTAACTTTAAATGTAATTGCCATTGACCCTTTCAGTGGGGATGACTGTTCAGACTTTAAGCGATGCAACTTGTCTGCTGTAGTTTTTGGTGGGCTTGTTCTAAAAGCATATGACAGTCAGTCCACTCTTATGTCCTTTTTCCTGTTGGCATTGAAAACAATTATTGGATTTCTCAGCATGCCATGCATTCTTTTCACTCTTTCTTTCCTGGAGTTTTGAAAAGCCTCTGAGCCTCCCACCCAGAAGGGGTCACGTAGCAGAAAGGCACACACAAAGCTCTGGGGTTATTCAGTTTCTTCTGAGCGCTCTTCCCCATCGGCTGTTTGCCTAGTAATTCAATTCAGATGTGCAGGATCCAAAAACATGTTTATTTGAATGAAATCTACCCCTCCACCCACATTGACCACGGACTAAGCTTTTCTTAGCAGTGTTCCAAGTTTAACGGCCCAGTGAGGTACTGCCACCTTGGCCTCTTTTGCCTCAAACCGCTTAACAGACAGCCACCTTGTCTCTGCACTGGCTCAGCAACTTTTTTCTATTTTTCGTTTTCCTGTTACCGTGTCAACTCGAATCCAATATCATTCAACAGTGTTACCACACGTCAGTTGTGAAGGCATTGTGCTTTGTTACAGTGGACTGGGTAGTTTAACGAGCAGGCAGGTCTATGTAGAGAGCACAAACGTCTGTGTGTCAATGCAGGTCCCGTCTGTCTCCAGATTGCTCCTATGTCCCGGCCGTCACGTAGATGTTGTTTTATATTTAAAACACAGCTCATGCTCCATGTGGTTTCCATATTACACCTTGACCATGGCTCATGAACCCAAGCATGTGAGGCTGTGATGGGTAAAAGGGGTAATTAGAGGCTGAATGGAGGTATTGATGGGCAGGGGAGTTCCTCCTTTTATTTAGAACCATGATTTAAGTTGGCGTTCTTCACTTTTACACATTAAGACTACTTGTTTTTGGGCAATACATTTTTTTCATGTTGGCTAACTGGTAACTACTGTTGAACTGCTATCCAACTGAAAGTTCAATGTGACAGAATGAAGAAGTGTAATACCAATGCTTTTATTGAATTGTAACTACTCGCAATATTCTGATCGAGAGGGAGGGACTTGCTTATTGCTTTTCTGTCAGCACCTGATAACCCAGTAGAAGTTGATGAGGTAACCATCTATGTACTTAAAGGTAGACCACAATGGGACCTCTCCTCTGAAGATGGTTTAAGCAGGTAGGCCGCTGGCCTAAATGCTTTTGCATGTGGACAGCCCACGTCTACATATTTCTGTTAAATTTTTTTGCTTGCTTTACTCGTATGCAGACTGGTCTTCATGTTGAAACTGGCGCTGTTAAACTTTAAACTCTCTTCTGAGCGAACACATGATTGGTGTATTCCAAAGTATGAATTATTAATGGCGATCGTTTCCAATTCTCACTGAAGTGCTTCCCAAAAATGTTGGCTCTCAGGTCTAGAGGTCTCAAACAGCATCCACAATATAGGGAAAATTCACTCACATTGTACATGAAGTGGAACAACAAAGAATGTCTAAAGTATACATGACATTTGGGCTTTGGGTTTTCTACATTATGCATAAATGCTTTATGCAACCATCCAGTCTTTTTCTCTAGTTTTCTTTAGCAGCGGTGGCAACAGTCACAGAAAGGAGGGGATACCCATTTGACTTCGTCATTGCGCCAATGCTAGTTAGCAACCTCCTTCAAACTGCAAGCAGAGACATAAAAATGGTATCCATGAGTTCATCTGACTCTGAGAAAGTAGATAAAGGGCCTCATTTCCAAAATCCCCAAATATCCCTTTAAGTTTACATTGTTGGCATTTTTCCATCCCGGAAAATGTGTTTTCTTTATTTGTACTATTTTCTACATTGTAGAATAATAGTGGGGACATCAAAACTATGACAGAACACACACAGAATCAAGTAGTAACGAAAAAAGTGTTAAACAAATCAAAATACATTTTTAGTTCTTCAAAGTAGCCACCCTTTGCCTTGATGGCAGCTTTGCACATTCTCTCAACCAGCTTCATCTGGAATGCTTTTCCAACAGTTTCACATGCTGAGCACTTGTTGGGTGCTTTTTCTTCACTCTGCGGTCTGACTCATCCCAAACCATCTCAATTTGGTTGAGGCCTAGAGGATTGTGGAGGCAAGGTCATCTGATGCAGCACTCATCACTCTCCTTCTTGGTAAAATAGCCCCTACACAGCCTGGAGGTGTGTTGGACCATTGTCCTGTTGAAAAACAAATGACAGTCCCACTAAGCCTTAACCAGATGGGATGGCGTATCATTGCAGAATGCTGTGGTAGCCATGCTGGTTAATTGTGTCTTGAATTCGATATAAATCAGGGACTGTGTCACTGGAAAAGCATCCCCACACAACACACCACGGTGGGAACCACATATGCGGAGATCATCCATTCACCTACACGGCGGGTTGGAACCAAAAATGTCAAATTTGAACTCGTCCGACCAATGGACAGATTTCCACCGGTCTAATGTCCATTGCTCGTGTTTCTTGGCCCAAGTAAGTCTCTTCTTCTTATTGGTGTCCATAAGTAGTGGTTTCTTTGCAGCAATTTGACCACGAAGGCCTGATTCACACAGTCTCCTGAACAGTTGATGTTGTGTGTGTGTGTGTTACTTGAATTCTGTGAAGCATTTATTTGGGCTGCAAACTGAGGTGCAGTTAACGCTAATGAACTTATCCTCTGCAACAGAGGTAACTCTGAGTCTTCCATTCCTGTGGTGTTCTTCATGATAGAGAGTTTCAAAGTTCATTTCAAAGTTCTTAAACATTTCCGAATTGACTGACCTTCATGTCGTAAAGTAATGATGGACTGTCATTTTCTCTTTGCTTATTTGAGCTGTTCTTGCAATTGTATGGATTTAGTCCTATTTGGTAAAATACCATCTTCTGTATACCAACCCTACCTTGTCAAAACACAACTGATTGGCTCAAATGCATTAAGAAGGGAAAAAAATCCACAAATTAACTTTTAACAAAGCACACCTGTTAATTAAAATGCATTCTAGGTGACCACCTCATGAAGCTGTTTGAGAGAATGCCAAGATTATGCAAAGCTGTCATCAAGGCAAAGGGTGGCTACTTTGAAGAATCTCAAATTTAAAATACATTTAGATTTAACACTTTTTTTGCTTACAACAGTGTTGATGTCTTCACCATTATTCTACAATGTAGAACATAGTACAAATAAAGAAAAACCCTGGTATGAGTAATTGTGTCCAAACGTTTGACTCTATGTACAGTGAGGAGAACAAGTATTTGATACACTGCCGATTTTGCAGGTTTTCCTACTTACAAAGCATGTAGAGGTCTGTAATTTTTATCATAGGTACACTTCAACCGTGAGAGACGGAGTCTAAAACAAAAATCCAGAAAATCACGTATGATTTTTCAGTAATTAATTTGATGTCTTGAGATGTTGCTTCAATATATCCACATAATTTTCCTTGCTTATGATGCCATCTATTTTGTGAAGTGCACCAGTCCCTCCTGCAGCAAAGCACCGTCACAACATGATGCTGCCACCCCCGTGCTTCACGGTTGGGATGGTGTTTTTCGGCTTGCAAGCCTCCCCCTGTTTCCCCAAACACAACGATGGTCATTATGGCCAAACAGTTCTATTTTTGTTTCATCAGACCAGAGGACATTTCTCCAAAAAGTACGATCTTTGTCCCCATATGCAGTTGCAAACCGTAGTCTGGCTTCTTTATGGCGGATTTGGAACAGTGACTTCTTCCTTGCTGAGCGGCTTTTGAAGTTATGTCAATATAGGACTCATTTTACTGTGGATATAGATAATTTTGTACCCGTTTCCTCCAGCATCTTCGCAAGGTCCTTTGCTGTTGTTCTGTGATTGATTTGCACTTTTCGCACCAAAATACGTTAATCTCTAGGAGACTGAGCATCTCCATCCTGAGTGGTATGACGGCTGCATGGTCCCATGGTGTTTATACTTGCGTACTATTGTTTGTACAGATGAACGTGGTACATTCAGGCATTTGGAAATTGCTCCCAAGGATGAACCCGACTTGTGGAGCTCTATAATTATTTTTCTGTGGTCTTTGCTGATTTCTTTTGATTTTCCTATGATGTCAAGCAAAGTGTACGTAAACGTCTGACCCACTGTTATTGTGATACAGTGAATTATAAGTGAAATAATCTGTCTGTAAACAATTGTTGGAAAAATGACTTGTGTCATGCACAAAGTAGACTTGCCAACACTATAGTTTGTTAACAAGACATTTGTGGAGTTGTTGAAAAATGAGTTTTAATGATTCCAACCTTAGTGTATGTATGTATGTATGTATGTATGTATGTATGTATGTATGTATGTATGTATGTATGTATGTATGTATGTATGTATGTATGTATGTATGTATGTATGTATGTATGTATGTATGTATGTATGTATGTATGTATGTATGTATGTATGTATGTATGTATGTATGTATGTATGTATGTATGTATGTATGTATGTATGTATGTATGTATGTATGTATGTATGTATGTATGTATGTATGTATGTATGTATGTATGTATGTATGTATGTATGTATGTATGTATGTATGTATGTATGTATGTATGTATGTATGTATGTATGTATGTATGTATGATCGTACGCAATCCTATAATATGAAAGCTTTATCCATGTATCATTGGCTTATTTTTTTATTTACATCTAATATGTACTTTACCTTTTACAAGGCTTAGCATCTGCAATTTCCTCATCACAACAGACATTATTGAAATCCAAGCAGGCTTTGGAAGCAGGAGAAACACGTTTGCTAAGACTTAAAAAGGGGGAGAGGTTGGAACTGCTTTAAAAAAAAAGGGCAGAAAATGCATGCCTGATATTTGGAACAATTCTAAGCAGCATGAAGTAAGAGAGCGTACAGTCGTTTCAATGCAAACCTTGTTCCATCCTGGACCTTGTTGGTTAGACGAGAGGTTGAGAAGGGGGTTGGGAGGGATACTGAAGAAAGGTTAGGTTGGAGGAACAAGACTCCTTTCTCTCCCCCCCCACCCCTGGCCCTCACATGTGACGAGTTGGGCCAACAAGCGTTTCATTGAGCAGGGCAGACAGAGGAAATAACGGTGAGGCCGAACGCTGCCTAATGAAAGTAGAGACGCTGGTTATTATTATTATCATCGTCCTCCTGGCTGTCCTGGCCAGGTCCGCTAGCTAGCTGCACTAGAGTCAGGGGATATGGCGTTTCTCTGCCACCACACAGCCCTATTAAAATAGCTGAAATAACAATGAGTCTGCTCCAACAAAATCAGTTATTTAACTCCTTGAAGTGTATGTATACCCCACCTCCCATTGTGATTGATGCTGTATTGTGAGTGCTTTGAGTGTATACGATTTGATTCCCTTAGACTAGATCGATAGATCTAGTACCAGTGTACTCAAACCATATCAATGAGGAACTAAAAACACTGTTCAGGGTTAATGTCATCCTACATGGATCAATGAAGAACTGAATAGTGTGCGGGCAAGTTAGCGGCTTGAGAGTAGGGATTAGCCATGTGTATGGGCACTGAGCTACCTACAGTACTGGGGGCTTGTGTTGGTGTAACTTTCAGATCTTGGGCCCTGTTGCTTTGCCTGTTGGGCTGAACAAACAGTTCTCTCCTCCACGTAATGGCCGTAATGGTGTTGGTATGCATCTGCAGGCTTTCACTGTGTCTTGGTGGGGATCCAGATTGCATCATAGGGCCTGTCACACACACAGCCACAGCCTGCATTGTTTACCAGGGAGGGAGGCAGGCAGACGGGCAGCATTCTCAGGCATAGGGACTCACCTTTACCCACATGATACAGTGACTACCAACAACATGTGTCATGACCTTTATGCCAACAGAGTCCATGGTGGATTTGGAACAGTTTGCATTAGGATGCAGAGGGCTATGCATGTTGGTCATATATGGCAAGCATCAGGCACAACAAATGTCAGACTTATGAATGAGCCTGTTTCTGTTTGAGTCTTTGGAGACCCAGGGAGACTATTAAAACCCTGGTCTATCTAGTCTTCTCTCTTTCTGGTGTCTAAAGCCCCTCTGTGTGTTCCTCTCCTCTCGTCTCTCCTACAGTCCAACAAGGTCCCAGTGGTGCAGCATGCTCACCACGTCCACCCGCTGACCCCCCTCATCACCTACAGCAATGAACATTTCTCCCCCGGAACCCCTCCCTCACACCTCTCCCCGGAGATCCTTGACCCAAAGACCGGTACACACACACACACACACACACACACACACACACACACACACACACACACACACAACCTCAATGCAAGCATTACATGGCTTGCATTAAACTTAAACTGCAGTCTATATATCTATTAATTTCTTAGAGAAAATGACCTTGACTGTGACTTTAAATTATCTATTGCTTCAATTGTCCCCTCTGTGTTCCCTTCAGGCATTCCTCGGACTCCCCATCCATCAGAGCTCTCTCCGTACTACCCCCTGTCTCCAGGTGCTGTGGGACAGATCCCTCACCCTCTGGGATGGCTGGTGCCACAGTGAGTAACACACAGCATTAAATAGAACAGTATTATATACATATTTATGCACTGGCATACCATACACCCTTGCATCAGAGGGATGGGAGTTGCTATGGGCTCTGGGGGCCACAACCACAAAACACCCTTCTCCCCAGATAGCATATGAACATGTCATAAACCATGGCAAAAAAACATGTTTAAAATGACAGGAAAAAAATATATAATAATCTCAGCCTCATAGCAAAATGTGTAGAATAGTAGGAAATGAGCTATAAAAATGCAAAATACTCTCAGCCTCATTGCAAAATATGTAGAATAACATGAGATTTGATATAAAACTGCACATTTTCCTCTCTGCCCCATGGCAATATGTCATGTATGTGGAGTAACCCACATCCTCCTAACTCATAGACATGGAGAATAGTTTTGTTGAAGTGCATTTATCTCAAAGTACAGTCCTAACCTGGTATAGTATAGGAGAAACTTTGAATACGGTATATGTACAGTGTTTGTCAAACTTTGCGGTATAGGCACATTCTGATGCAATTTTGATAATAAAACACTGACATATTTGAGATATTTAGGATAAATTCTTCACATTCTATGGGTTTTGCTATGGGTCTTGTAACCAATTTGAACGGTGCTTTTCCGCAAGCAGGGGATTGCAGTTGAGTGCTGGATTAGTGCTGGTGCGTTATCTGTCAGCTGTGTCTGATCCTCTTCTCACTGGTGCCTTCCTCTACTCCTCTGATTCTCAGGCAGGGCCAGCACATGTACTCTATCCCCCCGGGGGGGTTCCGGCACCCCTATCCCACCCTCGCAATGAATGCATCTATGTCCAGGTGAGTGGATCGCTTTGCTCTTTGTCACCCAGTCTCACCAACCCCTAGCCATCCCCAAAAAGAGAGCAATATCTTGTGGTTGTAATGCATTCTGTAGTCATGTTTATGATGTTCTCATTGCTGAGTTTATAACAGTCTTAGGACAGGGGTATCCAACCGTGGACAGCCAGTGGGTAGGGACTACAAAGGATAGAGGTGCTAAGTCTTCTAAAAACGAGCTCAGCCTTCCTTCCAAAGAGAGCGTGAACAGATTATTGGCATTCAGAACCATACGCTGTAGACAGCACAGTCTTTTCTGTGAACTATACTACCCTGGCCAGGCCAATGTTCTCAGTTGATCTGCTACACACACACACACACACACACACACACACACACACACACACACACAGATGAAAGGGCTGAGAATCGATTACGACAAATCAAAGCTCATCTGAACCGACAACTCCCATCTGATTGAACTTTCTGCCCGACTGTCAAAATTTGAAAGATTTGTAGCGAGCCTTCCGGTGTTAGTATGGGATGAAATATTCATCAGGGTCTCTGTATGATCAATAGTATTCTCAGCTCCTGCCACAGTGTTACAAAGTTTGTCTTGCCGTCTGTCCCACCTGAACAAGGCTTGTTCATGTAATATTTGACAGTTTTGTCATAAATATATGATAATACTGTATGTACAGTGCCTTGTAAAAGTATTCATCCCCCTTGGTGTTTTTCCAATGTTGTTGCATTACAACCTGTAATTTAAATAGATTTTTATTTGGATTTCATATAATGGACATACACAAAATAGTCCAAATTGGTGAAGTGAAATGAAAAAAAATTACTTGTTTCAAAAATGTATATAAATAAAAAAGTGGTGTGCTTATGTATTCACCCCCTTTGCCATGAAGCCCCTAAATAAGATCTGGTGCAACCAATTACCTTCAGAAGTCACATCATTAGTTAGATTGCACACAGGTGGACTTTATTTAAGTATACACCTGTTCTGAAAGGCCCCTGAGTCTGCAACACCACTAAGCAAGGGGCACCGCCAAGCAAGCAGCACCATGAAGACCAAGGAGCTCTCCAAATAGGTCAGGGACAAAGTTGTGGAGAAGTACAGATCAGGGTTGGGTTATGAAAAATATCTGAAACTTTGAACATCCCACGGAGCAGCATTAAATCCATAATTAAAAAAATAACCACAACAAACCTGCCAAGAGAGGGCCGCCCACCAAAACTCACAGACCAGGCAAGGAGGGCATTAATCAGAGAGGCAACAAAGAGACCAAAGATAACCCTGAAGGAGCTGCAACGCTCCACAGCGGAGATTGGAGTATCTGTCCATTGGACCACTTTAGGCCGTACACTCCACAGAGCTGGGCTTTACGGAAGAGTGGTCAGAAAAAAAATAAGGAAACATGTTTGGTGCTCGCCAAAAGGCACATGGGAGACTTCCCAAACATATGGAAGAAGGTACTCTGGTCAGATGAGACTTAAATTGAGCTTTTTGGCCACCAAGGAAAATGCTATGTCTGGCGCAAACCAAACATCTCTCATCACCCGAGAACACCATCCCCACAGTCAAGCATGGTGGTGGCGGCATCATGCTGTGGGGATGTTTTTCATCGGCAGGGACTGGGAAACTGGTCAGAATTGAAGGAATGATGGATGACGCTAAATACAGGGAAATTCTTGAGGGGAAACCTGTTTCAGTCTTTTAGTCTTCCAGAGATTTGAGACTGAGATGGAGGTTCACCTTCCAGCAGGACAATGACCTTACGCATATTGCTAAAGCAACACTTGAGTGGTTTAAGGGGAAACATTTCAATGTCTTGGAATGGCCTAGTCAAAGCCCAGACCTCAATCCAATTGAGTATCTGTGGTATGACTTAAAGATTTCTGTACACCAGCGGAACCCATTCAACTCGAAGGAGCTGGAGCAGTTTTGCCTTGAAGAATGAGCAAAAATCCCAGTGGCTAGATGTGCCAAGCTTATAGAGACACACCCCAAGAGACTTGCAGCTGTAATTGCTGCAAAAGGTGGCTCTACAAAGTATTTACTTGGGGGGGGGGGGGGGGGTGAATAGTTATGCACGCTCAAGTTTTATTCATTTTTTTTGTCTTAAATTCTTGTTTGTTTTACAATAACAAATATTTTGCATCTTCAAAGTGTTGTGTGCATGTTGTGTAAATCAAATGATACAACCACCCAAAAATCAATTTTAATTCCAGGTTGTAAGGCAACAAAATAGGAAAAATGCCTGGACACACTCACATGAAGTACAAGCTTATAGTGTATTTTGGACTTTCAAAACCATATCTGTCTGTTAAATTGAGTTTTTTATGAAGCATTAAAGGATTTTTATTTCATGTATTTAACAAGAATGTGTGGCAGAGGAGCATGGAACTTAATTTCCCCCTTTGTCCATGTACAATGTACCATTGTGTTAGCACCACTCTCATTTTCCAACAGCTATCTGAAGGTGTTCTGTTCTGATAGCTGTGGAAGAAAGACCCTGCATGGTTTTGAACACGGGAAGCAGTGGTTTCCGGTGTCAGGTCCCCTCTGTCACCATGGTTACCATACACTTCACTTTTCTCCAGGCATGGTTGGATAAAGGGACTTTTGAAAAAGCCTTTATTTGAACAAAAAAAAAGAAATATGTAGCTCATTGTGGGCATTACTTTAGTCTAGACTCCAGACAAACAGTCGACTTGACAGGTCAGACCGAAAGAGTGTGTAAGAAGTTTGTTGAAAGTTTGTTAACCGTTAGGGTTGTGTTGTCTTTGTTGTTTCCAGCTTGGTGTCCAGCCGTTTTTCCCCCCACATGATGCCCCACCACCCCCACGGCATGCACCAGACTGGCATCCCTCATCCTGCTATCGTATCACCAGCCATCAAGCAGGAACCAAACACTCATGACCACATGAGCCCCTCTATGCATTCGTAAGGACCAATAACTGAGATTCTTCACATTTACCTTTATCCAAACATATAAACACTTTATTTACTCTTATTAAAATTGGTTGTTGACTGAGTATCCCGTCTCTTCATAATTCCATTTAGAGAGCCAGGATTCTAGAGCATCCTATTTCTTTGTAAGAGGTCAGCCAGGTCTTCTGGAAGGGAATCGGACCTCATACACAAGGAGGACTATTTTAAGTGACATTTGCAATGTGTATTTTGTGTCTCAGCAGAAAGTCTCCCGGCCCGGTGAAGAAGGAGGAGGACAAAAAGCCCCACATCAAGAAGCCTCTGAATGCCTTCATGCTGTACATGAAGGAGATGAGGGCCAAGGTGGTGGCTGAGTGCACCCTGAAGGAGAGCGCTGCCATCAACCAGATACTGGGCCGAAGGGTGAGCACAGCACAGCACAACACACTGCCTGACCACACAAAGACACACCCCAGTATGTAGGTGTGTTTGTGTGTGTGTGTAAATTCTGTACATGCTTTGGCCAGTTCTGACTTTTGTCATGTTTGTGTTCAGTGGCACTCACTATCGAGAGAAGAGCAAGCCAAATACTATGAGCTGGCAAGGAAAGAGAGGCAACTCCACTCCCAACTCTACCCAGGCTGGTCAGCACGAGATAACTATGTGAGTAGGACTTTTTCCCATGGATCTTTCAACAAGGGAGGAAAATGTGGGTTATGGAAGTAAGCGCCTCATTTCCAGTTGGTTAAAAAATAATTCCATATATACTGTGATTCTAATGATCGCCAAGACTTTTGTTCTCATACACTGAAGTTGTTTGCTGTAGTGTTGAAGCATGTTGCTTTCATTTTGATAGTAACCTGTTTTTTTTCTGACTACATTGTTTTGATTATCTGTGCAGGGAAAGCGGAAAAAGAGGAAGAGAGATAATAAGCCAGACTCAACACCGGAGGGTAAGGGGTCCTTTTCTCTCTCTGTTCTTCTCTTGGACCTATCCTCTCTATTTAGGGCAGAAAGAACTCCATCTATAGGCCTGTGTGAAACAGTGCTGCTAGCTACACTTGGCTTGCCACTAACTCCTAACTAACTCCTCTCTTCCCTCTATACTTTCACAAGCAGCATATGAAGTTCAGTGCTAATTGTGGCGTTGAGGCAGGTATGTCTGCTGTTATGAACCAGTAAGGCTGAACTGCAGGACACTGCTCTCCTCTCCACACAGTGGTTTGGTTTGGTCTGGTCTGTTGCAGCACAGCAGTCAAACCTCATTTACATGCAGGCATTTAATGTGTTATCGACATAGACACACTTTTTTCCACCCAATCTTTTTTATTTCTAAAAACCTATGCCATTTAGTTGTGCATTTCACCCATTGCGGTAGTGTTCTTTGTTTTCTCTTCTTTTTTTTACATTCATTCGAAGTTCTTTTTTTTTTGTCCCAGACCTTTTGGTTTTCCATGTTCTGTACATTGTCTGTGAATGTTTTGTATTTTTGGCCAACTATCATGTATGCAAGGGAACTGGCACTGTTGAAGGACTATAGGCTTATTTAAGAGCAATATTGACAAAGCCCCTCCTTTTGTTTCTCCAGACTTCTCAATCAGTAACAAGAAGCAGTGTGTACAATACCTGCCCTCAGAGAAAATGTGTGACAGCCCTGCCTCGTCTCACGGCAGCATGCTGGATTCTCCAGCCACACCCTCTGCAGCTCTGGCCTCCCCGGCCGCTCCCGCCGCCACACACTCAGAGCAGGCCCAGCCCTTGTCCCTCACCACCAAACCAGAAGGACGCCTGCACCACCATTTTCTAACTGGCAAACCCTCTGGATCTGCTTCATCTTCGTCATCTTCATCCTCTTCCTCCTCCTCTTCCCACCCAAGCATCTCCATCCCTATTGGTACTTCAGGCAGCCACTCCACACCCATTCTCCCTCGGCCAATCCCCTTCAGCTCCCTGCACCACTCAATGCTCTCACCGCCCTCTCCTTTCCATCAAGCAGCCCTACATTCCCATCATGCCCTCTTCCAGTCACAGCCCCTCTCCTTGGTAACCAAATCGTCTGACTAAATCTACAAAAGCAATTCTTTTTTTTCTCTTTTATTGTGCTGTATATTGCTTTGACTTTTCAAAAAATAGATATTAGAACTTTTTTTTAAATGATGAAAAGGAATAAATATTATTGGTCAATATTTGATCCCATCCTTTTCTACTCCTCTCCAATGAAACAAAATGTATTTTTTGTAAAGTTTACCGCAGAACAGGTTTCTTTTTTTGATGCATTTATCCAATAAACTACTTGTATAAAAGAAAATTAAGAAAAGGAACAAAAAACACCCTCTCCTTTTAGCCAAAACATTATTAATGTTAGTATTGAGTTTGATTTATAGTTCTGGACAATAATTTCAGTCCTTGCAAATGCCCCTTTTAAATTCCCAAGAGTGTGACTTTCTTTTGACATGTTAAATAAACCTTTGAGATTGTTTTTTAGAAATGCCTGGTTCTCTTTTCTTCCATCACTGCCTGATCACGCACATTCATTTGAATATATATGAATCAATAACATAATTTTGACGACATATATGCAATATAAGCAATTAACATATTTCCTACAGGTTCAAACCTGTAAATACAGGTACAGATACTAACTTGGAAGAAGACTATTTGCTGGGAGTTGTAGTACTCCATCAGCTGTTAAGTTCTGACATTCTTCAAGATAAATATTGGAAGTGGTCATTCATCTTGTATTTTTGTCAATTTAGTTGTTTATAATGAATATCATGACGATAGTGGGAGAAAAATCACTAGTTAAACTTTAATTGGGTGAATTTAGGCTAACCACACCGGAAAATGAAAAGCCGTGCCAAGGTAACAACATTTGAAGCCAACAAAAATAAATAGGCATCTGTTCCTTCCTGGAATGTAGAGTCCCATAACAACGACAAAAAAGCAGGTCAGACTCGTCCCCAGCACACCAAACCCGTTTCGCTCTCTCCCTGTTTTACTGCATCTTTATTCACCATTTGGCACAGTGCTGAGGCTTTAATTAACTCTGAGGTATTGGGATGTAGCCCCTGGGACCTCATTAGGCAATTCAATTAGTAAAAAATACACACGGTAGGTTACAGTTTTTGGTGGCTTTGGACATGGGGAGCAGTGCCAAGGATGGACCAATTAGCCTCTAGCTGGAGGACTGGCACATGAAGTTCCTTCACCTTGTGACTATGTTTTAGACCTTACCCACACTTCTTATAAAGAAGGGCGAAAACAGAGCTGCTGTGACTGTAGATTGTCATTGAAATGCCCATCCATATAATTGGCAGTTCGGTAATTCAAAAAAACAAATGGACGTAAGCAATTAGTTGATGCATTGTATTCCTGCAACATCCAGATGGTAGGAGACTGACCTGCCTTCCAAACCCACAGCTCTGTGGGTTCCCCAGGGCCCAGTGTAGCCCCTTCTGAGTCTGACAGTAACAATGGTTAACCACATGCATACTCTCTCATCTGCTTACCATGCTCAGTATCCTTATCAGCTCTTATAGAGATGCTGTGAACATACACATTAGCCTAATTAGGATGGAGCAGAGTCAAAATGAGTTTTATTCAAATGTTTTATGTATGCAGCCAATACCAATAGCTGTCATTCATTAGTATTTTCCATAAGCCATAACTTGAACCATTTCCTCAACACGCTGTACAATGCCCTCAGACAAGGGCGTCTCTCTGACTGGATTCTTTATGGTCTGAACCACAAGCGACAGACTGTGCCTTTTTTGCCCTGCGGTGAGATACTGAGCTGTCAGTCTCCCAGCAATGTTTTAACCAATCATTAGCTATAATAAGTCTCTGCTTGTTTGCCTCTCTTTCTTACCTCATCCCAGGCAGAGGCCGTGGTCTCTGGTGCCATGTCTGCTTGCCCTCAAGCTGCTTCCCCTATCCGTCACTGAAATTACAGGTAATGAGTTGTAAAACACAGCCAGTGAAACTGCCTCCTCAAGGCTACAGATCTATTGTAATGTTGCATTCTCCTTAGACAGTAACAAATTATGAAACTGAGAGACTCCAGGTGAATAACTTAAAATGTAGCACACTGGCTATTCCAGGCTGGCTTCAAGCCATCTAATAACTGTCAATGAATTTCAGTCAATATCCACCATTGCATAATTGTTTCAAAATTATCACAGGAATACAGCTTCACAATTTGTGATGAGGCAATAGTGTTAGTTGTTTTGGTGTTTCATATGTAGCTGCAATGTGTACAATTCATATATGAACAAATCCTCTCCTATTTGTTTCCTCATACTGCACATATAGGATACGACATTTTATTTTCTTGAAATTTGTATTTTAAGTTTTATTTGCACAACATTGTGGAGTCTGAATTGTTTATGCAATAATAAGTGTAGTATTTGGTTGCTCTACTAGACATCTGCCATGCAAGCACAATGTCAGCTTTAATACATGCTAATTTTGCTCATTAAATTCTTGCAGTCTCTTGCCAAGGTTATTTTTTGGGCCCTCCTTTGATCACAAATGAATTCCAGGTTAACCCTTTGATATTTCAAAAGCATGATATGGAGACATTGCATAGACACATCTCCACCGTAGAGACACAAATAAGTCCCCAATTAGACAGAGGAGTTAATATGATTCCTCTCAGGTTAGAATATCAGTGGTTCATTCTTAGAGATATATCATACTATGGGATTATAGAGAAAAATCTATTTGGTTTGGCATGCAGGAGACAATGTAACATCCTGTTGTTATATGCTGGTTGCATGCTGTCAAAAGGACATCAAATCCTAGGAGTGGCCTATAGGCTACAACGAGTCAGGTCTAGCTAGCAAGTATGAGCCATAATAACAGAAGTCAGGTTGAGTAAGTAACCAGTGCCATTCTACATGGACAGCCTGGGAGTCTGAGACAGAGCTGCAAAACACACAATTAGTGTAGTCTCAAATTTAAATTGTGTTATTGTCTACAGCCAGAACAAACAGAGGCTACCATATCGTCAACTAAAGTAATACATTATACAAAGGGTTTACATATACAGTAAAACTGACTTTAGAACAGCCTGTATTGTAAACTTTCTGTATTTATCCCCCATCCACATCGACAGGGCTGCAGTGGAGCGAGCGGGTCCACAGCTTTAAGTTCCTCAGTGTCCAAATCACTAAGGACTTAAAATAGTCCACACACATGCTCACAGTCGTGAAGAAGACGCGACAGCATCTCTTCGCCCTCAGGAGTTTGAAAAGGTTTGGCACTGGCCTTCAAATCCTCGAAAAGTTCTACAGCTGCACCATTGAGAGCAACTTGACTGGCTATGTCACTGCTTGGTAAGGCAACAGCACCGCCCTCAATCGTATGGCACTACAGAGGGTGATGCGGACAGCCCAGTAGATCACTGGGGCCGGGCTCCCTGCCACCCAGGACTCTATATAAGGCGGTGTGAAAAGAAGGCCCGGAAATCGTTGGACTCCAGCCACCCAAGCAATATACTGTTCTCTCTGCTTCCACACGGTAAGAGGTACCGGTGCATCAAGTCTGGCACCAACACGCTCCTGAACAGCTTCTATCCCCAAGCAATAAGACTGCTAAATAGCTAACAAAATGGCTACATGGACTAACTGAGTTGACCATTGTATTTTATTTTTGCACTGTCTCTATGCACTCATTAAAACTTGAACCTTATCCAATCACGGCTCCTTTTTCCTTTGTCATTATCTTGGTGCTCCTATCGATAGATACAACAGGAGGTTGGAAGTGTCTGGAAGGTTCCAGTGTATGTGCTTTTACCCTGCTTTCTCAACGTGATATTAATTGACTGTATCCCCAACGTTCAATGAGTTTGACAAGACTCAGCTGGCACTGAGCTGGCTGTGAGCTGAAGAACCCCCTGCTTAATGTATTATTCATACCCATTTGACCTTAAAGAAGGCAATGCAAATAGAACTGAAGAATGAGAGTGATCATCTGAATTTCTAAATGTCAAACACCGTAATTAAGACACATTCATTACAAGAATCCACAGGTCTCCCATTTCCAGCTGAGATGTCAAATACCTCTCATTAACATTTGGATGATTATCATGTCCCCCAAAATCTCAGGTTATGTGCTCCAACAAATTGCAATTTATTTGATTTTTCACTTACTGAAATACATTTATTTGGCTGTACCTGGGAGGATCTAGAGCTTTCTATCACACAAATTGACAAAACACATTGCAAACAGCTCCATGGAAGTAGTCAGACTCCAGTGAATCCCTCAGCATTTGCATAAGAATGTGTTCACAGTAAGATCGTTCACAACACTGTAGCCAGGCATGGATACCTCATTCAATATAAGAATAAAGTCCTTTACTTATTAAAAACAATGGATTTCTTAAACCAAACCACCTTGAAGGATAACAAAATGTTCCTTATGGGATTTGAACCAACAAAAGTTTGGTCTGTAAACAGCTTTCGTTAGACATTAGCTCCAAACTGGCCTTTCTTTCCTGTCGTACAAAAGCATACAAATTGGATGAGTTACTTTGCATCCCTCTTGGAGGACATATAGTACTATACATCTTTCTCTGAAACCAGGTTGTTTGTTGCTTCATAACAAGCTAGGAGAATTCCAGGGAACATTTACATTGGTGGTTAGGAGAACTAACAACCTGGTCTCAGAACATTTCGTTTTATTCTGTATAATCCATTTAGTATGATATGTTACGTGTATGGTATGTATTCATTTGGATTTCCATCACCCATTTCATATGATATATTATGGATTACAACTTTTATTATATGTTATAAATTTGAAAAACGTACAATATGTTACGAATTTGCAAATGTACTACATTACGATTTTGCTAAATGTATGATATGTTATGAATTCTAGCTAGGTGGCTAACTTTAACTAGGTGGCTAACATTAGCTAGGCTAGGGGTTAGGGTGAAGTGTAGGAGTTAGGTTAAAGGGTTAAGGTTAGAGGAAGGGTTCAGGTTAGCTAAAAAGGTTAAGATTAGGGCTAGGGGAAGGGTTTGCTAACATGCAATGTATCTAAAAATTAGTAAGTAGCTGAAAAGTTGCTAATTAGCTAAAATGCTGAAGATTTCTGTGAAGAGATTCAAACTCCCACCTTTAGGTTGCTAGATGTTCCTGTTATATGTCTACCCACCCATCCTACTTTCGTTTTTGCCTTAAGTAATCACCTGTAATATGTAACTACACCAAACGTAACTATCATACTATTTTGAGTGTCCCGGATTGATGTTTACTATGTTACGTCTAGTTTATGAGACCAGGCTAGAACTAACGACAATAGTTAGGACATAAAAGGTTAGGAGAACTAAAACGACAAAGGTTAGGAGAATGTGCGTAGCAGGTTAGGTGGGTTAAGGTTAGAACTAGGTTAGAGGAATGGTTAGCTAAAACACTATAGTCGTCCCCATTGTGACTCAAACACGCAATCTTTGGATTGCTAGAATGTCACGGTATACTACTTGTTTCTGTCAAATGTATACTGAACAAAAATATAAAAACAACATGCAACAATTTCCACTATTTTACAGTTACAGTTCATTTGAGGAAATCAGTCAATTGAGATAAATTCATTAGGCCCCAATTTATGGATTTCACATGAAAGGGCATGGGCGCAGCCTGGGAGGGCATAGGCCCACCCACTTGAGAGCCAGCCTCACCCACGGGGGAGCCAGGCCATTCAGAATGAGTTTTTCCTCACAAAAGGCTTTATTACAGACAAAATTACTCCTCAGTTTCGTCAGCTGTCCGCAGACGATCCCACAGGTGAAGAAGCCGGATCTGGAGGTCCTGGGCTGGCATGGTTACACGTGGTCTGTGGTTGTGAGGCCGGTTGGACATACTGCCAAATCCACTGAAACAATGTTGGTAGAGAAATTAACATTCAATTACCTGGCAACAGCTCTGGTGGACATTCCTGCAGTCAGCATGCCAATTACACGCTCCCTCAAAACTTGAGGAATCTGTGGCATAGTGTTTTGTGACAAAACTGCACATTTTAGAGTAGCCTTTTTTTGTTTCCAGCACAAGGTGGAACTTTTAATTTAACTAGGCAAGTCAGTTAAGAACAAAATTTTATTTACAATGACGGCCTACACCGGCAAAGTCCAGACGACTCTGGGCCAATTGTGGCACTCACAATCACAGCCGGTTGTGATAGAGCCTGGAATCGAACCAGGGTGTCTGTTGTGATGCCTCTAGCACTAAAATAGACCGCTGTGCCACTCGGGAGCTGATTATGCTGATTAATCAGCTGTTTAATCAGCTTCTTGATGCACCACACCTGTCAGTTGGATGGATTACCTTGGCAAAAGAGAAATGCTGCCTAACAGGTATGTAAACTAATTTGTTCGCAACATTTGAGAGAAATAAGCTTTTTGTGCATATGGAACATTTCTTCGGATTGTTTATTTCAGCTCATGAAACATAGGACCAACACTTTACATGCGTTTATATTTTTGTTCAGTATAACTAGACCTTTAGTACATCATACGTCTTGTAGGTGCTCAGGAACATGTATAGTATGTTTCGTATGGCTCTGAGGCCAAGCTGGATGATCAATATCAAGGTTCATCACACCATCAGAAGGCCTGTACTGACCTCTGCTGGATTCCTTCATATATTGTAATTGGCCAAGAAAAGATTGAGTGATTATATTTATTTAACCAGGTAAATTGACTGAGAAAATATTCTAATTTACAGAAACGACCTGGGGAATAGTTACAGGGGATGAATGAGCCAATTGTAAACTGGTGATTATTAGGTGACGGTATGAGGGCCAGGTTAGGAATTCAGCCAGAACACCAGGGTTAACACCCCTACAATAAGTGCCATGGGATCTTAAGTGACCACAGAGAGTCAGGACATCCATTTAACATCCCATCTGAAAGACAGCACCCTACACAGGGCAATTTCCCCAATTACTACCCTGGGGAATTGGGATTATTTTTTTTGACCAGAGGAATGGGTGCCTCCTACTGGCCCTCCAACACCACTTCCAGCAGCATCTGGTCTCCCATCCAGGACCAACCCTGCTTAGCCTGGCCTGTTGCAAAACGTTTTGCAACGGAGAGTTTCTCGTGGACAAATAAATGGTAGATCCTTCCCCGTTTCACTTGCTTGGCTTCCGTTTGGTTCCTAGAGTAAACGTTTCTGTTACTAAACGTTTTTCAACGGAATCCTACTAATGAATAAACCCCTGGTTTTGTCATCTATGAACAGTGAAGGAAGTAGTGATGGGCATTCCAGCTCTTTTCAGTGAGCTGGCTCATTCAGCTTAGCTCACCAAAAAAGAGCCGGCTCTTTTGGCTCCCAAACGGCTCTTTAAAAAAATATATGTTTTGTATTTTTTCAAGTCAAACAGTATGCGATAGTTTGACTATGATTGGTGTTAAAACAATTCTAATGAAATTATTAAATGAAATCATACTCTACCTTTACCACAATGTATTTAAAAATTAGTTGGTTTGTTATGAAAAAGAATGCTATTAAACATTTGCATTTAAAGTATACCTTTGTAATGTATATAAACAAAGTGCATATAAATCTAACCATTCAAAAAGATTTTGCACCATATCAAAGCTGCAGTATCCCACAAATTGAAATAAATGTAAAAAGAAGGATGCTATTACACGTGCATTTAAGGTATAACTTTTTGAATGTATATAAACAAAGTGCAAATGTTTTGGGTAGCCTTCCACAAGCTCCCCACAATAAATTGGGTGAATTTTGGCCCATTCCTCCTGACATCTATTTTGTAAAGTGCACCCGTCCCTCCTGCAGCAAAGCACCCCCACAACATGATGATGCCACCCCGGTGCTTCACGGTTGGGATAGTGCTCTTCGGCTTGCAAGCCTCCCCCTTTTTCCTCCAAACACAACGATGGTCATTATGGCTAAACAGTTCTATTTTTGTTTCATCAGACCAGAGGACATTTCTCCAAAAAGTATGATCTTTGTCCCCATGCGCAATTGCAAACCATAGTCTGGCTTTTTCATGGCGGTTTTGGAGCAGTGGATTCTTCCTTGCTGAGCGGCCTTTCAGGTTATGTCGATATAGGACTCATTTTACTGTGGATATTAATACTTTTGTACCCGTTTCCTCCAGCATCTTCCCAAGGTCCTTTGCTGTTGTTCTGGGATTGATTTGCACTTTTCGCACCAAAGTACGTTCACCTCTAGGAGACAGAACGCGTCTCTTTCCTGAGCGGTATGACGGCTGCGTGGTCCCATGGTGTTTATACTCGCGTACTATTGTTTGTACAGATGAACGTGGTACCTTTAGGCATTTGGAAATTGCTCCCAAGGATGAACAAGACTTGTGGAGGTCTACAATTATTTTTCTGAGGTCTTGGCTGATTTCTTTTGAATTTCCCATGATGTCAAGCAAAGAGGCACTGAGTTTGAAGGTAAGCCTTGAAATACTTCCACAGGTACACCTCCAATTGACTCAAATTATTATTAGCCTATCAGAAGCTTCTAAAGCCATGACATCATTTTCTGGGATTTTCCAAGCTGTTTAAATGTCACGTTCTGACCTCTATTTCCTTTGTTTTTGTATTTATTTAGTATGGTCAGGGCGTGAGTTGGGTGGGCAGTCTATGTTCGTTTTTCTATGTTTTGGGTCAGTTCTATGTTTTCGGCCTAGTATGGTTCTCAATCAGAGGCAGGTGTCATTAGTTGTCTCTGATTGAGAATCATACTTAGGTAGCCTGGGTTTCACTGTTTGTTTGTGGGTGATTGTTCCTGTCACTGTGTGTGTTGTCACAGGATAGGCTGTATAGGTTTTCACGTTCCGTTTGTTGTTTTGTAGAGTTAAGTTATTTCATGTATCGTTCAGTTTCCATTAATTAAAGAACATGAGTAACCACCACGCTGCGCTTTGGTCCGCTTCTTCTCCTCCTATAGACGAACACCGTTACATTAAAG
This sequence comes from Oncorhynchus clarkii lewisi, assembly GCF_045791955.1. Lineage (NCBI taxonomy): Eukaryota > Metazoa > Chordata > Actinopteri > Salmoniformes > Salmonidae > Oncorhynchus > Oncorhynchus clarkii. The sequence goes on from NC_092176.1 coordinate 18,570,907, forward strand.
GCAGTCAACTTAGTGTATGTAAACTTCTGACCCACCGGAATTGTGATACAGTGAATTATAAGTGAAATAATCTGTCTGTAAACAATTGTTGGAAAATGTACTCGTGTCATGCATAAAGTAGATGTCCTAACCAACTTGCCAAAACTATAGTTTATTAACAAGAAATGTGTGGAGTGGTTGAAAAACAAGTTTTAATGACTCCAACCTAAGTGTATGCAAACTTCCAACTTCAACTGTAAATGTAACATTTCAAAAAGAATACAATCTGGACAACATAATAATAGAATATTGCATCATAAATAAAAAATAAATAACAATGTGCAAAATTGCAGCATCCCACTTAAAACATTAAACTGTCCCTCTTTCCTATCTCTTCTTTATTGCCATGTTATAACCAGCAGCACACAGTAATGCTGACAATATTTAGCTTTTTATGAGAAATTTGCATTCAGACATGCAAGCTGTCTCACTTGAGGGGCTGATGCTGTTTCTTCTCTCAGTAATTATTTGTCCTGTTTTCGAGAAGACCCTCTCAGAGGGAACGAATGTGGCCACTATGTAGAGTCTCCCTGTCATGACTTTAGTAAGCCATGGGTAGACAGAGGCCTTGTTCTTCCACCAGCTCAGTGGATCTGCAGATCTTTGGAGGGGCTCCTCCAAATAGGATCGGACCTCCATTATGGCATCTGCTGAGGGATTCCTTCAACAGCATCCAAACAGCAGACGTTTGTGACACTACTGCTGATGCTTCTGCTCCATCTGATCCCTCTTCTTCCTGTTGCCCTGGTGCTGATCCAGCTGACTGCTGGGGCTGTCCCTCCCAGCTGCTGAGGTTATTCTTTGAAGAGCCTCATCAATCGCTCTGGTATCACTGTTGGCTAACTTCTTAAGCCTGGGGTCAAGTGCAGCAGTTTCTGATAGCACGTGATTATATTCCATTCTGTGGAACTTTGATGAACATAGGGTGTCCATCAACTCTGTCACATGTCCTGTGGTTACATTTGCTTCTCTGGCGGCTGGCTGTGATTCGCTGCAGACCCTTACACAGGAGTATCATTTTTGAGGCTGACACATAGCTGAAAAGAGAGAACAGGAGCTTATTAGTTCAGGTTCATGTTTTGTCTACTGATACTACATTCTCATCTGCTGCTCATATACATGTACAGTGGGGCAAAAAAGTATTTAGTCAGCCACCAATTGTGCAAGTTCTCCAACTTAAAAAGATGAGAGAGGCCTGTAATTTTCATCATAGGTACACTTCAACTATGACAGACAAAATCATATTTACCTATGATGACAATTACAGGCCTCTCATCTTTTAAGTGGGAGAACTTGCACAATTGGTGGCTGACTAAATACTTTTTTGCCCCACTGTATATAATACTGGGTTGAATAATGATGTAGTAATAACTGCTTACTGTACATCTCTCCACTTATCTCCACAGTGACCTGCTCAAATGGTTCCAGAACTCTGCATACCTCCTCCACTACCTCCCATTCCTCTTGGGTCAGAGCATCAACAGGTGCATTGACAATGGCCAGGGTAGAGATGACGGCATCCTTTGACTCAAGAAACAGCTTGAACATATAACATGTTGAATTCCACCTTGTAGTGCAGTGTTGTTTAGGCCTCGGCTCAGGCATCCCCATCTGGCATTGTGTAGACCTACTGTGCTCCTGTGGAAGTATTCCACAGCTGTTTTCACTTTGTCCACATTGGGCTTCATCACCTTCAGAGCATCTCTTACAATCAGGTTGATTGTGTGGGCAAGACATTAAAACCTGTTATGGCAAGGCAATCCCCTAGGGCAACCCCCCCCCCCCCCCCCCCCCCCCATTCAGCTGAAAAGGTGGTGCAGGGAATTCAAAAATATTATTTAGAAATATTTAACTTTCACACATTAACAAGTCCAATACAGCAAATGAAAGATGAACATCTTGTTCATCTACCCATCATGTCCAATTTTTAAAATGCTTTACAGCGAAAACACAACATATATTTACTTTAGACCACCACCAAATACAAAAAAAAACACAGCCATTTTTCCCAGCCAAAGATAGTCACAAAAGCAGGATTAGAGATAAAATGAATCACTAACCTTTTGAAAATCATCATCAGATGACACTCATACGACATGTTACACAATACATTTATGTTTTGTTCGATAATATGCATTTTTATATCCACAAATCTCGGTTTACATTGACGCCATGTTCAGAAATGCCTCCAAAATATCCTGTGGAATTAAAGAAAGCTACGCCAGATAACAGAAATACTCATCATAAACTTTGACTAAAGATACATGTTCTACATATAATTAAAGATACACTGGTTCTTAATGCAACCGCTGTGTCTGATTTTTTAAAAACGTTACGAAAAAAGCCTACCATGCAATAATCTGAGACAGCGCTCAGACGTAAATATAGTTCTCCGCCATGTTGGAGTCAACAGAAATACGAAATTACATCATAAATATTCCCTTACCTTCGATGATCTTTAATCAGAATTCAGTGCAAGGAGTCCTAGTTCCACAATAAATCGTTGTTTTGTTCCATAATGTCCAATACAAGTGTCCAATTAGCTGCATTTGCTAGCACTTTCAGCTCACGTGCCCAAAAGCTGACGCTGGTCCAGGACAACTCGGACGAAAACTTCAAAAATATATATTCCAGGTCGAATAAACTGGTCAAACTAAGTAGAGAATCAATCTTCAGGATATTATTTTCATATATATCCAATAACGTTCCAACCGGATCATACGTTTTCATCTGCATACTGTCCCCTATCCCCAACAAGTTAATGGGTCCATTTGAAAATGTTAATTTTATTACACACAGGCTTTGGCATAAACTGGTCCATAGAAGACAGCGTTGCTGTGGGTCGCGGAGTAGGCCTACTTGACTGAGTGGATACATCTCCACGTGTGGAGGTGCTGGCTCCACCACTATCACTAGCAGGCCCGCTAGTTTCTCGAAGCTCCTCTACAGCTAGCTTCACAGTTGGGTGCACAGTTCGCATAAGCCGGTGTAGGTTGTGTATAGAACCGACTTTATATGAGATTTTGTTTTGGCAAATTATACACTATGCTCTAACATGGTCTACATTATTAAAATGCATCCAAATTCTACTGTGCTTCCGACTCATTTTCCAGCTGTTTTCACAGCTGTCCTTCCTCGGCTGCTAAGTGTGTGACTGTGAGTGAGTTGGCTCCGCCCTCCCTCACATCTTTGGTTCATTGGTTGACACTGCATGTCTGATTGACAGGAACAACAGGTGAGGCTGTTAGTCTGAGCAGACGGTCAGAACGAATGTGTGCGCTTGAGCATTTAGACCTATATGATTTAATATTCAGCTCTTCTGATGTGTGAGCCGGCACTCATAGTCGACTCGTTCGCGAACGACCCATCACTAGAAGGAAGGAAGGTGATTTATCATAACATATGAGTCAACATTTAAGGGAAAGCTTTCTGTGCGTAGTTGTAATTTCTTATAGCTAGATAAGTTTGTTGTCTCAAAGTCAAAATGCAGACAATATTCCTGTTTATTGTGCTGGTTTATTTGTCTGGTGGTGTCAGAGGTGAGTTCAGTTTTTGTCAAATAGCGCTAATTTAGGTCTATCAATCTGTTAGCCTAGACCGGGTGCTTGCCTATCCAGGCTGTATCACAACCGGCCGTAATTGGGAGTCCCATAGGGCGGCGCACAATTGGCCCAGCGTCGTCCGGGTTTCGCCGTCATTGTAAATAAGAATTTGTTCTTAAACTGACTTGCCTAGTTAAATAAAAAAGTTAAAAACAACTGCCGCAGATAAATGTTACTTTTTACACTTATTTTACCCTCAGTAACATTACAATAACTTTGACCACGTAGTATTTGCTTTAACGTGTCCTGGGTATCGAGACTGGCTATCTAACGTTAGATAAATCGATCTGATCAGAGGGACGCTTCAACATCTGCATTGCTTGCTGTTTGAGGGCTTTAGAAATACATTTGATTGATAGATCGATGGCACAGCTAACGATAGCTACCCCAAATGAGGTGGGCCAATTAGGCTACCAGCAAAACAAACTAATGTTATATCGAACTAGCTAATCTTATCAAATCATTGTTGGATGGAGGGAACTAGCTAAATCAGGCACAAGACTGACAGTGCCACATAGCTAGTTTCTACTCCATGTTTTGGTTTAAAAACAAAGTACTTTGCTGCAGTTTTCTTTCTCATGTATTCAACGTGGTCGCGTGATGTGCAGTTTGCGAACAATTCGTTCTTTTTGAACGACTCTTTACTGACTCATGAGTCATGATTCATTTTTTTGAGTGACTTGTTCGTTTGACCTACTAGTGCTGTGTGGGCGTGTGTATATTTATTTATTTATTTATTAGGGATGAAACTCACGGTTCGGTACGGTACAGTGGTGTTATGATTCGGTTTCGATACATCGACAAAATAAATGCCTGAGAAATATGTCATTTGTATTTAGATTTTCCATTTATTATAATAGTAAACATGGGTAGCTGGAATTCCCAGGAGCATATGGAAACAAAGGGACAACAAAAAGCAGCGGTGGCTGCCTTAACATGACATAAAATAGTATTTTAAAACAGAACTTCAACAAGAGTGCATAGTCCAGCAGCATATCAACAAAATGGGACCACTTGACACTGGTTACTTGAAAAACATTTTTTTTTATCTGATTTTGAAGTTTTTCTTTAAGAAGATTAGTTCATCCACATTATCTGCAGTGAGCACAGATCGGCTTGCTGCGACAATGTCAGCCGCTGTGGAGAAAACCCTCTCGCTAGGGACAGAGGTCCCAGTCACAGCCAGGTAGCACCTTGCTAACATGGTAACATGAGGGTATGTTAACTCTTTGGTCTTCCACCATGTAAGTGGATCAGCATCCAGGGGAATACAGTCCACTTCCCTGTATGAGGTCATCTCCTCCTCTATGACCTTGACCTTTGACTTGGTGCCTTGCTCCTGGGTCGTGAACAACTCTCAAAAATGCTCAGACATGGCAGACTTCTTTTGTGGAGAGGGGTTGGTTCCTGTGGCATCTGTGGCTTGATCCTGCAGAATTAAATTACTATCTCTGAAGTGGCTTTAAAGATATGATTTGTTGTTAGAAATATAGATCAGACACTATTATGACAATTACAATTATTACTTTATAATTGTTAAATCACTAATTAATAAAATAATAAATGTCACATTAACAAAATAAATACAATACCTGTTGTATATTGGTTACAATCTCTGTTGTGAGTTCATTGTAGACTCTCAGATGAGCAGCAGCAACCATTTGCAGCAAAAGTCCAAAGCGGTGCTCTTGTGTAAGAAGTCTTGGACACCAGGGTCAGCATATCTAAGCTCCAGGTTAACTCTAATAGCAGTCTTGACATCCCTTACTGCGGGTTCATCTTCATCAGATGCCACCATTGATTTCAGGATCACTGTTTTCATAGGCAGGACCATGGAAACTGATAGAATGCTCTCAGTGCATATCAGTGTTGTGACTGTTTTGAGAGGTTTGCACACTTTGATAACTTCCTCAGCTAGTCATTTTCTGACAAAGTCACTATCTTTGACATTCTTCCTCACAGTTTGATCAGTCAGTGTAGAATACACCACAACTTTCTGCTCAGGGTATCTCTCCAACATGTCATGGCTTGAATTCCATCTAGTAGGGACATCTTGGATTAGTTTGTGGTTTGGCAGCTCCAACATCTCCTGTTTAGTCTTGAAAACATGTGCAGCAGTTGTACTTTTAGTCTTTGCTTGGAGGCGAGAGATTGGATTCACTGACATTGCTTTCTGAGATGCTAGATTAATAACGTGAGCAAAGCATCCTATCTGTGGCCACAATCCAGTTAGTGCAACTGCATTTACAATATTTCTAGCGTTGTCAGTGGTCACAGAAATCGTTACATTATCCCCCTCCAACTTCCCTTAGCTCTTCCTCCAAGTTTACACTGGTGTGACTACTCTCTAGGGGACATGGCTTTTCATCTCCCACTCTGCCGTAATGGAATGAGCCGTTACAGTAAGGTAGCTCTCTGTAGCTCTCAAGTTGTTCTTTTGTAAAAGGCAGGTATTAATGTCTGGGCAAAATGTGTACGGGAAGGAATGATGAAGCGCGGCTCGACCACTTGAAACATGTTTCTGAACATCGCCAATGCTTGCTATGTTGCTCCTTTGCATTTAGCTAACTGCTAATTCCTTCATACGCTAATTGCTGCTACGACAGTCTCTCAGCTCTGTTCTCGCTGGAGTGAAATAACTAATGAGCGGAGCTGCATACAGCTACGAGATAACTTTCTTTTTCTTGACAACTTTATTACTATGTGGATATTTTTCCCACGTTAATTTATACGCCATTGGTTTATGCAATAAGATGTTTTTTTACATTGAAAAAATATATATAAAAATATATAAAAATAAAATACAAATAAATATCTATATGAAAAAATAATATATCACCCCTAATATGCATGCACACTGCGGTCCAAACACTTAACCTCTAGCACTTAGCCATCCCGGATCCGGGATCGTGAATACAGACTCAAGCTCATTACCATAACGCAACGTTAACTATTCATGAAAATCGCAAATGAAATGAAATAAATATGCCATCTCTCAAGCTTATCCTTTTGTAAACAACACTGTCATCTCAGATTTTCAAAATATGCTTCTCAACCATAGGAAAACAATAATTTGTGTAACAGTAGCTAGCTAGCGTAGCATTTAGCGTTAGCATTAGCGTTAGCATCCAGCAGGCAACATTTCAACAAAAAACAAGAAAAGCCTTCAAATAAAATAATTTACCTTTGAAGAACTTCGGATGTTTTCAATGAGGAGACTCTCAGTTAGATAGCAAATGCTCAGTTTTTCCAAAAAGATTATTTGTGTATTAGAAATAGCTCCGTTTTGTACATCACATTTGGCTACCAAAAAAACCCGAAAATTCAGTCCTCAAAACGCAAACTTTTTTCCAAATTAACTCCATAATATCGACTGAAAACATGGCAAACGTTGTTTAGAATCAATCCTCAAGGTGTTTTTCACATATCTCTTCGATGATATATCGTTCGTGGAAGCCTGGTTTCTCCTCTCTATCAAATGGAAAAATACTTGCACCTGGCGTTGCGCACCAATTTCGACGCAGGACACCAGGCGGACACTTGGAAAATGTAGTCTCTTATGGTCAATCTTCCAATGATATGCCTACAAATACGTCACAATGCTGCCGACATCTGGGGGGAACGGCAGAAGGTCTAAGCTTATTCCTGTCGCATTCACAGCCATATAAGGAGACATTAGAAAACAGAGCTTCAGAAATTCTGCTCATTTCCTGTTTGACGTTTCATCTTGGTTTCGCCTGTAGAATGAGTTCTGGGGCACTCACAGACAATATCTTTGCAGATTCTGAAACTTCAGAGTGTTTCCTTTCCAAAACTGTCAATAATATGCATAGTCGAGCATCTTTTCGTGACAAAATATTGCGCTTAAAACGGGAACTTTTTTATCCAATAATGAAATAGCGCCCCCATAGACTCAACTGGTTCATACCCTCGTCCACTTACCCTCGCCTTAGGCCCTTGGGGGAATCCCCGTCGCCATCTTGGAGGGTGGTCCAAATTATTAGCCAAGCATGGGAAGTTTGCAATGTAAGCCCCTCAGGCTTAGTTTTTAGTCAGCTTTGCCAGTGTACAATTATGTTCACTGCAGGGCCTGAAACTCCCCATAATTCAATTCGCGATGATTGTAAATCTGCTAAGAAAAGTCAGCGGAAACATAAAAACAACATCAAGGGAGAAGTCAACACACATGCAAGTAAAAATGAAAGAAAATAAGTTATAAATTGTGTTACTAATGCACATGATGGCACAAACATGTCTCGTAAAAAGTAAATATGTTTTTGTTTCGGAAATTGTAAAAATAAAGCATTTTCTTCTTCAGAAGTTCCAGCTAGGCAGGCTAGCTAACAAATTAATTAGCTTACTATCATATAGTAGGCGTATATTAATAATGATATATTTAATGTAAGTAGACATGCACTCATAATTGACTGTAGCACATATAAAGCACCTACAAGCTACCGGTGGCTGAAAACAAAATCATTGCGGGATGAACGAGTGACGAATTTCCGGCCAAGGGTGGTCCATTTAAAAAATAATTCCTTCCTCCCTTGAACCCTGCCCTGCAAGTGTATACTCATCAGACATCATGATACATCATCAGAAGTGTCCACTTAATTTGAGGGCTGAGGGGATAGGGTGTGTCTTTTAAGTGTTTGGACCGCAACCATATTCCTCGGATTCCAGGCTGTACAATGGGACAAAGATCGTACTTTTTGGAGAAATGTCCTCTGGTCTGATGAAACAAAAATAGAACTGTTTGGCCATAATGACCATCGTTATGTTTGGAGGAAAAAGGGGAGGCTTGCAAGCCGAGGAACACCATCCCAACCGTGAAGAACGGAGATGGCAGCATCATGTTGTGGGGGTGCTTTGCTGCAGGAGGGACTGGTGCACTTCACAAAATTGATGGCATCATGAGAAAGGAAAATTAAGTGGATATATTGAAGCAACATCTCAAGACATCAGTCAGGAAGTTAAAGCTTGGTCACAAATAGGTCTTCCAAATGGACAAGGACCCCAAGTATATTTCCAAAGTTGTGGCAAAATGGCTTAAGTACAACAAAGTCAAGGTATTGGAGTGGCCATCACAAAGCCCTGACCTCAATCCTATAGAAAATTTGTGGGCAGAACTGGAAAAGTGTGTGCGTGCAAGGAGGCCTACAAACCTGACTCAGTTACACCAGCTCTGTCAGAAGGAATGGGCCAAAATTCACTCAACTTATTGTGGGAAGCTTGTGGAAGGCTACCCGAAATGTTTGACCCAAGTTAAACAATTTAAAGGCAATGCTACCAAATACTAATTGAGTGGATGTAAACTTCTGACCCACTGGTAATGTGATGAAAGAAATTAATCTCTCTACTATTATTCTGACATTTCACATTCTTAAAATAAAGTGGTGATCCTAACTGACCTAAGACAGGGAATTTTTACTAGGTTTAAATGTGAGGAATTGTGAAAAACCGAGTTTAAATGTATTTGGCTAAGGTGTATGTAAACTTCCAACTTCAACTGTCTGAGTGAGGAAAATGCTATAAATTACGAGAACTCAATGCATTTTGAAAGATGACACGCTGGGGATTACAGTAAATAAATACCGCTTTTGTCATACAAGCAAGCCAAACACCCGTGTGTCCAAATGTGCACTTCACATTTCCATATCATAAAACTCATGTAATATACAGTTTCAACATTTATGATCACTACTATGTTTGATGTACAGTTACAAGATGACATGGTGTTATACCTTGGGTTGTCCTTAGCAGAATGAGCCTACAGTGCCATCAAAAAGTATTCATACCCTTTGGCTCATTTCACATTTTGTCTTACAGCCTGAATTCAAAATTGATAAAAAATAATTCTCACCCATCTACACACAAAACACCATAATGAGGAAGTGAAAACATGTTGAGAATTATTTTGCAAATGTATTAAATGAAATGCAGAAATATCTCATTTACATATTGTAAGTATTCACACCCCTTTGAGCTCAGGTGCATCCAATTTCCTTTGATCTTCCTTGATGTCGCTACAACTTGATTGGAGTCAACTTGTGGCCAATTCAATTGTTTGGACATGATTTAGAAAGAAACACACCTGTTAATATATTTATATAAGGTCCCACAGTTGACAGTGCATGTCAGAGCAGAAACTATACCATGAAGTCCGAGGAACTGTCCAAAGAGCGCCGAGATAGACTTGTGGTCATATCTGGAGAAGGGTATAAAACAATTTCTAGAGTGTTGAAAGTTTCCAAGAGCACAGTGGTCTCCATCATTGGGAAATTGAAAAAAGTATGGGACTAATAATTATTTCAGTGTTTTTCTACCAACTGAGGTACTCAAAGCACTTTACATAGTAGGGGAAACTCTTGTCAACCACCACAAATGTGTAGCACAGCAATCATTTTTGTGCCAGAACACTCACCACACAACTGCTATCAGGTGGAGAGGTGAGGAGTGATATGCCAATTACACATGAGGGTGATGATTAGGTGGCCATGATTGAATGAGGCCATGTTGGGAATTTAGCCATGACACCTGGGTTAACACCCCTACTCTTACAATAAGTGCCATGGGATCTTTAATGACCAGAGTCAGGACACCTGTTTAACATCCCATCTGAAAGAAGGCACTCTATGCAGGGAAATGTTCCCTTCACTGCCCTGGGATCTCCTCAGACCAGAGGGAGTAGTGCCCCCTACTGGTCCTCCAACACCACTTCCAGCAGCAACTGGTCTCCCATTCAGGGACTGACCCTACTTAGCTTCAGATGCAAGCCAGCAGCAGGATGCAGGGTGGTATGCTCTGCCTAGAGGTGGAATACGTTGCCTAGAGCTGGCCATCTGACAAAACTGAGCAATTGGGCAAGAAGGATTTTGTTCAGGGAGGTAACTATGAACCCAAAACCCAACTCTGGCAGAACTACAGACTGCCTTGGATGAGATAGGAGAACCTGCCAGAAGGACAACAGCTTCTACAGAACTTCACCAATCTAGGCTTTATGGGAGTGGCAAGACGGAAGCTATGCCTGAGAAAAAAGGCACATGACAGCACGCCTGGAGTTTGCAAAAAGACAGAGCCAAATACAGGAAAATCCTTGATGTGAACCTGAAACATGGCTTTCTCGGGATATACTGTCCCCGTCAATACAGCCATTGGGGTTCTCAGTACATGTCGCAGACAGGAATAAAGAACTCTCCGGGAAGAAGAAAGGCGTGGGTGTATGTTTTATGGTGTGATTGTGATAACATATACAGAAACTCAAGTCCTTTTGTTCACCAGAACTAGAATACCTCACAATCAAATGCTGACCATATTACCTCCCAAGAGAATTATCTTTGGTTATAGTCACACCCGTGTATATTCCCCATCAAGGATATACCACCACGGCCTGGACTTCCTGACGGGCCGCCCCCAGGTGATGAAGGTAGGAAACAACACCTCCACTTTGCTGATCCTCAACACAGGCCCCACAAGGGTCAGTCCCCTCCTGTAGTCCCTGTTCACCCATGACTGCATGGCCACGTACACCTCCAACTCAATCATCAAGTTTGCAGACAACACAACAGCACTAGGATGATTACCAACAATGACGAGACAGCCTACAGGGAGGAGGTGAGGGCCCTCGCAGAGTGGTGCCAGGTAAATAACCTCTCAAGGTCAACAAAACTGATCGTGGACAGCAGAGGGAGCATGCCCCTAACCACATCGACGGGACCGTAGTGGAGAAGGTGGAATGCTTCAAGTTCCTCGGCGTACACATCACTGACGATCTGAAATGGGCCACCCACACAGACAGAGTGGTGAAGAAATTTGGCTTGGCCCCTAAAACACTCAAACTTTTACAGATGCGCAATTGAGAGCATCCTGTCGGGCTGTGCCACCGCCTAGTATGGCAACTGCACCGCCCGCAACCGCAGCGCTCTCCAGAGGGTGGTGCAGTCTTCCCAACGCTTCACCAGGGGCAAACTACCTAGCCTCCAGGACACCTACAGCACCCGATCATCAAGGACATCAACACCCCCAGCCATAGCCTGTTTATCCCGCTATCGCCCAGGAGGCGAGGTCAGTACAGGTGCATCAAAGCAGGGACCGAGAGACTAAAAAACAGCTTCTATCTCAAAGCCATCAGACTGTTAAATAGCCATCACTAGTCAGCTTCCACCCGGTTACGCAACCCTGAACCTTAGAGGCTGCTGCCCTATATACAGTACATAGACTTGGAATCACTGGCCACTTTAATAATGTTTAAATAATGTTTACATACTGCTTTACTCATCTCATGTGTATATACTGTATTCTATTCCTATCTTTTAGTCAATGCCACTCCGACACTGCTCAATCTAATATTTCTATTTTTCTTCATTCCATTCTTTTACTTTTAGATGTGTGTATTGTTGTGAATCATTTTTAGATACTACTGCACTGTTGGAGCAATGAACACAAGCATTTCGCTACACCCGCAATAACATCTGCTAAATATGTGTATGTGACCAATAAAATTAGATTTGACTGGGGCAAAGATTTACATTCCAACAGGACAATGACCCAAACCATAGAGTTAAAGCAATGCTGGAATGGCTTCATAACAATAATGTGTAAGTCCTTGAGTGGCCCAGCCAAAGCCCAGACTTGAATCCCATTTATATCTCTGGACTCAAGACTTGAATATTGCTGTTCACTGCCACTCCCCATCTAAATTAACAGCTTGAGAAAATCTGCAAGGAAGAATGGGAGAAAATTCCCAAATCCAGATCTGCAAAACTGATACAGACATACCCAAGATGACTCAAAGCTGTAATCACCACCAAAGTTTATTCTATAAAGTACTGACTCGCGTGAGAGTACTTATGTAAATGAGATATTTCTGTATTTCATTTTCAATACACTTGCAAAAGAAATCTAAACATGTTTTCACTTTGTCATTATGGGGTATTGTGTGTAAATGGGTGAGATTTTTCTGTTGACATTTGATCCATTTTGAATTCAGGCTGTAACACAAGAAAATATAGAATAAATCAAGGGGTGTGAATAGTTTCTGAAGGCACTGTATATGTTCATTGTATTGTGAAGAAAATTTGCCCGACCACACATCTGAAGGCACTCATGACTCCATTCTATGCGCAAAAAAATTACAATCTGCTTCTCTGAATTGCCTTGTGAAAGCTTAACACTGTAAGATCGTATTTTATAGTTGAGCTAGTAACGGTACACGTATTCGTACCGAACTGTTCGTTATGGGGACATCTGTTCCATCCACACTGTGAACCTGAAAAAACTATAGCCTATGAGAACATTGTAATAAAAACTGTAATCTTAAATCTGAGCATTTCAAACTCCTTTTGTGAGGCGCATCCGGGAACTAGTTCTGTATGATGTCAAGTGGTGGGGTCGATAAACCAAGAGTATTCTCCATTGTCATTGAAATCTCCAGTTTTGGCTTCCCAGTAGATTACAATGGCGATGGACAACGAATTAACAGTATTATGTCGCCACTGTTAAACGAGAATAGCCTACGCAGCTGCCAACACCTACACCAACATGTTGACACGTTAATACTGACATCACCCCAGTATTCCTGCCACCGGAGCAAGACTGAAACGCAAAAAAAACAACTTTGTTTCCCCTCTGCATTCAATCTGAGGACGTGCACCCATTCTTGTTGGTTGAGAATAGGGGTTTCAGCACCTCGTTAAAGTGATCGAGCAACGCTACGAACTTCGCACTCTCGCTCCGATTTCAACAAACTCTCAGTGTTGCCAACTCTTCAGTAAGGAAATGAGCTATTGGCTGTCCTAAAAGTCGCTAAATGACGTCATCACATTTTGCATAATTGGCCATCTGCATGTAATTGTGATGGACGCTGTAGGAGAGAGGAATAACGTGTGGGAGTGACAAAATGTGAGTGAAAAACATCCCAAATATGTTTAGAACTACAAATGAACTTTCTTCTGTCGATTCTTGTTTTTTTATGTCACAATTCCAACCCTTCTCCTTTATCTGGGCTTGGGAAAGGCAAAAGTGACCCAAAAGAGACATCCTGGCGGAGTTATTATTTTTACATTTACATCCCGCCCTGAATGTAAGGCAGGGCAGGATCAGTCAGCGGCAGCTTTCCGCATGCACGATTCATTTGCAGTCTGGACACCGAGGGGTGAACATCTCCTGCTCTGACTGCAGCGCGAGGACTGGGCTGCCTGTGAGTGCTTTATGACAGGGTGGGGCCCACGCTGCTCGTTGAGAAGAGTAAGAACTATATGGGCTTTCACGTCAGAGTCTCCAATAAACACCAGAAAAAGTCACTAGTCGCTTTTTTGAAAATGTGTCACTAGAGGGGCCTGAATAGTTGGTAATTATAGAGACGAAGTCGCTAAATTGGCAACACTGCCTGCTCTATATAAGCAAGCTAAATCTGAAGTTGGCAATGAATTGGCCAATGCACACTGTTGCGTTTACTACAGATGGATAGACCTCCAGTGCTACAGAGAGCTACTTAGTGACAGCCCATCACATTACCCTGGAGTGGGAGATGAGAAGTACCGTGCTACAGGCACTATATGAGAATCGCACAAGTGCGCATATTTTTCTCTTTGTAAGAAAACATTAAAGCATAGGCCTGCCTATACAATGTCTGAGCCATGTTTACATATTGATTTCACACACATATTGCAACTTATTTTATTGCTATTGTTGAGTAATCGTGATTTTTTTCCTTCTTAAATAAACAAATTAACTACAGTTATATTCTCTCTCTGTAACGAAACCTAACCATGACCCCAAAATCGCAATATGTACCAAACCACCACAGGCAGGCTATAAAAAAAGTAATAATAAGCTTAACATTAGATATGTGTGAACTGAAAAAGTCGAGTATGACACATGTGCAATTGTGATTTATAGCAACAGTAAAAACTGCAGTAGCTATTTGAAAAGTATTTATGACGTTTTGTTTCAAAGCTGGTAGTTAATCACACGAAGAATTGTAGTCCCATATATCCCACCTCACTCAGCAACAGTCCCTGGGGCGCTATGCGCGCTATGAGTGAAGTGTTGAAAGATTCATTTTTAGAAGCGCACAGGCATAGAAGTTGGTTAAATTTACCCAAAAGTATACAGTGTCTTTGTCCTCCTGTTTCTTGGCTATTTACACAGAACAAAATATAAACGCAACATGTAAAGTGTTGGTCCATGTTTCAAGAGCTGAAATAAAAGATCCCAGAAATGTTCCATTCACACGAAAAGCTTGTTTCTCTCATTTGGTGTACACATTTGTTTACATCCCTGTTAGTGAGCATTTCTCCTTGGCCAAGATAATCCAACCACCTGACAGGTGTGGCATATCAAGAAGCTGATTAAACAGCATGATCATTATACAAGTGCACCTTGTGCTGGGGACAAAAGCCACTCTAAAATGTGAAGTTTTGTCGGACAACGCAATGCCACAGATGCCTCAAGTTGAGGGAGCAAGCAATTGGCATGCTGACTGCAGGGATGTCCACCCAGCTGTTGCCATATAATTTAATTAATTTCTCTACCATAAGCTGCCTTCAATGTCATTAGAGAATTTGGCAGTACGTCCAACCAGACTCACAACTGCAGACCACATGTAACCACACCAATCCAGGACCTCATCCAGCCTCTTCAACTGCATGATCATCTGAGACCAGCCACCCGGACAGCTGAGGAAGCTACAGTATGGGTTTGCACAACTTAAGACTTTCTGCACAAACTGTCGAAAACCGTCTCAGGGAAGCTCATCTGTGTGCTCGTCGTCCTCACCAGGCTCTTGACCTGACTGCAGTGCGACATCGTAACCGACTTCAGTGGGCAAATGCTCACCTTCGATTGCCACTGGCACGCTGGAGAAGTGTGCTCTTCACAGATGAATCCCTCTTTCAAATGTAACGGGAAGAAGACAGACAGCATGTATGGAGTTGTTTGGGCAAGCGGTTTGCTGATGTCAATGTTGTAAACAGTGTCCCATGGTGGAGGTTGGGTTATGGCATGGGCAGGCATAAGATACAGACAACAAACACGATTGCATTTTATCGATAGCAATTTGAATGCACA
This sequence comes from Oncorhynchus clarkii lewisi, assembly GCF_045791955.1. NCBI lineage: Eukaryota > Metazoa > Chordata > Actinopteri > Salmoniformes > Salmonidae > Oncorhynchus > Oncorhynchus clarkii. Next base: position 18,586,617 of record NC_092176.1, read on the forward strand.
GAGATACCGTGACGAGATTCTTTGGCCCATTGTCATGCCATTCATCCACCACCATCACTTCATGTTTCAGCATTCTTCCATGGCCTGAAAACTCACCTGACATGTCACGCATTGAGCATGTTTGGGATGCTCTGCATCAACGAGTTCCCATCAATATCTAGCAACTTTGCACAGCCATTGAAGAGTGTGACAACATTGCACAGGCCACGATCAACAGCCTGATCAACTCTATGTGAAGGAGATGTGTCATGCTGCTTGAGGGAAATGGTGGTCACTCCAGATATGGACTGGTTTTCTGATCCACACCCCTACTTTAAAAAAAAAGAAATATTTGTCACCAACCGATGCATATCTGTATTCCCAGTCATGTGAAATCCATAGATTAGGGCCTGATGAATTTATTTTACCTTATACAGTGCATTCGGAAAGTATTCAGACCCCTTGACTTTTTCCACATTTTGTTACGTTACAGCCTTATTCTAAAATGGATTAAATACATTTTCCTCAATTGACACATAATACCCCATAATGACAAAGCGAAAGCAGGTTTTAATTTACATAAGTATTCAGAACCATTGCGATGAGACTCGAAATTGAGCTCAGGTGCATCCTGTTTCTTTTGATAATCCTTGAGATGTTTCTAGAACTTGATTGGAGTCCACCTGTGGTAAATTCAATTGATTGGACATGATTTGGAAAGGCACAGACCTGTCAATATAAGGTCCCACAGTTGACAGTTCATGTCAGAGCAAAAACCAAGCCAGGAGGTCAGAGGAGTTCCGAGACAGGATTGTGTCGAGGGACAGATCTGGGGAAGGGTGCCAAAAATGTTCTGCAGCATTGAAGGTCCCCAAGAACACAGCGGCCTCCATCATTCTTAAAATGGAATAAGTTTGGAACCACCAAGACTCTTCTTAGAGCTTCTAAACTGAGCAATCTGGGGAGAAGGGCTTTAGTCAGGGAGGTGACCAAGAACCCGATGGTCACTCTGCCAGAGCTCCAGAGTTCCTCTGTGGAGATGGGAGAACCTTCCAGAAGGTCAACCATCGCTGCAGCACTCCATTATTCAGGCCTTTATGGTAGAGTGGCCAGATGGATGCCACTCCTCAGTAAAAGGCACATGACAGCCCCCTTGGAGTTTGCCAAAAGGCACCTAAAAGGACTGTCAGACAAGATTATCTGGTCTGATGAAACCAAGATTGAACTCTTTGGCCTGAATGCCAAGCGTCACGCCTGGAAGAAACCTACGGTGAAGCATGGTGGTGGCAGCATCATGCTATGGGGTTGTTTTCAGCGGCAGGGACTAGGAGACTAGTCAGGATCGAGGGAAAGATGAACAGAGCAAAATACAGAGATGAAAACCTGCTCCGGAGTGCTCAGGATCTTAGAGTGGGGCGAAGGTTCACCTTCCAACAGGACAACGACCCTAAGCTCACAGCCAAGACAACGCAGGACAGGCTTCGGGACAAGTCTCAATATCCTTTTGTCCCAGCCAGAGCCCGGACTTGAACCCGATCGAACAGCTCTGGAGAGACCTAAACATAGCTGTGCAGCAACGCTCCCCATCCAACCTGACAGAGCTTGAGAGGATCTGCAGAGAGGAATGGGAAGAGACTCCCTAAATACAGGTGTGCCAAGCTTGTAGTGTCATATCCAAGAAGACTTGAGGCTGTAATCACTTCCAAAAGGTGCTTCAACAAAGTACTGAGTAAAGGGCTAGAGTACGTATGACTGATATTTCTGTGTTTTTTAAATTTGTATTAATGTGCAAACATTTCTAAAAATCTGTTTTTGCTTTTTCATTATGGGTTATTGCGTGTTGATTGAGGGGAAAAACAAAAATGTATCCATTTTTAGAATAAGGCTGTTACATAACAAAATGTGGAAAAAGTAAAGTCATCTGAATACTTCCCGAATGCACTGTAATAGACATGGAATCGCCATTCACTTTAATGTAACACTAGTCACTTTAATCATGCCACTCCGACATTGCTGTCCTAATATTTATATATTTCTTAATTCCATTGTTTTTACTGCAAATTGTTAGACACGACTGCACGGCTGGAGTTTATGTGTATGTGACCAATAAAATGTGATTTGAGTGAGAGAAAAAAACCACACAAATTGTAATATTTTTTTAAAATCAGCTGGTCTGCTGCACATGCAGACTAGAGAGCGCATGGCTAGAGATGCCGTCTGGGCCAGTAGCCTTGCAAGGGCTAACACGTTTGAATGACTTACATGCGTCCTCAGTGGAAACTGTGAGTGTGTAGCCCATGTTGTCATCGGGGGCGCTCCTCGACAGCTCAGGGTCATTGTGCTTTAGCTCGTCTGGTAGGGTGGCGTTGGTGACTGACTGTGATGTGGCTGGCTTTCTTTTTGTAATCCGGAGGCCCTACCACATATGCATTGTGTCCGACCTGTTGAATTGCTCCTGCACTTTGTCTCTATGCTTGAGTTTCGCCATCTTGATTGATCTGCGTAAATCATATTTGTACTGTTTACCCAAACTATTGTCCCCAGTCACTTTGCCCCGTTTATAAGCAGCATCGCTCTTTCAGTTTTTTCTTACAAGGCTTCTATTAATCCATGTTGTTTGATTCAGGTATGTTTGGAAAGATACTAGTCATCTTGAGACAACTCTGCTATAAAGTTGCGGGGATGTCACGTGTTCTACTTATATCAGCACACTCGTAACAACCTAAGCATTATGGAACTTCTGTTCAACCAAATAAACCTCACGTAGCAAATAATCAATTTATTGTTTTGTTGACCAAATTCGACACTCTCATTGACCTCCATACAAAAAGTAATTGCTTTGTGGGGGTGAAAAAACACCACCCGCTGGAGGGAGACAGATTTCCGCAGAGTTGGGCCTCTCTTTACCTCTTCCTCTGTTAACATCCAAAAGTCGCATCAAAGGCTCTCTACCATTTCCCCTTGAAAACCGGAACATCCAGTTGTTGGCTACCAGGGCCTAAAATTAATTACGTGCAGGTAGATTTTGGCATTGGCGGGTATAAAATGTATATTTCACCAGCCAGGTTAGCGGGTGGTCAGGGCTTCACAGTGCGAGCATTCAATTTGCATATATCAATAACTAGTCAAGTAGGAGCACATTTACAGTAAAGTAAATGCTATAGTAGCAGTTTTCAAAGTATTAAAGTATTAAGTAAAAATCTTGAGTAAATGGTCGATTTTAACTCTACCTACCACAGTGGCTGGTGGACCAAAAAGTAAAATGTATACCCTGTTGACAACTCTGCTATGGCTACTCAGACAAACATGCAACTCCCACCACAGTAATGGTCCACCTCTTAAAGCTGAACATTGTCTCACCCTGCCTCTGTGGCAATATTCAATAAATAGGATAAAAAAGGGAATATCATGATTATCTGAACGTTTAGGGGGTGGCGAACTTGACAATGTCATGACAACTTGGGGGGGCAGTAGGTTCAGAACTACAAAAACTATACAAAAAATAATAATAATATGCTCCACTCCGTTGGTGGAGTTCATCAGAAACTTCCTTCACCATGGAGTGGTTTTGACCTTGGGTGATTCGATATATTGTCAGCTGGTCTCTGCTCCACTCTGTTGGTTGCAGCTTAGCTACGCACAATTGCATAGAAAAAACCTAAATGTCCCTTGTTTGTCACGAATGTTGAATAAAATTTATATTTTAACTTACTCTGCCGATTGTCCGTGGGGTTGGTCCTTTAGTGGGTTGAAATTTGAGACCGTATCCACAGGAAAGTATTATTAAACTGACTTCAAAATGTGTCTCTCTGTGTGTGGCAATCAAGATTTAGTTTGCTCGTGACCTAAGGCACGTGCACAAGACAGAATTACATACATGTGATGCATGCATACTAATCGAAGACTTGCAGGTGTTTACATGGTTTTGCGCATGTGTCAGGTGATATTTTTTTACGGCAGTACCAGCGTCCTAAAAAGTCCTAAATAATACTTTCCTTGTCTCAAATTTCGACCCACTGAAGGACCAACTGGTAGAGTACAACTGGTAGAGTACGTCCAAATGTAATTTTATTCAACATTCTGGCTTGTAAATAACTTTTTCACATTTTTTAAGGGCTTTGTTTGACTGTACACTGAGTATACCAAATATTAGAAACACCTTCATAATATTGAGTTGCAGCTTCCCCTTTTTCCCTCAGAACAGTCTCAATTTGTCAGAGCATGAACTTTACAAAGTGTCGAAAGCACTCCACAGGAATGGTGGCCCATGGTGGCCCACCTTCACACAGGTGCTTCAAGTTGGCTAGATGTTCTTTGGGTGGTTTACCATTCTTGATACACTTGGGAGACTGTTGAGTGTGAAAACCCAGCAGCATTCCAGTTCTTGACACAAACCGAAGCGCCTGACACCTACTACTATAGCCCGTTAAAAGCACTTAAATATTTTGTTTTGCCCATTCACCCTCTGAATCGCACACACATACAATCTGTCTCAGTTGTCTCAACGCTTAAAAATCCTACTTTAACCCATCTCCTCCCCTTCATCTACAACAGGACAGTGTCTGCGGGTTTTTAGGTTTTCCTTTCAATTAAGACCTAAAAAACCAGATGAGAGATTTCCTTACAATTAGTGACCTTAACTCATCAATCAAGTACAAGGGTCAAGCAAAAACCCGCAGACACTCGACCCTCCATGGAATGAGTTTGACACGTGATCTACACTGATTTTAAGTGGATTTAACAGGTGACATCAATAAGGGATCATAGCTTTCACCTGGATTCAACTGGTCAGTCTCATGGATGAGCAAGTGTCCTTAATGTTTTGAATACTCGGTGTATACAAGTCATTCCACTTCAAAAAGCAAAAGGATTTTACACCCACCGTCTCAGATTGCTCTGAAATACTTTCTGTTGTTAACAGTTAAGATTAGCATTCCTGAAACATTTTGTTGAAATATAATTTGATCTCATACTACATAGAGATTTTTTCTAAGAATTGTATTGAAAAATATATGACCACCATGCAATGGTTTATAATTGTATTATTTTATTAGGGGTTGTCACATTCAGTTACTAGCCCATTTCTTCATCAAAGTTTTTGGCTTGTAGAAAAAAGTCTTCATTTGAGAATTGCACCATACGGATGGCCCTCAGAGAGTTGCCATTTGTTGGATTATTCAAGGAGAGTTTGGTTGAAGTATTAGGTTGCTAAGATAAGGACAAACTGAATTACTTTCATGGAGGACTGGCTTGACCACACAATTTATTTTCATCATGAGCACTTTCCCACTAATTTATGGTAAATGAAAGCAACTTAAAAGGCACATTTCTCTAAACGGGGAAAAGAAAATCACCAGACTCACCAGAATACATTACAAATGGTGAAGAAGCAATACTCCAAGCCGCAGCTCCATACTACTTGTCAAACATAGAGAACTGATACTGGTTGTTGGGATTGGATTGGTGTGGGGTGTGTGTGTGTGTGGAGGGGGTCTGTGGGTGGCTTGTAACAATTTTATTAAATTCCTCTTGTCTTACTCATTGGTAGGAAGAAGTTTGTTCCAAATCAGATGTTGGGTAGTATATTAATTGAATGTTATGTGAATCCTATACATTTAAAAGGGCCAATTTGGGTGCAATCAATTATCTTAACATTTCTACTAAATAATATTTCAGGAATGCCCTCTTATCTGTTTCTAACTATAGAACAGATTTCAGAACAATCTTGAGATGGTGGGTGTCATGGCTTGCTGAAATGACCAACACCAAGAATTGGTATCACAGTCTGATTAATTAGAAAAACTGTAGCTGCGGTCAGCATAGTTTTCACTAGGAAGTCCAGCAAATGCATTTAAATCAGCCCAACATGTTAATGTAATGTGTTAAATCTACAGGTGTGCATCAAGGAGAGTCAAATGAGCAATTACCAAATTCTCAAACTAATTCCCCTGTAAAGGATGGCAAGCTGATGCCTGTCACAGATATGCCAGCCCAGACAATATCTGCAAAGGAAAACTCAACACCGGGAACCTCTACTGGAAAGGACCCAGCACCAGGAACCTCTACTGGAAAGGAACCTGAAGCAAGAGAACCAACTGGAAAGGAACCAAAAGCGAGAGCATCTACTGGAAAGGAACCAGAAGTGGGAAAGGAACCAGAAGCGGGAGCATCTACTGGAAAGGAACCAGCAGCTTGGAAAGGAACTGAAGGAGCAGAATAATAATAACGTCCATGGCCTGCATGATGAGGCAGAGAGCAGTAGCTTCTTTGCTTACATTGTGTGTACAGCTGTGTTGGTGGCAGTGCTCTACATTAGCTACCACAACAAGCAGAAGGTACTTAGTTCCTAATTTACACACTACAGCTTTTTATTCTTGGTCATAATCTGAGTAATTAAACCATGAAAAGATGCCTCCGAAACAAGTAAATCCAAGACAGTAGTGATATCATGAATGTGTTTGATGAAAATATGTAAGATAGCGGTCAATGAAACAAGTTGTGACACAGGCCTATTATTGTCTATTTTTGCCAGATCATAACCTTTTGCGTCGAGGGAAAGAGGTTGCGATCGGGATGCCGGCCCAAGACCACAGAGTAAACTAAACTGGAACAAAAAGTAAGTATAAAAAATATGGTTTCCATAGTGTCAGTTCAATCCCTTTCATTGTTTTATTTATTGTTCAATCAATGCATGGAGATTTCTGAATATTGATATGACGCTCCCAATGCGTAATGCAGGGTGTCAGAAGCTTATTGGTTGTTGTTTCCGTCTGGCACTAATTTTTGTTTTCTTCTTCAGTAGCGAAGTTGCATCACTGTCATGCCAGAACTTTGGATATAGGTCTTAATTAAATAAGGCACCAAACTGATTCAAATCAAATCAAATTTATATAGCCCTTCTTACATCAGCTGATATCTCAAAGTGCTGTACAGAAACCCAACCTAAAACCCCAAACAGCAAGCAATGCAGGTGTAGAAGCACGGTGGCTAGGAAAAACTCCCTAGAAAGGCCAGAACCAAGGAAGAAACCTAGAGAGGAACCAGGCTATGAGGGGTGCCAGTCCTCTTCTGGCTGTGCCGGGTGGAGATTATAACAGAACATGGCCAAGATGTTCAAATGTTCATAAATGACTAGCATGGTCAAATAATAGTAATCACAGTGGTTGTCGAGGGTGCAACAGGTCAGCACGGCCAGGTGGACTGGGGACAGCAAGGAGTCATCATGCCAGGTAGTCCTGAGGCGTGGTCCTAGGGCTCAGGTCCTCTGAGAAAGAGAGAATTAGAGAGTGCATACTTAAATTCACACAGGACACTGGATAAGACAAGGAGAAATACTCCAGATATAACAGACTAACGCTAGCCCCCCGACACAAACTACTGCAGCATAAATACTGGAGGCTGAGACAGAAGGGGTCAGGAGACACTGTGGCCCCATCCGATGATATCCCCGGACAGGGCCAAACTGGCAGGATATAACCCCACCCACTTTGCCAAAGCACAGCCCCCACACCACTAGAGGGATATCTTCAACAACCAACTTGTCATCCTGAGACAAGGCCGAGTATAGCCCACAAAAATCTCTGCCACAGCACAACCCAAGGGGGGGAGCCAACCCAGACAGGAAGACCACGTCAGTGACTCAACCCACTCAAGTGACACACCCCTCCTAGGGATGGCATGGAAGAGCACCAGTAGACCAGTGACTCAGCCCCTGTAATAGGGTTAGAGGCAGAGAATCCCAGTGGAGAGAGGGGAACTGGCCAGGCAGAGACAGCAAGGGTGGTTCGTTGCTCCAGTGCCTTTCTGTTCACCTTCACACTCCTGGGCCAGACTACACTCAATCATAAGACCTACTGAAGAGATGAGTCTTCAATAAAGATTAAAGGTTGAGACCGAGTCTGCGTCTCTCACATGGGTAGGCAGACCATTCCATAAAAATGGAGCTTTATAGGAGAAAGCCCTGCCTCCAGCTGTTTGCTTAGAAATTCTAGGGACAATTAGGAGGCCTGCGTCTTGTGACCGTAGCGTACGTGTAGATATGTACGGCAGGACCAAATCGGAAAGATAGGTAGGAGCAGCCCATGTAATGCTTTGTAGGTTAGCAGTAAAACCTTGAAAATCAGCCCTTGCATTAACAGGAAGCCAGTGTAGGGAGGCTAGCACTGGAGTAATATGATCATTTATTTTGGTTCTAGTCAGGATTCTAGCAGCCGTATTTAGCACTAACTGAAGTTTATTTAGTGCTTTATCCGGGTAGTCGGAAAGTAGGGCATTGCAGTAGTCTAACCTAGAAGTGACAAAAGCATGGATTCATTTTTCTGCATCATTCCTGGACAGAAAATGTCTGATTTTTGCAATGTTACGTAGATGGAAAAAAGCTGTCCTTGAAACAGTCTTGATATGTTTGTCAAAAGAGAGATCAGGGTCCAGAGTAACGCTGAGGTCCTTCACAGTTTTATTTGAGACGACTGTACACCCATCGAGATTAATTGTCAGATTCAACAGAAGATCTCTTTGTTTCTTGGGACCTAGAAACAGCATCTCTGTTTTGTCCGAGTTTAAAAGTAGAACATTTGCAACCATCCACTCCCTAATGTCTGAAACACAGGCTTCCAGTGAGGGCAATTTTGGTTTCATCTAAATGTACAGCTGTGTGTCATCCGCATAGCAGTGAAAGTTAACATTATGTTTCCGAATGACATCCCCAAGAGGTAAAATATATAGTGAAAACAATAGTGGTCCTAAAACGGAACCTTGAGGAATACCAAAATGTACAGTTGATTTGTCAGAAGACAAACCATCCACAGAGACAAACTGTTATCTTTCTGACAGATAAGATCTAAATCAGGCCAGAACTTGTCCGTGTAGACCAATTTGGGTTTCCAATCTCTTCAAAATAATGTGGTGATCAATGGTATCAAAAGCAGCACTAAGGTCTAGGAGCACGAGGACAGATGCAGAACCTCGATCTGTCGCCATTAAAACGTCATTTACCACCTTCACAAGTGCAGTCGCAGTGCTATGATCGGTCTAAAACCAGACTGCAGCGTTTCTTATACATTGTTGGTCTTCAGGAAGGCAGTGAATTGCTGCGCAACAGCTTTTAACATTTTGTGAGAGGAATGGGAGATTCGATATAGGCCGATAGTTTATTATATTTTCTGGGCAAGGTTTGGCTTTTTCAAGAAAGGCTTTATTACTGCCAATTTTAGTGAGTTTGGTACACATCCGGTGGATAGACAGCCGTTTATTGTATTCAACATCGGAGGGCCAAGCACTGGAAGCAGCTCTTTCAGTAGTTTAGTTGGAATAGGGTCCAGTATGCAGCTTGAAGGTTTAGAGGACATTATTATTTTCATCATTATGTCAAGAGATATAGTACTAAAACACATGAGTGTCTCCCTTGATCTGAGGTCCTGGCAGAGTTGTGCAGACTCAGGACAACTGAGCTTTGGAGGAATACTCAGATTTAAACAGGAGTCCGTAATTTGCTTTCTAATTATCATGATCTTTTCCTCAAAGAAGTTCATGAATTTATTACTGCTGAAGTGAAAGCCATCCTCTCTTGGGGAATGCTGCTTTTTAGTTAGCTTTGTGACAGTATCAAAAATCAATGTTGGATTGTTCTTATTTTCCTCAATTAAGTTAGGATGATCGAGCAGCAGTGAGGGCTCTTCGATACTGTCTTTCCAAGCTAGTCGGAAGACTTCCAGTTTGGTGTAGCACCATTTCCATTCAGATTTTATGGAAGCTTGCTTCAGAGCTCGGGTATTTTCTGTATACCAGGGAGCTAGTTTCTTATGACAAATGTTTTTAGTTTTTAGGGGTGCGACTGCATCTAGGGTATTGCACAAGGTTAAATTGAGTTCCTCAGTTAGGTGGTTAACTGATTTTTGTCCTCTGACGACCTTGGGTAGGCAGAGGGAGTCTGGAAGGCCATCGAAGAATCTTTGGGTTGTCTGAGAATTTTTAGCACGACTTTTGATGATCCTTGGTTGGGGTCTGAGCAGATTATTTGTTGCGATTGCAAACATAAAAAATGGTGGTCTGATAGTCCAGGATTATGAGGAAAAACATTAAGATCCACAACAAACTAGGTCCAGAGTATGACTGTGGCGGTGAGTAGGTCCGGAGACATGTTGGACAAAACCCACTGAGTCGATGATGGCTCTGAAAGCCTTTTGGAGTGGGTCTGTGGACTTTTCCATGTGAATATTAAAGTCACCAAAAATTGGAATATTATCTGCTAAATGGCCCAGGAGGCCTGTAAACAGTAGCTATAAAAAGTGATTGAGTAGGCTGCATAGATTTCATGACTAGAGACTCAAAAGACGAAAACGTCAGGTTTTTTTTTGTAAATTGAAATTTGCTATCGTAAATGTTAACAACACCTCCGCCTTTGCAGGATGCGACGGGGATATGGTCACTAGTGTTACCAGGAGGTGAGGCCTCATTTAACACAGTAAATTCATCAGGCTTAAGCCATGTTTCAGTCAGGCCAATCACATCAAGATTATGATCAGTGATTAGTTCATTGACTATAACTGCCTTGGAAGTGAGGGATCTAAAATTAAGTAGACCTATTTTGAGATGTGAGGTATCACAATTTCTTTCAATAATGGCAGGAATGGAGGAGGCCTTTATTCCAGTGAGATTGCTAAAGTGAACACCGCCATGTTTAGATTTGCCCAACCTAGGTCGAGGCACAGACACGGTCTCAATGGGGATAGCTGAGCTGACTACACTGACTGTGCTAGTGGCAGACTCCACTAAGCTGGCAGGCTGGCTAACAGTCTGCTGCCTGGCCTGCACCCTATTTCATTGTGGAGCTAGGGAAGTTAGAGCCCTGTCTATGTTTGTAGATAAGATGAGAGCACCCCTCCAGCTAGGATGGAGTCCGTCACTCCTCAACAGGCCAGGCTTGGTCCTGTTTGTGGGTGAGTCCCAGAAAGAGGGCCAATTATCTACAAATTCTATCTTTTGGGAGAGGCAGAAAACAGTTTTCAACCAGCGATTGAGTTGTGAGACTGCTGTAGAGCTCATCACTCCTCCTAACTGGGAGGGGGCCAGAGACAATTACTCGATGCCGACACATCTTTCTAGCTGATTTACACGTTGAAGCTATGTTGCGCTTGGTGACCTCTGACGGTTTCATCCTAACATCGTTGATGCCGACGTGGATAACAATATCCCTATACTCTCTACACTCGCCAGTTTTAGCCTTAACGTCATTAGCCATGCCCCCTGGTAAACAGTGCATGATCGTTGGATGATTAATTTTAAGTCTAATACTGCGGGTAATGGAGTCACCAATGACTAGGGTTTTCAATTTGTCAGAGCTAATGGTGGGAGGCTTCGGCATCTCAGACCCCATAACGGGAGGAGTAGAGACCAGAGAAGGCTCGGCCTCTGACAAGCTGCTTAATGGGGAGAACCGGTTGAAAGTTTCTGTCGGCTGAATGAGCGACACCGGTTGAGCATTCCTACAGCATTTCCCTCCAGAAGCCATGAGAAAGTTGTCAGACTGCGGGGATTGTGCGAGGGGATTTATACTACTATGTGTACTTACTGGTGGCACAGACGCTGTTTCATCCTTTCCTACACTGAAATTACCCTTGCCTAACGATTGCGTCTGAAGCTGGGCTTGCAGCACAGCTATCCTCGCCGTAAGGCGATCGTTGTCCTGTATATTATGAGAACAGCGACTGCAATAAGAAGGCATCATGTTAATGTTACTACTTAGCCCCGGCTGGTGGAGGTCCTGACCAACCATGTCCAGATAAAGCGTCCAGAGCGAAAAATAATGAATGAAAAAAAAGTTGAGTGAGGGAAAAGCTACAAATATAAACGGTAATTAAAAAGTAAAAACCGTAAAGTTGTCAGGTAGCAAAGTAAGGTTAGCAACAAAACGCACAGCAGCACGTAAACAATTCTGCAAGTTGTGACAGGAACTGACGGTGAAATTCACAAGCAGCCTGATTCCTGGTGAAGAACACTTGCTTGGTTTAATCAATATAGATTTTTTTTAATTTTTACAAATTGATATTACGTAATACGTCTTTGGATGCTTATTAGATGACAATGCAGAGGACACTTGCCTTATTGAGGGAATTTGTGAAGCTGAGAAAGATAAGCATGCCTTTGTAATTTGGTGGAATAAACTATTGGAACCATTTCCCTGTTTGACCTCTAGGTCAATAAAACAAGATAGGCTCTATAAAACAAGATAGTAAGACGTGTTTAGAGGGGATCATTTTAACAAACAGTGCAGTTCAAAGAGGAAGCATATCTAGTCTCTTAATAAATGTCAAGTTATTGTGATCGTGGCACAACCGCTGAGCTTGCACTCATACTGGATGAGTTGCTTCCAGAATCTGTTATTTGACCTGATAATAGGTCCACAAGATTTGACCCGTTTGTGAGCGTCAAAGTGTTATTCCATGGTACTTCATTAGACCCACCAAGCATAGTGTAGCTGAGCGACTCATGCCTGCGCTGCCGTGAACCAATGTGCGTCCACCCTGCTCCCCAACGAGATGTATTTTATCCGCTACCTCATCAAAGAAGTCACTCAGAGGTGAAGATGGAGGGTCTAACATGTATATGGATATCGTCCATCTCTGCAGTGGAAGTGTTTGTGATGTCATTGATGTGTGGCATTGATGATGCAGGTTATGTTGAAACGAGATATGACAGCCTTGTCGTTTACAGCTCTGCCGTTGCGGAGGAAGAGGTGTTTGGGGACTTGACACACATGGAAACAGATTATCCAAAGGAAGTATGTAGGCAGCGTTGTGACGTGTGTGTGTGTGTGTGGACCATGGATAACTCTGACTGGCGGACAGATGACGATGGCACTGTTAAAATATATGGGAGAAAGACCCTTATTAGGCAACAACACAAAATTACATTTTAAAGTAAGTGCCCATGAATTGATATAATCATCTGGCTGCATTCCAAGCCACCTGCAGTCTACATCCCACAAATCTAAAAGCATTGATTTGGTGGAGACATGTGTTCCGTCTCAAATGCCAACCCTTTCCCTATATAGTGCACTACTTTGACCACCAGGGCCCATAGGGCTCCTGTCAAAAGTGGCGAACTATAAAGTAGAGAACGACTGATGTACAAACTATGGCATAAGGGAACGTGAGCGGATAAGCGGCAATCCGTAATTTTGATTAAGACATTAATGAGCGAGCTAAGACGGATATAGTCAATATAACTATTTGTTCAGCACTTTTGAAATGTACAGAGACATAATTCAGAATATGGACCATTCCTACAGTGTTCTCCCTGTACACCAAGTCAGAACCGTAGGATATATGAATGAGGCATATAAGCAGGCAATGAAAGCTCTTCCAATATTCGATGATGACCTTTTTTAAAACAGGCTATAGGCTACATGTGCACCACCAAGTCAGAACAGTTGGCTACGTTATGAGGGGGAAAGGGACCAAATTGCAACATACACTTAGTATTACTTTCTTAGCTACAGTATACATATCTCCCTGGCATATTCCATCATTTATGCAGCAGCATACAATACCTTTTTGGACTCACCTTGTTGTGCTGTGCTCACTTTGACAAGGTGGCGCGGTCCATCTTGTGAGCAAATTTAGTCATCAGTCTGGCATTCTCTGGATTTATGGTGCTTTCAAGACAACTGGGAACTCTGGAAAAAAAACAATGTTGAATCATAACGTCAGGGATCTTCAGGTTGGAGCTCTAGAAAGAGGCCAGAGTTCCTGACTTGGAATTCCGAGTTGGATGAATGTTCACAACTTATTTTCTCATTCGGAGCTTGTTTTTTTCCAAGTTCACAGTTGTCTTGAACTCACTGAGAGTCTGAGATTTCTCAGTTCCGAGTTTCCAGTTGTTTTGAACACGGCAGAAGTCCTGCTGGAATGACAGCATGGCCAATGTATTCAACCTTTTCTGGCCCGTGGTGTTGCATGTGAATGTTTATCCTTTTAAGCTTTAAAAGAGACCCTTAAACCCAGACTTGGACCACACACCCTCTTCACCAAATAGCTGGCTCGTGATTGCTTTGCAATGCTTGCAGTTAGCCACTGATTTCTTCCAAACCACTCATTGTTGAATTTCCAATTTGTTGTGTAATGTTTATGTCCAATGGCCGATGAGCACTGATACATTTTATCTATAATTTCTCTTCATATGACAAGTATTGAAAAGGATTTCCCAGTAGATTGTAGACTTGATTCATGATGATGAATGCTTGTCTAACTTGCTAGCTATGATTTTGAAAGTATGATGTTGACATGATCAGTCCAATCAAAGCTATGGTAGATATAATGTGATTTGATGTAATTTTATATGTGTCCAATGACCTTGAGCCTTCTTGGATGGGCACTTTTAATGTAAATTGAACTTTCTAGCTCTCCCTGTAGATTTTGCGGTGACGTAGTGTCCCTATGAATGACAGAACACTGAGCCAATAGGCTCTATGCATTATACCGCCTCCAACATTGTAATTTACTTCCTACCGGGTTGATGACTTCTGAAACGATTTCTGCTATTGTTTTTTATAATTAGCTTACTAGCTATCTAACTGTTGTCGGTGCATTTGACTGAAATAGTTCGGATTGGCTATGTTTAAATTACATTCCCGCGAAGGAGGTGCTAATGAACATGGTTCAGTGCCTCTGTGTTCAGTTTCTTTCAAATCTAATCGTATTGTGAGCTTCTATAGCTTCCCAGTCGATGTAGAGATCAGAAAAAGAAACTGACCGCCCAACACAGCTTTGGTCTACAGCGATTTGCTGGTTCTTTAATTTAAATGTTTTTATTTCAACTTTATTTAACCAGGTAGGCTAGTTGAGAACACGACCTGGCCAAGATAAAGCAAAGCAGTTCGACACATACAACAAGAGTTCCAAATGGAATAAACAAACATACAATCAATAATACAGTAGAAAAATGTATATACAGTATGTGCAAATGAGGTAGGATAAGAGAGGTAAGGCAATAAATAGGCCATGGTGGCGAAGTAATTACAATATAGCAATTTAACACTGGAATGGTAGAATGTGCAGAAGATGAATGTGCAAGTAGAGATACTGGGGTGCAAAGGAGCAAGATAAATAAATACAGTATGGGAATGAGGTAGATTGGATGGGTTATTTACAGATGAGCTATGTACAGGTGCAGTGATCTGTGAGCTGCTCTGACAGCTGGTGGTTAAAGCTAGTGAGGGAGGTAAGAGTCTCCAGCTTTAGTGATTTTTGCAGTTAGTTCCAGTCATTGGCAGCAGAGAACTGGAAGGAGAGGCGGCCAAAGGAAGAATTGGCTTTGGGGGTGACCAGTGAGATATACCTGCTGGAGCTCGTGCTATGGGGGGTGCTGCTATGGTGACCAGTGAGCTGACAAAGATATACGTTTTTACACAAGGTACAGTGATGATTTGTTATTATCCAACATTACTATTTATTATTTACTATGAATTATTATCCCAAAGTCCATCTTAACTTTAAGAACATGTTCATTGTTATTTAAAACGAGGATAGCATATCTTAGCATCAGTAGGCACATTGAATGTATATTGTCTTTACATTAGGTTTCAGTTAACCCCCAAAAATGCTCCCAGGTCATTGCTGCAAATAAGATTTGGTTCTTAGTGCACTTTCCAGGTTAAATAACAGAACACTTAAAACAAATTCACTGCTGTTAATTACAGTACGACTTGCAGTAACGAGAAAAACAGGCTACAATAGCAGCTAGGTCATGTCTAGTGCTACTTGATGCTTAGAGAAGATGGGCAAGAATAGTAATGAGCTTTTGTGGTATTCAAATACTCTGGGTCTGTCTTTAGATTTGCAAGCTACACCCACCTGATGGCCTTCTGGCACTTGATTGAGCGGGCAGCAGAAACCAAGTTTATAAGAGTCACAAGCACCAATCCATCTGAAACAAGTGTACCTCTAAGAAAACCGGTAAGGGACAACTTCATTAAATACTTAAGATATGATTTGATCTTACTGTAATTGTTAAACATTAGTTACTTTTTGTTATGGACCAAATATAAGGACTGTATTGTACTAAAACAGTCATCACTGGCATCAATCGACAAGTTCTTCTTGTTTATGACTCATCTGTCACTGGGTCTGAAGCAGAAGGATTTGGCCCATTGGTTCAGCATCCATCAATCGACATTACTATTCTTGCCCTGTCTGCTTGGATCAGCACGGATATGGATCCCCAAGGAAACCATCAAAGGCCACCTGAGTTCAAGGACTATCCAGACACCCAGGTAGTGATTGACTGCACTGAACTCCACTGGCAGACACCATCTTCACTCCTACTGCAGAGTGAGGTGCTTTCTTCCTACAAGACACACTGTACCTTTAAGGGCATGTTGGGAATGTCACCACATGGAGCTGTCACTTTTGTGTCATTGTTGTATGCTGGATCTGTGAGTGACAAGGAGATCTTCAAGCAGTCTGGAATTATTTCCTTACTCACCCCTGACATGGCCATTATAATGGATAAGGGCTTCCTCGTAGATGACATTGTTCAGTGCAAGGTCTACCAGCCAGCCTTTCTGTCAAGACGCACACAGATGCCAGCGCAATGAGGTTAGGGAGACCCAATCCATTGCCAGGCTGAGAGTGCATGTTGAAAGAATGATCTGCAGAGTAAAGGAACACCTTCACCATCTCAGGCAGCATCAGCCATTTATTTGCAGTGGCGTGCCTGTTGGTCAACTATCAAATCGGACCTTTGGTCAGAGCATGGGCCAAGCCAGTGTAAATGTACATGTGTTTATTTTCTACGACATGTATCAATAATTTGTATGGTAGTGAATATCAGTTTGTGTGGAGCTTGTATTGGCTTTAATTAGGCAATTAGTGACAGGGGTGGTGGAAAGAAATCAAGTAAACACAGTACAGCCAGAATGCAAGATTGAATACAATGTTAGATTATGTGTAATTGATTAACTGAACTGTTGAACATTTGCTGAAATATATATATTTTTAAACAAATCTATTCTACTGTAGTTTGTCACAAGAACATCAATACTTATTTTTCACGAAACCACTAAACTTGGCAGCCATGCAGGGGATCCATTCAGGTGCGAGAGACACTTCTGCAAGTAGTGGTAAAAATAAAAGTGGTCAACCTTCTCTCTTATAGTTTTTGAAACCTGTAGCTCTTTATACATCCTTTCAACTAGGAGGTCCTCCTGTGCACAGCTGACAAAGTCACACCAGCTATAACCTGTGAGAAGGATTTGACCTTACACCTGCCAGTAGTAAGCATGAGATCTCTTCAACTTCAGCTCTCCATTCTATATCTTCAGGTAAGGGCACTCAACATAACTTGGTACATTTGGGCACTTGACCTCTAAGAGTCCAAAGTGTAGTCTCACACTGGGATCAAATATGATGCCCTCTGGAGAGGATCCTAACCACGGAGCATTTGGGTGCACTACGTAGCCACACGGAAAGAAGTTAACATTCTTCAGTGTGCAGTACTCCTGTACAGCCACTGGCTCCATGGCTAGCCCCCTTCATCTCCATGGTCTGCATACCAGATCCCTTGAACATCCGCTCAGCTAGGAGGTCAGCTGTGGTCTCTCCCCAGACATGGCAAACCTCTCGGAAACAAGAGGATGTTATTCTCATTTTCCTGAGCTGATGCCCTGCTGCTCTGCTCCCTTGTAGCAACCTTGACTTTGTGTGACATCTCGTAGGTTGTCTCTAATGCCTTGACGTGGAACTGCTTCTGATGGCTAAGGACGTAAGCACACTGGGAAGACTGAAGCCTGTAGCCATCAAATGGAAGTATTGGTGGAGAAGGGGCATCGGCAATCTTCACAATTTAATGTGTCTTTGGCTGTGGAAGTTGACAGGACAGCACACTGCCAGCTTGCACTGGCCCAAAGGCAGACTCAACCAGGGGCATGTCAGCTGACATTTCCATTGTTGTCACAAGAGGGGCAGTAAGTGGAGAAAAGTTGGAATACGTTTCTGAGAAGGTCCATGTCAGGCATGTATCCATTGAGTGCTTTGTAGAGAACTTTTTAAACCTTAACATCAGGTTGGAGAGATTACTATGACAAAGACTCATGTAACTTTTCCAGAAACAGCACAAGCCCAAATAAAATGGATTAAAATATACAGATTATATATTTCCCCCCAGTCTTTGTCCCAAACATTTGTCATTACATCATAAAGATGCCACTGTTTAGGCTTATCATCTGGATACAAAAAAAAAAAATTATAAGAAAATGTTTCCATTCTAGTAACCTCCAACTTACCTTATTCATTCAGCACACGAGTTAGTAGGTTTACATAACTCTATCCCATCAACCGGACCTAGCTTCCCACCCTAATTAACAAGGATTTACTGTTACATAGGCTGAATACTTTTCAAGTGCATTTTTTATGAATATTGGCTTGTGCCAACACTGTTCTGTGTCTGTGCAGCTGTAAACTGATGGTGCAGCAGGAATGTTTAGTTGAGAGTAGTGCGCTGTCTGGTAAAGAAGGGCCACCAGATGATTGCACATAAAACTTCCTGCAACACAGGAGCAGTGGCTATGGACCACTATCACTGGTACGGAGTGCTTTAACACCATCTGTGAAGATAAGATAAGTGAGAAACAAGAATGATGCGGTCCATAAATAACAATAAACATAGTAGTGTCTAGTCTTCTTAACTAGGGGCTAATTTAACTATACAGGAATACATTGTGTTCCAGTAACACAATTACCAAACACTGCATCAACAGATCTTTACCAAATAACCTGTTAAGTGGGCAATTCTAAATTGGGATTGGGACCCATCATTAATATCTATCTACTGATAAGATTAAACGTTGACACGGTCTCCAACACATTTTGACCATGATGACAGTGTCCCACAGCAGATGTTTAACAAGGTCCCTAGTAGCTATCTATAACCTTTCCCTACCTCTCACGCTGTGCGGCTTTTCACTCTTCCTCATGGACCTGTGACAGGCAGCCCTCACGGTGATCTCCCCTGTCAATGCACCTTTGTTAGATACTATATAGAAGACATGAATAACAAGTATTTTTAGCTAGCAAGCATAGCTTAACCAAGCTAACGAAAATACACACATTCTCAGGTAGATTCTGTCAACGTTACATCATTTTACGAAGTAACTAGCTACAGTTAATAGTTAAATTAGCTAGCTAATATGATTGTAGCTAGCTAACGTTATATCTGTCACTGACTTGGTACTCACCTTCATAGTTGTCTATGTAGCTTCCTATATACATCTTGAACCCCTTTTCATTCTTGCTAGCTGGAGCCTGAGGCTGATTTAACAATTCGATGTCCATCATTAATATTAATTTGAGGCAAGTCCTGAAGACACATAGTAAAAAACTGTGACATAGTAGTAGTAACATGGATAACTAGACTGACTTCCGTTCTATAGTATGCGCCACCGGAAATTGCCACGCCAGTAGGAAGTGTGTTTAGAACATTCGATCATGGAATGTGCATAAGGGCTACCAAATCTGATTTGTGTGTTCAGACAGCAGTAATTTTCTGACATGGCTACACTAGTTGTCATGGTAACGACTGGTGTGTGCGCAGTGGTGGAGGCCCAGCTAAAAGCTAGGCTAGGTTGAAGATACCATTGTAGCTAACAACCTCCACCTAATAATTATCATCAAAAACAAATTCCGTTACCATCACAATCAACTTCAAAGGGAGGCAACAATCATATAATATAATTGGCTTAGCAGCCAATGTGTATTATTTAACATTACTATTAAAATAGTACTTATAGGAATTAGTAATTGTTTACAAGTTGCTAGCTAGCTAGCATTTTTTTGTTTGTTGTTGAGTCACTTCAAACTGGCAATTTCACCAAGGCTTTAGATATCTAAACCTATTGCCAACTTTTATTTAGGCAAACGTCCTTCTTTCCCTGTTAAGACAATAATCTAATGTTATGATGAGCGAAGGGGGGGGGACCCAAAAGCGGACTCAGAAGAGGAAACCGGGATGAATGTACAAATGTTTAATGAACAGAGAAATGGGGAGTGCAGAACCGGGGTAGCTCAGATGAGTTGCAAAAAACAGGAGTGTAGAGTGAGGTTGGAGTTGGCTGAGTAGAACAGGGGAACAGGTCTTGAGGGGAATCCAAGGTAATGGTGGTGAGTGATATCCAGAGCAAGGTGGTTGGTGGTGAGATGTGGAACAGGAGCCAGAGGCAGAGCGGTAACTGCAAGGAGAGGACAAAAATTGTGTAAGGCAGGAAAACGAGCACAGCAGAGCAACAGGATCTTGAGAATAGACAAAAAGCTAGAATGATAACTGACTGAGCAGAGATTACGATCTGGCAGAGTGGCAGATCGGAAGTGACAGGAATGGGTATATAGAGGAATGGGTATATAGAAGTCTTGATTTATGACTCCAGCACATCTGTCTCCAACCACACAATTAAACAGAGGAAGAGGGAGAGAGAGCATACAGGGAAATAACTGTAGGTCAAGGAGACACCGGACGACCACCAGAGGGCGTAGCAGGAGCAGGTGTGACATCTAATCCGACTATCAACTGGACATTTACGGATACGATTGCGTCTGGTCAGATCAGCACACTAGTAAATAGCTACCTTTACAATGCAAGTCAGATGGATCGTTGACGAAAATGGTGCACGTTCAAAATGATAACCAGCTAACGTTAGCTATTAGCTCCTATCTGATATTTTATCACCATGTTTATCTAGCCAGCTATCTAGCCAGCTAGGTAGCATAGTCACTAATATAGCTAACACCACAGATGAAAGGGTTACTTATTGCATGCATGTCTGGGCACGTCGGCACGAGCCTTTTTATTAGGGAATTAGCTAAACTAATATTTGCAACAGGAGTTTTTGGTCACTGTGTCAATTCATCCATTTCTCAATACTGCACCTTTCTGTTGGAGAATGATCTTGCTTGCTGCTATTGATTTTCCGTGCTCATGGCTCAGGTGGTGAGTGGCGGCTGGCATAACAGCAGCTTTGCTATGTAGAGGGACTATCGGCAAAGCCAATAGAGAAGAGTTAATAGACTAGAAAAGGCCAAGGTAACTAATAAGATAACATTTGGGACACAATCGACCAATCAGACCAAATGAGGAAGTAAGGATGTGTTGAACATCGCAGGTAGGCCTACTACATAGAGGTAGATAGAGGGCTCTTTGCTTCTGTGCCATAATAGTTCTGTGAATGCATTGGCAACGCCATGGAGGGCCTTCTCCATTTCACAGTAGGCAAGGGTGCATACTGCCACCTGGAATGTGTTGTCTGAACAGGTATAAAGACAAGGTTAATGATTTACTTCCACATGTAGGGTGCGTGCTAGGCACAAAACTACCTCCATACTTCCATTCATTTTTTTTAAGCGGTACCGGTTGCCTTCAGACCAGTCCCATGACACTTTTGGGGGAGCAATACGGAGAACACCATTTTGTTTGTGAGAATCTCCCTTTTCGGATGCTACAGACGTTTTCGTGAGAAGACTGATTTTCGGGATGTCTCATGGTCTGACAAACACTGCTGTAGCTCGGCCACCTTCCACCGCAGATACGGAAGGCCGACATAGGTGGATGCGGTGGATTAAGACGCAGCCCAAAAGCTTAAACTGACGGGTTTTGTTGGGGATTTTTTTATTATGTTACTTAAATTGATGTACCGGTGAGTCAATAGATTCTAGGGGTTTTTAACCTGTCTCCTCTTCAGCTACACTGATTAGAAGTGGATTTAACAAGTGACATCAATAAGGGATAGGCTGTCACTTCTATTCACCTGGTCAGTCTGTCATGGAAAGAGCCTGTGTTCTTCATGTTTTGTATACTCAGTGTATGTCAGTCATTCAATTAGCCCATGTCAGTAAACATATAGTAATCATGGCTAAATTAACGACCGGGCACGTGCCCAAGGACCCTGACCTCCAGGGGGCCCCCATTGATTTTGTTAGTCACTTTCAATCAGATATCATATTAACATGGCATAGGTCATGGCAAAATGTGTAGCTTTAAAACTGCAAAAATGTCTCCCCACCCCAGGGCAAAATGTGTAGAATTGCAGGAAATTAGCTGTAAAACTGCAACAAAAGAATATGTCCTGTAAAGCAAACTTATGTGTTTACCTTTTGTTAATTAAATGTTTTTTCTGCTAACAGATCCCTCTCTACGTATTCAATTATAGTTTTTATTCCCAGTGCTAAGATAATGTGAGAATGTGTAGCAGCTAATTGTATAGCTAATAGGCTATGTGTTTGTAGATCAACTGTGGTGAATGAAGCTACATCAACCAACGTGATAATGGCTGGGGATATTTTTTGCTGTTCATCAACTATCATTTTAGATTTGTTATATTGTATAGAAATGCAGTAAATGAGCTTCAAATTATGAGCCAGTCAACCTCTGAAAATAACATACAGTGCCTTCAGAAAGTGTTCATACCCCTTTACCCCTTGATTTATTTTATTGTGTTACAGCCTGAATTCAAAAAAAAATTCTCACCCATCTACACACAATACCCCATAATGAAAAAGTGAATTGCAAATTCATTAAAAAGGAGAAATATCTCATTTACATAGGTATTCACACCGCTAAGTCAATAATTTGTAGAAGCACCTTTGGCAGCGATTACAATCTTTCTGGGTAAGTCTCTAAGAGCTTTCCACACATGGATTGTGCAACGTTTACCCATTTTATTGTTTTTTAAATTCTTCAGTCTCTGTCAAATTGGTTGTTGATCATTGCTAGACAACCATTTTCAGGTCTTGCCATAGATTTCAGTCAACTATAACTCGGCCACTCAGGAACATTTACTGTCGTCTTGGTAAGCAACTCCAGCGTGGATTTGGCCTTGTGTTTTAGATTATTGTCCTGCTGAAAGATGACTTATTTTCCCATTGTCTGGTGGAAAGCAGACTGAACCAGGTTTTCCTCTAGGATTTTGCCTGTGCTTAGCTCCCTTCTGTACAGGCTTCCTTCTTTTCACTCTGTCAATAAGGTTAGTATTGTGGAGTAACTACAATTTTGTTGAGCCATCCTCAGTTTTCTACTATCACAGCCATCAAATTCTGTAACATTTTTAAAGTCACCATTGGCCTCATGGTGAAATCACTGATCGGTTTCCTTCCTCTCTGGCAACTGAGTTATGAAGGACACCTGTATCTTTGTAGTGACTGGATGTATTGATACACCAGTGCAATTAATAACTTCATCATGCTCAAAGGAATATTCATTGTCTTCTTTTTTTTTTACCCATCTACCAATTGGTGCCCTTCTTTGTGAGGCATTGGAAAACCTCCCTGGTCTTTGTGGTTGAGTCGGTGTTTGAAATTCACTGCTCGACTGAGGGAGGTGGAGGGTCCGTGTGGGGTACAGAGATGAGGTAGTCATTCAAAAATCATGTTAAACACTATAATTGCACACAGAGTCCATGCAACTTATTATGTGCCCTGTTAAGCAAATTCTTACTCATTAACTTATTTTGGCTTGACATTGCAGCAACTTGACAGTAGCTCTGTTTTATTAAAATAGTTAATATCATATGCCAAAACATGCTTCACACATTGAAAAAAGAAAGACAAATAATCTAAATTCAGTGAACAAGCTCTCAATCTTTTCAGGAAGTAGCAACGTGACGTCATGTTTGTTTCCCTCAGCTACAAAATCCCAAAGTGACCAAATCTTACGCGTTTCGTTTTGTTTAAAGGATAGTCCTGCCAAATTACAAAATTGTGTGTGATAGCTTTAATCGTGGATAGAATTAATTCATGTGAGAGATGAAAGGAAACAAGAGAAAAGAGAACAGTGAATGAACAACCTTCAAACAAGAGTGGAGAAATGGCTCCGAGTGCAGACTGTTGGATGACAGCACCATGCTGGATACTAATGAATATAAACTCAGCAAAAAAAGAAACATACCTTTTTCAGGACCCTGTCTTTCAAAGATAATTCGTAAAAATCCAAAAGTCTTCACAGATCTTCATTGTAAATGGTTTAAACACTGTTTCCCATGCTTGTTCAATGAACCATAAACAATTAATGAACATGCACCTGTGGAACGGTCATTAAGACAGTAACAGCTTACAGACGGTAGACAATTAAGGTCACAGTTATGAAAACTTAGGACACTAAAGAGGCCTTTCTACTGACTGAACAACACCAAATGAAAGATGCCCAGGGTCCATGCTCATCTGCATGAACGTGCCTTTGGCATGCTGCAAGGAGACATGAGGACTGCAGATGTGGCCGGGCAATAAATTGCATTGTCCGTACTGTGAGACACCTAAGACAGAGCTACAGGAAGACAGAATAGACAGCTGATCGTCCTCGTGGTGGCAGACCACGTGTAACAACACCTACACAGGATCGATACATCCGAACATCACACCTGCGGGACAGGTACAGGATGGCAACAACAACTGCCCGAGTTACACCAGGAATGCACAATCCATCCATCAATGCTCAGGCTGTCCGGAATAAGCTGAGAGAGGCTGGATTAAGGGCTTGTAGGCCTGTTGTAAGGCAGGTCCTCACCAGACTTCACCGGCAACAACATTGCCTATGGGCACAAACCCACCGCCACTGGACCAGACAGGACAGGCAAAAAGTGCTCTTCACTGACAAGTCGCGGTTTTGTCTCACCAGGGTTGATGGTCAGATCGCGTTTATCGTTGAAAGAATGAGTGTTACACAGAGGCCTGTACTCCGGAGCGGGATTGATTTGGAGGTGGAGGGTCCGTCATGGTCTGGGATGGTGTGTCACAGCATCATCGGACTGAGCTTGTTGTCATTGCAGGC
Organism: Oncorhynchus clarkii lewisi; assembly: GCF_045791955.1. NCBI lineage: Eukaryota > Metazoa > Chordata > Actinopteri > Salmoniformes > Salmonidae > Oncorhynchus > Oncorhynchus clarkii. The sequence goes on from NC_092176.1 coordinate 18,611,400, forward strand.
AATCTCAACTCTGTGCATTACAGGGAAGACATCCATGTGGTACCCTTCCAGCAGCCTCATCCTGACATGACCCTCCAGCATGACAATACCACCAGCCATACTGCTCGTTCTGTGCATGATTTCTTGCAAGACAGGAATGTCAGTGTTCTGCCATGGCCAGCGAAATGCCCGGATCTCAATGGGACACGTCTGGGACCTGTTGGATCGGAGGGTGAGGGCTAGGGCCATTCCCCCCAGAAATGTCCGGGAACTCGCAGGTGCCTTGGTGGAAGAGTGGGGTAACATCTCACAGAAAGAACTGGCAAATCTGGTGCAGTCCATGAGGAGGAGATGCACTGCAGTACTTAATGCAGCTGGTGGCCACACCAGATACTGACTGTTACTTTTGTTTTTGACCCCCCTTTGTGCAGTGACACATTATTCCATTTATGTTAGTCACATGTCTGTGGAACTTGTTCAGTTTATGTCTCAGTTGTTGAATCTTGTTATGTTCATACAAATATTTACACATGTTAAGTTTGCTGAAAATAAACGCGGTTGACAGTGAGAGGACGTTTCTTTTTTGCTGAGTTTACAAAAAAATAAATGACCATTCTAGCATATAATTGCTTTTTGTGTGAGATGAGGCCATTATTTAGAATAGATTATAGGGCTTCACACATATAGGAGGGTTCTTTCTTTCAATTTGCCCATGGCACTGTGCAGGCAAGGCTAATCATATGATAATTTCTTACCAAACTGGACACTATATGGGCTAAAATGGCATTGGCCTAGACATCCCCGTATTAAGTGTTTCATTCTATTGTATTCAGACTCACTGCAGAGATTATATTGTTTTAGCCATAATCTGTAGCCAATGTGAAAACGCTTGGATGGCGCCTACAGGCAAGTTTCTGGTTACCGAGGGAACGCAGATGGTAGAGGAGACTGACGGGCATTCATTCTGTCATCAGTTTGCATTACAATAGAACGTCCTCGTAGATCTGTGGCAGCTGGAGTCCATAGCCTACAAGCGCTCGCATACAAAATACAGACATCTGCGGGTTAATTCCTCGTGCCATCCAAACACTCCTTTGTCCAGGCTTCAGTCTTGTTATTTACTTTCCATTATTAACCGCCCATCAGAGGCAGCTGCTCCGCTCTCACCCGACCTCTCTGCTCAAGGCAAACTGACGCACTCCACGGGTAAATTGGAATAGGTTTTTGTGCGCTCTGCATCACAAAACCATCGATGATAAAGATTTCATTCAGAATATCTATAATATATATCACTGACAATTTGTACATCGCTCATTCTACCCGAAGAGGATTAGTCGGACACAGTTGGAGCCCTTTATCGCGCCATCCTTGCTGACACAGATGGTGCGAGACAGGTGCATTTTGGACCGATGGTCAAACTTGCATCAATGCAAAAGGTAAGAGACCACTGACCGATTTTCTATTTTCTGATATTCGTTTAAAAATATGTTTAATTCTTCATTTTAATCTGTGAAACGCTCCCAAAACCGTAGCTTCAGACAGCCTACATTTATTGTCCCATTGCCTGGTTTCTGTCCTGGGGAGAATAATACCCGTGATCATTATGCTGAAGAGAATATAGGGTGAGAAATGATTAAAACAGTCATAATGTATGATGTTCAATGGTTTTAATCATAATTTAATCATCAATCTGTGTGACGAAGCTTCATTCTGAGGTGCATTTGGAAAGTATGTCTTGTAACACAACGTACAAAACATTATGAACATGAAATGGTCGGTAATTTGGATAAAATTACTACAAATTTAGATAGCTGCCTAGACTAATTTACTAGTCAAATTTGTTTTTACTGACATGGGCAAATTGAGTGACTTTCAGTGACAGGCATACACTGAGTATACAAAACATTAAGAACACCTGCAGTTTTTCCATGACATAGACTGACCAGGTGAATTCAGGTGAAAGCTATGATCCCTTATTGATGTTAAATCCACTTAAGTCAGTGTAGATGAAGGAGAGGAGACAGGTTTAAGAAGGATTTTGAAGCCTTCAGACAATTGAGCGATGGATTGTGTATGTGTGCCATTCATAGGGTGAATGGGCAAGACAAAATATTGAAGTGCCTTTGGGTGGTTGGGGGGTTGCAACTCGATATTAGGAAGGTATTCTTAATATTTTTTACACTCGGTGTATATGCAGATTTATGACAGCTGAATACCATTTCAACGCCCCCAAATCTCTGCAGGACCAACTAGTCTAGCCCTACATAGTAAATAATTTAGACATTCGAATGCAGCAACAGCACAGTGAGTCAGCTACCACTGTATCATATGCCTTGTTCGTTTAGGCTAGCTATTCTGTTCCATGATGGAGATAAATAAATAATTATAGGATATGCTTATACATCATACATTTTTCTTTGAGGAGAAATTCATGCCTGCGGCCCCTCTACCACATCAGTTTGTGATGAAGCAGGGGCCGTGTGCATCCATCTAGTTTTAGTAGAAACAGTTCTTATCTCACCCTGTCCACCTCCACTGCTGCTGTTTAAATAGAACAGTGCTGCTGGCTAATGGATGCCCTCTGTCTACAGTGGCCAAACCCACAGCCCAGCTGGCAGGACGCACATCCCCATGACAACTGAGATTCCCTGGGGTCCCTGATGGACTGATGAATACAGGAGTAGGGAGACAGGTATGCGTCCAGTATATCCACACATATTGAAGGGGTTCTTCTAAAGACAGAGGATTAACCACTACTATTGGTGGTAATGATGTCTTGTAGGCTCCGTTCCTCCATGAAATTTGTATTGACTATTGTTTGTATTAGGGGAGCTACCGAAGCAAGATATTCATTTCAATTAGGTCAGTGTAAGGTAAAACATTTCAAATAAGATAAAAAAAAAAGGTTAATCAGGTCAGTTAGTAACTGTTCCTAATCACCTATAATTCTGGGAATTTTATTAACCCTTCCCATCTGCATCCCATGGTATCTTTAGGCAGTAGTCAAGTCTAATGGTCCAGCCTCTCTTTGGTAGGGTTTTGGGGGCAGGTGTTCCAGGGGGTTGCGTTCCACTTTCTGCTGCTTGCTGCTCTGTGTTTCTCTCCAGATATGCCGAGGAGGATACTGAGATGGTGCCAGCCCTCAGAGGCCATTTAGACGAGTCAACAACATGACCAGACTGACAGAGCTGTCTACAAAGCTGTTTTCTAAACAGGTACAACTATTTCTCAAACTAATTTGAGTCATTGATTAATTAAGAATGTATATTTGTTGCCAATCTATATTCAGAGAGAGCCAAAACCCTTTCAAATGTTAGAAAGACAACCCCTTGTTAGAAAGACAATCCAGAAACCTACGCTGAGGTGGACTCTCTTCCCCCGATATGCCTGTGAGGTTTTGTTAGAATATTGGCATTTGAGCAAGAGACCTCTCGTTGCATACTGGTTCAAGGGCCTTCTACTGACACAAAGACCAGTGCTGCGTTTGAGGATGTACTGTACAGTATGTTCTCATGCCAAGAGAGAAGGTTCATGCTGAGCGATAAGTGCTTTTTGAAGTTGGTTCGATTATTAAAATATAATCACGTTCTTATCTGATTTAAATATTTTTTTACATTAATTAAATGCATTATGGAATAATGGCATTACAATGATTTTAGAGTTTTTAATGGAAATTCCAAACCCCACAATAGTGAACCTTTAATTGCCAAAACATTGAACATATTCCATTGTTTCTGTCAGGCCCACATTGGGTAGACATCAATAGAAAAATAGTAAATTACTATGAAATAATACAATATTTCAGTAGTGTATATTACTTTGTTTTTATTTGATGACTTTATTATTTTTAATTCCTTAAAGCAGTGGTATTGAAACTTTTCCAGCAGGACCCATTTTTTTTGCCATTATTTCTGGGGACCCCACTGCCTTAGTCATAGCTCATCTCTGCTTAGGCAGTAGCAGCCAGCCAGCCAGACAACCATCTAATGGTATCTCTGTGCTCCCCATACTGTACTACTGGCTTTAGTCATCTTCTTTAGCTAGGCTAGCCTGCCTAGCTGTCTGACAAAATCATTTTCCTGGTTCTTCAAAGTAGATAAGGCATACTTTCACAAATGGTCTCTATCCCTCTCGCTGTTGTGTTGTGTACATTCCTCTCTCATGCGGACTATGCGGTCTGTGTGTATCTAACCTGATCTATCCACTGAGGTATAAAGAAATGGAGAATGTGTCCAAGATGTCTGACTGTTGTTTTCAAGGTAATCTACTCACGTTCGCTTATGCCGATTCATGGACTGTCTATATCCGGGTTGCATCTGGTTTAAGTGGACCAACATCACATGCGCACTAGCAATCAATGCGCACAGGGAGCAGGATGAGCAGCGGTGACATCATCACGTCATCCAAAATTGTGGCAGACATTGGATGAATATAACATTTTAATATTTTCGGCTGTGAGTGATCTAAAAGAGAGGGTATATGAGAGGGTATATGATAGGGAGGGTGACATGGAAAGTAAGGGATTAGTTTAGTGTGTTAATTTATAAATCCACCGCATTATAACAGTGCAGTCGCCCTATATATACTGTCACAGAGAAGAGGTGGAGAGCAAAACAACCTGAAAGTAGAGCCATAACTAAAGCAGATTTGTCTAATCTGCTTTCATGGCTGATTATCTTTAATATCTGACGTATGCCAGATCAGCCTATAAAATGTGTTTGGTTGGGTCAGGTCAACCAAGAGCTAGAGAAAAAGAGGCTGTGGAAGGGTAGCCTACATATGTGCTGAGAGTGGAGTTGAGGGTGGGGGACCGTGGTGTGGGGGAGATTGTCCTCACCAAGGCAACACAAACATATTCTGGATCTCTCTTTGCAGAAGCTTTAAAGCTTAGAATCCTGCCCCTGGCCAATAATCCTGATTTCATGCATAACACAGATTACTTACACACACACACACACACACACACACACACACACACACACACACACACACACACACACACACACACACACACACACACACACACACACACACACACACACACACACACACACACAAAGAGCCCTCTTGACTTTAATTTTTGCGACAAAATGTGTGACATTTCGGGTGCAGAATTAATGTCTGTTGTCCTCTTCACCCTAACACCATGTCAGCCTAAACTAATGGCTGCTTCTCTGCTCCCTCCACCTGTTTTAGTTGAGGTGTCACTTCTTCTTTGCGCCTGTCAAACTGTCTGCTATTCAGTCCATCAGTCTTTCTCTGCTGCTCAGTTGTCTACACATCTTGTGTAATGTAGAACAGAACTCAGTGACTGTGTTGTCATGTCATCTCCCCTGCAGTTGTCAACGCGGTTCATCCTTACCGAATTGGAACTGGGACAGGAACTGGGACCTATGGCTTTCACCCACTGACGAATGAACATTACTACAAGGCTACTGACGGAGCACACTTCTTTTGCTATCGATTTGTGTTAGAAGGAGACCTTGCAGTGATTATTATTGTTATTATTATTTGGAAGTACCATTGGCACGTTGCTGGCCCCTTTAATTGTAGCCGACGTCATTCAGGACGTCATTCAGGACCACATTTCATGCCATAAGAGAGACCCATAAAGGGTGGGGTTTTAGTGTTGTCTGATGCTTTGGCGCTTTCATTTCCTTAAATATTGTTTACCTGAGGGAGCTCTCTCCCCTCCTCTGTAAAATAACACTTTATCATCCCCTTCCACACTGTTCAGCTGATCAAAGCAGCGAGAGACTAACACCTTTCTCTGATGCCTGCTTCTCCTCATGCTGTCAGCACCTTTCTCTTCTCGGTAACCTTGGCAACACTTTTAACACCTTACTCACTTCCTTCTACCTCTGATGTCTAACATGACTAACAAGGTTGGGTCTGCTAAGATGGCCTTCCTGCTAATTTAATTGATGTGCTCCTAAAGGCGTCAGCATGCTTCAGTTTGGCTGACGCCTTCCCGAAGTTGGCTAGGCAAACCGAACAAGTGGGCTTGCATCCTCCCTTAAAAGATCTTCACTTGGAAAACAATAAAAAAGTGACAATAGTACCGATTGTCCATTTTGACATGCCGTAGCCAGTATAAACTTACTCAAAATATTCAGAATGAATCTAAGATAACTCAAGAAATCCGTCATACAATTTGACGTTTTTGCAGAGATCTTAGTTGCGCAATTTTACATCTAATTGAGATGTCTGGTGCAGTATTTCTCAATGAAAACATTTGCATGAAAACATGTCGTCTCTCGTTGAATTGCAACAAAGACTTTATTGAAGAATCCCTACTGTTGACCAATCACCAACGAAGGAGCGTAGATTTCGGCTACCGACTTCGGCTTGCCTCTAGAAAAAATGTTGAGCTCGAACAGTCGAAAAGTTACTAAAGTCCAGAACTAACAAAAACATCACAAAATGATGTCATAATATATGCACAAATTCTATTGAACTGTTTTGGCTGGGAAGCATGCGGACGTCTTAACCCAGCTGACATACCCATACCACTCCAGCAGCTAATGCTTGTTATCGTTAGTCTACTCTAACGTTACAGGAGTGTTATGAGGATGTTACGACTTTAATAGGGTTGTGTCAGTGTTTGTGGCGGTGTTTGGATGGTCTCCCGAGGCCTGGTTTTGTCTTGTGATTTCTGCATGTACTGCAACTCCCAATAACCTCAGCTAGAGTCATATAGAACTAACCAACACCAGAGTAATCCTGGTTTGCTAACCTGGACTAACAATCTAACAGTCACTAATCAAGCTAATCAACCAAACTAAACCCCAAGCCCCGTTGAGGGGAGGACGGCTCATTTGAATGGCCGGAACGGAGCAAATGGAATGGTATCAAACACATGGAAACCATATATTTGATGTATTTGATACCAGTATATTCATTCTGCTCCAGCCATGAGCCCTTCCTCCCAAATTAAGGTGCCAACAATGTCCTGTGGTGTAGGTGTACATTTTGAGTTTAAGAGTGGGGCTCTTAGTGTAATTAATTTCCTTACCCATTGAAACCAAACCATCAGCTCTCTTGGCATTCCTTAATAAATACACTAACACATACCCTCTAATACCTAACACTACTAATGTCTGGTAACAGGCATTTTGTTACTTACACTAACCTGTACTATACTAACTTGTACCTCTCCCATTTTCCTGAAACCTTTCTTCCACCAGACACAGCTCACCCAAAATCATATACAGTAACTATGTATTTATCTCTCTGTCATAACCTTAAGCTCAGTAAGTTGCTTGTTGAGATGTTTTACTTTTGGCCCCTAAAGCACAACGGTGAGAATGATTCCAGGATCTGGGATGGGAAGCTGGATTAACCAATAGATTTAAAGACAAAGCGCACCTACCTACCTGTAGCTCACTGGGTTGACCACACACTTCTGCTCAGGGGACGCCTAAAAAGATGTTACAAATGTTTCAGTAACTATGTTAAAGATGATTATTTTTTAAGTTGTCCATCTTAATAGTTTAACAAATAATGGCTGACAAATGTTTGACCCCCTGTCCATTGTGTGGCCAACCAGTGCTTGGTTTGTAGCCTGCATAGACACATGTGTATTCTCTTATTAGATAAACCAAAGCAAATAGCAACCCTTACCTGCTTTACTACTACCTGAGTGGTGACTGGTATATGAACAACAACCCTGGATAAGGCCTAACAATTTGGCCATTGATTTCTTGCTCTTACAGTATGTTAGTATCTTCTCTCAGACTAACATGTGGTGCTTCTTTCAATGAAGTCTAACCATGCTGCGACCAACTTATCACCCATCACTTCTCCCTGCCCCTTGGTGAGATCAAACAGCATCTAGTAGGCCATGCAGTATTGTTTCTTTACTTCCTGAGTCGTCATGAGGATAGACATCCCTGTGTTCTTGATCGTGTGACACTTTACTTAACCTGCACTAGAGTGAGAAAGCACTAACTATTGGGGCATGAAACAGCTTCCCAGAAACTAACAAACTAACTAACCTACTAATTAACTAATTATCTAACAAACTAACTGAAATGACTAATTGTGTGCTGAGAGTTATCAGGTTTGGAGGTTTATGTTCAGCAAGCCATCCCCCTCTCTGGTGTGTGTGTGTGTGTGTGTGTGTGTGTGTGTGTGTGTGTGTGTGTGTGTGTGTGTGTGTGTGTGTGTGTGTGTGTGTGTGTGTGTGTGTGTGTGTGTGTGTGTGTGTGTGTGTGTGTACGTGTGTACGTGTGTACGTGTGCATGTAATGTATGCTGCAACTAGCTCTGACAGTCTTAGGTCAGAATTAGACGTTCATCCATGTTTCTCAAACATCACATTTCAAATTTCTTCCAAACTTCAAATTTTAGTGTTTAAGGCTAAGGTTAGGTATTAACTACGAATGGTTAAGGTTTGGAATAGGCTTAAAACAAAAATCTCAAAAACAACTTCATATTGAGGGATTTGAACATGCACATTTTGGGACACGAGGCAGATGCCATTTGCTATCTGACATCCCCACCTATAACCCCTTAGAAAAACTGAAACCTACTTGAATCTAACAGCGCTCACTGTTGCCCCTAGAGGCCAGTTTCCACATCATCTCTCGACGTCCTCAGACATGGAAGGACGTTGAATACTGACTTGTATCAAGGGTGATCTGGCTAGCAGACATGTGGTTATTAATACTAACCTGTACTGTGGATGATGTTAGCTGGGCTTGCAATTTCTAACGCATTAACATTAAATAATCTTTGCTTTGTGCACACAGTCTGAGACAGAATCTTCTCCCATTTTCCTGAAACCTTTCTTCCACCAGACACAGATCACCCAAAATCATATACAGTAACTATGTATTTATCTCTCTGTCATAACCTTAAGCTCAGTAAGTTGCTTGTTGAGATGTTTTACTTTTGGCCCCTAAAGCACAACGGTGAGAATGATTCCAGGATCTGGGATGGGAAGCTGGATTAACCAATATATTTAAAGACAATGTGCATCTACCTACCTGTAGCTCACTGGGTTGACCACACACTTCTGCTCAGGGGACGCCTAAAAACATGCTACAAATGTTTCAGTAACTATGTTAAAGATGATTATTTTTTTAAGTTGTCCATCTTAATAGTTTAACAAATAATGGCTGACAAATGTTTGACCCCTGTCCATTGTGTGGCCAACCAGTGCTTGGTTTGTAGCCTGCATAGACACATGTGTATTCTCTTATTAGATAAACCAAAGCAAATAGCAACCCTTATCTGCTTTACTACTAACTGAGTGGTGACTGGTACTAACAACCCCAGATGAGGCCTCAGAATTTGGCCATTGATTCTTTTCTCTTACGCAGGTTGACATTTATTGTCATGAGTCTTGTCCTGAAGGCAGAACTGACCGATTTCCCCTTAGATAGGCCAGCTGCAAAGTAAAAATTGTCTATATTGTAAAAATAAACGTTTTTGCTTTTTGGTCAATAGCACTAACAGTGTGGGTAAGGATAGGTTTAACATTAGGTTTAACATCAGATTTCATTACTTTGTGGTTGTGCTACCTAGTGACCACTCTGCAGAGTGAACTCCAGAACAACATTCATGACAAAAAACACTAACCTGATGCTCTTACTAACATACTGTATCTTCTCTCAGACTAACACGTGGTGCTTCTTTCAATGCTGTCTAACCATGCTGCGACCAACATATCACCCATCACTTCATCCTGCCCTTTGGTGAGATCAGCATCTAGTAGGCCATGCAGTATTGTTTCTTTACTTCCTGAGTCGTCATGAGGATAGACATCCCTGTGTTCTTGATCGTGTGACACTTTACTTAACCTGCACTAGAGTGAGAAAGCACTATAACTATTGGGGCATGAAACAGCTTCCCAGAAACTAACAAACTAACTAACCTACTAATTAACTAATTATCTAACAAACTAACTGAAATGACTAATGTTGTGCTGAGAGTTATCAGGTTTTGGTTCAGCAAGCCATCCCCCCCCTGTGTGTGTGTGTGTGTGTGTGTGTGTGTGTGTGTGTGTGTGTGTGTGTGTGTGTGTGTGTGTGTGTGTGTGTGTGTGTGTGTGTGTGTGTGTGTGTGTGTGTGTGTACGTGTTGCGTGTGTGTGTACATTGATTCTCAAACTGTGTGCATGATGCCGTCATTGTTTTTGTCTGAATGAGTGTTAAGGATTCAGCATGCTCCAGTTCGGCTGGCGCCTAGCCAAATTCGGCTAGGTGAAGTGAATGAGTGTGCTACATACTCCCTTAAAAGACCTTTGTTTGAAAATTTGAAAAAGCAGCAATAGTACTGTTTGTCAATTTGAGATGCCATAGCCAGTACACGCTTCCTTAAACTGGTCAGAATTAATCAAAGATAATTCAAGAAATCTGTCATTAATTTAGACTTTTTTGCAGAGGAGATCTTAGTCATGCAATAGTACATCTAAGATTTTTGGTGCAGTATTTCTCAATTAATAAATGTGCATGAAAACGAGTCGTCTATCATTAAATGACAACAAAGACTTTATTGAAGAATCCCCACGGTTGACCAATCACCGATGAATGGGGGTTAATTTAGTCTCAGAACTTCGGCTTGCCTCTAGAATGTTTTGGATGTGTCAGAACAGCCGAAAAAAGCCCACCGAAGTCCAAAACGAACAAAAACGTCACATAATGTCTTCATAATATATGCACAAACTCTTCCGAACTGTGTCGGCTGGGAAGCATGAGGACACCTTAAGTGTGTATGTTTTTCTATCAGTTTTTTTCTATGGAGTAACGTTATGCTATAGCAATGTTGTCTTCATCCACTATTTACACAAATGACTGATGATTGGCTGATGATAAAATTATTGTAGAGGCTGTTTTGTTAGACTTCAGTGCGGCTTTTGACATTATCGATCATAGTCTGCTCCTGGAAAAACGTATGTGTTATGGCTTTACATCCCCTGCTATATCGTGGATAAAGAGTTACCTGTCTAACAGAACACAGATGGTGTTTTAACGGAAGCCTCTCCAACATAATCCAGGTAGAATCAGGAATTTCCCAGGGCAGCCCGTTACTTTTTTCAATCTGTAGTAATGACATGCCACTGGCTCTACTCAATTGCGGATGACTCAACACTATACCCGTCAGCCACTACAGCGACTGAAATGACCGCAACACTTATAACAAAGAGCTGCAGTTCGTTTCAGAATGGGTGGCAAGGAATAAGATCGTCCTAAATATTTCTAAAACTAAAAGCATTGTATTTGGGACAAATCATTCACTAAACCCTAAACCTCAACTAAATCTTGTAATAAATAATGTGGAAATTGAGAAAGTACCTCAACTAAACTAAACTGCTTGGAGTAACCCTGGATTGTAAACTGTCATGGTCAAGACATATTGATAGAACAGAAGCTAAGACGGGGAAAAGTCTGTCTGTAACAAACAGCTCGGACACAGTTCGGACACCCATGCACAAGACATGCCACAAGAGGTCTCTTCAGAGTCCCCAAGTCCAGAACAGACTATGGGAGGTGCACATTATTACATATAGCCATGACTACATGGAACTCAACATCAATATCAAGTAACTGATGCAAGTAGTAAAATTTGATTTAAAAAACAGATAAAATACACCTTATGGAACAGCAGGGACTATGAAGCAACACAAACATAGGCACATACACTTAACATAGGCACACACACATATACACACACACACACAATAACATATGCACTATACACACACATAAACAGGGATTTTGTATTGTAGATATTTGGTAGTGGAGTAGGAGCCTGAGGGCACACAGTATGTTGAGAAATTTGTTGTGAATGTATTGTAATGTTTTTAAAATTGCACAACTGCATTAATTTAGCTGTTTGGCAGCAGCTAATGGGGATTTATAGTAAAAACAAATGCACATTTAGAACTGATTTAGCAAAAACTAAGACCACATTTATTATACAGACTCAACTTTCAAAAGTGGGTTCTATTCTTGGATAAAGACAAGCTTCTTACGGCTTGACAATCAAATTGTGTGATCAAACGATGAAGCAGTTTTGCTTTGGAGGACCTAGTGTCTTTCAGAGTAGCTTTAATCAAAAGCGTCACTAGTCAACACAGTGTCTAAGTGGTTTTGATCCTTGTCCTTTGTGTGGTGTCACTACAGAATTATTCACAAAATATGGCTGGGATGTTGAAAAACTGATAATAGCCTTACTATCTTTTATTTCATGTGCTGTATTGATAAAACATATTTACCAAGCCCTTTTCTCTGTTGAATAAACTATTTTAAAAAGTACTTTTTTGTCTTGCGTCTTCCCTCTACAGTATTTATTTTTTGAATGTTCCAAAAACATTCCCCTGAGCCTGGTGATTCTTGGACCGATTTTAAGTTCAATAATGATTTTTCTTGAAGTATATTATCACCCTGTGAGAACAGCTGGTTGCCACTTTACTGTGTTCTCTCTCTGTATTCCAGTGTGTGAAAATCCCCCATGGAGGCTCTCTCATATTGTCTTCAGGAGGCAGCATTCACACAGTCACAGCTAGCCAGCCACTCCTCCCCCGGGCTGCCTAGCCCACCCCAGCATGCCTCTGTGGAGTGATAGACAGGTGACTGGGGCTATGTATTTGCTCCCTGATTGCAGTAATCATAGCGTAGTGTGATTACTACCACAGCGTGTTTGACACATGCAGAGCCCTTAATATTCACAACGCTGAAAAGCGCCTGTGATTAACAACCCCCTTCAAACTGTGAGGAGCACTTCAACAACAATGTCCATTCAAGAAAGCATACTTTCAAGATGCCAGATTGTCACTTTAAAAAAAATAATATTTTATAATATTTTATATTTTATAATATTTGTAACTTTTTGTAATGGTCAAAATGTCCACAAGTTGACAGTAATCTACCCAGGAAATTAAATATTAAATTGTGTCTTTGTGAGACATCATCTGGTTGAATGACTTATAATATAAATAAATCAGGGTATATGTACAGTACCAGTCAAAAGTTTGGACACACCTACTCATTCAAGGGTTTTTATTTATTTGCACTATTTTCTACATTGTAGAATAATAGTGAAGACATCAAAACTATGAAATAACACATATGCAATCATGTAGTAACCAAAAAAAAGTGTTAAAACAAATCAAAATCTATTTTAGATTCTTCAAAGTAGCCACCCTTTGCCTTGATGACAGCTTAGCACACTCTTGGCATTCTCTCAACCAGCTTTCTTGAGGAATGCTTTTACAACAATCTTGAAGGAGCTCTCACATATGCTGAGCACTTGTTGGCTGGTTTTCCTTCACTATGCAGTCCAACTCATCCCAAATCATCTCAATTGAGTTGAAGTTGGGTGATTGTGGAGGCCAGGTCATCTGATGCAGCACTCCATCACTCTCCTTCTTGGTCAAATAGCCCTTACACAGTCTGGAGGTGTGTTTGCTCTTGTAGCCATGCTGGTTAAGGATGCCTTGAATTCTAAATAAATAATAGACAGTGTCAGTAGCAAAGCACTCCCACAGCATCACACCTCGTCCTCCATGCTTCATGGTGGGAACCACACATGCAGAGATCCGTTCACCTACTCTGCGTCTCATAAAGACGTGGCGGTTGAAATCAAAAATCTCAAATTTGGACTCATCAGACCAAAGGACAGATTTCCACCAGTCTAATGTCCATTGCTTGTGTTTCTTGGTCCCAGCAAGTCTCTTCTTCACATTGGTGTCTTTTTGTTCTGGTTTCTTTGCAGCAATTTGACCATGAAGGTCTGATTCACACAGTCTCCTCTGAACAGATGTTGAGATGTGTCTTTTACTTGAATTCTGTGAAGCATTTATTTGGGCAGCAATTTCTGAGGCTGGCAACTCCAATGAACTTATCCTCTGCAGTAGAGGTAACTCTGGGTCTTCCTTTCCTTTGGCGGTCCTCATGAGAGCCAGTTTCATCATAGTGCTTGATGGAACGACTGCACTTGAAGAAACTTTAAAAGTTCTTGAAATTTTCCCGGATTGACTGACCTTCATGTCTTAAAGTAATGATGGACTGTCGTTTCTCTTTGCATATTTGAGCTGTTCTTTCCATAATATGGACTTGGTCTTTTACCAAATAGGGCTATCTACCTTGTCACAACACAACTGATTGGCTCAAACGCATTAAGAAGGAAAGACATCGCACAAATTAACTTTAAACAAGGCACACCTGTTAATTGAAATGCATTCCATGTGACTACCTCATGAAGCTGGTTGAGAGAATGCCAAGATTGTGCAAAGCTGTCATCAAGGCAAAGGGTGACTACTTTGAAGAATATCAAATATATTTTGATTTGTTTGACACTTTTTTGGTTAATACATGATTCCATATGTGTTATTTCATAGTTTTTATGTTGTCACCATTATTATACAATGTGAAAAATAGTACAATTAAAGAAAAACCCTTGAATGAGTTGGTGTGTCCAAACTTTTGACTGGTATTGTATATAAGTACACTTCTTTAGAATAATAGTGTCCAAGGCATAGAGAATCATAGAGGACTCTTGGGTCCAAAAGCTGATTCTAGCATGGGCGCGACCATTGAGGACTTTCATTTTTGAAGTTGTCAACCGGGTGGGACTTCCTATGGGTTAAGGAAGGATCTCGTAATTGAATTCAGGTCATCAGAAGGGATCAGCCAATGAATTATACCCATGAGAAAACATTCCAGAACTGCAGGTGGCAGTAAATCATCAACCTTGGCTTCACACCTGTTCAAACAACACACTCCAGGTGGCAGTATGCACCCTTTAGTTTGTTTACCAACTCATAGAAGTAGTAGAATAAGAACTTTGACTGTGTCAAAATGGAGATGGTCTCAATGGCGCTGCCTGTGTGCACACAGGACGGATACAAAGAAGAGTGCTCTATCATGCTCTATGGTCCAAGGTCTCCCCCACCCTCCATGTCTTGTTATCATATTTTATTCTTAGTGTTTAACAGCAGGGGGCAGTAACGCCCCAGGTATGGCAGATGCGAATAAGCCTGGCATGCTTAGATCACACTCTCTTCTGGTCGTGATAGCTCAACTGCTTGGTCATAACCCACTGGGCACACACTGGTTGAATCAACATTGTTTCCATGTCATTTCAATGAAATTACATCGAACCAACGTGGAATAGACGTTGAATTGACGTCTGTGCCTAATGGGAAAGGTGTGATTGGACTTGGTGTGTCCCATTGCATCAGGTGTGTTAGCCAGGTTAGGTATTAGGTCAGAATAAGACCATGCTGTTCTCCTGGACTGATGTGCCCTCCCATCCCATCCATACACACATTCCAGGGCAAGGTCTGCAACACTCCTAATAAGGATGATTGTACTGTCATTTTATCTTGAACACAATTTCCATAGATGGCGCATAAAGTGATTATATAATATATTTTGATTGGGCAATACCATTTTGACCAAGCACTGCATGTACTTTGGGGATTTGTGCGAATTTATACACTATTATGACTTAAGAAAGCTATATTTTAATCCCATTTACATGAGTCATTTATTCCACTTTAAAAAGATGTGTTTATCCTGGGTTAAGTCAGCCACCTGGGATGTGAAGGACTAATATGATCTGAAATCACATGGCCTTAAATGGCTATACAAATCATAATAGCAGGGGATCTCACGGACAGACACACACACACTCCTTTTAAGGGAAAAGTGCCGGGTGTATTGTGGTCATTGTGAATCCCTCTGGCAGTGGTGCAATTGTACAGATGTAGGACCTTAATTTGATTACCCTGTTGTAGGACAACTTTCCTGCAATGCAGAATAATTAAAACAAAAAATGTATCAATACCTTCAAAAATGTCCAATAATTATAAGCAACATGATTATTTTTCTGCTGTCGCGATCTGGCTAAAATTAAGATCCAACATCTGTACATTGATCAGTACTCTCTGGGCTCTTGATTATAATAAGGCTTTTACATTTTCCTGGATCATGCTCTTACAGTAAGTGCTCCAAAGCTCTTTGGCTCAGTTTGAGCCAGTAAGCTGAAAATCACATACACTTTTCACCCTCATACAGATATGGTTAAAACAGTAGTCATACAGATCAATGTACAGATGTAGGATCTTAATTTGAAGCAGTGTGCTCTAATTAATGGGTTGATACATTTTTCACAAAGGAAATTAAAGTGGAAATAATTTTTCAACCTCAAATACACTACAAGTTTAAAAGTTATCCTGCGTCAGGGTGATCAACTTAAGGTCCAACATCTGTAGGTACTAGGGAACCTACACCCCACATCTGTGTCTCACGCAAGAGTTAGTCACAACAAGTCACTCACTAATTTCTTTCCACATCTCCCTCCCTCCCCCTCTCTCTCTCTGACACACCCACCCACATAGCCCTCATTATAGTAACTCATCAAAGAGCTGTAGCTAATTGCGACCATTTGCAAAAAAACATTTTCATTGATGTAGATTATTATAATTTGTTCATACTCTGACTTTTCTATGGTGATAATAGACATTGTGAGATGATTTATTGATTTCTGAAAAACAGTTCAGGAGTGCTCACAAAAACAGAGCTCCTGGAACACTTTTTCCTGCCATCATTGTTGCCATGGAGACCACCGTCTTTTACCTTTCTGTAAAAGACTGTGGGACTGAGAAACTCTCTCTCTAATGGTAAAGCTATCCAGCCACCATGTGTACAGTGGTAACCAATATCAATTTAACCACAGAAACTTCTGCACTACTTATTTGTACTTCATTTCTTTGCTTGGGGTAAATAGAGCTTTGGTACTTGCACACCATTTTAAACATTGACTGGGTTTATGGACACACCTGCCTCTCATTCTCCATTCTGATAATGTGACTGGAAAATGTGTGTGTGTGTGTGTGTGCATGCGTGTGTGTGTGTGTGAATTTCACGACACCCACAATAACATCTGCTAAATATGTGTATGTGACCAATAAACTGTGATTTTGATTTGATTTGATTAGAAAGAGGCAAGGTATTGTATTGCACATTGACACATATACAGACAGGCTTGAGTAGAAACACCAGTGTCCATCCTGGTAGAACTCTGTTCCCACATCCCCTCTCGCCGTCTCAGACAAAGGGGTTCTGCTCTCCATTTTAGCCCAATGTGATCCAGATGACGCGTGGTTTCCATAGGTAGGAGAGGTGGTGCCGGGGTCTTCACGGGTCACCTCTAATTCACCACAGAGCTCAGCACACAGAGTCAAAACACACAGGACCCCTTCACAGACCAGACCAGGAATGAATTTACACGCTACACCTTTATTCATTACCATATCATAGTGGCAACTCAGCTTACCAAATATAATTTTCGTTTGCAATACTGTTTGGAGTTTAATATGTAAGCACACAAATGCATATTCATCAGAGTTTCTTGTATTTTGTTTTGCACAGTAAACTTGACTTTTTAGGTATTCACTCTGATACCTGTCATTTTGCCAGGCCGTCATTGTAAAGAAGAATTCTTAATTGACCTGACCGGTAAAATGCAGATTCGATAAATAAAATAAATAAATATGCTGCATGGATTGGAGTCCTACATCAGTTATGCATATGAGTGGTGTCTGGAGGGAGACAGAGAGGAGAAAGACTAAAGAAGGAAAAGCATGTTGGCTAGAAATAATTATTAGCATTGTCCAAATGATCTCATCTTCAAGAATGTTTCAGATTTGACCAATTATTTTTCTTTCTCAGCTCCCTCCTTTTCTGCTTCTCTTCTCTCCTCTTCTCTTCCCGTAATGCTTGTGTGTGTGTTTGTGTGTGCGCGCGCGTGTGTGTGTGCACGTGCGTGCGTTTGTGTGTGTGTGTGTGTGTGTGTGTGTGTGTGTGTGTGTGTGTGTGTGTGTGTGTGTGTGTTTGAAGTGCAGGAGCTGTGCTCTGTAACCAGAGCCTCCATCACGGAGAGGCTGTCCACTGGAATGACAGCAGATCGCCTCAAACGTAATTTGTCTGTAAGCTGTTAAAGATGGCAAGGGAGGAGAGAGAAACTAAGCTTGGGAAATATTTATTTCCCCAAAGCTCTAATCATTGTGGCAGTGCCTGGCTCTATACAGTCTAAAATAGTAAATATGATCAAAGACAGTTCAAGGGCTGAATAGCGATCACTCTCCCTGTATCTGTGAGGCTGCACGTGCGAGGCTGTGTGCAGTTGTGCATGGGAGCTTGAAGGAATGTTTAAGGAATGCTTGTGATTTCGAATATCTATTAGCTTTATGTTTTTCTATACGCTGTATGTTTAACTATCAAACACATTGGTGAACATATCAGATAACCAGGAAACCTACAATACTCAGACTGTGTTTTTCGGTCTTTTCCATCCTAGAGGAGAGCAGAAGTACAGTTCACTGTGTGTCTGTATTTTTATTTGTGCGTCTCTCTGTACCTCAGGCAGTAGGCAAGGAGGGGGGGGGGGGGGGCTTAGTGAGTGCAAAGGGAGAGGCGAAAGGAGTGCAAAGCACAGGCAAATTATACAAAACCTGTACTGGCGCATTCTCAAAACCTAAATAGCAGCATTACTCAGTTCTCTAAAACAGTCAATAAACACACCATGTGCATGTTTGTGTTTCTGTGCCAAGGCTGTTTAACAAACATGTTTTACATTACAGGTTGTAACTCCCTTCTTAAATCCAGGAGTGCATTACATCTCAACAAGATTATGATGAAGCGTCTATGGTTTAATACACAGGGTTTAATACCATGGGCACAACGTTAATAGTAATGACCATGTTCCAGGGTTTTGATTGGTCACTCTGGGAGACTGGAAAATGTGCACACATAACCTATCACACTCTCAAATAAAACACATACCCTACCACAGAAACACTTCACATTTCAATTCTCTACACTCTTAGAGAAAAGGGTTCCAAAAGGGTTTTGTAGCTGTATCCATAGGAGAACCCTTTTTGGTTCCTATGTAGAACCATTTTTGGTTCTAGGTACAACTCTTTTGGGTTCCATGTAAGAACTCTCTGTGGAAGGGGCTCTACATGGAACTCAAAATGGTTTACCTGGAACCAAAAGGAGTTCTTCAACGGGTTCTCTATGGGGACAGTCGAAGAACCCTTTTTGGTTCTAGATAGCACCTGATTGAAAATGGTGGGATAAAAAAAAAAAGGATACAATTCCATTTAAATCTGAGAACTACATGTACAGATTAACCAGTAAAGTAACAACACATAACCAACAGACTTCAGGGCCGCTGACTTGTTTAAGATTCATGAAGGCTGAGACATTACCCCTCCTCTCCTTCCTCTCTCTGCATCTTCTCACAAGACGCAGTAACACACAAGCCTAGATATATCACCTCTGCTAAATTCATTTGGATGCTTTATGTTTGACACTGTGTATTTCTACAGCCAAGGGGTATTCACACGCACGCACACACACACACACACACACACACACACACACACACACACACACACACACACACACACACACACACACACACACACACACACACACACACACACACGCTTAGGAAGGAGAAATAGCATGTGCAGCCAAGAGCAATATATTCTGTGTTATATTATGAATAAAGGGAGAGAGAGAGAGCTATGTGTAATTGCAGACATGTCATTTGCAGTATTCTCATAATATCAAGTGTGATTATGCATGAATTCCAATCCCATGACATTGAGAAGCAAACGTCTTTTTAAATGTTTAACCGCAAGAGTACTCTTTTAACATCTCACCCATAGAATACAAATTCTCAACACAACAAAAGACCTGTTTTTCTTTAATTATTTTATAAATGTTCTTAATGCTAGGTAATCTCATATTCTTTCCTGTGTCAGAAATTCAGCCAAAGTAATCTGCAGTTTATTACGTTGCTAACGGATACATACTGAGCTCTGAGCCTCAGTGGGCAGTGGTCATATTATTTTGGGCATTAAGTCAAGAAGTATTAGGGAGGTTGAATGGGGGTGGGGGGAAATAATTGGGTCAGGGGTTGGAGGTTTTTTGGAAATACAATAAGGGCTTTTACACCAGGCCAAGAGTACAGGAATATGGTTCTATGTAAGGAGGTTCCTGTATGTGAGATGTGATGAGGGGAGAGAGAGAGAGAAAACATCTCTGCGACTTAAAAGATTAAAAAAGGGTGATCTCTCTGAGTCAGGCTGCCTGTGTGTGACAGTGAAGGGCAGGTGTGAATGTGTCAGTGTGTGTGTCTATATGAATAGATGGACAGTGCACTTTGCATGACTTTAATGTGTTTTATCTGCATCAGATTTGATTGAGAAAATGTGAATGTCTGAACCACTGATCATAGAACTAAGCTACCTATACTTCCTGGAACATTAAACTCCAGGCTGTATCACATCCGGCCGTGATTGGGAGTCCCATAGGGCTGTGCATAATTGGCCCAGCGTCGTCTGGGTTTGGTCGGGGTAGGCCGTCATTGTAAATAAGAATTTGTTCTTAACCCTCCTGTTGTGTTTGTTTCATGTTAAATAATTCTGTGTTCCCGGTCCAAAATGACCGCCCCATTATAGCTGATTATAAATCCATAATAATACATATATCACCTAATGTTGTGTTAGATCTTTTTATCAACTTAAAAGTTATTGTGAACAAGTTTTGAACTTCTATTTGCTATTCATGACCTGTAGGCCTCATTGACCTGAGCTCATACAACTCGTTTTTGAATTAAAAAAAAGCATAAAGTATGAATTATTTTGACTATAGCAAATACTCAGATGAAACATTTTGTGCTATTTATCACAGACTACTTCACTGTCAGTTTCCTGGCCTCTCTCCTCCTCACCAGTGTCATTTTTAAGATATGACCAAGAGCCTCAAATACAGTATATCGTTTGGCTATTGTGCTGCCACAGAATGAATTGTGAGCAAGGCCTCAAAAAAGCTTTATATACCAGAGCTGCGAGAAAAGTTCTATATATTATTGAAACAATGTTGCAATTGTTTGTGAGAATGCCAACAGGTGTGGTTCCCGTGGGGGGAAGATTCTATTAGGGAAAGGTTCCCGTGGGGGTTGACATGGAAGCCAAGAAGGGGAGTGAGGTGTGTGTGTGTGTGTGTGTGTGTGTGTGTGTGTGTGTGTGTGTGTGTGTGTGTGTGTGTGTGTGTGTGTGTGTGTGTGTGTGTGTGTGTGTGTGTGTGTGTGTGTGTGTGTGTGTGTGTGTGTGTGTATGTGCTCAAACACACATGCATGTGGGGTCTGGGAGAGGAAGTGTGTCTATCTGATGATTGGGCATGTGCCTGAACTCAATTTTATGCACTAATTGTAGTCTCACCCATTCATTTCTAATGACCGGTCATTTTTGACCTGGAACACCACAGGTGTACAAAAGTTAAATAAAACATCCAAAATGTAATGAAAATCATCAATTTGTATTTTGTGTGTTCAGATGCCCTGTGTGGACAAAGACATTTTTCAGAGAGAAAACTTGTCGGTCCAATTCGACCGGAACACAACAGGAGGGTTAACTGACTTGCCTAGTTAAATAAAGATTACATTAAAAAACAAATGAAAAAAAACTCCACTTGTGGCTAAAGATCCTGCTCCAGAGCCAACCCCTACAATTATTTTATTTCGCCTCATTTTTCTTTCATGTCCTTCCTACTTTCCTTCTCGCTCTCTCTCTCTCTCTCTCTCTCTCTCTCTCTCTCTCTCTCTCTCTCTCTCTCTCTCCCTCTCTCTCTCTCCCTCTCTCTCTCTCTCTCTCTCTCTCTCTCTCTCTCTCCCTCTATCTCTCTCTCTCTCTCTCTCTCTCTCTCCCTCTCTCTCTCTCTCTCTCTCTCTCTCTCTCTCTCTCTCTCGCTCTCTCTCTCTCTTTCTGTCTCTCTCGCTCTCTCTCTCCCCTCATATTCTCCATTTTACCATTTGACACAATCTGTCAAATGGTAAAATGGTTTTATTTTACATTGTCTAACGTCCCCCTCCTCCCCCTGTCTCATTTCTCCACACCCCAGTCCTTTTGTGATATTAAAATTGTGATATTAATTCAGAGTCACAGTGCTTTTTAAATGGTCGCCTTAACCCCCGCCTCCAGCCAACATAGAGACTAGATAAGCGGACAGGCAGAGAGGCCCTATCTATCAGGCACGGCGCTGAATGATGGACAGTAATTAAAAGTTAGCTAATAACCTCTTCACACCTGACATTTCAACAGGGAGGTCCTGGACACCATTATCTACATATAGATTAAAAGGCGTAATTGGCAGGGAGATAGGTTTAGGAGGATCGCGAAAGGAAGGGAAAGAAATCCCAGGCCTTCACCAAACCATTAAGCGGAATATCTGAGTGACACTCTGATTTTGCCCCTCTGCCTAATGCGACCGGAATTGAGCTGAACTAAAATGCTAAATGAATGTAGCCTATCTCACCGCGGTTATTACTGGGGCAAACACTGGCAATGGAAAATAGCTTTAATTTCATAATAATTGCTAGATGGACGTGACTCATTAGAGACACAGTGTTCCGAGTGGAAAGGGAAGGAGGGAGGACTCTAGAAAAACGATTCTATGATGCCGATGAGGTGTAGAAGTATGTATTGCGTCGCATCTTGGGAGTTGAGGACTAACCACATGACAAGAAGAAAGGTTGTTTGTTGCCAGGTGAGATGATAGGGAGAGGAGAGTCCAATGAAAGGATTGTCCAATGATATGTGCCTCCGTACCTTCATACTCCCATATGGCTGTGTGGAGGGAAACGGTTTCCTTGGAGACGGGTTCAAAAAAATAGAACGGGAGAAAGATATGCATTTTCCACATGGAAAAATAAAGTGTGGTGGTATAGTTATTTATAAGTTAATATGAAATTAATATCAGAGGCAGAAACACCTTATCTGGCTGTCAGTGTTTTATCTGTAGTTTCACACTAGAATGTACAGGTTCACATAATCATATGCTTCAACTGAGACTTGGTACTTTTGATGAAAAAGTCCCACTAGCATCCATAAAACCATGACTAATTCCAACAGCTCTGTGTGTGCAGATGAAGCTCACATTAAAGTAATCTTACACCGTGCATATTTGGCTCCTCTTAATTGTAAGTGCTAACACATTGCTCTTGGTATTCAGTCACGGGGCCTGTTCCAGCAAGGGGAGAGAAATAAACTCAGAACATTCTACAATATCTCCCAGCAGCATATTTACACTGATCTCTGTCACATGTCTGGAGCAAATGATTATTTTATATGTACTACTACAATATACTTTAGGCTGTTGTGGAGAACTGAAGTACTGCCTGTCATTGACTGTAAAGTGGCACTGCACATACATAAAGGTTGTTGGCATTGGTTTGAATAGATAAAATGCTTTAGGTGTTCATTAATGAAATGCTTAAGAACCTGTGACACATGGGGTCAAGAGCTATTATTCTCCAAAGCAGTCACAGTAACTGTAGACATTGGCTCCTCAAGATGTGATTTATCCAGGACCAGGTTGAAGTTGACACAGAGGCATTAGTTTGTTCCTGTCTTACCCCTGTCATTCGCTACTCACATGTAGTAGGTCTTGCATGCTCCTGGCTCCACCACTAGATGTCCCTGTTGCCCCAGTGTTAGGCAGTGACTGTTGTGGTGGTGATCTGTGTCGTGGTGACCTGTCTCCCCAGAGCCCTAGCTCATCCATCATGTCCAGAGGGGCTTGTCCCTCCAACACTCAAATCAGAATAACCCTCTCTCTATTTTACTATTTTTCCCTTCCTCTCTCTTCCACCCCGTTTCCTCTCTCCGATAAAGCGATCAATTTACTGTTCACACTGCAGGATTGGGGTTGTTAACAGGTGTAGGGTAATGGGATCTCTACTGGCAGCCAGGCACTGAGAGGGTTTTACTCCCTGGGCCCCCTCTTTCTCCACTCCACTCCAACCTACCTACCACCCTCCCTCCCACCACACACACACACACACACACACACACACACACACACACACATACACACACACACACACACACATACACACACACACACACACACACACACACACACACACACACACACACACACACACACACAACCGTTTGATGGATTACAACCACCGTTCATCTAAATTATGTCATTGGCAATAAGCAATCTGCTTAATCTGGCCTAAATGAAGAGCAGGGTTTGTTACTGTTGACCCTTCCTCAGCACACACTTCTCCTCCTGATTACTGTCAGGCCCTGTAGGAGTGACGGCTGGGCCCCCCACAGCCAGCCACACAGCCAGTCACACAGCCAACTATCCAAGTCAAAGGAAAGGAAGGGGTACTTCCGTGCTGTGAGTGCCAAGGCAGCAAGCTAAAACACCCAGCCTGGCTACCACTATTGACCTCTCTGTAGCTATGGGTGCGCCAATGGCATGGCGTATTCGACCTGTCTGACTTCAGCAGGTAAATGCGCTGGTGTTCCCTCACCCCTGCCATTTTGTTCCAGCCCTGCCATTTTGGCTCCTCTGTCCCTGAGGTCCCCCTTCCCTTTATGTTTAATTCCTTGTTCTCCTGGTGTCTCTTTCTCTCTCCAAAATCCTCCCAGCTGCAAGGCAGATGTTGAGACATTTTCATTCTTTCTTTCTTTTGGACTGTGTTCAGTCCAAGACCTCATAGTGCTGACCACACAGATTGCATCAGTAATGGTGGGCAGCAGCAGAAAACTGATCTCTATAATTGCCATAAGGAAAATCATAACATATATAATCAATCTGTAGGACACAAGCCAACAAATTAACTCACCAAATCTCACTTCTCCCAACATTTCTCATTATTTTACATTATTTCACAAAATAATGAAATGGTCCAATTTGTCATGCATAGTCTGTGTTACCCCAGTATATGTTCTTGGCAGAGCCGGTTTGCAAAAGGTGACCCCCCAGACAAAAAGGAAGGGGTCAAGAGTTTATCAACATGTGGAGCCAATTAATCTTAGTTTATGGCTTTGTCTTCATAGAGTGTAAACATTGAACAATCCTCTCCTGGACAGAGTTACTGGCAAAGGGCCGCCCACCCTCATACATTCCTCCTGATCCCTCCCTCCCTCCCTCCCTCCCTCCCTCCCTCTCTCTCTCTCTCTCTCTCTCTCTCTCTCTATTCAATTCAATTCAATTGAAAGGGCTTTATTGGCATGGGAAATAGATAAAATCAACAATAAAAAATAACAGTAAACATTACACTCACAAAAGTTCCAAAGGAATAGAGTCATTTCAAATGTCATATTATGGATATTTACACTGTTGTAACGATGTGCAAATAGTTAAAATAGAAAGGGAAAATATATAAACAAAAATATGGGTTGTATTTACAGTGGTGTTTGTGCTTCACTGGTTGCCCTTTACTTGTGGAAACAGGTCACACATCCTGCTGCTGTGATTGCACACTGTGGTATTTCATCCAATAGATATAGGAGTTTATCAACATTTGTGAGTCTGTGTAATCTGAGGGAAATATGTGTCTCTAATTTGCTCATACATTTGGTAGGAAGTTAGGAAGTGCATCTCAGTATCCACCTCATTTTGTGGGCAGTGTGCACATAGCCTGTCTTTCCTTGAGAGCCAAGTCTGCATACAGCAGCCTCTCTCAATAGCAAGGCTATGCTCACTGAGTCTGTACATAGTCAAAGTTTTCCTTCTGTCACAGTGTAATCTATGTTTAAGGCCAAATAGCATTCTAGTTTGCTCTGTTTTTTTGTTAATTACTTTACAAATTGGAAATAATTCTCTTTTTGTTTTCTTATGATTTGGTTGGGTCTAATTCTATTGCTGTCCTGGGACTCTTCAGGGTCTTTTTGTGTTTGTGAATAGAGCTCCAGGACCAGCTTGCTTAGACCTGCTTCCAGCACCGGCTTGCTTAGACCAGCTTCCAGGACCAGGGTCTCTTCTCTAGGTTAATCTCTCTGTAGGTGATGGCTTTGTTATGGAAGGTTTGGGAATCACTTCCTTTTAGTTGGTTGTAGAATTGAACGTCTCTTTTAGCAGGTATCGTCCTAATTCTGCTCCGCATTTATTGGTTGGTGTTCTACGTTGTACACTGAGGATATTTTTGCAGAATTCTGCATGTAGAGTCTCAATTTGGTGTTTGTCCCATTTTGTGAATTCTTGGTTGGTGAGCGGACCCCAGACCTCTCAACCATAAATGGCAATGGGTTCTATAACTGATTCAAGTATTTTTTGTCAGATCCAAATTGGTATGTCAAATTCCTTTTGATGGCCTTGTCTCTCAGATCGTTCACAGCTTTGTGGAAGTTACTTGTGACGCTGTTTAGGCCGAAGTATGTATCGTTTTTTGTGTGCTCTAGGGGAACAGTATCTAGATGGAATTTGTATTTGTGGTCCTGGCAACTGGACCTTTTTTGAACACCATTATTTTTTTTGTCTTACTGAGATATACTGACAGTGTCCAGGTCTGACAGAATCTGTGCAAAAGATTCTGTGTGTTTTTTTTGCCAATTTTAACTGCATACTTGTTGTTTGTTTTTCCCCCAACACCGCTTTCCATCAATTTGTATGGCAGACCCTCATGTTAAATTGAGTCAAAAGCTTGAGAAGACTTTGCCTTTGTTTTGGTTTGTTTGTTTGTAAATTAGGATGTGCAGGGTGAATACGTGGTCTGTTGTATGGTAATTTGGTAAAAAGCCAATTTGACATTTGCTTAGTACTTTGTTTTTACTGAGAAAATGTAAGAGTTTACTGTTAATGATAATCCCATGGTAGTTATTTGGATCAAATTTGTCTCCACTTTGTGGATTGGGGTGATCTGTCCTTGGTTCCAAATATTGGGGAAGATGCCAGAGCTGAGAATGATGTTAAAGAACTTAAGAATAGCCCATTTGAATTTGTGGTCTGTATATTTTATCATTTCATTTAGGATACCATCAACACCATAGGCCTTTTTGGATTGGAGGGTTTGTATTTTGTCCTGTAGATCATTCAATGTGATTGGAGAATCCAGTGCATTCTGGAAGTCTTTAATAGTTGATTCTAAGATTTGTATTTGATCATGTATATGTTTTTGCTGTTTGTTCTTTGTTATAGAGCCAAAAATATTGGATAAGTGGTTTATCAATACCTCTCAATTTTGGAAAGATAACTCTTTGTGTTGTTGTTTGTTTAGTGTTTTCCAATTTTCCCAGAAGTGGTTAGATTCTATGGATTCTTCAATTACATTAAGCTGATTTCTGATGTACTGTTCCTTTCTTCTCTGTAGAGTATTTCTGTATTGTTTTAGTGATTGGCGTAGGCTCAGGTTTTCTGTGTCTGTAGGTTTTCTTAGGTTGTCTGATTCACAAATTTTTTTTTTGATAGGGAAGCTGAGATGTCAAATATGCTTTTTAGGTTTCCTACTGCCAAGTTTACACCTTCACTATTACAGTGAAACATTATGTCCAGGAATTTGTCTAAATGGATTGAATTTGTTATTGCCTAATTGTTTTTTGGTAGGTTTCCACACTACTTTCCTTCCATTTATAGTATTTCTTAATATTATTCATTTCCTTTGGCTTTGATGCCTCATGATTGAGTATTGCTCTGTTCAAGTAGACTGTGATTTATCTGTGATCTGATTGGGGTGTCAGTGGGCTGACTGTGAACTCTCTGAGAGACTCTGGGATGAGGTCATGGATAAAGTAGTCTATAGTACTACTGCCAGGAGAAGAGCCATAGATGTATCTACCGTAGGAGTCCCTTCGAAGCCTACCATTGACTCTGTACATACCGAACGTGCGACAGAGCTGCAGGAGCTGTGACCCGTTAGGTTGGTTATGTTGCATTTGTTGTGTTTAGGAGAGCATATGGGGGAGGGAATGCTGCCCTCTCTCTCTCTCTCCCTCACTCCCTCCTGCTATCCCCCCAGTCCCAGGATACAGTAAGATTCATTGGCCAAATACCTAAAGCTGATTATTTTACCATTATCCTCATGTGGGTTAATTCATCATGTATGTCTTGCAAATGTGAGATATAGTATGTGACCAAACTGAAACACACCTTCTGATGTTGACTTGTTAACAGGAGGGAGGAGGGGAAAGGTCTCTGGAAAAGCTAGCGCTATAGTGAGGGACAGATAGAAAAAAGAAGACATCCTGAGGAAGGAGAAGAGCAGCTTTGATGCCCCTAAAGCACAGGTTCTACAAGTCTTTCCTACGTTCATTTTATAAACCTGGTTTATTATGCTAATTTTCCTACAGTACACTGCACCAAATACCTCCCTGTTTTCTCCCATGAACAATCCAGCAAAGGTTTTACAATATTGTATTATTGCAATATTAAATGTTTTGTCGCAGGGGTGCAAAAATGAACCATACTCTGTAAAGACAAGTAATCATATCAAATCCACCAGGATCATTGATTCTTTTTTTACTGGAGAGACGTGTGGGATTCTCACCCAAAACAAGAAGCTATAAATACAACTGTATTTATTAATAGACGTAATTATCAATGCTTGGTTTATTGTCGAAAAATCTCCAAGACACGTCCCCCAAGCGTTTACATGTATATTTTATACCCAAATGCCTGACAGTTATCTTGTTCAATCATAAAACATCCCACAGAAAGCCCTTTCACAACATTTGCATCATTCCTTTGATGTCTAGACATTATGTGCTTGTCTTTTTTTCTTCTAATCCTTCTATGCATAAAAAACCTTACTTCTGACGGTCTAGTATGTCATCTCCTAAGAGAGCAGTACTTGACTGAAGTCACTAGACAGTACAAAGCGTCTTCATTGGTCCATATTCATGAAGGTGTAGATATAAATAGGAATAAATCACCAGTAGGGAATGGAGGGGGGGGGGTGGGGGGGGGCTTGTGAAGAGGGGCATTTTTTCTGTCCCCACAAAATAATCCTAAAGATATAGAAGCTGTACAGTTTCCCTCTTCCGGGTTATAACTGGGGAATTGGTGGTTGGGGATGCATGTCAGAAGTGAAAACATAAACACACTTAAACTTGGAGAACAACAGAAAAATGTAAAGCAGAGAGAGAGAAGATAAAAAAAGAAAGAGAGAATGAGAGAGATTGTCTTTTTATTATGCATTCAGCAGTCTTGGTTCTCAGTCTTTCCGGCGATAGATAGTGTTGTGATGTCTGGAACTGATGAAGTATTTCTGGAACAGTTGAATAATTCGTCAATGTATGGCCTGTGCCTTCACAGTGTAGTCTCCTCTCCCAGCCTGGCGTCAGAACAATACGAAATATACTAAACGCAGTGGTGTGTATTCATGGATGCCAAGGGAAACCAGTTTTCACCAAAACATTTACAAAGAAAAAAACATACAATATCTTTTGTCTCTCTGTGTTTGATCATTTTCCTTCAATTCTCAAGAGGCTGAATGTATCTCACCAGAGAAAGCATTCCAGCGAGCAAAACAGTGCCCCTCTATCTGATGCTGTCTGGTCAAAAAGAGAATAACATTGTTGCCGCCCATAGCGTTGAATGCAAGGGAAGCCAGCGAGCATTTGGCCTCCCTTGATAAAAAGCGTATAAAATTATAGCCAATCTATCTAGCTAAAATGGTCTCTTTCCAAAATTAGCCATGGATGGAGATAGGGATTTGGACTTGACATTTTCACTTAATTCTCCATACTGGCCAATGATTGTGATGGAGATTCTGATCCAACCATAAATGCATACATTGTACCCTGGCCTGAGAGGATGGAAGTTCAATATGTAGCTAGATGTAGTAGTGTAATGTTAACTAGCTGGCTTATAGTTGCCCATGAAAGGAAGTTAGTCTAGTGAACAAGCATTTTAGCCAGGTAGCTTAGGACAACAAAAACCAAAAGTGTGTACTGCATGACAGAGTCATAGACTGTTTTGTTAACATGAAAGGGAGGAGGATGGCATTGCAAATGCATGCAAGTACGCGCACACACACGCACGCACGCACGCACGCACGCACGCACGCACGCACGCACGCACGCACGCACGCACACACACACACACACACACACACACACACACACACACACACACACACACACACACACACACACACACACACACACACACACACACACACACACACACACACACACACCCATACACAGCCAAATCATAAACTAAATTGTTTGTGGTATCTTTTACTTGTCATTCTATTAGACTAAGCAGAGGTGATTTGATGATGTTAAAATGTTGAAGTTGAAATGATGCTGGAATTGTGGAGGCAGCTCCTCCTGTTTTCTTTGTGACTTGTGGTAACTCTCTGACTCTAAATCAATAGCTGTTTAGTAGTCCGAAAATGATGGAAACATTACATGCAACATGCTTTGTGGACTGATGTTGCTCTCCGGTTTTGTGATGAAACAAAGTTGTGGAGTAATTTATTCTGCCAGTGTGTCTTTTCATTGTCTCGGCCTTAGGCCTATATATTACGGTGGCAAGGCACATGATCTAACTGTTGATAGAGCAAAAATAGACTCAATTATCACAACACATACAGTAGGTTGTTATATGGCTCTTGTTATGGCTTCCCCGGTGATTTTACTCACGCACCGCTACAGACTTCACATATTCCTGAACACTTCCAAGATGTATTATACCTAATAATGCAAGAGCTTGGGACTATAAGGTTCTATTTGCAAAAAGATAACTCTGAGGTAATTGGCTTTAAAGTCTCAGACCCTTGTTGGTTTGAATGGTGTCAGCAATTTTTACATTTTATTATTTCAAATTTAACAACATTAATTGGGGTATTTAAAGTACTATATAGGTAGAGAACATTGATCAGAACACGGCCATGTCAATAACTACATTTTGACAAAAATGCAGATAGAACATTGAACAGAACAGGGCTATGTCAATAACTTAATTAACCTGATAGTCCTAAGGTCTCGAATGGCCTAGAGAAACAAAAGTAGGGAGGTTGGCCCGACAGGATGGGTGAGGGTAATCTGCAACAGTCTAGCAATCCAGAGGTTGCATGTTGTAGTCTTGTCAGGGACAACTGTAGTGTTTTAGCAAACCTGCTACTTAAATTCACTTAACCTTTGTCGTTGGTTCCCCTAAACACCAACGTAAATTCTTCCCATAATTCTGATTCGTTGTTACTGTGCAACAAGCAAACTGGTCTCTAATAAAGGCGTACAATTACTATACGTCCTCCATTCATAATGTAACATATCATGCTAAATGGAGTCACAGATTTAAATACAGAATAATATGAATTGCCCTCAGACCACGTTGCCTTTCCAGACATATGGGAGGTTAGACCCCCACACTATAGAACCAAAGCCCACAGCTCGCAATCCACAGCCCGTAGGCCCTAACGGTTACCACTCTGGCAGAAATTGCACTCAGTGGACAAAACATTTTGGTTGGAAAATGATGGGCTATTGATTGTATCATGGGTTGGTTTGATTACAGTTGATTATATTACATTATAGATTACGTGTGTCATAGATTGTTTGTGGGTATGTGTGCTCTGTCATTACAGACCACTGCTCTCCATGCCGATACGTCTGCTCCAGTCGGATGGCATTGAACTTAGAGGTGACTACACAAAGGTCGTTAGCTGGAGCACACACTCCCGGAGGTTATGGAAGTGGTGTGTTTGTGTGTGTGTGCAGATGGGGTCCGCAGTCCGTCGCTGAGCTTGGGTATTCCTCCACTGCCTCATTAGGACTGATTTACACCGCAGCAAGGTGAGTAGGTAGGCAGGAACCCCCCCCCCCCCACCACCACCACCACCACTCACACTGCCCTGCCTTTCTCCTTTATTCTCTCTGTCCCTTTCTCTCTCTCATTCTCCTCCCGTGCACAGACAATGGGCCCCTGGAGAATACCGGCTTGTGCTGAATTATTCAAATCAGCAGTGGCAGAAAGCCGGAGAGCGAAGGATAGAGGCAAGGAGAAAGAGGAGGGAGAGAGGGAAGGGAGAGGGAGGGAAGAGCAAGCAAGCAAAGGAAAGTCAGAAAGTGCAAGCAGAAAGAGAGAGAGAGAAAGAGAGAGAGAAAGAGAGAGAGAGAGAGAGAGAGAGAGAGAGAGAGAGAGAGAGAGAGAGAGAGAGAGAGAGAGAAACAGGCATTGGTGGTTTCTCTCTGCATGCAAATAGCATCCTGCTTTCTTTTCACCTTCCCTGATGTTACTTTCTCTCCTTCTTCCTCCCTCTCTTTCTCTCTCTGTGAGTCACCCCCTGCCCTTCACCACTTCATTAATACACATCTGTACCCCAGCTCTGTCCACCACTGTATGCCATACTCCCTGAGCTAGCAGTGAGGAGTCAGGAAGAGGGAGAGGAGAAAGGGGGTGGTGGTGGGTGCTCGACAGCCGCACGTGGTTGGCAGGAGGAGAATGCACCGGTAATTAGCCAGCTCCAGTACAGACAAAAACCCAAGTAGAAGAAGAAACTAAAAAAAATCTGCGCTATGAAAACAAGGCTCCTGCCAGGCTATGTTCCCTAGAGGGCAGACCTGGACATGATGGTGTGTTGCAGTGTGCTGTGGCGTGCTGGCCGGGAACAAAGGAAGGAGAGGAGTGCTAGAGATGAGACTATTGGTTGAGGAGTGGGCCTGTCATGCCAAATAGTGTCCCCTGCCAGAAAGCCCCCCCCGCGTCACAATGGGATTTAATGTGTTCTAGCTTCTGTTAGTAGGGCTGTTGCTAGAATTTACAAAATTCTGACCAGATTACGAAATGAACCAAAAGCATCCGTTGCTATGCTGGTTGCTTGGCTCTATTTTACCTTGTAGAGGTTGCGAAGGAAGGAGGATGTGGATAGTTCTAGTTCTATTTCACCGAATAAACTCTCGCTCAGTCTGCCTCAGAATTGCTCTCCAAGGACAGTGTTTTTGACAATGCCAACCTTCTGACTACCTGCTGCTTCAGAGGACCGAAAAGACTGGAAAGAGAACACTCTTTCTTTACCATATAGTTGTTTTTATATAAGTAAATGTTGTTATATATGAAGAAATCATTTAAGCTGATTTTAGATTGACATTGCTACTGTACTTATTTACCTCAGCCTGCCTAGTCAGCTTGCCAGCTACAGTATTATTTAGCTAACGTTAGCAAGCTAGCTAGCTACTGTAACTGTTATTGTAGCTTTCTGTTTGTATGTAGCTTGCACTTCAATGGCATCCCTCGAGGAGATTTTCTTTTATCTTTCCATCCAGGCGAAGCAATATGAGGTGGGAAGAGAGTGGAAGACAGACAGAGAGAGAGATGGAGATGGAGAAAAACATTAGTGTAAATGTACTTAGACTTATTTCAACAACTCTTTTCTCCCAAATTGTTATGCATGTCCCTCACACAACCCAACCCGGCCACACAGGAGGGTGATTTTTTTGCTAAGGAGGAGAAGGAGGCCATTGCTTGATTTTTTTTTTAACCCCTTATTCTCCCCAAATTCATGGTATCCAATTGGTAGTTACAGTCTTGTCTCATCACTGCAACTCCCATACGGACTCGGGAGAGGCGAAAGTTGAGAGCTGTGCATCCTCTGAAACACAACCCAACCAAGCCACACTGCATTTTGACACAATGCCCACTTAACCTGGAAGCCAGACACACTATTGCGTCAGAGGAAACACCATACTACTGGCAACCATGTCAGCGTGCACTGCGCCAGGCCCACCACAGGAGTCGTTAGTGCACGGTGGGACAAGAACATCCCTACCGGCCAAACCCTCTCCTAACCTGGACAACGCTGGGCCAATTGTGCACTGCCCCATGGGTCTCCCGGTCACTGCCGGCTGCGACAGAACCTGGACTCGAACCCAGAGTGGCACAGCTAGCACTGAGATGCAGTGCCTTAGACCATCGCGCCACTCAGGAGGCCCAACCTACGCTTCTTCTGACGGGGAATTGTCAAAAAGGTGAACAGCTGGGCAAGTCAGGAACCTTTTCTTTATCAATCACATTCTATTTTATCTGAAATTATTATGATCTCAATAAATGTCATATCAGAGAGCACACAATGTTTCAAGTTGTCACTTTTTGCTTGTCTAGCCTGCCAGAAGTTTAAGAGGGTGAAGACTGGCGCTGGAGTTGAAGCCCATCAAAGTTCTTTCACCATGGCACATGATCGGTAAATGTCCCAATAAAATGTTTGCCCTGATAAGTTGTTTTGTAATGGTTGCTTTATTTGACCACAGCAGAGTTCAATGTTATAGTGTATAGTGTGTATGAAAATATGCATACTGTATGACACAGATACGGGTAAGAATAAAGTAATCTTCTCTCTAAACCTTTAAATGTTAGGGGTGGACTTCATCAGACCCTTCATGAAATCCAGGAATGGCAACAGCTGGTGTCTGACGGCGACCAATCACTTCACCAAGTGGGTGGAGGCTATACCCCTTAAGGTTAGTAAAGGAAGAGTGTGTGCTTAAATCTAAAGTCCCTTCTGTAACCCATAAAAAGGGAGCTTGGAACCAAACATAGATTTTCGTTTTGTATAATACCCATCAAGGACGAGACTGGTGAGGCCACCTTCAAGGTGATGGTAGATATCTTCAACACCCACGGTTCTCCTGAGATCATCTTGAGTGACCGAGGTCATGAATGCTGGAACAAGGTACGGATGTTATGGGTTATATTCTGTCACCAATGGTTTGTTTTATTCATTTTTTACAATTTGCTATTGTTTTCCCATGGGACATAATCAGACATATTTCAATATCTTACATTATCAATAGATACTGCTCTCCTACCCCCTCCTCCAGGTTTGGTGAATGTACCAACCAGACCCTCAAGACTGCCATGGGCAAGTCCCTTAATTGGTACCAGGAAGGGTGGGAGAACAACCTGAAGGTAATTTTCTTTGCACCCAACAGCAGCATCCAGGCCTCCACATAGTACGGACGGGAGCCACAGTTGTTGACTGAGATAAACAATGCAATTGTATATACATATAGTAGTCTTTCAAATGTGTGATTGACTTAGTGTTGTTGTTTGTCTATTGCTATTTTTGTATAATCACTGATCACTGAAACCCTACTTGATGTGGTGGAAGTCGTCAAACCAGATCAGAATTCCTTTGAGGACCACCTTCAGGCACGACTGAGAAGGATGTGGAGGTTTTTCACCAGGTAAAAATGTCCGCTGTTAATTTCTTTTCTGACCCTCCAATAGATATTTGAAATTTGAAATATAATTGCATTTGTTCCTTTTGTCAATCCAGATGAGACTGAACATCGACAAGGCCCAGGAAAACTGAAGGAGAGCTACCGGAGCAGAATCAAGAAGGGGACCAAGTGCTACGAGATCCTGGCAAATGACTTAGTTTGGAAGAAGGACAAAAGGAAGGCGAGACCTGGGAAACCTCGCTGCTCTTTCGCTCCCAGCTGGGGTCACCATCTGTTAGTGAATATAAAAAATCTCAGATAATAACTATTTGTATTTGACACAAAATAACCTGAAGCTATTTTTAGTTTCCCTAACACTGATAGTTTACTCTTTGTCTTCCTCGGGTTACATCGGTGGAAGCCAACAATTTTCTACAGTTGGAGCAGTTGGACGGTGGACCACAAAAAGCACTGTCCCTCACTTCAGTGGAGCCCAATAGACAAAGTATGTTGAGCTTTGGTTGACATTTGAGAAAGCAAGAAATGGTAGTTATGCTGAGCTTTTAAAAATGTACCTCTTCAATTTACCTCTCCAAATGACTTTAGGACCATCGACTGTCCAAGCCCAAGAGGTATCCCTTGAGGTAAAGTGTTGAAAATACATATCTCCCATTTATAACACTGCACTAATCCATCAAATTTTCTCACAGTAAAATGTAATCTGTGTGTTTGGCTGTGACCATCTCTTTCTCCCAACCTGCTCCCTTTAACTCTGCTCCTGTTCTCCAGGACCTAGGGGTTCTGCCCAAAACCCAGACATGGATCCACCTGATGTCCTCCATTACTAACCACCCTCCAACTTTTCATAACATCATCTACAGCTCCTGTTGTTGTCATGTTGTCATCATCTGCTAATAAAGTTTTTTGCTCTATTATACTGGGAGATACACAGATTAACCAAAAACACTAGCACTGCAAACACTCAGAACAAAGAGAGCAGCAGTGCCTGAACTTTGCAGTCTCCCTCTTCAAGTCTCCCTCTTCAATCTATGATTGCCATGTGAGTGTACAAAAAAACGGTGAAAATAAATTAATGACAAACTGTACCAAAAATGATCAAAGTTTATGTATTAAAATCTTAAATATTGCCAGATTGGTTTTCACAGCTGTTTCACAAGGTGTTCATTATTGTATGGTATCCTTTGATGGTATTTATTTGCTCCACATTATTCATTGTTGTATCCTAGGACCTACAATAGATACATATATATATTCAACCACAAGGGTGTACTAATGAGATAAAACAAAAAATCATTTCAGTGTAGATAAGGGAAAGGCAGGTTAAAATTAAAACAGGACAGCCAGACGAGCCAGTGTATGAATCAAACGTATTTGCATATGAATGAGTTGGAAATTAGCTGACTTTGTGATCTGTAAGGTGAGTAACTTTAATGTGTCAAGCAGATCTTTGCCATTTCCAAAACGTAGCAATGCTTAAGACATGGATTTCATGTTGTAATGTTAACAAGGTACCCAAAAGTAGTTCAAATTAATGTTTTCATTTTATTACCTAAACAAAACTTGTTGCGGAAATCAGCCTAGTTTGCATAGCGATGATGAGCTATGATGATAAGCTCAATGCTTGTTAGATATGGTATAGCCTACATCTTTTACGCACTATCAAGAGTAAAGGTTCATTGAGTTCAAATGCTACATCAACATTTGAAATGTAAGGAGACCTCTGGAATCCAAAACAAATAGATGATGTAGCCTGAGATCAGCTAATGATGTCTCCCGAGTAGATCAGAGAAGGTTACAGTGTGATTGTCCACCGTGGTTTGATATGAAACAGGTAATTGATCTACTGGCAGAGTGAAGGTCCATGAACTTAAGTCTAATGGAGAGACTCCCTCCTGTCCCAACTAATTAACTCTCCCCCGCTTGAGTTTTACTGCCCCGGTTTGAATAAGGACGGAGAACATTTGTGTGTGTGTGTGTGTGTGTGTGTGAGTGTGTGTGTGTGTGTGTGTGTGTGTGGGGGGGGGGGGGGGGGGGGGGGTTTGTGCATTTCAGTATGTGTACTGTATATGTGTTTGTGCATGTGTGTATGTATACATGTCTGCATGTATGTGTGTGTGTGTGTGCTGAGCCAAGATTTGATGTGTGAGCCCAGTGCTAGCCTCATTAGTGAGAAGGCTTGGTTCATTAATTGATGTGAGTGAGGAATTTGGGTCCAGGCCAGGTCTCTTAATTCCACATCAGGAATTATCCACCATCAACACAGCCTTTTGATTGTTTTTACTGTTTCCTGTAAAACCAGAGAGCATCTCATTCTCCATGTAGTCAAAGACAAAAGGACAGCTCAGTGTGAGGCTCTCTGCATTGGGTACTATTCCTGATGGATAAATGTCAGTGCTGGTCAGTGAAGCCATTTTCTCCTTCTGTTCCTCCTCCACCTGAGCAGGGTGGAATAACCTCAGTACAATCTCTTCCATTGGGGTTATACACACACACACACACACACACACACACACACACACACACACACACACACACACACACACACACACACACACACACACACACACACACACACACACACACACACACACACACACACACACACAGAGCAGAGACTATTGATAACAAGCTGCTCTTGTGAGTCAAGCAGAACCCACACGGGAATTGTTTTTCATAAAATGATGTAAAGCCTTAAAATGTATTCCAGAGATGGATGTACATCAGTGGGGGCTCCTCAGAGGAGGAAGGGGAGGACCATCCTCCTCAGTGAATTTCATAAAAATAAAAATAGTGAAACATTAGAAAGGTTATTCTTTTTAGATAAAACTATACTAAATATTTTCACGTCACCAAATAATTGAATAAAATACATTGTTTTGCAGTAGCCTCAACAGCATTATGTAAGGTAGTCATGGTGTAGCCAGAGGACAGCTCAGCCTGGTCTCATAGACTAGATGTAACATAGTAAATGTAAATCCGGGAAACCAAATTAGTATGATATTTTATGTTTGGTATGGTTACATAAGACAGATGGTTACTTAAGGCAAAACCTAAATTATGGTGGTTGTTCGGGGTAGATGGGTGGGAGTATAATTCAAACGTCTAGCAACCCAAAGGTTCTGAGTTCAAATCTCCTCAAGGGCAACTTTTCAACTACTTATTCCTTTTTAGCTATTTTTCAACTACTTAGCATGTTAGCTAACCCTTCCCCTAACCCTTTAACCTAACTTTTAAATGCAACCTTAACCCTGACGCCTAACCCTAACCTTAAGTCTGACCCCTAACCCTAACCCATAACCCCTAGCCTAGCTAACGTTTACCAGCTAGCTAACGTTTGCCACCTAGCTAGAATTCATAACATTATACGTTTTTCAAATTCGTGACATTTGCCCTTTTCGCAAATACGTAACATTTATTATGAATTGTAATTTGTAACATATCTTATGAAATGGGTGATGGAAATCCACAAATGAATACATACCATACGAAACATAACATATCATATCATACAGAATAATATGAAATGCTCTAAGACCAGGTTGTACAGCTAGCTTCCGTCCTCCTCTGGGTACATTAACTTCAATACAAAACCTAGGAGGCTCATGGTTCTCACGCCCTTCCATAGACTTACACAGTAATTATGAGAAAAATAATTATACAGCAAGCTAAATTATCTTGCTGTTTTTATATGGTTGCTATGAAAGTGAACTGTGTTTGTGTGCGATCAGGGGTGTATTCATTCCTCACAAAAATACGGCCATGCTCATAAAAAATATAAATAAAGTAACTTTTGATTTAGTCCACCAACTTCAAACAGTTGAAAAAACAAACAGTTTTGTTATTGAAAATATATTTCACAGCGATTTAGATGGTACAATGACTCTACAATATTACATTACATTTAAATTGACATTTTAGTCATGCTCTTATCCAGAGCGACTACAGTTAGTACATTCATCTGTAGATAGCTAGGTGGGACAACCAGGGTTTGAGCATAGCCTGAAGGTAAGGGGGCGTGGGGCAGTTCCTCTTGCTGTTCCGTAGGTAAGCACCATTGTCTTGTAGTGGATGCATGCTTCAACTGGAAGCCAGTGGAATGTGCAGAGACTTGGGAAGGTTGAAAATCAGTGCTTGTTTTCTCACATAACCTGAAATTGAGCGAACAGTGTAGAATTTTTGCAACAAGAAAATGACAGAGCGATTTTCACTAGAAAACACAGCCACAAAGTAGAACAACTTTCTCAGTTTGACAACAGATGCTGCTCCGGTAAGAGAAATCAATAAGTGAATTTCACAGCCAATCATAACACTGGCGGGTAAGTAATATTGTGAAACACCATCATTTCACTATTAGCGAAATAACAATGCAAAAATGTAAATACTTTTTTAAAAATAATGTTTTTGGCCAATTTGTTATATTTCACATGTACCCTAAAAAATGTATCTAAGAATATATTTGAAATGTATTTTTTCCATATGGGAAAACAGAATGACAATGAGACAGTTCAGGCCAGGGGAAGGGGAAAAGAGGAAAAAAAGAGGAATGTATTGATGTGTATAGTATGTTCGAACTACAGACAAAACACACTACAACGGTCCAACCACCCCACTGCACTCCACTTAAAACAGTCCTACCACACTGTATCACTGATGCATTGTGGTCTACTATGGCTGCATGGGCTGAGGATCGATCCAGTCGCTGTGCCTGAGAGAGGCAGGCCAGTCCAGCCAGGCAGAGCCCCGGGAGAGCCTGGACACAGGCTGGCTTTGTTTGACACGCTCCACTCTCCATGCTCCCAGCAGCACAGCAGCCAGCCTGCCCGGCTTTCTCAGTATCCCCAGGCTCTGTCTGGAGTGTCAGCCCAACTGGGCCTACCGGGAGCTAGGTTTGGCAGTGCCGGCCACGGGGCTCAGATGGACTGCTGATGGGTCCTTCTGCCCAGCAGCCCCACGAGGCCAGGGCAGGCAGAGACAGGTGTGTTTACGTTCCGCCTGTTGCCCCTCCAGGGGCCAGGCAAGTTTCCCATTGCATGGGTTTTGGGAGGAGGCAGAGAGAGACAAAGAGAGAAGAAGAGGAAGGAGAAAGAGATAGAGGTATTGTTAGGTATTGAAATGCAAAGATGTTGGCTGTGTCCGAATACCCATACTTGCGTTGTAAATAGTAGGCATTTTATGTATGCAAAAATATAAAGTTATATAGTATGTGAAATGTTGAAAATCTAGTATGCTTTAAATACCAGTATATTGTACTAATTTCGGCTTTGCTATTTGCTACACACTTTTGACGAAGAGAATCGTCTTTCCACACGCAAGTGTTTCGGACAAGAGCTGATAATCAGCTGATTATGAGATAAGAGGATGCGCTGTACCCAAATTAACAAATGTCGGGAATCAACGCAATTGCACATTAGATGATGCAATCTCAGGATGGGTGAGCCCAGTATGTTGATATTTGTTGTTTACTGCATTTTACTAAACTGCATTTTATTAATACGTTCAAAATAGCATGTAGTACGAATAAGTAGTTAGTAGACAGATTTCGGACAATGCCATGGCTTCGTTACACACACAGACAAGGGCCCTATTCAATCTGTAAAGCTGAAGCATTTTTAAAGGTAATTTCCGATTGAGCTGACATATGCAGCGTTTATAATGAATGCAGTCTCTGCTAAAGCGGAAACATTGCCTTTAAATTTCAATCACGTTGTAAAGCTGAACTTCCACGATGCGGAATGAGTAGAGCCCAAAGTAAGCTACAGTCTATACCCAGACACAGTGCAGGTAAGCACTGGGGAACAAGTGTGGGAGTGGCACACTGCACACAAGACTACACTTCAATAACACTACACTTCAATAAGACTCAGCACACTACCAGAACACTGACTAAAGCAAGTGGCAAAAAAAAACACACATCCTGAAAATCTGTTTTTCTACATGTTCCCAGAGCAGTAAGAGTAATTAAAAGGACACTCATAGTCAAAACTCTTTGAGAACATTATTACCCAATGTTACAGGAATAGTACCCAATGTTGCAAGAATAGTACCTAATGTTACATGACTAGTTCCCAATGTTACAGGAATACTGGATTAGTACCCAATGTTATAGGAATAGTACCCAATGTGACAGGAATAGTACCCAATGTTACATGACTAGTTCCCAATGTTACAGGAATACTGGATTAGTACCCAATGTTATAGGAATAGTACCCAATGTGATAGGAATAGTACCCAATATTACAGGAA
Source organism: Oncorhynchus clarkii lewisi (assembly GCF_045791955.1). Classification (NCBI taxonomy): domain Eukaryota; kingdom Metazoa; phylum Chordata; class Actinopteri; order Salmoniformes; family Salmonidae; genus Oncorhynchus; species Oncorhynchus clarkii. The sequence continues at coordinate 18,652,568 of NC_092176.1, forward strand.
TAGTACCCAATGTTACAGGAATACTGGATTAGTACCCAATGTTACAAGAATAGTACCTAATGTTACAGGAATAGTACCCAATGTTACAGGAATAGTACCTAATGTTACAGGAATAGTACCCAATGTTACAGGAATAGTACCTAATGTTACAGGAATAGTACCTAATGTTACAGGAATAGTACCCAATGTTACAGGAATAGTACCTAATGTTACAAGTATAGTACCTAATGTTACAGGAATAGTACCAAATGTTACAGGAATAGTACCCAATGTTACAGGAATAGTACCCAGTGTTAGAGGAATAGTACCTAATGTTACAGGAATAGTACCAAATGTTACAGGAATAGTACCCAACGTTACAGGAATAGTACCAAATGTTACAGGAATAGTACCCAATGTTACAGGAATAGTACCTAATGTTACAGGAATAGTACCTAATGTTACAGGAATAGTACCAAATGTTACAGGACTAGTACCCAATGTTACAGTAATAGTACCTAATGTTACAGGAATAGTAACTAATGTTACAGGAATAGTAACTAATGTTACAGGAATAGTACCTAATGTTACAGGAATAGTACCTAATGTTACAGGAATAGTACCTAATGTTACAGGAATAGTACCAAATGGTACAGGAATAGTACCCAATGTTACAGGACTAGTTCCCAATGTTACAGGAATACTGAACTTGTACATAATTGTCACGTTCTGACCTTAGTTCTTTTGTTTTGTCTTTGTTTTAGTATGGTTAGGGGGTGAGTCGGGTGGGTAGTATATGTTATTTTTTCTATGATTTGGTATTTCTGTGTTTGGCCTGGTATGGTTCTCAATCAGAGGCAGCTGTCAATCGTTGTCCCTGATTGAGAACTTAGGCAGCCTGTTTTCACCCTTGATTTGTGGGTGATTCTTTTCTGTTTAGTGTGTTTTGCACCTGATGGAGCTGTTTCGGTTGTGCTTTTTTGTTTCTTTGTTTGATAGTGTTCAGTTTAAATAAATTACATGAACAAGTCCCACTCTGCGCTTCGGTAACATTACACTAATGTTGCAGGAATAGTACCTAATGTTACAGGAATAGTACCCAATGTTACAGGAATACTGGAATAGTACCTCATGTTACAGGAATAGTACCCAATGTTACATGACTAGTTCCCAATGTTACAGGAATACTGGACTAGTACCTAAAGTTACAGGAATAGTACCCAATGTGACAGGAATAGTACCCAATGTTACAGGACTAGTTCCCAATGTTACAGGAATACTGGATTAGTCCCCAATGTTATAGGAATAGTACCCAATGTTACAGGAATAGTACCCAATGTGATAGGAATAGTACCCAATGTTACAGGAATAGTACCCAATGTTACAGGAATAGTACCCAATGTTACAGGAATACTGGACTAGTACCTAATGTTACAGGAATAGTACCCAATGTTACAGGAATACTGGACTAGTACCTAATGTTACAGGAATAGTACCCGATGTTACAGGAATAGTATCCAATGTGACAGGAATAGTACCTAATGTTACAGGAATACTGGACTAGTACCTAATGTTAAGGGAAGAGTACCCAATATTACAGGAATAGTACCCAATGTTACAGGAATACTGGACTAGTACCTAATGTTACAGGAATAGTATCCAATGTGACAGGAATAGTACCCAATGTTACAGGAATAGTACCCAATGTTACAGGAATACTGGACTAGTACCTAATGTTACAGGAATAGTACCCAATGTTACAGGAATACTGGACTAGTACCTAATGTTACAGGAATAGTACCCAATGTTACAGGAATACTGGACTAGTACCTAATGTTACAGGAATAGTACCCAATGTTACAGGAATAGTATCCAATGTGACAAGAATAGTACCTAATGTTACAGGAATACTGGACTAGTACCTAATGTTACAGGAATAGTACCCAATGTTACAGGAATACTGGACTAGTACCTAATGTTACAAGAATAGTACCCAATGTTACAGGACTACAGAACTAGTACCTAATGTTACAGGAATAGTACCCAATGTTACAGGAATAGTACTCAATGTTACAGGAATAGTACCCAATGTTACAGGAATGCTGGGCTAGTACCTAATGTTACAGGAATAATACCCAATGTTACAGGAATAGTACCCAATGTTACAGGAATACTGGACTAGTACCTAATTTTACAGGAAGAGTACCCAATGTTACAGGAATAGTACCCAATGTTACAGGAATACTGGACTAGTACCTCATGTTACAGGAATAATACCCAATGTTACAGGAATAGTACCCAATGTTACAGGAATACTGGACTAGTACCTAATGTTACAGGAATAGTACCCAATGTTACAGGAATACTGGACTAGTACCTCATGTTACAGGAATAATACCCAATGTTACAGGAATAGTACCCAATGTTACAGGAATACTGGACTAGTACCTAATGTTACAGGAATAGTACCCAATGGTACAGGTATAGTGCCCAATGTGACATGAATAGTACCTAATGTTACAGGAATAGTACCCAATGTTACAGGAATACTGGACTAGTAGGTAATGTTACAGGAATAGTACCCAATGTTACATGACTAGTTCCCAATGTTACAGGAATACTGGATTAGTACCTAATGTTGCAGGAATAGTACCCAATGTGACAGGAATAGTACCCAATGTTACAGGACTAGTTCCCAATGTTACAGGAATACTGGATTAGTACCTAATGTTACAGGAATAGTACCCAATGTTACAGGAATACTGGACTAGTACCTCATGTTACAGGAATAATACCCAATGTTACAGGAATAGTACCCAATGTTACAGGAATACTGGATTAGTACCCAATGTTACAGGAATAGTACCCAATGTGATAGGAATAGTACCCAATATTACAGGAATAGTACCCAATGTTACAGGAATACTGGAATAGTACCTAATGTTACAGGAATAGTACCCAATGTTACATGACTAGTTCCCAATGTTACAGGAATACTGGATTAGTACCTAATGTTACAGGAATAGTACCCAATGTTACAGGAATACTGGACTAGTACCTCATGTTACAGGAATAATACCCAATGTTACAGGAATAGTACCCAATGTTACAGGAATACTGGACTAGTACCTAATGTTACAGGAATAGTACCCAATGTTACAGGAATACTGGACTAGTACCTCATGTTACAGGAATAATACCCAATGTTACAGGAATAGTACCCAATGTTACAGGAATACTGGACTAGTACCTAATGTTACAGGAATAGTACCCAATGGTACAGGTATAGTGCCCAATGTGACATGAATAGTACCTAATGTTACAGGAATAGTACCCAATGTTACAGGAATACTGGACTAGTAGGTAATGTTACAGGAATAGTACCCAATGTTACATGACTAGTTCCCAATGTTACAGGAATACTGGATTAGTACCTAATGTTGCAGGAATAGTACCCAATGTGACAGGAATAGTACCCAATGTTACAGGACTAGTTCCCAATGTTACAGGAATACTGGATTAGTACCTAATGTTACAGGAATAGTACCCAATGTTACAGGAATACTGGACTAGTACCTCATGTTACAGGAATAATACCCAATGTTACAGGAATAGTACCCAATGTTACAGGAATACTGGATTAGTACCCAATGTTACAGGAATAGTACCCAATGTGATAGGAATAGTACCCAATATTACAGGAATAGTACCCAATGTTACAGGAATACTGGAATAGTACCTAATGTTACAGGAATAGTACCCAATGTTACATGACTAGTTCCCAATGTTACAGGAATACTGGACTAGTACCTAATGTTACAGGAATAGTACCCAATGTGACAGGAATAGTACCCAATGTTACAGGACTAGTTCCCAATGTTACAGGAATACTGGATTAGTCCCCAATGTTATAGGAATAGTACCCAATGTTACAGGAATAGTACCCAATGTGATAGGAATAGTACCCAATATTACAGGAATAGTACCCAACGTTACAGGAATACTGGACTAGTACCTAATGTTACAGGAATAGTATCCAATGTGACAGGAATAGTACCTAATGTTACAGGAATAGTATCCAATGTTACAGGAATACTGGACTAGTACCTAATGTTACAGGAATAGTACCCAATGTTACAGGAATACTGGACTAGTAGGTAATGTTACAGGAATAGTACCCAATGTTACATGACTAGTTCCCAATGTTACAGGAATACTGGATTAGTACCTAATGTTATAGGAATAGTACCCAATGTGACAGGAATAGTACCCAATGTTTCAGGACAAGTTCCCAATGTTACAGGAATACTGGATTAGTACCTAATGTTATAGGAATAGTACTCAATGTTACAGGAATAATACCTAATGTTACAGGAATAGTTCCCAGTGTTACAGGAATTCTGGTATAGTACCCAATGTTACAGGACTAGTTCCTAATGTTACAGGAATACTGAACTAGTACCTAATGTTACAGGAATAGTTCCCAATGTGACAGGAATTGTACCTAATGTTACAGGAATAGTACCAAATGTTACAGGAATAGTACCTAATGTTACAGGAATAGTACCCAATGTCACAGGAATAATACCCAATGTTACAGGAATAGTTTCCAATGTTACAGGACTAGTACACAATGTTAGATGAATAGTACTCAGTATTACAGGAATAGTACCCAATGTTGCAGGTTTATTACCCAATCTTACAGGAATAGTACCTAATGTTTAAGGAAAATTACCCAATGTTCTTGGAACGTCCTCTATATGCTGGGTTGTGAGCCAGGAGTTTGGTTGTTTGGCTCGGTGGGCTGCAGGGCTCGGGGTAATCAGGGTTTGGGGAGTTTAATCAGACCAATTAAGTCCTAATTACAATGTAAACACATTTTGCTGCCAAAACCAGGGGCCCCCAGAGTGAGTTCTCTGCACCAGGGCAGGCAATGCAGCTCAGCGTCCAGCCTCCAGCTGCAGAACAACATGGCCTATACACACACAGCCATATGACACAGCACAACCACACAGACCTACTCTGTACAGTGACAGGACCACACTCAGTCACTTAGCTAGAAACACTGACTTACTGGACTGTACATGCACTCACTCATATACACACAGCACTGACATGCATACCCGGACGATTACCTCTCAAGTCTAAATATGTGAAGGACATCTATTGTAGCCCATTGGTGAAGGGACAAATACAGTATAAGGGAATATAATAGAGATCCAGACAGGATGGTTTCAGCCGCCTCCTCTCCCCAGCCCCTGGTGCTGTGAGATGGGAGAGATAGTGTGTCTGAGTCCTCTGGAGAGGGAGCAGAGAGGTGATGAGATGTCACTATGCTGTCAGCTCCGTGGATCGTCGGTTACACAGGGGCGGAATGGGAAAAGCTGTGCTATGTCTCAGGTCAAAGTGTCACTACGATCTGTTGTTCCTTCAGAGGAAGAATAAAGACATCCACCTCGTTCCTTTTCTATTGCTCCCTCTGACCTCCCCCCTCTGTCTCTGACCTCCCATCTCTCTGTCTCTCTCTCTCTGTCTCTCTGTCTCTCTCTTTCTCTCTCTGTCTCTCTCTTTCTCTCTCTTTCTCTCTCTCTCTCTCTCTCTCTCACACACACACACACACACACACACACACACACACACACACACACACACACACACACACACACACACACACACACACACACACACACACACACACACACACACAGTTAATCCTAAATGATGGTCCCATGATTCTCTTTAGCAGTGAGTGATCTGTTCCACCATCATTGTTGTCTGTAATGTATCCCATGACTCCTCTTGGCAGCCAGCTCTTCTCTGACGCTCTCTCATTGGGGTGTGGCCTGGCAGGTTCAGCCCCTCATGGCCCTGGCCCTTCATCCTGGGCTTTGGCTGCCCTCTCGAGCTCAGTCAGCCCACCGCCAGTGCCACATAACCAGCCTAATTGTCATGCCACTTCCCATTACCCATGTCATCCCTCACTCCACACTCCCTTGCACATGTGCTAGTGCCCAGCCAGCTGCTCCCCAGGTGGGGTTAGGTGGGGGCAGGTGATGACAGGGCAAGGTGTTGCCGTCCACAGTCCCTAAAGAATCTCAGAATGATATGATCACTATGTCTATCTGTAATGGGAGGCATACATAGGAATGCTCCTCTATTGTTTTTCTGTATGTGAAGGTGCTATATTGTGAGGTGACTGACGACCAGTGTTAGGACAAAACCGGTGAGAGACCTTTAAGGAAAGATAAGATTTAACCAACTTAATATTTTCAATAAAAATCTTTTAATGGTAGTTTATAGGCACAGCATGCCTCTAACGTCCAGTCTCTCAACGGAAGCAATATCTCTGAAACTAAAGCTGAGTAAATTAAGAATACATTTGAACAGCTTGATAAGGGACAGCTTTGGTTCTGTCTCATTTCTTTGGTAAATGTAATCCTCAGCCCACACAGATTCCACTCTTCTGGCTCTCTCCTCCTCCCCTCGCTGTGGCTGTATGTATTTCTAGATTTTTCCATTCACAAAGTACTGTAGCTGTGCTTGACAACACCCACACCGCCAACTGTACAAAGCTAAAACTATATTCAGTAAATGGACCAGGGAGCGGCGACCATGGTTGACTGGTCGTGTAGTTGAAACTGAGACGTTGTCCATGGGTGAGCGAGGGACGGGCTAGAGGTCTGGGAGAATGAGAGCCTTTCACAGCCGCCATGACCTCACTTCCTGTTAGGGCGGCTCTGAGACGTTACCTCATGTCTTGCTGTAGGTTGACATAGAAGTGGGGCCAGGGAGGAACAATATGTTTTTGGTCTACATTGGAAGTTCCACCATCAGAGCATTGCGTGAACATCAAGAGTGTATCAAGAGAGTATCATATTCAGTTCTGGTTCATTTCCATTTGCAATTAGCCATTGGTATTTATATGGCATTACATTATAATCAATCAGCTGGACCCCCTCCTCCCAACACACAAACACACTTCACTCACACTGAAACACAAAGCGTAATGCAATATACATCCATTGAAAGATGAAAAGAGGGGATTGAACGAATGTGACAGAGAGAACAGAGAGAAAATACAGTAGGAGAAGCAAAAATGACCATGTGATATTTAACCCCAACAAGCTCAACATGCTAAATCATCCATGGATTGGTGTGTGCGTGTGTTTGGTTTTACTATCCTTGTGGGGACCAGAAGTCCTCACAAGGATAGTAAAACAAGGAACATTTGGACAAGTGGGGACATTTCGCCGGTCCTGTCACGCCCTGATCTGTTTCACCTGTTCTTGTGATTGTCTCCACCCCCTCCAGGTGTCACTTATTTTCCCCACTGTATTTATCCCTGTGTTTCCTGTCTCTCTGTGCCAGTTCGTCTTGTATGTTTTCAAGTCAACCAGCGTGTTTTCCCGGCTCCTGTTATATATTATTTTTGTCAAGTTTTCCTGGTTTTCTGGACTCCGTACCCGCCTGCCTGACCCTTCTGCCTGCCCTGACATCGATCCTGTCTGCCACTCTTTACCTCTTGGACTCAGAATCTGGTTTTGACCTTTTGCCTGTCCACGACCATTCTCTTGCCTACTCCTTGTGCATTATGAAAACACTACATAGACTCCATTTGCCTCCTGTATCTGCATCTGGATCTCGCCTTGTGCCCTTATAGGTCCCCACAAGGAATAAGGCTATTTTTGGTTTAGCGGTTAGGTTTAGGGTTAGAATACGGGTTAGGGTTAGAATTAGGGTTAGGGGTTAGGTGCTAGGTGTTAGGGTTAGTTGCAGTTAAGGTTAGGTTTAGGGTTAGGGTTAAGGTTAAGGTTAAGGTTAAGGTTAAGGGTTAGGTGTTAGGTGTTAGGGTTAGTAGCAGTTAAGGTTAGGTTTAGGGTTAGGTGTTAAAAGCTTAGGGTTAGATTAAGGTTTAGGTTTAGGGAAAATAGGATTTTGAATGGTAATCAATTGTTTGGATAGTAAAACAAATGTGTGTGTGCTTGTTTTTCTACATTATCAGTACCCCAATGTCCTAACAATTCACCCAAATGTCTCGACAAGGTAGGAAAACAATAACTTCATTTTTTTATTATACCCCTTTTTCTCCCCAATTTTTAGTTTTTAGTAGGAACTATCTTGTCTCATCGCTACAACTCCCGTACGGGCTCGGGAGAGACAAAAGTTGAAAGTCATGCGTCCTCCGATACACAACCCAACCAAGCCGCACTGCTTCTTGACACAGCGCGCATCTAACCCGGAAGCCAGCCGCACCAATGTGTCGGAGGAACGACTGTGCACCTGGCAACCTTGGTTAGCGCGCACTGCGCCCGGCCTGCCACCGGAGTCGCTGGTGCGCGATGAGACAAGGACATCCCTACCGGCCAAGCCCTCCCTAACCCAGACGACGCTAGGCCAATTGTGCCTCGCCCCACGGACCTCCCGGACGCGGCCGGTTATGACAGAGCCTGGGCACGAACCCAGAGTCTCTGATGGCACAGCTGGCACTGCAGTACAGCGCCCTTAACCACTGCGCCACCCGGGAGGCCAAGCAATAACTTTTTCAAAAGTCAGGGCCTTTTTCATGTGCTGAATTTGTTCAAATGTTATTTTAACCTCTCTAGGGTAGGGGGCAACATTCAGAATTTTGGATGAAAAGCATGCCCAAATTAAATGGCCTGCTACTTGGGCCCAGAAGATATGATATGCATATAACTGGTAGATTTGGATATAAAACACTCTAAAGTTTCCAAAACTGTTAAAATAGTGTCTGTGAGTATAACAGATCTGATAGCAGGTGAAAACCTGAGAAAAATCCATTCAGGAAGTCGTTTTTTTTGTTGGTTTTGTAGTTTTCTATTCAATGCCATTACAGTATCCATTGACATAGGACTCCATTTGCAGTTCCTATTATTGTCCGGTTGAAACATTATAGATCATTTAAAAAACAACCTGATGATTGAATATAAACATCGTTTGAAATGTTTCTATGAACTTTACAGATACAATTAGGATTTTTTGTCTGATTGTTTTGACTGAGTTTGAGCCTGTGGATTACTGAAGAAAACGCGCTAACAAAACTGAGGAACATTTATTGAGGAACATTTATTGAGTAAATGAATGTAATCTGATTAACACCATATGAAGATCATCAAAGGTAAGGGATTAATTTTATCTCTATTTCTGAGTTTTGTAATGCTTCTGCTTGGCTGGTTACTGTTTGTAATAATTTGTCAACTGGGCTATGTTCTGGGCTAGGTATGTTGTGGCTAGGTATGCTTTTGCCGAAAAGCATTTTAGAATTATGACACTGTGGTTGGTTTAACAAGAATTTCATCTTTAAACCTATGTAAAATATGTTTTGTTTTCTGAAATTTTATAATGAGCATTTCTGTAATTGAATTTGGCGCTCTGCAACCTCACTGGAAGTTGGCCAGATGGGACGCTAGCGTCCCACATACCCTAGAGAGGTTAAAAACTGTGATAAGTTAAGTTTCATTAAAAATATTATGGACTACAAGCACTGGGCAGCTCATGGCTGGGTTTCCTACCCAGCCATGTGCTGCCCAGTGACATGAGCCTACCAGACAAGCTAAATGCCTTTTATGCTCGCTTCGAGGCAAACAACACTAAAGCAGGCATGAGAGCACCAGCTGTGCCGGATGAATGTGTGAGCAGGCACTTCGTACCCGATGTGAGCAAGACCTTTAAACAGGTCAACATTCACAAAACCACGGGCAAGACAGATTACCAGGATGTGTAATCACAGTATGCGCAAATCAACTGGCAAGTGTCTTCACTGACATTTTCAACCTCTCCCTCACAGAGTTTGTAATACCTACTGTACATGTTTCAAACAGACTACCATAGTCCCTGTGCCCAAAAAAGCAAGGTAACCTGCCCATATGATTACCACCCCGTAGCATTTATGTCGGTATCCATGAAGTGCTTTGCAGGGCTTGTCATGGCTCACATCCACACCATCATGCCGGATACCCTAATTCCGCTCCAATTCGCATACTTCCCCAACAGATCCACAGATGACGCAATCTCAATCACACTCAACACTGCCCTTTCCCACCTGGACACAAGGAATACCAGTGTGAGAATGGCGCACCAAAGTACACCAAAGTACCCACAAAGCTCATCACTAAGCTACTGACCCTGGGACTAAACACCTCCTTCTGCAACTGGATTCTGGACTTCTTGATGGGCCGCTCCTCAGGTGGTAAGGGTAGGCAACAACACATCTGCCACTCTGATCCTCAAAACTGGCCCATCGCAGGGGTGCATGCTTAGTCCCCTCCTGTACTCCATGTTCACCCATGACTGTGTGGCCAAGCACGACTCCAACAACGTCATTATGTTTGCTGACGTCACAACAGTGGTAGGCCTGATCACCGACAATGGTGAGATAGACTATAGGGAGGAGGTCAGAGACCTGGAAGTGTGGTGTCAGGACAACAACCTCTCCCTTAATGTGAGCAAGACAAATTAGATGATCATGGACTATAGGAAAAGGAAGGCCGAACAGGCCCACATTAACATCAACGGGGCTGAAGTGGAGCGGGTCGAGGGTTTCAAGTTCCTTGGTGTCCACATCACCAACAAACTATCATGGTCCAAACACACCAAGACAGTTGTGAAGAGGGCACAACACCATTGAGGGCATCCTGACCGGTTGTATTACAACCTGGTGTGGCAAATAATCGGCAACTGACCATAAGGCGCTACAGAGGGTAGCGCGTACGGAGGGTAGTCACTGGGGCCAAGGTTCCTGAGGTTCCTGACATCCAGGACCTACAGTTGAAGTCGGAAGTTAACATACACCTTAGCCAAATACAATTAAACGCAGTTTTTCACAATTCCTGACATTTAATCCAAGGAAACATTCCCTGTCTTAGGTCAGTTAGGATCACCATGTGAAATGTCAGAATAATAGTAGAGATAATGATTTATTTCAGCTTTAATTCTTTCATCACATTCCCAGTGGGTCAGAAGTTTACATACACCCAATTAGTATTTGGTAGCATTGCCTTTAAATTGTTTAACTTGGGTCAAACGTTTCGGGTAGCCTTCTACAAACTACCCACAATAAGTTGGGTGAATTTTGGCCCATTCTTCTTGACAGAGCTGGTGTAACTGAATCAGGCTTTGTAGGCCTCCTTGCTTGCACATGCTTTTTCAGTTCTGCCCACAGATTTTCTATAGGATTGAGGTCAGGGCTTTGTGATGGCCTCTCCAATACCTTGACTTTGTTGTCCTTAAGCCATTTTGCCACAACTTTGGAAGTATGCTTGGGTCATTGTCCATTTGGAAGACCCATTTGCGACCAAGCTTTAACTTCCTGACTGATGTCTTGTGATGTTGCTTCAATATATCCACATAATTTTCCTCCCTCATGATGCCATCTATTTTGTGAAGTGCACCAGTCCCTCCTGCAGCAAAGCACCCCCACAACATGATGCTGCCACCCCGTGCTTCACGGTTGGGATGGTGTTCTTCGGCTTGCAAGCCTCCCCCTTTTTCCTCCAAACATAATGATGGTCATTATGCCCAAACAGTTCTATTTTTGTTTCATCAGACCAGAGGATATTTCTCCAAAAAGTATGATCTTTGACCCAAACCGTAGTCTGGATTTTTTATGGCGGTTTTGGAGCAGTGGGTTCGTCCTTGCTCAGGTTATGTCGATATAAGACTTGTTTTACTGTGGATATATATACTTTTGTACCTGTTTCCTTCAGCATCTTCACAAGGTCCTTTGCTGTTGTTCTTGGCTGATTTCTTTTGATTTCCCCATGATGTCACGCAATGATCCACTGAGTTTGAAGGTAGGCCTTGAAATACATCCACAGGTAAACCTCCAATTGACTCAAATGATGTCAATTAGCCTATCAGAAGCTTCTAAAACCATTACATAACTTTCTGGGATTTTCCAAGCTGTTTAAAACCTCTCTGGGATATTCAGGATGGTAGCGTCCCACCCCACCAACAGCCAGTGAAAGTGCAGGGCGCCAAATTCAAAAGAATAAAAATCTCAAATAAAATTCCTCAAACATTCAAGTATTCTCGTTAATCCAGCCACAGTGACTGATTTCAAAAAGGCTTTACAGTGAAAGCACGACAAACAAATATGTTAGGTCACCACCGAATCACAGAAAAACACAGCCATTTTTCCAGCCAAAGAGAGGAGTCACAAAAAGAAAGAAATATAGATCAAATTAATCACTAACCTTTGATGATCTTCGTCAGATGACACTCATAGGACTTCATGTTACACACTACATGTACGTTTTGTTCGATAAAGTGCATATTTATATCCAAAATATATCCAAAAACATTTTACATTAGCGTGTTATGTTCAGTAGTTCCAAGACATGCGGTGACTTTGCAGAGAGCCACATCAATTTACAGAAATACTCATAATAAACATTGATAAAATATACAACTATTATACATGGAACTTTAGATAAACTTCTCCTTAATGCAACCGCTCTGTCAGATTTCAAAAAAACTTTACGGAAAAAGCATACCATGCCAAAAAGATATCCGACATATTGTGCAGTCAACAGAAGTCAGGAATAAATTATAAATATTAACTTACCTTTGATTATCTTCATCAGAATGCACTCCCAGGAATCACAGTTCCACAATAAATGTTTGATTTGTTCGATGAAAATCATAATTTATGCAAGTCCAGCCGAAATGTCGGACGAAAAGTCAGAAAATTATATTACAGGTCATAGAAACATGTCAAACGAAGTATAGAATCAATCTTTAGGTTGTTTTTAAATCATAAATCTTCAATAATGTTCCAACCGGAGAATTCCTTTGTCTGTAGAAAAGCAATGGAACGCAAGCTAACTGCCAGACACCTGGCTCAATCTCCTCTTATTCGGCCCCACTTCCCAGTAGAAGCATCAAACAAAGTTCTAAAGACTGTTGACATCTAGTGGAAGCCTTAGGAAGGGCAACATGACCAATATCCCACTGTATTTTTGATAGGCTATGAGTTGAAAACCTACAAACCACAGATTTCCCACTTCCTGGTTGGATTTTTCTCAGGTTTTCGCCTGCCATATGAGTTCTATTATACTCGCAGACATCATTCAAACAGTTTTAGAAACTTCAGAGTGTTTTCTAGCCAAATATACTAATTGTATGCATATTCTAGCTTTTATGGCTGAGTAGCAGGCAGTTTTCTCTGGGCACCTTATTCATCCAAGCTACTCAATACTGCCCCCCAGTCAACTTAGTGTATGTACACTCCTGACCCACTGGAATTGTGATACAGTGAGTTATAAGTGAAATAATCTGTCTGTAAACAATTGATGGAAAATGACTTGTGTCATGCACAAAGTAGATGCCCTAACCGACTTGCCAAAACTATAGTTTGTTAACAAGACATTTGTGGAGTGGTTGAAAAATGAGTTTTAATGACTCCAACCTAAGTGTATGTAAACTTCTGACTTCAACTGTATAGACTTGGCGGAGTCAGAGGAAGGCCCCAAAAATTGTCAAAGATTCCAGTCACCCAAGTCATAGACTGTTCTCTCTGCAAGCAATACCGGAGAGCCAAGTCTAGGACCAAAAGGCTCCTTAATTAACAGCTTCTACCCCCAAGCCATAAGACTGCTGAACAATTAATCCACCCAGACTATTTACATTGACCCCCCCCCCCCCCCCCTTTGTTTTTTACACTGCTGCTACTCACTGTTTATTATCCATGCATAGTCACCTTACAAATTTACAAGTTACTTCGACTAACCTGTACCCCGCACATTGACTCGGTTCTGGTACCCCCAGCCACGTTATTGTTATGTAATTGTCTTGTGTTACTTTTTGATTTTATTTATTTATTTTCACTTTATTTATTAAATATTTTCTTAACTCTATTTCTTGAACTGCATTGTTAGTTAAGGTCTTGTAAGTAAGCATTTCATGGTAAGGTTGTATTCAGCGCATGTGACAAATAACATTTGATTAGATTTTTTTGATACCATTTTTTGCAGTTGTTATTGGTTTGGCATAGTTTCTATACAGTATTCTTCTTATTATTATTCTATAGGATTAATTTGTTACTTTAAATTCACTTTGCATTATGCAAGAACAATATCCCATTGTGCCTGCAGCTTGGCAAAACCAATTTGAATGAACTACAATCTATAATCTGGTTCGTAAAATCAAATTGTCATCATATAAAGACAGTAATACATTTTTGTGACTGAGGAGTATATAGGAGGTGAGATAGTAAAATGAAGGATCTGCCATTGCAGCGGTGTCTCGTCTCAGTGGTGTGATTCCCCTGTATAGTTACTTCCAGTTTTATGGCTTGACCTTTGTTTTAATTGGCTGCCATGTCTTCCATTGGGATTCTGCTGGCCACCCAGCCATGTGAATGGCTCCTTCCTTTAACCCATCAATTGGAAGCGCTTTAACCTTTCTTGAGTGCTCACTTTAAAGTGCACTCCTTATTATTTTATCATGCACACTGGCTGGATTCATCTGTCTGAAAAGGCATGGCAAAAGAGCATTTTTAATGTGAAACTTCATGTCACAAAGTTGGTTACTTTTCATACTTAGAATCAAGAGAAATGTACTATGTATACCTTGAAGGAGTTGCTTAATTTGAAACAGGCACAATAGGTACAACATGTCTTCTTTAAGCAAATGCAAACAAAAACACTATTCCTTGTAGTCAGAGAGGTAAATATAAGTACTAACTCCTGATTATCATCACTAATCATTTATTTACCCTAAATAGCTAGTCAGTGTACAAAACATTAGGAAAACCTTCATAATATGGAGTTGCATCCACTTTGAACCTCAGAACAGCCTCAATTCGTTGGGGCATGGACTCTATAAGGTGTCGAAAGTGTTCCACAGGGATGCTGGCCATGTTGACTCCAATGCTTCCCACAGTTATGGATGTCCTTTGGGTGATGGACCATTTTTGATACAGGCGGAAAACTGTTGAGAGTGAAAACCCAGCAGCGTTGCAGTTCTTGACACACTCAAACCGGTACGCCTGGGACTTACTACCATTCCACTTTCAAAGGCAATCACAGTATTTTGTCTTGCCCTTTTACCCTCTGGATGGCACACATACACAATTCATGTCTCAATTGTCTCAAGGCTTAAAAATATTTTTTTAACCTGTCTCCTCAACTTGATCTACAGGACGCTGATTGAAGTGGATTTAACAGGTGACATCAATAAGGGATCATAACTTTCACCTGGATTCATATGGTCAGTTTATGTCATGCAAAGACTAGGTGTTCCTAATGTTTTGTACACTCACTGTAAATGTCAGGTACTATATTGATTGGGAATCATTTTCTTCCCGTTTTTCAATAAAGAGTTATCGTATATAAAACCAATACGCATTCATCCATCAGCTATGTATTAGGCTTAATAGGGTTTATAATATATGCGTTAGAGTCTAGATATGTGCAGAGTGTGTGGAATATATTTGATATATTGATATGTTTATTTCAATTTATTTCAAGACCTCATCTCTCGTCTCTGACCCCAAAATCCATAACTTTATTTATGGTCTAACATCTTCAATCAATTCTCCCTTCCCCGATACAATGGAGTGCCTCAGACTGGACACGTTAGCAGAGCTGCAGTCCTGTTTTCCTGCTGGCTGGCTGGCCCTTGTGTTACTGTGCACTGAGAGGTAACTGCCCATTCAAATCCTAGATTGGATGCAGTAATCGTCATCTCACGCTGTTCTGTCCCCTTGCCTTCTCTAACCTCCACCCAGCCCTGATCTGTTTCAATGTGTGAGCTAGCTTGGATTCATAATAAACAGTCATTAACATTCCCGTAGAGGGACGGTAGGAGCAAAACAATCGCACACAGATTTCTGTCTCCTACTATCTCTTTCTTTCAGTCTTTCTCAGTGACATGTATTTATGATCTTATTTGTCTGGATCATTGATGCAATGTGAAGATGTGGCGTATCCTCTGTGTGGCCAAGCTGCAGCACTAACCTCTTATGGACGTTAACACCACTCTTAGTGTTCAGACGACAGGGCCTTGCCTGGGCCTGGGCCCAGGCCCGGTGGAGCTGTTTGAGCGAGACACGCCATCAGTTCCCTTTTTAGAAAAGCACGAGTTAGAAAAAATGTGTTAGGGGTTTTATCCCGTTAAAAAACAGAATGAGCTGGTGGTAGCTCTCAAGCAAGCCTTTCCATCCGCTGGATTTATTAGCCAATTTCCAATACCATTGTCTTTCACTTCAATCTCAGAAGTGAGGGTGCACAAGGCGGAATATAGGGCCGCAATCATCCGAGTGTGTGACGACAAAACCTCCAGCGCTCGCACCTGGAACTCAATAGATATTCATGAACATTCTCGTATTTAGAGAAGGAAATAACTTAATACCGACAGTGTCGATGGAATAATAGCCATTTTCTGCCTGACTTGCAGCCCCTCAGAAAATGAGATTGCACCGGCCGTCATTTTTCTTGTCTGCTGGGTGTTTCCAGCGCAGAGGTCTATGGCTTCAGCGACACTCTCTGCATCCACAATGAGGGAAAGATAGAGAGGGGGAGGAGAGGGAGAGAAGAGGGAGAGAGAGAGATGAGGGGGGAGAGAAGATGACACATCAAGGAGCACAGAGGGAGGAGAGCGTGAGACAGAAAGGATTGTTGTCAAAAGCTCAGAATAAAAATAGTACTATTTTGTCTGAATAAACAACAACAGCAGCAGCAGCAGCAGCAGCAGCAAGAACAACAGATATCATCATCATCATACAGAGGTTTTGGACAGAGCTGCTGTGTGTCTGAGCCCTTAGTCATCATAGTGGAGACAGGAAGGTGCTCTCACCCCACGGCCACTCCCTTGATTAAGATGTATTATCACTGCATGGGGGAAGAGTCTGCAAGGAAAACAGAGAGAGAGAGAGAGACAAAGAGAGAGAGAGTGATAGAAAGAAAGAGAGAAAGAGAGAAAGAGAGAGAGATAGAGAGAGAGAGAGAGAGCACGTAGGCATTCAGCGCCATTAAAAAACAAATTGAAATTGAAATTCCTATTAACATTTGGGTAAAACGAATTGAATGTGTCATTGAACATATTGCACTTTATGCCAGCAAGGTGTGGGCTCCACTTGCAAAACAAGATTTCACCAAATAGGACAAACACCCCATTGAAACCCTGCATGCAGAGTTCTGTAAGATTCTCCTACATGTCCAGAGGAAAACTACAAACAATGCATACAGGGCAGAATTAGGCCAATATCCACTAATAATAAAAACTCTAAAAAGAGCAATTCAGTTTTGGGAACATATAAAATACAGTGACTCCCTCTCATATCATTACCAAGCCCTGCAATGCCAAGAGCTGAGCAAAGAAAATAGTCCTCTCATCCAGCTGGTCCTGGGGCTGACTTCACAAACCTGTTCTACTAGCACACTGAAGCCTCAGGACCAGAACATCCAATCAATCAGAATAAAATAAATTACAACACAGTCAAAACAAAACTGCATTGCTTATTGGGAAACACAAGCACAAGCACAAAGCAAAATGCAGTGCTATCTGGTCCTAAATTGACAGTACACTGTGGCTAACTATTTGACCATGGTTACTGATCAAAACATTAGAAAAACCTTGACAAAGTACAGGCTCAGTGAGCACAGCCTTGCCATTGAGAAGGGTAGACACAGGAAAACCTGGCTCCCTGTAGGGGATAGGCTGTGCAACAACCTCATCACATCAGAACCTGAGACAGAGCTGCATTTCCTGACAAAATGTCAAGAAAATAAAACAATTAGAGACGGTCATTTCCCCAAAATTGAAACGCTTATTCAAGGTTTCAAAGACCTCTCTGATGAGAGTAGGCTACCCGTCCTGTTGGGGGAGGATGAAGAGAGCTATGGGTTGGCAGCGCACAACATTGCTGCCTGCCATAATATGAGGGACAGTGTCTGACACCAATCAACCTGCACATGTCCTCTACTGTATGCTTATTTTTATTGTTAAATGTATGGTTATTTTGACGCTTGGTAATTGTTGTTACTGTTGTCCCGTTGACAACTTTGATTCTTATTATCTTAATATTGTAAATATCCACAGTAAGCTTTGGCAATGTGTACATTGTTACGTCATGCCAATAAAGCAAACTGAATTGAATTAACAGAGAAAAAGAGAGAGCGAGACAGAGAGGGAGCGAGAGAGAGAGAGAGAGAGAGAGAAAGAAAGAAAGAGATAGAGAGATAGAGAGAGAGAGATGAGACATAGACCTTAAGGAGATGCAGTAATCTTCAGAAAGGCAGTTCACTCATACCTGCAACAACACCTTCTACGATCATATTGTTGTTGTTGCACTGCCGAGAGGTGAGCCTGCCAGTAGGCAGTGCATTGTACTGTGAACACCACATGTATCCTGTGAATAGGCCAAATAAACGTTGATTTGAGATTTCTCTGGAGAGAGAAAGAGCGCAATGGAATCCATATTGAGATCTGCGTCCAAGGTTGATCTGAGAAACTCATTGGAGGGATTCATTGAAGCCTCACATTCTCTCTCTCTCCCCTCCCCAATACCTGGTCAGTCACGTTATACTAGCCAGCCTCACTATGAATTAAACATCCCACAGAGGAGCGCCCACTCTCTACTTTCCAACTTCACCGCTCTCCTCAACGCTTCTTCCTTTCCTTTCTTCTCCTCTCTTCCATGTTTTCTGGTCTGAGAATATCAGGGATGAGTAGAACCTCTTTTGTTTCTGTCACCACCAAACACTCTTCTCTTTCCATATGAGTACAAACTCTCTCCATCCTGCCTGTTGCTGTGGTTTTCGGACACTATTTTTTAGGGGAAAAGTCCAGTTGTAATAGTCACCCAGGTTCCCAGCATAGTAAATAGTCATAAACACTGCATAACTATAGGAGGATGGATTCCATTGTAAAACATGTTGGGGATTGGTGCTTTGTGTTTGTGGTAAATTGCCCAAAGGGATCATCAGCATTGGACGACTTAACATTTTTCTCTCCTTTATTGTCATGTGAGTCCAGGCTTTCCCAGCGTGTCCCAGAGACCTGTCTCTTTCAACAGGCTGTTTGTGGCTGTGTGTGGCTGTGGGTGGAGGCCGGAATCCTGTAGGGTCCCGTACAGACAGACAGACAGACAGACAGACAGACAGACAGACAGACAGACAGACAGACAGACAGACAGACAGACAGACAGACAGACAGACAGTCAGTAACACTGGGCTCAGACCCTCTTCTGCCGTTTCTGTCTGGGCCTTGGCCATCTCAGTGTCAGTCTCCTAGGGGTTGGTGCTGGACAAGACTCTCTGGCGTGAACAGACAGGAAGACAGACAGTAGTGGTTTAAAGGTGCTGTTATACTTGCCAGATATCAAGAGAAGTGGAGACAAGCCCATTGGTGAACTAGCTCTAACAGCAGTCTATGTTTGAATGAGTGAATTACTGTGCTTGTTGTGTGCGTGTGCAGAACTGCAACCAGACAGTTTTGTCTGCTCCATTTTAACACAGATATAGCCCTTGATTTACTCCACACTTGACTGCCCTTGACCAGCACAAAAACATCCTGTGGTGTACTGCATAAGCATCGAATAGCCCCCGCGATATGCAACTTTTCACGGATGTCAGGAAGCAATATACACAGGCAGTTAGGAAAGCAAAGGCTATCTTTTTCAAACAGAAATTTGCATCCTGTAGCACAAATTCCAAAAAGTTTTGAGACACTGTAAAGTCCATGGAGAATAAGAGCACCTCCTCCCAGCTGCCCACTGCACTGAGGCTAGGAAACACTGTCACCACCGATAAATCCACGATAATCGAGAATTTCAAAAAGCATTTTTCTACGGCTGGCCATGCTTTCCACCTGGCTACCCCTACCCCAGTCAACAGCTCTGCACCCCCAGCAACAACTTGCCGAAGCCCCCCCTGCTTCTCCTTCACCCAAATCCAGATAGCTGATGTTCTGAAAGAGCTGCAAAATCTGGACCCCTACAAATCAGCTGGGCTAGACAATCTGGACCCTCTCTTTCTAAAATTATCCGCCACAATTGTTGCAACCCCTATTACTAGCCTGTTCAACCTCTCTTTCGTATCGTCTGAGATCCCTAAAGATTGGAAAGCAGCCGCAGTCATCCCCCTCTTCGAAGGGGAGACACTCTAGACCCAAACTGTTATAGACCTATATCCATCCTGCCATGCCCTACCTAAAGTTTTCGAAAGCCAAGTTAACAAACAGATCACCAACCATTTTGAACCCCACCGTACCTTCTCCACTATGCAATCTGGTTTCCAAGTTGGTCATGGGTGCACCTCAGCCACACTCAAGGTCCTAAACAATATCATAACCTTCATCGATAAAAGACATTACTGTGCAGCCGTCTTCATCGACCTAGCCAAGGCTTTCGACTCTGTCAATCACTGCATTCTTATCGGCAGACTCGGTTTCTCAAATGACTGCCTCACCTGGTTCACCAACTACTTCTCAGATAGAGTTCAGTGTGTCAAATCGGAGGGCCTGTTGTCCGGACCTCTGGCAGTTTATGGGGGTTCCACAGGGTTCAATTCTCGGGCCGACTCTCTTCTCTGTATACATCAATGATGTCACTCTTGCTGCTGGTGATTCTCTGATCCAACTCTACGCAGACGACACCATTCTGTATACTTCTGGCCCTTCTTTGGACACTGTATTAACTAACCTTCAGACGAGCTTCAATGCCATAAAACACTCCTTCCGTGGCATCCAACTGCTCTTAAATGCTATTAAAACTAAATGCATGATCTTCAACCGATCGTTGCCCGCACCCGTTCGCCCGAATAGCATCACTACTCTGGATGGTTCTGACTTAGAATATGTGGACCACTACAAATACCTAGGTGTCTGGTTAGACTGTAAACTCTCATTCCAAACTCACATTAAACATCTCCAAACCAAAATTAAATCTAGAATCGGAGGAAAGCCTCCTTCACTCATGCTGCTAAACATACCCTCGTAAAACTGACTATCCTACCGATCCTTGACTTCGGCGATGTCATTTACAAATTGCTGCAATCACTGAAGCTGGAGACATATCTCCCTCACTAACTTTAAGCATCAGCTGTCAGAGCAGCTTACCGATCACTGCACCTGTACATAGCCCATCTGTAAATAGCCCATCTGTAAATAGCCCACCCAACTATCTCATCCCCATATTGTTTTTTATTTTTGCTCTTTTGCACCACAGTATCTCTACTTGCACATCATCATCTGCATATCTATCACTCCAGTTTTAATGCTAAATTGTAATTACTTCGCCACTATGGCCTATTTATTGCCTTGCCTCCCTAATCTTACTACATTTGCACACACTGTATATATAATTTTCTGTTGTGCTATTGACTGTACATTTGTGTAACTCTGTGTTGTTGTTTTTGCTTTTTCTTGGCCAGGTCACAGTTGTAAATGAGAACTTGTTCTCAACTGGCCTACCTGGTTAAATAAAGGTGAAATAAAAATAAAAATAAAAACACAGGCCCACACACATCTGAATGCACACACACTCAGGCTGAAAGAGGTAGAGTGATGGAAATAGAGAGTGGGGGATGTGAGGAGGAGAGTTAAATGAATTTGATCTGGGATGCCTCAGAGACAGGTCCAGTGAGAGCGAGCCATGCACCCCGACAGATACCCGAGCAGATTGCACTGCTGCTTTGTATTCCAAATTAATTGGCCTCTGAAGATCGCCCTCTTCCACCCCTTACAACACCTCCCTATCCACTATATTCACTCCCCCTCAATTAAAACTAAAAGTATCCACACTCTCACATGATGCTCCCTCTCTCCTCGCTCCCAAAGACTTCTCCTCCCCCTTGTTACTGGGAACAAACTGGGCCCTTACACCACAGCTCCATGCAGGGCTCCTGTCAAATAGTCTGGGGGAAGCAGCAATGCTAATGTCATTGAGGTACGTAATGTGTGGAACAAGATGATGTTGGTGTGCTGATCACTCTCTTTTCAAAGGGCCCATGCTCAGACTAGCTTGATGGCAAAATAAATGGCAGAAAACTGTGCTTTAGCATTTGCCATCAAAACTCATAATTCACAGTTCAGTTTTGATCAGGATAGCCAGCTATCCTCCTGTTACTTTGAGTGACTGCAACCCGATCTAACACATTTCAGTTGAATTCATTGAATTGTGAGCCAGTTTTACATCCATATCAATTACCAGGCTTTATGCAAAGTGCATAACATGGTACATGTGGTGGGTATAACATGAATTACTGGCAGTGGTGTTCTTTATGAGCTGTGAAAACTCCCTTCACAGCAGGAGACCAATTCACAGCGACACCTATGAAACACACTGCCAGACACCACTCCCTAACCACAACGCACCCTCACTTCCTATACTAAACCACAACAACAGCAACAAAAATCTACAAGAAGAACAAGAAGAAGAAGAAAGAAAAGAAAACAACAAGCAGAAATATGTCAACCCCCTTTTACATCCAAGGTCTATGTTTTTAATATTTTTATTATCTTGTACTGTATTCAGGAAGCCATTTATAGAATGGCTTCGCAATACTCTTTCTTGAAGTAAAAATAATGCTTGCACCTGACATTTATTTTTGAGAGGACAGCTGAACACTTGTGAAAGGAAGTAAATAACACAACATAAATCTATTTTGAACAAAGGACAACACAACAGCACACACATCACGGGAAGAGGCTCTACATGCCAAGATCCAAGATGTTTCTGTTAGGGGACAGGAGAAAACGCTCTCAGAGGAGAATTGCCCCTACGGACGACAAATGCCAAAACAACTCTGACAAAGAAAGAGAGGAGGAAAAGAGGAGTGAACAGAAGGAACAACAATTATTTATGTAAATAATGTGCCATCGCTGCTTATGATTAGTAGAAAAATTAAGCAAAAGGAAAGAAAAAACAACATCATGCATGTCTAATTTTCTTATGCAAATGAATAACTGAAATTATAAATGGAAATAGTGTTGTTGTGGGAGACAGAGAGAGATGCCCTGTTTTTTCCCTGCTGTTTGTGATTCATTAGCTGGGAAAACAGCAACAGACGCAGATTCTATTTGACATGGAGGGCGAAGGTGAAGGAGGCAGGAGGAGGGAGACAAAGTTAAAGAGCTGCTGATGTTGAGAATGAGGAGTGTAGTCATACACTAGGTTTGATGTTAGAGGACAGACTGGGAATATTTATACAGCCACTATTACAGTAGAACCACTTAGATTCCTCCTCTCCTGCCCCCAGAACACTTGCTGCAGTTCCCTCATGTCTTATTATCATATACCGCCAAGACCATAAATTACTGTACAGAGGTAGGATCCTGATTTGATCACTCTTTTGTTGCTGAGAATTTTCCTGCACGGCAGACTTGATTTGCCCTAATGAAAAATGTATAAACTCCTACAAAAATGTCCATTAATTATAATCCACATAATAATTCACATTTCCTGCAGGATTCATTTTCTGCTGTAGCAAACTGGTTCAAATGAAGATCCTATATCTGTAGCGTTATACAATATAATGCCATTTATTCCACTGGAGGCCGTTCATTTTAGATTCCCCAGAGACACAATACAGTACAATGTGAACGTGCACATACGCTGATGCCTTCGCCCTTAGGCAAAGCCCACATGTATCTGACAGACATGGTACTGTTTATCTCAACAGCGGAGTGTGTAAAGCACAAACAGACCTGTAATCTATGTCTATGACACTGTGGTACACATCTGTCTGTCCCATGTAGTGACGTGCCGACACAGATATTACGGAGAACAGCAGCAGCTCTCTGCTCTCCCAGTGAGATGTGCTGGTTGTAGCGACTGCAAATGGAGTGTCAATGACGGTGTGATAACTGACTCCCCTCGCCTGCCGCCTGTGAAGAATCTACATGTCGCCTGTCTGCATGTCTCCCGTGCCTGCTCTTCTCCTTCACTCTCACTCTCACCACGTCTCCCCACCGACATCGCCTCAGCCCCAGCCATACAGCGACCTGCTTCTTGCCTCCCCTCTGTTTTTTTTTTTGGGGGGGGGGGGGGGGGTTTAAAGAAGAGGGAAGATCAAAAGCAGGCAGGAAATGCCTGTCTGGCGTTCATCTGACAACTCTGCATTCTGAGCCCTTTTTAAAGAGAGAGCAGAGAGAACAGAGGAGAGAAAATAGGACATGTTTACGCACAATTTATGCAGCGTTAATTTTCCTTTCTCAGAGTACACTGTTTCCAGAGTCCTATGCATCTCAAAACCTCCCTCTCTTGCTCTCTCGTTCTCTCTCACTTTTTATCCCACCCCTTTCACTTTTTGCCTTTTGTGTTATTCTGCCTTTTTTGTTTTGTTTCTCTGTCACCACTGTGTATGCGCTCCCATGGGTTGGCTAAATTTACATGTCTCCATATGACAAATAATAAACACAAACAAAGCAACAAATAAACATGAAAAGAAGTAGAGCGAGAAACTGAGAGAGAGTGTGTGTGTGTGAGTGTGTGTGCGTCATTACACTTTATCGCATTGGCAGGAACCAGTCACAACAAATGGCCTTATTCATCACATATCTATCTCCGACTGGCTCTGAAGTCATATTTTGTGTACTGAGTAACAGCACTAACCCAGAGTCCTGTAGCCAACTGTAAGCAACAACAGGACAGATGGAGCGAACCAACAAGAACCTCAGCACCAGCCGCCCCCCTTTGAGTTACCTGTCCCCCCCCCCCCCCCCCCCAGAGACAGCCCTAAGCCCTGCGACCAGGTGGAGAGTGTCTGAGCGTGAAGTCTACTGTACAGTTACTACACTCATCTCCATTCACGCTACCCCCCTGGAGTTTACCAAAGTATTTCACTCATGAAAATGCATGTATGGAACAGACACAAAGCACCTATTGACTAGAGTTCTGTTGTTTTCATGCTTGTGACGGTGTGAGTGGATGTATTCATGGGGGGGGGGGGGGGGGGGGGGGGGGGGCTTGTCGGTTGGGGACTACATGCAAGTATTTGTGTACAGCGTGTGTGTGTGTGTTTACTTGTGTGAGTATGGAGAGCAGCTTTGTGTCAGTGGCTGGTGGGGAGCTGGATCAGTGTGTGTGTGTGTGTGTGTGGGTGTGTGTGTGTGTGTGTGCGTGCGTGCGTACGTGTGTGTGTGCGACAAGGAGAAGGAGTCCTGGCGCGTCTCTGCGAGTCCGCTCTGATACATGATTAATTAGGCATCATTTAGAGTAACGAGCGGAGCGTTTGAGAGCCCTCTCCCCTGCCCCGTGTGACAGGCTCCCTGGGAATGTGCTGTGTGACCGCAGATCAACTCAATCAAAATCTAATGTTATTTGTCACATGCTTCGAAAACAACAGGTGTAGACTAACATTGAAATGCTTACTTATGAGCGCTTTCCAACAATGCAAATCAGAGGGATCCACAATCCCACCTCGCATCAATCCTCCCGCATCCCACATTCCAGGAATACCAGAGTGCCTCGCTCCCAGGTTATAAGGAATTATCCCAAATTTGATCCTGGATGTACAGAAATACCATCACCATCCATTTGTTTACTGATGTCAATGTATATTTTATTTTACTGAGGGAATTAGTTTATGTTCGCATTCTTGTCTTTTATTATTTCAAATTGTTGTTGCATTATCGAGAAGGAACCTGCAAGTAAGCATTTCGTTGGACAGTGTATACCATGTGTGTCCTGTACATACGGCTAATAACACCTGAAAATGTAAACTAGATAGTACTGTAACAGCTAGCACAAGAGTCCATATTTGAGATTACAGTTTACACTTGTTAAGACATTGACATTAAGGTGAATTCTGCTGTGGGAGTGAAATGCATGTAATTCTCAAAATACTTTAATTCATTTGAATAGCTTGATGTTTGTGTGTCTGATGATTTCCATGTGTTTTTCTGTGATTAGGTAAGCTGGTGAAAGCCCACTATATATGGAATTGATTTTCTGTGATTAGGTAAGCTGGTGAAAGCCCACTATATAGAGAATTGATTTTCTGTGATTAGGTAAACTGGTGAAAGCCCACTATACATGGAATGGACTTGCCTTTTGGATTTGTTTCAATGTAATTACATTAATCATCTTCATATTGTTTCTGTGTGTGTATGCGCATGTGTGTGTGTGTGTATGTACAGGCAGAGCAGGGACTAAGGGGAGTTGAATGAGTCACTAAGGTGACAGGGCGTGCGATCCAGCACAAAGACGATCAACAGCATGCTAATGAGATATAAATCCATCTATCTGCTACTGCTGCTGCTGTCTCCTCTCCTCTTCCTTCTCCCCTCTCCTCTCCTCTCTTCCCTCTTCCTCTCAAACAGGTAATGTACATTTTAGCCATTCATCCAGATGCTCTTATTATCCCGAGCAATTTACAGGAGCAATCAGTGTTCAGTGCCTTGCTCAAAGGCACAGACAGATTTTTCAGCTAGTCTGCTTGGGGATTTGAACCAGCGACCTTTCGGTTACTGGTCCAATGCTTTTAACCCCTCTCAACCTCTACCTGCCGACACACACACACACACTGACAAATAATGCAAATACATCCCCCCACTTCCCCCTTTATTTCTCTAGGCCCTCTGTCTTACCTCCATCCTATTCCTTCTCTTACACTTGTCTTTGCCTAACTTTTTCTCTCTCCCCTTTTCCTCACATTCATATACCATACTCTTTTCTCCCCTCTACTGTTCTTTACTTTAGTCTCTCTCTCTCGCTCTCTCTCTCTCTCTCTCTCTCTCTCTCTCTCTCTCGCTCTGCCCTTTAAATCCTTTGGGTCTGGCTGAGTCTGTTGTCTGACTCATTACTGACTGTTCAGCCATTAGATTTTCTGAAACGGGCGCTGTGTTCACACCCTCCCATACATACACTACATGACCAAAAGTATGTGGACACCTGCTTGTCGAACGTTTCATTCCGAAATCATGGGCATTATTTTAATATGGAGTTACACCCACCTTTGCTGCTATAACAGTCTCCACTCTTCTGGGAAGGCTTTCTACTAGATTTTGGAACATTGCTTTGGGGACTTGCGTCCCTTCAGTCACAAGAGCATTAGTGAAGTCGGGCACTGATGTTGAGCGAATAGTCCTGGCTCGCAGTCGGCGCTCCAATTCATCCCAAATGTGTTCGATGGGGTTGAAGTGAGGGCTCTGTGCAGGCCAGTCAAGTTCTTCCACACCAATCTTGACAAACCATTTCTGTATGGACCTCGCTTTGTGCACGGGGGCATTGTCATGCTGAAACAGCAAAGGGTCTACCACAAACTGTTGCCACAAACCATGAAAAACAGCCCAAGACCATTATTCCTCCTCCACCAAACTTTACAGTTGGCACTACGCATTGGGGCAGGAAGCGCTATCTTGGCATCCGCTAAACCCAGATTAGTCCGTCGGACTTCCAGATGGTGAAGCGTGATTCATTACTCCAGAGAACGCGTTTCCACTGCACCAGATTCCAATGGCGGCGAGCTTTACACCACTCAAGCCGACGCTTGGAATGGAACATGGTGATCTTAGGCTTGAGTGCGGCTGCTCGGCCATGGAAACCCATTTAATGAAGATCCCGACGAACAGTTCTTGTTCTGACATTGATCCCAGAGGCAGTTTGAAACTCGGTAGTAAGTGTTGCAAGCGATGACAGACAATATTTATGCTTCAGCACTCGGTGGTCCCATTCTTTGAGCTTGTGTGTCCTACCACTTCGCGGATGAGCCGTTGTTGCTCCTAGACGTTTACACTTCACAATAACGGTGGCATCCTATGATGGTGTCACATTGAAAGTTTCTGAGCTCTTCAGAAAGGCCGTTCCACTGCTAATGTTTGTCTATGGAGATTGCATGGCCATATGCTCGATTTTATACACCTGTCAGCAACAGGAATGGCTTAAGTAGCCAAATCCACTAATTTGATGGAGTGTATACTTTTGTATATATAGTGTATTATGATTGAGCACGTCACACATGCAAGGGAACATGCAGGCGCACACACACACACACACACACACACACACACACACACACACACACACACACACACACACACACACACACACACACACACACACACACACACACACACACACACACACACGCAAGCAAACATACAAGCACACACATAAACAGTGCTTGAATTTACATGTATCCATTTCATAGCCTATGTGATATTCAATATGATACAGAATGTTGCTTCTATGCTCTCTGCAGTAGGTGTGACGATGCAGAAGGTGGTGTTGTAGTGTCACAGAGGAGCATGGCCGGCAGATAAGATTCAGCTTATATTTTCCAGAGCTACTCGGCAGAATGTAAAGCACCTCCATACAGAAGTGTATGTTAGAGCGACTGCATGTGATTCCACAGCACAGATCATAATGACGCAACCAATTCCTCTTGGTGACGGATAGGCCATTTCACCAGCTGCCTCGCCTCAACTCTGGGCTTTCCCCCGTCGTAATAAATGTGGTAACTAGTGAATTACTGGGATTCTCCTCCCACTTGTTCCTCTCTTAAAAAAGTGCAAATAAAACCTGGATATGCAACCCCTGCTAAATGTTCTCTATCGGACTATGTAGAGCATCGAGACAAAGTTTAGTCATGATTTGCTTTTACATGAATTTAAAATGAGTCATTCTCAAACACCAAGGAGTAGAAGCTGGGCACTGCTGCTTCTCTGCACATTACCACCACCCTCCCCTTCCCTGAGGAGTGTTGTGTCTAATAGGGCCTGGGTCTAAACCCCACCGGACAGGAGACAGTGCCTCATTCCCTCACGAGTAGCGGCGCGGTTGGGTAAAATCACTGAGCCAAGCCAGTAAAAAAAACCTGCCGCATGGTCAAGCAAGTTAACGTTTTCGACAGTTTACTAAAGAACTAGTGTTTTAGAACCGTAGAGTTACCACAAGTCAGCACAGGAGCACTACCTCCGCTATTCCAGCACCATTTACACTGAAACATTTAAACATCATAAAATCAACAAAGCTATATATGCTTAGTTTAATACAATGAAAACAAATTTAAAGGTACCAAAAACGATTTAGTCAAATCAATGTTGCTACTGTAAATACTATGTGGCTGTCCATGGTACTGATTTCTGTGTGTGTGTGTGTGTGTGTGTGTGTGTGTGTGTGTGTGTGTGTGTGTGTGTACAAGTAAAATAAAAATGTTGAATCACCCTACTTGTAGACTAGTTGAACACCAATGCCATCCTCCTCTCTTTCATGTTGGTTAAACGGTCTATGGCTCTGTCATACAGTATACTTTTAGTTTTGTTGTCATAGGCTACCTAGCTAAAACGCTTGCTAGCCTAACTTCCTTGCATGGGCAACAAAGAAGCAGCTAAGTTAGCTAGTTAGATAATGTGAGTCTACTAAAATACATCTTGGCTACATATTGAACTTCAATCGTCTCAGGCCAGTGGCACAACATATTCATTTATGGTTAGGTCAGAATCACCATCATAAAAAATGGCCTGTACAGAAAATTAAGTCAAAATCCCCATCTCCATCCATTGCTCGGGAAAGGGACGATTTAGCAAGCTAGCTAATGCAGGACATCAACACAAGCAAACCAAGCAAAACAGACACTTTTTTCTGAAAATCACATTTTTCTTAGGATGTGATTTGATTGCCTTGAAGCCAAATCCAAACTGGCCTCTGTTGGGGGGCATTTTGCTGCACCAGGACAACCCACAGTTAAACGGCTGATTGGCTAATTCTTTTATAATTTTTCTTATCAAGAGAGGCCAAATACTTGCTGGCATCTATCAATCAAATGCTACGGCCTCAACATGTCCTACTCTTTTGGTCCAGACAGCATCAGAGACATGGGCTATACATACTGAGACAGAGGGGGCGCTGTTTCCCTCGCTCAGATGATTCCATCTCAGGTCCCAAGCAGCCAGCGAGTTTACTAACGCCAACAGCAGGTTACACTTATCCAATACAGCACACTCCATGGAATTTCAGCTGGAGAGCCAGAGAATTCCATCTGGAGCCTCAATGTTTTCTCTTGTTGGTTTCTCAGCCTGGTATTTTCTTCACCCTGTTATTTGTTTTTCACTCTTTTTGAGTGTGTCTGAGGAGAAATTAAGCCCAATAGGATGCAGCCGTGTACTCAAAGTTTGAGGACCTCTCCATATCCTGCGCTAGGACCAACATTAGCTCAGACCTGTGGAATGGATCTAGCCCTGTGTCCCTGGCTGATGGTACCTTGTGAGTGAAGGAGATCCAAAAACACCCGGTAATACCAACATGTACTAAGAAACATATGCCTATGTGGTCCCCATCAAATTTCTACCAAGGCAGACACACACAGGCCACGGTGCTCCGCACACACACTTCATTATCTCCATCCCTAGAGCGGTTCGGAGGGGCACACTGAGTGCCCAGTCCAAGTCAAACATGGTAGGAGGCCGTAGGCCACAGCCAAATGGGCCAAGTGCCTGCCCCGGGTGTCAACAACCCCCCCATTGGCACTCAGCACCAGGCTGCCCCCCTGAAGGAGGGAGGAGATGGAGGGGCCAGATAGAAAGCCATCTCATTATCTGCTCCCCGGGGCTGCGACCGAGTGGGAGGCGGAGGGAGGGGGCTGAGGGAAGGTGTGGGGGCCATGTCACCAGTGAGGATGGCCCTCATGAACTGCAGCAAATTGAAATCTGATATATCTCTGAGCCTGCTCTTGGCACACTCCGGCCAACCACACAGCAGGACATGCTATACGGTGCCAACATTACAAAAAAATTTACTGTTTAGCTCCCTGTCCCTCTAACTTTTGCTTTGCTTTGCTTTGCTTTGCTCTCTCTCTCTCTCTCTCTCTCTCTCTCTCTCTCTCTCTCTCTCTCTCTCTCTCTCTCTCTCTCTCGTTCTCCCACTCTCACTCTCCCACTCTCTCACTCTCTCACTCCTCTCTTTCTTTCATGTTTGAAGTGATTCAGCCTAGTCCAGAACCCTAACCCCTATCTAACTGCCATGGCCCTGTTTATCACTTAGACTCACTGGGATGTCTATGTGATGCTTACTAACTGGGATTAGTCAAAAACACCTATCAAAGAGAATCGCAAAAATGCACACATACATTCAAAGGGAAGATCATAAACAGTGAGGAACTGTGCTCTCAAACATATGGAGGCTCAAACCAAACACACATAATGGACGTGAGAGAATGCTCCTTAAAAAAAACTCTGGTCTGCCAGTCTCTCTACCATGTTAGTGTGTGAAGCCCAGAGAGGTGGGTCACGTGGGGAGGGGGACCAGTTGGGGATACAGCCAGTAAACACACATCCACTCAAATCAGTGCTGGTAAACTGTCCAGGGCCCCAGGATAATCCAGCCTCTACTTTATCTCTTTAATATTTAATATCCTGGTTCCTGGAAAGGCAACAAACGCCTCCGCGAAGGTGCTGGAATATGGATGAGAGTGCACGTTTCCCGCTTACCTGGCTGTCAGACAGACACAACTCTAAACAATACCCCTGTCAACCCCCCCACACCCACCCCTCCCCCCGATCTCACCCCTACTCACCCCTATGCCCCAAGAGTCAGCTTGTTAGAGCGAAGAGGAAGGGTTGAAGGGAAAGCAAAGAGATACAGAAAACACAGCAACAGGAGCCAGACACAACCACACAACATACATGTGTCATGTTTGTACGTGAGAGATGGGGATTGTGGGGTGGAGGCGACTGTAACTGGTTTGACAGATGCACATCAGAACATATAGTACCTCAGATTATAAATACAGTGAGGATCTTGCCTATTTCCTCCATTGAACAACACAATGGCTACCACCTCACAATGTGGACCATGTCTGATCAAGAGATTATTACACTAATTATCTATTACAGTCCTCATGTATTGGAGTGGGGTTGAGATACTAGCTTAAGTGTATTTAGCTAAGATGGTGTGTCTGTGTGTTGAGAATGTGCATGTGTCAATGACACCATCTGACTCAAGAGGTCACGGTTCCTGAACACATCCATGATCTCCATGTTCTAATGGAACCATAGACTGAGCCTGCTGCAGACGCCATGCATGACTTCAATTAATGCAATTACAGTGAGTTTAATTGTTCCTTAATATCTATGGATAAAGCCAATGTGTTAAGTAGAGTAATTACTGGTAATGACTGCACTGGGAGGGGGGTAGGCAGTGGTGGGGGGGTATTGAAAGCAACCACTGAATTCATTTCTGCCTAATGGTCCTTTTGTTGAATTGGTACAGTCCGCGTGTGATAAGGACGTTAAACATTTATGATTTATAACTGTTGAGCCAGCAATCACACTTTAATTAGACAGTCATTTATTATAATTTGTCTTCTTTCACAGTGGTGCAGTTAATAACTGTAAATTAGCCGATGATGATTTATCCTTTGAACATATACTGAAATGGTTAACTCCCAGCTAAGGCGAACACAGGCCCATTTGGAAACCCACATATCAGGTCGTGTTCAGCAATCAGAGAGAGCGAGTGATAGAGAGAGAAAATTAAGAAGAGTAAAACAGAAAACAAAGAATTTTTACGTCTGTGTGTACCACCTTTATGTGGTTGGCACAGGGCCTCTAACGTTAGCAGCCTTTCTGGGTATCTGTCTGCCAAGTCCATCAATCTGGGCTTCAGTCTGCCAACACAGTAGGAGCAGGAGAAACAAGAACACCCTTCTCAAGTAATCATGCTGGCTTTACTCAAGCTCTGTATGAAACACCCAACACATGGGGAGAAAGGAGGAGGAGGAGGAGGGAAATGTACTTTTTTTAGTGAGCTCTTTATGTGGGCTGTTAAACAGTTGAAAGTAGCTGAGATATGTTGTCTGCAGGTGTCTGGCACTAGATAACAGGACTGACTCTTGTTCTAATGCTGCGCATACACTACACAACCACTAAAATCTTAACAACTTGGACGTGCTCACATTTACCCGATTTCCTCACATAACACAATGATTCCCTAGTTGATCCTGTCCTGTGTTTCTTTGTTGTCGTAAGAAAAAAGTGACGACGCGCAAACATCGGGCTGTTTTATTAGTGTGCACATTCTTATGTGCAGAAAGATGAGAAAAGGTGACAGAGGTTCAGAATATGTACCCGCAAATGGTTCGGTAGATGTGGACAATATGGACTTTCTATTCTACAGAGGGAATTGGAGGTAATATAAACCTTTTCATTAATTAATGAATCCTGAGTACTAGCCAGGTTTATGGTGTCTATGCTAATTTCCACTTTGCTTATCAGGCTGCTGAAGGGCAGAGGTTATTTCATTCCAGCCTTCATCTCCACCAATCTGTCCTCCATCACCTCGGTCCACACTGTGCCTGTTGTTGTTGCTGTCCTCTTTTCCATCATTGTTTTGATCTCACATGCTGAGTGCTAATTGGCTAATGGGAGTAGTCTTTGCCCAATCCCGTCGTAGCACTGCTCATGCACTGCTCATACTGCAAGATCACATCCAAAATTGCTGACATGTCAGAAGATTATTGGGACATCTGACAGGGGTCTGGAGAATGGAAAAAACATAATCGGTGCACCCTTGAGCCGCTCAAACTACGTGAGTCCCGGCGTACTGTATAGTTCATAGCAGAGGTGTAGACTCGAGTCACATTACTTGGACTCGAGTCAGACTCGAGTCACAAATATGATGATTTGCAACTCGACTTTGACTTTAACACCAATGAATCGTGACTTGACTTGGACTTGAGCCTTATGACTCGACCTGACTTGATACCCTCCCCAAGCCCAAATATATAAAAATGATTCTATTTAAAAAGTGTGCAGCACATCAACTCTTCATTTAACGGATTATAGGTTGAATCGGACAGCAGCCAATCAAATTGTGCCAGCTGAGAAAAAGTTGCGCGTGGCAGTGCAGAGGAATGTCGGCGGGTGAATTCAGATGGAGCTCTTGGAAAGACGATATCCAAAATGATTATTTTCGGATATAAAGATGACGCTGTATCAACAAAAAACGGATTGCAACTTGCAAAACATGCAGGAAGAAAATGACAGACAGAGGCGCAACAATTTCCAACTTTGTTCGACATTTGAAGCTGCACAAAGAACGTTAAGTCGTGGCTAATATAGCCAACAGCTATATATTTTATTACTTTAATGGTGTATCATGTAGGCAAACGTAACGTTAAATCAATGAGCCTCCACACTGTCAGTCAGTGCGGGAACGTGATCATTGCACCCAAGATTGAGCTACAACTGGCCAAGCAGTTGGTACCCTAAATCCTGCCTGATGTTACTGCTGTTCCTGAAACCATTGACATACGTTAACCTACTGTAACCACACAGAGAGAGAGTGTGTGTGTGTGTGTTAAGGTTGGGCGATTGTGTACAAGCCTACATCGCCCGAGGGGGGGGGGGGGGGGGGGGGGGGTGTCTTTCTCATTGCTACCCATTTATTTCCATGAAAATACAACGTTTATTTGGAAAGTAATAAATATATAGACATTTTTAAAAGCATTCATGATTTGTGTAAATGTAATATACTATTACTTTTGTTAAAAATATGAAATGCTATTATATTTGGTGAAGAGCACATTAGGACTAGTTTAGGACTTGAGACTTGACTTGATACTTGACGATCTTGACTTGAGTTTTGACTCGGACTTGCCTGTCTTGACTTGGGACTTGGCTCGGGACTTGAGTGCTAAGACTTGAGACTTACTTGTGACTTGTAAAACAATGACTTGGTCCCACCTCTGGTTCATATGATCTCACCACTATCCTGAAAATGTGTTTGGAATGGCAAAAACGTGGTGAATTCATGGCGAAATTGTGTATGCCCAGTGCTTACAGATTGCTGCTTTAGTTTTCCATACAGAAGTACCAAACCGAGAAATCTGACTGCCGATAGGTACTTAGCAAAGTCAGTAGGAGGCCGTTCATTCTCTTGCTAGAACAAAATATGTCCCTGCTGTGTACCGACCTGATACCGATGAACCTGCCGTTTCTACTTGTAGATTCGCAAAGTTCGTCATTGGCCGAGAACCTGACTTGGAGCCAATCAGAGAACACAAACTTCCATGTGGGGAAGCCGACAGAAGTGACATGAAAAATCGAAAAAGGACACTTTCCCCAGTGTAATCCACTCCCCTTTCATCAGAATTGTTCAAACTAAAACATAGCTGCATAATACATTTTTTTATAGAGCAAGTCTTTACATCTTTTACATCTAGCTAAGGAGTTTTGTGCTTGAAGAAGCATTTTCTGTTAGGTTCAGTTTGATTATGGGCACAACTCATTAGTTAGCTAACATTAGCTTGCTAACTGAGCCAAGCATCATATAAAACTGATGCGATGGTACGTGTAGCACAATGCACACTACACTAAATGCTTTACCAAGCTATCTATCTAGCAAGATGATGAAGGAATAATTTTATTTTAAAAAACAATTTCATCAATTTTAGAATAAGGCTGTAATGTAACCAAATGTGGAAAAAGTCAAGGGGTCTGAAAACTTTCCGAATGCACTGTATATCCCACCTTGCACGGCTGGGGAGCTGTGCGCACTGTGATTGAAGTGAAGATTCATTTTTTGAATCACTGTACACAGGCATAAAGTCAACTAAAGGGAGCCTTTATCCGTGTTTCTTGACTATTTACAATGCCTTCGAAAAGTATTCAGACCCTTTGACTGTTTTGTTTTCATCAAGGATCTCTCTGTACTGCTCTGTTCATCTTTCCCTCAATCATTAATAATTTCTCAGTCCCTGCCGCACCCCACAGCATGATGTTGCCACCACCATGCTTCACCATAGTGATGGTGCCAGTTTTCCTCCAGACGTGACACTTGGCATTCAGGCCAAAGAGTTGGCAAACTCCAAGTGGGCTGTCATGGGCCTTTTACTGAGGAGTGGCTTATGTCTGGCCACTCTGCCATAAAGGCCTGATTGGTGGAGTGCTGCAGAGATGGTTGTTCTTCTGGAATAGTCTCTTATCTCCAGAGCTCTGTCAAAGTGACCATCGGGTTCTTAATCACCTCCCTGACCAAGGCCCTCTTCCCCTGTTTGCTCAGTTTGGCCAGGTGGCCAGCTCTAGGAAGAGTCTTGGTGGTTCCAAACATCAGCAAAGGACCTTGTGAAGATGCTAGAGGAAACAGATACAAAAGTATCTATATCCACAGTAAAACGAGTCCTATATTGACATTACCTGAAAGGCCGCTCAGCAAGGAAGAAGCCACTGCTCCGAAACCGCCATAAAAAAGCCACACTACGGTTTGCAACTGCACAAAGCGACAAAGATCATACTTTTTGGAGAAATATCGTCTGGTCTGATGAAACATAAATAGAACTGTTATGTTTGGAGGAAATTTGGGGAGGCTTGCATGCCAAAGAACACCATCCCAACCGTGAAGCACGGGGGTGGCAACATCATGTTGTGGGGGTGCTTTGCTGCAGGAGGGACTGGTGCACGTCACAAAATAGATGGCAGCATGAGCAAGGAAAATTATGTGGATATCTCAAGACATCAGTCAGGAAATTAAAGCTTAATTGCAAATGGGTCTTCCAAATGGACAATGTCCCCAAGCGTACTTCCAAAGTTGTGGCAAAACAGCTTATGGACAACAAAGTCAAGGTATTGGAGTGGCCATCACAAAGCCCTGACCTCAATCCTATAGAAAATGTGTGGGCAGAACTGAAAAAGCATGTGCGAGCAAGGAGGCCTACAAACCTGACTCATTTACACCAGCTCTGTCAGGAGGAATGGGCCAAAATTCACCCAACTTATTGTGGGAAGCTTGTGGAAGGCTACCCGAAACATTTGACCCAAGTTAAACAATTTAAAGGCAATGCTACAAAATACGAATTGAGTGTATATAAACTTCTGACCCACTGGGAATGTAATAAAAGAAACAAAAGCTGAAATAAATCATTCTCTCCACTATTATTCTGACATTTCACATTCTTAAAATAAAGTGGTGATCCTAACTGATATAGGACAGGGAATGTTTCCTAGGATTAAATGTCAGGAATTGTGAAAAACTGAGTTTAAATGTATTTGGCTAAGATGTATGTAAACTTGTGACTTCAACTGTAAGAATGATGAAGGCCACTGTGTTCTTGGGGACCTTCAATGCAGCAGAAATGTTTTTCGTACCATTCCCCAGATCTGTGCCTTGACACAATCCTGTCTCGGAGCTCTACGGACAATTCCTTCGACCTCATGGCTTGTTTTTTCTCTGACATCCACTGTCAACTGTGGGACCTTATATAGACGAGTGTTTGTGCAGGTTTTTTGGGACCAAAAAAAGTTAATTTCAGGCCCTAGGTGTATCCCCTCATAGCAACAGTGTATCCATCTGTGAATTAATTTTTTCAACAGGATAATGCCCCATGCCACAAGGCTAATTTTGTCCAAGAATGGTTCCATGAAAATTACAATGAATTCAGATTACTACAGTGGCCTGCTCAGTCACCAGATTTCAATCCAATTGACCATCTACGGGATGAGAGGGAACAAGCTATCTGGAGTAGAGATCCACTACCAGCCAACTTGACACAATTGTAGAATGCTTTCAACATCTTGTAGAGTCCATGCTCTGACAAATTGAGGTTGTTCTGAGGGAAAAAGGGGATGCAACTCCATATTAGGAAGGTTTTCCTAATGTTTTGATAACTCAGTGTATGTTACTGAGGCTCTTAACCAATAGGAAATGGCTCAACACAGATATTGCAGGGAGGATGACTGGTCTCTCACAGCCAAACACAGGACTGTCAAATGAGCGGATGTCTCATCCACTATCCGATAAATATAAAAGAGGTGAAATAAATCTCACCCCTTTTAAACCTTATTACTGATTTAAACTATTCATTTTCCCCTCCCATTTCTATTTGAAGTCTTCAGAGGGTTGTGTCAAAGGCATGCAAAGAGGGATGCTCAAAAGCCTGCGCCAATCTTCCCAGAAAAAAATCATTGGATTTGAAATAAGTTTGGAGTCTTTCAAAAGATTCCCATTCTGCAGGAGGTTCCTTTTGATACGGAAACTACATATTTAACAGGCATTAAAATGTATAAATGAAATTTCTAACTTTTAGATGTGTAATATATACTTTTCTTCTTTTTTTTTTAGGACATCTCTTTCCGATTAAAATATTTTCCCCCATTTGTTACCAGTTATATGGCACAGATTGCTACAGACCCACATGAAAAATACTGTAGTGTACATAGTAGTCCATAAAAACACTACAGTGAATACTGTTGTGTTTACAATTTACTATAGTATAAATACTGTAGTAAAAAACGAGTAGGATATGAGGGAGGGTAACGGGCAGGGTATATGCAAATTAAGTACTGTAGTATTTACTTGTGGTCTGTGGTGTTATTGTAGACATTCAAGTAATTTACTACAGCTTTTTGTGAGGGATAATACTGTAGTATTATACAGTGTATGTGCTATTTTATAGTATGCTACACAATTCTATACTAAGTACTACACATGATCGAGTGATACTAGTGTGTAGTGCAGTATTCTACAGTAAACTGTAGAATTTTTAATGTGGCGAGTGAGAGAGCGAGAGAGAGAGATATGGGAGTTAGGAGTTGGTTGGAAGATAGTGTATAAAATCCTAATGATCCGTATGATGATTCTCTGTGTAAAGCGGCGTGGATCATTGAGACCAAACATCTATGACCCTGCAGCAGAGCAGCATCGAACCCTATCAGCTGTCAGCTCTCTCCTCCACTCAGAGAGCGTTCTGGGATATCGCATCACACCAACCCCCCTCTCAACATGTTTAGCATGCTGTGTCACCCAATCCCTCACCAGTTTAAACATCTATGTGAACCACACAGAATATTGCCATGCTATAAATCGTGTGCAGGATGATTGTTTACTTCAAAACCTCTCACTTTCTCCTCTCCAACATTCTCATTTCCTACCAACCCTCTCTATTTCTGTCTCACCACCACACTGGGAAAGTGTGTTTACTGTTCAATCCAAGCACACCTCAGAAACACCTTACATGATAAGATTCTTACTCCACTCAGCCAACCAATTTAACATGTTGGCTCTAACTGGTGAATTTGAAATGGATATATAAAGAAAGGGTTTTGTGTTTTTATTGTTTTTATATATATGTCCAACTTGGTATGTAAATGTTGTTCAATGATGACTACAAAGCAACCAGAAGAGAGGTTCAGTGTGTGTGTGTGTGTGTGTGTGTGTGTGTGTGTGTGTGTGTGTGTGTGTGTGTGTGTGTGTGTGTGTGTGTGTGTGTGTGTGTGTGTGTATGTGTGTGTGTGTGTGTGTGTGTGTGTGTGTGTGTGTGTGTGTGTGTGTGAGAGAGAGAGAGTTGTGTAGAGAAGTGTAGTGTGTGTTTATGTGTGTGTGTGTGAGAGAGAGTTGTGTAGATATGTGTAGTGTGTGTATGTGTGTGTGTGAGAGGTGTGCAGAGATGTGCAGTGTGTGTGTGTAGAGAGCTGTGTATAGTTGGTGCATCTCTTATCCTCTCTGGTGAAGCCTACCCATAATGCCTAGCCTGGTAAGGCAGAGCAGTTCATTCAATGCATAGGAGATAATGAAGAGCAATTAGTGGCTGGGCCCATCCTCTCTCTCTCCTGTAAATTCTGCTGTCACTGTGGGCTCACGCCTCTTTAGAATCTGTTTGTATTTTCATGGCCAGGAGCCACAATCCTCACAGCAACTGTTTGGAGGAGTGATCGCAGGGCTCCCAACACATTCACATTCACACACTCTCTCTCTCTCTCTCTCTCTCTCTCTCTCTCTCCCTCTCTTTTTCAGGCTGTTTACTCATCCCTCCTGCTGTTTCACCCCTGCCCTATCCCTCTCCGTTGATCTAGCTATCTCACAATCCTTCTATTTCCATGAACAAAACACACTGAATAATCTAAGATCCATCAAACAGTTTTCAAAATAAACTGCTAATTTAACCTTCATCCCAGAAGTCAGAG
This sequence comes from Oncorhynchus clarkii lewisi, assembly GCF_045791955.1. Taxonomy (NCBI): domain Eukaryota; kingdom Metazoa; phylum Chordata; class Actinopteri; order Salmoniformes; family Salmonidae; genus Oncorhynchus; species Oncorhynchus clarkii. The sequence continues at coordinate 18,692,405 of NC_092176.1, forward strand.
TCCAAGTATGATAATACCCTCTTTTCTGCATGCTATTGGACAGTTTATCATAAATATCAAGATAGCTCAATGAAAGACTACTCTATTGAGTGTACAGTACAGTAGAGAACTATCTTTATATCACTCTTACTTCCTTCTCAGAAGTCACCAGATGGCACTATTTAGCTGCTACACACTGCATTAAGACTGCCTAGAGAGCATGGCCTGTGCCCTCACCCCCACACCCTCAACTTCTACAGCCACTTATTGCAGCCTTAATTTACACAGGTTGGTACCTTTTACACTCTGTAGGGAAAAGCAGTAGTCTTTCACAGAATGTCAACTCTGTACTGCCATGAGGAACCATTATCTCACAATTTTATTTTACCTTTATTTAACTAGGCAAGTCAGTTAAGAACACATTTTTATTTTCAATGGCAGCCTAGGAACTGTGGGTTAACTGCCTTGTTCAGGGGTAGAACAACCCATTTTTGTATATATTTTTTTTTTTACCTTGTCAGCTCGGGGATTCAATCTTGCAACCTTCCAGTTACTAGTCCAACGCTCTAACTACTAGGCTACCTGCCGCCACTGAGCCGCCACTGCCTTAGATATTTACCTCATAAAATGAGCCGAAAAAATCAACAAACATTTTCAGATGAAAAACCCCCAGAAAAACCAGAAATCTTCTGCAATGGTTCTGTCCTCTTGTTTTTCAACTGGCGTCAGTAACAGTTAGCAGCAGCTTCTGTAGCGCCATGACGACGGTGTGCGTGGTAACGTCTAATGGGCTTTTAAGAGGCTTGCATGGGGACTATTTGTGTACCATCAGTGCAAGTCTGTGATCTCTGTGTGACAACAGTATTTTAAGAAACCTGGGGAGCGGTAGAGGATGAGTACCCTGAGCTGTGTCTTTCCTCTGGGGAGCGCATGCTACTGAGATCTTACAACTCAACTTCTCTCCCACTTTCCAACTCAGGTGTCTGTTTGCAGCCAGACAACTAAAAACACTTGATTCCCCCTTTTTTCACTGGAAAATACATGTTTGTGATGGAATGCAACATGACTAAACAGGGCGTTTTAGACAGAAGAGATGTTTGCGGGGGAGATGTTTGCTCATCCCCAGAGACGTACCTGTTTAAAAGTTGCATTTACTATTCTCATTCGACTCTTTTGAGATTGAAATTGTTCTCCTGCTTGCAGGCATAGAAATGCCGCAAAGGGACTACATAATGTTGTGTGTGCGTGTGTGTGCTTGCGTGTGGATGCTCCTGGGCAGTAGGAGAGGCTGCTGAGGGAGGCAGAGTAGAGCAGTATTGTGTGTAGAGAGACTGAGAACCTACATTCATTATCCCCCATCAGGAAGACAAAGCTGTCTCGGGAGAACCAAGCAGCTCTTCCAAACATCTACAAATACCACTGCTAGTCTGCTAGTCTGATTCCAACCAGGTCAAGGGACTCTTCACTTGCATACTGTTGGTTAATGTATCATCACACGTCCATTTATTAACAAATAATTCCCATTTTTGCTTCATATTACGGTTGTGTTACACTGTGGTATAAATGTTTAGCTTTCTGTTAATATGGATCTGGTGTGAAATATTTCATGGACGTTCCCTGGTCTCTTTGCATAATGAGTGAGTGGATGGAGAGCAGAGC